>NW_024429199.1:28009045-29234670 GCF_017639785.1 Mesocricetus auratus | reverse complement strand
CTATGCCTAAGAAAATGTATATCATTTCTTGCCGTGAGCTCAAAACAATAAAGTCAAACGAAGCCACCAATGCTTGTGCACAGCATGACCGATCTCTTCCCCTTTTCCCTGAAGTTGTAATACTGAATCTTAATGATCCTGAATTCCACATGCATACTCACAAATTATCCTTTTAGACCAGTCAGAAATATGGCCGTTAAGCTTGTAGGCACTCTGAATCCTCGCCCCTGACTGGGACGAGGCAAAAAGAATCAAGCTGATTTAAGGACTGAGTCCAGTTGTAATGAACACACAACAGTACAAAAGACTGGGCCATCACCATTACATCCTCTATTTCTGACAGATAAACAAAGCACAAGGTAATATTTTAACTTCAAAATAAATTAATATATAAGACATGGGAAGATGCACCAAGCCCGGCAACCTTAGTTCATTCTTGAGTTCCCACATGTCTTTTTACATGGTGGAAAGACAGAACTTACTCCTACAGTTAGTCCTCTGACTGCCACACACATTCTGTGGTACACACACACACACACACGCACACACACACACTCAAAGAAGTTGTAAAATAATGAAAAAGAAAAATAAATAAATAAAGCAGAGCTCACAGGTGTAGTGATATATTATAATCTAATAAAACCACTGGAGAAAAGAATGCAAAGCCAGCCAGACTAGTTAGCTATAGTGGTCTAGTATATCTTTAATCCCAGGACTCAGGAGACAGAGGCAGATGAATCTCTATGATTCCAAAACCAACCAGGGTTACATGAGAGTGAATCGGCCTAAAAGAGAAACAAAGCTCCTACCTTTCATACCAGCACTAGAGAGTGTATAAGTAGCTCAGTGGGCAGTCTAGGATTCTGAGGCTTGGTGGAGAGCAGTGCAGTCTGTTGATGCAATCTGAGGTTTGGTGGCTCTCCCCTTCGGTCTGAGCATTGGTAGAGGTGAGAGCTCTCTGGTGGCTGGCTGCTTTGCTTCTCCTATCTTCAGCTTGAACCCCAATATCTGTCCCTGGGTTTTTATTATTTGTGCTACACATAGGCTTTGAGTGTCTCCAGATCCATTTCTCTCACCCCCTACCCCATTTTCCTGAACATGAAGATGTGGTCTGCTGCTCACACCCTGCCACGGGAGAGAAAGCTGGTCTATGAAAAGAGGACAGAATCAAATTTCAGCAAAGTCATAGTACCAGGAACTGGATATTCCAGCAATAAACATAATTCCATGATAGAAAATAGAGTTAAACAGAAAACAATGGGATTTGAATAATACTTATGTAATGGTTTCATTCTGGAATGGCCCTACTAGGCTCATGTCATGAGTGTTTTTCCTGTTGCTGGCGTGGTGTAGCCAGAGCTGGGACTTAGCTGGGGGTACCACTCAGAAGGGGCTGACCTTTGATGCCTCCATCCCAGCCTCTGGCCCCAAATGATCACAGCTTTTTGCAAGAGGTGAGGAAAATCCTTCAGTATTTCTGCTGCCCTGGTGAACTAAAATTCCTGTGACACTGTGAATCAAGGTAAAACTCTTCTCTAATTGTTTCATCCATTTTTGGGGGCACAATAGTTGTAAAAGTAACAAGTTCTATTTGGAAAGAAAACATGTTTCAGAAAATAAGAAACCACCCAAGAAACATGCCACTAAGTAAGTATTTCATCAAAATATATTTAACTAAAACATTAAAACCTAGTGTTTAATCAAAGAAAAAATACACCTTGATATAAAGAAGCTAAGTGGAAACCAAGCCACAAACAGTAATTTTTTTACATACAAGGGAAATACAGATTATTTAAATGTATATAAAATAAAGTATACATTAGATAAATTTAATTTTCACCACAAATTTGGAGAAGCAAAAACACAAATCATTGCAGAACACCCACATTTGATTGGCTTTTCTTCTTAACCACTGAGCCATCTCTCCAGTTTGATTGGCTTTTCTTAATCTTTCATTTTCATATTACCACACTTTTCTTGAGGTGTTTTCCTACTGTTAGCTTTTATTAATATTTATTTTTACTTAAGTACACTCAATAAAACACACTATAAATGTGTTTGTGTAATTTAAATCATTTTGGCATATGCATTAGACCACAACTACAACTTAATGAATATTCTAATCACACTTAAACAGTCCCTATCTGTGTGTGGTTGATCTATAATCCTAGCACCTGTGATAAGGAGGAAGGAGTACCATAACAGATCAGTGAGTTTGAGGCTAGCCAGTACATGCCAGTTACTTTGGCATTTGATGTGACCAAGTGAAGGAGGAAACATTTGTTTTGGTTAACAGCTTCAGCATTTTAGTCCTTTGTTTCAGGGAATAGAATAGAAAACTCATCACACAGCTGCAGGAAGGAGCCCACAGCAGAAGCTGTCCACACTCTGATGGACCAGCAAGCCAAGAGTGAGGCGGAAACCAAGTCTGGGTAAAGTCTTCAAAGACCTGTACAAAATGATGTAAGGCCAGCCTCCAGCTTCCAAAATTTCCAGCATAAACTGGAACCAACTGGGAGCCAGGCACTAAACTATGAGATGACAAAAGATGTTTCATAGGCAAACTACTCAGTATAGACACGCTGTCTGTAACACAAAATGAAACAGACAGCTTCCTGATGTGTCTGTGAAATCCCACCCTTCTACTTTACTGTATGTCTTTTCACCAATAGACAACATTGATTTTGATTTTTTAATCACAAAGTATTACCTTGCATTCCTTAATCTGTTCTATAAACATACATTGAACGTTGTGCATTTGTTTCATTGCTCTTAACTCCACCTAATTATTCTGAAATTCATTTTTTGTAGTGAATATCAGTAAATCATTCCCTTCACTGTAGAGTAATAGCCCATGTTTTTGGACATAGCATGCTTTATTTATATTTTGCCTGCTGAATGAGCTTGGGAATGTTATCAGATTTTGCTACTAGAGTCAGGCTGTCACCAAAATCGATGTTTAAACGTTTGCATGGAGACAGGCTTCTCTTTCTTTGGGATGAATGATTAAGGATAGAATGCATAACTCAAAGGGTAGGTGTTTGCCTAACTTTTCAGAAACCTTCCTGTACTTGAAAGTGAATGGTGTATTTCATGTACTCACAGTATAGGGAACTCCAGCATCTCCATCCTTGACGAGTTTTGAGATGGAAAGTTTTCTTTCTTAAGATAAAGTCATAGTTACCACTGTATCACTGCAGCTGTAATTTGCAATTCACATGAACCATGGTGCACAACTCTTTGTGCATACTTTTCCCATCCTATTATGCAACCCTTTATTATAAACATTTTAGGATTTTTTTCCTCTCTCAATCTTATCTTGACTTTTGAATCCATTAACCATTTCTTTCAAGGAGCATCAGTGTATTGAAGTCTGATTCATCAGTTTATTTCTTTCCATGGATCATATTGGTGAGGCTTCCTCTTACATTCCTTGCATAAATGTCATTGTTTTAGGCTTTGTGTTAAGAATATGATACAATCTAAGTTTAAATTGATGTAACTACATAGCATGAGGTAGGTAAAGGGAGTGATTTTTGTCTGTTTGGTGTGTTTACTATTAAGGTCTGATTGTTCAATTCTGTATACTAAGATAGGTATTGTTTCCATAGTGAATCATGTCTTCACTTCTGATAACAACCAGCCTTCTTCTTATATAACTATGCATTTGGACTTGGCCTTCTTTTTATCCCACTAATCAACTTGTCTGGTGTTACTAAACACTCAAATGCTTTGACAGAATAATTATGTCTGCAAATCAAGAAGCAGTAACTGTCCAAATAAGTTCATTTTAAAATCTGTATTCATTCCATCCTCTATATATTTTCTAGAATGCGTTTACCATTTTGCTGTTTGATATTATTTGTGGTTTTTGACTGAGATTAAATTGAATCCCTATCTTTCAATATCAATTATGGTTTCTCTGATAGGTCTTTCCCGAATATTCCTCAGAAAGCTGGGGAAATTCTCTTATCTTTTGGGGCTTGCTCAGAGATTTATTTACTGTGAATTTAAGGTTTACATTGAAGGCCTTTTCCACATATCTTTTGGTGATCATATGCTTCCTATTTTTATCTCTTGTGGTGGTTAATTAAATTGATTGATTATTGAATATAAAATGAATGTTTGATGACCACGGCAACCTCCATGTGTTTATGCTGATATGATGTTTTTTGCAAGCTATTGTTCTAATTTGCTAAGGTTACTTTAAGAATCACTGAACCTACTTTTGTGAGAAATATTAGCTTGCAATTTGTCAATTGATATGTTTATCTGATTTTTAAAATTTAAGTAAAGCTGACTTCCTAGAATTTATTGATAGTCAGTCATTCATTTTTAATTTTGGAAGCATATTTACTAACATATCTATTTTCTATATTTGGAAGAATGTAGCTATGAAATGATATGAAATGATTGTGTACTCAAAAGTTTCCTTTGTGAGAAATTTTACCATCATAAATTCAAACTGAGGAATGTCTGTTAATCTGTTAAGTTTGGAAGAAATGTCACATATTAAATGAGCATTTGAGGTTTTTCTCTTCTAAGAAGTTTGCAGACATGAGAGTACTAAATTTATTGTCCCAAAGCTATTCCAAATTCTCCATTACTTACTATTGTGTTGCTACCACTTTTCTAAATCCTAATATTGCAAAATTTGTATTTTGTGTCTTTTAATTTTTTCTTCCTGCTTGGACTTGCTGGAAATTTGTCAATTTTATTGATTGTTTCATGGAAATGCTTTTAGTTATATTGATTTTCCTCTATTGTTTTTACTACTTTCCTAGTTCATTGATTTCTGCCCTTATTCTTATTTACTTTCTCTGACTATTGGGTTCATTTTTGCTTCTAGTTTTTTTCTTAAGTAATGAACACTGTTTTGAGACATATTTTTTATTTTCTACCACATGCTTTCAGTGGTTATAATTTCCCCTAATTACCACACTAATGCCGTGTCATACATTTTTATGTGTTATGTTTGCATTTTATCCAGTTAAAAATATTTTTCTTTCCTCTTTGAAATATCCGTTTAGTAGAAGTTTGTTATTTAGTTTCCAAATTTTTCTGGGTTTCCTGGATATTTTTTCTGATGTCGATTTATAGTTTAATACACACTCAATAGCTAGCTGAGGACATACTTTGCAAGACTAGACTCTTTTTTGTTTACAGCATTCATTTTGGTTCATAATGCACCTCTTTATGAATTCCCCATCCATTTGAAGAGAAAGAGTGAGATAGAGAAACAAATCATGCAAAGAGAACAATAATATAAAAGTATTTATTCTTTGTTTTGTTTGTTTGTTTGTTTTTTGGTTTTTACGAGACAGGGTTTCTCTGCATTGTTTTGGAGGCTATCAGTCCAGCCCGGCCTCAAACTCACAGAGATCTGCCTGCCTCTGCCTCCCGAGTGCTGGGATTAAAGGTGTGTGCCACCACTGCCCAGCAAAAGTATTTATTCTTAAGTTTTCATAATAAACTCAAAATAGATTTGATAGATGAATATACACATTAAATATACAGAATGTATAAATACAATCACATTAAATTATACGAAGAACTATGCTTAATAAATTAGTTTGTCCTCTGTACAGTCCATAATATATCCATTGTTTTGTAAAAAAGATAGTTTTTAAAGATATTTTAAAGATTAAATAACAAATGTATGCAATAGTCACATTATATTTCATTTAAGTACAATTTTGTAATTTAAAAATAGCAGATAGATATTAATTTATATTATTAATATCTTAATATTGTAGACTATACCAATATCTCTTCTAACCCTCTGACAACACGCATTAATACATGAAACTGAAATTGTAGAGTGACCTTGCATGTTTATTTTTCAAATTACTAACAGCAGAAAACTGTACATTGCGCAATATTTGTGAAGTAAAATTTACATGTGCATAGTAAGAATTTGCACAGTAAAAGTGGTTTATTGTTTTGTGGTTACAAGTTGCCTAATTATAATCTTTCTTTGGTTTGGCAGAAACAACTGTTTCCTTTTGAAACTGAAATCAGTGACATGTTGGATCTGTTATAAATATAATATTTTGCTCCAAGATCTCTTTTGTGGCAAACATAAATTTCCTTCAGGGTTTTTTGAAATTACATGTTAACAACATATAAACTTTTTTATGGAGAAAACATTTAGTTCCACAATATCTTTGGGCATTTTATTTCTTTTTTAGATTTATTTATTTAGTATGTATACAGTGATTTATCTGCATACATATCTGCATGCCAGAAGGAGTCATCAGATTTCATTAAAGATGGTTGTGAGCCACCATGTGGTTGCTGGGAATTGAACCCAGTACATCTGGAAGAACAGACAGTGATCTTAACCACTGAGACATATCTTCAGCCCACCTTCAGGCATTTTAGAATAAATTCTGTGTGTTTCCATACAACAAACAACAAACATGAGTTTATTTTCCAAAATTTATTGTGTAAAAATCTGAGAAAGAAAACTGTATGGTTAGATTTATCCTAAAAATGCAAGTAGAAGAACACTTAACTGGTAAATGGAGAACCAGCCTGACTCCATTTACCTTGAAAACTATCTTAAAGACAAACTAGATTCATTCCTGTTCTTGACCAAGCCTCTGTTTCTCAAGAATTGGACTGAGCCCTACCAGAAACCGTAACTACAAATGTTTCTATTCTAAGTGTTCCAACAATCGCAATCCCTGTCTTTCTATAAAAGTTGTTTATAACCATCTTGCAACCTACCTTTGTTTCAAAAGGTTATATGACCACCTATGACTACTCTGCTATGACTATATGCTCTCATGACTACTTTGTTATGAACACCTTGGGACCATGTCTTTGTTTCAGAAGTTAATTAAGACTAATGTGTTGTGCTCGGTTCCTATAACCCTGCCTATTTTGCCCACCAAATACCCCATTTGGAAACCTCCTACCCCCTAGCTACAGAAGCCTTGACTTCCTCACATCTAGTGCTGACCTGTCGAACCCCATCTTAGAGGGAGACATCCCATGTACACTAATTTTTTTGTTTTAATTAATTCTGGCAGTGATGATTTGGGTCAGTGTTTTTTTTCTTCCATCTTCAGGATTAATGTAAATTGGCAAAAGCTTGCGTGTCAGTAATAAATCTCACAACAGCACCTTGCAAATAAGTTTTATTCCTCAATCTTTTCAGTTTTTAACTATATTAAACTTCTTAAAATATGCATTTTAAATGAATTAAAAATTGAAATCAGTGCTGCTGCAATAGTTTCATTTCCATTGTCATGATAAAGTACCCAAGAAAAAACAACTCAGGTAGAAGGGGTTATTTATCTAATAATTCCAAGTTACACTCCATGATTTGGAAGGAGTTGAGGTAGGAATTCTAGCACTCACCTAACAATCTAAAGTCAAGAGCAAGGAGAGAATAAACACATCTTTGCTTACTTTAAGCGAGTCTTCTTTTCTGTTACAATGTTTAGGACCCTCTGACCAAGGAATAGTGCCACAAATAGTGAGTTGGATCTTCTGACATCAATTATTAACCAAAATAAACCCACAAAAAATTTCATCCAGATGATGCTTCATTAAGGCCTTATCTTCTTAAGGAATTCTAGATTGTATCTTGTTGATATTTAAATCTAACCAGCACAGAGTAATAATAATTTTAGAAATAAAGTAGAACAACATATGATCTGCTGAGGGCTATAACAAACTATGTATTTGTTAGTTATCTCAGTCTCAAGTAATAACAGATTTTTTATTTACTAATTTCTCCTGCCCCATAAATAGTGGTCAAAATTTTATTCTAAAAAGGAGGCTGATAGCTCCCTGGAGACTGCATATTGAAGCATAAAATTTTCTATTAAGTAACATTTTCTTGAAAGAAAAAGGATTTTTGAGAATAAACCAAGTGTTACCATGGGTACAGCATTCACAAAGAATATGATAGCTTGTAGAGGTGGCATACAGGGAAATAAACATTGTTATTAAGCAACATTTTGTTGCATGTTTAGGAATTTTTGAGAACAGAGTAAGAATTACCATGGGTACAATATTTGATATGCATTAAGACAGCTTTTAAAGCAGAACCTAATAATCCCCAAAGTGTCTCTAAATATTACTTAGGACTTTGATTTTCTGCCCTGATATGTAAAAAGCTTTCAAGTTGTCCCTTCTGTTTTTACAAAAATCTAACTTAAGAAAATGAAACCTTTTATTTGAGTCATCAGAAAGACAAGATGACAAAGGAAACAGACATTTCATAATCTTCACCGTGAAGTAAATAGAGACAAAAGCAGGTTAAGCCAAGAACACCTACGTGGAGGTTTTGACAATCACAGAAGACAAGCAAGTCACACTAGGAGAGTGAAGGTGCAGACCTAGGGGAAACACACAGCTTCATGGTTTTATATACCAAAATCCCCAACAGGTTTCACAGTGGTTAGCAAAGCAAAGCTTTTTTGTTGCTGTTGCTCACTTCCTTACTGGAAAGAGGAAGCAACCATTCTGAATAAGGTTTAATGTATGCTGTATAATATTCATAAACCTACCTTCCAAGGTGATAGACATCATTAGAGTCCTGTTCTACCTAAATGATTGACACTTCTTTGATCAGTATTCCCTACTTTTCCTAACTCAATTAAAGAGGGGCCAAAAAAAGGCAAAACCACACTTAGGAAGATCATCAACCAGGGACACAAGTTCACTAAATGAATAAGATCTATGCATAAACTGTGGGATAACTCCTCCTTCCCATACCTTACCATTTTATCATTAGATCCCTAAGAAGTAATATAGATTACAGGTTAAAATGAAAGTAATAAAGCCCGTACTCTCTGAATATATCAGCTGAAAGTTAATAGAGGACATACACACCCCCACACACAAAAGGCATTAGTAAAACTATTGTAATTTTGTTAAATTTATTCTGTTTGTTCTGAAATTTATTTTTGTTTTTTGATTCATCCCTTTTCTAACAAAGCTTGGAAGTTTATTTAAAATTTAAATTGTTTTCTTTTACTCTCCTGTATATGTATTCTTCCTAAAGATTTTATACTTTCATGTGCTTTCAAGATGTTGACTGGTTTTTGCAATTATTTCTTAATCTAAAAAGATGGAATTTCTCCAAAGGAAATATATAGTCTATCAAAATTTATGAAAGGAAAAAAATCAACAATATGCTTCTAATAGAAACTTGCAACCAGCAAAGACATACAGACTAAAAGTAAAAGAAAACAATAAGATACTCTATAGGCATAGACACCAAAAGTTAGCAAGGATAGCTATGTTTATTCATTACCAAACAACTAACATATGAACTGGATAGCAAAACAACAAAGGTGACAGCATAATAATTGAGAAATCCATTCATCAAAAAGGATGTAATTGTAAATGTATATACACCTAATGTGACTTCACTCAGCTCTATAAACACACACTTAGTGAACATAAAGAGGGAGTTAGGCATTGTTATAAGAATACAGAGATATTCAGTATATCTTGCAGACAGGTTGCCCTTGTGATTTTGTTGTGTATTGTTTTGAAAGAGAGAAATAGAATATAAAGTTGGGCGATAGTTATGTAGAAATGATATGAGATTAATTGGGTGATGGTGAAGTATATTGTATGAAAAAAATTAAGGAACACAAAAATAATACAGAGATATTCAATTTTTTAAAAAAATTACATTTTATTTGGAGGAGGCAAGTATGCTCTATAGCATGTATATGAATGTCAGAGGACAACTCACAGTAGTCAACTCTCCTTCTATCACTTGTGCCTGGAACTCTAACTCAAGTCATCAGGTTGGCAGCATGGGCCTTTACCCACCAAGCCATAATATGGGTCTCAAAGTTAACATGCTATTCTCATCATTTGATTAATTTTCCAGGTATTCCTCCCAAATAAACACAGAACTACACTATACTGAAACTCAATGGACATAATAGAATTTACAGAACATCATTTCCTACATCTACAGAAACATCCTCTTTTTTGACACATGGACCTTTATAGAATAGACCCTATATTTAGCCAGAAAAGAATATATTCAGACATCCACAAAAAGTAAATTATATCTTTTCTAGTTACAATGGAATGAAACTAGGAAATCACACAAAAGTAACTTTAATAAGAATACAAATTAATAGAAAGTAAATATCATGCCTTTGAATGAATAATGGGCCATTAAATTAATCAAGGGAAATTTTAAAATTTTCTCAATATAAAATGTAAGTGGAAACTCAACATACTATGTCCATTACAGCATTTGTGTAAATGAGACCATACATCAAGTAAGCCATATCTCAAAAACCATACTACCAATACATTTCAATGACCTAGAAAAACTTGAAATTAATAAACACAAGAAAGGAAAAAATAAAGAATCGTGACATAGACACAGAAAGACAAAATGGGTGAAATAGAGAGTGGTTGTAGATATAAACAAAACCTGAGAAGTTATAGGTAGACTGACAAGAGGTAAAAGATGAAAAAACACAAATAGATAAAATATGAGATTTATGAAAAAGTATAATGGCCAATATTTAAGAGTATCATGAATAACTATGTATAACAGGTTGGAAAATCTGGATGAATGTTCTATAGCACGTTATCTACAAAAAATACAAGAATAGACACATAGAATAGAGATACAGAGTAGATACCCCATAAATATCCCACATATCCACAATCAATTTATTATCAAAAAGGTACAAAAACATATAGAAAATGCTTCATATGCTTATAGAAAGACAAATGATCTTTGTACAGAAGCTTGAAATTGCCTTTTACCTTAGCTCAGAATGGTTCAAAAATACACAAATTTAAGATATAGAAGCTAATACAACAAATAGCTCCATTCATCAGTATACACTGATATGACCACAAAGGGGAAACAAAGCATATATTGAAAAATAAGATGTGACAAAACCAAAATCTTTTCTATAAAAATGTTGTTATTATTAAGTAAATTGCAACCTAGAGAACGATATGAATTGTTTGCAATACTATGACTCTGACCAAGTATTATCCAGAACATACAGAAAACTGAAAAGACAGCAGCAAAAACAAAGTCATTGAAAATGAGCAAATGTAAACTATCTAAGGTACAATTATGACTTATCAAGAAAGGAATTATCTGCAGGCTTGTAATACAATAGTGGCATAACTATTATGGATATAACCAACTGTTTTCTGTTTGAATTGGAGTATGTTCCACGGGACAGAATTCATACCTACTATGACTATAAACCTGGTCAACAGCTTGTGGCTAAGGAGGCCAGATGTCCTGGGCAAGGAATCTACTGATATATTTTGTTAGTTACACTGTCAAATTGCTTCTAAATCCTCGTGTTTGCATCTGTATATGTATTGCACTCCAACTCTGTCAGATAAATTTCTTATTACAAGAGGTGGGGATAATTTAAAAGATTTATAACTGGTCAAAGTGCTCAGAAAAAGAGGCAGTGCAGTGTTTTGCTATGAGTGGTACATTTGTCAATATCACTCTCCCAGTCCCCTAAAAGGGTCAGAAAATAAGGCAGAAGAAAGGGCAGAAAAAAGTGTAAGAGCCAAAGGATAGGGAAATATAAAGCAAAAAGGATGTTTCTTGTGGATTATATAGATATTGCACTCATGAATGCAATGAAGCAGTGGTTACTTCCATAAGACCTGTGTGTGTGGGTGTGTGTGTGTGTGTGTGTGTGAGTGTGTGTGTGTGTGTGTGTGTGAGTGTAATGAATCTTAGTGTTTTTCATCTCCCATTACCTTTCTCATACTCCCTCAATTTCTTCATGTAGCCCTACTTTCAAACATATCTTCCTACTGATTTCATGCCCTCTTTATGTGTGTGAGCCAGAATTTACCTCTAAAGCTACACAGCTCCCTAGGGGACCCTTAGTTAATAGTTGTTGGGAGAAAGGTATCATTTTCTTCAGTGATGTAGCTACTAATAAGTTTTCCTTGCTCCAGTAGATAACCTCTCACCCATAACTGTGCAAGCAACTCTAATTAAACTCAAAAGGTTGATCATGCACTAAAAGAAGATATGAAAGTAGAGGGTAGATGTGTTTGAAAAATGATTTTCAGAAATAAAACAAGGGAAGGCAAAAGAGGATGATGGGGTGATGGGGTTAGAACTACTAAAATTCAATTTACATAGACACCAATGAGTGTGTGTGTGTGTGTTTTATATTAATCCTTAGCCATCAAGCAATAGAAAATAAAACTAAAGTGAAATATCATCTCACTCTAGTAAAATAAGGTACTTATCAAAATGTGATGTTGATCTGATTATAGTAACAAATGCTTGTGAGTATATGGGAAAAGGAAGTATTTTGTAAGATGCTGGTGAGGAAGTAAATTTTTGTTGCAGAAAACAGTATGGAATTTTCTCAAGATACTATAAGTGAGTCTACCATATGATGCAGTCATCTCTTCTGGGTGTATATCCAAAAGAAATGGAAATAAAAACACCAAAGAGATATTTATATTCCTATGTTTAGTGTAGTAGTATTTACAATAGCCAAGACTAGGGATCAGCCCAAGTGACCAATCAAAGCAGTAGGTATCGACATAATACTGTTCAGCTATAATGAACTCTTTTTATTGACAGGAAAATTGATGTTTTAAAGGATCATAAGTCTGATGTTGTAAAACAAATATTGTATGCTTTTTAGTCCACCTGAGTGTAGAACTATGATTACTGGAAACTGGCAAGTGGAGAAGTCTAGAAGATAAAAGGGAAAGTGCTGTATTAAAGAAGCAAAACAGACCAAAGAAACAAGTGCTGGTGTGCTGAGCATGTAATGGTCTAGTCTATATTTTATTAAAAAATTATCATGCTAAATAGAGGAAAATACTAGTGACCCAGGTTTAATTACTGCATCTGTATGGATGTGTCAAAATATGACACCTGATTTCAATATACACTACAAACAAACATTAGTCAATGTGTTCGAAGGTGTGTGTGTGTGTGTGTGTGTGTGTGCACGTGTGCATGTGGGCACGCATGCTCAAGCACGCTCACCTATACATATTCATGTGGAGGTCAGAGTGTTGTGATTTAAGAAAAACAGTGAACAAGAGTAAGATTCAATGGGACAGGGCTCGAGCAGTGGGATTTTTATTAGGGAAGGGGATCATAAAAAGGGAGGTGAAGACCAGCCCCCAGAAATGAGCATTAGGAGAGAAGAGAAAGGAAAGGGGGAGAGAGAAGAAAGAAGTGGGGAGATAGAGAAACAGGAAAGAGAGGGAGAGAAAGAGAGAGAAGGATGGGAGATGGGCAGGGCCCTTTTAAAAGGGAACATAGTGAATGTGCACAGGTGGTGCGGTTAGTGGCTGCAGTTGAGGGCCTATCCTGTCAGAACCTCAAGGACAGGCCAGTACAGATGACTGAATACTAACACAGAGGTTGACTCTGGGTGTCTTCCCTTGATTACTTTCCACTATATTTTGAATTTGATGGAGAATCTGTCACTGGAACCAGAGTTCATTATTTCAGTTAGATTGGCTGACCTGTGAGACACTGGTATCCAGTGTCTCCATTTATTTCAAGTATGAACAGTATTGCAAGCTTTTAAATGAATGAAAGCTATTGAAACTCAATTCTTCGTGCTTGTACAGCAAAACTCTATCTACTGATTCATCTTCCCAGCCCCCACATATATTAACATATTATTAACATACATATTAAAAATAAAATGTGTTCCATTTTCTATATTAAGAGTCTAAAAGTCAGAGTGTGTAGAGCTATTATAATGCTAGCTTTAATATCTCTAGTTCATTTTGGTGATAATCATTGTCTTTAATAAGGTAATGTCCCTTCTCCTCACAAAGTATCCTACCTTAATTTCCCACCAACTTTGGCAAAGTTTGGCAGTGATAATAATCTATATTGCTTGTCACAGCTTGATCTAAAGATAAATATACAAGTGAAAAAATGATTTTAACTTTTATCTAAAATAATAGTTATTCATGCAAACATTGTTTCCTTTCACCATATAAAATCTGACCCTAGCTAGGCAGTGGTGGCACATGCCTTTAATCCCAGCACTCGGGAGGCAGAGGCAGGTAGATCTCTGTGAGTTCGAGGCTGGGCTGGTCCGACAGCCTCCAAAACAATACAGAGAAACCCTGTCTCGTAAAATCAAAATAAATTTGACCCTAATAGACATAATTAATATTTTCAGTGTGTGAGGAATTAGGAGTGTGTAGATTAGGAATAGGAAATGCTAGAATGCTGTACATCAGACAACAATCTGATGGGGACAGAGAGATCTAGGGAACCAGAAACTATTTTAGTGTTTCTTACAATGAACTACTATAGTTACCTTAGAGGGATGGATGATAGAGGATACATAGATAGATAGATAGATAGATAGATAGATAGATAGATAGTTTCTTAGAAACATGGTATCTCACAGACAGACAGATATTTAACATAAATATATAATTTGCCAGGATAGGAAAGAGTTGGTCTTCAGGAATGTACACTTGGAGGAGTTTTTAGATATTTAGATTTGAGGTCTCTGATTGATTAGATATCACAACGAGTCCCCTCTTTGAACTGCATAAAATATATTGAAAGAAGTAGTACATAAAGACTGATCTCATTCCCAAGAACTTTCCTGATTGGGAGCATAGTAATATTCATGTGACAAAGGACATTGTATATACATATGAGGACATGTTAAATAGCTCTTAAATGGTGAATACATATTGCTCAGGGTAAGAAATCCTTAGTGGGATTATCATCTGTGGATATTTTGACAGTGTGATTTTATGTCTTACATAAGAATCTTACTAAGCCACTGATTTCATCAGCCAGTTTCTTACTTAGAACCTTTTGGCTGCTTTCCTCCTCCATCATTTCTATTAAACTCAGAACTATTGACATGGGGAACCGGAGGAAGTCCTACACACTGTTAGACAACTTCCCACAACTGTGGGGCATGTCAATTGGCCTCTATTCACAAAATGTCTTTGGCATGTTCTCTACCCTTGGGACAAAATATCTCCAACTGCAAAATATTCCCTAGTGACTAAAGTACTCCTGATTGAGAAATGCTTTACTTAATACATTTTATTGTTTTTTTCTTATTATTCAAGAAATAAGGATGTGTTGAAACAATAATTAAAAATATAGAGAAAATAAAGAATATTAAGCCCACCAGTATTTTATTTTAGCCCGTTCCAACTCATTTACTTGAGTTTGTTTGATAGTATATATAAAGCATTATTAAAATTACCATCTTAAAGTTTCATTTCAGTATTCTTTTTTTTTTGTTTTTTTTTGGTTTTTACGAGACAGGGTTTCTCTGTATTGTTTTGTAGGCTATTGGTCCAGCCCAGCCTCGAACTCACAGAGATCCGCCTGCCTCTGCCTCCCAAGTGCTGGGATTAAAGGTGTGCGCCACCACGGCTCATTTCATTATTCTATGTGAGAATTTGCCCATGCTATAAGCTATTTTAAAACACCATTTGAATAGCTTGCAGTGACCATCTACATGTCAAGGATTGTTTTATTATTGGTTTTCTGTCCCCTTTCCTCTTCTCTTTCTCTCTTTATGGAAATTTTTTATCCCAATTCAGACTTCAGATGAAGGATATAATGAGCTCTCTGTCTAATAAGAAAATTATTCAAAACAAAGATTTTTTTACTCATTTGTTTAGTAAAGAATATGTGTGGCCAATTTATCAGTCCCGTAGTGATTCAAATAAACCCGAAATCCTTCTATATGCCAAAATTAAAAGGAAATCAAATCAAAAGACATTTAAGGTTTTACTTCCCTAAAGGAAGCATCTGTACTAGATAAAGCAATGTTGTAATAACTTTTGCATATTTATAACACCATGCTAGGTGCTAGAGAATTACATATAATCCTTAATGCATTAAGAAATAGTTATGCATTACAGGTAACTACAATGTACAGTGCAGTGTGGAAGAATCCCAGAAAAAAATATGCAAAATACAGTGAAATTTCAGAAGTAAAGGTAACAGGGCGGGAGATTAGAAGAATCCTGGTGAAGGAAGCAGCAGCTCCTCTCATAGGAGAACAGAAGTGGGCTGTGCAAGAGGGGTAAGGAAAGCGAGGGAGTTCCCAGAAAAGAAATAGTCAGACTGGGGAACAATGAGAAGGCTGGGATTCTATATTGAGACATGAGGGGGATGGAAGAGTGGATGGGAACTTACTGTTGTCAGCTCTGTGCTTTAGGTTTTCATATTCTCATCTCCATGGTAACAATTGTAAGTCCAGGCCACATGGTCATCCAGTTTCTAAAGGGCAAAAATAGTTACACAGCTATTAAACAGCAGAGCCTGGACTAAAATGGAGGGACAATGAATATTCTGCCACAGCCTCAAATGCCTTTGTAACCAAATGACCTTGAGCTTGATTACAGACCTGAATTAACAGGTTCTGTTTTCCTGGTGCTAGGGACCAACCCCATAGCTTTGTGCATGTTACCAGAACTACCAACTGAGCTATTGCCTCTGTTCTCAAATATCCCACATACTATTAGTTATGTTAATATAGGGCTGATGAAATGGCTCATCAGATAAAGGAAATTGCTAGCAAGCCTGAGTTTGGTTCATGTGGCAAAGAAAAAGAAGCATAACAAATTCCAAATTCCTGCAAGTTGTCCTTACACACACACACACACACACACACACACACACACACACACACACGTGCACAAACACAGGCACAAAAAAATTTAAAGTTGTATGAAATCCAAACACAATTGAAAACCCTCATTCTCTCACCTTGCTTAGCGGTACTCTGAATGCCTGCTGGGCTGCCCATCCCCACAGACACACTCATGCATATATATCTATCGCTACCCCACAGCCATCTCCTATTATCTTGTAAGTTTTTAAAAATCAACCAAAAAAATAAATAAATAAATCTTCATCATCTCTGCAATTCTGGAGCCCAAGAAGCATAGTGAAATGCCCATTGATAATGGAGATCCTGAAAGTGCATTCTACCTCTCTCTCAAATCATGTCAATCTTCTCTTTAGTTCTTGGCACCATGTCCATATGTTCCATATGGATTCCAGTATTTAGAGGTTCTCAGACATAGAAAACTTGCTAGTAGCATTTTCCATGTGGGAGTGATGATGCTAGGTTTGCTTTAAATGTTAGGCTGAAAATCAGATTGATTTCTGTGCTAATGGTGTAATTTCCAGGTATTTGTTGTACTAACAAATGGAACTTGAAATGACTGCTATTCAGAGGTAACTTTATAGACAATTAACAGAGCATCTTGCTGATGCACACTAATGAGGGGAGTGATATTACTGATCAGAGTGTGAAAGATTCAAGGATAACATCATAAAACCCAGTTAGCTTAGCTCCGTAAATATATGTGGTTTCCTTTATTTACAACAGCCCATACATACAGAATACACTGGTGTATTAGATGAAATAAAAATCTCACTAACTTGAGCCCTCACTGGAGTCCTCTATCTGCTATTAAATTTTATTAAGGATTGAGATAAAACAATTCTCTTTGGAATAGGAATTACAGTGCCTGCTGATGATAAGTGAATGAGGATGAGACAGAAAGAGAGGCTACAGGCTTTCAAGGACAGCCTGACTGATCTGTGACCATTAGGCTCTGAACTTGCCCTTCCATTCCCAGAGGTACTTCAGGTCACTGGGCACAAATAGATAACAGAAGAACTAAGTGGCCTGTAGTGTGAGTGCCACCGCTGCGTGAGGAGCTACAAAGGCCACTCTTGCAGAGAGAGTGTGTGTGTGTGTGTGTGTGTGTGTGTGTGTGTGTGTGTGTGTGTGTTTGTGTGTGTGTGAATATACGTTTTGTTATTAGGACAGAAAGCAGCCTCAGAAGCAAGTGTCATATTCCACAAAGAGACCCTTAAAAGCAAGAGGAGTGGTCCCCTGCAGCTCCTATGGGACTGGCCATGGTGTAGACAGACAAAGAGAAAGGCCAGGCCAGGCCAGGCCAGGCCATCTGTGTTAGGAAAGAGCCTGAACTGGACTGTCTGTCTAAAGAGCAACTGAGAACTAGAGAGTTCCAAGGAAAGTTATCTTTTTATACCAAAATCTGTGGGCATGGCATAATCAAAAACAAAAAGAGGAAATTCCAGGGGAGTTCACTGTTTTTACTCTGGCGTCAACTTGCTTTTTTACTGGGAGTGATCTAACTGAGTCAATTAAGTGCCCCAGCTTTGGGAAAACATAAAGACTTGCTCAGATTTCTCAACAAAAGTTCAAATGAAAACTTTAAGTGGATGTTTGTCCTTGATACGTTCAAAATGAACAATGTCTTCAATAGTCTGGGTTGAAAAATGTCTCAGTTGCTAAACATCTTCTACACCTAACAATGATTATTCATCTCTGCCCCATTCTAATATCCAACGGGTAAGGATATTCACAACAGCTTATTTGAGGAGGTAAATATGCTAGTTTACTTGATTTTTCCCATCACATTCAATATAACCGTATATACTGAAATATTTCGCTATACTCCATAAATACATACAATTTTCCTATGTCAAAATAAAATACATGTACAGAAACACATGCATTACACACACAGACACACACACACACACACATATATATGAATTTACCACCTACTTGTTGCATGTTTTAAGGTAACAACATTGTACAAATTTTGTTATTGTGGATTTCAGATAAAGATATAGACAGCTAATTATTATTAAGAAGATTAAGTGAAATAACAATTATGAAGATTAAGTAAGATAATGCATAATAGGAATGCACTGTATATTAATATATTAAATCATATCCAGTAATAGTATTGGTATTAAAGCAATGACTATAATTAATATACTTACTATTAAAAATAACATCTATATACTTAATATAACATAATTAATGAAAAGTAGGATGCTTGCTGAGCAAATACTCAATTTTGTAGTACTGCCAAGTCTTATAATTCTAACTTTGAAAAGGCATAGAAATAATTAATTTAATTAGTTTCTAGAGGACAGTACCTACAAGAGACGCATGTTTAGTTTGGCCCCATATCCCCATGGCTCCCAGCCCCAAGCCCATGGATGTCAGATGTTCTTGTGCTTACTCGCTAAATAATTGTTGAGTACTTGTCTTGTTGCAAATACATAACTCATGAAGTTTACTGACTTTGTAGAGTAAGATAATAAGAAAGCAATAAAGCAGTTTAAAATAATATAAATTGAAAATAGCGGAAATTGTTTCGAAATTAATGATGTGGGAGAAACTGCTGACTAAAGAGGAAGTGTGGTTGTGACAGAATGTGAGGCAGTGTCTGAAAACAACAGAAGGCTGAAAAAAACCTTCAGGCAACTCGGAAGTTTGGAGGACAAACTGATAATCCCTGTTTGTTTTATATTTTCAATGATATTTAGTAGGAATATTTCCACTGGAGAAACAATTTTGAGTAGGAATTTCCCACGGCCTTGGAGTATTGCTGAGAGGATAGATTGGAGGACAAGAAAGGCTTGGAGTCCTTTGAGGGAAGCTACCATGATCTGTAGGCTAGTGGTGGCCAGCAAGAGACACCTCAGGCTCTGAAATCAATCTTTATGAGCAAAGTTGGCAGGAATGGCTACATGCACCCTGTAAGATGAGTAGCGCATGCAGGAGTTAGCCTTAGTGCCTCCAGGAGGTATCATCTCGGGAATTACCTTCCCAAATCTATGACCCATGTCTCTGCTGATCACTTTCCTATATTTTCTCTGCTGCAGCACATTCTTTCGACAGCATCTGCCACTTCCCTCAATAATCTTTTCACATATTGGACATGGATAACTGCATTTACACTAAACACCCTAATTTGCTGAGTCTCTCCTTCACTTGTAGGAATGCTATTCCAAGAATTTAACTGAAGACACAACAGTGTAGTAAGAAGCTGGTGCATAGGTACTTAAAGTTATTAATGTCCTTGGATCCTTGTGTTTACAATATTGAAAACTCTGGGGAAACACAGAAGAGTCCTAAAGATAGGGCCTCCCTTTGAGACCTGGAGAGGAGTGGAATTAAAGAAGATAGATGAAAATAAATGAGAAACAGCCAGCACAGGCTGGTAGGGGAAAGTCCAAAGCTGAGTCTTCAGAGGAATCCCCCACAAATAAGGAAACTGACGTTAACATCTCTTTTGGGGGTGATGGGAAATTCCACACTACATGATTGGTCTGTAAGAGTCTACAAGACAAGAGGAGTAGATGGTACTGTGTAGTACCATAAGGTAGAGACTGCCAATACCACAGTTTCTGAACTCTATGCCACAGAGAACAAGAAGAGGAGATAGAGGAAGACCTCAGTTTTCTGAATCCACCTTCCTACTGTCTTACCCCTAACACTACTCAGTCAACTTAACAGCTGTAGTTAGTTTAACTTTTCTTATTAGCATTTGTTAACAGTGTGAGGGGAAGAGAGGGGCTTTCTATAATATTTTGTTGACATTGTCTGCTTGTAGTTGAAGTCCAAGAGTCCTCTGACTCCTTCCTTTTCTAGCTTCCTTTCTGTTGCAATGACAAACACCATGACCAAAAGCAACTTAAGGGAAGGAAAGGTTTTGTTTGGTGTGTGTGTGTGTATGTGTTGGTTTTCTGGTTTTGTTTATTTGATTGTTTTTTTTTTCTTGTCTTACACTTCCGGGTCATAGTCTAACATTTAAGGAAGTTAAGGCAGATGCCCAGGCAGGTGTTTGAAACTGGAACCATGGAGGAATGCTGATTGCTGTCAAACTCACAGGCTCTTTAGTATACAACTGACAACACCTATCCAGGGATGGCACCATCCCTAGTGGCCTGTGCCCTCCCATAACAATTACTAGTCAAAACAATTGTACCACAGACAAGTTCACAGGTCAATCCCATGTGGAAAATTCCTCACTTGAGAGTTTCCTTTCTATTAACTGTAAACCTTAGCTTTCCTCTGTATTTACCTCAGGACTCAAGAGATGCTCTTCCGTGTACAACCTCAGTGTTCTGAAGTTGGTGATGTTCATTTTGTTCAGGAATTTTCTGGCTTTAAGTGATCATAGAACACTTCTATGATCTTTCTACATTGGAGCTGAAGCAAAAAGCATATCACTGTCATTCCTTTTATTTTAAATAAAGGTAAACCATTTGACAGTGTTAGCACATTTTTAAAATTCTGTCTTCCTCTCTCATCTCTGTCATCATTGTAGATTTCCTCCTCCTTCTCTACTGGCTCAGTTTCAGGTGTATTTTTTATCACCTTAATCTGAGCTTCAGTAATGGAATTCCACATTAGCTTTAGATACCCACTGTCACCTGAATATTCTATCTGAACCTGGCTTTAGCCTAACACATATGAGTTCCCAATGGGTATCATCTCACATGTGTTTCCTACATCAGCTGTATCTGCCTATCAGAATCCCGCTAGTGATTACACTAAAGAGCCTCATAAAAAAGTGCCCATAAAGAACTCATCATCTTATTCCAATTTTTCTGTCCTTATTCACTTCTCATTTTGACAGGCAGTATAATCAGTCACTCATCAGACAACAAAATAAACAACTTAATCTCTGAAGTGAGATTAAGTTGAACTCAAATGCAGCTTTTGAGTGGGGCTCCTTCATATCCACTAAATATACTGTTCAGTTCTTTATCATTTTCCATTTTTCTACCTGTTGGACAGTAGGATGATCCTAAATGATACCTCTTGCCTGGCTCATCTTTCATATCTTCATAATGCTATAGAATTTAGCTTTCATAAGCAAGAGCATTACAATTATTTATTTGTTCAAATATTTCAAAAACTTTATGAAATGTACCAGAACAGAGTCTTTAAGACATGTGATAATAGCCCTGGTGTTCACTCTGGTTTCCTTGGTAGGCCTACCTACCTCACCTCCGGTCACTCTCCTATATATATGTGACATTTTCCCCATCTTTATGTTGAGCTTTGCGTGTTACTCAATTACACTGTTTTAACACACATTTTAAATATAATTTTTGACTTTAATATTCTCCCTTAGCTTCTCTCTTATACTAGTCTACTGGCCCATTAAAGGCAAATTCAATATCATCTCTTCATCAGTCTGCCTGCATTCCCCACCTATTTCATCCTTCTGTAGTTAGTGGTCTTTCTCTGTGCCATTTTAAGTCCCAACAGCATTAAAAAATGCTATGCCCTGAATTGGATCCTGAAACAGACAACCAGAAGAGGGTATCAGATCCTTTATAGAAGGAGGTACAAGTGGTGGGTGAACTGTCCCACATTGTTCCTGGGAACCTAATAGTTTCTTTACAAGAGTAGGAAGTCCCTTAGTTGTTAAGACATGTCTCCATCCCTAAAGTGAGCAGGTAAGTACATAAACAGATAAATTGAAATTCATTCTAGAATTTAGTCTGTAAAGCAATGTATCAATATGCATTTTGAATATTTTATCATATACTGGTATCAGCCTTAGGGGGCCACACACTTAAAGGGGAACTCTATGTACTGTCTTTGCATGATTTAAATGTATTTTGAAATAAAATACTTATGTAAAAGATTCAAAAGGAGAAAAAAGGGACCTGCAAGTCTGCAGATATTGCAAATAATTTTCTGAGTGACCCTGAAGACAATTCTGAACTCAGTTCTCTAGCTCAGGTTTACATTTTTATGGAAGTACCTTAGTGATAGTCTCATCTCTGATCCCTCGGGTGAGTACTAAGTCAGAGCAGGCAAGTGAAGGACAAAACATTGTGAATGGATCCAGACTTCAGTGTGAGAGTAGCCATTCCTGTTATTACTAACAAAATACTTGGTGTTACATATCTGTCTTTAGTATATATTTGTGAAAGAAATAATGAGTCAAGGAATAGATTTTAAGAGATTCCTCTTCTTTATCTTGATAGATTCTTTATCCATAACAGGAAAAGGAGGCTCTGCCAGTTGGTTTACTTGAGAGATCAGAAATCACAGTAATATCAGCACTGCTTGCTCTCTTACTGAACTCTTCAGACCTTGATAGAAACTGCGTTTCATCCATCACCCCAGAATTCGTGCCCTCTATTTATTCCACTGCACAAAAGAAGCCTGAACTGCAGAAGTATATTTTCTAGCCAACACTCCTTTCGAAAGTCAAAACTCTCATTTTATTGAATTTCAAGCTTTGTGCTCAATCAGAATTCACAATTTGATGCCAGAGAGAGATTATTTTGTAAAATATGGGACAGGCTTCAAGATTAAAATGGATATGTCATAGGGTAAGGTGTAGGGACAATACAGAGTCAGAGAATTTGCAGGGAAAAGAAATGAACCATCATTTAGTTCATTAAAAATCATTGGTTTTCAAGCTAAAAATATAAAGCTAAATTACATATACTCTAAAGGTTCAATGACTGATCTGCAGATATAAAAGTAAGATTGTTTTCAAAGCCATTGTTTTATATACCTACTAGCATTTTGGGGATCATATTCTTTTATTCTATTTTCTATTGGTATTTTCAAAGTCAATATAACCATTTCTCTGGTAAATGTCTGCATATGTCTATACATGCATGTGGACACACCTGCACAAACACACACAAACAGTCATGCACACACACACAGTCATGCACACACACATGCATGAATACTCAGACATGCAATACTTAATATTTTTGATACGTGGTCCCACCTGAGATATCTCATCATCCCTCATCAAAGCACTCATGTTTATTACAATTATATGTTTGCCAGTTTATCTTATGTGATAGACCTTAGATTCTATAATCAAACACCTATGTGTATTTGCTTCTTCACTGTAATTCTGGTTCTAAATGCAGTGAGAATCGTTTCTCTCAATATATGAATGAATTTATTGAAACAATTTTTAAAAGTTTTTGCAAAGCAAATGCGTGGTCTCAAATATGGATTGTTTTGGACTAAAACAAACTTGATTTTATAAAAGAAGGTACTTCAGTTTTTCTTTATATGTTACATGATTTCAAGTGTAAGCAAACATGCGTAAAACCCAAAATCTTTACTACTCTGCTCAAATTTAGACATCATTTATGTCTGGAATATAGATTTATTGATAAAAGGATAGAGAGGTTATCTCTTTAAAACATCCTAAAAAATTCTCCCATTGAGCAAACTATGTAGTGTTTTGCAACAGAATTGTTGTAATTAAGAGAGTTTTTATAATATGTGCATGATGAATATGGGGAAACATTGCACTTAAGGAATTCATCCTGAACATGCAATGTGTGATTACAAAACTCTCCCCAAGTTCAATATGACTGGTCATTCATCTGGTATTGAAGGACCTCATTTTTTTTTTTTTTTGGTTTTTACGAGACAGGGTTTCTCTGTATTGTTTTGGAAGCTATCGGTCCAGCCCGGCCTCGAACTCACAGAGATCTGCCTGCCTCTGCCTCACGAGTGCTGGGATTAAAGGCATGTGCCACCACTGCCCGGCTTAGGACCTCATTATTTTTATATATTGCTCAAAACTTTAAAAACATTCATGAATGTAGCACCCATAAACAGGATGATACCTGTAGCTATTAGTCTGTTTGTATCATGATAGAATACACCCATCTGCTAGTCGATAGCAATAATAATATTAGAAATATTATAAAACCCCTACCTCACTTTTATATGCTTAATAACCCTAATATATCCAAAGAATAAATCAATTCTTAGTTAAAAACTCTATCTCTGTTTTATATGCTTAATAGCCCCAATACATCCAGAGAATGAATTAGTTCTGAATCCCTAGTATGGTGGTTGTGTTCACTGTCATTTAGATAGCATATAGACTCACTTGGGAAATGGGTCTCTGCATACTTGTGGGAAGTTGTAATGACTGGGTTCATCGAGGTGAGAAGACCTGTTCACTTTGCGTGGCATCATTCCCTGACCATGATCTAGGGCTGTATAAATGGAGAAGGGAACTGGGAAGCTACATATATTCATTGTCCTTTAATTTTTTGTTTGCTTATTTGTTTTTAAATGTGTTATGACCAGTGGCAATTCTGAAACATTTCTACAAACATTATCATAGAGTAGCATACTTACCCTCATATGTTTCAGAATATTGGATGTCTTGATTTCTTTTCCTTTAGCTGTTCAAAAATATCCAGACTAAAAAAATTAAGAGAGAAGGGGCTTATTCTGTCCCTGACTTCAATGATATAGTCCACTAAGTCAGGGAAACTAAGGTGGCAAGAATGTGAGCTTCAGCTGTCTAAAAGAAGACTATATAACTTGAATAATAGCATATCTCTGGCTCTAGAATCTAAAACAAGATATTCAACAAATTATTCCTCCATAAGTATGTATAGCAATTCTAATAGTCTCGAAAATACTCTATTAATTGTATAACTAGAGTACATTATAATTAATTCATCTTTAATTTAATTGCAATCCATAATGTAGTATTTCATGATCAGTGACCTTCAATTGTCTGCTTTTACATGGTGTTTCTTCTTGAATAGACCTTAAGTGTTGTCAATATCCTGCTATAATATTATCATCACATAAATGAGCAATATGTCAATGGATCAGATAAAACTAGTATTATTTTTAGAGTATACATCAAAAATAAGTTCATAATAAAATAAAAATCATTCTCACAATGAGTAAGATAATATTTTACTAAATCTCATGAAGCAAGATAGCCAAGACCTCATGAGAAGAAATGGAATGAAGACACTAAACCAATAAAAATTCAATAATTTTAATTTTATATAAATTCTGTATACCCAAAGAATTTACATTTTATTCTTTTAGCCACGTTCATAATGAGCATAAGTTACAAGGGCCACTCTTTGTTCTAAGAAAGAAGCAAATATTTCCATTTTCTCTAATTATTTTAAAAATAAATCCGTGGCAAAAATTAATTACCCTTGCTTTCTCGGAAGTAAGAAACTAGAGTTGATAAACTGATGAAAGGGCCTTAATGTGATAATTTATGTTATAGGATACTAAGGATGAGTGTGAAATGACCTGAAGATCATTTATTTAGGGCTATCCTAAATAATCTTAAATATTTTTCTTTCGCTTATCCTTTTCTGGACCTGTCTTGAATTATTTAGTTCAAAGCACCAATAATATTGGCTCAATACTCCAAGATAAGTGTTCATGCATGAGAATAATTTAGTAAGAGGGCTGAATTATTACACAATATGTATCAGTTTCTAAACACTTTGTTCTCTGTGCAGAGTTAAACTCCCTTAAAAAAATGGCGGGTCCAAGCTAAGCTAAGGAAGATAGAAAATAAGCATAACCCTACTGTATAAGAAAGTGAACAAGTGCTCAAAAATTGAAAACCACCAAAGAGGAAAATAAGCAAATGAAAAGTAGTTCTAGTTGACCAAATAGCATGTACCTCAGACATAAAAGAAACATGGACTATATGATGATATAAATAGTTGCATAAAATACAAAACCATGAATCTATACAGGCAAGTAAATTGATAAGTTGAAACATCAATGAAGGGTGAGCATTTAACTATCCCCAAATAATATTTAATTTTTTTAGAAGATAAACTTTCTGGTGCAGATGGCTGCCAGACAACAGCTTCAGTCATCAACATTGTTATCAGTAGGGAGACAAAACACAGTTGTGTCTACATAACAATCCAGGGAGAGTAACATCCTTACAGTGAGATTATTGTCATGAACTCTGGACCATAATTTAATAACAAGTAAACATCAGGCAAACAATCTGAAGGACGTTCTAAAGAATGAATGGTATAAAATCTTCAGAAGTATCAATGTCTGACAGTAAAAAGACACTGACATACACACATGCACTAAAACACATGACCTAGAATTGGACATTTTGCTGCCAAGCTCATTATTTGAATTACGTGGAAATTATTACACAATACTTATGCATTGATGTCAATTTTTATTTTATTATGGTTGTGTAGAAGAATATCTTACAGAAAAAAAGAACAAGTGTTAAGGCTGGATGGCAGTTCAGTGGGAAGCATGCCTGCTAGGCCTGAAGGAAGTCCTGGGTTAGATCCCAGAATTGCATAAATTAGGAACAGAGGTCTAATCCCAGCAGTGGCGAAGCAGAGGCAGGAGGATTGGAAGTTTAACCATCCTCTCCAACACAGTGAGTTTAAGACCACTCAGCTCAATAGGAAACCCTGTTAAACAATAAAAGTATTTGGAGAAAATAGTACACATAAAGAAAACACCTGAATTCAGGAAAAATATGTTCTTTTTTCTCTATACTTGATACCGTCAGTAGCAAGCTTTCTTGTAAGACTATCTGTGGATTGTCAGCCCTCAAATATCAAAATGGAGACTTAATATTAATTGTGAAAGCTTGGCCATTAGTTTAGTCTTATCCCACTACCTATTATGACATAAGTTAACCCATTTTTACTTATCTATATTTTGCCACATGGCTCTGCTATGTCTGCTCTGCACTGTATGTCAGACCTCTTCAGTGTCTCCCTGACATCTCCCTGGCTTAATCATCGCAACTAGCTTCCCCCTACTATTCCTCTCCCTTCTCAGAAATCTCGCCTATTCTCTTCTGCCTAGCTATTGGGCATTCAGCTCTTTATTAAACCAAGCAGAAAGCATGCCTTGGCAAAGAAACATCTTCAAGTATACAAAAAATTATCCCACAACATATTTCTTGCATATCTTTTCCATAAAAGAAATTTATAGGTAATTAAAACAATAAAAACATAGTTATGAATATGAAAAGTTCTTAAATGAAAATCATTCAAAAATATTATGAGTAGAATGATTTAATAGCTTTGCCATTAACTATCTAGCTTAATAATGCTTTTTTCATATATATTTTAACTTCATACTCTTTAAATATCTCTCCAATTTTATATAATATTGAATGGGAGTATGCAATGATAATTAAGCTTTCTCATAATATAATCTTTTATAAATTACTTTGGGAAACTGCCTTACACTTTGAAAAGTTATTATGGATAATAATCATTCATTATAGACTTTTTCTGATATTTTAAGGCTATAGAAAATTTTCTTTCGGAGGTAAATTTCCAGCTTCCTGCTGCATATGAATGCTGATATATTAAGAATTTTTATCAGTATTTATCCCTGGGATATGAATGGACTTTGGGATCCCATTACACATGGAGGGATGCTTTATCATCCTGGACACATGAGGGAGGGCCTAGGCCCTGCCCCAGATGAAATGACATACTTCAGAGATCCCCCATGGAGGGTTGACAGGGTTGGAGGGGAGCTGGGATTGTTACGTGAAACAAGCTTGTTTCTAATTTAAATTAAAAAATAAAAAATAAACTTTTAAAACCATTAATATCATTGGGTATTAGCATACATAGGACAATTTAAATGAATTCTGGATAACCATTAAATTGTGCTGGCCTACAGATAGTGCAATCAAACTGCTTTTTCATTGCATTAAGCTACTAATAGATTCACATGAAAATTTGGTCATGTGAAATCATTTATCTTCCTACTAATGAACAGTATAGATAGCAACCTTGAATTCCATTTTATTAAAGTCTACCACATTTCACTAAAACCAAATTATCAGGCATGCTAAGATACAATCTAACATATTAAAAATATTAACCACCAACATTCTCATATAAGACTTATATTTTTATAGTCTTGCTCATTATTTGTAAAGTTAAAAGCATTTATAAATGCTATTTAGCACTATGTCTAATAAAATAAAAGTGGGATGTGTTTTTACTTTGTAAATATGCTTCCATAACAACATCTGAGGGTGGGATGAATTTCTGACAGATCAGCCTCTTATTGTGCACTTTTAAACATCACCCCCTCACTGCCAACCTGGACCTAGATACAGGAGCTAAAAGACATACTAACATCAGAATGAATTATGAGATTGTACCCTTGAACTACAACGACAAGTACAATGGTGCAATCATAGACAGCAGTACACCTTGAAGCCACTACTACATCAGGGTGTCTAGTAATAAAATCAATGAAACTGTCAATTGCATAAATACCCTATCAATCCCAAATTAAATGCACCCTACTCACCTTCCCCTTGGCATGATCCCACAAATTTGGCAACCATTCTAGCAGGACTTGAAAATGAGGATTACATTGTTGCAAGTGAAATGTTTAGGAAATGTCTTTAACAACCTCATAAATCTGTAAGTCAAACAGCAATTAATCATTAAGAGTCCTAGATAGAATAAGATGAGGAGAGAGCAGAGTGTAGGCAATGATGGAGTGATTGTGATAAAGATGTATGCAATGAAAGGAGATAAGGGTTAATAAAACAACAGAGATATTGTTCATGACATGTTAGTTCCAGAAGCAAGTCATCTTACAACCACCCTAAGATAAAGATAAATAGGGTAAGAGTATTAAGAAAGGGAGATAAACTACTGAAACATTTGAAAATGTGAAATTTTTAAAACTAAAATCTTTAAGAATAAAGAAAATAGGACAGTATGTTCAATAGATAAAAACACTTGGCTCCAAGCCTCACAAACGGAGTTCAATTCCTAGGTCTCCCGTGGTTAACTGAGTATTTATTGCAGCAAGTTGTCATCTGATCCCCACAAAATTCCAAAAACACGTAAAAAACACATACACAGGCACGGCACTCACACAGTAAATAAATTAGCTTATTATGTGATGCTTCTTTTTATTTATTTTTGTGTTTACTGTTCTCTCATATATTAAATTTTGACCACATTTTACTGTCCTTCCTTTCCTCCCAGTCCTATCCCATACTTCCCTTCCCCACAGATCCACTCTTCTGTTTTCTTTCAGAAAGCAACAGGCCTCACAGAGATAGCAACCAAACATGTCATAACAAGTAACAATAAGACTAGATACAAACTCTCATATCAAGTCTGGATAAGGCAGCCCAGTAGGATGAAAAGGGTCCCCAAAGCAGGCAAACGAGTCAGAAACAGGCTCTGCACCAACTGTTAGGAGTTACACAAGAAGACCAAGCTACACAGACATAACATACATACAGAGGAGAACCTAGGTCAGACCCATTCAGGTTCCATGATTGTCACTTCCATCTCTGTGAGCCCCTATGAGCTCTACTTCATAGATTCTGTGGCTTGTGTTCTCCTGGTGGCCTTGACACTTCACACTTCTACAATCCTTCCTCCTGATTCTTCAAGGGGATTCTCTGAGCTCTCCCTAATGTTTGGCTGTGTGTCTCTACAATCTGCTCTTCAGTGGCTGGATGAAGCCTCTCTGATGATAATGATAAAAGGCTGCAGTCTACAATTGTTGCAGAATACCATTAGGAATCATTTCATCATTTTTTCCAGTCATGTTTGGTTCTATCCTAGACTTCTAGGTCATCCATCCTTTAGTTCCTGCCCCTCTAGTCAGTGTCAGGCATGGGCTCCCTCCCTGTGGTGTGGGTCTCAAGTTGGATCAGTCCCTATTTGGCCACATCCAAAAATTCTACACCACCTTTACCCAAGATATATACATCCACATCTTGAGGCAGGATAAATTGTAGGTCGAAGGGTTTGTGGCTGGGTTGATGTCCCAGTTCCTCCACTAGAAGCCTTGCCTGGTTAGAGAAGTCACCCAGTTCAGGCTCCATATCCTCTGTTACTAGGAGTCTTCATTATGGTCTCCCTGATAGATTCCTGGAAGTTTCCATTTACACTATATGTCTAGATCTTCCCAGAGATGCCCCTGATTCCAGTCATCTTTGTAGGCCGGTGGGGAAGGGAACAGGAGAGATCAGGTCAGGGAGAAGGATGGAGGGAGAGAATAAATTAACTTTTTAAGAAGAAAACAAGAATTAGGACAGTTATGTGACTTTGTCAAAGAGATGTGAGTGAGCACATATTCACTACAGATAGGGCAATGATGACAGACCTAAAAAAGAAATATACCCACATCTAATTTAGTGAACCAATGACTTTCCTAGGATTATTGATAGAATCATGCTGGTGAGAGGTTGCTTCCAGGTACATGAGTGAGTGATTTAAAAGTAACCACACCACTGAAAGACCCATACATCACGGGATAATTCACAAAGTTACATTCCTACAGTTTCTCCCTATAGCATTTTTTTTCAAAGCTTGTATCACATTGAGGTAAGACTATGACTCTTGGGTTTGCATCCATACAAGCCTTCTAGTTTCCTTGGCTTCCTGAGTCTTACAGACTCCCCTTTCTTTCTCGAAGGAAATGATTCAATTCAAAGGAAGAAAAGATACAACAAGATCTACTGAAATCATGTCATATAAAGAGTCAAAATACGAAAAAATCATCAAAGAGATTAGTAGAGAAAAATATCATAATTTATCTTTCACCCATGAATACAGAATAAAAAATTTAAATCAGTGTTGGAAAACTATCAATTTATTTTAAAATGAGTCATGTCTAAGATAAAATTACCCATTGAGTACAAGATGCTTTTGATATGTGAGTGTCAATATAATGCACATCAGGAAATTGGAGGAGAAAATTATCATCTCAACAAATATTAATACTCATTTTAGAATGCCTACTCATGATTAACATAGTCCTTTGAAAGTAAGAAAGAATTGACTCATGCTAAGTCTTGAAATAATGAATAAAACACATAAAAGGAAGCATTTTCAATAGCATTGCTCAAATCAGAATCAGAACTGACATCATGCCTATCTATTCAGCTTTGTTTTAGAGTCAGGCCAGCAGACTCAAATAAAATAAGGATAATTGAGTTAACAAGATCAGGAAAGAAGTAACCAAATCACCATTAAATTAGTGTGGTTAAAAAATAATTAGAAATAATAAGAATTGAATAATTCTGGTGGGTAGAAGTTCAATTTATAAACTTCAGCTGCAAAGGAAAATGTTATCAAGGACAATATATAAAAAAATTAAAATATCATAAAAACATAAGAAACACTGAATAAATAGGATTAAAATATAAATGAGAATTTACTAGAAAACAGAATGTATAGGTAGAAAATTAGTCAATCTCATGGATTAGTGGCCACAATTTTGTAAAAGCAGAGAAAGACAAATAATGTCAATTTCCTTTAAATGCATCTACATATTTTTGGGATATTAATGTGTAATATTTTCTGTTCCCATGAAAAAGGTCATGTTTGACACCCAATTATGAAACAAACTTAGCAAGAACAAGTCATAACATATTTATTTAGTCAGAGTTTTCCATGGCACAGGAGTCTTGGGGGAATGAAACCAAAAGATTCAGGGGAAAATGCCTATTTTTATAATTTGCTTCAATGAAGAGCCACATAAAAATATGACTGGGAAAATGGAGTTGCCCCAACTACAGAGAGATAGACAGAGACAAAGAGATATGGGGGAACCACACAAAAGCTGGCTTTTTGATATTTAGCCCATGTAGCTTTTCTTCTTCCTAGGTACAGAGTGTAAACTAAGGGTTCATGATGTGTCACTAGACAAGATAGGACAGAGAATTCCAGCTGGCAAATGCTTATGCATAAACTCAGCAGGGTTTGGGAGATAGGGTGATATTTCTTGGTCTTATGATTGACTTTGGAACAGAAACTTGAGTTTCTATAACCTTCCTATGAGAAGAAACACTCTGTTTCTATGGTCACCCTTACAGAGGATAGAGAAACACAAAAGGATGAGAGTGGAGAATGGACAGAAGAAACTTTATACCTATTGGTCAGAGTTGAGCAAGACAGAGAAACACAAAAGGATGGGCCTGGGATGGACAGAGGAACCTTTATTTTGAGAGTCTTCAAACCAATATACTCAGCATAGCAAAGTGCAATATATTGGATATTCATGTTGAAACACAATATATTCCATGCCATTCTGTCTGTATATACACATGTTAACATGTATGTGGGAGATGGCAAGCAGACAGTGGTGGTTTTTCCAAAAGATGGGGATTTGATTTCCAACACCCACATGATGGCTCACCACAATTTGAAATGATATTTTCTGGGGATCCAATGCCCTCTTTTGACCCCCATGGGCATAAGATATGCATATAGTAGACATACACACATGAAGAGGAAAAACATACATAAAAATAAATAAACCTTTAAATATTTTACGTGAAAAATTTATTATTCAAAATAAATGAAGTGTTCCCGAGCCTTAATCTAAACTTGAAACAATCATTAAGGTTGCAAAGGTGCAAAAGTTGCTTTATAGATTTGGGTACTGAGTTCTACAATGTTGGATCCCTTGAGACTTAATTCTAAAAATCTGCATTTTGATTGGCAGAAGTTTTCTGTAGTGATTTCCTTCTGTTGCAAAGAAAAGTTTCCTTGATGAGTGATGAAGACTGCTTTTACTTGTGGGTATAAGGACATATATTATAATGCAGTTAGAAACTATGGTGGTTAGCAAATTGTGGCTATAGACTCTCTTCTAATAATCATTACTTCACTAGCCCTCAATAGTTGGTAAGTTTCCAGTACCAGTCATGGTATTCCTCTTGTTGACTAGGTCTTAATTTTAGTTAGACAAGAGCATAGTTGGATACCACCAAATTATGCATGCTACTACTTCATCCTTAGGGTTATTGTTTCATCCTGGTCATTGTTGTGTTTCATAGGCATCATAGTTTGTAGAACTTTTGGGTGCCTCCCTCCTTTGAAATCTTAAATGGTGCCTTCTGGTACCATGAGAGCTAGCATGAAGGGAGGATGTTTTTAAGTCAGTTCCAGTTCCAAGACCTCTGGGCCAAGCATCTGAAGTGCATTGTGTCTTCTGCTATAGAGCCTCACCAACTCCTGCACCTAAGGCACAAAGAATATGAGCAAGAGGAGCCAGAAGGGGATAAGAGACAGAGGACCACGGAGATTTTTGTGAGACTGTGTCTCCAAGTAATGTCAAAAGGAACAATTATAAAGTCTTACTTATATGCCTGTCTAAGCATAAGCTGAATGTGGACAACATATGTACCAAAGTGAACAGAGGAAAGACAACAAGGACTCAGCATTATAGGCAACAAAAGTTATAGGCAACGAAATAATTCTCAGAGTGGGAGAAATCATCTTTATCTATTCAGTACCAAATTATCATCCCTGAAAATATGCATACAAGTTACATACAGACTGAGAAGATTGTATTTAGAAATATACAAGCTTATATACCTATACAAATATGTGACAACAATTAAGGAAAAAGCAGGTCACAAATTTGACAGAGAGCAGAAAGAGGTGTATGAGAAGGTTTAGAAGGAGGAAAGAGAAGAGTGAAATGATTTAAGTCTAATTATGACCTCAAAAATAAAAGATATAATTTAAAAATATGACTGCATCCAAACTTACCAAACAGCAGAGAATGAAAATGCAAATTAACAAAATCAGAAATGAAAAGGGGGACATAACAACAGACTCTGAGGAAATCCAGAGAATCATCAGGTCATACTTTGAAAACCTATACTCCACAAAATTCAAAAATTTTAAGGAAATGGACGACTTCCTGGACAGATGTCACTTGCCAAAACTAAATCAAGAACAGATAAGCAATTTAAAAAGACCTATAACCCCTATGGAAATAGAAGCAGTCATCAAAAGTCTCCCAACCAAAAAAAAGTCCAGGTCCAGAGGGCCTCAGTGCAGAATTCTACCAGAAATTCAAAGAACAGCTTATACCAATTCTTCTCAAAGTATTCCACACAATAGAAGCAGAAGGGTCTTTGCCAAACTCTTTCAATGAGGCTTCAATAACCTTGATCCCCAAACCACACAAAGACACAACTATGAAAGAGAACTTCAGACCAATATCCCTCATGAACATTAATGCAAAAATACTCAATAAAATACTGGCAAATCAGATCCAAGAACACATCAAAACAATCATTCACCACGATCAAGTAGGTTTCATCCCAGGGATGCAGGGAGGGTTCAACATATGAAAATCTATCAGCGTAATCCACCATATAAACAAGCTGAAAAAGAAAAATCAGATGATCATCTCACTAGATGCTGAAAAAGCCTTTGACAAAATCCAACACCCCTTCATGATAAAGGTATTGGAGACATGTGGGATAACAGGGACATACTTAAACATAATAAAAGCTATATACAGTAAACCAACAGCCAACATCAAACTAAATGGACAGAAACTCAACGCAATTCCTCTAAAATCAGGAACAAAACAAGGCTGTCCACTCTCTCCATACCTTTTCAACATGGTACTTGAAGTTCTAGCCATTGCCATACGACAACAAAGGGGGATCAAGGGGGTACAAATTAGGAAGGAAGAGGTCAAACTTTCACTGTTTGCAGATGATATGATAGTTTACATCAATGACCCAAAGAACTCTACCAGGGAACTGTTAGAGCTGATTAACACCTTCAGCAAAGTGGCAGGCTACAAGATCAACTCAAGAAAATCAGTAGCCCTACTATATACAGATGATAAAAGGGCTGAAAAAGAAATCAGAGAAACGTCACCCTTTACAGTTGTCACAAACAACATAAAATACCTTGGGGTAACGCTAACCAAACAAGTGAAAGACCTGTATCGCAAGAACTTTGAGTCTTTAAAGAAAGAAATTAAAGAAGCCCTCAGAAAATGGAAAGATCTCCCATGCTCTTGGATAGGTAGGATCAATGTAGTAAAAATGGCAATCCTGCCAAAAGCAATCTACAGATTCAATGCAATCCTCATTAAAATCCCAGCACAATACTTCACAGACCTTGAAAGAACAATAACCAATTTTGTATGGAAAAACAAAAGACCCAGGATAGCCAAAACAACCCTGTTCAACAAGGCAATGTCCGGAGGCATCAGCATCTCTGACCTCAAGCTCTATTATAGAGCTATAGTCCTGAAAACACCTTGGTATTGGCACAAAAATAGACAGGTAGACTAATGGAATTGAATTAAAACCCTGATATTCACCCACACGTATGAACATCTGATCTTTGACAAAGAAGCTAAAAATATACAATGGAATAAAGAAAGCATCTTCAACAAATGGTGTTGGCATAACTGGAGGCTGGCATGTAGAAGAATGCAGATCATTCCATGTTTATCGTCATGCACAAAACTTAAGTCCAAATGGATCAAAGACCTCAACATAAATCCAGCCACACTGAACCTCTTAGAAGAGAAAGTGGGTGGTACCCTTGAACGAATTGGTACAGGAGACAGCTTCCTGAACATGACACCAGTAGCACAGACAGTGAGATCAACAATTAATAAATGGGGCCTCCTGAAACTGAGAAGCTTCTGTAAGGCAAAGGACACAGTCAGCAAGGCAAATAGGCAGCCCACAGAATGGGAAAATATATTCACTAACCCCACATCTGACAGAGGGTTGATCTCCAAAATTTACAAAAACTGAAGAAGCAAGTCTCCAAAACATCAAAGGACCCAATTAAACAGTGGGCTGCAGAACCAAATAGAGAATTTTCAATAGAGGAGTCTAAAATGGCTGAGAGGCACTTGAGAAAGTACTCAACATCCTTAGCCATCCAAGAAATGCAAATCAAAACAACTCTGAGATACCATCTCACTCCTGTCAGACTGGCTAAAATCAAAAATACCAACGACAATTTATGCTGGAGAGGATGTGGTGAAAGGGGGACACTCCTCCATTGCTGGTGGGAGTGCCACCTGGTGCAGCCACTTTGGAAATCAGTATGGAGATTCCTCAGAAAAATGGGAATAAACTTACCAGAAGACCCAGCAACTCCACTCTTAGGCAAATATCCAAAAGATGCCCATTCATACAAAGATGTCTGATCCACTATGTTCATAGCAGCATTACTTGTAATAGTCAGAACTTGGAAGCAACCTAGATGTCCCTCAACCGAAGAGTGGATAGAGAAAATGTGGTACATTTACACAATGGAGTACTATTCAGCAGAAAAAAAAATGGATCCTGAGATTCGCAGGCAAATGGATGACACTAAAAGAAACCATCCTGAGTGAGGTAACCCAGTCACAAAAAGAGAAACATGTCATGTACTCTCTCATATATGGATTTTAGACATAGATCTGGGGAGTGCCAGCCTACAGTCCCATGGCCAGAGAGTCTGGGAAATAGAAACTTCATTCAGTGGCTGATCGAAGAAGAGGCAGACTCCCTCGGTTAAGTACTGAACTGAACTCAAGAAACCAGTAACAGAGAGGGAGGACTGATGACCAAAGGGATTAAAACTGGGCTGGTTTAACCCCCAGCAACAGCTGACCTGACAAAGGTTAACTCTTAAATTCCAGGCATCAGCCTGGGAATCCAGAATGGGACTTATCAAGACACCCTGAATGTGGGTGTCAGTGAGGAGGCCTAGGTAATCTATTGAGCCTTGGGCAGCAGATCAGTACCCATCCCGAGTATACACAGGGACTTTGGACTCCCATCCAACAATGTGAGGTGCACTCTTACCCTGAACTCTTGGGGAAGGGTCTAGGCCCTCCCCTATATGAAATGACAGACAATGGACACCCCCATGGAGGGCCTCATCCTCCCTGGGGAAATGAGGGGATAATGGGGGGGTTGGGGGGAGGGCACAGGAGGAGGGGAGGGAAAGGGAGAGGAACCTGGAACTGACTTGTGAAGCAACCTTGCTTCTTATCTAAATTTAAACTGAAAAATAAATAAATAAATAATAAACAAATAAATGATGACATTAAAAGAAAAATATGATTGCAAAGGTGGTACAGGGATTAAAAGGGAGATATACATGCTATTTCTTTTTAAGATTTATTCATTTAGTTTGCTTGTACATGTTTGAACATATATATATATATATATGTGTGTGTGTGTGTGTGTGTGTGTGTGTGTGTGTGTGTGTGTGTTTGGGTATATGCATCTGATCTACTTGCATATCTGATGTCTGTAGGTGGTAGAGGCCAGCAATGGATCCTCTGAAAATGAAATTACAGACAATTCTGAGTTACCATATCCGTGTTGGGAATTAAACCAGTCATCCGTAAGGGCTGCTCCCAGAGTACTTCTTAAAAGATAATCACACTTGAAAGGAAACAATTTATAGCTGAGATATTATTACTGATTATGGTAAATTGTTTAATAAATGGTATTGTTTGTTACAAATATAGAGTAGGAAAAAACTAATCTAACCATATATTATGTATAAAACTCAATCACATACAATGAATCTTTAAAAAGTAAAACTTTAAAAACGTTTAGAAGTACATGAAGAAAACATATTTATGACATTACGACATGAATAGGCTTCTAAATAATTCTCCATAAGCAAAAATTGTGAAAGTAATTATATATAGCTCTGACTATAGTTAAAAAGAAATTCACTGCTGTAAATTGAAAAGCCTCCTAAAATATTAAATTAAAATCTAGAGCTTAAAATGATTTTATTCAAAAGAGAAATGGATACAAATATAGAATATACTTATTCAAAACAGGATAAATGATACATAGAACAATTCAAAGAGGAACCCTGAAAAACACAATAAATCAATAAATGTGAAAATGATCAACCATCCGTGGTCATCAGGAAAATACAAATCAAAACAAGATTTTTAAGGCAATAGGACAGGATTGGAACACTCAGGTCTTGCATTGAAAGACAGAATAACCAGAAAGAATCAATAGATGCCATCTTGAAATGAATGGCACTAGAACCCAGTAATGGTGTGACAGGCTCTTACAATAGTAAGATAGACTGTGAAAGGAAGCAATCAGTAATGGCAAATCACCACTTTGGTACCCTATGGTGGCCATCTTTCTATGTCTGATCACTGAAGATACCAGTACACTTGGTGACAAAGGAGCTTCACATATCTTATGTGTAGGAGTGAACCCCACAAAGGTATCCGCCCATTAGGGTGGGGTCAAGGTAGAGATAAAAGGAAGTGAAAGGAAAAGGGCCTTCCTTTTTTTCTCCTGGAAGCCAGCCACGCTTCTTACTCCTGGTCTGTGCAACTCTCTCTCTCTCTGGTAAGTAAATATATTGTTTTCCCTATATAGCATCAAATATTGTTATACTTATGGGCTCTAGGTTTAGTTAGAGGCACTACCCTGAGTCCACCCTATAGTGATACATCAAGGAGGAGCCTTCATTGCATCCCTCACCATCTGCTGAGTCCAGGCTGCTAGTGAAAGACAATGTATAAGAGGCAGAGGCAAGCTGCTGCACCAAAGTTACCCCAGCTGCCCCACTGAACCTGAGCCATATATTCTCCGTTTGATAACTCCATCATTTCCCTTGCCAGTGCCAGAAAATTCCCAACCCATTCCTCCTCGCAGCCTAACAAGAACAGGTGTACCACGTTTCTGAGTCACTTCTCTGATAGCTAGAGTGGTCACACTTGGGAACTGATCCAATACTGTGTAGATCACATTCTTCAGGATCAGCAGAGTAGTCCCACCTCATCGCTCACTAAGACTGAGGAATATCTCACCCTGCTTCAAAATGCTCTATGCCCAAATATTTTTAAAAAATAATACTAAAATGCTGTTTCAAGTGCAACTACACAGCATTTTAAATGTGTTACAACAAGAAGTAATGATAGACACACAAAAGATTCATACAGCAGGTGACATTCATTACTCTGTATCAGTCACCTTCAGCTACCAGGACAAAACATTTCAACAATTGTTTTGTAGTTCTCTAATGTGCTTCTGGAGGACAGAAAAGTCCAAGATAAAGTTGCCAGCTGCATAGGTTCCCAGTGAAAGGTTTTTCATTGGCTCACAAACATCCCCATTGTTACTGTGTACTGACATGGGATAGAAAGAGAATTCTAATGTGTCTTCCTCCTCTCATGAGGACACTGATCTTATCATGAACTCCAAGATACAAACTAAGAGAGGGAACTAAACTCAGTCCTGTGACTGAAGTGTGTGTGTGTGTGTGTGTGTGTGTGTGTGTGCATGTGTTCAAATTGGTAACACATTAACAATATCTAGTAAAAGTAAAGCTAATAAAATATATCCATCAACATAGCAGTTTAATCACAGAAAAAAAGTAAATACACTCACAAGGAACCAAAACATCATAGAAAATAAGGAAAAATACGACAAACAAATTGAATAATTGACAGTAAAGGGAAGCCTAGAATGTTTCATAGTTCTAATATTTTATCAATTATATCTAAGTATGAATATCTACTTCAGTAAAAGACTTCTTTTTAAATGACATTTTCTATCTCTGAATATGTACAATGCTAAGTCAAACCCATCCAATTTAATTCCCATTAGACTATTTATACCATATCTGTAACACAGCAGGGCAATTTTTTGTTTTTGTTGAAGTTATTAATTACTATAAATCCTTTTCCCAAATGTGAGCCAGAAATGATAGAGGATGTGGGGAGTCTTTCTCAGTCCTACCCACCAACTCCCAAATAAAGACACAGAGACTTTTTTATCATTTATGAAAGCTAGACTAATAGCTTAGGCTTGTTATATACTAGCTCTTATAACTTAAATTAACCCATACCTTTGAATCTATGTTCTTTTATGTGACTCTGTCCCCTTTACTTTGTAAAACCCATTCTGCTTGCTCTGTGTCCCTGGCATCTCCTTACAGTTTTGTTCTTCTTCTTTCCAGCATCCTCTGTGCCTGAAAATCCTGCCTAGCTATTGGCCATTCAGCTCTTTGTTAAATCAACCAGAGTAGCATATCTTCACACAGTGTAATCACATATCTCCCAACAAGAGGACACCAAGAAAATAATACTTTTTAAATTAAGACATTTAAAACACATAGACTCATCCATGACAGTGTTAATACACATAGAACTCACAGAGACTGAGGCTATGTGCACAGGGACTGTCCAGGTTTGCATCAGCTAGGATCCTAGAGCTGAAGTAAGTAGACACATGTCCCATCCCTAACACAGAAGCAACCTCCAATTGACAACAACTTATGAGTGAAAGTTTACTTTTACCCAGTAGAGTCTCATTGGAGAAAGAAACCACTCTTAAGGGTAGACTGCATAACCAATGGTAGATTACCAACAGAAAATGAACTCAAAAGTATCTTTGGGGGTTCCTTGTCTCATACAAAATGTCATGTCAGAGATTTTCCTTTTCTTATTTGTGTGTGTGTGTGTGTGTGTGTGTGTGTGTGTGTGTGTGTGTGTGTGTGCGTGCGCCCAGGCACTATTCTCTTTTTACTCTACAGGTTCTTTGCATATATATTATGGCTTCGATTTCAATATTTTTACAGGACTCCAGGGTATGCAAGCAAGTGAGGCTCTGCATCCAAATCTATTTCTTGTGTTTATCCTTGGATTTTTGTCCTTCTATTTGTTTTTCTCTTATTCCAATGAATTTGTTTTTGTTTTATCTTTCTTATTTTATTATTATCCTTTAGAAACCTGTTTACCTGTTAATGAGAGTTAGAATGGAGGTGGATATGGATGGGAGAAGAGGTTGGGGAGTGGAGCCTGGAGGGAGAGGAAACCATAAATCAAGATACATTATATGAGGAAAAACACATTTTTAATAAAAAGAAAAAATTATAAGATATTTAAAGAGAAATAAATCCTCTTCACAGAAATGTTCTTTTCAAACATTGAGTGGGGAACATTGCATGAGCATAAATCAGACCCTGTAACCTTAGAAACTTCCCTAAATCCCTTCCTCTGACTGTGATCCTCATTCAGGAAGGATAACATCACTAAGTCCTGCATAGCCTTTTCTAGCTAGAGAAGTCTTCCTATGTTTCATGTCCATTAAGCTTTATGGCTTTCAAGTAAAGTCAATGCTCCTGTCTCAATTTCTACTAGAGTACACATGTCCGCATGCACATGGAATACACACACACACACACACACACACACACACAACACACACACATGCTTCCTCATTGCTATTGCACCAAGAAGAAGCATCAATAGCAAACCTATGAAAAAAATGTAACACCAACAAGGCCAAAAGTGATCAACATCAGTACGTGTTTCAGTGAAAGATTATGGTTCTCCTGCATCTCATTTCCCTGCATCTTCACCCAAGGTGCCAAGCTCAGCATACCAAGTAAATGGAGTGCATTACAAAACAGGGAGAGGTCTTATTTCACAAGCAACGGTAGGGTAATTTTATAACGGCTCCAAGAGTGGATTAAATAGTTGCAGACAATTGTTAAACTACTAAAATAAACATGAAGAAGAATGGATAGAACAGAGCTAAGTATCAACTCATGCTAATTACCCTTGCATCTGGGAGACCAATTTGCATACAGAATCTTTGAAGCCTGTCAGGTATGAGCTGAACTACTGAACAGCTACATTTGATAATCTAGCCACTGAGTTATTTTCCCCTGAAGATGTTTGCAGAGTTTCAGACAGATTTCCTCATATAAAAGTGCTCATTTCTAATTAATTTTCTCCTGTATTTAACACACACTCACATGTGTGACATTCAAAGAAATTAACTAAATATCAAAAACATAGAGACTATTAATTATGTATGTGGAAGAAGAAAGATTTGGGTTAAGATTTTGGGTTAGTTATCAAAATTCAAGAAGGGAGTGTTCCACGACATTTATCAACAACATTTAGCTAACAAAATAAGAAGATGGCATCGTAACAGACTTTATTTACATTAATTTATTTAAGTTTCACAGTATCCCTACAGAGGATACAGAAAGGGTTTATTTTTCTTCTTTTAGAAAAAAAAGAATGGAAGTTAACAGAGAGCAGTTATAAGATCACCAAAGTCCTTAAAGATAGAGCATGGTCGTTATTTAAAGTTAGATAAACTGACTCTCAGTTTTTTTTTCTGTCTCCCTCACCTACCCTAAAATGACTCCCAGACACTATATTTTCATAAAATTCTTCCTATTCAATCATTAACTAAGACCAGAAAATACTATTTGCATCAATGGTACCTAGTAATATTTAGTACTAAAATTATTCAAGCACTTTGTCCAGTCTTTGAAACTTAACAGGCCAAGAAAGAGAAAGGAAATGGAAATACATGTAGAGAAAAACAAGAAATTGAGAGAATTTTATTAAGGTAAATGATGATTTTAGAAAATTAGAGGATACGGAGTTGGGCAAGAATTAATCAATTTTAGAAATATTTAGATTGAGAAACATAGAAAATGGTAGGTCTGTTCCTTAATTTAGAACAATTAAACCTCTATTCTTTACCAATATTTTGACAACAGGACATGGCATTTCCTTTTCTGTTTAAGCATGGATCTGATGATAGAAATTCATTTGCATTGCCAAACCTAGTTAAAACTATCTCAGTTTGGGGACCAGAGACGGCTTTGTGGCTAAGAGCATTTGCTCCTCTTAATAAGGAACAGGGTTTGAATCCCAGCACCTACCTAGTAACTCACAACTGTCTATAACTTCAGTTTCAGAGCAGCTCACACACTCTTCTGTATCCTGTGGGTAGTGCATGCATGTGATGCCCAGACACATACATACAGACAAAACACCCACATACATAAAGTAAAATTAAAATTAAAGCCCACACTGGGGAAACCCACAGAAACAGCTGACCTGAGCAAGTGGGAGCTCACTGACTCCAGACTGATGGCTGGAGAACCTGCATAGGACTTAATTAGGTCTCCTGAACATGGGTGGTGATGGGGGAAGTCCTGTGTATATGTCAATAAAGCACTGTTGGCCAATAGGGAAGCAAGATAGGTGGGACTAGGAGTCCAAGAGGACTCTGGGTAGGAGAAACACAGGAAGGCACAATGTAGCCCACCAGAGAAATAAGATGTCCAGAACTTTGCTCCAGTAAGAGAAATACTTAGATTAACAATTATGGGATAAATACTTAAGTCAGAGCTAGCCAGTAAGAATCAAGCAAGGCCAATAGCTTCATAATTAATACAGCGTCTTGTGTGCTATTTTGGGACTACAACGCTACAGAGCCCAGGAGACTTGCAGGGGATAAACCAAAGTGGCAGACAAGGAAAAGGCCTCTCTTTACAGGTGGGGAGGCTTGGGCAGGCTATAGGGCCACTGGCAGGGGAACCAGTATTTATCCCTAATGCACGAACTGGCTTTTTGGAGCCCGTTCTCTACAGAGGGATACCTGGCTTAGGCTACATATAAGGGAAAGGGCTCGGTCCTGCCCCAAATGATATGACAGACTTCGATGACCCCCTCCCATGGGAGGCCTCACCCTCTCTGTAGAGTGAATAGAGGGTGGAATGGGGAGATGGTGGGGGGAGTGGGAGGATGGGAGGGAAAGGGAACGGTGATTGGTATGTAAAATAAGATTGCTTTTTTAAATAAAAAATTAATAAAAATTCTTTGAATAATTCTCACATTTATCTAAATATAAAACTTCCTAGAATCCTACAACCATTCTTATTGTCACAGTGGCTTCAACCCCAAATATGCCTTGTTTACAAAGTAACTAATTCAGTTTACATAAAAACAAACATTTCCATATTTGTGGTTCTGTAATTTGAAGAATTTTAATTGTATTTTATAATTTTACATATAAGGATATTACCAGGTGTATAGGAAAAATAAAATTAAAGCATACAAGAGGTTAGACTGTAAAGAATGAACTACTTGACATAAGTAATGGTATGGTCAAGCTACATGTATTACAGAGAAGTAGGTGGATACACCTGGAGAATTCAGAAATAATCAGGAGAGCCAATCACTTAAGGGGACTATTTGTACAAATGACTGAGGAACATATGTAATTTATTTATACCTCATGCTGAGAATAGCACTAATGCTTCAATGCTTACCAACCATGAAATTTCTTAAATATGTAGGTTTTACATGTACTTATATGCTTATATAATATATACCTAAATCAAATGAACTTTTGAAATTTACTAATGCCTGGTTCAGATGTCTCAGTTGGTTGTGGTACTTTCTGCCAAACATGATAGTCTGAGTCCATTCTTGGAGATCAATATGATAGAAAGAGTTAACTGACTCCTGCAAGTTTTCCTTTGACCTATACCCACACAAACACATACACACGTGCATACACACACACACACACACACACACACATGCACATGGATGCACGCACACTCACATACTCACAAATACACATGTTCATGCATTCATACACATACACCCATTAAATAAATAGATAAGCTTTTTAAAATTGTAGTTTGCTGATATCAAGAGTCTTTGGTAAAGCTGTGGCTTCCCAGAGAGCTAATTCTATTCAGGCAAAATCAGGTAGAGATAATCTCAACTGAGGTAGGCAAGCTATAAGGTGATCCAATTTGCATGATTAAGGTAATAAATGACAATTTTGTGTTTCGTGACACTAAATTGTTAAATATTCCCATTGTTTTGCTAAATTTCATAATTATAAAAATAGTTATTGGCATGTGGAGGGGTGATAATTTAACTGGTATTTTATATGAATGGAAGTTAAGTAGTAAACATGTCCACAAGGCCTAATAGCCAAGTAACAGCCAGCAGGCAAGTGGTACCCTGAATCTAACTATGATCTTACTTAGAAGGATTTCAATATATGCAAAGGATTTATGCTACAGGACTTTAGTTTATGAATCTAGATACCTTAAATTCCAATATTCCTAGAACAGGATTTAATGATCCAGCCTTGTATGAAATACTTATTGGAAAAAATTAGTCACCAGAGTCATATAAAAGGGTTTTAATTTCTTGCCTACAACAGACTGTTTTCAGGTGTTTACAAGTGTACAAATGTACAAGAGATAGCCTGCTAACAGATAGGTCCTCAATAGAAAATTGAGATTATGACCACAATTGACATTCAAATATATACAACATATGTCATAGATTTAGGGGAGTTTAGAATGTTAGATTAATCAGTAACTGAAACAATGTAACCACAAGATTGAATATGCATTCCCAGAAGTATGTGCTCTCTAGATGCTCAATGTCGAACTGTGCTTAAAGATACATAATTCCAACCTCTGGTAGCTAAGAAGTCTAGCCCAGAAAGTCATTTGTGCTGAAATGGAAAGAAGACATTCACGACACACAGCACAGTCCCAAACTTCAGACATGTGTTTTTCTTTCTTTCTTTCAGGATGCAGAACCTGAATTTGGTGTTCTCAGTCACCTTTGACATGTGATCTGAGGAAACATTAATTTTGACAACACAGATGAGCAGAGGGAAAATCTCAAGGAGAATCTGAGTAATAAATACATTGTTCTGCTCTTCCAGGTCAGAGTGGAAACATGAACATTTAAATATGAGGACTGAAAAGATGCTGTGAGCAAAATGGGATACAGTGCTTGACAAGCAAAGGAGATGCAATACAGAAAATAATTTTATACAGCACTGATTAATTTTAGCCTGCTAGAATTCAATAAAATGCAGAGCCCATGGAACAAGATATGAATAATGAAACGACAAGAATATGGACAAAGATTAAAAATGAGATATCTGAATGAACACTACAAGTTCATAAAGGCAAAAGACAAGATAAGAAAGCCAAAATAAAAAGGAAATAATGATCAGGATAGTTAATGTGTGATTTCAAGTTTTTTCTTTAAGTACTATTTTCTAGGATACCATCTTCTCCTAAAGCTGCCTTTTCAATAATTACTAAACCTCCTTTCATAGTAATACACAAACTAGCCAATCAAAACAGGAAGAAAACAGGCATTGTGCCAAAAGTAATTTTTGTCTAAAATGCAGCAAAACGGAAAAATAGCAATGGTGGCAACAACAAAGCAAAAACAGAAACGTGGAAGATTTTTTTAAACTTTCATATAAAGTCCTTAAAAATGGGATAGTTAAAGCTATTTTAAAATAACAAAAAGTATTGCAAACCCATAATTTTCATGATTTAAAGTACTCTCAGCACTAAACAAGAAAAACAAAATAAAATTAATTACATAAACATGCATTGAGTTCAAGACAAACAAACAAAAATGACAATAATTAAGATATTAATGATACATGAATCATTCTTTTTAAATAAAGAATATTGACTTGAATAAATACCTTAAAAAGTAACAAAATGGGCAACCTAGATACTTAGATACATCTGACAATTATGAGAGATATAGGAACATTTAGAAACACAGTGTCAGGAAAGCAAGGTACATAAGAAACAAGCTACAGTATTAAATTATTGTCCAATATAAAACCATAACAAAGTGCAAAATCCTAATACAATAGGTAACTACAAGATAAATAAAATGATCAATTTGGGTCTCAAAGAATGTAATACAAGAATGGGCACACAACAATTCACAAAAATATAAAAATGTATTAAATATCAAATAATTCTGCAAAACAGCTTGATCAGTGGTTTGTAGGACAGGATCCTCTTGCTGAGAACCACGTTTTCACAGGTGTAACCTAAGACTACCGATAAACAAAGATATTTATATCAAGATTAAAAACAATAGCAAAACTACTGTTATGAAGTAGCAACAAGATAATTTTATGGGGCATGGGACATTATAACACAAGGAACCTCATTAAAGGTTCATAGTATTAGGAAGGTGTTCTAGAAGGACTTCCTCTTTATAGTTCTGCATTTAATGCACTTAAGAGCCTCATCCCATTTGGATTCAATCATACATATTCAAAGCTTAAAATCAACTTCCACATATAAAAGAAAACATGCAATATTTGTCTCGGGATCTGGGTTATCTCAATCAGGACAATTATTTCTAGCTACACCCATTTAACTTCAAATGTCATAATTTAGTTTTTCTTAACAGTTGAATACTATTTCATAGTGCAAATGTACAATACTTTCACTATCCCTTCTTCAGTTGACGGCTGTCTAGGTTGTTTCCAGTTTCTGGCTGTTATGAATATGGTTGAGTCAGTGTCTCTGTAGTAGAATACTTTGAATACATGCTCAAGAGTAGTCTAGCTGGGTTTTGATGGAGATTAATTCTTCCAGATGAATGTCCACCCAGATTTGCAAAGAGAATGTACCAATTTCAACTCCCACCAACAATAAGTAAAAGTCCTCCTATCCCCCACATCTTTGCCAGCAAGTGCCACCATTAGTTTTCTTGATATTGTCCATTTTGACTAGGGTAAGAAGAAATCTCAAATTAGTTTTAATTTATAATTCCCTGTAGGCTTAAGATGTTGAGTATTTTCAACTCAGTTGTGCTTCATCTTTTGATTACTCTGTTTAGCGTCATATCCCATTTTTAACTGGTTTATTAGTTTTCTTGATGTTCAGGGTTTGTTGTTCTTCTTCTTCTTGTTGTTGTTGCTATCATTCTGAATATATTTTAGACACTAATCATTTATCAGTTGTATGTATGACAGTAAAGATCTTTTCCCAATCTGTAAAGGTGTTGCTTTGCACAGAGGTTATGTAGCTAGTAAGGATCAGAAGGAGGAAGGAATTTCTAAGGAAAGAGAAATACATATAGTTTTATAAACAGATAGATGAGAAACTAAAATAGGAGGATATATTGGGGAGTTAAGGGGTTGGTGGAGTAACAAAGAATATGGGAGGGCTAACAGTGAAGGGCTTTGAAAATCTGGATGAAATCTGACTACTGTAGGTAGCTCTTAAAATACATACATTAGATATTATTTTAGGAACTAATGGAGTCAGCATATAATATGGAGGTAATTCCCCAACTAGACATTGTTGTGGGGCAAAGATTCCAAGTTCCAAGTTCACAAAAGCAGAGTCCAAATTAGAAATATTTATTAATCTAGGTATCCACTGCCTAGACAAAAACAGTTCTCGCAGAGCAGTCCCAACTATTTTCTGCAGGGAGCTTTTAAAGGTAAAATTTGTATCCTGGTGACCATTTGCAGGGGGATGTAGAGAAGCAAACAAGGAGCTTAACAGAAACAAAAGCAGCAGCTAGCTGGAGCACCTTGACCTCAAGTCCTTGGGACAAGAATGGATAATTTTCTAAGAGACCTTCACATAGGAGTGGTAGAGTGGGGGGGTCAGTTCTGAGTCAGATCTTAAATGACTGAAGCAGGGACACAACATCTTATGCCACCAAATAAAACCTCTGTTTGCCAGGAAATTTTCTATATCTTTTTGAGTTTCTAGCCAAAAGCATCCCATAGAACTTCCTAAACATCACAGGCTATGGCTAAAGCTATCAGTTACTCCCCACAATCTAATAGTAAGGCCCTACTGAGCAAGACACAACTTACTATGTCATCAAAACTGGAAAAGTCAAACTGGGCTCTACTAAAAAGCTTCATCTCAAATGACTAACAGTCATGATACTGGAAGGTGCTTTGCAGAATCGTAAAACATGCTTAATATTAAGGAAAAAGTAGCCACACCCTAAGAAAAAACAAACAGTTGGGTGGTATATAGCACCAGCCACTGTCCTGGGAAACACAAAAAGGCCAAGAACACAGAACATAGCACTCTTCTTGGGACTGGAGAGAGAAGACCCAAACTTTCATGCACATGGCCAGATGCTTATAGTAAATTTGGAGTAAAGCTGAGAGCAGTGTACATACCTGTGATCATTTGCTGATTCAGAGAATCAAGTTTGAGATCAGTCTAGGCGATATAGAGTCTGAGACCAACCTGAGCCACCTAGCAAGTTTTTGTCACAGAAAAGAATAAATTCAATTCAAAGATTTGCAGAAAGTAGCATAAACCTGTCACTTTTAACAAGAGTGTGTATATGTGGAATGGGGGGTAATGATGTATAATATGAACCTCTTTTAAATATCAAAGCAGAGTGTTCTTCTTTGAAAAAAAAATACTGCACTCAAAAGGAACATTTTCCAGGTTGAAGTTGCTGGGCTATTATCAAGGCCAAGTAACTAGGAGGAAGAAATACATCCAGCTCAGGAAAGTGGTAGCCTTTCATGTGGGGAAAAGAAAAGTCCAACTTCAGTGAGTTCTATTATTTTCTTCTCCCTAAGGAGGCAGGAGGAAAGGAGAGAAATACTTGTGCAATTTGTAGTACACAGTACAGAAGTACAACTAGCTAAGAGAGTTTTAATCATAAAACTGGAGAATACTTCCCATTGCCCCACAACACACTACACCAAAGGCATACTCACAACATGTTTGGCTATTAAGAAAAAAATCAGTGTGTTATGGAAGGAAAAGGAAGCCTGTTAAGACGCAGAGAAACTGCAAGTACCTGAACTGTATATGGATGAAATGTTGAAAGTAGCTGCCTAGGTCCAATAATTTAAAACTATGATTAAAATACTAAAGGCTCTAATGGATTAAGTTAACAGGATGTAAGAACAGGTGGGCAATGTAAGCAAAGAGACGGGAGTCTTAAAAAAAAGAAAGAAATGAATGTTAGAAATAAAAAACCAACACTGTAGTAGAATAAAGAATTGTTTCATAGGATTTTGAGTAGTCTGGACACAGCACAGGGAAGACTGTCTGAGTTTGTACACATATCTCAAAAGGCACCTGAATCACTGAAAAGTAAAACAAACAAAGACAGGAAATGAACAAAATTTATAAGGATTGGGAAATAACTGCCATCAGGAATGTGTACAACGATTACAATATAAAGGAGCAGATGTAATGTCTGAAATATGAGGAACTGAGAATTTCCTCAAACATAATTTATTTAAATTTATAGGATGCAGCTAAAGGCAATCCTTGGGTGGAAAATTGCAGCACTGAAAACATGTTCTAGGAAAGCTGAAAGACCAAACTCAGTAGTTTAAGTCATCACCTCAGAAAACCAGAGAATCGAAAGAAGTTTGAATCTGAATGAAAGAGAAAATAAATAGTAGCAATCAATTATAAGAACAAATGCTACATGAAATTAAATATGGTAAATTGGCAGAGAAACTCATCTATATCAAAGTTGTTATTTCTTTAAAAAGATATAAATAAGAGCAGTTAGTCTCTAGGTTCTAATCAGGCTAACGAGAAAAATAAAGTGAGAGGTAAATCATCAGAAACAATACTGAAAACGGGGCATCTCTAGAGACCCCACACTTGTTAAGGGCAAAAGAGAGAAATCAACTCCATGCTTTAGTATTAAGAAACCTGATAATATGGGGGTAATTCCTTCAAAGATAGTGATGGAAAAATCCACATGAGGAAAAGGACAACTTGAATAAGCCTATGTTTATTTCTAAAATAGAATCAATAATTAGTAATCTTCTACTCTAGGAATAACAAAATCCATGTAGGTTGAATGATAAGTCCCACCAAAGATTTAAGCCAGAAATAATGCCAGTCACCAACACTATCATTCAAGTGAAAGAACAGTGCGGATATATCCTTATGCTATTTGTTCATTGCCCCAATAACAAAACCAAACTAAGACCTTATGAGAAAATGGTATGTCAATAGCTCTGATGACCATATATACAATAATTACCAACACAATATTAGCAAATTAAGCTCAAACAAGAAGGATTTATCCCATCTCTGCATATCTCATCTACAAGCTAAAAGAAAAAAATGCACGATCATACTAAGAAACAAAGAGAAATCATTCAACATGTACAACAGTCATCACCAGGAGGTGATGGTGAACACCTTTAATCCCAGCACTGGGAAGGCAGAGGCAGATGGACCTCTGTGAGTTTGAAGCCAGGCTAGGCTACAGAGTCAGTTTCAGGACAGGCAGGGCTGTTACACAGAAAAACTCTGTCTCAAAACAAAAATATTTTAAATCTCAGTAAGCTATGAATGGCAGAGAAGTTCTTAATTTTTACAAGAACTTCATGGTTAATCTTATGTATAATAGTGAAAACCACAAAGCTTTTCCACTAAGATTGGGTCGAGACAAAAATGTCTCATTTCTTCTCTGCTTTTCGATATTACATTGTTCTAGATTTTGTATTAAAGGAACAATAACAAAAAGCTTAGGTAGATTAAGAAGGAAGAAATAAAAATTTTTTCTCTGATAACATAATTATCTACATAGGAAATAAACAAAAAGTAACAAAAATGCTTGCAGAGCTAGCGTGAAATGTTGTAGGGTTATATTTAAAACAATGGTATTGGTGAGTCAATCTCTGGGCAGATGGGATGTCTCAGAAAATAAAAAACTGAACTAATGTGCAGAAGGACCTGAGTTCCAATCCCAGTACTCGCATAGCATTGCCATGATGGTAATGCATGGTTTTAATTCCCAAATTGAGAAGGCAGAGACACATGGATTCCATGGATCCTAAAGATTCACTGGCCAGCCAGATTACCTTGATTGGTGGGTGGCAGATCAATGATGGACCCTCTACCAATAAATATGTTATCCAGCAGTTGAATTACAACACCCAATACTGACCTTTGACCCCCCTGAACAATACATATGCACCACCATACACATGAACCAATTTGCACATTAACACACACACCACCCCCTTCTCTATACGTAACAACAAGGTGGAGCTTAAAATGAAAACCACATTATTATTTCATCAACACTCTCCCCAAAAGGGATCCATGAATCTGCACAACATTCAAATTCTATAAAACTCTGAGCAGTATTTTTATATTTATTTTTTTAATTTAAATTTAAATTAGAAACAAGGTTACTTCACATGTCGATTTCAGGTACCTCTCCCTTTCCCTCCCCTCCACCTGCGCCCTCCCACCAACCCCTCCAATATTCCCTCATTTCCCCAGGGAGAGTGAGGCCCTCCATGGGGGGGTGTCCAGAGTCATTTCATCCAAGGCAGGGCCTAGACCCTCCCCCAAGAGTCCAGGGGGAGAGTGCATCACTCATTGTTGGATGCGAGTCCAAAGTCCATTTGTATACCCGAGATGAATACAGACCTACTGCCCAAGGCTCAATAGATTACCTAGGCCTCCTCACTGACACCCACATTCAGGGTGTCTGGATCGGTCCCATGCTGGATTCCCAGCCATCAGTCTGGGATTCAAGAGCTAACCCATGTAAGGTCATCTGTTTCTGGGGATTAAACAAGCCCAGTCTTAGCCCCTTTGCTCATCAGTCCTCCCTCTCTGTAACTGGATTTCTTGAGTTCAGCTCAGTGTTTAGCTGTGGGAGTCTGCCTCTGTTTCCATCAGCCAATGAATGAAGGTTCTGTTTCCCAGACTCTCTGGCCATGGGATTGTAGGCTGGCACTCCACAGATCTATGTCTAAAATCCATACATGAGAGAGTACATGCCATGTTTCTCTTTTTGTGACTGGGTTACCTCACTCAGGATGGTTTCTTCTAGTGCCATCCATTTGCCTGCAAATTTCAGGATTCCATTGGTTTTTTTTTCTGCTGAATAGTACTCCATTGTGTAAATGTACCACATTTTCTCTATCCACTCTTCAGTTGAGGTGCATCTAGGTTGCTTCCAATTTCTGGGTGTTAAAAAAATGCTGTTATGAACATAGTGGAACAGACATCCTTGTTGTAAAAATGGGCATCTTATGGATATATGCCTAAGAGTGGAGTTGCTGGGTCTTGTGGTAGGTTTATTCCAATTTTTCTGAGGAAATCCATACTGATTTTGAAAGTGGTTGTACAAGTTGGCACTCCCAACAGAAGTGGAGGAGTGTTTCCCTTTCACCACAACCTCTCCAGCATAAATTGATGTTGGTGTTTTTTATTTTAGCCATTATGACAGGAGTAAGATGGTATCTCAGAGTTGTTTTGATTTGCATTTCCCGGATGGCTAAGGATGTTGAGCACTTTCTCAAGTGCCTCTCAGTCATTTTAGACTCCCTCTATTGAGAATTCTCTATTTAGTTCTGTAGCCCACTTTTTAATTGGATTCTTTGGTGTTTCAGAGACTTGCTCTTTGAGTTCTTTGTAAATTTTGGAGATCAACCCTCTGTCAGATGTGGGGTTAGTGAATATTTTTCCCATTCTGTCAGCTGCCTTTTTGTCTTGCTGAATGTGGCCTTTGCCTTACAGAAGCTTCTCAGTTTCAGGAGGTCACATTTATTAATTGTTGACCTCACTGTCTGTGCTACTAGTATAATGTCCAAGAAGCTGTCTTCTGTACCAATTTGTTCAAGGTACCACCCACTTTCTCTTCTAAGAGGTTCAGTGTGGCTGGATTTATGTTGAGGTCTTTGATCCACTTGGACTTCAGTTTCGTGCATGGCAATAGACATGGATCTATCCTCATTCTTCTACATGCCAGCATCCAGTTATGCCAGCACCATTTGTTAAAGATGCCTTCTTTATCTACTGTATATTTTAGCTTCTTTATCTAAGATCAGATGTTCATACATGTATGGGTTAATATCAGGGTGTTCAATTTGATTTCATTGGTCTACCTGTCTATTTTTGTGCCAATACCAAACTGTTTTCAGAACTACAGCTCTATAATAGTACTGAGGTTGGGGATGGTAATGCCTCCAAATGTTCGTTTGTTGAGTAAGGTTGTTTTGCCTATCCTGGGTCTTCTGTTTTTCCATACAAAATTGGTTATTGTTCTTTCAAGGTCTGTGAAGAATTGTGCTGGGATTTTAATGGGGATTGCATTGAATCTGTAGATTGCTTTTGGCAGGATTGCCATTTTTACTACATTGATCCTACCTATCCAAGAGCATGGGAGATCTTTCCATTTTCTGAGGGCTTCTTTAATTTCTTTCTTTAAAGACTCAAAGTTATTGTGACACAGGTCTTTCACTTGTTTGGTTAGCATTACCCCAAGGTATTTTATGTTGTTTGTGACAACTGTAAAGGGTGATGTTTCTCTGATTTCTTTCTCAGCCCTTTTATCATCTGTAGATAGTAGGGCTACTGATTTTCTTGAGTTGATCTTGTAGCCTGCCATGTTGCTGAAGATGTTAATCAGCTTGTAAGAGTTTCCTGGTAGAGTTCTTTGGGTCATTTATGTAAACTATCATATCATCAAATAGTGAAAGTTTGACCTCTTCCTTTCCAATTTGTAACACCTTGATCTCCTTTTGTTGTCGTATTGCTCTATCTAGAACTTCAAGTACAATATTGAAAAGGTATGGAGAGAGTGGATAGCATTGTCTTGTTCCTGATTTTAGTGGAATTGCGTTGAGTTTCCGTCCATTTAGTTTGATGTTGGCTGTATATAGCTTTTATTATATTTAGGTATGTTCCTGTTATCCCAGATCTCTCCAAGACCTTTATTATGAAGGAGTGTTGGATTTTGTCAAAGGCTTTTTCTGCTTCTAGTGAGATGATCATGTGATTTTTGTTTTTCAGCTTGTTTATATGGTGGATTACATTGATGGATTTTCTTATGTTGAACCATCCCTGCGTCCCTGGGATGAAACCTACTTGATTGTGGGGAATGATTGTTTTGATGTGTTCTTGGATCTGATTTGCCAGTATTTTATTGAGTATTTTGCATCAATGTTCATGAGGGATATTGGTCTGAAGTTCTCTTTCATAGTTGTGTCTTTGTGTGGCTTGGGGATTGGCAAAGACCCTTCTGCTTCTATTGCGTGGAATACTTTGAGAAGAATTGATATAAGCTGCATTTTGAATTTCTGGTAGAATTCTGCACTGAGGCCATCTGGACCTGGGCTTTTTTTGGTTGGGAGACTTTTGATGACTGCTTCTATTTCCATAGGTGTTATAGGTCTATTTCAATTGCTTTTTTTGTGGTCCACTCTATTTGGTGTTCTGTAAGCTTCTTGTACCTTCATTGGCTTGGCCTTTTGTGGTTGGGAAAGTTTTTGTTGAATAGGTTTTCTGCCCCACTGAGGTAGTTTTCTTCACCTTCTTCCATACCTATTATCCTTAGGTTTGGTTTTTTCAAGATGTCCCATATTTCCTGGATGTTTTGTGTTAGGGATTTGTTTGATTTTATTTTAAAGTCTAATTTGTTAGATATTAGGATTGCTACCCCTGCTTGTTTCTTGGGTCCATTTGATTGTGAAATCTTTTTCCAACCTTTAACTCTCAGATAATGTCTGTCTTTTTTTTGCTTGATGAATCAATTTCTCCTAGTGTATCTTCAACACCTGAGATTCTCTCTTCCATCTCTTGTATTCTGTTGGTAATTCTTGTATCTGTAGTACCTGACCGTTTGTTTGCCCAGCTTTTCTATTTCCAGCCTTCCTTCAGATTGTGTTTTTTTATTGTCTCTATTTCAGTTTTCAACCCTTGCACTGTTTAAATCGTTTCTTGCAATTTTCGGTTTATCTTTTTGTCCATTTATTGCATTTTATGAATTTTTTTCATTTGTTTTTTCTTCCATTTCTTGTGCTTTTTGGTTTGTTTTTTCATCCACTTCTTGTATAATCAGAAGAAAATAATCACAACATTAGATGAACTTTGGTTGAAATGTTCTTACTATTTTTTCCCTGCTGTTTCATTTAATTATGCCTAAAATGTTCCCCTATACTAATACCTAACTTTATTCAAAGATGTTTCACACAGAGCTCTGTATCTAGTATCAAAAAGTTAGAATCATCTTGGGGGAAACATAATACACAAGATAAAACAGAAGCATAGTCTTGAACAATGTTCCAAGACAAAAATCCTCCAAGAGCACATTCCCACTATATATTCACTCCAGTTCCCAGCTGGGCCCCAGCTATTGTGATCACAGTTCCTAATTCTCAAGAAATTGCTTTCTTCATCTTCCTTGACTTATCTTCAATACTTGTTTATTTCTTCTCTGACTCTCTCTCTCTCTCTCTCTCTCTCTCTCCCTCTCCCTCTCTCTCTCTCTCTCTCTCTCTCTCTCTCTCTCTCTCTCTCTCTCTCTCTGTCTCTCTGTCTCTCTCCCTCTTTCTGTGTGTGGGTCAGGATCGTACTATGAATCCCATGCTAATCTCAAACTTCTCAGCTTCCAGTGTGTTTCAATTTCAAGAATGTTCCAATCTGACTCAGCTTTACCTCTAAGTTTCCACTCCATAATTCTCTGCTTGACAACTAGGAAATAACACCCTTTCCTATTATGCCATCGAATTGTCCAACAGAAAGCTTCTTTGAGTTGTAGATGTTCATTGCAGATAAAAACTTCAACATAAAGCCACTCAAAAATCTTAATGGTCACAGAATTTTGTGGAGTGAGTCGGGGCTCCTTATACAGCCTCCATCTGGTGTCATGTATTCAGTGTGCTTTACAGACATAATTTTTGTGCTGTTTTTATGTGTACATAGTTCTAGACAACACATACATATACACACACAGATGGGGGAGCGATCTTCTTGGGACAAGCCTAACATTTAGCATAAAAAATAGTTTATCCCAACTTATGTAATAAGATACTTTCCTATTTACTTTATAATTTACAAGGCTAGTAAGTTAACAAAAAGTAGTAAATTGTTCACATGTCACATATGTCAAATTTATTCCCTAAGATCAACTAAGAGGAATAGAGACAAAGGACACTTTGCTAACAATGACAGCCACCTGAGTTGAATGAAATAGTGCCTTAAGCTGCGGAGATTTTGTATTTTGCTGTGTGTGAAAAGTAAGTTGAATTTTTTTTCTCACCAACCAGTATCAGATAGGGGTAGTGGTCCAGTCATTCTGGCTTTCTGGTTTAACTGTGGAAACAAACAAATTAGAAATATAGAATGCCTCTTGGTGATCTATGAATGTTGAAAATGTTAGGTAAAGTCCAACTGATGAGAGGCAAGAGGATGAGGATGCCATGATCACAGCTGAAATCATTTTATTATGAAATAGCATGGCTTTGCTATCCCTGATCCATCAGTTTATAAAATGTAAATGGTCTATTTTGGCTCTTGGTCCTAGAAGTTTCAGTCCATGGTTGGGTGAAGCCTGTAGACAAAGACTACATCCTAGCAAGGAGCATGTGGTAGAGAAAGCTATTCACTTTACTGCGGGCAGGAAATGGAAAAAAAGCAGAAATAAGATGGCCCTGATCTCAAAGTCCCCTGCAAGCACCATTCCCTTAAGACTGGAAGGCACTTCGCCACCCTGTAACCTCTTAACATTTCCAATACCTATATAACTGTCCCTGCAACCAAGGCCCTTGAGGGACCCTCTGTCTAAACCAAACTACATATTTTACTACATTTTTATAATAAAGTATAACATAAAAGGAAAACATTTATTATCACAGGCTTTTTTTTGTTTCTTCATGAAAATATACCTGGTAGAAAAAATGTTATTTTCTTCCTGAATAAATTAAAGTATTAAGCATTTTATCATCCGGTTTATTGTTTAATTTATTTCCACATTCTCTATCAATGTATTTGGTTTTCATTATTGAAAGTCAAAATCTATCATTTTAATGTCTGTAGTGGGACAGATAAACATTATGAAAATAAGTTTACTTAATAACTTCATAGTCCAGGAGAATTGTATGCATAGACTCATGGCCAGTAAAATATACTGATATACTTTGTTTCAGGTACTTCTAAAAACAAATCAAGACTAGTGAAATAAAGTTATTCTTTTTTTTCTTAAACATTTTTCATGGCATAGGATCTTCTGTTGCTTGAATCAGTGAGGAAGGAAAAATAAATATATTGAAAACCACATATTTGTCTAAAACACAGATTTTTTCCTAACCACAAATATATAATAGGCAATTACCTATTCATATCATGATTTTAATATAATGATTTTGAAAATACGTGTTTTTCAAAGAAAGAATTTAGACCCACTTTTAGATATTAGAAATTTCTCTACACCTTCTCTCTTCCCTTAACTGCAGTGTCTACTCAGACCCCTCCAAAATTAACATAGTGAAGATACTTTAGCTCATTGACAACTGTTTGTATTACTAATATGTTCACAACCATACTTTACTAGTTTCTCCCCTGCTTACCCTACATTTTTTTTTGCAGCTTCCACCTTCATCCCAGAGGAAAACATTGAACTTTCAATTAAATATTCGATGTGTCAAAATCCAGTGTAAATCTTGGGGCTTTGTGCTCTTTGTGAGTATTTCACAGTTGATACCTACCAATTTGGAGGATGTCTCTTCTACTCCATACATCATCAGTCTTCATTGATCTGTTCTTAGCCAAAATTTTCTAGGAGAGAATTCATTAATTCTAAGAATTTAATTAATATATATGGTAATAATTCACAACTTCAAATTTTCTCTTGAGCTTTATACCTATATTCCATAATCCTTCATGGATTCCCACTTACATACTCGTCAGATGATTCATGTTCAATGACTCTACAAGGTAATTGATCATCCCCCATTACACTTGCTTGCTTCATAGTCTATGTTCCCTAACTTGGTATAGTTATAAATGTTTCCAAAGTTAGAAACCAAGGAAGCTCATTGTTTCTCCTCCTTTGCCAACTGGCCACTCATTGTGAAAATGTTTCTCCATAAAGACATTCCTTAGTCTCCCATCTTGCTCTCATTTGGGCTTTTCTCCCCTCAAGTCACCAAACATGCTAGCTTGTTAAGTCTTCATTATTTCTGCCTTTATATCCCTTGACAACACCAAATGTACCAAGTTAATTTAATTTTTGACAGGACAAATTACATTTTACAAAAATAAAAGTCAGGGAGAAACTAGGCTTGTCTTTGTCTAATAAACTACTTTTATGGCTTCTAGCATCTACAGGCTAAACTTCCTTCAAGATAACGCCATTAATGATTTTCCCTCTCCACTAAGATAAGGGTCTTCTTATGCCCCCTGAAATTTTACTTTCTATGTATGAATAGATGAAACTATTATGTACAATTTTCAAATGTTATCCTAAACCTTAATATTACCCACATGAATTGGGCCTCATGAAAGGATGAAGAATATTTTAATATTAAACTAACTTCTATCTATAATGGTTTCTAATCAGTAATATTTACTCATGAGCAAACATTAAAATAATGTGTAAAGATATTTAAGCTTTCTCATTGTTGTGACCAAAATACATGAGAGAACAAATTTATAACAAAATGTTTTTATTTACACTTGAAAATGATTCAGTCCATGGTTGCTTGTCCCAGTGGATTTGGGTAGAACATCATTTATGGTGGACAAAGAAGCAGAGATTTCAGTCCATCATGGCTGGGAACATCATGAAAGACAGAGCGGTTTACACCATGGTAGACTGGAAACAGGGAAGTGAAACATGAAGGAGCATAGGCAAGATATATGTAGCCCAAGGATGCGTTCTACTGAGTCATTCCCCTTAACGAGGTACTACCTTCCACAGTTCAGCACCCTCTCAAGAATCTATTCAGATTTTGAGTTCTTTAATGAATTATATTATATCATCCCTAAGCATCTAATTGACTCTTTAAAAAATCCATAATAGCACACACAGAGACCTGTTTTGCTATCTAGGCTCCTCTCAATCTAATTAACAGTCAAAATTAGCCATAAAAAGATGCATAAGTTACATATTAGTCTTATGGAAATATAGACATGAAGAAAAACTATGGAGATATTAGGAAAAGATTCACAAATGATTTGGAACTAAAGTGAAAGCTGGAGGAATATGAAATATTTGGAAGGTAGAAAACAGTAAGAAGGGAAGTTGTACCAAGCACGCACACACACACACACACACACACACACACACACACACACACACAATTGTTGTTTTGGGGATGATGAGATCACCTAACAGTAAAGCAGAAAGTATGCTGACAGGTAACAGAAATAACACCTGTCAAGGAAACGTCACAATAAAACAGAGAATGTTATACTACATAGGTAGTTACTAAAATTATTAAAGAGAATAATGCCATGAATTCAATGAAAAGCTTTCAAAATAGGACATTCAGTTAGCTGATAGATTTGAAGCTCCATAAATAGGTGAAAGGCATGAATAGACAAATAAACAATGGAACCTTGAGTGCAGTCCTTGAGGTTGCATGAGTAAGCAATCTCTCTTATAAAGCCTCTAGACAGAGTGTAAAAAGTTTCATGACCTCTAGGGATCATAATATGTAAGAGAGAAAAAAAATAAAAGAATAAGGAAATGCATACAAAACAACAGTTGTACAAGTTCTCGCAATGCTATAGTCATCCAATTATGTCACATAACACAGTAGGTTACTGATTGTTTCTTCTACAATTCCTCCTTTGGTCTTATTATTATCTAAAATAAATCTATAATCAGGTTGTTGGTGAAAGTCATCTAAATGGAATCTTAATGGAAGTGGCCAGAGGACCACCCTAGTCCAGATAACAATGCATCTGCCATAATAGCTGGGCCTTTCTCCTCTCCACATTCTACAAGTCTCTTCTTTGTCTTGTGACTTCTTGCCATCTCTACAGATGATCTCTCAAGTAGTGCAATGAGGCTTTTTATAACAATTCATTTGCCTAGGGTTCCAAAAAAGACAGACGCCAATGCTTCCAGACTTTCTTAAGATTTCTACTGGAACCTGGCTTGTTACTTCTACTTCATGGGCACAAGCACCTTACTTCTATCATTCTCCAGGTTGTTCTCTTGTTCCTTGCTCTGTTTGCTTATCCAAGCAGGCACAAAACTACCTGTAGGTTTTGTTGATGGCCTTTCCCTTCCTGAAAGATTAACTTAATCTCCCCTACCTTGTAATTCATCAAAGAAATCAGAGAAATAGCAGGATTATATATGGGTGCCCAGCTTTGAAGTCTATATTTATCACACTATCTTGTAAGAAAATGTCAGTAAATATTAGTACTTCCTAAAAAACATTTACAAAATGAATTACTGTCCCATTTGACAGATGACAAAAATGGAAGCTGAGAAATGTTAAATAGTTTAGCTAAAGTTACACATGTAACAAGTAGTGACATAAGGCTTGCTGAACTTCAGAGAGTTAATTTATAAACTTACCCGTATTATTTTATAAAAAAATGATAACAATGTTATACAGATAATGTAAAAATGAGAACATGAGCATGTGATGCACTTCCATATTTAATTTAAAGCAGGAATAGCAGCGCAAGGGACAGCATGCTATAAAGCTGCTCTCCCTGTGAAATGAAAAAGTCCCTTCAAAGACACCATTTTCAGCTGAGCCTTTGGGCACCAAACTTAGTTTTCACTTTACAAATGATAGTCACAGACCATGAACACCTTTTTAAATGCTATTTTTCAAGGCTGAGAGCAAACGCTCCAATTATAAAAGAATTGATCTTGTTAAACTTATTCTTAAATTTTTTATTTCCCTCCTCAGCTAATTCAATTTCCCCCTCCAATGCATGAATCATGGAGACATAATGCGAACATCCAGTCACAATAGAAGAGGATGTTGCATTATTCCGATGTACTTGACAGACTTCAGACACAGTTCGGGCAGAGCCAAATGAAGCCTGCTTAGCTGCGTATCTACAGCAACCATCACCATTGTTATTTTCTTGTCTTTGAAGAACGTGGTGAAATATATCTCATAATAAAAGAGAACATATGTCTCCTTTGGTTATTTTATCCAAGCTGAGTACAAGTTTAAATACATATGGGAAGCCACCATTTATCTGTGCTTCCCATGGGCCAGGAAGTATTTTAGAAAGCTTCTCTTCATATCAAGTAAATTTATGACAGTCCACCCCAAAATGTGGACTGTTTTATTTTAGAAAAGTAAATTGAGAGAAAGCAGGGCTCAGGGAAGTTCGTTGACTTGCCCAAGTTGATACAGCCAATCAGAAGTAGCAACTTAAGAATCTGAATGCAGAACCATCCAACTTCAAATTCCATGCATGGTAGCTACATGTTAAGCTTTAATTCCCATGGTCATTTGGAACCACAACCAAGAAATCAAATATTCCCAGGCAGAAAACTGACCTAATAATATGTTAAAGAAGACATTGTAACAAGAACCAGAAAGGTGAGGATCTTGATGCTGTTGAGAGAGGAGTTGGGAACAAGAGTCATTTGTTCTCCATTCCCAGTGAAGGAAATCAAAATCAGAACAAAGCAGACCACAGAGACCCTCTCTTTTTTACCAGGATTTCACTTATGAGATATTTTGGAATTGCCTTCTCCCTTGCCCACTGCCATTTTAACCCTGAAACTTCTGACTACACATTTGCCAAGGCAGGGGTTTACTATGGTAACCTTCAGGCATACACAAAGAACACAGTCAAAACAAATAGCTCTCTTTAAATTCCATTATGGGGAGTAAAATTCTATGTGGTGTATTAATGGGCCTCCCACAGCTAAATCCTGGCATACTACTTTGAAAAATGTCCCCTGTGGGTATCGCTTAAACCAACAAAAGTGAGGGAATTTGAGAGTTAAGAGAAAACCCAATCTCGTTCTACTGGGAATAAATAGAAGACAGAAAGTAGGAATAAAGGAGTGAGAAATCAGGGAAACAAATTAAATTTGCTCTGTTTTCATCCTTTTTAATGCTATTTTAATGTGAAAGGCCTAAAGAGAATGCTAGCTATTATTTTTCTTACATTCAATTTCCTTAGTTTTGAATTTAATAAATCTTTAATGAAAGTAGGAACACTGCCTTTGGCTTAAGAAATACAAAGAAGAAAAAATAAAAAATTATGTATTTTCTCCACAATCATTAGACAATATTCATACAAGATCAGGGCATTGCATACAGCAGTGTGTGTGTGTGTGTGTGTGTGTGTGTGTGTGTGTGCACATACATACACAGACTTGTACTCACTCATGCACAAGTGTGTGTTGTGTCAGTGTGCATGCATGTTCATGTGTGTGGTGTGTGTATGTGGTGTATGTGTGTGGTGTTCACATGTGTGTGAGTGTGCATGTGCAGGGGGGTGTATGTGTACATGCTATGATGTGTATATGTGGGAGTGAGCTCGCCTAGCATGCATTGCTTACCTGTTTAATACTTGAACTACTCGTTTTCTAAGGCTAATTCAGGAATAATCTACTCTGTAATGCTGACTAACAAATTAATTGTCATAGCTAATAGATCTCTGGAGATGTTGTAGCTTGAATAGGTCTCAAGGATAGGAGTGATGTGTGGTTATAAACTATCATGAAACTTTTTACAGCTTTCAGTATTTCTTCACTATATTAAACCTACTACATATGTGGTAACCATATCCCTCTCAAAGCACATCAGTTCTTGTCCTCAAGTGTCTTTCCCCAAAGGATAGGTGGGGATTTCGTTGCTCTCATCCTACAGGGAAGATCAACAGAACCCCAAACTACAGTGTTTATGACTTACTTCCCTTTATCTCCTTTTTCCTAACATATTCTTATCAATTTTGTTTCTAAATAGAATTAGAATCCTGTGAAAAAACTTGAAAGAGTACCACACTAGAACCAAGTCTTACCTGTTTTAGACTGTTTTGTGTTACTTTAGCAAAATACCACAAAATGGGTAGTTTTTGAGCAATAAAAGTTCCCTTGGTTCTGAATCTGGAAGTTAGAAATTGCATTACCATGCCACTCACTAGACTATGATAAAAGTCTTCATTTTACTTCATTGTCTGTGGGGAGGCAAAATGGTAAGAGATTGAACAAATGATAAAACTCACTTCTACCACAAACCCATTCCTGGACTAACATACTATTTCTTACAACAATATTAACCCATTTTTGAATCAGCTCCCTCATTACCTAAACATCCCTGATTTGACCCTACCTCCCAACACTGCTACTTAAGCTGCCATGTAAACATTGAGTTACATTCAAACCAATGCCAGGTCCAACCCAATTATATCTGGAAGACCTATTGATATTGACACTGAACACACACTTACATACAAGTGCTCTGTATTATATGGCCAATACCAAACAAACACTGACTTTTCAAAGATTGTTTGTGAATCATTTTCTATGAATGAATCAAATTAACTCTAACCATTTCTGAGAAAAAGCATTCTGAGAAAACAGAGTTGAGCCCCACATTAGTTCCAAATGGTCTCATAAATTTCCCTTCTAGAAAGATGATGGCCTTGGTGTAAAAACATCCATGCAAATTCTGTACCAACAAAGACTGCAAAATTGGTATGCTAAGAGCAAGTGCCTATTGACTAATTCACTATAAACAATTTGTTAATAATTACAAAAATTTCAGAAATAAAGGCTATTTCCATTGTCCTGTGCAATGTTTCTGTAACAAATGAATGTGCATTAAGCTCATAACTCAGTGAAAACTACTGAAATTGCACAGCAGGGTTTTTAGGCCCTGCTCCTAATGCATGCATGAGTGATTTTGACCAATTTAATAAGTTAGAAATTTTGCAATTTTCCCCAAATTATTCATCATGTAGGTAGGTAGAGGGAGGGATAGATAGATAGATGGATGGATGGATGGATGGATGGATGGATGGATGGATGGATGGATGGATGGATGGACTGACAACTTAAGATTTCACTTGGACTCATTGTTCTAGGGTATGGTCCTTCACGACATGCAAGACCTGGTGGCAGAAGCTGGTGACAGCTGGTCATCTTGCATCTGCATTCAGGAAGCAGAAAACAATTATTATTCATGCTCATGTAGAATCCTCCTTTTTATGCCTTTTAGGACCCAAGCAGGGCCCTCCGTTAGGGTGAATATTCCCACCTTAATTAACCTAGTCAAGATAATCTCTCACAAGTATATTCAGAAGCTAGCCTAATCTAAATCAATCGCAGGTGGACATAGAGGATTGTCTCAGATGATTCCAGATTCTGTCAAGTTAACAACAAATATTGATTATCACAGTATCTTCTGGCAGACAAGTCATTTAACTTTAATAACACATATATTCTTTGCTACCTCTTGATGACTTGACTCAGTCAACATAATGTCATCAATATAGGGGCCCAGTGTAACATTTTATTTAATACACAGGTGATTAAGAGCACTTCAAACTAAGTTTTGACACAAATATACCCTTAAAATAGTAAAGTATACTGATGGTCTTCTCGGCTGAAAGCAAATTGGCTTCTGGTGGTCCCTACAGGCTGGTATCAAGGAAAAGGTATCTGCTGGATCAGTACCTGCATACTGTATACCAGGAAATGTATTAATCTGTTCAAGTAAAAAAACAACATTTGACAGGACAGCTGCAACTGGAGTCACTTCTTGATTAAGTTTACTACAGGCAACCATCATTTTCCAGGATCCATCTGTCCCCTTCATAGACAACATAGTACAATGAAAACAAGATCTAATGGGAGTGAACTACCAGCTATGGACATGTCTAATCCTTGATATTGGTACAGGTGAGCATCTATGCTTAAGAGACTTAAGCCTCAAGTACTCTTACACAAGATCTTTCCAAAGTTCTTACTCAACTTTAAAATAAAGCTACTAGGTCATTCTAAATATATAATTTCAAATACAGAAGTGTATTATATGTCACTGCTAAGGCTGCTTTACTCTGGTGATAACATGTCTAAAGTCAGCTGGCATTGTAGTAATTGTAGACATCTCTGGAACCAGCTAGGAGGAAGCTGACCAGGATATCGTTCTAAACTGTTAAACATGGGCCATAAATCATCCCTCCCTTTATCCACGTCTCTTTGAAATCTATCTACAGTGCCTCCCATCAGGAAGTTGAGGTTGTTTGTCCATCTTTTGAACTGGACTGGTTTTATGACTTGCTTTCATCAGAAGAACTATTGCAGACAGGAAGTCCTAACCATCTACCTGAAGGAGACATATTATGTCTTCCCTGGTTCCTGGAATCGAGCTCCCTTATAAAGAAGTCAGGATAAGAAATGTCACAGTGAATGTGCTATTTGATAGAGAAAAAAAGCCATATTGAAGGTATGTCTCAGTATGACAATAAATGCTCCTGATAATGACAAGGAGACCACCTTTGTTCTTTGAGCCTCAGTCAAACCATACCAGATGACCACACAAAATAGAGGTAAGTCATTGGCATCAACATAAAGCTTCAAATATCCAACCAAACAACTGTAGGCAATAAAAAGTTTGCTGTTGGAAGCCACTATGTTGTAGCAAATTTTACACAGTAGGAAAATGGCATGAGCTTGAGTTTGGTAGAATATATTGATGTGGTTGTCAGTCACTTTAATATATGATGCCATTGGTTTCTCTTCTCTTGCAGGCCTAGAATCCAGGAATATTTCAGCTTCCCATTATACTGCCTTTTTTGGCCCTATGACACCAATGTTTAAAGCCAGAGATCGCATAGTAAGAGAAATGTGTCCTGTGATATCTGGCATCCAAAGGAATAAAAATAATGCCAAAATGTACAACACAAGAGTAAGTACAAAGAAAAATCTTCCAAAGATTAGTTCTATAAAATTCTAAGCAAAATATTAGATTGTTGTATTATATAGTCAGCAGAGTGTTTTGAAAATATGGTATATAAACTACAAGCTCAACATGCATTTGTTTTCTTCTTAAAGCCTTTTCCTTGCCATAGAGCTTCCCATGGTACCAGAAAATACTATCCAATCCACCAAGGGAGAGAGGCAATTAATACTGCTACCCAACAGTAACACCTATGAACCACAACAATAACCAGCATAGCAGGATACACTAAATGTGCAACAAGTGGCACTCACATGTTGGGTCGAAATGAACAGCTATATAATTGGAGTTAATGCCTACTAAACAGAAGGGAAATCATTATGTAAACCTAGCAAACTTTTCAAGTCTAGTGAGATTATGGACTTTAGAAAATAATCTACTACCAATACTTTGCTAAACCAGCACAATCCCAACCCATTAATATATTTTAAATTCCATCTTGTACACACAAATAAGTATAACAATCATCCCCTATCAAAGAAGATTCTCTTTACAGCAAATGGACCATCATAGAAAACACAACTGGACACAACACAGAGATCAATGGATTATGGGGAATCCAGACCCAGTGGTTACATCTACATCATACTTCCTGCATCTATGACTCAGATGTAAGAGACAGAATACCACGAATTCTGCTATTAAACAGTCTCTCATATAATGGCTGCATGAATTAGACAAGAACAGTGGTAATATGAATAGACATGTTAATGCAAGAGGAAGAAGCTTCATGGGAGCCCTACCCCTAGACACAGAACTATAAGAAACTAGTACCTACTGCGAGAGGGTGAATTAGAATCTCCCAAGGGTGAGCCCCTTTAGTAGTTATCCAATACAGCATGGTCAGCCCTAAAACTATATATACACAAACAACAAAAATAGACATCTCAGGTTCTGCTTATATATTTGTGCATATATGAATACATATGAGGCAATAATAATCAAAGAAGAATAGTCTATTAATTTGAGAGTGATGGAAAGTGGGAGGGGTTAAGGGAAAAAGACCTGGGAAGGGCTGGAGAGAGGATAGGGAAAGGGGAAAGTGTTGTAATACTACTTTAATTAAGCACAAACACACACACACACACACACACACACACACACACAGACAATCATAAAACTATAAGCAATGCAATGTATCAGAAATTCTGTTCTCAGGAGGCACACAAATTTGTATTAGAAATACCAAAAATGCAATTTTTAGAAGGCTCATATTATAATGTAGGAATTTTCTCTATATTAGCACAGTTTCTAAATACACCCATAACATTTTGAATTTTGTAAACTTAGAAATAATGACTCTGAATCTCAAATAAACGTTCTAAGGCATCAGTAATTTGAATTCCTTATAGGATATTTAATAGAATGCTATGCTATAGACAAGTGATCAAAGTATTTAATGAAAAATGTAAACAACAAACCTTTCTGATTTTTCCGCATTTTAGTAATTTCCATTTTTTAATTTGTAAGTAATTATAATTTCTTAATGCAGAAGGGTAGCGATAGCTAAGGTGTTGCCTGACTTTGAATTTCCAACTCTTTATTAGTTTTCTGAAAGAACCTTAAATTTTGTGTTTCAACACAAAAGTTGAGCTATTATTTTGGTGATACATTAATATGATTCAAATGAATTTAAAACTGAATCTTAAAGTGATTTGAAAACCATAATATGGTGCCTATTTGTACTCCGCAGGGCACTGAGTATACCCTAGTACAACATGTGTAATGCAGTTGAGCCATACAGTTTTCCAAACACTTTCAGGGTAAAGTGTTCATCTCAGCTGTTAAAACTAACATAGGTACCAAAATTGCCACACAATGAGAAAGGGAAAGCAAATGATTTTCAGAGTTGAGAAAAGCTTGGGACACAGCAGGCAATCAATATTGCAGGAGGGTCAACAAACAATAGCCAAAGAGTTCCTGCTCAGCACTTTCTTCAACGACTAGAAGAGCTATTGCAGTCACACAGCCCTGCTGTGACATGGCACTTACCTGAAGGGCAATCAATGGTTGGAGGCATGGACTCTGTGGTCTCATTGCTCTCTGTTGCTAGCAATAACAGTTTCCCCATGGCCTGTCCATGATGACATTGTTCCCCTCCACCTCTAATTATTTCTGATGAGTCTCTCACGAATTTGAAAACAAAACAAAATAATGATGAACCAGCCAAAAATTGAGATTTATTTTCTTGGTTTCCTGATAATTTCTCCTTGAGCTGAAATGCATAAAGAAAAATCATGCACACAGAAATGTAGAAAAGCAAACTAAAGACTAGCATATCAATATGCAAATGTACCTCAAACTCACAGCAATGCGTTTCCCCCATTACTCACATCTATAAATGTCACACACAGTATAGCAGTTGGGTAAGTTCCAGGATTCTATCAGGGAAACAATGTGTCCATGGCTTATCAAAAGCAAATTCCTCTGTTTAAGGGGCCTTTTTTTCACTTGGTTGTACTTGACATAATTTTAATACCTAGCCCCATTTCCATTGTTCAACTCCTGCTGAAACAGATATCCTTGGCTTTTTTAGTTTCATTATCCCTCACTTTTATATCTAGTTCAAATTATAGAAATCTCCTGGGCTCATGTTTGATGTATAAAATTATCCTCTATGTATCTTTGTCCAATATTAATGAACCAAAAACCCCAGCATAGCGAATCTGTGAAGAGGAAAGAAGCCAATACCTTAACTTTCCAGACAGACTGTGTGAGCTTGAAGAACAAAGACCTAGGAGGAATTAAGTATAATATACAGATAATTTAGAAGTTTGTATATGATTCACCTGTGCCTAAACTTTAACAGTTTTACAAGTTCAAAACCAGTATTTTCGTGTTTTCTACTCATGGATATTAGTCTTCATAGTATTAGAAGCCTTTTAAAATATTTCTTCAATTTCTAATCCTAGGGATCTAGTAATTTCTCTGAAGGATTTAGCTATTCACTGAAGGTGACACCAAAATAAGTGTTTTCAGAGTACAAATAAGATAGTTTGTGTATCACTCAAAATACATTAAATCTTATACGGAGTAGTTTTAACTATTAACTTGACACAGCATAGGATTACTTACAAAGAGGATCTTGATGGAGAACTATCTGGATAAGTTTGTGATTCAGACATATATGAAGGGGATTGTCTTGATTGTAATTTGAGGTAAGCAGACCAGCTCTAAATGTGAGTGGCAGTATTTTCTGGGCTAGGCCCTCCCTCTCAACTATTATATAAGAGTAGATAATGGCAAGTAAAAAGCAAGCAAGCAAAGATCCTTTGGTTAATTGCTTCTCTGTCCTTGATGTGGTTGTGTTATTTCAAGTTCTTACTTTGGCTTCTCAACTACAGATGGTTGCCTGGAACTGTAAGCAGAATAATCCCTTTGTCCCCTAAGTTTATTTTTGTCAGGGTACTTTGTCACAGCCACAGAACAAACATTAACAAATAACAAGTTTAAAGTAAATCCCGGATTATGTTGGGAATTTAAGATTCTATATAACCCATCCTTAAGCCATTAGGCATAGTGTGATTGATATGCTGCTTCATTTCCAGTACTGGATATTTTAAGGGGAAAAACTATTTTTTAGTAAAATAAGCATAGTTGTTATTCAAGTAGTAGCATCCTGGTCTCATGATGTTTTTCGGTACCTTTCAGGCTAATGTTTAAACATTCTGTCAGTGGGAAAGAATGCTTGTATCCACACGTGTATTGTTTGTATTCCTGACAGATTGCTTCAAAACACTGCTTCAAAATACTTACATGGGTATATGTATCTATAGTTGTAACAGTACTATTATTGTTTGAATATGAAGTGTCCCCCTTAGACTCCTATGTTTGTATGCTTGTTTTCAGCTGGTGGCACTATGGGAAGGTTGTGGAAGTTTAGGAGGTAAAGTTTTGCAAGAGGAAGCATGTCATTGAGTGAAGGGCTCCCAAGTTTGTGCCCTGGTTCTACTTCTTGTGTTCCTTCTCTATTTCTGGTAGAGGGCTTAAGCTGTGATAACCAGCTTCCTGTCCTATCGTCATGCTTTTGTGGCCTGGTTATTGTGTATTACCAGAACTGTAAGCCAAAATAAAAGTTTTAATCTTTAAGTTGCTGTTGATCAGAGAGAACTAACACAGTAACAGTAAAGTAATTAATTATAAATACCTTTAAATGTCAGATAAAATGATATTAAGTAGAACATCTGTATTATTTCATATGGATTTGTTCTTTTAATTTTAAAGCAAATAACTTCTCCATTGTTGTTTTTGAGAGGAGCAATAAAAGAGATACATCAATAGCAGGAGGCCACCGTAGGTTTAGAGAGAAACCCAAAGGCTCCCTCTATTGATGTGTCTCTTTTCTTGCTCTCCTCTATTCATCTCCCAAGTCTGTCTTCCTGATCCCTCATGATATTCTCCCCTCCTCTTTCTCCTACCTCTCTTTCCCTACCCCCATGCCCTCAATTAGATCAAGAGCTCTTGTCCCTTTCCCCTTCAACTGGGACACCGTGTATGTCTCTCTTATGGTACTCCTTGTTTCTTCTCTGGGGTTGTGGATTGTAGTCTGGTAATCCTTTACTGTGAGTCTAATATCTATAGATGAGTGAGTACATACCATGTTTGCCTTTCTGTGACTTGGTTATCTCAGTTAGGATGATTTCTTATAATGATTATAATTTCATGATTTCTTCTTCTGATGATTTCTGCCTGCAAATTTCAATTTCATTTTCTTCTGCTGAGTAGTATTCCATTTTATAAATGTACTACATTTTCTCTATCCATTCTTCTGTTAAGGGGCATCTATGTTGTTTCCAGGGTCTGGACATTACAAATAATGCTGCTATGAACATAATTGAATAGATGTCCTTGTTGTATGAATGTGTATCCTTTGGGTATATACCAAGAGTTGAATTGCTGGATCTTGAGGTAGACTGATTCCCATTTTCCGGAGAAACCTCCATACTGATTTCCAAAGTGGCTGTACAAGTTTGCGTTCCCACCAGCAATGGAAGAGTGTTCCCCTTTCTCCACATCCTCTCCATCATAAACTGTCCTTGGTGCCTTTTATTTTAGTCATTCTGAAGGGTGTAAGATGGTAACTCGGAGTTATTTTGATTTGCATTTCACTGATGACTAAGGATGGGGAACAATTTTTTAATTGTCTTTCAGCCATTTTAGATCCTCTACTGAGAATTCTGTTTAGTTCTGTACCCCACTTTTTAATAGAATTATTTGGTGTTTTGGTGACTAGCTTCTCAACTTGTTTGTATATTTTGGAAATCAGTCCTCTGTCAGATGTGGTGTTGGAGAGGATCTTTTCCCATTCTTTGGGCTGATGTTTTGTCTTGTTGACTGTGTCCTTTGCCTTACAGAAGCTTCTAAGTTTTAGGAAGTACCATTTATTAACTATCAATCTCAGTGTCTGTGCTACTGGCCTTATGTTCATGAAGTGGTCTCCTGTGACAATTCATTCAAAGGTACGCCCCACTTTGTCTTCTAACACGTTCAGTGTCGCTGGATTTATGTTGAGCTCTTTGATCCATTTGGACTCAAGTTATGTGCATGGTGATAGATATGAATCTATCTGCATTCTTCTACATGTCTGCATCCAGTTATGCCTGCACCATTTCTTCAAAATGCTTTCTTTATTGTCCACTGTATAGTTTTAGATTCTTTGTCAAAAATCAGGGGTTCATAGGTGTGTGGTTAAATATCAGGGTCTTCAATTTGAATGCATTGTTCTACCTGTCTGTTTTTGTGCCAGTACCAAGCTGTTTTCATTACTATAGCTCTATAGTAGAGCTTGAAGTCAGTGATGGTGATGCCTCCAGAAGTTTCTTTTATTGTACATGACTGCTTTGGCTATTCTGTTTTTTTTTTCATATAAAGTTGAGTATTTTCCTTTCCAGGTTTGTGAATAATTGTGCTGGGATTTTGATGGGGATTGCATTGAATCTATAGATTGCTTTTGGTGAGATTGCCATTTTTATTATGCTGATCCTACCTGTCCAAAATCATGGAAGATCTTTCCATTTTCTGGTTTCTCCTTTAATTACTTTCTTTAAAGGCTCAAAATTCTTGTCACACAGGTCTTTCACCTGTTTGGTTAGAGTTACTCCAAGATATTTTATGTTGTTTTTGGCTATTATAATGGGTGATGTTTCTCTGATAACTTTCTCAGCCCCTTTATTGTGTATATATATTAGTGCTACTGACTTTTTAAGTTAATCTAGTATCCTGACACTTTGCTGAATGTGTTTACCAGCTGTAGAAGTTCCCTAGTAGAATTCTTTGGGTCACTTATGTGAACTATCATATCATCTGCAAATAGTAAAAGTTTTATTTCTTCTTGACAAAACCGGATTTACACCATACACATTCTCAATTCCAGTCCTACAGAAAGTACTAGAAGGAAAACTCCAACTCAAGGAAGTTGACTACACTCACAAAAACATAGGCAATAGATAATCCCACTTGACCAAAAGCCAGAAAAGAGGAACAATTTACACACAATATCACAACCAACAAAAACCTAAAGCAAATAAAAATTAACAATCAATGGTCATTAATATCCCTCAATATCAATGGTCTTAACTCACCTGTAAAAGACACGGGCTAACAGAGTGGATACGAAGACAGAATCCATTAATCTGCTGTGTACAAGACACACTTCAACTTCAAAGACAGACATTAACTCAGAGTAAATGTTTAGGAAAAGATTTTCCAAACAAATGGCCCTAAGCATCAAGCTGGTATAGCTGTCCTAATATCTAACAAATTAGACTTCAAACTAAAATTTATCAAAAGAGATGAAGAGGATCTTTTCATAATCATCACATGAAAAATCCATCAAGATGAAGTGTCAATTTTGAATATCTATTCCCCAAATACAATGCTACCCACATTCATAAAGAAACATTACTAAAATTCAAATCACATACTAAACCCTACACACTTACAGTGGGAGACTTCCACACCCCACTCTCCCCACTGTACAGGACTACCAGATAGAAACTCAAAAAAGAAACAAAGGAACTAACAGAAGTCATGACCCAATTGATGGACAAATACTCAATAAAATACTGGCAAATTGAATGCAAGAACACATCAGGAAAAATCAGACACCATGATCAAGTAGGCTTCATCCCAGAGATGCAAGGATGGTTTCAACATAAGAAAATCCATCAATGTAATCCACCACATAAACAAACTGAAAAAGAAAAATCACATGATCATCTCATGAGATGCTCAAAAAGCCTTCAACAAAATTCAACACTCCTTCATGATAATGGTCTTAGAGAGATCACTGATAACAGGAACAAACTTAAACATAATAAAGGCAATATACACAAACTAACAACCAGCATCAAACTAAATGGTAAAAAACTCAATGCAACTCCTCTAAAAATAGGAATAAGACAAGGTTGTCCACTCTCTCCATATCTCTTCAATGTTGTACTTGAAGTTCTTGCCAGAGAAATAAAACAACAAAAAAATCTCAGAAACTTTCAAATAAAGTTTAAGTTCCAAAACATTAGGATAGTATTCATGATTAATGTAATTCAATCATTGCTAATAGGATTCCCAATTATTTGACCTTGTTTACCTAAAAATTTTAATATGAGTTTGTTGCCCATAGAGACACAGAGCTTCATAGATCCAAAGTAAAGGTCCTAGGTGTCTCTAGGGGTCAATAAATGTTGGAGGCAATTGAGTACAAACTTTGAGGACATATATTTGAAACTGTTTCAAGAACACATATACAACCACATGGAAGGTCTATTTTATCAATTAAGTTCTATTTTCTATGGACTTGTAATTCAGCCCTGTGAAATTATAATTCAATACACCAGCCTTGACTTCTGCAGGACTTCATTTTAAGAATGTATCTCTAGGTAGTCCCCTGTGATTAAACAGTCCCATAGACAAACCCATTGTGTATTTCCTTTTCAGTTCTTAAGGAATGTAGACATTAGCTCGGCTGAAATGAATATGACACATAGTTCTATATATATGGACAGTGTATCCAGAGGGCAGAATAGGAATAATAGAAAATGCATTCCCTAATAATGAATCACACAATCTTCCTTTACACACAGATGTCATTGCTTACCTTTCTGTAACAGATTTGCTGTGCTGCTATAGTTCTTGTGAAATACAAATAGGACTTGGCTTTTATTTTTGCTTGCTTACAGTCTATTTCAGTAACTTCCTTTTGTTGCCTTGACAAGTTTCAGAATATTTAAACATGCATACATTGACAAACTTTCTTAATGCATTAGATTTTGTGAGCTGAAGATGAGCCCTGCATTTCAAATTCCGATCTGAAGAGCAAGAGAAACCATGGAATGTGTAGAAAAGATAAAAACCACTTCCAAATCCCAAACCATAACCAGGTTCTCTACACTTTTAGCAGCTATCAACAAGGTTTTAAGAAGAGAAACGCATTTTAAAAACAACACAACCTCAGTGCTTAGAGGAAGATTGTATAGGTAATTGCAGCCATGCAATTGGTTATAGGAAGAGAAAATCCTGTTTTACTTAAACATAGCCTAGCCTTTCTTTGCAGATTTGCAGCAACAGTAACAAGAAAGTAAAGTGTTTGTTTACCTTACCAATTATACTCTCACAACATTGTTATCCTTCTTGTGTACCAAGAATTAAAGTATTAGAATTAAAATAACTAACTTAACAATGAAGACTATACAACTTCACTTTGTTAATTAAATTTTTTATTTCACACCTTAGTTGCAGAGATCTACTGGGAAACATGCAACTGAATTAATTAGTCTTGGTAAAAATCTAAATATCTCTAACTTATTTGGGGAGTTTAGTAAGCTGATGCCCAGAATAGATATTTAGAAGAACCTATGCCAACTTGTTCAGTACAAACTTGTCATTCATTAATCTGTAAGGAAGTTTCATACTGTGTTGTTCCCCCAAGTCAAAAACCTCCTTAGGGTTTTGCAACAACTATATAAATGAGAGAGATGCTTCTGTCAACCCACACTAGGAAATAAGTAAGAATACACTAATGTTTACCAGAAATGGATATCCATCCTAACAAATCTGTGTTTGAGAAAAATATGTGTCCTGAGAATGCCCTTTGTCTTACATCTTGTGCCAAAGAATAAGGGAGAAGATTAGTTCTAGTTAGTGTGAGGGCTATTCATCAGAATAAAGATCCGAGGCTTGTAGAACTGGAAGCCTCATGGAGAGGTCATGAAGCCCAGTCTCCTCCCTATTAATCAAAAGGAAGCCCAACATATGCTCCAGAATAGACTATGATTGTAACTTGAAGCTGACAGAGTATAGAAACTGAAAGTAAATTACCTGACCATTTTCTGCCTTTTTATCAACCATGTATAAAATGAAGACAAGAATACCTTTAAAAATGCAAAGTAATCTGAAATTTGTGAAAAAAGGAATACTGATAAGTTAATGCAACAGACTAATTTGTGACTAGTAACCTTAAGACAGAAAAAATATGTGCTAATAAATTATCAGCCATATTGAGCTCAGTATCCAAAATAGGAACAAGTTATGAAAAATCAAAACTATTGTGCACTATAGAATATATAAAAGTTGTTTCCCTGGTGTTTCGTTATGTCCTGTTTCTTCTCTGGGTTACTTTCTGTGTCATCCCAATATCTCTAATTTAAAAATACTCAAAAGAAGAATAGATCTCCTGTTGTAAATCCATGGTTAAAAATAGCACTGAACAATGTAGAGATTGGGAGGATTGTGTGTAGAATATTGATTAGTCAATAATTGTCATGCTCCTATAAAGGAACACAATTATGAACTGAACAGAGCATTCCACCAGAACTGATGTCTTGACACTTAATCAAGTTACAAAGCTTCCTTCTTCCATCCAAAACACAGCCGAAATAGTAACTACGGATCTGCACTGGTCAGCATCAAAGCTGACAGAGAGGCCCCAGAACGAGAGCTGTTTCTGAAGCTGTGCATCTCTGTCCGTCTGATAAGGGTCCTCTTACATGGTTCCAACATGAGATTATTTGCAGATATGGAACTATTCTTCAGTGACAGAGCTAGAGCTTTTGTGGGCTTAATTTTTAGCAAAGTTTTAAAAAGATTAGAATGGCATGTCGTTGGGATGTATTTCCAAAAGCCAACACAGATCAGCCCCATACCTACCGAAAATGTAGTAAAATGCATGAATTGACAGATGCAAATATTACTGTCCTCTCTCCAGGGGACTCCAGAAAATAATGAGTACTGTAAAAAAGAAAGAAACTATCATGTTTTACTGTTCAGTAAATATCTATAGACTTTGTGAGACCTCCATCCTGAAAATTACAAATATCAACTATTGTAAGTAGCCATAATGTCAAATAATAATCTTATCTGGATTTACCATTGTGTTGAAGGAACTGATCTACTAGCTATATGAAACTACAGGATGTCACCCTCTTCTCCACTCTCATACTTTTCAACGTGTACTTTCATTATCTCATAGTTTTCATTTATATATCAGCTTTATTCAGTCAAATGAATGCTGGGAGATTAGTTCTAATTCCAAGATGTCTGTATTAATGGCAAATGGTTCATATACAAAAGGCATTGTAAATAAGAAAAAGGTAACATTTAACTCTTGGTCAACATCTAACCTCATACAGACTACTTTGATCAATCACACAGTATTATTACTAGTCTGCCTCTTTCTACCCACGTTCTCATCCAAAGATCTACAGTGTTTTGTGTCTATTTCCTCAATAACCCATTCATGTTCATCACTATCTAACCCTTGAAATTTGTTTGGAAGGAATGCCCCAAAGAGATCCCTCATTAAACTTCTTTAATGGGCACAGCTATCAGAGGAAATCTAAGATGTTCTTCATGTTCTTCAATGGAATCCTCATTCTTCGTGTTCTAGACATTTTGCTTTTTACTAAGGAGTTTGTATAAAGGGCCCTAATATGTAGTTTTCGAATATTTTCCTAACAAATTATCAAGCACCAAATGTTTTAAGCAAGGACAGCATATCTCCTCACAATCCTGAAGACAGGATGTCCCATAGCAAAGATGTCAGTATGGTTGGCTTCTTCAGAGGCCTCTCTCTTTAGCTTTTTACTTGGATATGTTCTTCCTATTTCTTCACACAGCCTTCCCTCTGTGTGTGTCTGTACCTAAATTTCCTTTTCTTATCAGGACAGCCACCATATTGACGTAAGAGTTACCTCAACAACCATCCTCTGAGTTTACCAATTCTTTAAGGATCTGCCTTCAAATATAGTTATGCTCTGAGGTACTGAAGGTGATGTAATATGTGGATTGGGCAGGGAGATGCAGCTCTGCAATCACATTACTTAGTACTATTCTGCAAACAGGAGCCAAATTTCAAATGGTGGTCAAGTATTTCCCTTTATATTTCAAAGAATATTAGACTTATCTATTTATATGAATTATATGCTCAACTGAACCCTTCCTGAGAGCTGCAACATCATGCTATGGTATCAATGACAATTTGTATATTTTAGTATTTATAATAGTCTTTCCTCTTTGTGGCAGTTATGAATGAAGTCAAAATTTGTAATTATCTGTACTAGGTGATTTACATTGTTATATAACAATGATTTTAGACTTTGAAATTTCTGGCACTTTTCTTGATTCTCTCAGTGTCTCATATATCCATTCTCAGCATAATTTACAATGATAATACTCTGATGTCCTCACTCTTGCTTCAATTTTGCTATTATATGTTGATACTAATTCATGTTACAGCTGATCTTCCTTCTTCAAGCTGCTGTTCATCAAGCAGGTGTTTTCAGGATTTAAAATACGAAGCCCTGAGAACACAGCTTCAGTGTGTATGTTCAGATATTCCCGTATTTCATTCAAATAAGAAAAAAACAGATACTTTCCATCACAAAATGATAAAAAACAATTAAGTTTTATGAATTAGGCTATTATTTGCCCTTTTATAATTAGAAATTATTTTATATGATATGCTGGGTGTGTACCTCTCATATGATTTTATGAAAATTTGAAGTTGAAATTCTGCCCAGAAAGTGGTAAGTTTCTGTAACTTGAGACCAAAGGAAGGAAACATTTGGGGACAGCCACAGAAGAACTTGCAGACTCAAGGCTGTGGAAACAGGAACAGAATGGACAGAATGTTGGGTGTTTAAAATGCATATTGTTATAAGGAAGTTTGAACAAAGTAATCTGAAGTTCTCTATAATGTTCATATTTTAAAAATACAGCTAACTTAGAAGATCTAAAAATATAAATCAAAGAACAAAAAATGTGACCCTTAAAATGCTCAAAAATCAGACAGAAAATGAAATCATATGACTGACTTTGCAAAGAATGCATTATTGTCCTGTTACTTCTTAAAATCAATTTCTAACATACTGACTCAACAAACTAGCATCTGCTGTAGATATGCCATAAAGTTATTTGAAACAAAAATACAGAATCAATCAGCTACTTTAAATCTCTACCTATTGTGAATAGAATTTTAAAGATTAATTTTGGCTTACCTCTTTTTTTAAACTAGAGATTAGTTGTTTAAAAATCCTCTTTTCATTTATCCAATGTTTAAAAGTGATTTTCGCCTTGCCTACCAATGATACCCAGCAAGCATGATATACCAGAAATTCTGAGTATTTATCAGAAAACAGAACAAGTCTTCTCCTGAGTCACCTTGTGTTTGAGCTGACAGATTGACTCACAGTGAGACTGGATGCTTTATGGTTTTGTTGGCCAGACTTCCATCTGCATGACTGTTTGTGGTATAAGAATATCCCTCTCTTGGCCACTGTTCTTTTCTGCACAACTCCACTTGTTCAGTGCCCTTTAGTTAACCTTGAGACAAAACACAAAGTCAGTCCTAAGCATTTTGCCTTTTACCAACGAAAATGGCATTAAATATGTGCATGCCTGTCTTTGTGTGTGCAACCGGAATAGCCTAGGAGCTCTGCCAAAAGGAAAAGTCGCAACACAAGTTTCAACAGCAAGTGCCTTTGACTTATTGCTGTGATTATTCTAATTGCTCATCTACTTGGTGGGAGGCTGCAGGAAGCTGTTTTGAAGTAATCAAGCTGAGATGGGCCCTTCTATTTATAATAGTTTGGAAAATTCTTATCCCCCTAAAGACTTAATTGCATTTTTTTCTTTAAAAAATAGATACACTGTTATTTCTTCTTGCCATATTCGTTGCTTACATCCAATAATAAATATTTGATAGTTTCTTAATTATTATGCAAACAAGCATGAATTATCTTTCATTTGGTAGATTAAGCACAAAGCACTCAACATCCATTAAGGAATCTGAAGTGCAATAGAAACATTCTATAATGTATTGATACTTCTGTAGGCAATCTCTAGCAGAGGGTAGTTTTTAATGCACATCATCTGTTTGAATATATTTCTTCCTTACAAGAAAAGTCAGTGTTGGGTTTTTCTCCAGTCTTGAATCAATATTGACTCAGTATTTTATTGTTATGATTGCCGTTATTAGATGACTAAATAGTACAGAATCAGCACACATTGGTACCTTATTACTATTTTGTCCTTTGTGATGCCCTTCTCCTTTGTTCTTCTCTGGTATTGAGACTGGCTCAAATCACCTGTGACATCACTCAAACACATAAAGGACACCTGTGTGGCTTCCTAACTCTGTATCTGGGTGTTTTCTCTGCCTTGGTCTAGTAATCAGTTTCAGTTGGCTACTAATAGTCATTTTAGAATTATTGTAGAAGTTAAATAACTAGAATCACTAATAATCACTCATAAAATAGATACTAAAATTTGCTGTGACTTTCCTTTTTTCCTAAATTCCACTCAAAATGTATATCTTCCACTTTTTCCTTAATTCTCTCTCAAAAGTATGTTTTGACTACAAGGACTCTTATTTCTCTGCCTCTTGTACCCTCCTCTATCTCAAATTCTTCTCCAGCCACAGGTACTAACACAGCCAACGACAAGAAACCATTTTAACAAACATTTATATGCAAATATGTAAGTAAGTTCATAGGTTAAGATCATAGAACATGAAATGCTGGAACCTGCAGAATCCTGAAAGACTACAGGTCTCACCACTAGGTTTTGGAGAAGAGGGCATTATAATAAGAAATTTTAATTGACTTACTGAAGAGCACAGAGTGCCAATGTTATATAGATACAGTAATTCTTAGCACTGCAAAATAATTATACTCTTAAAATTTCACTTCCATGATGTACTCAAGGGAAAAACTTGAATACGAAAGAACCTATTTTAAGATATTCCTAACAAAGTTAAAGATGATTATTTCTAGCTGTGTGGGAGTTTGCACAGGAAGACTTGATTTTATCTTCACAATCATTTCTCAACTACATTGTATTTTTCTCTATGGGACCAAAATGAACACATATATACAAATAGAGTTGAGCTCTCTGCTCTGTTTCTATTTTTTTAAAATAACTGCCCTTCTTGGTGATCCTAATGCATGCCTGCCTCAGAATTTGCTACGTTTCAGAAAGGATTCATCCTAACACTATAAAGGAAAAGCGTACTAAAATAGATATCTATGTATCCTGATGAACCTTGAATTAAAGCAAGGTTTGTAGATGTGAACACCCCTCCATTCTTAAGTTCAGTAGAAGCTGTGGAAAAGATTGGGAAAGAAGAATCTGTAATGAGCAATCTGAAGTCAGGAAGGATGAAAGAGACAGGTCAATTCTATACATAAGTTTTCTCCAAGCTACTCCTGGGTGGAAACATTGTTCTCATAGGAATTCAAGTAACGGTTTCAACATTCCTATGTATTGTCATTTCCTGGTGACCTTCATGGAGAGCTGACAGGTTACTATTAGCTTTTTCAAATAACTGGTAGGAGGAAAAAGAAATATGAACATTCCTTGTACAATCAAAAAAAGTTAAATTTTTTGCAGGAAGAAACCAAATTTGGGTGTCAGTGAGGAGACCTAGGCAATCTATGGGACCTTGGGTAGTGGATCATGATTTATCTCTGGCATACAAATGGACTTTGAGTGCCCATCCCACAATGAGGGATGATCTCTCAGCCTGCACTCTTGGGGGAGGGCCTAGACCCTGCTCTGAAGGAAATGACAGATTCTGTAGATCCTCCATGGAGGGCCACACCCTTCCTGGGAACAGAGAGGGGATTGGGTGAGGGCCTGGGGGTGCGGAGGAGGGAGAGGAAGCTGGGATTGACATGTGAAGCAAGCTTGTTGCTAATTTAAATTAAAACTTTTTAAAAAGAAACTTCTTTGTACATCCTAAAAAATAAATGAAAGAAATAATAAACTAATCAATGAAATACCAAAAAAGATTAAAATATAATGAAAGGAAGCTTCCATATCATAATGAGGAATTAACACATCTTTAGATAGTGAGTCATTATTGGGCATCCTGATCATAGATCACCAATTTAACAATTTTTTCTTATCATTTGTGCAAAGAAAATGAGATATAAACACAAGACATCTGTGAGAATCTGAGACGGACCACTCACAGAAGTGACTGATTTCACAGCCATCAGGTGTGATAATTAGCGTTCAGAATTACTATGTATCAAACTATCTTCATCTGATATTGTATGACTGTTCAATTATCACTTTCTACATAACTCATTGGTGTTTTGACCAAATGATCTCCCATCGGAGATCAAGGGAATTGGTGCATTTGAAAGAGGACATGAGAAATTAAAGAATAAAGATCATGTACAAAGCTTTTTTAAAACCTGTTCATGCTAAGTTTGATATCTTACCTTTTGGATGATGGTTATATTTGTTTTTCAACTCCCATGCTGCCTCAGACAGAAATTCACCAAGAGTAGACATGCCATGTCTGTGACTTGAGTGACTTGCTGATCTGTTTCTGCCTCTTTCCTTCTAATGGTTGTTCAATAAATCATATAGTAACTACTATGGCTGCTGCATTGAAGTAATCAAGTACAAGAGTATCCTTTCTCTCTTGGGCAGTATTTTCTTCTAACAGCACACTTGTCAAAGTCTTTGAGTATCACAGTGACAGGTACCAGATAAACATATAAATAGCTAGATAAATAACTGACAAAACAGTGTGCATTGTTTGGAAATCAATGAAAGCACACCACAAATAGCAAGATTAATCCTTGGTGTGATGAGCAAAGGGGTCAAAGACTGGGCTGGTGAAACCAACAGAAACAGCTGACCTGAACAAGTAGAGCTCATGGAACCCAGAATGATGGCTGGGAAACCAGCATAGGACTGATCCAGACCCTCTGAATTTGAGCGTCAGTAAGGAGGCCTTGGAAATCTGTGTGGCCTCTAGTAGTGGATCAGTATTAATCCCTAGCATACAAATGGACTTTGGAAGCCCATTCCACATAGAGGGATGCTGGCTCAGCCTAGACACACTGGGGAGGGTTTAGGCCCTGCTCCAAAGGATATGAAAGACTCTGAAGATCACCCATGGAAGGCCTCACCATCCCTGGGGAACAGAAAAGGTATAGGATAGGGAGTTAGAGGGAGGGGCCAGAGAAGGAGGGGAGGGAGAGGGAACTGGGATTGACATGTAAAACAACCTTGTTTCTAATTTAAATAAAAAAGGACCATAAACACTAATCAACCTAATTACAAAAAAGATTAATAATTGGCATCTTTTTTCTAAAAGATGTTTCTAGACTATGACCATATTTTGACATTTAGATGACAGAGCATGACTTTGAAGTATTCAAATGTTTTGTTAGACAATGAAGAGTTTCTAATTGCTGAGTAGCCATAATAACACAGTATATTTCAATTCTGTAAGAAGCTTGAATGAGTAGATATGTATGAAAATGAAAGAATTGTTACAAGAGTTTGTAGGTTGCATTATTAAATAAGTACTGGAAAGAGCCCATACAAGTCAAGTAGTATTTAATGCCAATGAAGAATAAGTTTTGGAATGCTAAAAAGAATTATGAAATTATGAAAATTATAATACTCCAGTTCTCTAAAAATAGACATTTATAGGTACCACAAATATAACATCTATGAATGAAGAAAAAACTCAAAATGTAAAACTTGGTCCCCAGATCATGAGTGTTTTTGTTTTCAGAGGGACTGTTCCATATGTTGGTTGACCACACCTGCCAGCCCATTGGCAGGCTGTCCTGCTGGCTTATCCTAAGTGTGACATACACCATGCAGGGATGGTGATATATAGAAGCCAGTAAATTTCCACTATGTGTCACAATCATGAGAAAGGCAGAGTCTGGTCCCTGCTGACTGCCAGGGATGTCATTAGGTGGCTCTCTGGAGCGGCAGTAGCAGAAATCTCCATCAACATATTTTAACCTTCAGAGTTATTCAGGCACATTCTGATCTCACCAAACGGGCTGATAAGAGTGAAGTACAATCTTGGCACCAAACACCTGTTTCCAGACAACCAATGGGAGGCACGGTAAGGGAGACCTTTTCTTCTGTTTTTAGATACAGTCAGGCCTTTCAAGGTTAAGTATTCTGCAACAGCTTTTCCATTGCATAAAGCAAGAAGAGCTATCATTTTAAATGTATCAGAACACTGCAGGATAAATAAAAAGAGGACAAAAAGAAAGAATAACATCCATACTGAGGTGAAACCAACCAGTTTCTCAGGCCAAAACACTAGGTAAATGTGAGATGATGGGATGGATTTGATTTTAATGTCGCTGGAGCAGGGTCCATGTTTCAGTTTCCATCCTTTGTCCTTTTTCCACTGGTGCTTATCATGAAATCTGATCTATTTGTAGGTTTAACGCAAGGACAGGGAAAGAGCTGACCTAACCTTAGTGTTACAGGAGATTGTACTAAATGTGAGGGCGAGAGCAATAACTCCTCAGCTTCCGACTTGGACATGGGCCCAGCTTCAAGAAATAAAAATAGAAGTGTCTCAATGTAACTAAAAAGCTCAGCCACATGGAATTAAAATGCCAGTTCCCTTCAGCCTTCCTTTTTTTCCAGTCATGAAACTTTCAAAGCCAACAAATTCAAAACCTCCTGCAGCCAAGTGTCTTTTTTGGTAACCATCACCGAGATTTTAGTGATTCAAAATGACTACCACATTCAAGAGTCCTCACTTAGCTGTTCATAGTCCTTAAAGAAAAAAAACTGCAAAATAAAAAATAAATGATCAGTTTTCAGATGTAAATAAATACATACATAAGACCATAGGGACAGAACTCCAGGATGGTGCCCTCTCAGCTGATAGGTTGCTTTATGCTTCTAAAACACACTTATATTAATGTTCTTCACCATCTGAATAGACAAGGCAATTTAAAATGCTATAAGGAGCAAGAAGCATTCCTAAGGTTTTCACCAGTGACTGTTTCTAATTTGCCTGAGGGCTGTGTTTCCCATATTCCCACTGTCACATATTGAAAAGAGAACTGGAAACAAAACACGGATATAGGAACCCAAGGTTTACCATTGTATAGGATGATAATTTAATGTGCCTCATGATGACTGGATACACGTTTTATGGATGCTCCACACTTCACTGATTCCTTCTGAGTAAAACAGGTACATCAGACACATTTTGATGTTTGAGAAATTTGCACATCTCTGCCCCTCTATCATGTATTCCCCCCCCCCCGGGTTGAAACTCTTTGAAATTCCAGGGAATTCTTTGTAAAAGGTACTTAGAGTGCATTGGAAAATAAGAACCCAGGCCATTTTAAACTCGTGTTTATCTTTCATTCATCATTTGTTCCTCTAACATATGAATATAGTTTCCAAAACCACAAACCTCACAAGTGTTTAGATCCCAGACTTGTAAACACATTTGATTTCCTTTTATTGAGCGTCTTCCTTCCCTGTCCCTTATTGCATTCAGCTGGCTCTAATTCCTTTCCATGTACTTAAAGAAATGAAATATTTCATCTGGATTAAGAGCAATCATGTGTTTGAAAAGATCAATCCAGAAACAACAGAAAAGTGAATTGTTTTCAATGAATCTGTTTACAGTGACTAAGCAACTTGGGGTTAGATGAAAAAATAAAAAGACCAGTAATTTCATTGAATTATATTGTTCAATTTCAATTGTGTCTCTTCATGTAAACAGCCCTGTGATTGATGTATTATTGAATATTCGTAGAGTGTGTGTAATGAATATGTTTATGAATGACCCTGTGAGAGAAAATCAATGTTAGAAAGATTTCTCTGTTGAATTGGAGTTTAGATGATTGCAAATCAAACTTTAAAATGTCTAGATTTAGCATCGAGTACTTCAAACTTTCAAAGGGAAAATAAAAGAACCTGAAAAGCAACACAGTCAGTGAAGTGACATATGGTTTAAAAAAGAAAGTGGTTTTAAAATCTTTTCTAGTATTCAGAGCCTGATTTCAAAGAAAGAACAAAAACAGGAAATAGGTATAGCATATACTGCCGGGATCTCAAGTTCAAGCCCAACCTCAACTATGTATATTAAGAGCCTATTTAAAAAGGGGGAAGATTTGTTGTTGTTGTTGCTGCTGCTGCTGCTGTTTTAAGAAAAATAAGTAAATTTACTACTTCTGTCATTACTGTGGGAGCAGGGATGACAGAAACTATTTTTAAAAGACAGGGTTTGTTTTGGCTTGGAGTTCAAGAGGAAACAGTCCTTTGTATGAAGGAGGATGTGGCAACACATTATAAGTCTGCTAAGCATATTACAACTACAATTAGAAAGCAGATAGAAGTTGGGAAGTAAGCTGGAATCAGATCTGTGTTTCCTTTTTATTCAGCCTGAAACAGAAGTTCATGGAAAGACAAACTTTATCAACAGTGTTCCTCATAGGCATACCCAGAGATGTATCTTCTAATTAATTCTAGATCCTGTCAATTTGGCAATTTCTATTAACCATCACAAATATTAACCATCACGACTATATGTGAACATCATCAAATCATAATAAAATACTCTAAAATTTGAAATAAATAATGCTTTCTCTTAGAATTATGTAATTATGAACTTCCAGGAAAATGTACCTATTATTCTAGCCAGTGAATCAATCATCTGAGAAAACACTACTTCTGGTAAGCTACTGAGCCACATCTGAACTTCATAAATGTCTGAGTGAACTGATTGACAAAGCAGAGCATCTACATCTTTTGGGGAGTATCCAGTTGCAAAATCTCTCACTTCCCCCTTTCATCTTGACACTTCTACTTCTGTAAACGTGCTTGGATTACACTCAACTTAAAACCAAGTTGTCTTTTCCATTTACTGTCTCTGTCAGTCTACTACCAACAATTCACATTTATGTTTTGCTTTGCGGTACTCAAAGAGGTTTTATTTACTCATTTTTATTCGTGCGATATATGGGAAAATGATGGCTGAGAGATTTCCCAGCCATTGACTGGTTCATCAACCAGCAGCATGAGCTTCATCAGGGAACTTGTTAGATACAAAAGTTTACCCACAGAGCCAGACTAGCAGAATCAGAATGTGCATTTTAACAACATTCCTCAGTTCATAGTACATGCAAGCTCATTAAGCATTGCCCAAGAAAAGGTGCTGTATTTGCTTAATATATTGCAGCCTGTAACTAGAAGAGCCAAAGCCAAAACGAAAATCAACCAAATGGAAAACATATCCAAGCTCAATGTTCCTTAGCCCAAATATGCCATGACTATAAATGTGATTGTGATATTCTGGATAGCAACAGCAATATCATTTGGCAAATTTTGGAGTTTAGCCTCAGATAATTAAATGAGAATCTCTGAAAGTCATGCTGTGTTTGACCATGTGTTGGGTGATTGGTGTGCATGCCTCAGTTTAAGAAATATCATTCATGAGCCGGGCAGTGGTGGTGCATGCCTTTAATCCCAGCACTCGGGAGGCAGAGGCAGGCAGATCTCTGTGAATTCGAGGCCGGGCTGGACCGATAGCCTCCAAAACAATACAGAGACACCCTGTCTCGAAAAACCAAAAAGAAAAAAGAAAAAGAAATATCATTCATGTAATCCACATATGCTAAGTTCAGGTAAGTATCAATTCTTCTCTAATCACTCCTTTTATTGCCTTTCATCTCCTGTCATATCTAACTCATCTTTCCCTCTATGTATATAAGTTAACTGCCATTTTATCCTCCTTTAATTAACCAATCCAATTTCCCCCCTACCCTTCTCTTTCTCTGCATTCATTCATCAATCAACAACTCTTTCAAAGTTTCAGACAGTTAGTTCATTGCCAGTACTTCAATGGACTCCCACAGCCTCTTAAATAAGACAATTATTTTTTCATGTCCTTAACAGAGCTCCAGTATACTATCAAACTTCCATCCCATCTTCCACTGTTGTATTATATTAAATGTCAAGAGGAATGACCTAAGAAAAGCCATCAAAGAAACCAGATGTGTCTCTAGGTAAGTGTCTGTGCCTAGCAGCAATATCAAAATTAGTGTGATTCAAGATCTTTCTAAGGCAAGCATTCATTAGAATCTTTCTCCCCTAAGCCAAGTTATAACTTAGAAAATGGTTAGTAAATGAAAGTGTCATGGACTTGTGCTGAGGAAATATAGGCCAAAACTGTTTTTCATGATCTGGAAGTAGTTCTTTTAATGGTTACAAACATTCCCAATGTAGATGAATCATGAAAATAACCAGAAAAGACTTCAGGCAAAGGTCCATATTCTCTCTCTCTCTGTCTCTCTCTCTCTGTCTGTCTCTCTCTCTCTCTCTCTCTCTCTCTCTCTCTCTCTCTCTCTCTCTCTCTCTCTCTCGGCTTTTTTTTCAAGACAGGGCTTTTCTGTGTAGTCTTGGTTGTCCTGGAATTTGCTCTGTAGGTCAGGCTAGCCTCAAACTCACAGAGATCTGTCTGCCACTGCCTCCTGAGTGCTGGGATTAAAGGCATGTGCCACTACTGCCTGGCTGAAATCTATATTCTTTGATGTTAGGAACATAATAGGCTTTTGAGAATTTCAAGTGACCCCCATCTTCTAAGAAGGATAGGTGGGTTCTACTGTGATTAACTGTCTGACACTAAATCCAGTGCCTTGTCTTTGGATTCAGGTCTCTACTGCAAACTGCTGTGACTCCATCCTGGGTGCACCTCAAAATTATCAGTGTGTTATTAAAAAAAGTTTGTACTTAATGGCCACAGCCAGACACCGTGTTTAATTGATCTGCAGTGAATTCTGGTCATTTTATTTCATTGTTTTGTTTTTATTCCCCACCCCACTTCCAAGGCCATTCTAATGTGAAGTCAGAGGTGGGAATATCTATATCATATGCTGTTATTCATATTACAGAATCTTGTAAAGCAGCACCCTGCAACACTAGTTCTGTGTTTGGGCCCTAGATTCCTGCATTTCTAAAATTTCTCCACATGCTGCATGGCATGCTCTAGTCACCAAGCTTGCATAACAAAGTACCACAAAACTTCAGCTTCCATATAGTTTTCTCTGTCTTGCAAATGACTTCTTTCTTTATGTACAATCAAACATAGGCTCCTCCCTGAAAACGTCTCTACTTATACACTACATACTGCCTCTATTAACTTGGTAAATATTTAACTTCATACTATGTATGGGTGTAAAGACTGTATGAAAGGACTGTAAGCTATCGCTATCAATTACCTTAAAGCAAAAGCCTGGACACAATAAATCAAACAATTCAAAAGTAAGGAACTTATGTAGGTATACAACCTTGACAACGTACAAACTCATGATTGTCCTGAAAATAAGGAACTAATTAAAAGACAGCTATGTTGTGTGGCATAGAACTCTTAAATTTGTATGGGGAAAGAAACCTAAATAGTGTGCATCCCCCTCTTTCTTACTTCATCTTTAATCAAGGTTGATGATGGTATCAATAACAGGATTTCTGCACATCAATGAGAACATGATTCCAAAGCCGCTTTATAAACGAAAACATACCACATTATTCTCATAAATTGACTCCTCGCGTTAAAATCCTGAGAAATTTTTCCAAAAGACTAACTTTTCATTTATATGAAATTCCTCTTAAATAAGTTCTGCAAATATTTTCTTTTTACTATTTAACAGCTTTGTGAAAATAAATAATAACAAAGATAAGGCATATTTTCATACGTTCAAAACATCACAATGAAATACTGCAATCAGATAGGCAAATCTTTAGGTATATGGATTTCAAATAAGTTCTTACACTTTTTAGAGATGCTATATTTAGTTCAAAGTGGTAACAATAGATAGTAAAAATATGCAACGCCCTACAATACAGACAGTTACCAAGTGCATACATACGTAAAGCTCAACCCTCAAGTAAGGCGCATGGAGCCTAGTAAGAAAAACCCTTTATAAGTGACTTTGTTTTATCTCAGTGTTATGAAGGAAAGGGGACAGTCATAAGACTCACGAGAAAACAGAGTGGATGCTCCTTGATTTATGGATCAAAAAGATTTTGTGTGATTATACCTTGCTTTTTTGTTGAGAAATCTACCAACATACAAATTTAACAGAAACAGTAGCAAGTTAATTCTGCTATTCATCATCTCAGCACTAGCTGCTGTAAATGAAACCACTAGGAGGGAGTTTTGATTCTAGTGATTTATAGAATATTTCAAATGTGTGCTTCTTTTTCTTATTATTATACATATTAGGTTATATATGTCTAACATTTCTTTGAAAATATATGACGTCTTTATCTATCAGGGCTCAGAGAAAACACAACAGTCTGTTTCTTTCTTATTTCACAACTTCACTTCCTGGTATCTTCATGCTTTTTAAAACTTGATTTCATATTTTGATGAAGTCAATGGCATTCTGCTGTGCATATTTTTAACACCACTCAAAAGTAAATGTGCCATTCTCTTCTTTAAAATATCTCAAAATAAACAAACAAATAATATCTAAGGAATTAGAAAAAGCAAAAACAAGCATCTCTGTAAAAAAAAAAACAACAGGTGGCAATCAAAGTCATATCTACTACTGATTAGTCTAAGACGTATAATACTTATGAACGAGAAACATATTTTTGCAAGTTATCAAATTCAAATAATCTAGAGGCTTGAAATGACAAACATTTGTGTCTCTGTCTGCCAGGGGGCAAATACAGGCAACAGCTAGAGAATAATTAGTAGAAATATGACAATGGGGAGTAGTATCAAATATTATTAGTTAAAGTGCCTGAAATGTAAAACTGTTAAAACTCATTATAAAGCCAGCAAGGCAGAAAGCAGAACTGGGGAATGGGGAGAGATTTCCAAAAATATGAGGCTATGACCCAAGGAGGCTTAACCTTGAAATAGTATCTTTAAAAAATTAATCATCCCAATATAGCATACCTACTGTTTCTTTGCAGGTCAAAACAAATTACCCTTTTCCTGGAATGGCAAATCACAATAGGTCTACAACAGGGTCTTAAAATCCACTTAGGTAGAAAATCATTTGAAATAATGAATTCTGCATGTCTTCGTTTTAACATCAGTCACCTTGAAGATGGAATGTCAAAGAGCTCGAAGTTGCCTATCACCTTCCATAGCATCAATATTCAGACACAATGGGGGCCCTGAAAAGCAAATCTGCAGGATCCACCTAGGCTTTCCTACACTGTGTGATTTAAAACTAATGAAAAATCCAAGTCCCATACAATCTTCACCCACCGATTTCCCATGCAATTGGTATCACTTTTTCCACAGTGTCAAATCTTCTCTGACGATAATTTTCAGTTTCTTATTCTCTCAAGCTCCAGCTGATCAAACCAAGGCTTTTACATCCAGAGTCATCACCTTCTGCGTTTCTGAGTCAATTTTCTGTCATTGAAAATGGCAGCTGCCAATGTCTGCCAGAATTTCTCTATCTGCCTCAAGTTTCAGGGTTTTCATCTGCATCTCTGTACCTCTTCCTTCAATACTATGCTTTCTCTAATAAAACCCAAACTCTACAGTTAGCAGGGATTTTTTCAAAAGCCTCTGGTCACAAGGGAAAAAAGAACAAGTTGAGTTCAGGCTGCACAAAGACCACCCTCGTGGACCAGAAATTACTCATTCTCTGATTGTTACCATCGGATATTGGAAAGCACGGACTCTGGTTATAGTTGCCTGGTGTTTACTCTTTAATTATGTTATGCTCATTATCATGTAGTCCAGAATAGCTCTAATGAGACCAGAAAACACAGACAGCTTTCCAAGTAGCGCTTGCATTTTAGTCTGACTAATGGCTCATTTTCCACATTCAAAGGTGAAAGCAAGAACAGAGCCCGTCCATCTAACCAGGTGGAGTCTCACGTAGGGGTACAGAGTAATAAAGAACAGGAAATTATGTGCACATCCTGTTACTCTTCCTCCTTCCCAGATAAGGAAGGGGAATGTCAGCATTGTGACTCCAACATCACAGGCTGGATACCACCACTTCTGCACCTCAAAAAGGAGTTTTCACAAAATATTTTGCTAAGAACAATAGAAATATTCAGAGATATGTTTAAGGCTTGACTAGGACTAAAGATTTAAATTTCTTCTTCCTTCATTCATCATCGTTGTATGAATATTGATGCTTTAAGAACAAATATCAAATTTTATTAATTACCAGGAACTTTCCCTTTTAGGAGAGTGAGTAAATGCTCTCCACATCCCACTGACAAGAAATTTATTTCCAGATTTGGGGTTGATACTTATCCCAATGAATGCTTACACAGTTTCAACCCATGTCACTCTTAACCATTGTTTAGAATTACAGGATGGGCCTAAAATTCCAGTGGAATTTTCCACTAGTCTAGCAGATTTTCTGCGTTTATCATTCAAGCCATGACTTTGGCCTTATAACATCCTGGTTTAACAACAGAATGAAATTGCCTGGATCTCTATATTCTGTTTGGCCTCCCTTTCCATGAACAAATATTAATATTATGGCAAGCTTTGAATTCATACCCAGGTATTTCCATGGGGGGTTTGAGTGGGACAAAAGCATTCAGTCACATGTATACTTTTATTATTTTATTTACTAAGCTGCCTTGTTGCTCTTTCTTTGTATGTCCACAGCTACATCTAGTCTTTGACTTTATCGAGAACCCGATACTACCTTATTCATGTCTCTGTGCATCTCTGGCTCAGTGTAACCCAGTAACACCTGTTAAATGGATTACTACTGCCAGCGAATGCTTGTTAAATGAATGATTCTATCAATCAATGAAGAGGCACTAAAGACGTATATTCCTGGCAGAAATCCTGTCATGACAAGAGTGAGCAATTAAAAAACCAAATTAGGATCTAACAACTTGAACTCCTGTGTAATATACCAGGAAGCCTCTTTAGATGGGAGGGGTGCCTGTCTAGAGCAGAAATAGAATAGTTAAATCCACTTCATCATTAAGTATTTAATTGTGCATTCCTATCTACTCATTTGGGAAGGTGTTGATCTCAATGATTGGATTACAATTAGAAGAGATTTTGGGTGCTTAAAGGAACATAGAGAGAAATTTGGAGTTTTAAAGTAAGTAACATTTTGCACAAACCACACAAACCTCCAAGCCCTATTAAAATCACTGATAAGTAATCTTGGAAAAACATTCTCCAGTAATAGCTGACTGGGCTCTTACAGCAAAGCAAATTGTTTTTTCTTGGCAAACGTCCCGTGAGCAATAGGCAGCAAGAAATTGTTTGTTCTACTCGTGCAAGTTCTTGTGAGCATCTACAATTCTAATGCCAAATTTGGTTCTATCTTCGAAGCCATTTTAACTGAGAAGAAAATTGTCAGGAACTTTACCAGAACAGTGAGTGGGACTCAGTGGTTCCCACGATTTCCAGAAGGAATCCTCATGCAGCACTGTGGACACTGTCCATTTGCCTAAAAGAGTCTTTAAAAATATTTTCCTTGGCATTAATTTGTTTGTGTTTGTCGGAATGTGCATGAGCTCATGAGTGCCACAGAACAAATGTGAAGGCCACTTATTTGAGTTAATTTTCTCCAGAGGTCAAATTCAGGTGATCAGCAAGCCCTTGAAATTCACTTGAAGGCAGGCATCTTTACCAACTGAGCTGTTGCACAAGCCAAAGAGTCAAGATTATTAAAACTCACATTGTCTTTTCCACGGATAAGAATTTTTGTGTGATCATAGGCATTTTGTTAAAGGGCATCATAATAAAGATACACTGCTTGTCCTATCAAAAGAAGAAACAGAAGAAATGGACACCGGAATTATGGGATGGATTATTGGAAGGTCTGCAGTTGCCTCACTAGGTTAGGCTAGAAACCCTTTGAAGATTAAGGATTTAAAGAAGTGTTTGAAGAGAAGAAGAGTATGTAACTGAGCCACAAGAAGTCAAGCAAAAAAAGGGGGTTCTATCTGATACACTTAGAAGGGAGAAGAGTATGATTGCATGTAAGGGAGAAACTCTAATGGCTACTTAAAGAGCAATGGGTAGTGTCCTAGATTACACATGTGCACTTTGGTTGGAAATATATATATATAGTATGTGTTTTGAAACCCATTTTCAGCTAAGGTGACTTCTTTGCTTATTGGGTGGTAGAAAACAGTCTTCTGCTAAGGAAGGTATGAATAACTATAGCAATTTTTTGCTTTTCCAGGTAATATTGTCTTTCAAAACTGACACTTTTTTTGTCTGTTTTACACAGAGAGCAAAGAAAAGTTGGAGTAGGTGTCCATGGAGGCAGCCCCCACATCAAGAATTGTGTGGCTAGCTGCTCAGCACTAGAGGCTGCTCAGCTCTAGAGATCTCCTGGGAGGTGACCCAACTGGGAAGTAGATGGAGTGTCTGACAGTGTGTGTCAAGCTGTCATCTTCTTGGGAGCTATCAAGCTGGCCTGTTCAGTCACTTTCCCATCCCTCTGGCATACCCTTACTAGACACAGTACTGGAGAATGGGCTTCGCTTACTTAAGAGGGCATCAGTGAACTGAGTCTATTCAATGGCGATAAGGCAAGAAAACTACAAACCAGCTTTTTGCTTTCTTTCCAATGAGAGGGACAAATAAGGAAAAATCCTTTTATCTTTTTATTTATTTATTTAAAGACTATAGATTGTCTCATAGTATAATTCTTCACATTTAAATACATTTTGAGATGTTTTTCTCACTGTATTTTTAGTTTGAGAGTCAAAACATTAAAGCAAGGGATAAAACTCAAAAATTGTCAAATAACAGAAAAGAGAACATCAAAATGGCTGTAAGACTAAGGAGTGACAATGAAGATGAGAGGAAAAGAGGTTAAAATTTCACTAACACATTGCCACACTCTACTATTTTAATTGTGTTGCTAAATTCTATGTTCAAATGTTCAGCATGATACAAAAATACACAGTAATTTTAATTGTGTGTGTGTGTGTGTGTGTGTGTGTGTGTGTGTGAATGTGTGTTCTATGTGTATATATATTTACCCATGTTAGGGAAGGAGGCTTAGGTTTGGATGTCTATGTCTATTGCCTCATACCTTATTTTCAGACACAGGGTTACTCATTGAGCCTTTACGTTCGAGACTCCTGGAGGTCCCCCTGTTTCTGCCCTACCAAAACTGGGTTTGTAGGTGCATGCTGCTAGGGCTGGCTTTTAGATGGGTGATGGAGGCCCAAACTCAGGTCTTTATTCTTGAATGTCAAATACTTTGCCCACTGAGCCATCTCTCCACACCTAATTATTATTTCGTGTAAGTTAATAATCAGAAAAATTATGTTGATTTAATAATCAGAAAAATTATGTTGATTTATAATAGATTTTGAGAGTCGATTCTGGATTTATCTTTATCCCTTAATGAATTTTACTATCCAGTCATTATTCACATACCGAATGCTTGGGGTGGAAATTTTTTATATGTAGTGTGCTGGAGTTATAGCATTTCTGCTTATGGCTATCCAACGTGGTAGCTCCTACAATAGATTACTGTTTCACTCAATGGTTGTTAAATACAGAAGAATCTATTCGGTATTGGAAGAAACTACAAATCTTTCAAATATGTCCATAAAGGGACTGGAAGGAGAAAAAAACATTCCATGAGATATATGTAGCTGTAAGGAATGCTTCGATGTGGCAAAATTCCAAAGAATAAAATCCAAATGGAGAAACAGAAGGAAAAAGAAAAGCACTGAAATGCCTTCGAAAGTGAATTACACTTCTCTAACATATGATAATGTCCAGTAAATACCAGTTGAAAAAATACAACAGCAAAACAAAAAACAGTCCTGAAAGGCATTATCCAACAAATTCAGTCCTTTCCTACAAAAGCAGAGCAGCTTGCTGCATTTACTGCATGCTGTAAATACTGCTTCCATTTTATAAAGAAGAGATGTGGAAGTAGGATTAAGTTCTCAGAGTTTTACTTTGCACTAACTGTCTCCAGAAGTCATCCCCAGACCCCTGACTAAGGTGTCTGCCTGCTCCCTGTCTTTGTCAGGGGCCAGACTGTACAGCACTATGTGCCTTCTGCATCTTCGAGACTACTCCAGGATCTAGGGTGGAGAGGAAATATATGACAAACTGGTTGGTCATAGATTAGCCATATTCAACCCCTGTCCAAACCCCAGAGAAAGGGGGAAGAGCCCCAAAATTTGTTGCTGCTTGTTTTATCCCAGACTTAAAATTTTAAAAATCGGAACCATCTTGAAGTACACAAGCCGATCCCTGACACCAACAGTAGATGTATATATTCTCTCAAAGAGTGATGTTCTTTATATGGCCAGTACCTAAGAGCAGGCTAGCAGAGCCCACTGACTGTTTCAGTCTACACAACAAGTAGAAAAACTCAGGCATTAGGGTCTCAAGTATTGGGATGAACATAAGCAAAAAACACACATTTACAAAATAGTTATAAAAATTCAGTTCTTGAAGGCCTTAAACATTTTTTCAGTACTGGATGAGGGCTTTATGTGTACTAGACAAGCATATCAACTATGAAATATATCCCAGTAAGTTGTCCACCTCACTAAGTTACCAATGCTGCCCCTTGAACTCATGAACCTCGTCCCTCAGCCTTTCAAACATTTTGATCACAGACAGCATCACATTTGGATCACCATAGTCTTTAGAAAAATAAAAGTTGTCCTGCTAGTTATCAGTCACATTGAGTCTGATCATGTGGCAGATCACTTTCCATGCATGAGGCTTTTGAAAAATTACATAAAGTCTCTTCATTTCAACCATCTCATTTACGTGGGAAGATAAAAAAATGCATCTACCCAGGAGCGTTATCATGAAGTTAATTTTATTACTATTCAAGAGTGTCTTTGTGTGGCACAAGAAATGGACCATGTGCTTACTAAATGCAGTAACTAACCCCACATTGATTGTCCAATAGCCTGACCCTCACAACACCTTCACATTCCTCCTTTGACTGTGACCTTAAATAGCCAGAACAGTTGGACTTCAGCCTTAGTTGCCTACTTCTGTCCTCTGGGGACAAAAGTCAAACATGCCATCAATGACACCTTCCTACTTTGCTGAAGATGGACTCTAGTCTTACTGTGGAATTTCGTAAAATCCCTTTTCACTTGTTTAGTTTCTCTAACTGTGAAGTGATTTGAGGTTCTCTAAAAGGTCCCTAGAGTAAAACCAGATATATTGATATTTGTACTTTAAGAGCATTTTTAATAATATTTTTCAAAATAATTTCAAAGCAATAGATGCTGAAACATATAAGAATAGATCAGGTAGTGATATATCATATCATATTATAATTCTATAGTTTTTAAGTAGTCTTGTATTAGGCTCCCAATTTATCTCGAACATAAATCTTCTGCCTATAATTATATAACTCTATAGATTCTAAGTAGCCTTGTCTTAGGTTCCCAATTCATCATGAGCATAAATCTTTCAAGTGTCATGTTCAAGCAAAAGCTAAAAGAATCTAGATGGAGATATAGACTCAGCTTCATATTTTAAACATCTAAACTGGCTTTGCCATTGAATAAAGATTGCATAAGAACAATAGAGGAAAATTCTGCTGGCAGCCATGTTGAGTCATGTTTGGGTTATGCAATGTACCCATGTTCATAACAAAAGAGAAAAATGCTAACGGCCATGTGGACATTAACTAGTATTCTAGCAGGTCCAAACATAACCTTGAACTTAGAGTTTTAAATAAGCCTTGGTAGCTTCCAAGGAGCATGATAGAGACAGCCAATGATTGATACTGTGGGTTTCTCAAACATGGCTCTGGTATTCTGAACTTGTTCTGAAGAAAGGTTACTCCAAACAGTAGCCGTCAAGGAGCCTCAACAACAGCTTTCCTCATAAATTCCCGAGACTTGAGCGTCAACCTTCAGTAGGAGGAGGGGCTTGAAATTTACATCTCTCCAGCTTTTTTAAATGTTGACTGGACATCTCTGTTTACAAGAAATTATCGGGAAAGGTGTGCACCAGAAAGCAGAGGCATTGAAGTTTTCAAACAGTGGAGATAGTGGGATGAGCAGGGAAGCAGGGATGAGGCCATCTGCTGTGAGCTCTCATCTTAGTTTCGAAGTGAATCAATAAAAGAAAACTGGCCTTCCCATCTTAAAAGATATCAAAAGCCAACCATCCTCTGAGATGCCTGGCACAGGCTTCAAGCTTCAACCTTGTTTCTTCTTTCATCCAACACATTAAAGAAGAGAAGGAGGAAATGGAAAACAGAAGTGAGAAGGATGAAGAAGGAAACTGATTTTTCCCTAGTACCTATGATGCATACATATTCATACTTAAACATGAATAGGCCCTCTAACAAAGTAAAGGGTTCCCACTGGAACTCACAGGGGAAGCCCACAACAGCAAAGAATTTATTATCTTTAATGCAAAGATCAAAGATCCTAAAGTCTCTTATTCAAAGTTGGCTTTGTTGAGAATTATTTTGTGTGGTTTGTCTTGGGAAAGATGGATAAAAAAATCCATGTGGCCTTACATGAAAGTAGGTAAGAATGTGAGTATTGCAGAAGAGTAGTAACATCACAGTGCACCTTGTAATAAAAAGACTTTCTCTTTACTTGCAGTGTAAACCTCACCCTCTTCCTGAAGGATGTTATCAGCATCCTCTGTCTGTGCCCTCCTATGATTCCCATTCTTCTTTCTGTATCTTCTGCCCTCTCCTAGAAAAACCAGTACTTGAGGACTGTTGTCTGCAACCAAAACAGCAAACAAAACGAAATAGAACCCTATTTATGTCCTGGTTAGAAACATCCTTGACAACCACTCCAGTGTCACTGTCCTCCCTAGGAGTGTCTGTCTATTTGCCTGCAATTGTTTCCCCATTGCAAAGTTTGTATATTGAAAGTGATCATTGCACATTCTTGGGCATTTTCTATATATGAGAGAAAAAATAACAAAAAATATTTAGGAGGTACTGAATATAGAGAAAAGATTCAGATACATTGAAATCTTGTGAAAGGGTTTAAGGTTCCTTCATTTACAAAAATAGGGCATCTCCCTGGGAAAGGTAAGAAAATACACAAGTGTACCTCAGTTTAAAGACGTAAGTGAATGTGAACTTCAATAGAATTTACCACTTGACCACAGTACTTAGGTAGTTGTGGTGGACTGAATGAAAAATGAACCCAATAGTCTCATGTTTTTAACACTTGGTGCCCAGTTGTGACACTGTTGGAGGAGGTTATGGAATGTTTAAGATTTGGAGCCATGATGGATGAAGTGCCTTTTGGGGGGAGGGCTTTGAGAGTTTGTAGCCTCACTCAGTTCCAGTTCTCTCTGGGGTTTCTGTGTCACATATTATGAACAGACAGCTTTCTGCCATGTCAGCTGCCACAGTTAGGAATTCCCTCTCCAGAACCATAAGCCAAAGTAAATTTTCCCTCTGTATTTTTATGGCCATGGTATTTGATCACAGCAAAAGAAAAGTAACTAAGGCACATAATATTGCATACCCACTCTGCTATTAAAAGCACAGATAGGGTGGATCCCAGCCACCTTAACTACAGCTCCTGAGTATGATGGTCTCTTCTGGACACTAGGCAGTTGCACATGCTTAACCACACATCCACGAACAGCACACAGACACATAGGCACATAATTAAAATAAAGATTTAGAAAATGAAAATATTCCACCGGGGCTTTCACTGTCTCTTCTCTCTCTCTCTCTCTCTCTCTCTCTCTCTCTCTCTCTCTCTCTCTCTCTCGTGTGTCTCCTCTTTTCTGTCTCTCTGTTGTCTTCATCATTCCCTACTGCTATCATTTCCTTCCTTCCTTCATTCCTTCCTTCCTTCCTTCCTTCCTTCCTTCCTTCCTTCCTTCCTTCCTTCCTTCCTTCCTGTCTATAATCCTATTGGAATTATTTTCAGAACATTGAGCCATGTTTCTGCACACTGTCACCAGGTCATTACCACAGAATTACACTTAGCAAACAAGACTGGATAGGAAGCCGACTTAGCTTAGCTTAGCTGTGTGATCTAAGGGAATTATTTAAAGGACAGCTTTCTTTGTTTTTGAAAAAAAAACGCCACCTGAAGAACTGCTGCCTGTTGCTCCCCTTGGTGCTGTCTCCTTGCCTTTGCTCTCCTAGAGTCACTCACTTATAGAGCAAATAGCAGTGATATTGTTTTTCTAGTTGGACCAAAATCTGTTGTACTTTGCTTCATTGAAAGAACCTTTGTTGTAATCAGCTCAAAAACTTCTGAGTCATTATTTGTACCAATAACTACAAGTCAGTGTTGTACAATTACACACACACACACACACACACACACACACACACACACCATGGGACAAACACATAGCCAGCATGTCCTCCTTCATTCAGGAAAGTTGAATGCAATTTCCATCATATTAATTATATAAAAGCACAGTTTCTAAAGGGACAGTTCGTGAAATACAATTTTAGAACATAAAATAAGTACATATAATGTAATATGTGTGCATATTACATATCTCCATTAAATACATGTCTCTTAACTTGGAATTGCTTTCTTATTCAGATAACTCAGGAAAAGCTTAGGAAAACAAAAGCCTAAAAATGTTTGAATAAACAGAAGGTCGAAAGTATGCAACTTATGTAAGAAAATCACGAAATCATGCTGACTCTTATTCTGTATTTAGAAAATTACACAGTAGTATCTCTTTTTTCCTATACTCCCAAACAGCCCACATTGAGAGATCAAATATTTTTTTCTAAGAAGTAAACATGAGAGTTATAAGGGCCTTGAATGTTTCATTTTGCCCAGGAACCTTTTTTTCCCAGACCTTGGGATTAAATCCAGGACTGAGCCCACGAGCCAGGCCTCTACCATTCAAGCTCCTCCCGACCTTCTCAGGCCAGCGGTCTGTCCTCCATAGTAGCACAGGTCAACTTCGACAAATAGTGTAATGTCATCCAATGATTCATTTAAAAATTAACCAAAACTAAAGATTGTTACAGATTCTTTTGAGAAAAGTCATTTATTTTTTCTTAAGCAAAATTTCTTTGGTCCTGTTGCTTTCTTTTTTTATTTTCTTTTGGTTTATAAGACACGACAGTAGGTATTACTAGTCTTACCTACTAGGGTTTCCTATGGAATGGATACTTTCTATTCAAGAGAAAAAGAGACATAAATCTTGTTCGCTAAAAAGGTCCCATGATGACATGGCAGTGATCTGTCCCCCAACATTGTGGAAATATTGGTATTAATGTTAGAGGAAATATTGTTGACCTGAATTCATTGGCTGTCAGGTATATATGTAACAGTGTCCTTCATGCCTTATATCTGCTGCCTCCCTTACAGATGGTCATATCTGAAAAACAAGGAATTAATCTTACCCCACTTCATTGAAATTAACTGTCTTCTAACTACCAGATATTTCCATTGCTCCATCCCTACCAGCACTCAGGAGCAATTTCTTCTCCTGGCCTCAGTTTGCTGAGCATTACACTGGTTTGAGCAGGCATCTGCTCTCTTCAGAGTGTTAAAGCACCCATGTCTAATGTTCCTTCCAGAAAAGGCAAGGATCTTCTATTCTGTTGACTTCAAGATGAAACTTCATGGGTAATTTAGAATACAGGGTACCAAGAAAAGTACTACAGCTTAAGTGAACTAAATGTGCCTTAAAGTCCTGAATCATGCCAGTTTCTATGGAGTTCAACTTGTCTTTCCACATCTGTGATATGAAAAGAGTGAGTCTGGCTTGATCACTGAGGACAAGAACATGCTATGCTACACAAAGGTCAGTATTCCCAAGGCTGGCATCAGGGTGATGACAGGAAAACTGCTGATGTATAAATGACTCTGTTTACCACAGTAATTGGCTCTTCCTAGTCTAGAGGAAGCCAGCCCTGAAACACAGCCAGGGATGGTGCTTTACCCCTACTGAGATATCAAAAATTCCCTGCAAACATCAGGAATAAAACTATTATTGTTACCTTGCACATGTATGCTTTATTCATAGCACATTTGCAATGCCTTAACAGAGGTAACAGTTGCTTTTGAAGTTGGCTTTTGTCAAATGGCCAGGATGTTAAAATCTTAGCAACCTAGTTCAAAAATGAGGCCAGACTGACTAAGCTGGCATCTATCCAAGAACAGAATGAAGATCTTTAAGACAAGAGTCATCAGCCATCCAATTTAAAGTTTTGATTTTGTACAAGAGTTAAAGAAGGGGAGGTGGCTGGACCAGATAACCTTCTAACTCAGAGATTCCATGGCTCCATTTCCCACATATCCTCATCATGTAAGTATTCCAGAAACAAAGGTTCTACAGGAGAAATTCAGAAACGGTTGTGGCTTGCTGTTTTTCTCTCTGCCCTTCTCCTTCCTTCTCCACCCCCCTCCCCCTCCCCCCTCTCCTTTCCTCTACTCATCCCACTCCCAAATATGGTGCAATAGCAAATTCCTTCACTAAGACTGCAACGTTCTTAGTCACTGTGAGTCGTGTTTTTAAACGCTCCACTCACTGATGAAAACATGTGATGTGAAGCATTGAAGAAACCTCAGGGGCATTCCAAGCATTTATGGACAAAAAGTCAAGACTTGTGGTATTTTCCTCCAAGATGTATCTGAACCGAATCATGGAGACAAAAGAATTTAAACTTTCAAGGCAAAGCAAATGCCTCCTGTCATTGCCAGTCCCTGAGCTTGGTAATACTGAAGAAACATAAATCTGTGTAAGACCTCATTATCTTATCTGAACCTTTAATGTGATGTCCAAATAGGCCTTTCTACTCCTGTGTCAGAAGCCCTTTATTCATGTACCAGGTTAAGATTCCAAGAGCACTATTCTAATTCTATTGAATCTCTCCATAAAACCATCATTAGTTTCCTTCTACCTAATCAAGCGCCTAATATTAATATTTCAATATCTTTTTATACTTTAGCCTTACCAATTTGCAGCTGTATTTTCTGTAATGTTCTCATATATTTCTCCTGTTCAATGTTTTTAAATATTGTCCCTGAGATCATGTGATAAGGTTAAGTCTTTGTGGATGTGGGTTGTTCTGCATTTGAAGAATCTTGAACAAACTTTTGGGCCAGTAATACCCCAAAAATTTCATTTATCAAAATTGTATCGACACATGATACACTTGTCCTTATGGGACAACAAATGACCCATGAGGGCAGGCAAGAATCACCATTACAATGAGATCAAAGGGGATTAGTTGCTCTTCCCAACCCTTTTCCTGCTACCAAAAAAGCATACTTTTATTGATAACAGGTGACCCTAAAATATTTCCCCTCCTTCCCATCCATACCATTTAGTTTTTTATGTTGATATTTCAATACATCTAGGGCTTCTGCCACAAAATATCCCATGACGATGTACAACAGTTAACCATTCATTCTCTTTGAGTTTATGGTATTCACCCTGGTCCATGTAGCCATTTGTCATTGAAATGCTCTGATTCATTCAGCCAGATCATCCAATGCAGAACCTTAACAGTTATAAAGTCATGAACCATAGAGCTCACACAATGAGCAAGGCCTTGTCCTATGCATTAGGACCAGAGTTCTGAGCAAAGTAAGTGCTTAGTATAACTCAAAGCTGAGGGGGGAAAGGAAGCATGTATGAGTGGAAGAGGTGATAATGAATGACTTGGATTTTTTTTATGTACAGCAATAACAGAAACAAGCCGAATAATATACTGTAAGTAGAAACTATTTCCATAGAGAAATCAGGAATTCTCACTGGCATATCTTGTTTAAGCTAAAGATTAGTGTATTAAAATGACTCATCCTCAAGCCCATGAGATGCTAAGTGGGTAGAGGTATATACTGACTGATGTGCTATGTGAGGACCTGAGTTTCATCCCTAAAATCCATCTTGAAGAAAGACGTAACAGACTACCTCAGTTTGTCCTCTGACCTCCACAAGAGTTGAAGCGCACACAACACAAACAAATAAGTGTAATGATTATAATTTAAAAATAGATCTGCCTCACTAGGGAAATTCCCAGTAATCCACAAGGATGACCTCAGCTAAGACTCCTAGCAATAGTGGAGAGGGTTCCTGAACCGACCTTCTCCTATAATCAGATTGGTGACTACCCTAATTGTCATCATAGAACCTTCATTCAGTAACTGATTGAAGCAGATGCAGAAATCCACAGCCAAGCACTGGGCCCAGCTTCTGGAGTCTAGTTGAAGAGAGGTAGGAGTGATAATGTGAGCAAAGAGGGGGGTCATCAAGATCATGACTGGGAAACACACAGAGACACCTGATCCTTTTTGGTGGGAGCTCATGGACTCTGGATTGACAGCTGGGGAGCCTGCATGGGCCAGAACTAGACCCTATGAATATGGGTGACAGTTGTGTGGCTTGTTCTGTTTGTGGAACCCCTGGCAATGGGACCAGGATATATCCCTGGTGCATGAACTGACTTTTAGGAGTCCATTCCCTTTGGTGGAATGCCTTGCTCAGCCTTGATGCAGGAGGAGAGACTTGGTCCTGCCTCAACTCCATATGCCAGGCTTAGTTGAATCCTCATGGGAGGCCTTACCCTTTCTGAGGAGTGAATGGGATTGCAGGGAGGAGGAAGAGATAAGGGAGGAGAAATTGTGGTTGGTACATAAAATGAATAACAATTTTTAAAACATAGATCTGCATCTGAGTTCGCTGTTGGAGGATTAGAGGATAGATAATATCCATGAAAGATCTAATTACTTATTCTAGAATGTTTCCTATACATCATCAAAGTGTCAGGAAAGCTAGGTTATAGAGATGAATACGTGGTAAACTCCATACTAGGCAAGCATGAGGATATCAGTTCAAAGCCCCAGAACCCAATTTAAAAATCCTAGCACAGCAGTACACATCTTTAATCCTTGTACTAAAGGGGGAAAGGTAAGAATATTCTGGAGATTCACTGACTAACCAATCTAGACAAAATATTGAGATCCAGGTTTAGTAAAAGACCCTGTCTCAATGATAAATAAATAAATACATACATACATACATAAATAGACTCTGATTGAGCAAGACATTCTCATGGCAATCTTCGGCTTACGTACACACTTCCGCATAGGTGAGTGCACCCCTACACACACACAATTGAATTACCCCAAATAAAGCATTAGTGAAGACATAGGCTGTTGACCCTTTAGCCCTAGAGTCTGAATACCTCTAGGTATTACTTTAGTGTGTCATAAAAAATCATCATTTCCTATGTGTATAGTGGCATCAAATAAAGGAAAGGTAATACTGCTTTTACACAGGCTTGAACAGACATTCACATATGACAATTAAATGTTGCAAAGGGACTGGGAACTCATGACCCCCCCCAAAGAGAGTCTTTTCTATATTTTTACAACTCTAGCAACTAGAAACCCCTGCTTTATATAAGCTGAGTAAAAAAAAACATGTGGGTTATGCTGATGGGAACAAGAAGAGAGGATGTAGCTCACACAGGGGTTCTGTGAGAAGAGGCTCATATAATGTGGTAAAGCTATCCCAATGAGAGTGAATCTTCGTCCAAAGATTTGCTCTCTTATTTCAGCTTCTCTGTCTGTGCCTGTGCCTCTGATGGGCTCTTAAGTCTACCAGCCAGTGATTCCATCTTTTCTTGCTGCCTTTTTGTGTGATACAAACACAACCTCGGTCCACCGCACCCTCAGGAAGCCAGCCTTCTTCCTACTGAATCCCTACTTCTTTTATTCTTTCTCCACTAAACTTTGAACTCCTTGAGAACAAAAAAGGGTCTTACTCATCTTCACATCTTGAACACAAAGTAGAGTATCTATTAAACTACAGGGGACTAAGGAGAATTTGCCAATAATAGTAAGTCCATTAGGAATGGACTTTGGATTGAACTTTTCACAGCTATCACTAATCAATGCTAGAAGTTACTTATTACAACATGTATTTCACTAATATTATCAAGTGTCCCCTTGCACAGGGATGGAAATAACTGGACCCTGTCTCATGAAGTTTATAGTACAGATAGAAAGCCAAACACTAATCAGATGATTGAATAAGGAGTTAACAGAAATTGAATTTTGTCTGACTTTTCAGGATGGCTTCCTTAATGTGGAAGATTTAGAGCTGAGATATAGAGAAAATAAATTTTTAATTTGGAGGCCACGGCTATGGCTCAAACCATGGCTTTGCTTGTGACAGGAAACAATTCTGCCTCTGTGCTACAACCCCAGGCTAGGACAAGTAAATGTATTTTAAGTCACCAAACTTCAGATTCATTCCTAGCAATACTGGAATAATAAGAATAATAATACTCTTTATAGTTCTTTTACACTTAATTTAAGAAACATGTGTGATAGTCCATGCCATAGAAATGACATTCAACAACCAGAAGATTCATTCTCTAACAATGAATGAAGAATTAAGAAGCACAAAATAAGAAGGATTGCATAATAGTGTAAGTATCGTGTCATGTGATAAGTTATGTCCCACTCCATTCAAAATACAGTGAAAATTTAAATTTCTGTGCATTCCATGTGACCTCATTTGGAAGGAGGGTTTTGTTTTGTTTATGTTGTTTGGTTTTTATTTTTTGTTTTCATAGCTTGAGTCTGAACTAGCTCCCACAGACTCATGTTGTGGATGCTCAGCTCTGCTTCTCATGATATTTTGACAGCTGGGGAGCCTTCAGGAGGTAGAGCTTGGCTGCCTGAAATAGGTCATTAGAGTTGGGCCTTGTAGCTTGTACTAAAACATAATTCCCATAGCTATTCTGTTTCCTATCCTCTACCACATGAATGCTTCTACTTTTCCAATGTGTAGCTGCTCTCAGTCTGACATTTTGAGGCTGCATTCCCTACTATAATAGACTGAAACATGAGCCAAAATAAGTCTTGTAATCTTTAAGTTGTGTCTGTCACAGATTTTGGCTACAGCATCACAATAGAACTAGAACCATGTTGTTGCTGATATAATTGTAGAATAAGGATAGAACTCAATCTATTGTGCCTGATGTCCCTATTTGAAGACATAGACTTGGACACAGATGTACGAGGACAGAACATCATGGAGAGCAAGGGTGTAAGGCTGCTGTTAAGCTGAGCCTGATAAATCTCAACTACGGTCTCAGAACTCAGGATTCAAGAGTTCCAAAAGGAGACTCAGAAGGTCAAGTGAGAAGTGGAAGAGTGTCCATGGAGTTTGAGGCCAGTTTATGGTAGAGAATAGAAAAACCAACTCAAAAGAAAGAATGAAAGGAAAGAAGGGAGGGAAGGAAGGAAGGAAAGGAGGGAGAGAGAGTGGGAGCCAGGAAGAAAAAATGTTGAACTTGAAAGGCAAGGAAAACCAAAGTAATTGCAAACTACTGGAAGCCAGAAAGTGATAAAGTAGAACTGATTACTTCCAGTTTCAGAAGCTACTGTCAATACCTTGATTTTGAACACCTAGCTTCAAAGACAGTGAGGTAATAAAGTTTCATGTTTTAAGTCACTCAGTTTTTAAAGTTTTTTTTTATATCATCCATCCAGAAATCACACATTGTATTAAGTAGTATCTAGAAGAATGAAGACAGATTCCCTTTTTGGAAAAACCCAATATAGAGACCCCCAGTGTTAACCCCATATGCATTTGATAACTCTTTATAAAGGGATTTCATATCATGTCAGTGACAACAGAAGGCTGAGCACATCTTCCTGGAGGATGTGCTAATCATACCTGTCTCAGATATTCCAAAATATCAAGGAAAAGTTATGTTGAAAATATACCCATATTTTCTCCACCTGCCAAGCTATGCTTCAGGTGAGTGTGGGCTCTGCTTGGGCCCCAACTCCTGCTCATTACCACCTCCTTGAATCTTCCTGAGCCTGCTACTCATATTGAGATGACCCACCCAAACAGAAAGGACATGAGTCCTGACGCACCCCACTCTTGTTTCCCGAGCTCTGCATGAGTGTGGAGAACACCAGGAGAAGCCAGATCATCTAGAGTTGCAGACACTGAAGTCTTGGCTCACATATGCCACCTGGAGAGCAGTGGAGATGAAGACGCCACCTGCATCTACTGGAAGAAGGAATGGGAAGACGACACTATAAGAACACACTCAGTAATAGAAAGACCAATACAGCTGGGCGTCGGTGGCATATGCCTTTAATCCCAGCACTCAGGAGTCAGAGGAAGGTGGATCTCTGTGAGTTCAAGGCTAACCTGGTCTACAGAGAGAGTTCCAGGACAGCCTCCAAAACAAGACAGAGAAACCCTGTCTCAAAAAACAACAAAAAAAAGAAAGACCAATATGACTCCACCAGAATCTAGAGACCCCACACCAGCAAGACCTTAAAAACCCAACGCAGAAGAAGCAGAAGAGATAAACCTTAAAAATTATTTTATGAAGATGATGGAGACCCTCAAAGAGGAAACAAGAACACCCCTTAAAGAAATAAAAGGATAAACAAACAAAAAATTACACAAATTTTTTTGGAGGAAGACAAAACAAAAATTTAACAAAAAAAAAATCAAATCTCCTAAAGAATCTAGAGAGAGTCAAGAAAAACAGTGAAGGAAACACCTTAAAGAGTTCAAGACGTGAAACCTGAAATAGAAACAATAAAGAAAACACAGAATGAGGGGATACTGGAAGTAGATGTAAGATGTAAGTATAACCAATTGAATACAAAAGATAGAAGAGAGAATACCAGGTGTTGAAGACTCACTAGAGGATATACAGTCATTGACCAAAGAAAATCTCAAATTCAACAAATCCCTAACACAAAATATCCAGGAAATATGGGACACTGTAAAAAGGCCAAATCTAAGAATAATAAGTATAGAAGAAGGTGAAGAAACGGAGCTCAAAGGTGCAGAAAATATATTCAATAAAATCCTAGAACAAAACTTTCCCAACCTAAAAAAGGACATGCCTATGAAAGTACAAGAAGTTTACAGAACACCAAATAGAATGCATCACAAAATGAAACCCCCTCGCCATATAATAATCAAAACACCAAACATAAAGAACAAAGAGAAAATATTAAGAGCAACAAAAGAAAAAGGCCAAGTAACATATAAAAGGCAGACCTATCCAAATATTATCCAACATTTCAGTGGAAACAAGAAAACCAGAAGGTACTGGACAGATGTTCTACAAACACTAAGGGAACATGGATGCCAGTCCCAACTACTGTACTCAGCAAAGCTTTAAATTACTATAGTTGGAGAAAACAAGATATTCCATGAAAAAAACAGATTTAACCAAGATAAATACACAGATCCAACCCTACAGAAAGTACTAGAAGGAAAATTCCAACCCAAGGGAGATAACTACATTCACAAAAACATAGGCAATAGATAATCCTACTTTTCCAAATACCAAAAGAAGAAAAAAAGGGGGGGGGAATCCACATGAAATAACACCACCAACAATAAATCCAAAACAAATAATAATCAACAATCAATGGTCATTAATATCCCTCACTGTCAATGGTCTCAACTTGCCTATAAAAAGACACAGTCTAACAGAATGGATATAAAGACAGAATCCATCCTTCTGCTGCATAAAAGAAATACATTTCAACGTCAAAGACAGACAATACCTCAGAGTAAAGGGTTGGGAAATGATTTTCCAATAAAATGGCCCCAAGCTGGTGTAGCAATCCTAATACCTAACAAACTAGACTTTAAACTGAAATCAATCAAAAGAGATGAAGAAGGTTATTTCATATTCATCAAAGGAGAAATCCACCAAGATGAAGTCTCGATTCTGAACATCTATCTCCCAAACACAAAGGCATCCACATTCATAAAAGAGACGTTACTAAAACTCAAACCACATATAAAACTTCACACACTTATACTGGGAGACTTCAATACCCCACTCTTATCACTAGACAGGACTACCAGGCAGAAACTTAAACAAGAAACAAAATAACTAACAGAAGTTATGACACAATTGGGATTAACAGACATCTATAGAATAAAAATCCAAACACAAAAGAATATGCCTTCTTCTCAGCTCCACAGGGAACCTTCTCTAAAATCGACCACATACTCAGAAACATTGCAAAAATTCACAGATACAAAAATATTTGGATAACCCCCATATCTTATCAGACCACCATGCTTTAAAGTTAGAATTCAACAACAACACAAATTGCAGAAACCGAACAAACTCATGGAAATTGAACAACATGCAATTGCACCATTCCTGGATCAAGGAAGAAGTGACAAAAGAAATTATAGACACCCTGGAATTTAATGAGAATGAAGACAAAACATACCCAAACTTATGGGAGACTTTATAAGCAGTGCTAAGAGGAAACTTCATAGCACAAACTGCCCACATGAAGAAACTAGAAAATAGTTACACTAGAGAATTAACAGCACAACTGAGAGTTCTAGAACAAAAAGAAGCAAACTAACCACAGAGGAGTAGAAGCCAGGCAGTAATCAAATTAAAGGTTGAAATCAATAAAGTAGAAACTAGGAAAACATTACAAAGAATCAATGTAACAAAGAGTTGGTTCCTTGAGAAAATCAACAAGACAGATAAACCTTTATCTAAACTAACCAAAAGGCAGAGAGAGAGCATGCTAAGTAACAAAATCAGAAATGAAAATGGAAACATAACTACTGACACTGAGGAAATCCAGAAAATCATCAAGTTATACTTTGAAACCCTGTACTACACAAAATTCAACAATCTAAAGAAAATGAACAACTTTCTGGATATATATCACTTACCAAAATTAAATGAAGAACAGATAAGCAATTTAAATAGACTTATAACCCCTACTGAAATACAAGCAGTCATCAAAAGTCTCCCAACCAAGAAAAGCTGAGGATCAGATGATTTTAGTGCAGAATCTACCAGAAATTCAAAGAAGAGCTATTATCAATACTCCTCAAATTGTTCCACACAATAAATGCAAAAGGGACATTGCCAAACTCTTTTTATGAGACTACAATTACCTTGGTACCTGATCCCCACAAAGACAAAACTAAGAAAGGGAACTACAGACCAATATCCCTGATAAACATTGATGCAAAAATACTCAAAAAAATACTGGCAAATAGAATCAGAGAAATCATCTACCATGATCAAGTAGGCTTCATCCCAGGGATGAAGGGATGGTTCCGAATACAAAACTCCATCAATGTAATCCATCATATAAACAAACGGAAAAAGAAAAACCACATGATCATCCCACTAGATGCTGAAACAGCCTTTGAAAAAAATCTAACACCCCTTCATGATAAAAGTATTGGAGAGATCAGGAATAACAGGAACATATTTAAACATGATAAAAGCAATATACACAAAACCAACAGCGAAAATCAAACTAAATGGAAAGAAACTCAACATGATTACAATAAGGAACAAGACAAGGCTGTACACTCTCACCATATCTTTTCAATATTGTACTTGAAATTCTAGCTATAGCAATAAGAAAAGAAAAGGAGAAAACAAGGGAATACAAATTGGAAAGGAAGATGTCAAACTTTCACTATTTGCAGATGATATGATAGTTTATGTAAGTGACCAAAAGAATTCACCAGAGAATTTCTATAGCTGATAAATCCCTTCAGCAAAGTGGCAGGATACAAAATTAACTAAAAAAAATCAGTGGCCCTACCATATACAGATGATAAATGGGCTGAGAAAGAAATCAGAGAAACATCACCCTTTACATTAGCCAGAAAGAACATAAAATATCTTGGGGTAATGCTAACCAAACAAGTGAAAGACCTATATCACAAGAACTTTGAGTCTTTAAAGAAAGAAATTAAAGAATATACCAGAAAATGGAAAGATGTCCCATCTCTTGGATAGGTAGGATCAACATAGTAAAAATGGCAGCCTTACCAAAAATAATTTACAGATTCAATGCCATTCCCGTCAAAAATCCCAACAAAATTCTTCACAGACCTTGAAAGAAAAATACTCAACCTTATATGGAAAAAGAAAATAAACAGGATAGCCACAGCACCCCTGTACAATAAAAGAACTTCTGGAGGCATCATCATACCCAACTTCAAGCTCTATTATGGAACCATGGTCCTGAAAAAGCTTGGTATTGGCACAAAAGTAGACAGGTAGACCAATGGAATTTACTTAAAACTTGGTATTAACTCACACACCTATGAACACCTGATTTTTGACAAAGAAGCTAAAGTATCTTCAACAAATGGTGCTGGCATAAATGGATGCAGACATGTAGAGGACCGCATATAGATCCGTATCTTTTGCCATGCACAAAACTTAAGTCCAAATGGATCAAAGACATCAACATAAATCCAGACATATTGAACCTCTTAGAAGAGAAAGTGGGAGATACCCTTGAATGATTTGGTACAGGGGAGTTCTTCCTGAACATAAGACCAGTAGTACAGACATTGAGATCTACAATTAATAAATGGTACCTCATGAAAGTGAGAAGCTTCTGTAAGGCAAAAGACACAGTCAGTAAGACAAAATGGCAGCCCACAGAATGGCAAAAGATCTTCACCAACCCAATCAGCCCTGAAAGAGGGCTGATTTCCAAAATATATAATGAACTCAAGAAGTTAGCCACCAAAACACCAAACAACCCAATTAAAAACTGGGGTGCAGAACTAAATAGAGAATTCTCAATAGAGGAATCTAAAATGGCTGAAAGACACTTAAGAAAGTGTTCAACATCCTTAGCCATCATTGACAGGCAACTCAAAACAACTCTGAGATATCACCTTACACTGACCAGAATCAGTAAAATCAAAAACACCAATGACAGTCTTTGCTGGAGAGGTTGTGGAGAAAGAGGAACACTCCTTCATTGATGTTGGGAGTGAAAACTTGTACTACCACTTTGGAAATCAGTCCTGCAGCTTCTCAGGAAAATGGGAATGAGTCTACCTCAAGATCCAGCAATTCCTCTCCTGGCCATATACCCAAAGAATACAAATTTGTACAAGGACATATGTTCAACTATGTTCATAGCATCATTGTTTATAATAACCAGAACTTGGAAACAATTTAGATGCCCTTCAATTGAAGAATGGATAGAGAAAATATCTTGAAATTCACAGGCAAATGGATTGAACTAGAAGAAACTATCCTGAGTGAAGTAATCCAATCACAATAAGACAAGCATATGTATTCATTCATATATGGTTTTTAGACATAGAGCAAAGGATCACCAGCCTACAATCCATACTGCCAGAGGACCTAGGAAACATGGATGACCCCAAGAGAAGAATGAATGGTCCCTCAAAGAAGGGGAGGGGAATGAGAACACCAGAACAAATTGGGAGCACAGGGCGGGGTGGGGAGCAAGATGGAAAGGGGAGTAGGGAAGAAGGGAGGAACAGGAGGACTGGGACAGGGGAGGAATAGAGGAGGGCAAGAAAGGAGATGCCTTGATAGAGGGAGCCAGTACAGGTTTGGAGAGAGGTCTGGCACAGAGGAAATGGTAGGGGATCTCCAGAGATAACCCAACTAATAATCTAGGCAGTGTTGGAGAGGCTGCCTTTGATGCCCTTCCCCTATAATGAGATTGGTGACTACCTTGGTTAGCATTCCTAGAACCTTGAGCCAGTAGCTGATTGAAGCAGAAATAGGCACTCACAGCTAAACACTGAGCCATACTCCCAGAATCCAGTTGTGGAGATAGAGAAGAGATGATCATATGAACCAAGACAGAACTGGAGATACCTGCAGAAACAGTTAACCTGACCTAATGAGTGCAGGCAGACCCTAGTGGTAAAGCAGGGGAACTGGCATTATACTGAATCAAGCCTTCTGAAAGTGAGTGCCAGCTAGGAGGCCGAGGCAGTCTATAGAACCTCTAACAGTGGAGCCAGTGTTTATTCCTAGGGCACAAATGGATTTTGGGAGCCCTTTCCATATGGAGGGATATGGCAGCCCAGATATGGAAAGGAGGGCCTGGGCCCTCCCCCAAATGATGTGATGGACTGTAATGGTCCACTTTGGAGGGCCTCATTATACCTGGGGAGTGGATGGGGGTTAGGTTGGGAGGGTTGGTGGGAAGCATGGGAGGATAGGAGGGCCAAGGAATGTGGGGATGGATATGTAAATAAGAGCGTTTCTAAAATTAATGGGGGAAAGGGAGCACTTTAATTTATTTTTGATATTTACTTGAGGAACTTTTGTAACTCATCCAAACGTTTCCTTACCATTTTTAACTTGTTAAAAAAATTAAATCTAAGTGTAGTTTGCCTCCCCCCCCCACCATGGATCTACATTTTTTAAATGTTGTATTCATCCTTGTTCTTGTGTTAAAAATTGTGGTAATGTCAAGGAAGAGAGAGAAAGAGAAAGGGGGGTGAGAGGAAGGGAGGGAGGGAGGGGGATGAGGAGGGGGGACAAAGGAACGAAGGAATGAAAGAAAGAAGGAACAAAAGAAAGAAAGGGATCCATCTCTTCAGAGGCTTCAGCTTACAAGTTTTAAGCAATCGGTTTTTTGAAGACTGGTAAGTTGGGAAAGAGGAAAACAACAAGAAAATGCACACAAGAAGGTGCTCCATGAAGATAAATTTAAAAGCAGTGTTCACCATGTTAATGTAGTTTTCCTTGTTTAGAGTGCATCAGCTCCTCAGGGGAGGCACCCAAGCATGCCATGCCAAGCTAAGCTCCGAACACCTTGGTTAAATTAATTATTTCAAATAAACATTTGGGTACATAACCTACTTACAGAAAATTTAGAGGTAAAACATTTTAACACATTGAATTCTCACTCTTCTAAAGTAAAAATCATCCTCTCATTTTATTTAATTGAAGAGGCAAAGCATGTAGTAAATTAAGTCCAATTTGCATGAAATTGTGCATGCAATGTGGAGCATAGCTTTAACTATAGAGCAAACTGTGTACAAAACCAAACACCCTTACATTTGAAGTTAACATTGTTTGCTTACAATTTTCTCCCCTTGCCTTCAAAAGCAAATACAGCATTTTTCTTCATAATTTAAAGCTCACAAAATCCATAACTGATAATAAGAATCTATCCCTTGGGGGCTAATACGTTTCTCTGCTAGCATAGTATTAATGGATACAAGCTCACTGGCAAGCCTGTAATTCCATAAAGAAAAAACAATCCTCATGGCTTTAATTCACATGCTTTTGCTCTATTTAATTATATTTATCATCCAGTAGTATTCTACACTTACAAAAATAGTGACTGGTATATGGAGGAAGCAATGTACTGTATCTTATTTTATGAAATTTCATATGCCATGTGTATTGATTGGATATAAACTAGGGAACATATTTTGTTTAAATTAAGGCTTTAAATTCAATTTCATATCAATTCCTTCAACTCATTATCTGTAATATATTTGTTTACATCCGTGCTAATGTTACCTGGTTAAACTACAGAATTTTACCTAATTCAAATTGATAGAAGATAGACGATTCTATCATCTCAACATGTGGTATTTCATGTGATTGCTATGTAATGAAAGATGGACCTGGCTTTGATCAAATTACTATTGTTGCCCATGAATGTTAATTAAACATGCAAGGCCCAGGAAAGCAGAAAGTACATAAAGGAGAATTCAGGGCATATTTGAACATGCTGTGCTGGAGGACAGCAGAAGCAATGCTTGGGGATTTCCTTATTCTACTATTGCCATAGCAATGGAGACATGTTGCTCTGCCCACTTTAAAAAGCACTGCTTTCTACAAACTTCGTTTGAGCTCTTCTTTCCTGAAACTATCTCTGTCTGTAGTCACTCCAAAATTTCTCTTGTCGATAGTTGTAGCAGTGACAAGAAGACTCTAGGACCCCAATAAAACCTACTTAAAGTCAAGTCCCAAAGAGGTTGACTTTACAAAACCACACATATGAAATGCTTCAAAATACCTAAAACCAGTCCTGGGCATTTGATTGGACGTTGTGAGTTCTCTGTCCGTGGTGTTGTATGGACACTGGGTTCACACGCAAACTCCTCTTTTTTTTTTTTTCTTTCTCTATCTAGATTCACATTTAGTCATGTAATCTAAGAAACTATCAGAAGCTGATGGGAGAGAGATGGAAGGACACCATACTCCATATAAATTTACCCTTAAAAACTGGTAGTTGTTTTCTGTAAGACTGGGGAATGGTGAAACCTGAACTAGGGACTCTAATGATAAAAAAATTTCATGCCAGTGATATTTTTCACCATGGGCCCCAGGAAATACTTAAGATACATCTTTAGTCTACCTGGCATCAATGAATGGCAGTGAATATCTCAGCCATGGAGTTCAACTTAAAACCCAGATCCATTCACCAACTGTTGTCTGTAGAACACAAATCCAATCTGACATTTTTTAAAATGATATAATTAATATATTCTAGAATTCCTTAGAAATCACATATGAAAAGTATCCAGGACATAAGTGTATACCAATCAATAAATGGTAGTAAAGACAGCCCATAAATCTCCTGTGTAAAATCGAGTTTCATTTCCTGAACAACCGTGTCAGCTTAGACAACATATGTATAGAGACCAAGTTCTTAGCTGTGACTTCAGGGTGGACAGTAAGGGTTGTGATAAAAATAAAGACAAGGCCGTTTGACTTAGTTATTGTTCATGTTTTCTTAAGCTGTGGAGCATAGCATTGAGATATGACTATCTTTATTAAAATGATCTTTCAATTGGCAACCACATGCCAATGAATTAACTAATTTGATGACTACAAATAATGGAATTCAATATAGGGAATTTTTTTCCTTCCATCCAAACTACCATATTTTCTGAACATATTGTTGGTTGCTTTCGATCTTCTCAGTTTCTGGAATTGCAACAGACTCTTTGGAGCCAGTTTGATTGTGTTTTTACTCTTTTACTTTGTTTGTTTAATTGTCCATTATGAAGTAGTCATGAAATGTACACTCAAATTCATGCATTAAACATCTGTGACACAAAGGACATCTCCAGTACTCTTAATCATTAATGAGATTAGTACTGAGTTTCAAGTGTGAGAGCTGTGCTAAGTTTCAGTTTCCTACAGCAAGCATAGGTACACCCTCCCACTACAACAGGTTGGAACGTTATCAGCTCGCCCTCGGACTACCAGGAGAGCAGTTTCTATACCTTAGATACCACTATTCTTCAGGAAGTGATATGATTGCTTAGCACTGGGACAGTATTCTACCTAAAACCTAAAATGGGCAAGGCTACTGGAGGCTTCTGTGAATTCATGAAGTTTTGCATCATTGGATATTTCATTCCCTTTTCTTAGAATCATAATTCACCCTCAATATTAAAAGATTTTAATATATGCAATGCTTATTTTGATGATGTTTTTGAAGCATTTTATATATTTTTTCTTAAAATGGTAGTTAGGTTTTCGAGTGAAAGAACTCAGAGGTATAGCTGTGTCACATCTTCTACTGCTCAAAGTGAGTTAAGCAGTTTTTTCATAACATTTTTATGAAATACAGGAATAAATCTTTAATTTCGTGTATCATTTGAAGAAAACATATACTATAAGAATAGAGCATCAGCAAACAGTCTGTCTGCCAAATCCAACCAACCACCTGGGTTTGAAATGTAGACACATTTATTTGCTTTTGTGTTGCCATTTGGGAGGTTTCACACTAAAATGGTAAAACTAAATGATTACGATGTAGACATCTTTTTCTCAATATTTTTTATTTAAATTAGAAACATGAATGTTTCACATGTCAATCCCAGCTCCCTCTCCCACCCCACCTCCCTTGTCCCTCCACCAGCCCCACAGACCCCCACCCAATCCCCACATCATTCCCCAGGGAGGGTGAGGCCCTCCTTGGGGATATCTCTAAAGTCTGTCATTTCATCCAGGGCAGGGCCTAGGCCCTTCCCCATGTGTCCAGGCTGAGAGAGCATCCCTCTATTTGGAATGGGCTCTCAAAGATCATTCATAAACCATGGTAAACACTGATCTACTACCAAAGGCCCCAGTGATTTCTGTGGCCTCCTCCCTGGCACTACATTCATGGAGTCTGGATCAGTCCCCTGTTGGCCTCTCAGCCATCAATCTGGAATTCAAGAGCTCCCCCTTGTCTGGTCAGCTATCTTTGTGGGTTTCATCATCATGGTCTTGACCCCTTTGCTCATCACTCCTCCATCTCTGTCACTAGGTCCTAGGAGTTCAGTTCAGTGTTTAGCTGTGGGTATCTGTCTCTGCTTCCATCAGTCCCTGGATGAAGGTTCTAGGATGACATATAGGGTAGTCATCAACCCTATCATCAAGGAGGGTCTATTAGTGTAGTCTCACCACTAATACTTAGTTTGCCAGTTGGTGTTATCCTTGTAGATCTTTGGAGATCTCATTAGTGTCAGCTCTCTCCTCAAGCCCATAATGACTCAATCTATTATGGTATCTCTTATCCTGCTCTCCACTATTCTTACCTCAACTCAACTTTCCTGATCCCCATGCCTTCTTCTCCCCTCCTCTTATCCCCCTCACTTCTCCTTGGTTCCCTCTCCCCTTCCCTAATGTTCCTAATCTGCTCAGATCTTGCCTCATTCAACTTCTCTGGGGTATCATGCATCCAGTGTTATGATCAGATCCTCCCTCAAAAGGTCAAAGTATTCTCTAGAGAATGAAAGAAGCATTTTACTCCCATTTTAGCCAGCTATGGCAACTAGACACAATGCTAAAACACAAACAAAAACATTTAAATAAAATTAACATTCCAAACTTTATTTGCCTTGCAAAGTACCATGGCTTAGGTGGCTACCAAGAAATAAATAATGTCTCATAATCCAACAGCAAGGCAGGGTGAAATAAAGTCATAAAAATGGATAAAGACTAAAGCCACTACATAGAGTTTCTCCAGACATAGAAAGACTTCCAAGACATCACTTACTCCATGTCTGTGTTCTCTGAAAACAGAAGCTGTTTTGTCCTTGTCCTGACCTGGACCAATGATGAAAGTACCAACTATTTCAAAATTGAACTATATAGTCACATGCCTTAGAATACAGTCTTACTGAGTGACTCAGGCATTGGATATAGGACTAAGTACCAAGTGCTCAAAGTCATAATATCCCATGGTGAAGCTTGTGCTTAGTGGAGAAGATAAGCCAACCAAAACCGTTGAGAGTGCTGACCCAATTGAGGTTCAAAACCATGACTCCTACTCATATATAACACAAGCATGCTTTATTCTGCTCATTAATTGATGAGTAAGATGCCAGGACCTGATTAAAGACTATCTCCAGGTTAAAAAAAACATAAACTAAGATTGATTGGCAAACAGAAAATGGTCTCACATCCAACAAAGCCATAAACCTTTAGAGGTTCCAGTCTTACTTGGCTGATATTATTTTCATATTTGCCATGGGGGTGGGGACCCTACCCATGAACATCAGGGTCTGAATTATTTAGTTAGCAGTAAGTTGTGATGTGTTATAATAGGCATCTGATTGATCCTTGGATGGTCTTGGTTCCAAAGGGCAATGAAAGGCAGTTACCCACATTTTTTTAGTTATTTGTATTTTCTGATGCATACAATAAGACATCATCAACCAGGGCTCTAGATGGGATCTTTAAGCTGAGATTCAGAAGTGAAGGTGGAAAAACCAGATAAGGATGAGAAGGTGAGCTTTCCAAATAACAAAAACAGGAAAATATATGATATGTTTATCACTGTGCTACTGTATAGTTTGTACCCACGTGCTGTAAAATCACAATGCCCTCTAGGGAAAGGGAGAAAACTGTTATTTTATCTATCCTTACCATGAGGAAAAGATATACCAGCTTCTGAAAGACATGGACTGAGAAATATGCTCCCACAGAAGTATTAGCCTGGACTGGAGAAGGATGAGGATGCCTCCATTGACTCTAAGACCATGGGCTTAATGGAAGGTTTAAAAGAGCTGAAAGGGAAGAGACTCTAGACTGCTTATTTCCCAGCCACATGTGCTGCTTGTCTGAGTCAGTTTGTGGTCTCTCACTTACTCTATTTAGAATTCTGTACATCTGGGTATATTTTTCCTAGTGTTTCCTATCATATCAGTGACAGAATTGCCAACACAGAGGTATCCATAAATTATACTGCAGTCTAGTAGTTTCTAATGTCTGGGAAGCTTGGAACAAAAGACTTGGATGCAAATGTGAGCTGTTTAATTCAGTGAGTATTTGTGATGTTACCCAGGTGCCAGTGACATCTTTCTGACCAGCACAGAGGCACCAGGGACCAACCCAACATACATTTTTAATGTGCTCAGCTGTGACAGCACACACACACACAGCAGACCTTAATGCCCTAAAGTCATTTTATTGGAAAATGCTGCACTTTTAGGCACCCAGAAGAAATGGTTTAATTAATCTTTTTTTCAGGGTAGCTTTTTTAAATATAAATTATGTACACTGAAAACTTGCCAATTATAGCAAATTAAGGGACTTGGCAAGTGCATCCCATAGAGGCAGATGGTAAATAATATCCAGATTCTGATTTGAAAGAAGACCAGAGATTAGCTAGTGCAGAATGTAAAAGCCATCCAGATAGAAGAAGCAAACAGACTTCATGTGAGCTTGAGGAGAGGGCTTTGCTTTGGGATACCTACACTGATGTGTTGAAAACAGAGAGATATGGTATCTATGGAGGATTTTGAAATACAGCTCTTCTTAGATCTTACCTTTGGGATTCCTGGATGAATCAGGGATTTTTGTGTCTTTGTAATGACATGCAGATACCTCAGTTTCCCTGCCTGTGTAAAGAGCACAGAATAGGTTAGCATGAGTTTGAAATACCATCACCATTTAACATGTTTACACACTGATCTTGTGTGCATTAAACTATGGAAAAATAAGATGACTTTGTCAGTGTTGTTACAATACAGTTACCAAAATAAGTCCTTCGTGGCGCACCTTCACCACTATTACCTAGTTTCCAAAAATAAAAGCTCATCTTTGTGAGTGCCAATCTTGTACCAATCATTGACCATCCCAGAATTTCATTCTGCAGAGATAGAAGAAGGTTTAGAGAACCCAAGCATGGTGGCAGTCTCAAGGGTAGTAAGAAGCATGTCCTGGATGTTTACTTGTCTTAACATTGTACGATCACTCAAGGGCTGACAGCTACTTAAAAACTCAAAGACCATCCAGAAACATAAACTCACCAGGTTGGTATATATCCTGGGAAGCACCAGAAGAGAAGTATGTAAGTGGAAGGTAGGGTAATGGTTTGGCAAGAAGATCAGAACAAATAACAAGATGAAGTCTGTTCCCGCTTACTTTTTCTTGCCTCTCAAGTCAGTTTGTATCTGGCTTGAGTCACTGTAGCCAGGCAGCTGGTGAGCTTAGCTTATTTGCCTAATAATCAGATTTCTTTCTCCCTAAGTTACCACAGAAATCATTTAGAGCAACTGCTAGTCTTCATTACAGATCCGGTGTGGAGAAGAAGGAGGAGGAGGAGGAAGAGGAGGAAGAGGAGGAGGAGGAGGAAGAGGAAGAGGAGGAGGGGAAAGAGGAGGAGGAGGAGGAGAGAGCAAGAAAGGCAGAGGACACCCAACCAATCAAGAAAGCAAGGGATAGCGCAAATTAGAACAGGGGGAAGCTGACTGGCCCCATGCTCTGCACCTGCTTGCATGGTCCACTCCAAGCTCTGCCACTCTCAGGAAAACATGCCCTGTGTCAGTCAGTCCAGACCTGGGAGACCTGGGTGGGCTTTTTCAGTAGTATCAAGTGAGAGACAGGACAACGTCAAGCACATGTTCGTCATGTAATTCATGTTCATCCTAGGTTGCTAAAATTAGGGAGTGACTCAATCATCATACATCATTACAGCTATTTTCAAGGCTGTAAGTGATGCGAAGCAGGAGCGCTGATGCAAAAGCTTACTCCAATTAGCTTCTGCAAACGCACTGCCTGCAACAGGGCTCCGTTTCCTAGGAGCCTTCAATCTAATTACAAGCCTTGATTCTCCCGCAGGGCCCGCCTGGCCGGATGATTTCATTTTACTTTTAGGCTAACCTTTGCCATCAGTGATGTCACTGAAGAGTTCCTTCTCTTCGAGGCTCCTAGGAACACAGTAAAAGGTTAATTTGTTTGATATTTGGTTAAAGAGACTTTACTGGAGGGGCCCTGTATTGCTGTAGGCAGGTAATGGTACAAAGCAAGAGACTTCAGATGCAGGCAATTTGCACGCAGCCAGCACCAACATAGCTGGATGCACTCACTCACAACCCAGGAGCCACCCGGGTGGCAAAGTCACTGCCAACAAAGAGTGAGTTCTTCTACTGGTCAGATTATTCACTCGAAAAATTTTCACATTTTATAGTGTATTTGTCCCCTCAAGAACAAGAGCTGAGCTACAGGACTCCGTAGGAATTGTAATCAATATGCCAGGGGGGAGAAGCCAACTTCTATTAAGCCATCTTATATGTTTGGTTATAAGTCTAGTCTTTAACTTCAGAGCCATCTCTCCAGCTCTGTTGAACCACCTTAAAAACAGCAAAAGGTAGTGGAAAAACACAAATTCCATGGGGCTAAGCCCCATCCCTTTTGTCCCCCAAATGGAGACTGTTTATGACCTAGGTGTCCCCTCCAGCCCTATCCGCACAACCATCAATGGTGCTTGCTGAAAGGAGAAAGGGAGGAGATACTTCAGAAGAGTTCAGGTTCTGACTCTCCCCCATCCCATCTGTGTGTTCTCTACAGAGAGCCAGTGTTCATCACGAGGGCCTGTGCACCCGCCCAACAACATGAGGTAAGCAATGAAAATCAGGGTATCTCGACACTTCTTCAGAACCACTCAGTGAAAGAGCCCTGCTTCTCCTTGTTCTCGTTCATAAATATTCCAAATAAACATTCTGACCTTGGTTTTGCTTAATTTTTCTTCTTGAATCAAGCTTCACCTTTTCTCTAACACACAAGGGCTTTTCCACAGCTAGCCCTTCCCCCACCCTGGCCTTTCGTTGCATTTTTTAGATCATTATTTTTGTTTAATTAAATAAAGCTTCACCTCCTGCCCCTACACAACATTTCAATTTCTGTTTTTTCAGTGAATAGCGAACAAGCATTTACAACATAATGAATGCATCAAGCACAATATGAAATCAGCATATGAGCACAGCAAACAACTGAAGTATAGAACTTTTAAAGCAAAAAAAAAATAGAGTCCCTGAACAAATTGGCAAAACAATAGAGCATGTGGTCAGTCTGGACTCAGAGTTGTACACTATGACTCAAATCTGAAAATGTAATTTACATTAAAGGCTGGAACACAAGTGTAAAAGGAGATGAAAGAGAAAAACCACTTTACACAACAGGCAATAAATTACAGGGCTTGTCGTTAATGGTAGCTTCAAGTAAAATTTTAAACACAAATACTTCCTGAGATAAGTTTCTGGACAATAAATAACATTCAACTGCTAGAATTTCAAGTAAAGAAGGCAATGTAAGAGATAGCATATCACATAATTTCCACTTTCCATTTTGTATTCACACATGACCAAACAATTTTTCAAAAGAAAAGAAGTCACTATCAACAACAGCCAAGGCAAAAAAAAGATGTGCAGCTGAAAGCAATAATTACCACAAGTAACAAGTCAAGATGAACTTACAGAAGATTCTAGAATAAAGCAAAGCAGTTAGGGCAACTTATTTGGCTTCTAATAATTTTTCAGCACTCTAGACACAATCGTGCTGTCAACAACATACTGACAACTATTTACTAACAGAAACAAACTTGGAAGAGACAAATTGAAATTATCTCCTTGTACTTTTATTATTTTAGTATGTTAAACAACACTTTTATTTGTATACACGTTATACCCATTTTTGATCAACTTCTGAAGCTTGTTTGTTTGCTAAACATATTTGCAAGTCAAATTATACCACCTTTTCTTCCAGAAATATAAAAATTTATACAACTTTTGGAATTGGTAATGTAATTTACACAAAATAATGGAATATCCATTATAACTTGTGAAAATTGATAAGAAGTTTGAATATTATTCCATTTCTATTCATGCTTCAAGGATTAAAATACCACGTTTTAGAATGAAAATTCTGGCAACTTTGCCGACTTACTTTATTTTTGAAGGAATGTTGTATTATCTTGGTCACTGAGTAATAACAGACATCCATGTATATTAACAGCACCTGTAGCATTGCAGGAATCTATAGAGGCTTTGCTTATCTACTGCAAGGGATGTTGCCTTAAGCATTCAGGATCTTATGCAACCCAATTTCATTCATAGCTGCTGTCTAGCTTGCTTTCTGTTGTTGTGATAAATACCATGACCAAAAGCAACTTAGAATTGGATGGGTTTATTTTACCTTACAGGTTAAAGTCTGTCTTTGAAGGAATTCAGGACAGGAACTCAACAGAGAGTTGGAACCTGGAGGCAGGAGAAAGACCCCGACCCATGGAGGAAAGCTGCTTAGTGACTTGCTACTTTCCACCTGGGTGGTTAGCCCAACACTACAATGGACCCACTCACATCAATCATTAATCATGAGAACTCTTCACAAACTTGCCCACAGGACAATCTTATGATAGCACTTTCTCAACTGACTCTAGTTTCTGTCAAGTTGAGAAAAACTAGTCAACATTGCTTTTTGAGACCTCCCTGAAGGGTTGCATGATGCACACAAAGAAGGAAAGTTGCATTTTCTATCACAAACCATGTGCTCTACCATTTTCTTCTTCCTTCATCTCACAAGTTTCCAATCTTTATTCTATGCTTGATATAATAGAACCCATTTAATATTATGACACTTACCAGCTTAGTCAAGGCCTGAAAGTCCTTCAAAAAGTGGGGTTTGCATGATAAAATTCCACATCATCATTGAGAAGAATAATTCCCCCTGTAATTATGACAGGGCATTAAATATAGAGTTTCACCTGTGGATCGGACATCACCAATATATATCCTTCAGTAACCATTCACTGAATATCTATAGAACTTCTGCTGCACAATGAGCCTACTACTTACTATAAATAGTTAGGACTGTTTTTAGCAAGCCGTTTTGCTATTCACATATTTATCAATCCTAGATGTACCTGAGGAGCCCAGGCATGGGAATATGCAGGGAAGCATTTGTCCCTCCTCTTGTATCATAGAAGTTTGACTTACTGTAATTGGTTTGTAAGAATACCAATGGTATACCTCCTGCCTCTTCTTATTTGAGATTTTGATCCCTTAAGAAGCCATAGACTCTAGAATCCTGTTTCTACACACAATACACACTTGACCTTTGGCTTAGCTGAGATTCCAGAGATAGGCTTGAAGACTGGTGTCTCTCTCTCTGTCCCTAACATAACATAGACATGAAACAGCAAATCTGAGTTGGTCTCTGTTGCAGATATAAGTGGTCTCTCGAGTGGAATATATCTAACTACCTTGGGGGAAATGATAGAAATCCTGAGTGCTTACATATTTTTGCCTCTCTTCAATTCAGCCTTTATAGTAACAACCTTAATAATATATACCTCACTTTTTGGTCTGTTTATAAAAATTTCTTCATAAAACAAGAGTAAAATGATGTGATTAAAACTCTCTAAAGCCCAAAAATTTCTGTTATGATAATTAAGTTTAAGAAAAAAATAAACGTGGGGCTGACTCAGTGCTCTGACTGTCATAGTACCAAGAGTTGACCTCACTGCATTGTAGGCCTCACTTCTGCCATGTACACAGTCCATTCAACCCTATCCTCCATCTCCGTACCTTCCACAGAGAACGTCATGCTCCTTCCCCCTCCCTAGGCTATCTAGATCTCTACAAACATCTCCTAGGACCAATATGATTTATGAAAAGGCTTTACTTTTTCCTCATCCTTAGTGTGCCCACTGATCACTTTTGGGACTTCAAGCTACTGACCCTCCATTCCAATATGCTATAGGCTCCTCCCAGACCACAGAGTCCATACTGAAGAAAACCCAAACTAGAATAAAGATGGAAATGAACTTTTCAATAAATCTAACGAAAAAAGAAAAAACAATATGGAAAGCCTCACGGATATAATGGATCAGATAAAAGACAGAATAAGGAACTGAAGACAAGTTAGAGGAATGAGACAATGTCTAATAATTAATGTAAATAACAAAAATAAAAGCAAATAGTAAATGCAAAATAGTGATGAGCAGACTATGCAGCAACTCCAGGATAAAAGAAAACAGGAAACTTTTGGACTATGAGAATAGGAGAAGGATTCCACATCAAAGACATAGAATATATCTTCAATAAAATCATGGAAACAAACTTTGCAAATCATTTACAAATCTGTTGAACAGAAACACAGAGCAACAAATGGACAGAAATAGAACTCCATATAATATATTATACTAAAGACAATAAAAATGGAGAACAAAGTAGGGTATTGAAAGCCACAAGAGAGAAGGCAAGTGTCACATATAAGGGCAGTCCCAGAAGAACAGTTAGTTTCTTAACAGAAGCTTTAAAAACAAGAAGAGCTTGGAGCAATGTACTTCAAGTTATGAAGAGCACAGATGTGAACCCAGAAGACTCTACTCAGTAAAACAATCCATTATAATTAAAGGAGAAAGAAAAAACACCCCATGGGGGAAAATAGTCTACAGGAATGTATGACTACCAAATTAGTCCTACAGAAAGTACTGGAAGGAATAATTTGCACTGAAAAGGATACCCACGCCCTAAGAGGCATTAAGAAAAGAATACATAATTCCAGGACACTGATTTGTAAAAGAGGGCCATGGAAACAACCATCATTAAACCAACAAAAAAAGGCAATATATACACATCTTTCATCAATTCTAATTGCTACTGGCCTAATTCAAAGACACAGGCTAATAAATTGTATCAGGAAACAGGATCCATATCTGGTTGCCTACAAGAAACACATCTCACCCTCAAATATAGATCCTGCCTTAGCCAAGCAAATGAGACCAGAAAACATGCAAGCATCATTATTCAAATATCTGACAAAACAGACTTCAAGTCAAAAGAGATAAAGATTACTCCATCCTGGCCAAGTGAATAATTTACTAAGAGGACATTAAAGTTTTCAACACATATGCATCAAATTTCTGTCATAAGACAAACACTGGTAGGCGTTAAGTAACAGATTAACTCTAACACAGTAAAAGTAGGTGAATTTAGTACCCAAGTTGCACAAAGGGAAAGGGTATTCAGACAAGAATAAACAGTAAAGCATCAGAACTAAATAGAGTCATAGACCACATAGAATTCACAGACATCTAAATAATATTATATTCTGACAATTCAGGATACGCTCTCAGAGTAGTGCATGGAAGTTTCCCTGAAATAGATGATCTGTTAGGACAAAAAAGAGACCTCAATAAATTGAGGGAATTGAAACAACATCATGTATTCTATCTGAGCATGGAATAAAATTTGAAATCAATACCAAGGGAACTCCATGGAAATCAAGTGATGCTATATTGAATGAGTCATTAAAGAACTCAAGGTGGGAATAACAAAATTCCTGGTGTCAAGTGAAAATAAAAACTCTATGAGACACAATGAAAGTGATCTTAAAAGGAAAATTTACAGTTCTAAGTATGTACATTAAAAATAATAATAAAATACAACAAAAATAACCAACTTAATTATGAATATCAAGAGTTTAGAAAAAACATAGAAAACCAAATCCAAAAGAAGAAGACAAAAAGTAAAAATCAAAACCATACAGAAATCAATGAAAGGGAAGGAAAAATAATCAACAAAATGATGAATTTGTTCTTTGAAAAGATAAATAATATTGACAAACTTTTAGTTGAATTAAGTATTAAGTATTGTAGCAAATGGAGTCCAGTCCAAGTTAACAACATTTCTGGAGAGGATGTGAAGAAAGAAGAAATTTTATCCTCTATTGATGGTAATGCAAACTTGTTCAACTACTATGGAAACCAATATGGTTATTTCTTAAAACAAACAAACAAACAAAATACCCTAGGAATGTATAGCTATCATATGACCCAACAATAAACATACATAAGCAAGTATCTCTGTGGTATGATATAGAGTACCCCAAATTTAAGCAGATAGATGGATGAAAGAAATTGTGGAAATATATTGAGCAAAATAACAGAAGCACAGAAATATAAACACTGCATGTCCACATTCATATGTGAATCCTAACTTTGAATTTGTACCTGTGTACATTCAACTTAGAGTCCCTATAGATACCACTAACCTAGAAAAGGGCCTTTTTTATGGGGTTCTTTCAGGGGTGGGGGATGGTAAAGTGTACATATTATCAATGTGGGAAGGGGAATACTAGGGATAGAAAGGCTTGAGCTGGTGGTTTTCAATGGTGGTCAAATGACTCTTTCCCAGGGGTCATATATCAGATATTCTGCATATCAGATATTTATATTGTAAATCATAGCAGTAGCAAAATTACAGTTATGAAGTAGCAATGAAATAATTTATGGTTGAGGGTCACGACAACTAGTTTAAGGGATTGCAGCACTAGGAAGGTTGAGAACCACTGGTTTAAACTGAGAGCAGTTCTGGAGATGTAAGAGCTGTAGGAGCAGGGGGAGAGTTAACCACAATGAAGAGCTTTGAGGAACCTGTAAAGAAAACTACTATCTTTCAACCAAAGTAAAATATAAAATTAAATTTACAAAAACATATAAGCTACTGTAAGGCTAGAAAAATCTGCTCCTAGAATACATAAGTTACTAAACATGAACTGTAGGACCAGGGGTGGGAGACCACATGTATAGTTACTTCTCTCATGCTATGATAAAACGCCATGACCCAAGCAACTTAAGTGGGGAAAAAGCTTGATTTGATTATAGTTCCAGATAAACTGAGTCTTCATAGCAGGGAAGGCATGACATCTTGGCAAGAGTAAAAAGATCAGTTAACCACAATCTATATCCACACAGGAAACAGAAACAGCAAGCAGGAAGTGAGAGAAGGACATAGATCCTGAAGTTTTCCCCAGTGACATATATCTCCAGTAAAACTGCATCTCCTGTTTCCATACGCTTCCCCAAAAGTGACACCAACTAGGAACCAATACATGAGCTTATGGTGGACATTTTCCATTCAAAGTACTATGCTTCCTTATGAGTTCTTTGTCAATAAGGCCCTGGAGACTCCCAAAACAGGCTCTTTCCATCTCTTAGTTCTCCACCAGAACTGTCTGATAAGACCTGACTGCTGAAGAAACCACACAATATTCCTAAACTTAAGTGATGGAGGAGTAACTGAGTTGGAAGCTTCCTCTCTGATGGCTAGCATTATAGCTGCAGAAGGTTCTATGCAGACTGATAGGAATAAATCAGCATCAGTGGCCTGAGATATCCATGAATCCCATGATCTACAAGACCATCCTGCCAGACAAGGTGTATCCACTTGTGCAACGGTGTCACTGATGTTATGGGGATACTCAATAGCTCTCCAATATTATTTGGGTCCCAGGAGGAGATCACCCTGGTACTGTAAACCAGATTAAATGCCCATTTTGGGGGTTCATAGGCCCTATGGGGGAACAGAGCAATATTATTTAGGTAAATTAACATACCATCAAACTGCCTTATAAATATTTATGTTTATACTCATAGACAAATGCCAATCCTTGTCTTAATCTGAGAAGCCTCTCTTTCCAGTGAACAGTGATAAATGAAGAGACTCGTGGCTTTGCTAGGTGCTGAGAGTAAGTGATGACTGAGTGATCAGCCTTAAGTACAACATTTACACCATGGCTTCCAAAGTTCAAGGAACACTGTTACAAGAGCAGTCAGAATGAATTTAAGAGCTAATGACAGAGAGAAGCGCTCCAAAATGAAATGCCATCTTATTGGCAAGACACAGCCATTGCAGTCATAATCTGACAGCTGCTGCTAATTGCACTGTGTCAGTATAAGAATGAGCCTATCAGCAATCAAACACGGACACAGAAGGGGTTCAGAGAGTCCTACATCTAACCGCAGAATTGTTTGCTACTGAAAGATCTAGGGAGGAGAGGAATCATTGTCTCCAGTTGTGTATGCACTGATGGCCCCACTAAGTTCCAATGGGTAGTTCCAAGCTACAGACTGTCTTGTTAAACTAAATGGCTCGTAAAATAAAGCCAAAGTCATAGCTCTAGGAACATGACTGATGTGTGTGTGTGTGTGTGTGTGTGTGTGTGTGTATCTGTCTGTCTGCCTGTGTCTGTGTGTAGCAGAGATGGAAAGAAGATAAGAAGTGTGGGGGAAAGAGTAACAGATTACATTATATACAGGTATGAAACTCAAATAACAAAATCATTTTGAAACGGCCTGTAATTAAGGTCCTACATTCAATTCCCAATATCAAATTTAAGAGGCCATAAAGCTAGATATCTATCCTTACTCCTTCCTTTTCAGGTTCTAAATTTATTCAGTGCTTCCTTTCTTTTACTTCTTTTTCTGTCTGTCTGTCTGTCTTTCTTCTTTCTTTAATATAGAGTTTCTTATAACCAGCTTTCTCTATACTCACTACATAGCCAACAGTGACCTTGAAATCCCATTTCCACCTCCAAAGTGCTGAGACTAAAGTCACATACCACCATGCCCAATTTTATGAACCTAGGCTTCGTACATCCTACCAACTGACCTACACCCCCAGACTATTATTTTTTTCTTCAAAACTTGAGATTAAATGGGAATACACCTGTTAATATGTTAGAAGACACCAGTCCTGGCATGTAGAACATGACTTTTGGCACCCTTTTCACATTGAAGCTACCTCTGATATTGCTGTCTTCAGATGGTCATGGAGTAGCCTGCTAAAAACTTACTTCCTGCCTCTCCTTAACAATTCCTCAGAAAAATAATAGGCCGTAGATGTACCAAGAGCTATATTTTCCCACAGTCAGAATACTACTAAGATTCTATTAACATTAGTTCTCTTCCATTTTCATGGTAAGGGACCACTCAATGTATGACTCATTCCATCCTGCTGACCAGTGACCTAGTTGAGAACAGAGACAAATGGTTGTGTTTCTCTGTTCTTTGATGGCTTACCCTGTTTAGCTGCTCTCATTTTCTACTCTGATTGATTGCCAAATAACAATAATAATCATAGTAATAGTAACAAGCTTTTAATCTGGCTGATGAACTATATTCAATAATGGTGCCCCCTTCATTAGTTTATATTCCAGCATGGAAAAAACTAAACTACACACTGACCTTTTAAAAAGCAAGCAAAGGGATACATCAGGAAGTTCAAAGAGGCTCAGTTTCTGGAGCTATCTTTAGACTATAAATTCATTCCTAACCTAACATAGCTTATAATCACATTCATTTGTCCTTGCTTGGATAGCCGTAGGATGCATGTGTCTTTTATAAGCTTCCTCAAATATTTTTGGAGCGAAGTGGGATTATAAATAAAAGGGCAGTTTACTTATGACCAAGTACATTAAGAGTTAAAAGATGGTAATTGCGTTTTTTACATGGGATGAATAAAGGCACAGCACGATAACAGGGAGGGATAATGAATGATGACAAAGGGTGGTTTTAGCTCAGGTCTATTTTGGGGGACCCAGAGTTGCAGCTTGATCATCTGAACTCAGAAAGGGCAGAACATCAAGGTTATCATCTTAGCTGCTTGGGAAAATGATTGCACAAGCTTTAGCAAGTGGCCTGGAGCAGGATCTGTGTTCAATGACTCATCTGAGAGGTGGCCCTTCCATTAGCTCCCCAACTATAACAGTGAGACAGCCATTTAATTCTGACTCACATTGTTAAATGCCACACACTGAATCACCAATCCTACTACATAAAGCACCTGGCTCAAATGTCTCTATGAAATACTTATCCAGGCTGAAAAATATCCTCTGGGGACTGAGAGGCACTAGACTCTGTGGTTACAGCTAGTTGCCTTGGAAGTCACAAATGGGTTCAAGTTCACTGTCTTCCTGGATGCAAGTTAAAGCCCAAGTAGTCATCACATTTTATATCCTTGGGGTGCTTTATGATCCTACTTATACATTTATTGTATGCAATAAAATTTCTCAATAATCCTGTTTCTAGCAATTTTTACTTTATAAAATATTTCTCTTGAGCTGCATGTTATCTTCCCACTTATGTTGCTTTCCAAAGGGGTGTTCTATATATGGGGGGATACATGCTACAAAGACCTTCAAATGGAATGCATTCGCTAACTGTCCAGATGTTCACTTGGGTGTATGCATCGGATAAATCTAAACTGATGAGAATGGTAATGGCCCAGCACAGTCTGTCTTACTTGGTGAACTCTGAAAGAAGAAAAATAAAAAATGTGCTTTTTTGGAAGTTATGAATTTTAACAACTCAAGGAAAGAAAACACTTTCTGAATTTTATGGCTTTGATTTTGTGGACAATAAAGTTGAGTTCCCACAGCGGTTTTCTTCCTATGTAACACAAAAAAAAACCATCATCTCTGCTTCAAAACTTTGCTCTGTGATGAGGCTATGTTTGTAAAAAGACGAATAAAAAACAACAATGTAATCCCAGGACACATTTGATAATATGGCAATGTTTTCTATCGCCACTCTCTGAATCCTCCAATAGATATTCATGTCCTTTCATTAGCTTCCACACATCTCAGCTGTGGATAGATAGGAAAATCTCTGTTTCTTCCACCCCCGAGAATTTATATGACATTATAGAAAACACCGTGAATTACAGCTTCACTGGCTGTGTGATGTCTTTGGACAGATTAGTAGAATGATTCCAAATAAGGCCGAGCCCCAGCAAGCCACAAAACCATTGTGACTGAATTACCCACATAGCCACTTATTCTGGTCAATAAATATGACTAAGGATTCTCAGAGTTCATGCAAGAAAACCGAGTGGTGTCAGCATTACACAGTGAGGCTGGTCTTGCTCAACTTTTGACATTGCAATACAATGCTGTTCTCTACAAAAGTGCCCGGGCTCATTCATGCTTACTAGTGGGCAGATGTGCACCATAAGCAACCGGTAGCACATACCTGATATAAATCATTTACCTCTATTCGTTGCCCTAATGTGAAGAAGCCTTGAAAGTTCTCACGTATACTTGGATGAGTCTTAGTTTTTTCCTTCTGGAATATGTGTTATCCACAGAGGTATGATGCCACACTGCTGGTATTACACCCAGACCTTTCTGCAGAGCGTAGCATTTTCTGAATGTGAAACTGAGTGAGGCTCTTCATCTTGTACATGCGGCTGCTTAAGTCATTCCTGTAGTAGGAGCCACTGTTGCCACCCACAATACACTAGTGTTAGGATATAACTACCATATCCCAAGAGAAGAATATTTACAGGGATCTTGCCTTATATACCATTTACAACAACTACTAGTTGTTTCTACGTCTGCTAATCACAAAATTTGGCCCACTTGCAAGCACCAATACATCCTCTGGTGCCAATTTATTAGTCTGTTCAAGACTCTACAGCTATTTGTTTTTCTAACAGCCTTACTGTATAAAAATGAATACCATCTTTAAGAAAAGTTCCCAGTGGTTGTTTCGAGAGAGACTTGGAAGAAAAGGGAAGAGTACTTGCCCTTAAGAAAGTGGGCACATGCTCAGTGGCAGTAGGACCATGATACAAACCTGGTACATGAGCTAGCTTGTTGGAGCCCATTCACTATGGTGAGATGCCATGCTCAGCCTTAATGCAGGGGAGAGGGACTTGACCCTGCCTCAATCTATTGTGCCAGACTTTGTTGACTCCTCATGGGAGCCCTTACCTGTGAGAAGGAGTACACTGGTGTTGGGTTGGGGCTGGGGTGGGGGAGCTGAGGAAGGGTGGGAGGAGGAGTAAGAGGGAGAACTGTGGTTGGAATATAAAATGAAATTTAAAAGAATAAATAAACTATATATTAAAAATTAACCCTCTCCTGTCGCAGTCAGTCCTGTCGTATGCATGTGCCCTTGGCCACACCATACTCAGTTTTCTAAGGAAGTACTCTGGAGTGGCTCTTTTGTAATTCCACACTCATCTGACACCATCAGATCATGAACCCTCTCCAATGCAAGGTCTGGATAAGCATCCATTTCTTTCCTAACCCTTCTACATTTCTTAATATAGTACCCTCAGAACTAGAAACAAGATTCTTCCTGGCGTGGAAGAAAAGCTTGGAATTTTCTTGGCTCAAGTGGAAGCCTCAAGTCCAGCATTTGCAAGAATAAACACTATTTTCCAGAGTGCATTTGGTATGATAACTCGGCTTAATTTAAGGAATTACCCAAATGAAAGGGACACTTGGTGTTTTCATACACTGCCAAATTAGTACAATCACTTAAAATGCTAAGTAAGAATTTTTGAAAGATTTCCTGGAACCACTGAAATAAATGCCTTTAAAAGCTGGGGTTTATAATTTGTCTTGTGGCACTAACACTAAGAATGTGGTTATAATCTGGCACAATAATATTTTCCTGGATGAGCCTTCAAATCTTTGGGACAATTTCAAAGGGAACTGTCCAAAGACAAAAAATTGAACCAAAAAGCTAAGGCAATGCAAATGCAGTATGTGCTATGGTCTTCCCACCTATTGCAAAAGCATTACACCTGGTCAAGTCATGCAAATTCCTCACCTAGGATTACAAGTCAAAGAGCATCACCATTGGTTTTAAGTCAACAACTCTGTGGTGGCTGCCCACCTCTGAGAATATCAGCACTTTTCTCTGCAAGAGTGGATGTTCTCAGCACCTTTTCAGGCTCTTCACACTTCACCTTAGTAGAAAGCTGGGCATTTTGATTTGAATGCCTTCCTCTACATGGCCAGTAAAATGGTATTTTGACTACTTGATTCCCAAATCCACTTGCTTCCAGGAACTCCGTAGTTGGTCTTTCTCATTGGACTTTCTCTTGGGACTGCCAGTTCCCAAATAATGACATAGAAACTTATTATTAATTATGATACCTTGGTCTTTAGCTTAGACTTGTATCAAGCTAGTCTTAAAATTCAAATTAACCTGTTTCTATTAATCTACATTCTACCACCTGGCTTTTTACTTCTCCTCCATTCTGTATATGCCACTTCCTCAGGGCCTTGCTGACATCTCCCGTGCACCTCACATTTTTCTCCTGTGTTCCTCTGTCTTCCCAGAAGTCCTGACTATTCTCTTTTACCTAACTATTGGCCACTCAGATCTTTATTAAACGAGTCAGAAGATGCTTTAGGCAGAGACATATCTTTACAGTGTACAAAAAGATCATCCCGTAACAGAACTCTCCATTTTCTTTTGCCAACCCTTTAGATACTGTGGTGTACTGCTTAAGCAAACATCACAGCACTCGTTTCTCATGGAGTGAAAAACTAGCCTCCAAATACTCAGATTTATTTATGATGATACCAGACATCTTTATCTTCTCATCTTAACAGCTTCCTCTTTACAAGGTAACATCCTGTTTATTGTGAGGAACACTGTCGGTATGCTCATGATCTCACTACCATGAGTAAGGCAATGATTCAGTGTGTTTCTGCAAATTCTTGCAGAAAATATTTGTCTCTCTTTCCTGAACTGGCCAACTTGATCTTCTTTGGTCCAGAGATCCCTCTACATACCTCCAGGGGCAAAACCAGGTCCATTTGCAATCTGGCCTTATAAATATTTAATAAAGAATTTGAGAAGAGAATGCATAGAGATCCATCTGGTAAACTGCTGGAGACAAACCAGACATTGTGAATTAACTACAGAATAAGCCCATTATGTTGTCAGGGTTCGATAGAGGGCCAAAGAGATGCAGCTGATCCCACATTTCAAGTGGAGGAACACTGTGATAGGGATGAAGCAGACACAAACAGATGAATATAAAGTCTGCCACCAAATAAAGCTAATTTCGGATGCAAATCAGATAACAAAACTCTGACCACTCTAAAGCAACCCAGCTAACTGTGTTGCAGTTGCAAGAACCTGCAGCTCCCAGCCAAGCCCAAGTGTCCTCAGTCTGCTTCCAGTTGCCATCCCTCAGAAAATCAAAATCAAGCCTGGAGAAACACAACAAGTACAGACATGATGTTTGTGTGTTCCTTGATGACCATTCAGCTTTCAACTTTGTAAAACGTAATTTCAAAATAATTTGGGAGCCAAACAACCACAAACCAGTCTGCTGAAGTGCTTTCTGTCACATGATGGAAGATGCTACTTGTGTTTCAGAAAACAGAACAGTATTGGGTCTTCTAGACAATGATTGATGGTTCAAGCAAAGTAGACCAGCCCCCTCCTGAAGCAGACACACCTCTAAATTGATATGGTGGGTGAAGAGTAAAAACTGACTTCATAGCTTTTAAGCTTTCTATCTTATTTCTCCTTCTGGACAAATTAAAATAAATGGACACAATTAAGATAAGTGCAGAGTTTTGCACAATAGAATATACCCAATTCAACCTCTTTTGTATTCCTTCTGCCCTTACTCCCACATGTGAGGAAGAACGAGAAATGTCCACAGGTTCTTGTTTCTAATTCTGTGTCCTTCCTCTATTTTTCCTGATTTTGCCCCTCCCCCAGCAATCCAGCACTTTAAACATAAAAGGAAGAGGTATCTAGTACAAGAATCCCTTTAAGGCAGTTTTCTTGAGGGCAGTATAGGACACAAAAGAGTGTTTGACACTGAGAAAATAAATCCGTGATTCAAAGGTCAGGCTTCACTCAGATTTATAATGCTCAAAGTAAAAATTGTCTTCCTTCTTTCTACTCCCCAGTTTCAACTTCTAATATGTACACACTCAGAGTCACAAATATACACATACCACACACAGAGCAAATATACACATGTGTACATGCAGTCCCACTGGCATGAACGACAGCTTCCTTGGGGTTTCAGGTAAAGACAGGGAATCTACCTCCAATATATTTCAAATGAGTAAATGTGTGTACCCAGAGGGTCACAATTTGACTACTTTTCTCATATAAGCCTAGTCAAAGCACCATTAGTAAATAATATATTAGCATTTTGCACAAGAGTAAGCCCATAATTATACCATATTAAAAAGGAGCAGTAGCCCAGTGGGAGAGTAACAAAATCATGATCCCTAAGTCAAGATCATCTGTGCAGCTGCTTGGTTTCATTGTACTTTAAACATGTCTACTCAAAAAGTAAATATTCTGTACTACACAGGGAAACAGTTTCCCTATTATTAAATATCACTGAGGGCATACAAATGGCTCAGTAGATTAGAGCATCCATTATTCTTCCTGAGGACCCAAGTTCAGTTCCCAGCATGCATGTCTGGCAACTCACAACTACCTGTAATTCCAGATTCAGGAAATCGAATCCTGTCTACTGACCTCTGTAGGTACACACACACACACAGACACACACTTAAACATAAATAAAATATATTTAAATGAATACAGCTCCATTTTCAGTTATGGAAGAAATTCCTTCAACTTTTTTGAAAAAGTATAGATTATTAACATCTATTAACTATGTATAATACTGTGATATTGTCGTGTGTGGACACAATTTATTTTGCTCATCTTCAACCCTCATTATCCTCTTTTGTCCTATTTCTACTCTCAGTAATCACCTTGCTCTTCCCAACTAGTCCCTTTCTACTTTCATGTCACTTTTAAGTTAAGGAAGGAAGGAACCCAATGAGTTTCATATTTATGTTTATTCATAGATTGTTGCTGATGCCAGCTTTGGTCAGAGAAGCCCCTCTTTGTAGTGGGTGTTATTGCAGAGGCTCATGACTAGCCAGTGTTCTGGGAATGGGTGAGGATAAACCTAAAATAGGGTATCCATATCACCCCATCCACAGCTGAGAGAACATCACATAAGAGGAAGTAGGAAGACTATAAAGGAGAAAGTAGAGGTGGAAGGTCATGGGATGCTAGCTTCCAAGCATGACATGGCCTTAGTACCTATGGATGCATAGAGGCTAGAAACACCTTTATAGACCTTCACATGATTGGGACTGTGAGCATCATGGAGAGCGTGGTGCTCATGAGTTCTCATCCAATCTGTAGACTTGGAGACGGCTAATAGTTTCTGAGGAAGAGCAAGACATTTTCTTCGATGTTATGGCCATTCATTAATTGCCCATATCCCTGAAAAAAAATCCGTCACCTGTACTACTAATTAAGCCCCATTTGTAATTATTTTTTAATTTTACAAAGCAAAGGTAGATGATAAGAACAGGTTGCCCTGCTATATCTAACAGCATGCTTTTGTCTATAGGACATGAGAGCATTTAACTAGAAGCACAACTTTAACACATTATAATTTCAAAGCTTTTGCCACTGTTCTTAAGAAATGAATGAAATGAGATCAAGGTACTACCCCCATTTTCCAAATCCATAATCTATAGTACCCAGGTTTTGAGAGTAAATAAGTTAACTCATTAATATATATATATTCACTATTATTTTACAAACATTATAATACATTTGAGCAGTCAGTAAGGTGGAGACAAAAAGAAGTTGTTTCATGTCAGTAGATCTGATCTATCCTTTACAAGGAAATGGGAAAACAGAAGACCAAGCTCTTAAGAGTTTTTTCATTCACACCTTTGTCATCTATTTTCTTTTGCCACGATAAGCCATCACTTATGAAAGAAAGGATTTATGTAATGGGCAAGGCTATAAATGTTCAAAGCCTGTCCCACAACACAACCCAATGATGCCATTCACACAGCGAGGCTCTAAATCCTAAAGCTTCTATAACCTCCTCAGACAGCACCACTAACTAGGGACAAAGTGTTCAAATACCTGCGCCTATGGGGGACATTTCTTACTTAAACCACTACAACACCTAAAATTTGGTCAAGAGTAATATTTTTGCTGGGATATCAAATTTCAGCAAACAATTCATCAATGGCCACCCACAATCAAGCTAAAGAAAAAATAAGAGAGAGAATAGCTAACACTAGGACTAGACACCCTGCATGGTAGCAACGCAATTTTGTAAACTGCAAGAGTCAGCTCTGCAACTAGCCCTCCCCTACATTTTCCACCCGAGGCCATTGTGCCAGAAATAGGAGCATCACAGTGTTAAAGCTGGAAGAGTAGGAACTGGAATGGTTACAGACATCATGGAGGAGAAAATGAGATCTATATACTAAATGCCATTCTTAAGGTTTCACAGCAACTTTATGTCAAAGTCTAGACTAAAAAACCTTTGAGATCTTCAGCTACTCAGTATAGTACTCTGGCCAACAGTACCAAGAACGGATTAGAAACACAAAATCTCAAGTCTTAGTCAAGTCCTCCCATAATTTCTCATAGTTTTCAGAGAAACAGAACCACAGAAATATATCTGTGATATGTGTGTGTGCAAGTATGTATACACATAATTGGGAAGGGAGTCATTAAAGGGAATTAGCTGACAAACTTGTTCATAGGAAAAATAAGTGAACTGGAAACCTATCAGAACTCCCATGTCTTGGCATGGAAACAGAATTTCTTCTCTGTAATGCCTTGCCCTTTTTGTCCTTAAGACATTGAAATGAGTCCTAGATGATTTTCAGATGCATTAAACTTTGAATTCATTTCTGTAACCTTGGGGAATTTCTCAGGATCATGGCTATAACAGTCCCAACACAATAGCGTATTAGCTGAGAATTTAATTTTTTCCCCAATTCCAAGTGGAGGGAGATAGATTTAACATATACATGGGACCTAGGGCTCTTCTAGCTTCTTTGCCATGTTCAGTACAGTGTTTCAACCACCTGGCCCAACCGAGCACTCTCAGCTCTTAAAAGTCTTTTGTTCTCATCAGTCAAGGAGACAACAAAATTGCAAACTTTTCCTTGAAAGACATGACCCAGAGAAGTTCCATTAATCTCTTCTGCTCAGATCCAGTGGCTCAGAAATATGCTATAGATATACCTGCAAGGAAGGCTGGAAAAACATTCATATAGGGTGGTCAGTAATGTAATGATGCCTTGGTAAGATTCAGAATTCTTGAGCTAAATCACGAAGAGGGGGCATTATTTTAGCGCAGCTAACCATCTTTGTGATCTTTTTTATTCTAACTGGTTTTCTGAAAAGCGTTCTGTAACTACAGATGAGGTTGTAGCATGAGTGGAATAGGAAAGGGATCAGTTTTCCTAATTTCTTCCATCGTGCCTAGAATTGAGCTGGGTGCATTACTTCCATGGAAGCAGAGACAGCAGATCACACTCCCATGTAGATGCCTACCTTCCTTTGCGTGGAGTTGCTCAGTCAGTGCGGCCATCGTGAGCTCTCCTTGCTCCAGGAGAGCAGGAGTGGTAGAAGAAAGGAAATTGAAAAGTCAGACTGTTTACATCTCATCACTTCCATCTTCTCATGGTCCCTTGTGTATGACTCACTTCTGCCTGTTTCCAAGACCGAGAAGGAACATAAAGAGGAAATGAGGCCAACATTTCTTCTCTTCTGTTTCAGTCACAGTGATTCTCATAGTCCACAGCTGGGGATAAAAGCACTGAGCCCCTCTCAAAGTTCACGCTAACCACAAAACTCCGAGTTATTTCCTTTTTCAAAGCAGAAGGCCTGTGAGTTGGGGATAGCAGAAAAAACACACCGAAGAATGGATAAAGAAGATTTTATACAGAAGAATAATGTTTGGGTAAGCATATTTTAATTAACTGATGAAAACAGCTTTTACGTGAAAACTGCTTAATAAAAAACACTCCATAAGTATACATCAGACTCTCTGTATTACCACTTCCTACACAATATAAACACATGCATAAATTCCCATCAGAGAATAAAAGGCATATTTTACAGATTTTTCTGTAACCAAGGGAACAAAACAGTATTCTTCCTCTCAACTTTTAGACCTTAACAGTAGGCATTTTTGTATTGGCCGTTTCTTTGTAAGAAAGCTTATTGCTAGGATGTTTGCTACCATTTGTAAGATTTAGGTTTGCTTTGGAGTTTGTTTTCATCTAGGCACAAGCTATAATTTCAATAGGTTATTGGAAGCATTTGGATTATAAGATAGACTTTTTAAGGTAAACAAGTACAAAAATGACAATGATGAAATTCTACTCATTTTCAAATTTTTTATGAAAATTTGATAACATAACTGGATGTCAGTTAATATATACTTATAATATAACTACACAATTTTAACTCTAAATGCACATACAAAGGATGACATATACAGCATAAATAATTTAATGATCTACTATTTTTACATAAATAGCTAGTCATGTTTTCACAAAGTTAAATCGCTAATTTATCTTGCCTATAGTTTCTGAGATAGAAATAGAAAATTCATCTCCAATTTTATATAAGCTCATAAGAAGATAATATCTTCCAAATGTATATACACCCACATTCCTCAATATGGGTACTTTTTTCTCAGTTGTACATAGATGCCTAACTGTGCAGTAAGAACAAAATGTTTTTAATGTGCATGACAGCAAGTCTCAGTAGAAGGTTTGAATCCTGTGACATCAAATTGCCCACAATAACCCCACCCACCCTTATCTCAGTTTGACATGAAACTTTTATGGGGATGTTCTCATTGTCTTCATTCCTATGAGGACTCCCTTATGCCTTTTAAATGTGGTTATTATTTGATGCAGATTTACCTCAGAAAGACCCTTCATAGCCTTCTATTTTGTGCTCCTGGTATATAACATCTTATGCTGTGACTCTTACTAAGTCCCTGAAAACGTTTACTTCTGTGCATATTGTGAATAGGCTTATCTGTACTCTTGTACATGTGTAAAACTACAAAAGCTTACAAATCATCACATCATGTACTTACAGATGTATAATGTCAGTATTACTGGGTATATCGTGGGGTATATTTATTTGCAGTTCTAGAGACCAAATCTAGGGACTTGCACATAGTGGGCAAGCTTGCTGCCACTGATCTACATATCCAGCTGCTTTTGTCAATATCATCAGTGCAATGCTTCAGTTTACTGTTCTATTAGATTAACAACATAGTCATTTTATGTTGGAAACAAATGATTACTTATCAAGATTTTTACTTACTAGGTAAATGCTAGCAAACATTTATGCAAAATTGCAATGATCCACTAACTATAGGTCTTCTTATGTTAAGAAATGGGTAATACTGTCAGATCTGAGTTCACAGTCCCAGGGAGCTGTACCCTCAACATGATCTAGTTTGATTAAAATGATTTCAATTCCCAAAGAACAATATGCAGGTATACAGCAGTATCATGAACATGTGACTAGACTTTCCCAACACTGTGGAATTATTAGCCCTAAGAAGTTGCAAATTTATGTGAAAAATTTTCCAGCCTAATGATTTTGCCCTGAAGCTCTTGAATTAATTTTTCCATCCAACTTCACAGATGTCATTTTGGCTTCTGACTTAGGTACATGGTATGAAGGTTATTTTATATTCTTCAAGGGAAATTTTTCATTGTTTTCTGATTCTTCTGAATTGATTGTAAGATAACGTTTAGTCCTGTACATATTTTTCCTTATTCCCTGTTTGTTGGTTTTTCTGGGAAGAATGTTTGGAATAGTAACACTAAAGATACCTATCTAAAACAAAGACTACAAAGAACACTGCTCAATGACCTCTCAAAACCATCTCTATGCTTTGTCAGTGACACTTTAGTCTAACCCATGGTGATAGCAATAGTTATTATTAATTTTTCATTAAAGTGAAAAAAACGCAGGTTTGTTAATCATAAAAGCAAATTACATGTAGCCTGAAGTCACACCTCACTGGACACCGGCAATCCAATCTTACCCAAAGAGCATCTATTTCAGTATGAGACTTTTCATGCTAAGTCAATAGATTAGTTATTTTAGGTAAAGATTAATGGGACTTTGGCATACTGAGTGAAGTTAAAGATATCGGTAGTTAATATTGTGGATACGAGTTATGGTCCAGGGCTGTATAAGAAAGTCTGTTGCTCACCCCTAGGGCCACTACACAGAACTCAAGTCATTTGCCTACAGGTCATCATATTGACCATTTTAATATGAAGGTAATGGGAAGGACTAAACAGACTATATATCTCCTACCACCTTCAGAGTTCATAATCTGGAGAACACAGTTTTCCTGGTTGACCTAAAGCCATTTAATTACTTTTTGCATCAGAAGGCTTTCTTTGGGTACAGGAAACATTCAGGTGAGAATCTCAATGTGTTCTACATTCCACAAACAAATGAATGGCAATGATAGCAAAGATCAAGTATGGGGTTTGCTATATGAGAACAACTTAAGCACACATTGATTGCTTAACAAGGAAATTAAGACAGGTGCATTACTATTATTGTATGCACTGATCAGATGAGAATATTTAGGTAGGCAGTGTTAAGTAACTTCTCACTTAACCTGTAAATAATAAATTCATAATTCTAATCCACAAATGTTTACTACAGATAGATTTAGCTGTCATTCAGAGTCACAAATTCCTATTAATTTTAACCTAAAATAAATAATCTTTGCCATTGGTCTATGTAAAATTGATTATACAAAATAGCAAGTGGAAATGAATTTCAAAAGAATGTAACCAATTGCACAGAGGCTACCTAAATGCCCTTCCCCTATAATAAGATTGACAGCTACCTTAAATGCCATCCTAGAGCCTTCACCCAGTAGCTGATGGAAGCAGAAACAGAGATCCACAGCTAAACACTGAGCCTACCTCCTGGAATCCAGTTGTAGAGGGAGGAGTGACCAGCAAAGGAGTCAAGTCCAGGCCGGAGAAACCCACAGAAACAGCTGACCTGAACAAGGGGGAGCTCATGAACCCCAGACTGATAGCTGAGAAACCTGTATAGGACCAACCCAGAACCACTGAATGTGGGTGTCAGTTAGGAGGTCTGGTTAATCTATGGGGCCTCTGGTAGTGGATCAGTATTTATACCCAGTGTACAATTGGACTTTGGGAGCCTATTCCACATAGAGGGATACTCTCTCAGCCTAGGCACTTGGGGGAGGGCCTAGGCCCTGCTACAAATGATATGACAGACTTTGAAGATCTCCCATGGAAGGCATTACCCTCCCTGGGGAGCAGAAAGGGGATGGGATAGGGTATCGCTGGGGGACATGGGAGGAGCATAGGGAGAGGGAACTGGGATTGACATATACAACAAGATTGTTTCTAATTTAAATTAAAAGAGAGAGAGAGAAAAGTCAAAAGACATATGCAAAAGGAAATATTTGAGACGCTTTTCACTTCAGAAAATATCTCCACAGAATACACAATCTTACTAAATTCTCGGTTAGGAAATTCTTCCTAAATATATATCAGGGACTAAATATATATTCATTATAGCTGACATGGATAACAAAAATTATATTTTCTATGTTTTCATCTCTAAGCATTCTGACCTTGCAAAGAAACTCCCACACATTAGATAATGTAATGGGAATAGACACAAAGCCAATATAGCTGTCAACTAAATCTGATTTAGTAGTTTAAACACCTTAGCTATGCCTAATCTATTGAGTTAATGACTCAGATGTTCTTGGTTCTGAACTCCCTGTTTTGTCTGCTTGTTAAGCTAGAGGCCAAAAATATAGAAGAGTCTCCCATGAACTCATGATAGAAAGTGCTGGAATCCTCTGACTTTGCCTATGATAGGCAATCAACCATTTCCCCCATGACATTTGCACTGAGGGTCTCATGGTTCTGTTCTCTAGCAGGGTAACAAAAGACTTCCTGTACTGTGTTGAATATTTGCTATATATTTTTACCCTGCCTTGGGCCTGTGTGGCCTTCCTAGAGTCACATTGGATTCACAGGCAGACTACTGATTCTCAACATAGGGGGCAGGCCATGAAGAACATCTAGACAAAAAGAAAAGTGTGACTTAATCCTGTCTTTTTCCTTCAGTATGCTGGTCTTCTCTCGTTAGTCTGATGGTTATGCTTCGTACTCATGTGAAATCTTCCAACCCATTACCAGCCTCTACTGGCATCAAACTTAAGTCAAGGCTGGAACTCCCAATTCTCAAGGCTTGTTCTCTATCACTGAGTCAAACCAAGTAAGGATTACTGTAGCAAATATCTGAGTCTTTTCTCATATGTCCTCCCTGTTTGCTTCACAAATCTCTAGGTAAACATCCCCATTCCTCAATATCCTAACTACCTTCTACTAACAACAGCAAGCTTTACTAACACAGTCTTTTTTTTAAGGTTGTAATTCTGCAATTTAATTTTGTAGCTATGAAAATTCTTACTTGCTAGGTACATGATAAATGGATTTTATAGAAACTGTTCTTAGCTTTAATCCCCAGATCCCATTCCTCAAGGAGGCAGAAAATTAATGTTCCAGTTATTTATGGCTATGTAACAAACCACCCAGACACTTAGTGATTTGAAATAACAATCATCATTTATTTTGCTCACAAATTTACAGTTTGGGCAAGGTCTGGCAGGAAGGGTTCATCTCTGCTGCAGATGGAATGAACTGTGTTCATTTAATTGGATCTAGAAGATGTACTCCTCAGATGGCTCATTCTCATGGCTGGCAAGCTGGTGTCTCATCGCTGGGACTATTAGCCAGTGATTTTAGTGCCTTGGTGTCTCTCCAGGGGACTTCTCTACAGTGCTGCTTCTTCCTAGCATGATAGCTTTGTTTCAGTTAAAGTAATGAAATAGAGGAGACCCTGACAGTATCTCAAGCATAGGTTATCAGTTTGGTAGAACTGGCCCAGAGTCATCTGTATTATGTTCTATAAATCAAACTTGTTGCAGAGCATCCCAGACCCAAGGTTGCTTGGGAAGGAAAGCTAGAGGTCACCAACTCCGCTCTCTCCAATTTTAAGGTACAAATAGTCTGTGCCCATTTTAATCACTCATACTTTGCCTGGTAATTTCCCAGGTAAGTAAGGTCATGTTTAAGCTTCTGTAGTTTGTTGTACTTAAAGGTGTGAGGTGGGGGTGGGGCGGCAAATCATATAGTGATACATATAGCAAACACCCTCAAAGTAAAAGAGAAGCAGAAAACAGCTGACCTGAACAGGGGGAGCTCTTGAACTCCAGACTGATGGCTGGGACCATGGCATGGGACCAATCCAGACCCCTTGTTGTGGGTGTCAGTTAGGAGGCCTAGGCAATCTATGGAACCTTGGGTAGTATTTATCCCTGGCATACAAATGGACTTCAGGTGCTCATCCCACAATGAGGGAGGCTCTCTCAGCCTGATCTCTTGGGAGAGGGCCTAGACCCTTCCCTGAACAAAATGATAGACTCAGGAGACCCCCATGGAGGGCCTTACCCACCCTGGGGAACAGAGTGGGGATTGGGTGGGGGGCTGACGGGCCTGGAGGGGGGACAGGGGAGGAGGGGAAGGAGAGGGAGCTAGGATTGACATGTGAAGCAAGCTTGTTTCTGATTTAAGTAAAAAAAATTTTTCAAAAAATAAAAAATAAAAAGAGAAGCAGAAAGCCTAGATTCACCAGTCAAAATAATCACTTAGGTCTCTTGGCCTTCAGTTGTAAGAATGGGAATCTAGCTTATTTGCTGAGGCTCAGGGATTCTTACAGCTCAGGTGATAGACTGTTAAAAGATAAATTGTCAACAGAAACAGGGGATGCCAAAGAGCAATAGGAGAAAGAAACCCAAACCTAAGTGAAAATCAGTCAACAAAAGAAAATTAGCCAACAAAATATTCTTTAAAAATGAATGCACAAGAGGACGTTCTCACATTTAAACAAACAAGAAATAAAAGTTACTGGAAACTTTAAAAATTAATTAGCGGGGTACTAGCTAGAATCAACAGGGGACAATGAGGAACTAAAAAGGTGAAATGTAGGTAAATATAAAAGAATAAGTTAATTTTTCCCAGTTAAAATTTCCTTAATAGGCATATTGTATCAAGTAATGCTGAAAACCATTAGCATATAATATACTTATATACCATGCATTTGAATATAATACCATAAAAATGAAAAATAAAGCTATATTTGATAGAATTCATTGTATTTATGGGAGACTTGCTATATTTCATTGTAATAAGCCACCGAGGTATATCCCAGCATGTTAAGACACATATGATAATTTCTAAATCCTCACTGACCAGCAATTGGAAAAAGACAATTAAAAATTCAACAGGATTATTGACTTCCACATATATGCTTTGGCATAGATACTCACACACATACACACAAATAAATGAATAAATAATTTGAAAATAGGGCATTAAAATGTTTCTTAACAAAAATAAGTGAAGCAGAGAGAAAAAATATAAGAGACATACAGAAATGAGCAACTGGCAGGTATAAACCCAAACAGATTAGTAGTACAATAAATATAAGTGTACTAAACACTCCAATTTAAAAACTCTAAATATAACCAGGTTGGATTTTAAAGTCATTAACTATATCTGTGCATATATAAGAATAGTTTAGTTTATATTTCAATATTTAGATGTAAGGTAAAAAATCATAGAATATCACTATGCAAACTATACTATTTAAACATTTACATATTGAATATCTGTAATGGCAAATAAAGGAATGTTAAAGAGAGTAATTGTCCAAACACAGGACAAGAATGGAGTTGTGTGAGATTTCTGAGTGCTTATGAGAGAACAAGACATGAGTTTTATGACCTCAGTTTCTTAGAAACACACAATTATTCTTGGAATGTGATTTGGTGCTCCTCCCAGGTTTAGCTAAGTAAGCAAGTTAACTTTAGCTGTTGCTATTCATATGCATCTATGGAAAAGCTTGTCCTTGTGATTGAACGTCTTACTCATGTGATTCTTCTTAACTCTTAGAGTAAAAGTTGCTTGGTGCTCTGAACAAAATTGGCTATTACATGAGACTTTAGTCTGCCTCATCTCTTGGCCCTGCTCTCCCAGGTTCATGCTGTCAACTAGAATGGTAAACAATATTATTAACAACTCTGAGATACCATCCTACACCTGTCAGAATGGCTAAAATCAAAAACATTAATGACAGTTTATGATGGAGAAGATGTGGAGAAAGGGGAAAACTCCACCATTGTGCTGGGAATGCAAACCTGGGCATCCACTTTGGAAATCAGTATGATGGTTTCTCAGGAGGGAATCATTCTACCTCAAGATCTATCAATTCCACTCTTAGGCATATACCCAAAGGATGCATTCATACCACAAGGACATCTGTTCAGCTATGTTCATAGCAGCATTATTTGTAATAGCCAGAACCTGGAAGTAGCCTAGATGCCTCTCACCTGAAGACTGAATAAAAAAAAAAAGTGGTATATTTACACAATGGAGAACTGCTCCTGCTCACTGGAAAAAAAGATGAAATCTTGAAATGCACAGGCAAATGGATGGAACTAGAATAAACCATCTTGAGTTAGGTAACCCAGACACAGAAAGACAAACATGGTATGTAGTCACTTATAAGTGACTACTAGACATAGGAGCAAAGGATAACCAGCCTACAGTCCACAACCCCAGATAAGCTAGGAAATAAGAAGGACCCTGACAGAGACATACATGGAACCCCTAGAAGGGGAAAGGGACAATATGTCCTAAGTAAATTGGGAGCATGGGGGGGGGGGGGCAATGGGAAAGAGGTAGGAAAAAGAGAAAAGGAGAAGAGGAGGAGGGAGAAGAACATGAGAGATCAGGAAGGTCAAGTTGGGGGAAGAACAGAAAAGGAGAGCAAGGAAAGAGTTACCTTATTAGAGGAAGCCATTATGAGTTTAATGAGAAACCTGGCACTAGAGAAATCTCCAGGGATCCACAAGGATGATCCCAACTAAGAATCTAAACAATAGTGGAGAGGCTACCCTAAATGCCCTTCCCTTATAGTGAGAATGATGACTACCTTAAATGCCCTTATAGAGCTTTCATTCAGTAGCTGATGGAAGCAGCTAAGCACTGTAATCCAGCTGTTGAGAGGGAGGAGTGATGAGCAAAGGGGTCAAGACCATGCTGGCAAAACCCTCAAATTTCACTTGAGCAAGTGGGAACTCACAGATCCCAGTATGATAGCTGAGGAAACAGTATATGGCTGAACCAGGCCTCCTGAATGTGGGTGTCAGTTGAGGGGCTTGGGCAGTCTATGGGGTCTTTAACAGTGGAACCAGTATTTATCCCTAGTGAACAAATGGGCTTTGGGAGCCCATTCCCTAAGGAGGGATACTCTCTCAACCTAGGTACATGGGGGAGGACCTAAGTCTTGCCCCAAATTATGTAACAGACTTTGGTGATCCCCCATGGGAGGCCTCACCCTCCCTAAGGAGTGGATAGGGGGTGGGACTGGGGGGTTGGTGGGGGTATGGGAGATCAGAAGGGAGAGGGAACTGAGATTGGTATGTGAAATAAGATTTTTTAAATTTAAATGAAAATTAATTTTAAAAAAAGAAACAAGAATACAGATGTTTTACAATAAAATGATTGGTATACCAGGAAAATCCAACTCTTTTAAATCTATATGGACCCTTTAGAGACCTTTGTAATATTAGCAGCAATGCTAACAAATTATAAAGATAAGCAGATATTTCAGTGCTTAGAGTTAGAGATTTAAATGTCCCATTCTCAACAGCTGCTGTAATGATGTGGGAAACTGTTGTAAATGAAGATGAGACTCCTGTCAATCAGTGGGCCCTAATTGATGTTAATGAAACATTTCACTCAAAAAGAGAAGATCATTCTTCCATTTCAAGAACATTCTCTAGAGTAGCCCAAATGCTAGGACGCAAAACAATTTTTAAACAATTCTAAAAGATTCATTTCAAAATGTATCATATAGTAAAAACAGAACAAAATTCTAAATCAGTGGTGCAAAGTATCCAGGAACCGTTCTATTTGTTTGGAAATTATACAGCATGTGGCTCAAATTTCTAAAATTAAAAGTGAGTAGAGTGAAAATAAATTAAAACCTCATAATATACAAAAAGGAACAAGAAAGAGGTAAATATTATTTTACAAAAAAGGAAGTACTTCAAATTAATTGATCATGCTACAATAAAGGTCTCAGAAATTCAGGGGTCACAAGGGACACTGAGGTAGATTTTCCTTTTGGATAAGAGATTTATTAGGGGGGATCTAAATGCCATAGAATGACAATATGTCAGAGATTCAGAGAAGATCCATGAAGCTAACTGTGGGTTTCCTCTTACACATTTCAGAAAAATGAAAATGGCCCCAAGCCATGTGGCTAATTACTAGCCCACAATACCATAGTGTATATGGCAGCTGGCCTTTCTCCAATTCCCAGGAAGCAGGGGAAGAAGCCATGTTTCAGCCCTTAAGGTAATGTGTGTCCTTTATGCAGGGTGTGCACCTGTAGCCCCTGATCACTTAGTGTCTCAGGTAACATCATATTGATAAATTTCCCTTGGGGAAGTGATTTGGGGAGGGAAGCAGTGAAAGAGTGAGGGAGGAGAGAAAAAGAAAAGTAGAATTAATTAATTAATTAGTTAATTAATTAATTAATTAATGAGTGAATGACCCAAATAAGGCATGAAAGGAGGAAATAATTATTTTCACTATAGAAAAAATGAGGTAATATTAATAACAATATCAATATATTATAAAATAAACTATGTCCTAGAAGGATTACTAGTCCCTAAAACTAACTGTGTAAGAACAGTAAGTTAAGTAGACCTATAATAAACAAAACTATTAATCAATTCCAGAAATAAAATCCCATGCCCACATGGCTTCAACCATGAATTCTTCAAAATACTTAAAGAGAAATTAAATCAATTCTACTCAAACATTTTCCAAAACTATAAGGGAAACACACTTCTCAAGTCTTTCTCCAAGAAAAATCATTTTAACAGAAAAGATGTGAGAATAACAGATTCATTCATGAACAGATATGGAGCAAAAAACAAATGTTAGCAAACTGAATCCATTACTGTATTAATAGAGGGTAATAAGTGCATGTGAAAGCAGTCAATGTCATAAGTCTTTAAGGACACATAAATTAAAAAAACATGAAATATAACTATATAACTAACAGAATGTCTATGATCAAAGCAACAGTCAATATTAAGTGTTGACAAGGATTTAGAGACACTGGAGGCCTCATTGTGGTAGAATATAAAAAAGCACAGCTGCATTGAAAAACAGTTCAGTGGTCTCTGAAAAACATAATCATCTACACACCATTCCAGTCAGCAATTCTACTCATAGATATATATCCAAGAGAAATGAAAACACATGTCCACATAAATGCTTTTTCATGGGTGCTCATAGTGGCACTATTCACAATAGCCCCAAACTGGAAACAACCCAAATGCCCATCATCTGGTGCCTGGATAAATTAAATGTAGTTCATCTACACAATGCATGCTATTCAGCAATGAAAATACATGATCTTCTAGCGCCTGTACAATATGAATGAGCCAGTTATGCTAATTGAAATATCCAGATTCAAAAGACTATATACTGCACTATTTTGTTAGAATGAAAAAAATTCTTCTAATAAATTTGCAGGTCTTGAGGTCACCTGGAGTTGGAGGACAGATTAAGAAGTCCCTGGTAACAGGCAACTTTATATGACTTTCTGTCTTCGCAAGCTTCACTTGAAGTACAGAACAATGATTCCCTCTCTTCTTGACCCTTAAAATCCTAATATGGAATATGTAAGTGGATGGCCCACACTAATCTGCATACAAACAATCCTTCTTCAAACTATAGGTTAGCCTCCAAAGCAGATATTCTCACCTCCTAAAACTGTGACCCTGGTGTTGTGGTGACCTCCAAGCAGAAAATAATTTCATTGCTACTTCATGACTATATATTCTGGATCAACTTAGTTACTAAAGAAATAGAGAAGCTAAAATATGGATAAGCAAAGTCAGACAGTAGGAGCTGCTTATAAAGTACCAAGAGACGTTGGCTGGTGCAGAATCCTATGGAGGTTGTGTGATATGGCAGGAAGAGTGATTTGATTGGGTTCCACCACATTCTCTGCAGACAGTATATTATGAGGATGAGATCTGAAGGTAACATTGAGGAAGGATGAAGGTAAAATGTCAGCTGAGGCCATGGACATGTCAGCTAACTTCTATTTTCTTATCAGGTATGAAGATAGAAGATAATGTGTGTGACAAATTTAGCACCTATTAGGCAAAAAATTAAAAAAAAAACTGAATCATGTACCTAGTTATATCAATGTGCAAAATGAAACTTTCCTAAAATGTCAGTTGAAATAAACAATGGTGATTTCAAGAAACAATTATCAGTTGTCATATGGCACACGTAGATACAGTCACTTTTATACCTTCGTTACAGCTACTGCAGTTCAAATGTCATCATGCTAAGAGGGGTTGGAAGGGAAGAAAAGGAAGGTGCATGAGACTGCCAAAAATTATGGTACATGAGTAATTTTCTTGCTACTGTGACAAAATACTTGACAAGAGTAACATAAGGGTGGATTTATTTTGGCTGGCTCTTTAAGGGAAGTCACGGTAGCAAAGGTGAAGCAACTAATTATGTTGTACCTGTAGTCAGGAGGCAGAGACAAATAGTGCTGGTGTTCAGTTTGCCTTCTCCTTTTATTCAGCTGGGGAACCCATCCCATAGATCATACCAACCACGTTCAAGTTTTCTTCTTTGTTCAAACCTTTCTGGAAACACCCTCATAGAAATACCCAGAGGTGTGTTTCCATGGTGATTCTGTCTCCAGTCAAATTGACAATGGAGATTAATCATCACAAATGGATACCTTGAACTGTGGGAGATAAATTCCTGCCAAGATATATGACAAATTCCTAAATAATTACCTACATTCCCACTATGGTAGAAATGGAATTATTTACTGTTGTCATTATCTCAAATATTATCATCATTGCTATTTTGTGAATCCCCAGACAGGCCAATTCATTCCTAAGGGAATCTAACAGTGTGAGTTTCAAGCCTACACAACTCTACCTGGAAAATTCCAATGCTCTCTAAGTTTAGCTCGTGTCTAACCAAACTCACAGAGCTCCCCACGTGGCATTGCTTTTCTATCTTGCCTGGCTGGTTCACTACTCACTCTGCTTCTCAAGATGAAAAAATTAGATACCTCTTCTCTCTCTACTATTCTGGACTATTATATCTGCTAGGCATCTTCTACCTTCCTTTTCTTTACTGCCCATAAGTTGCTGCGCCCTTATTTCAAGAACTGAATAAAGAAAATCCCAAAAGTCTTTCTGCTGTCAGGATCTAAGGAGTAGATTCAAGTTAGTGATTCTTGTTGCATATAGGGCCATGCTAAAAACTGAAAAACTTGAGAAGCCTTGAGAACCAACTTGTAATATAAGAGAGCCTGGGACACTCATTTAGCAAGAAACTGCTTTTCTAGAGGGAAACTTTAAGATAACCCCAATTATATTTTTCTTATCAGTAATTAATATTGTTAGCTCTTCTATCATAGCCCTTTGACTTCATACTCAAAGCCTTAATGGACCAGTTATTGTAGTCTACTCTAGGAATGTACCCTGTGTGCTAATGTGTATATTCTAAAATATAGTTTTCTTTTTTTGAGTCTACTCAGATACTTACAATAGGGTACACATTATAAAAGTCTGCTATAAATGGCAACTGAAGAGTGGAATTCAAATTAGGTAGATATAAAAAAGGCCTCATTATACCTCTAAAGTGCCATTGATCAAAGCGCTGAGTAGAAAGTACAGTAACTGTAGAGAACCCCAGAAAATAAACTTGCAAACGACTATTAGAAGACTAAAAATTGACACTTGCTTATTTTCCAAAATTTCATGAGTAAAATATAATAATTATAAAAGAGATTGCCTTTATAACTCTTCTTTAAAGTTTCATTAAAAAAAAAACAGTGAAATGACTTCACCTTCTGACCAATCTCATGAATTTGGAGTGAAGACTGAGCAGATGCTGTGGGCTCTCTGCCTATGATCACCAGCCCTTGACACTCCAGGACACACTGGCTGGACCAGCAACTTCTGCCACCTGCATTTCTATGCCCAGAGTTTCCCTTTAGCCAACAAAGTCTACCATGGCCACCTGCACAGCACTCTGAATATGTTGGATCTGCTCTTCCCCTGGAATTATTAGCCTTCAGCTTACTAACAAAAGGAATGGTATAGAAATACCCTGTAACCTTTTCCCTTGGGTAGAACACTAGAGTGGTATTATGACAGACCATATTTCATGGCATCCCCAACAATATTAAGCTAGAATTAGGTGCATAGTAGGTGCCTTGAAAATATACACTTTAAAGACTAATTTTCCTTCATTGCCTCTTCCCCATTATTATACTGTTTTTACACCCTTGTTTTGTATGTGAACCTATCTCAGTACCTGTTACCACAGAACCCAGGGAAGTGAAAAGAAACCATAGTAGGGATGGAGGAGTTCTTGAGCGGAGGAGAACAGCAGAACACAGGTGCTTTGAAGAAGGAAATGGGAAGAGGGACTTTATTTGATGAGGAGGAAAGAATACTAAAGAGAGGGGGTGGAAGGAAGAAGTAATTAACATTAAAGATGTTTGAAAAAGCCATTAAGAATCATTTTATTTTAACCTAAAATTACATATAACATGCTATAAGTGTATGTGAGTTGTACCACATGGAGGGATAATGCTCCTCCATGAGCCATAGACTGTCTAACAAAATCCCAGTACCAATCATGAGAAACCACCTTTCAAGTTGTCTGTCAGGGGATACCAAGAAATCCCTGAAACATGGGCTATTGCTATTGCCTTTAAGAATTTGAAATTCGTCATGATCCCTGAAGATAGCACACACTTCATACATGGTTTGGATGAATTGAGCTGCATGTGATTTGGGAAGCCTCTGCCCCGAAGACTATCTCACATGGTTCTGGAGGTACTATGTAAACCACAGGAACTAAGCAAGAGGTAGCCTGCTATGACTCTTATGAATCACAGAAATGATTAGCAGGACACATCCTCAAAGGTACAATAGTGTCACTTATATCTGAGATGTAACCAACTGTCATCTAATTGTACTTAAAATTCATTCAACAGGAGGGAATTCATATGTGGTACTGTAAACCTAGTCAATTACCCATGGCTAATGAGACAATTGAACCTAGATGAGAACCTATTACTGCCACATACCTAAACCAAAATAATTCCTAACTGTATTCTTAATACTTACAGATAAGTGTAACTTTCACTCATAATCAAAGAAGCTTCTTTTGACAGCAGGTAGGGACCATTATAGAAAGTCACAACTGGTCAAAATGTCGACTATGGATGCTTAACCCTATTGAAACCTTTACTACACGACCCTATGGAAACACAACACAAACTTGTGGCTCAGAAACATCATAGAGGAGGGAGCAGAAAGACTGTAAAGGCCAGAAGACCAGGACACCAACTGCGAGATTGTGTGTTCTACATGACAGTGAAGCTGTACTCATAAAATCTCAATATGATTGCCTACACAAAATCTGAACACATTGAACACCAGATGGAATACCAATGGAGATAATGGAACTCTCCCAAATGTCCACACCTAGATAAAGAACTACAGGTAGTTAATGAATCCCACAAAAGGGAGACTCAGTCATTCCCAGAGATAAGACCCCTAATTGATTATCAAATACCAAGTGGTCATCCAGTAGTGTGTGTGTGAGTGTGTGTGTGTGTGTGTGTGTGTGTTGTGTGCAACACTAAATGAACTCCAGTTATCTTTCTCCTTCTCTCTCTCTCTGTCTCTCTCCCGTGTGTGTGTGTGTGTGTGTGTGTGTGTGTGTGTGTGTGTGTGTATAGCAATCATAACTAAAGAGAAAGGGGTCATGAAATCGGGAGGGGGTTGGGAATGGAAAACATGAGAGTAGTTGAGGAGAGGAGGGAGGAAAGTTACATAAATACAATACCAACATGTGAAATTCTCAAAATAAATAATTTTCAAAAGAGAAATTTTAAAAAGAGATGTTTCTGAGACAAACCAAACCAAAACTCTCACTTCATCCCACCATAAAAGGAACTTATGGAAAAATCAAACCAGTGAAAATCCAAGCTAAATAAACCTTCCAGTTCAGAGCAGCAAGCCATTGCTAAGTGCTTACGGTATCAAGAGCCATGCCTGCATACAATCTGGTTTCTAAAGAAATCATCATTTCAAAGACAGACAATAGTCAAAAATTTGGAGTGTGGTAATTAGTGTATACAAAAACCAAGCACCAACAGGAAGCTAGAAAAGAAGAAATAGTGGATCCACTTTTCTGGGCCAAAGTAGAATTAGTGAATAAAGGGACCATTATACATACAGAAGCATGGTGAATGTTCTGCCCCACACTCATTTGGAGACAGGCTCAAAGACACTGAACAATATAATGTTTATGAAGTTAATAACAAAAGCTGACTACATGAGTACATATTCCAGTTTTTCTACTTCTGGTCTATGTGACCTTGGACAAATGAACTCATCTTCCTCTATGCTAGTCTGCACATCTATAAAATGAAAATGCCAATCCCTTAACTGTTTTCAGTTTTCACAACACAATATGATTAAAAACTTTAGACCTACATCTAGCATATTAGAAATGTTACAAAGTATAGTTGTCATCTACTGTCGTGGCTGGTTAACTCACAGGGAAGGGACTGAGATTCAGAACTAAACATGTAGGAAGAAGCAGAAGACAAATAAGATAGCATTCTGTATCCCTTATTAAGGGCCTCTTTGTTCTTCTTCAAACTAAAGGTCAGCAAATTATATAATCCACAGGCAAATCTACTTGTGTGTGTGTGTGTGTGTGTGTGTGTGTGTGTGTTGGAACACAGATGTCTATGCTTTCTCTAGTTTCCTGATGCTGTGGCAGGATTGTTCACAAAGTCAAAATCATTAATTTTTCTGGGCATTTACAGGAAGTATTTGTCAGCCCTAGCCATAGATAGAAGGAAATGGCATGCAGAGTGAAGATGCGTGGAGAGAAACAGTCACAAAAGTTAGGAGGCTAGCCTATGCATCAAAATTGAAGTAGAAACGGGCACAGACAGGCTTCGCAGTACTCCAAAGAAGAGGGTTTGATGCACACACACAGGAAGACTGTGTTAGTAATTCATACAGGGAGGGTAGAAGGAAGAACTCAAACGCTCGGGCTCTCCTGATGATTTAAACTGCGACTTTAATTTATTCCCCAGTGTTCATACATTTTCAGTAGCTGCAGTAATTTCAAATAAGATAATAAAACTTGGATATCTGGTTTCAAAAGAAACTCGGAAGAGCTGATGAAGGTTTGCTGGTGATCTGAATGACCGCAGTGTCTCTAGCTCCAAATATGCTGCTGTGTGGGCTGGAGGCCCCTGTTTTCCAGTATGCCACATGCCCCACTACTTCCACACCCATAACTACTAGCTCAGCTCCATTTCAAGCCATGAACTCCTTGCCACTGGTGGGTACAGGGGCTTAAGGGCATGGAAGAAGAGGCTACCTTTGCTCAACACACTTGGAACAGAAATAGTGGCTAGGATGGTTCATCTGGATTGTCAATTTCATGAGATCTAGGACCCCCTTGGTGATACATTTCCAGGCACGTGTGTGACATAGTTCATAGATTAGGAATAATTGAGATGGAAAGGCTCACATCTCGGTGGCACCATCCCATTAACTGGAATCCTAGAATGAATAAGGGAACCAAGTACCAGCATTTATCTATGTCCAACTATAGATACAATGTAACCAGCTGCCTCAAACTCTTTCTGCTATTAAATCCTTGCTATTAATGGTGAGAGTCTGCAAACTCTGTGCCCAAATCAAACCTTCCATCCTTAATTTGCTTTGGTCAGGTGCTTTGTCCCAGCAATATGAAAAAATAACTGTCAGTGCTAATACCTCCCTGGGACAGAGCTACATCATCAAGCACAGATGTGAGTCCCCTGGAATAAACCAGGGTTGTAGTATCAACTTGTTTATGGAACAAGTAGCAAAGGGGAGAATGTTCCAGAGTAAGGGCATAGTGAACACTGCTGAATCAAAGGGTTTGCCAGGCAGCCATGTTGCATTTGGTTTGTGCATAAGGCTGACTTGAGTGAGAGGCACAGGAGGGGCTTGTCAGCTCCGAAGTCTCATTTGTGACATGTCTGTGATGTTAGAACCAGTGTGGGTAGGAGAAGGCTGGTGTGGTTTTGCTTTGTCTTCACATATGCTGCCTATAAATCTGCACGAGTTAATGAGAACTGCCTCGAGGCTCATGGTCATGGTGAGGTCTGGAGACACCACAGTACAAAGTGCTGCAAGGGTTGGATAAAGAATGTGTGTGGTTAGAAAAAGGAAGGTACCATCTAAATCCCCAACTGCCTTAAGGAAAATCTTAGCCATAGTATTCTTCCCTTGCCCTCTGCCTCTTATGGAATGGATGTCTGGTATTCACACTGATCATCTTTGGAAAGCTCTACGTCCACACAGGCAGGTTGTCCCAGCTTAGTATGTAAATGAATGCTGGTCTCTCACACCTCTTCCATGATTTTTCCTATGGACTTTCCTTTTCTCTTTGGAATCACTTACCTATTTTTAGAAAAAGAAATTAAGGACCGTAACAAAGAAAAAAACACTATCAAATCTCACAGCCTTTTCAGCTACCTAGTGCTAGCTTTTTAGTGACAAAAAGTCCATGGTTCTATAATGAAGCCTTCCTCTCTTGTTCGAGAGTATCCCACCACAGAAAACACCATGAAGTCATAGTTTTACTCCAGAACTCTTGAGAATAGCCTTAAGATAATGGCCACTCCTAAAAAGCTCAGTGTCCCAGGCACTGTGGTGGAAGAATTAGTCTTGGGAAGGAGAAGTCTAAGGATCCAAATAACTTAAAAGACAAAAAAAATCACTCACTTGCAATTGAGACAAGAAGACATTTGAATGTTTATATTCTTGAATTACTATGATTCTGGATAAAATATCATTTCTAATGTTGTACCAGGTGCAGATGTAGCTACCAAGAGTGGCTAGGTCTGGAAAATAAATTCACTTATATTTCCTCCTCCTCCAAGGAATTATCAATGAAGTAGGTTCTGGAGAGGGAACAGATGCTGTTCAAGGAAATGGTCATAAGTAAATCAGAAAAGTATAACTGTTAGTAACCCTATTCAATTAAAAGGAATTTTGCAAATCTTTTTTCAGTGATATTTCCCTTCTATGCTAAGGCCCTTTCTGGCATATATGCTGGAATAAAAGTCTACCTGGAAATGAATAAGTTAATGACTATTTCTCTCAAGTGATTTTTAAAGCTGATTTCCCACAGTTTCAGAAGAAAAGGAAGGAAAAGATGAGGCAGGAAATACAAGTCCCAAATGACTTCTCTTCTGACCTACAAATAGATGGAGAGAATGAGAAGGAAATGAGCACTGTTCCAAAATTAAGTCACCATTGCCCACCTTGATGGAAGATGCACTTCTTGGGGCCTAACATACTGAGAACTGTGGGCTTTGTTTACTCTGCATGTTCTGCCTCTTTTCCATCTTTTTCTTTTCTTTTCTAGACATAAACCTTAAGATGCTTTAAAGTAACAATCTTTCTCTGGGCACAGAACAAAACACGCCTCATGAGGAAAGAGTTAGTTCAATCCTTCTTTTACTTAACATTGTACAGAAAAGGCAGCCATGTTAGTGCATGCCTGTAGTTCCAATACTGTGTGAGGTTGAGGCCACTCTGGTCTTCATGTGAAGATCCTACCTCAAAGAATTAAAAAAAATTTAAAAGGCTCTACAAAATTACAGAAAGAACTCTTTATGGTGTCACATTTGCTTCCTTTGTCACAAAAGTCAAATTCAAACTTGTCTATGTGCTGCGTGCATTATCATTCTCCTTGATGTGAGAATGTTAAGGGATCAAAATAACCACTTATCTTCTCTGCTAAATACAAAGGTCAAGACTCAATGATCTGTCATTCTGCCGCAAGCAATTTGTTACTATTAATAGTTCAAAGTTTGCAAATGATTTACTTACATTTCTAAGTTAGAAAAATCAAGGTTATCCAGGAATAACACTCTCAACTGTGTTGTGACAATCCTTCTGTGAGTGTCAAGAAGCTGGAGGGTTCTGAGGTTAAGTTACTGGTGAGTGACTGTCACCCACCTTCAGTTTTCAGAAGCAAAACAAGTGACACCTCTTCATCAGGCTGAAGACAGGCAGCAACATATGCCAGAGGAATGGAAGCAGTGTGCCCTACAGAAGATAAAAAGCAAGACAAGATGGCCATGCAGACCTATTCTTGGATACAATAGGATGTTCAGGTAATTCACCAAGAGAAATTCTGAGTACATCTACAAGGAAGGTGAACAGAGATGAGGGCATAGGACCCAACGGCATCTGACTCAAGTGCAGAAAGTATGAGAATGACTCTGTGTCCTCCGTCCTGGATGGCATGCTAAGGAAGTACTCTCCTAAGCCCCGTGTGGTTTAAATGTTGCATTTCCTCTTCACAAGAATTCAGGTCTCCAGAAATGCTCATGTTCCTCATGTACTTATTAATTAAGAAGCTATCTTTTTAGTTTTGTCAAATGTATTAAACATTCTTCCCCAAGTCATTCAAAGGGAACTAAGCAGTTTTTATGAAGTTATTTAAGAGTCTACAGGCTAGGGGTAAAGGTCAGGGGTAGAACGCCTCCTTAGCATGTGTGAGACCAGGGGTTCAATTTCAGTATACCCTCCCCATCTCCAAACAAAAGAAGCATCTTCAGAAATCCCTCTACTAAATTAATTAGCATGAGTTTGTTCCAGAAAGGTTAATATACTTACTGTGTGCTCAGAGAATCATTTTGATGAGCCTAGAGGATTAAGGAACAGACTATGGATTTTAATGAATCCATCAACTAAAATTGTATTTTATGAAAGCTTTAGTGGGGATCAAGCAACTGACCTCAAAACAAAAATAAAATAAAACCCTATCCATTGCAGTTCTCCTTGGAAGCAAATTCTTCTTCTAGTGAGGCCCCAGAACACAGGACAAGACCATTCACACCGGGGCAGTGGTAGAGGTAATTGATGTCACTTAGTTTGCCTAGTCACATCTCAGATAGATACAATCGTAGACACACTCCAAAGTAATGCTTGGTCAAAATAACTGGGTCCCAGTCAAGACGGTACATAAAATTTAACTGTTACAGAAAGACCTTGCTTAATTCTTTTTTTCACTCATTGCTTTGACGTGACCACTCTCAGAGCTCTTCAAAATAAGAGGACTCAACAGCTTCACCACCTTAAACTCAAATTCTCTCCTTCCAAATAAGCAATGGTGGAATGATCTATGTTCCTGGACAGTTCCCCCGGGGATTAAAACCAAGAGCCCTCTGTTTGAGAGGTGGGGGTGTAATCAATACCACACACTGCTGTTGTTGTGAGCAGCAGTTAATAAAAATTGCATATAAAAGAAGGCAAATGCATCCTGGACCGTCCACCTCTGGTGCCATATCACATCTTTGAAGCATCAAGCACAGCAGGGCCATACCTGGAGGAGGAGAGCTGCAGCCCTATGTGAGATTTGTGGGTGGGCCTTGCAATTGTTAAAGCATTAGTGAATGAGATCTTTTTCCTAGAAGAAAAATGTGAGAGAAAGAAGGAACTGTTTTCTTTTTTATGAAGCAGAATTCCTGTCTAATTCTCTGAGCCTTTGCCTATAACTACTCGAGCATGTGTTTTAAATTAGACTGTATGCATGTGTTCCCTATAAAATTAGCCATCATGACCCATTGTCCCACAGTCCTTCCTTTCATCACATTTTAGAGGCCTGTGTTCCATATTAGCAAATAGCCCTTAGGGAAAATTATACATTTTCCACACACCAGCTTTGTTACATATTTGATAACACTTATTGTATATTTAAAGATATAGGTCAATATATAAAAATTTTTTGAATAATAAAACAAGTGGCCAATTGTTTCCTCATGGCAAACAAACCAGGAAGTCAAAACAAATATATCTAGCATCAAAATCAAAACGGAATTAACAGCTGTACTTTCAACCCATGTGTATAAGAATATATATAACTCCATCAATATGTTAACTAGGGTGAGGGCACATTGCCAAGCTTAGAACCCACTCAGATTCCAAGGATTCTGAGTTTAAATCAAATTCAAAACCTTTCCAGGTCCAACATCCTTTTTGGTGCTGTAAAATGTAACTTCCTGGTTGAAAAACCCCAAAAGTTTTTGGACACCAACTTACTCACGCAAAATATGATAAGTGTGAATGAATTGGGAACATATGGATTGCATTTTCTCTCTCGAAACCGGATTTTTTAAAACTTTTTTAAATAGAAAATTCATGGTAAAAACATGCATCGGATTTAACCAACACTAAATCATTTGCAAAATATTTGCAAGGATTTTTTTTCCTCTCAGTGGTTATGTGGCAAAATTTCTAGCCCAGTTAATGTAATTGCCCTCTTTCCTCAGCCCTTGGCCCACAGCAAGTAAACACGCAAGAGAAAGCAATTAAATTGCTGCTCATTCCTGCTCCTTTTCTCCTGCTTCCTGAGTGTGTCCTGGAGAGCTTGCTGTGGCATTTCTGTTGTATTGCCACTGCGGTTTTTAAATTAATTGTGCTCCAATCTATTCTAAAAGCAAAGCTCTCAGGAATGGTAGAGAAGGACAGAGGTTACTGTGAAAATGGAATACAATCTCCAAAATAACAGTTGATTCTTGTTTTCCACCGCAAATCATGATTCTACTAACCAAAAGTAAATAGTATCCCAAATATTTTCCCACAGTGACCTCTGAATAGCTGACTAGTAAATAAGCTATAAGGAAATTAAAATATTGCAGTATATCCAGTCCTAAGTATATAGTAGTACAAGCATTACCTATATGTCTATGTGCATGCTTGTAAAGTACTGTTTTCAGTATTTTACTTCTTCTTTTGAAATGCTTTGTCTCCTAAATTTAAATTAGGCTTTGACATCAGAAAGACAATTAGGCAGCTGTCTACCTGACATATAAGTTCAATTGATGGTTGCTTACAATGGTTTCTACAATTATATAGCCATGGATTATATATCCATGCCATGTATTCTTGTGATTACAATTCTCAGCTCCCTACACTTCTGCATATTTCTGTCCCTGAGTCGTGAACATTTCCAGGGGTTGGCCAGGGCTCACTGCCAAGAGCACACTTGGACAGCTATACTATCATATCTACTCAGTTTAAATATTGCAGAGTTCCAAGCTAGGTTTGAACATAAATCACAATTTATTGCTCAATGGATTTCAAATTCCAGAGTACATAAAATAATACTCTATTTCTTCTGAACAATAATTTCCTTAGTATAGTTGTAACACACTACCTATTAATTTCAGCATTCCATTCAAATAATATATAAATACATGGGCATTATGTCCAAAATGCTGAATACCACACTATATAATATCCTTTTGTGGTTATTTCTGTAGACCAAAACCCAAGAAGATTATTTAACGAAAACCAAAGTCTATAATTCTCATATTTTTTATCTCAACACTACAAAGTCTACAGTATTACATTAACATTTATCTACATAAAACCTTACTCTAGAGACATGAATAGTTGCAATTCCCTGAACTGTGACAGATGAATCCATGAAGATCGTCTCCCAACTCTCTAATTACAATTAATGAATCTAATTACTGTGATGGCTTGAATATTATGCTTTCATTTTAAAAATCTACTGTGTCTGCTTTCACCTTCCCATGTGGAAGAATATCAACCTAAATTTTTCTAAAAATGGCAAACATTTCCCAGGGAATTTGTAATTCAGCTATGACAGTGCTAGATTTATTTATTCAAAACTTTAAAAAAATCTATTGGACATCTATAGAGTGTCAAATACTATTTCATTATATTGGGAACTTTCAAGAACTGCACAAACAGGGCTGAATAAATGTGGGATAAGAAAATACCCAGATGCAGTAATAAATGTAATGCTATCTTTTGTCCCCAATTTATCCAATTTCCAGCAGTCTTCTGCAGAATTTATGGTTTATGTTTAATATTATACTAAAAGGAAGTCTGACCTTTCTATTCTCTAAAAAAAATTTAAAAGAAAAGCAATTTAAATCAACATCTCTTCAATATAGTCATCTGATGAATTTGATGTAAAAAATAAGCTAAAAGAAGTAAAATCAAAATAGAATCAGGAAGTACAATTCTTATGAATGTTTTTCTAAGAAGAACAAAGTATTGTGATAATTCAAGAGAGAATCACTCCATTACCAAACATTTACCATTAAAAATGATTTCTGTGCTTTAGTTACCTTTGGTTCATGTAATTATGAGTTGAGGTAACCAAAATAATGAAATGCTCGCAAATGATGAGTGTTTCTAATTAAGAGGTTATAACAGATAAGTGTGTGTATGCCTATATTTGTAAATCAACAAAGGAAAACAATTTTGGAATTACTTCCCATTTCTAATGCTTTTTTCCCTTTGCTCAGCATTATCTCAGTAAGGGAGAAGATAGAGTCATGAAATAATTGCTGAAAATGATGCTGCAACTTTTCAAATGAAGAAACACTCTGGTTGAGAAATAAATCCGCAGGGTATGGTGCCAGCCACTCAGCTTACTCACATAAATTATTCATACCATTAAAACAGATACCTGAGAGGGAGAGGGAGAGGGAGAGAGAGAGGGGGAGGGGGAGAGAGAGAGAGGGAGAGAGAGAGGGGGAGGGGAGAGAGAGAGAGGGGAGAGAGCAAAAATAGATGTAGAAAAAACAAGACTTTCAAAAAGGAGTGAGGGACAGATAATATAATGAAGATGCCCTATTCCAGATCAAAAATCAGCTACTAAAACATGAAGTCACCCTGCTGTTGTGAAGTTGTTGGATGGCCATCTACTTCAGTTGCTAACATCTTAATGACTGGAAAACTGTTTACTTCACAAGAGGGAAAGAATTCATGTCTTTAGACACTGAGCATTGGCAGACTTGTTATGATGCTTCATGAAACACTCTATTCAAAAGAAGAAAATAGTAAGAGTGATGTATGGCAATTTTGCATAGAGATCTACTCCACATATTGTCTCTTCCTGTATCAAAATAATAGTTATGCTGAGAATGGTAATGCAGGCCTGTAGTCCTAGCAGGAGAGAGGCAGAAGCAAGAGAATAATCACAAATTTAAGACCAGTAGGCTCTACATAATGAGTTTCAGGCTGTCCAGGGTTGTATACTGAGACACCCCCATCTTAAACAAACAAACAAAAAATGTCGCCAACAACAACCAACTTGCTATGCTTACTTTCTCTTCATTTGTTCTTCACTGAACTATTCTCAGTGCACACAATTATACGCATCACTTGATCTTCAACCCGTTGCCATATCTTGATGGATTTCTGTCATTTTTCTCTTAGAAGTAAATAATCTATGCCTTAGAAGTAATGAATTTAATTTTTAAGTATTATGCAAATGTAACAAGGCTCTTGTCTATTTTTGTTTATTTTTCTTTTACTTTAGACAATCTAAAAGACACTGGCTAAGAAAGCATAAGTCTAATATTTGCAAGGAAATCTGCTTTTGTCACAAGTAGACTTCAGATACTGTCTGAAGATAATTTGAAACACCCAAGAAGAACAATCACATACAAACCACCACCAACATCACCACGCTCTTCAGAGGGGCATATGAACTCAGTTATATACTAGTTATACTGCTTATATACATGAAGTTCAGCGCTATCAAGCAGTCTCACTCCCTCTATACACACTGACGCACAAAGCAGCAACAGCAAAAAACTTATGTGTAAGCATGCTCTTTACCAAGCAAGATCGTTTAAATAGTTTCATGAGAATAGAAGGAAAGGTGTTTCATTTTAAAATGATGCTTTCTACACTGCAAGATACTGGGGGGTCCCAGAATACAGCCAAGGGAAGGAGAAAGAATCAATGAATTGCATTAAATTCCCATCTTTCTCTAATTAATGTTGGAAAAATTAGAAGTAACTGTGTGTGTATGTGTATGTGCATGTGTGTGCACGAGCCCGTGCACTTCAGAGCAACAGATCCATGAGGTATGACAATGGAGTTAGGTAGCTAAAATTGATTGGTTAACCAAAACTCTAGATGACATCATGTCACTGGAGTAGTGTCATGAGCTTATTTTGCTCCATAGGAGATAGTGATGTGTGTAAAAATTCTCAGATTCCTCAGTTGAGGAAGAACCAGTGAATATGAGGCATCAGGTATCCTTAATTTACCTTATATGTCCAGAATCTCCAATAAGAGCTATGAATCCCGTGTCAGAGCTGAGAGTTAATCAAAGCATTTGGAGAATCTCCTACAGAAAAATCGATAATTCCAATGCTTGGGACTGAGGCCCCATCTCTTACTCCATGAGATATCCACATACACAAATGTAAACACAAAACCACAGGAGACTATTTCCGCAACTCATGTGCAAGACTTCTGTGGCATTATTGTGTAGCAGAGAAAGAAGATTCAAGTAGAAGACATCATATAGACAAGCATTGGATTTTGAGAAAGCAGCAGGACAAAATCTACTCCAAAACTAAGCATCACTCATAATCACTGAGAGAAACATGTTTGATTGGTGTCAAATTCAAATAGGTGATATTGCATAAAGGCAAAAAGACCGTTTGTATAATTTCCCACTATCCCCAATTTCTTTTCAAGTCCCTGTCTCATCCTGTCATTAGTTTTTAGAATCATTTTGAAATGTAAGTTCCCTTAATTTCAACCAACTGAACTTTGAGATGTAATTTATAATTCATAGATTCCATATGAATTATGTCTTATGAATGTCTGTTCTTCCTTATAATATAGACTTAATAGCATGAACTTTAATGAAGGTCTTGACTCTGATTCCCATCAAGTTTCATCTTGTTAGTTTTGGCCCATTATTTCAAAGTATTGAGGTAATTTTTCATATTCATTCTCTATCTATTATACTATCAGTCTTGTCGTTGTATAAATGACTTGATTAGTAATATCTTTTATCCTGGAGGTCCAAATGGACCAATAACAAACAGAAGTCAGTGGACTCTGTCTACTGAGTATTTAGTGCAATCTAGCTGCCTACTTCAAGTTTAATGAATATACAAGTTAATCTAATGACTGATGACATGTAGCTGTTGGAGCAAAGTATTCTTAGCCTTGGTTTGAGGATGACCACCAACCAACTTTTCCTCCACATTAACTGTTTTACCAAGGAATTTCCCCCTTTTTTTCTTCACATTCTTTCATTCTCCTGTGAGATGTCTAGCATCTCCTCTGAACTGTTTCACAATTCAGATCTAAGAAAACAGGAAAGAAATAAATGTTTGACTCTTCCATGTCAACCAGGCTGTCTTGTATTTGGTGTTATTACTCACCACAGTTTGGTACATAATTTCTTACTGTCACACTTCCATTGATGGATGTCAGTATTAAAAAGAGACACCCTAGAAACAGCATTTCTGTTCTTTATAAATGACTGAGTCTATAGCGTTCTAACAAAGCAACACAAAATGACTGAGATAAACACATGTGCACACACACCAGAAAACTCTTAAGCGTGCACACTTTGTAATTGCTTTCCATTCACTCTCATCCAAATGAACTTCTAGTCTCTTCCAAACTAATTTTCTTTCAAGACTGTGTGTGTGTGTGTGCGTGTGTGTGTGTGTGCGTGTGTGTGTGTGTGTGTGTGTGTGTGTGTGTGTGTAATCCTGACTCCAACCTATGAACCTTGATATTACAATTACTGACTCATGACATGCATCAGCGTCACGCCAGTCTCGGGGCCTTTGATGACTTTTTGCTTCCCTCTGCTTATTCACCCCACAGTATGCATCATTTCAGACTCATCTCCCTCCCACTCTAGCTATGGTTTTACTGCCTCAGCCTCCACTGCCATCTTCCTCCTGCAGTTAGTCACAGAGGTTGGGATTTGTGAAAAAGAGAATTGAATGCTGCTTCTTCAGTGCTATTCCTCTTTGCTGTCTTATTTCCTTTTAGGTTCCCACAGCTAGACTTCATCGTTCCCCAATTCTCAACCCAGTCTGCAAGCAAACCCAGAGGTTGGCAGGTGTCGAGCAAGGTCAAACTGCTACTTACCAAGAGATTTGGTCAGCATAGTACATGCAGGACCAGATACCCAGCCCAGTACAGTCACTGAGATTTTTCACCCATTCTCTGAGTCTGTTTAATAGCATCCCCAGGGTTCACTTTGTGCATGGATTGCCAATTCACTGTTCTCCAAGGTTGGCTCAGTGGAGGAACCATTTATCTATCTTGTCCTTCAATTTATCACAGTACTGAAAACCTGCCTGGAAACTATCTTCTTCCAGCATCTATTTCTGGCTTTGCTGCTTTTGCCAGTTCTGTTTCCCCAGATTAAACCAGAGATGACTTACACTGAGTGCTTGCCTGCTTGCGGGCATTGTTCCAACAACTTCATATGTCTTACCTACCTGTTTTAATCTTCACAGCATTCTACATTTTGCTAAAAATGAAACTGAATTCTCAAAGGATAAGGAACGTCTTCCAAGGCACATTTGAGGAAGCAAAGAATCCAGAGTCAGACACAAAGCAAGGGAAACGATCTGGATTCTGTCCCCACAGTATTTTTTCCAAATTCATATCACTAGACATAGGGGCTCACACCTTAAATCCCTGGACATCTTGAGCTACAAAGTGGGACACTAGGCACCTGTGCCGCTGACCACAGGAGTGGTTATAGGTGTGTATGAGCTTGTGGAATAAAGGGCTGAGGAGAGAAGCACTTTTTCTCTCTTGGCATTCTGGTCGGGTCTCTGAGGGTAGCGGAGCGCTAACCTTGGGTTCTCAGTTTCTCGTGTAAGTGATTTCTTCCTATTAAAATAACACATGACACCCATATCTTGTGTATGGTAATCTTCCTCTTATAACTGCCTCAAAAATTAAAATTTATGTCAAAACATACACTAAATGCATCTCTGAAAATTTGACCAAACTGACAGATTCTATATGTGGTTGAAGCCTAGCTCCGCCTTGTGCCTCATTTTGCCCAGCTTAAAATCCCTGATGTAAAACTTGACTCTCATCCATCAGCTCTGTCACTCATGTTCTTCCTACAGCATTAATGCTCAGGGTCTGGCAAGCACCGAGATGGGTCTAACAACAGAGTCCAGCTCCCTCTATTTAGCCCATAAAAAGATGAGGATTAATTTGAATCTATGTTATCAGCCCAAGTAGTGAGCCATTTAATTGGATTGCTAACTGTATTGGCAACATCTGCAATAAACAATCCAAAATATGCGATTATAGAGAATCATACCACATGTACAGATCAAATGTCCTTATGATGTTTAACAAGCGTATGTTGATAGGAAGTGACTCTCCAATTAAATTTGACAAACTTTGTCTTTAAGAAACCTACAGCACACAAAATAGTATATAGTAAGCACCGTTAATTTTTAAACCTAGAATATTTGTGCAATGTTAAAATAGTCATACTATAATTCATAATTTCTGCATATACCTAAGGAATGAAATCATGTTGTATCTGTTCTATGAAACGTCCATGACTTAAATACAGAAAACAAAGACCTTTGTCTCATACACTTAGCCATTCTTCTTTTCTATATAAAACAGAATTTTATTTTACTATTTTATTTTTTCATTTTAAATAAATAAATTTATTATTTATTGTATTGCCTGGCCATTGCTTTCCCCCACTCCTCTCCTCCAAGACTGCCACCCACCCTCATTCCCAACCCCCAATCCACTCCACCATTGTTTCTGTCTGGGAAAAGGCAGGTCTCCCATGAATAGCAACAATACATGGTTTGGTGATATATTATTTTTGGTTTAATAAAGCTTGCCTGAGCATGCAGAAAGCAAAATCAGCCTCAAGCTATAGAGATCAGGCAGTGGTGGAGCACACCTTTAATCCTAGGACACAGGAGAAAGGCAGATGGATCTCTCAGACCCAGCCCACCCTGGGCTACCCGAGAGTGAATCAGAGCTTACACCTTTAATCCCAGGACTCATCAGAGATATTTAAGACAAGAACAGGGTCTCAGAGATGGCACTCATTCTCCAGCCACACTGGAGATAAGAAGGCATTCAGTCTCAGGATTCTCAGCCACATTGAGAAAAGCATAACACTGTGGAATTTCAGCCTGAAGTTTGGTGGAGCCAGGATTGCCTTTCAGTCTGAGGAAGTGGTAAGAGCTAGTGGGTGACTGCTTTTCTTATCTGATCTTCAGCTTGAAACATAGATGCCAATATCTGTCTCTGGGTCTTTTATTTTTCATGCTACAACATGGCATATCAAGTTGTAGTAAGACTAAGTACTCCCCCATGTATTAAGACTGAGCAAGGTGACCCAGTATGAAAAGTGGGTCCTAAAAGCTTGTACAAGAATCGGAGACTGTCCTGCACTCGGCCATTTTTAATACATACACCCATAAATATAAAAAAACCTTAGAAATAAGGTCTAAAAGTTTAAATCACTAACAAGAGTCTAAAGATGAATAATAACAATGGGAATATAGGAAACAGAAAAAATAAGATGGAATGTTAAAGACAAAGAGGCATTGTGTGACCTCTTCAAAGAGAAACTTGCACTTAAATGAGGACAATATTGTCATCCTTATGCCTACATTCTGAACAAATGAACTTTGGGATTCCCAAACATCATTTTGAAATGATATTTTCTGTCTACTGTGTCTTAGTTTCAGTTTCTATTGCTGTGAAGATATACCCTGACCATGGCAACTCTTATTAAAAGAAAACATTTAATTGGGATGGCTTACAGTTCAGAGATTTAGTTCATTATTGTCATGGTAGGAAGCATGGTGGCATGTAGGTAGACATGATGCTGGAGAAATAGCTGAGAGTTGTATATCCAGATCTAAAGGCAGCAGGAACAAACTCGAATAACACCATACCTACTCGAACAAGAACATGCCTCGTAATAGTGTCATTCCCCATGAGCCTATAAGGGTCATTGTTTTTTTCAAATCACCATATACTGAAATGCCATGTATGGAATAAAAAACAAAAAACAAACAATGACAATCCTATGAAAAGCCCTTCAAATCACTTTGAATTTTAATTTATTTCAAACCATCTCAGTGAAAAAAAACTCATTATTTTAAAGACAGAAACATAAATGTATATCTATTCATTAGTATTAAATTATATAGTATACTAATGTTGGGATTTGTTATTATTGATTTGTTAACTGCTTTAAAGACTGTGTGGATAAAATCATGTGGTGAATTATTTGCTTTGATTTACATGTAGGATCCTGAACTGTACCTGACCACTAAACTAGCATTATAGAAGACACACAAAGAAGAAGCAGAAGCAATGCAAACATGAATATGAGAGCATGAAAAAGAACCCATCTCAGTCTGAAGTAGGCAAAAAATGAAAATTAAGAAAGAATCTTGCAGGGTCAACTAAGGAAAATCAAACATCTACAATAAATTAATAAAAAACAAACAAATATATTTGATTCAAAATGACTATGAGAAAAACAACAAAATGGCAGGAGTTAGTAACTACATTCCAATAACCATGAATACTAGGAATATAAATGATCTCAATTTTCTAATTGATAGATACAAACTGGCTGATTGGAGAAAATATAATATCCATCAATTTGCTGTCTGCAAGAAACTCACCTCACTAGCAAAGTCATGTATAGATTGAAAGTGAAAGGATAGAAAATAATAGTGTAATTACAGGGAATTCTAAGGCAAACAGCTGTAGCAATAATATCTTACAAAATATACTTCCAGCCAAACTCAGTCAGAAGGAAAAACAGTCTCATGGCAAAGAAATGATTAAGACTAGGTACATTCACAGCTGAATTCAACCATGTTTCCTCTTTTTTTTTAAGAGCTAACAGTAGCATCCACCAAACTGTTGAATAAAATAGAAATAGAAGGGGACACACACATGCATTCATCCACAAAAGTCAATAAATAAATTTTGAATATTGAATACAACAGCACATTACATCATGATCAAGTTGGTTTAATCCAGGGATAAATATATATAAATTAATAAATATAATGATACATATGATTGGAAACAAGAATAAAGGTTACCTGATTATCTCAACATATTGAAACAAAGGCCAAAGTTCTACATACTTCCTTGATGAAAGCTGTGAACAAAACAGATCTAAAGGATTATACCTCCAGATAATAAAGATAATGTGTAACAGATACAATGTCAACTTTACACAAAGTGAAGGACATCTAAAAGAATTTCCTCTAACACCAGAAATGAGACAAAAATGTCCATGGTCACTGTCCTTATTCAGTATATTGTTTCAAATTTTTGCCATGGCAATCAAGTAATAGAAAAATAAAAGGAATGCAAAAAGGACAGGAAAAGACTCAATTATCACTATTTGCAAATAATATGTTTTTAAATTCAGAATATTCTACCAAAAGACTCTTCCATCTAACAACTTCACAAAACATAGGATTCGATTTCCACAACTCCAGAACATCTGGTTCTGGGGGACAGTGTTACAGTGTAGTTTGTCACATCTCCAGTCTATGCGAAATCTGAGCGTGGTCTCACACCAACGCTGCCACACACACATTTCACTGCATAGAAACTCAATGCATTTGAGCCAACCATCCCAAATATCATAGAAGGAAAATTGAGTGAATGCCTTCACCTTAGAATTTCTACATTCACATCTAACCGTTGGGTGTATTTATTTGAATGGACAACACTGCTGAATACCTTAAAGTTTCGCTCTGATACTCAAGCAGCTCACTGTTTCTCTCTGTATGTGATGCAGGCTAGGATTCCATTGAAAGAATAAAATAACTCCAAAATAGGTTATATGAGCCTAGAAACACACTGTCATCGTTTGCTTCAAAACTTCATTTGCAATATTTTAAATTCTGGGAAATGAAGAAAGCATCAGCAAAACCTAAATTGGGAATGGCATCTGGAATCACAAGAATATACATCCTTGTGTTGAAATGATAACTGAAAACACAGTTGTTGAGAGAAGGATGTGCTATGAATTTGCTAAAAGGCTATCACGAAGGGGCTTCGTCATGAAGAAGTAGCAGAAATGTAAAATGGACCAAAGGGTTGTGCCTTTCACAGAGCTTGTTAGGATGACAAGCAATGGTGAGCAGGTTAGAGTACTCTTTGGGAGTTTTAAGAGTGTGAAGTACATGAACTGTTCAGGTTTTAATTATCAATAAGTGGGTGGGAGTGGCTAAATTAAACTTCATTTGTTTTGATCACACTTTTCTGTGACACTGTCGAATTAGGGCGTTGAACTTTGCATTACTGGGCTTTGGCTTCCCGACCATTGAAAAGTTATGAGACAAAATAGCACAGAATCTCAGTAAGTAATTGTGTTTATTAGCTGAGCTAAAAGGAAAAAAGTAATGAGTATTAACTTTTTCTGTAAATGATTGCTTTATATTGACTTAAAGCATGCTCTGAAAAAAAATGTCAAATTATACACAATTTCAGTGTAGCATTTTCTACACTGGTGACAAAAAATGTTATCAGGTTGGAATTCACAAACTCACTTCTGCTCAACATTTTCCAGTCTCCAGGGTTTGTCTCCAGCTCAATGCATAAAAGCCAAGTACCATCAAAAGGCTGCTGAGCATCCTCGGAACAGTGGGGAGATCTGGAGCTACTCTGCCTCAAGATGGGGGGGGGTCCCCTTGAAACATAACAGCTAAGAAGCACTTGCATTTGCAACTACCATCTGAGACTCAGCACTAATTTGTCTAGAGACAAATACTAATCAATCGGAATTGATTTGCTTACATTTTCCTATCAGGAGAAAGAGAAACAGAATTCATATCTAAGGCGGTTTGCAGAGATAATAAGGGATGACACTCTGTTGTAAACAGATAGCAAACATGAGTGCTGTTCACAAGATCAGGCCATCAGAATGCAGGCACCAGTGTTCAGCATCTCTCCCAGGTTGAGGGACCACAGTGGACTTGACAGGTCTAAGAAGAGATGAAAACAGTGTGCATGGCTGGATACTTACAACTTACAAATGGAGAAAGTCTATGGATTGCGTAAACCATGGTATGCCATCAGGTTTAGTCATCTGAAGATGGTGAAGAAGTAGCTGCCTTCATGTGATACAGGTTAGGAGAAGCTTTGGGATAAGAAAAAGATAAATGATAGTTCAAGGGTAAGGGGTGGAGACGACAATGAAGAGGAAGAGGATCAGAAAAATCTCAAAAGGAGTGATGGGACATGTTGGGGAAGTCCTGTGCATTTGTCAATAAAGCACTGTCTGGCCAATAGGGAATCTAGATAGGTGGGACTAGGAGTCCAGGAGGACTCTGGGAAGGAGAAACACAGGGAGTCGAGATGTAACGCCATGCGGTAGGAAGCCTGGAACTATTCTCCGGTAAGAGAAATACTTAGATTAACAATTATGGGGTAATTACTTAAGTCAGAGCTAGCCAGTAAGAAACAAGCAAGGCCGACAGCTTCATAATTAATATAGCCTCCTGTGTGTTTATTTGGGACTGATGCGGCTCTAGAACCAGACTGGCGGGAAGGCTTCTCTCAAAGAAAAAGCTTCTCTTTACAGGGACAGACAGGTGGTGGGTGCAGAGGAACAGGAAGAGAGAGAAGCTAACAGAGTGCACAGCATCCCACTCTACAGGCATGGGTCTCCCACTGGAGAATGAGGAAGCAGAAGTCTCACCGAAAAGTAAGGCAGACAGACTTGGCAAACAGAGACTGGCAGTCTCACCTGTAGGGCAAGCCACAGCCCTCCAAAGACTCAATTCCAACTTTGAGAGGGAACCCAATGTTTATGACTGAGCTACTCTGTGGTCCTCAGGACAGAGAATACTCACTACTATATGAAAAAGGAAGTCAACTTTCCACACCCTTGGGTGAGAAAGGCACTAGAGACAGTCAGAGAGAAGAACAAAACATGACAAGCTGGTCAGCAGAAGTGTCAGGCTTGGGCAGTGAAGTATACAGGATGAGGTGCCCCCACTTTGTAGGCTAAGGGTCAGTCTTAACACCTGATAATAACCTTGGACTTGATAATCCCAAGCCTGGGATCAGTGTGTGGGTCAGGCTTGCTGGATCTGCTGCAAGGTTTACATCTGTAGAGACTGAGAGCATGGAAGTATTAGGACACTTAGTGATAACTGCTGCCTAGTGTTTACTGCCCTGCAAGATTAAAGAACAGAATGCAGTTCTCCCATGCACAGCCCAATTTGGAGTTTGGCCTCCCCACTTCTCATATGCTGGGAAACACCCCCAAGATGAAACATTAACCACACTAGGCAGTCTCAGGAATGTGGGAGTATCTTTACCCCATAGATTATATAGCAAAAACTTACCAGCAGAGATCCCTGATATACAAGGAAAGAAAAAAACATGGTGGATATATGTCACTTACCTAGTACAGGTTCAACACCAGCTTAATTAATCAGATACATGAGAGTCTGAAAGTTCAACAGGCCTCCACACAAATCACTGTGTCCATCCTATATCAGGTCTGAGCCTGGAAAAGAAAGGTTGTAGCATAGGTGAGAAAGAAGTGAAGATAGATTAGGAAGTCAACTGTACAAATAGAAAACCTGGAAATATGGATGAAAAAGTCAGAAAGGGAACAGTGCTATATACATATACATATATATATATATATCCTAATGTAATTAATAAATAAGATCAGAATTAGGCAAAACTGAAAAATCCTTACCAAGACTAACCAAAAGAAAAGGACAAAAGATGCAAATTAATAAAGTTAGAGACAAAGGGAAACACTACAGTAAAGTCAGAGAGTCAACATGAAGTTCTTGAAGATCTTCTATTCTGTAAACTTGGAAAATCTAGAAGAAACAGACTAATTCCCTGGCTCATTTGACCTACGAAAATAAGATTTTTAAAAATGGCTTAAACAGATCCAAAACAAGCAAGAAGCTTAAAGTTGTATCCCAACAAAGAAAAGCCCAGATTTGACTATATTCCTTGCTGAAAACCTATCAAACCTTAGTTAGCATCAATGTACCTTTTAAACCTGTCCATTAAAAAAACAGGAAAAAGCAGTGCCAAACACACTATAAGTCGATCACCTCAATACCTAAGTTAGATGAGGACTTAACCAAAACAGAAACTATAGAGCACAACTTCTCAAGAAAATGTTGGCAAACTGAATTCAAGACCAAATTAATATCATGATCAAAGTGATTTAATTCCAGGGATTCAAGGCTGTTTCACCATATGCAAATTGATGAGCGTAACACTCACTTAATATTAAGTACAGAAATCACATTGTTATCTAAATAAATGTAGAAAAGGCTTTTGACAATATCCCTTCATGGTGAAATTCCTAAATACACTAGGAATAGAAGGAACATAACTCAGCATATAAAGCTATATAAATTAACCTGTGGTCATTATACTAAATGAAAGGGTTTCCTCCAAAAAACAATCAAGAATGAGACAAAATTCTCCACTGTCTGTAGTCTCATTCAGTACAGTGCTAAATATCTTTACTATATCCATTTTATAAGAAAAATAACTCAGTTCTATATAAAAGGAAAAAATCTGCATTTTCACACAACAGGAGCCTATAATTAAAAGACCTGAGAGATTCAACCAGGAAACTGTTAGATCTGAGAAATAATTTGTGCAAAGAAGAAGAATATAGAGTTAACATGAACCTATAGCTTTCTTACATAACAATAAATAACTTAGGAAAAAGAAACCCAGGTTGGGGAGAGAATCCCATTCACATTAGCTTCAAAGAATAAAATACCTAAAAATAAACCTAAACAAAAATGTAAAAGAATTCTACAATGAAAATATTAGAAGAAAACCCAGAAATAGGCCCACATAGCCACAGCCGTATATATATATATATATATATATATATATATATATATATATATATATATACAGCCTCTTCAATAAATGGTGTAGGAAAATTGGAGATCCACATATATATTGAGGAATTCACCCGTATCTCTCAGAAATCAATTCAAATTAGAGCCAAGATCTTAATGCAAGAGCTGAAATTCTAAAACTGCTATAAGAAAACACAGAGGAAAGGCTGAAAGACACAGGCATAGGCAAGGGTTGTCCAAAAAGGACCTCAGCATCTCAATATATGGTTATTAATAGTTGACAAATGGTACTGCATAAAATTAAAATCTTTCCATGCAATGGAGGAAACAGCAGAGTGAAGAGAACATATAGACTGAGAGAAAATCTTTATCATCTACACATCTGACAGGGGATTAATATCTAGACAATATAATGTTCTTGGAAAGCATATTAATAACAGCTAAGGCAATCTGAAGTCCATAAATATAAAAATGATGGACACATTGTGGTATATTCATACAGCAGAGTATTGTTCAACAGCAAAGTTAAATTAAGTATTGACAGATGTGGGGACATGATGAATTTCAAAATTACTGGAAACTAGACACAAATGAGTATATGCTATGTGACCACACTAAGATGTAGTTTGGGAATAGGCAGAAGTAATATAAATTGATAAAAGCCAGTAAGTGGTTACAGTAAGTTAATGCTAGATGAGAAACAGATTTGTAAAAGGCCCAAGAGAATGTCCGGTGATGTAAATCCTCATGTCTTAAGGAGGTAGCTACACAAATGTACACAATTGTCAGAATTCTTAGAAATCAGCTTTTGAAATCTAAACGTTCTATTACTTATGTTCCGTTGCTCATAAAAGAAACCATTAAAAAGCATTGTAGATTCCATGGCAGATAAATGCCTATACATTTAACATAAACTCTTAGATGGCAACAGGATAGCATTTCTCAGTGTAAGAAGAACTAGGGACTAAGTTAGCTGAATTTAAATGTCACTGTTAAGCATATGTCTATGGATAGCCCAAGAACTTTCTACCGAAGCAGAAAAAAAACTTGATCTAATTCCTTGACATTTCCTGTATACCAACTCAATTTTGACATGCATTCTCTGTGAATAATCAAAACAGAATATTTAGCATGAAGCACTTCACCTTTACCTGTGAAGGACATCTGTTTAAGTCATCGACTATTTCCTTTGAAGGGTATGTACAGTATAAAGGAAAGTTAGCTAAGTACATAAACTGTGCAGTTATCAATTTCACATTACGCTGAGCAATATTTCATAATGAAACAAGAGCTCAGGCCCTTTAAATAGCAGCTATCTTCCATCCGAGGTCTATGACCCAGGCCATGCTATATATTTGCAAAAATGTCTATACAGGCTAATAAGCCACTCAGTTGTATGTTAATTTCAAATTAGCTTTACTACTTGCTTCAGGCTTCAATGGGGACTGAGAAAAAAGTGTTATAGGAAGGAAAATTACTCATGATTAGAAAATGATCTTCATGAAAGGTCCAAATATCTTTCCTATTTCTATCTGCAACAAAAGACCATGTAGAAAGAAAATAATCAGATATTTTTTAGATGAAGAGAAAAGAATGAAACAGGTCTAATATGAAAGTAGCAGACAGCCCCAACAGAGAAATGAAGTCATTCAGATTGAAAGCTTCTACTTAGAATTGTGAGAAAAAAGTATTATACTAAAGAATAATTGAAATTTAATGAGAAGGTATCTAATTATGCCAGTGTGTTTATTTAAATATTTTAAATTAGGTGTTATAATGATTTAATTGGATAATAGTCATGCTTGATGTTTTAACAGAGAATTTTGTTTTTACAGAGAGACTGTGACATAACGGGATAAACATTCTGCCTTACAAATGCCTGTTTTGCTGAAGTCTACCTACAAGTCTACTGCTCCTCCTGGAAAGCTAGTTGATACTGCAGGAAGAGAACCTGAAAGACAATACAGTGCTCGTATACGATGTGTCTTATACAAACCTAAAATAAAAATTATAATCTCACATATACCACTAATGTGAAGAAGTCTTTCAAACGTGTGACCAAGACCCTCCCTAAAGTTTGTTTTACATTGTGTTTTAGTACTTTTAGGCTATAACAAAAATACTGTAAACTGTGGAGCTTTTAGAAGGTGGAAAATCCAAGGTGACAGTGTCAATGAATGGAATTCCTAATCTACTTAGAGATAGGCATGGTACAGAGTTTGAGTCACAAGATCTCCTCTTCCTTTCCTTGTATGGACAGTAATACCATTGAGACGCATTCACACATATAACCTCATGGAAACCTATTCACTTTCCAAAGACCCTCCTTCTAATGCCATCTCTTTGGAGGTGTGAACTACAATGTGAATTCATAGAAAAAGACAAAATTTTCCTCTTAACATTTACCTCCTGTCTCTCCAACTTCATCTTCTCCTCCCATGCAAAATACATTCAATACACCTTCAACTCTAAAATCCTAAGTACAAAGTCTTATCAAATGTTGTTTGTATTGGATATAGGTGAGACTTCATTTATAATTCATTTTAAGATAAAAGTCTTGCTTCTACATATTATGTGAGGTATACATGCATGTGTGTTCCCATGTGACTGGACACAAGCCTATATGGAGGTACATGAGTGCATGCATGTGAAAGCCAAGTGTTAACATTGGGTGTTCTCCTTCATTGCTTTCCATCTAACATATGAAGTCAGGGTTTCTTGATTAAACTCAGAGATCACCAATTCAGCTGTCCTATATAGCCAGCTTTCTTTGGGTATCCCCTGTCTGTTTCCCAAAAGCAGTACTACAAGTAGATCCAAATGCCCATTTATGTCAGTATTAATGATCCAAAAATCTAGTGCATAGAAAGCACTTTACCCATGGAAGCCATTTCCCCACCCTATACAAGTCTTTGTCACACATAAAATCAAACAAGATAAGTGCTTCCAAAACACAAATGTAGGGTAGATGTTAGTAAGATAGGGACTCCTATCTTTTAGAAAAGGATAAAAGTTAAAAAGGGAGGAAGAGGATAAGAAGAAATAGTGGTGGTGATGGTGGGTGGTGGTGGTGGTGGTGGTGATTGTGGTGGTGGTGGTGGTGATGGTGGTGATGGTGGTGGTGGTGATGGTGGTGATGGTGGTGATTGTGGTGGTGGTGGTTTCCAGTCCCTAGGACAGCACATTGCTGGTAAGACTGATCCTTGAGGTCTTGGGACTAAGAATATCCACTCCTTGGTGAGTCTAATATTCATACCTTCAACTCACACAAGCTAGTTTTCTGAGAGAGGGAGAGAGAGAGACAGAGACAGAGACAGAGACAGAGAGGCAGAGAGAGACAGATTGAGAGAGTCTTTCCCAAACTTCAGCTCTCTGCTAGGGCATGCCAGGCCATAGTTACCTCAGGTAGACCCAACTTACTGTTTCTATTGGAGGCTGTCTGCCATGTTAATGATCTCTAAATAGCCTTCGGGGACATTCTTTTCTTTTATCAAAGAGCTGAAATGTCCACAGACAGATAGCTTTATCATTGTCTTCTAGAGAACTGAAAAGTCCAGCAGCTTCCCTCTATTCTGTCCCATTTCCTCTTTCCTTGTTTGGGTGGCTGATTAAGTATAGGATTTACACCCATGTTAATCTCCTTTTCTGGAATGTGCATTTAACCTTCTCCTTCATTCCTTCTCCTAAAAAGAGAATTGCTCTTTTACTTTTCAGTATGGATAAAGAGACGAAATTCTGGTTTTTTTGCTTAGAAAGTCCTTTTTCCAGTCATTCTTTCTTTCCACAATTTATTGTTAATAGTCACAAGAAATCAAACTGTTCTTTCTGTACCAGAGTTAGAAATTCCCTCAACTCAATATCCAATTTCATTTCTCACTCACTTTACTTGTCACAGAGCTCTAGAATTTGAATAAATCTAGTCAATTCCTTTACCATTTATAACAGGATCATATTTTGTCCATTGTCTGGGAATGTAGTCCTCAGCTACCTGATCCATTATTAACACACATATTTTTACCAGCATTCACCCATGATTGTTTATGTGTTTTCTAAGATGATGCATTTCCTTTCTAGCTCTCCTTATTCTTTCCTTAACCTTAAATATAATTAGATTTAAATAACTTTTTAGAGCAATACTGGCTTTTCTAGCATACACTGCAAACATTGTTCCAGAATTATTATTGTTGTTTATTATTATTAGTAGTAGTAGGTTTGGTCTTTTGTGACTATTGAGGCTAAGAAGCCCTGTTACTTGCCTCCTGCAAACTAGAAGCTCCAGAAGATAAGTGGCAAGGTTTAAAGGCCTAGAATTCGAGGAGTCAATAAAGTGGATTGCAGCCTGAGCATGGTGACCTGTGACACACTAACAACAAACACAAGAAAAGACAGGACATCATGTAAAGCCATTTCCTTCATTGTTCTGTTCTATTCTACTCATACTCAACAAGTTTCATGTCATCTCACACTGAGAGAGCTATCTATGTAACTCAGTTCACCAATTCAAATGTTAGTCACTTCCCAAAAGATCCTCACAGGCTAGACACCATCACCAAATATATAGGAATATAGCATTCTGACTAAATTGATCTTCGAAATTAAAACTAACCATCCTATATCACATCCCAGAGTACACATGTGTATCACTAAAGGAAAAATTAAAAAGACTAATCTTTCCCAAAGGTGGTTTGCTTTATTATATTACTTTCTTTTAAAATGTATTGGGAAACAGGGTCTTGCTATATATCCCAGGCTGATATGAAAGGTACACGGGGGCCCAAGTTGGTCTCAACTTCTCCATTCTCCACATCTCTGCTTCCCCAGTGATAGGATTACGGGTATGTGCCACCAAGGCCTCCAGAAGGTTTATTAACTTATGGCACATCATTGGTTGTGGAGGAGATGGACACAGGTTTCCTCACTTTACTGTAACCTTGCAACTTAATAGTAACCTGACCTTCATGAGTGTGTGTGTGTGTGTGTGTGTGTTTGTGTGTATTTGAAAGGTGTCTTAATTTATAATTGTCTTTCTTCGAGTAGAAAACAAAATTTATGAAGCTGTTAGCACTTTAGAACATGAAGTTTGGGTAACCTAAGTCTGTGCTACAGTCTCAGTCACTAATATTAGACGCCAGAATAAACTACCTCTTTATCCTCTTTGAGATAAGAGCTGCATTTCTTATATCATCATCTTCTATTAAATGTTTAATGCTGTCTGAACCATACTAAAGTGATTTCACCAGCACCATTCAAAATGTGCATATGACAAAGGGATAATCACTCTTCACCAAAACTAAGACTGGTAAAGTAAAAATAACTTTCCTTTGAGGGCATGCTGTTTTCTGATGGATTTACAACTGAGTACAGCGAAAAGAGAGACATTTACAGTACTTAACTAGAACTCTGGGAGAGTTGCCTTTATGACAGTTAGAAGTTATCGAGGTATCCTATTCTCCTTTCTCCCTTTTCCTTTTATCTTCTGACCCCTCATCTGATTCCATCAGCCTCACTGTGTGGGCTTCCCAAGTCAGGTTCAGCAACCTGCTCTTTCTCACCTATGAGATCCAACCTTCACAGACATAGGAACTCAGATTTACTGAGTGGATCTAGCTATAAATGTAATCAGACATTTGTGGTCTTTTAGCTACTCAGTTAATGATTTTTTATTTTCTTCCAGTGTGTTTAACCTTTACTTTGCATTGCCATTTTGGATATAACTTGTAATTATACCAAACGCTGGAGCCTCTGCTTGTAGGAGCATATATATAATCAAGTAGAGTCAAAGGCCAGTCTCTGAACCACTGAGATGCTCCACAGTAAGTAGGTCTAAAGGAATAAAGGTCATCTCCCAGAATGTTCTCTTGCAGCTGCTGAGGAATTAGTGGCAATGGGAACTGTAAAAGGAGGTACAAACCAATAGCAAGTTAAATGATTATGGCCAAAGACATATAAAGTGTGACATCCTTTATATGGCCAAGTGGTAGTAGACTAGTTCAGTGAGCCTTGTAGTGTACCTTTATATGGCCAAGTGATAGTAGACTAGTTCAGTGAGCCTTGTAGTGTACATCAGAAGGGAAGTAGGCTCCTGAAGCCAAGTTTAGCGGCCTGGCATGTGTGACACCTCAAACAGTAACAATAGGAAGAGTAAGAGAGAAAGATAGACCCAGGATCCCAGAAGTGTGATGCAATTTAAGTGTGGTAAAGGAGGAATGTATGAGCCACACATTACCGTTGATTTCCTATCAAGATAGCTGTTCACATAGCATCACACACTTGGTGAGCCATAACAAAGCCATGGGGGGGGGTGTGAGCTGTTGACATTGTAAAACGCTTAATCACAGAAGCAAAAAAAAGTGGGGGAGAGGTGTTCCAGTCTACATGACTTAATACTTGTGTGAGTCATAGCCACCTTAAAGAGCACACAGGCCTGGGGCATAGCCTCTGTTCTTTGCTTCAGGGGAAGAGCAGGTTGGGTGAGGAAGGAACTGAGTTACATGCCATGGTCTTAATGCCAAGCTCTACATTTACTGCAAGAATTTATGATGTTGCCTAACTCATACCCTAAGTTATCACGAATCCAGATGATAACACAGCTCTGAAGTCCGGACGCTGCACAGATCCCACTGCAAGCACCCACCTTAAAATTTAACAACCGTTCAGATTGTTTCTATGAAAAATATGTTCTCACCTGCAAACAGCATTCCTTCATAGAGTTTCAGGACAACCAGTGCAGGAGCTTGCTGTCTGCCACCCTATGATGCATTTGCTTTGTACGTAAAATCTGCCTCATATCCCTTCTAGAATGAATCTCCCGCTCTTGGAGGATGGCTTCCAATAATAAATTGACACCAAAAATGGACACGAAGCTTTTTTGAAGGCAATTGGAAGGGGGAAAATATGAGCATGCTGCATTGGTTGGGGAATGTTTTGAATGTCCTGCTTAAGGTTATTTTGCATTTTCAAGGGGAAAGGACTCATCTAATGTGAATTTCTCTATCTGAGGCAGTCAATAAAGATCTGTACAGCATGGAACAGAAAGTTGTGCTCACATAGTACTTGTTTTAATGACAAAAAATGCATGGAAATGATAGCACATACTGTCACAAGTTTTGTACATTCAAGGAAAAGCTGACGCTGAAGTCTCTTCTAAGGTGAGGCACCGAGCTTTGTGGCTATTTTGAGCAAATTCAGGAAACTTACACATAGTATAATGCTGTCAAACATCCCACATTAGATTCAAAACTTGCAAACATGTTCTGCAGATTCATTCTCCTCCCTGTCTTAAGTGTTATAAATTGCAAAATATTGGTGTCAAACTGCTACAATGCACCCATCTACTAATATTTGAAGTCTTGTCGATTAGCTCCCTCGACATAATTACCTATTCACTCCTTCATAGATATTCAATACTAACAGCACCAGCCGTGGTGTTCAGTCATCTCCCTAAAGCCAAGCCTCAGAGGCTTACAAAAGCTGGCTTCTGGGGAGAAGTTGGAGGAGGAAAAAAGCAAAGTGCAGGATCTGCTGATCTTGGATATAGGTCTCTCCACAGGAGCTTCCAAATGTGTCTTTGCTTATATTCTGGGTTCAGGGTGGCTGTGATATACAGAGTGAAAGAGGAAGGAATTTGTTGCCTTAATGAAAAAAAAAGTGTAGGTAAGATGTGAATGGAAGGATAAGTGCAAAACAGAATTTTAAAAATCTATCTCAGGACTTAGTGTATTCTAAAACAAATATTTACACACTCATGTATGTAACCATTGTCTTTTTTAGAAAGTCTGATTTTAACCCTAACTATGGAAATTAATAAACTCTGATGATTCTACACAAGATATAAAACAAGATACAAGAGCCATGATATACATGGTTATAAACCCCAAACTACCCGCCAAATTAAGCATCCATTAAAATCAATGCAGTGCTTTTTGTTTGATAATATTGAAGACCTTACTTCTGCACTCGGAGGAGGGGAGGAATGCCATGTATGTAGCAGTAATGTCACTGGCTCAAGTAAGGCTGCTAGGTTACAACCCACCCCCTGCACTTATTAGCCACACAGAATGTGTAAACAAGTTGACATCCTAAGCCTCCCTTTTCTTGAAGTAGATTATGGGGAGATATTTAGTGCAATGATAATGTAAAAGGAGGGAGAAAAACTGCTACAAATGACTTCTATAATGCAGTTTGTCTTCTTTTACCCTATTCATGAAAACTTCACATACATTTCATAATTAGACAGACCATATTGAGAATTATCCTGAGAGCAAATCATTTTACAGTGGGAGTGCAGTCTACAGGCTCCTGGGCACGAAGGAGTTAACTGGAGCTTGGAATCCTGAGAAGGGGGAGGGAGGAGGAAAACAGGATTTAATAGACTCACTGGAGCTGAGCCCTGGGAGCAAAGTGGTGTTCCTTCCCAGTCCCAACCAGTCAGGAAATAGTTCTCATGAAGTTTGCTGTGTCCTGTTCTTACACTGTGTCCCAGGATGCTGAAGGCTCACAAGAGAGATGCTGGTGCTTTCAGGGATCCTTTGGGAAAATGTGATCCATGACCCACCCACTCTGTGTTATAAGGAAGCAAACCTTAAACACTTGTGTGTGCAAAGACTAAGAAAATGACAGGATAATGATTAACTGATTCCCATTCCATCCCAGTTCATGGCTGGAATATAAAAATATTCTGAGAATTACACAAAAGTATGTATGTTCTCTCTCTCTCTCTCTCTCTCTCTCTCTCTCTCTCTCTCTCTCTCTCTCTCTCATACACACACACACACACACACACACACACACACACACACACACACACACACCCTTCACACACCACATGTTTGCACCTGTTGGACAACATAAGGAAAGAAACTCGGGCTCCATCAGAACCTAGAGAGTCCCCAGTCAGTCTGTTGTCACCATATGTTTAATGCAGAAGACTGGGTAAATATATATCAGTACTTTATTGCAGAACATTGCAAATCTGTCTCACACACTTATGCTTGTCAAATCTGTAGCACACACAAAAAATCCCTATTATTCTTTTGGACACTATTTTTTTTCTCTTAGCTGGACGGAGTAATGGGCTTTGTATGTATTGTTCAACTTTAGACTTTTGACTGTCTGCTATTTACTGTATACTCACTAAATATTTGCTGACTGACCAACTGAACAAGTACTGCCGGTTCTAAAGGGGACTTTACCATTGTAAATATATAAGTCCAATCAAGTTACATTATGGTAAATGGTATGTGTAGAGAACAGCTCAGACTAATTTGTAGGTGAAATTATACTACATTATGGACTAAATTATTCCTGTTTAATTTTTGTGGGTTTCTGTAGGCACTAATTTTTCCTTTTAGATTTGTGTATAACGAACATGAAATGTGTTTCTATTATTTATCATAGTCAAGACTTTAGTTTATAGAGCAAGCCAAGTTTTATAGATTGTTGCCTCAACCCAGGCTTACTTTCACATGGCTCACTCAAGCCTGTGGAGTCGAGACACACTTTGGACATTAGTATGGTAGCCTGTTGAGGATCCCTTCGTGGAAGACAATCACATTGGGTGTATGTGCATAGTTCTCTATGCAACCAAATTCTTATGATTTATACATTAAAATAAGACTCACTAATTACACTAAGTTGGTCTTAAAATAAGTGGTAACAACTTCCATGCTATGATTCCTCTTCTCTTCAGAACGATGCTTTTTTGCTTTTCTTATAATTCATTAGAAGAAGTTCAGCAAAAACATCATTATCTATTTCTGACAAAACAGCCTAACACCAAAATTTTATCTTTACTAACATGAAGACTTCTCTGTCATTCTTTTTAAGATTAAATATTTTCTCTCTTCCTTTTCCTCTGGTCATGAGAAGTCGTGATGTCTAGCCAGAGATTTCCTCCTACAGAAAGTTTCTCTTCTTTTATTACATCATGCTCACTGTGTGGATTCCCTCATCATAACTTCCATAGATATTGGAGGAAGACCCCCAGCAGTTTGTAGTGACTGCAAGTCATAAACTGTTTCCATACACAAAGGACATTCGTTAGTAGTCTCCAAACTTTGTTTTTATTTTGTTTATAACAAAAATGTTAGAATATTTTCTTTAACACCAAAACCATTTTATTTTTAATATATAATTTATTTATTTTTCTTTTTTCCCTCAATATATGTTTTATTTAAATTAGAAACATTCACATGTCAATCCCAGCTCCCTCTCCCACCCCTCTTCCCTTGTACCTCCACCAGCCCTCCCAGCCCCCACCCAATGCCACATCATTCCCCAGAGAGGGTGAGGCCCTCCTTGGGAAGATCTCCAAAGTCTGTCATTTCATCCAGGGAGGGACCTAGGCCCTCCCCCATGTGTCCAAGCTGAGAGAACATCCCTCTATTTGGAATGGGCTCTCAAAGATCATTCATACACCATTTTAATTTTTGAATACATGCTAGGGGCTGGAGGGACAGTTTAGTGGTTGAGAGCACTGGCTGCATTTGCAGAGGTCCTGAGGTCATTTCCAACACCACATAGTGGTTCACAGCTGTCTATAACTAGTCCCATGGGATACAATGCCCTTTTCTGATGATGCAGACAAAACATCCAAATGAAAGAAAGAGAGAGAGGGAGAGAGAGAGAAAGAAAAAGGAGGGAGGGAGAGAAGAAGGAAGGAAGGAAGGAAAGAAGGAAGGAAGGAGGGAGGGAAGAAAGGAGGGGGAGGGAGGGAGACAGGGAGGTAGGGAGACAGGGATGGAGAGAAGAAGGAAGGAAGGAGGGAGGGAGGGAAGAAGGAAGGAAGGAAGGAGTGAATAAAGCTTAAAATAAAATACATATGAGAATATACTTGTTCAGACCTATGGTTAATACAATACCAAGAGTGATCCTGATGTAAACTATGGGTTGTGGGTGACCTCACTGTCACTGTAATCTCTCAGAATATAACAAATATAACACCTATCTGCTGGGGGCTTTTGGTGCGGGGGGGCAGCCTGTATGTGTGTGAAGACAGAGCATGTATAAGAGCACTGTTCTTTCCACTCAGCTATTCTATAAGCCTTAAATTTCTGTTAAAAAAGTCATTTTAAATATTTTTTAAGCTTGAGGACCTGAGTTTGATACTCAAGCACGCATAAAAGATGTGGTGGTGAATATAACTTTCTGGCATCATTATGTATCTACCATGCTACTGTTACTATTCCTGTGTTGTCCCCAATTAATTTACTGCTTTCTGCATTTGGAATCATTTCCTTAGGATCAACTCACTAAGATATGTCCAGAGCAAGAAACATTTGTAGAGATCCAAACATGCACTTATCCAGGGTACAGAGCCACCAAAGCTCTGAGGAACAACAGCTAATTTCCTGTTGTCCATATTGGCACAAGAAAAAATCTAAACAAAAAATTAAAGTATAGTAAATAATGGTTTTAAAAATAAAATTCACAGCTGAGATTGATGGCACATGCCTGTAATTACAGTAATTGATAGGCAGCGTAGGAGGATTTAGAGTTCAAGCCCCTCTCAGCTACACAGCAAATTCAAGGCCAACCTAGGCTACCTAAGACTCTGCTTCAAATAACCATAAAGCAAACAAAACAATCAAATTCCCCTCTGTCAATACTAAGTATTTTCAATTTGTTTAAAAAGCCTAACATGCATCAAGAGAGTACCCATGTTTCTTGCTCTTCAGGAATAGCAGAAATATACTTTTATATCTATGTAAGTTTTCATATAAATAAAAATATTAATTCTTCAATATATTTTCTGAAAACAAATTTCCATGGTTTTTTGTCATTAAATATAATGAATTCCCATTGAATTTGCAATTCCAGCACTGGGAGCCAGGACAAGTATATCCTTGAGGCTTCCTGGCCAGCCAGCTTAACTTATTGAGCAAGTCCCAGGCCAGGGAGAGCCCCTGCCTCAAAAGCCAATGTGGACAGTGCCTGAGGACCAATGACTGATGTTGTTCTATAGCCTCCACGTGCGCATGTACATAAAATATGAACACACTTGAATATGTGCACATGTATGTAAACAGACAACATAGTTGCATAGGACATAAATTATGGCATTTTCAAAATATTTTATATATTTTATGAATGCTAATATATGTAATTATAACAACATCAAAATAACATGAATTATTCTCTGCTCACAGTGATACATCTCTCAATAATTCATCATGAGGTGGAAATAGCAAGTCAAAATTGCATGTACTATAGCTAACCAACCAGATATCACAGCTTATATACAACAGAATGGTGTATGGTATTCATTATTTACTTTCCTGACCACATGACTGACTGACAGCTTTACGTTGCTGCTGTTGACCAATCTAGGAAAAGAGGATCAATATCCTTAGCCTAGTAGAAGAACAAATACCAGAATTCAATGTATGCTTTCTACTTCATGGGTACAGCCCTTACCACCATACAATGGAAAAGTTACAGGTACAACTATAGTAAATCAGGAACCAACTATATCATATCGCTTTTAACTGATAACTGGCCTTCAGCAAAGAGATCACCTGACTCTGAATATCCAGTTACTCCTCAATCCTGAATCATGCCTCCAAGCCTTTCAAGTATGGTTCTTTAAACCATCAGCTAAAGTTGTTCCTTAGAAGTGCTGCACACTCTACAGGAAACGTCACATGGATAACGTCTATTAAAATCACTGTGTGTATCTGCTGAACAGTTAGCAGAAATGAATCCATTCCTAATGTTTTATTTTTCAGGAAAGAGAAATGTAAGGAATCATTTGAAATTGTCGTTTGTATCAAGGGCTCCAAATAGCACTGCTGACTTTGGGTATCTTCTGAAAGAGCTCACATGTTCATGCCATTCATTTGATAGTTTATTTCCCTGGTAATCAAATGTTCAGTGAGGTACCATTTTTATTGTCTTTATTTTGTTTTTCGGTTTGAAAAGTTATCTTATAAAGTTCATCATGTCTAAAAACAAAACAAAAAGAAACGAATCAAGAGGATTTCAATTTTTTAGGAAATAAGATGTACATCTAAATTGTTTAGATAATTGCTATGATGTAGGCCAGGGAAATTTTCAAAGGATGTGTGCCATTGCTGCTGATATCCAAACTCCTCTCAGGAGTTAATTTCATGAAAAGTATTACACAAATAAAGTTATAGCTAAATATAGACATATTGCCCCTGCCCCCAAACAACATTATTTTTTTGTTTTTAGGTAGAGGTGCATGGGTACAAGAAGAGTCTGACAGAATATGCATTAATATAAAGGAATTCATAGGATTTTTAACAATAGAGAAAGGGTACTAACAGGAAACAAGTCTCCAAATTGGGAGTTGATGAGAACAGAATCTAAAAGCAACATTATAGGTATCTACTACAAATATCTGCTGCTAGATTTTCAAAAGTATTAATTACTAATTGTAGGAGGAAAATAATGCCGCCATTAACCATGTGACTTATTAGAGGCGCATACAGATGAGGTAATAAAAGAGTGATTTACCACACCGCTAACCACACCCACTTTAGGCATGAATAAAGACATATACAGACGGACATAAAGACATATACGCTCATAGGCGGTGAACTACGTCACTAGCCAGGCCCACTTTTGGGCATGGCTAGGGGGCGTTACGGGGGAAGGGCTAGAAGATTGAACAACGGAAGTCTTGGTCTCTTTTTCCAGCTTTCGGCTTCCAGTTCGGTGGCAGAAAACTACTTGGCTCATCTGGGTTACTTGTTTGGTATCTTGTGAGTAATTTCTATAACAAACACTTAGTTTTACTTTCAGTAAGTGTGCCGTTTATCGTTACAGCATCGATTTGGTATCAGAAGATTTGGAATCCGGATCCAGGCGCCCAGAAAAGCAGCTGCTCCTCGGCTTGACCAGGCACACGTGGATTCTCCTTTCGCTAAGTTCCCCAGCACTTCGTTCGCTGGGCAAGGCACGATTCCTGCCGCCGGAAACCAGCACCTTCTACCTGCCAGTAAGGTTAAGTGGTATTCCGAGATTTCCCTCGCGGCCACATGCTGTTTTAGCGGCGGCCTGCTGACTTTAGCCATGTGCTCTTTCGCTGGCAGCCTGCTGATTTTGGCCTGAATAAAACTCCACTGGTAACAAACATAACTGCTTTATAAAATGTCAGCTAACATTATGATGCAGGATGTTAAGAATTTTCTTGTTTTTTGTATGGATGGGATTTTAGAAAGGATTGAGGACCTACCTGAAAGGTGCTTCCTACCCACGATGGTGATTATTAGTTTCATAATCAATATAACTTTGCTAAAGAAATGGTTCAAAAATAGGGCGAAACTTATACAGGTCATACAGCCATCTCAGGATAGTTATGAAATCCTAGTACAAAGAATTCAGGAAATGCAAAATTCCTTGCAGGATAGTAAGGAAGATTTGGTAGAAAATATTCAGGATATTAAAAATGATAATGTAGGTCTGACAAACAGGTTTAAAGAGACGGAACACAAAATTGAATTACTTTCAGGAAAAATGTGTTCAACAGACAGAATAGAAAAAATGGAACATAATGTTGAAATGTTTAACCAACAAAACTGTTCCATGTTTGATGATTTCACTAGCAAACTACAAAGACTGGAACATAAGATTGAAATGCTAACAGAAAAGAATTGTTCCATGTATGAGAGCAATGACAAACTAGCTGATAGAACGTAATTTCTGGAAGGCAGTTTACATGCCATTCTAAGGATGAGAATATTAAATATTTGGAATTACGTGTAAATAATGAATGGAAAAAAAGAAAGATCCCATGACGTCCTTAGAAAATTATTTGTCCCAAGAACTTCAAGAGCTCAGAGAAACAAGGATGAATAGACTCCAGGTTTTAGAAGACTTCCAATCTGATACTTCAGAATCAGACATACAGGTAACAGGTCAGGACAGGAGTTTCCCAACACCTCTCAAATGCCAGAAAGATCTCCCTAAGGTTGCTATGTGTTCACCTATGCTTTTCCCAGTATCTGTAACAGAAAAAGAAAAAACAATCAAATGGTCCCATTGCTTATCAATGGGAACCTATACAGATGAAGGACCTAAAGAGAATCAAGGAGGCCACTGTTTCCTATGGTCTTCATTCTCCCTAGGTTAGAGAGCTCCTAACCTCATGGGCCACTGTAAATAAAGTAACCCCAAAAGACTGGGCCCAATTAGCCTTGGAAGTGCTTGAAAATTCTTGTCAAATTCAATGGAGAGCTTTGTGGAGGCAAGAGGCAAAAGCCTTAGAGATTCAGGAATTAAAGAACGGTCATGAAGTACCCCAAGACAAGATTCTTGGGGAGGGTCCTTACGCTGACACGCAGGTTCAGTCTGCATATGATGAGCACATGTTGTCTTTATGCCATACAGCTGCTTTAAATGCCTTGGATAAGGTTTGTGAAACAGGAGAGATAATGCAACCCTATACCAAGGTATTACAGGGCCCAAAGGAAAGGTTCTCTGAATTTTTAGAGAGGTTATCCAGAGCAATAGAAGTACAGGTAGCAAATCCAGAATCTAGGCGACTCCTTATAGAATCTGTGGCATATGAGAACGCAAATCCTCAATGCAGGCAGGTAATTTGTCCATTAAAATAAGATCAGCGCCATTGGAGGAATGGGTCCTACATAAAGCGAACCCGGAATGTAAAACTCAGGATACGGGAGCTTGGGTAGGTGAGGCTATTTCTACAGGCTTGAGGAGGCACCAGGATACCAAATACCTACCCGTGATAATATAGAAGCCTGGGTAGGGAAGGCAATCTCCAAGAATTTTAACAGACATAAAGATGCCGCGTGCTTTAACTGTGGTAAAATAGGACATCTGAGTAGGAACTGTAGACAGCACTTTTCTAGAAATAATGCTTTTACCAGGAATGCATCAAACAGAAGGCCTCAGCCTCCTGGTCTCTACAGGAGGTGTGGAAAGGGAAAACATTGGTCCAACGAATGCTGGTCCACTACATATAGACAAGGTAGATCTTTACAGCTGGGAAATGGGAATCGGGGCCTCAAGCAGGCCCCAGAAAGAAATATTATCCAGTCATTCCCAGTGACCGTGGAGGCCAGTCTCTCCCAGGACAATTAGAAGATCCACTGCCCATTGTAAATAATATGGCACTGGATAATACATTAGCTCCAGAGGATGAATCAATTATATCAGGAGGAATTACAAAACATATATTTTGGCAAACTTCTATACAATATCATAGACCCAAGTTACTAGTTAAAGTAAATAATATGGTGATTAATGGCATCTTAGACACTGGAGGTGACGTCACCATCATTAATCAGAAGTCCTGGCCCCCAAATTGGGCTTTAGAAGAGGTTAAAGTTCAATTCAATGGATTGACTTTATGGGGCCAGAAGGACAGAAAGGAAGGTTAAAGCCATATGTTGCAGATATTGCTATAAACCTCTGGGGTCATGATCTATTACAACAATGAATACACAGACAAATATTCCTCCTGTATCAGCTAGGAATTATAGACAAGCTCTTGGTGGTAGAAAGAATATAGTAAGGCAGTAAAGAAAACAGATGGCAAATATACAGGCTGTACAAAAGCAGGATGCTAGTGCCAAACCTACAGAGCAACCAAAAGCTCTGTAGGCTGACAGATGAACCTGTCTGGGTGGGTCAATGGCCTATGATATCTGAGAAGTTAGAGGCTTTGGAGAAGTTAGTTCAGGAAGAGCTAGATGCTGGACATATTGAGGAATCAACTAGTGCATGGAATTCACCTGTTTTTTTTGTCAACAAGAAATCTGGTAAGTGGAGAATGGTTACTGATCTTAGAGCCATCAACAAGGAAAATCAGCCTATGGGGTCGCTACAACCTGGGATGCTGTTACCTTCTCTAATTCCTAAGGATTGGCCAATTACAGTTATAGACTTAAAAGATTGCTTCTTCACCATACCGTTACAAGAAAATGACAGAGAAAAGTTCGCCTTCACGGTACCTACCTATAATAATTCCCGTCTGGTACAGAGATTCCAGTGGAAGGTACTACCTCAAAGTATGTTAAACAGCCCAACTTTGTGTCAATATTTTGTGAATAAACCTCTAGGAATAATTTGTAAAAAATTTCCACATTCTTTAATATATCATTATATGGATGACATATTACTGTCTGATTCAAATAAGGATACTTTGGAAAAGATGTTTGAAGCAGTAAAGGAAACTTTGCCTCACTGGGGATTACAAATTGCCCCAGAAAAAATACAAAGAGGAGATTCTATTAACTATTTAGGTTATAAAATAGATGCTCAGAAAATTAGAAAGAGTTGTCTTGCACATTGAGACTGCAGAATTTGTTCCTGATAGTACAGAATTAACCTCATTTTTTTTTTACAATTACAGGAAACCATCAGAAACAGGACTCATCCTATATATATAACACACATCAGATCTCATACAAGTCTGCCAGGTCCTCTGGCACAAGGCAATGATGAAACTGATCGTTCATTAGTAGGTAATGTGTTAGAAGCTTCAGAATTTCATAAGAAACACCATGTTAACAGCAAAGGCTAAAGAAGGATGTTTCTATCACCTGGCAAAAAGCCAAAGGTATTCACAGAAATGAACTTTTGCAAATGGGTGTATTTCACTTCCCAGAATTTGGCAGTTTGAAATATGTACACCATACCAGAGACACATTCTGAGGATTCCAATGGGCTACTGCCCTCAGCTCTGAAAAAGCTGATTCTGTTATTACACACCTCTTAGAGGTGATGGCTGTTATGGGTATACCTAAAACAATAAAAACTGACAATGCTCCAAGATATGTCTCCAGTAAATTGGAACAATTTTTCAAATATTATAATATAAAACATGTAACTGGCATACCTTACAATCACACAGGACAAGCAGGGATGGAAAGATCTAACTGAACCTTAAAAGAGATGCTTCATAAACAGCCAGGGAGAACAAAGACCCCTAAACACAGGTTACATAATGCTTTACTAACATTAAATTTTCTTAATGCTGATGTTATGACCTCAGTCTGGAAACCAGGATATGTGTTATGTTGGGGAAGGGGTTATGCTTTTGTTTCCACAGGAGAAGAAAAGCTTTGGGTTCCATCAAAATTAATTAAGATACGATCAGAACAGAAGACATCTCAGGAGTAGGAAGATAACAGCTCATCTACAAATTCATGTTCTATCATGGGTAAAGTGACCTCCTAAAAGGAAAGAGAAGTGTTTTGTTTTTTGTCTTCACAGGTAAACTCAGCAAAAAATACTGGACATATGGATTCCTGAAGAAGAATGAATAGCTACCCTGAGGACCATCAAACAAACAACAACTCACTGTGTGGTATCAAAGTCTAAATCTCTCTATATTGTTTTTCATAGTACCCTTTTATCTTTGTTTCTTTACATTCTGTATTATATCAAAGAGCCATTGATATAAGACAGAAGAAAATAAAATTAGGGATCTTTGGTTCTCATTTTTCTTGGCTTTTCAAGTAAGTGATTTCCCTTTCAACAAAATATCATAGGACATCCATATTTTGTGTAGTTTAGTATTACTGAATCACACAATAGCCCCGGTTCCCCCTCCATCCCCATCTCCCTCCCACTGCCTATCCCCATCTCATTCCCCATCCACTCCTCAGAGGGGGTAAGGCCTCTTTTGGGAGTCAACAAAGTCTGGTATACCAAATTGAGGCAGCTCCTAGCTAGCCCTTTACCACTGTGTCCAGACTGACCATCATAGGGAATGGAATCCAAAAAGTCAGTTCATGCACCAGGATAAGGACCAATATTTTTCAAGTCATTATCTTGCTGTTTTATTGTACAAAGTATTTGCATGTAAAAACAAGATTTGTAGTCAATTTAGAATGTGCTGTAGACCATGAAAATAGAAAGAATGTCTCTGATCTGATATATCAGATGAAAATGATACTTTGCAGCCTCAAGAAGTCCAGATGAGGGCTGGAGAGGTGGCTCAGAGGTTAAGAGCACTGGCTGCTCTTCTAGAGGTCCTGAGTTCAGTTCCCAGCAACAACATGATGGCTCACAACCATCTGTAATGAGATCTAGTGCCCTCTTCTGGCCTACAGGGATACACTCAGACAGAACACTGTATACATAATAAATAAATAAATCTTTTTTTTAAAAGGTCTAGATGAATATACACTTAAAATAATGTTAGTATTCAATGTCAAGATTTACAGGAGAGAGAAAATATAAAAGCAATATGTTGAGGACACACATGGCTGCATTGTTTCTATGGGTTGTGTAACCACTTTGACAGAGCTTTCCCTTTTTTCTATCACCAAAGAAGAAATTTTGGCACCTCTAAAGTCCTCCACTGTTTGAACCCATAGATCTCAAGTCCTTCTGGAGAAACCTGTGAATGAATGGTTTGCTAGTTTCTGAAGTGTTCTTACCCCCTGTAAGTTTGTATCTTGGACCCACATGTGATATTCCAGTTGTTTGCATGCTTGCTTTTTTGTTGTTTTGTTTTGTTTTATTTGTTTGTTTTTGTTATATTCTATTTCATGTTATATTCTATATCTTATCTCATCTAATGGAAATAAAGTGAATCACCTTACCTTATGTCACCTGGCCTTTGTGTCATGGAAACCTAAAAGGGTTAGACTTGGATTAGGATGAGAAGATTGAGATTCAATGAGACTTGCATGAACAGTATTTGGTCTTGTCTTATGTTCTCTTCCCATTTTTCTTATAAAGCGATCCCATGAATTTTAAACTGAGTCGTAATCTGGTACAGAGCCTCTCCAGCACATCCAAGAGGCTCTGTTATCTAGGTCACAAGTCAGCACGCGAACTCCCACATGATCTGGGTGATCACAGTAGTGAGTGCATACTTAACATCAACTCCCACAAATAGCCCAACACATTGGATACACTGCTTTTCCCAACTGCAGGTGGAAACACAGACACAAAAAGCTACACGACTTTCCCAAAGTCATTCAGCTAGAAGGGGATACAAACAGGCAGCTTGCAAATACTGGCATCTCACAACAGCATAACCCTCTGCCGCTATATATACTGACTGACCCTCAACGGAAATTTCAAATAGTGAACGTTGATTGAATCAATAAAGTATGAATAAGCTTAGTTTTCTTTGCTGGTGATGGATTAATTATTACAATAGTTGGATGTTTTCACAATAGTAGAGCTCTATTCAATAAAGGTAATAAAGTGTCAAGGCTCTTCCCCAACCATTCCTTATAGTAGTAGATTCTGACTGTCTAATGGGCAAAATAAATAGAGGAGAGATGCCTATTTTAGTTCATTCTGCTTTAGGCTCAAGTTTCTAGAAATTCATAGCTAATAAATTAGAAAATGATCCCAGGTGTTAGGACAACACATGGTTGCCAGACAAAAGTCAAATATTTCCATGATTAGAACCAATAATATCAAAGCAAAGTAATTCTCACTTGAAATAAATATGCTAACCTCAGGTATCATTATACACTTACATATTTTTCATTAGACAGATGTTACTAAATATATTTTAAAGAGGTTTTTAATAAACAAAACACTTCTAAAGTTATTGAAATAGAATCCTGGTTTTTTATGTGACAGTAGTAGAACTTCATTAGGACTGATTAATGTTCCAATAAGCACATAGAATCTTCTTTTTTCATATTCAGAATATGTTTGGTCAATTTGGACAACTGTGACAAAAGCACCAAAGTCTGGATGGCTTGAATATTAGACATTTTTCCTACGGTTCACAGGTTGAGAAGGGTAAGATCAAGATGCTGGTAGACTTGATTCTTGGTGAGGAATATCTTCCTGGCTTGTGAGTAGCTGTTTACTCATTATTTATTCAAATAACCTTGGTACATAAGCACATAAACAGAGAAATTGTTGGCGACTCTTCCTTTATATAGAAAGGCACTAATTTTGTCACAAAGTGCCTGTCATTATGACCTCATTACTGATCACTTCGCAAAGGTCCCAGCACCTTTGAAATATTCTGGAGACTACGATGTATTAATTTGGGAGGAAAACAGACTTACCTCTTTGAAAACACATCCATTTAGTTAAAAATTTATCTGGTGCTACAATATGATACTGAGCTGAGCTGAGAGGGAGAAAAAGGACCTAGAAACAGATTTTCGACTTAGAAGAAAACCAATAACTGAATAGTAACATGAAATTCTTGAGGGTCACACACAATCTCACTAAGAAAGAAGTAGAGAGGAAAACCAGAAAGGGTATAAAGAAAAAGGAAAGCAGGGGATAGGAGGAAGTGACGTTTGAGGCACCACTGCAAATCTGGAAAGGAACAGAGCAATGAGAAGGAAAGGGATGCAGACATATAGGAAAGGCCCAAGAACAAGAGAAACAAGAAATTGTATATATAAACTGGGCACTGGAGAGATGGCTCAGGGTTTAAGAGTATGCTATTCTTTTGTTTGGTTTTGTTTTGTTTTTACAAGACAGGGTTTCTCTGTATTGTTTTGGAGGCTGTCGGTCCAGCCCGGCCTCAAACTCACAGAGATCCCCCTGCCTCTGCCTCCCGAGTGCTGGGATTAAAGGTGTATGCCACCACCCGGCAAGAGTATGCTATTCTTACACAGGACCTGAGATCAGTTCCCAGCACCCATGCCAGGTGGCTCACAACTGCCCATAACTTCACCTCCAGAGGGATCTACCTCCGTGGGCACTGGCTCTCAGAGGGACAGGGCCCCACACAAATGCATACATTAACATGTAATAAAAATAAAATAAATGTTGAAATACAGATGTTGAAAATCATTGTAACTGATTTTAATGTAGCTGAACTTCCTTGCATATATTTCAGGCTACAGGTTCCAGCTACCTAGTGATTTTGATGTCCTTTTCTTGGAATCGGCAATGTCTATCTTCTTCCTGTGTCAAATTCCCATTCTTATTGAAACTGGATATGGTTAGAGTAATTGCTGTCAGTTTTATTGTCTTTGTATTTTTACCACCTCAAATCTTATATGAGAGGGAACTGTTAAACTGTGGTTTGTCACCTATAATGCCTCTATGAAATATGAATGAAAACTAACATATTGTCAGTGGCTACCTATACACATAAAGACCTTATCAAAAAAATTAAAAACAGGAAAACAAGGGTCTAGAGAAATGGTGTTAAGTCCTTATTATTTTTCCTCCAGAAGACCTATGTCAGCTCCCAGCATCCATGTCAGTCAACTCAAAACCACTTGTAATTCAAGCTGCAGAGAGAATCTGACACCTCTGACATCCACAGGCATATACACACAGGTAGCATACAGGTGACATACATAAAATAAATACATAAATAAATAATTAGTTGGGGCTGGAGAGATGGCTTAGTAGTTACTGTGTACTTGCATTTGAATAGGACTGACTTTGATCTTCAGTGGCCCACAACTATCTGAAGTCCAGTTCCAGAGAGTTTAATGCCCTCTTCTAACCTCTGTAGGAACCAGGCACACATATAGTCCACAAACACACATGTCAGTAAGACACATTAAAATAATACATATAAAATAAAGCAAAATAAAATATATTAAATGAAAGCATCAAAAATTCGTGTGTGATTTAGATGGCAACATGTTTGTACAAGTATTTAAAATACTAAATAAAGCAGATTTGATGAGTAGATTCACATACGGGATTTGTGTGTGTGTGTGTGTGTGTGTGTGTGTGTGTGTGTGTGTGTGTGTGTGTGTGTCTACACTATTGATAAAGAAGATCAAGACAGTTAAATTTACCCTAACTTGGTGACAGCTGTGGAGCTAATTGTTGACTTGTACTGTAGAAACAGTGTAAATTCCAGTAGGGAAGGATTTTCTCAGCTCTTGGGAGTAGGGGAGTAGTAATTAAGTCTAATGGGATCAGCTGAGAAAAGGAACATTAGGCCTATCAGGAAAAAAATCCTTCCTCAAATTGAAAACTATTTGATAATGAATGACCTCCCAGGAAAAAGGTGAAAAGCCCTCACCAAATAAGCAGAACTCAACTGGACACTAGAGGACATCCCATTGTGTCAGTATTTATGATCTTTTTTGTCCCATGTGTGTTAATATTTTACTTGATGAAACATTTAAAAATCTTCAACTGTGACTATGAACATAAGAAGACTGTAATGTATATGTAAAAGATAAGCACATGATTTTTTTATTTCTCCATATTCAGTGGAGTCCTAAATTTCCCCCTACATATGCTAAGAAAGCAAATCTCTCCAGTGTCCGTTTTATACTACATATACTTCCAGCATCAGAAGCAACCACAGTGCATTTCTTCTCTCTTAGTACTGGTTGCCTTTGAAAATAAGCCCATCTAAAACTCCAAAAGCAATGAAAACAGTTCAGGTGACAAATTAAAAATGTCCCAAAAAAGAGAGTGAAAGGTTCAAATAACTAACTTTTTCTTGAGAAAAGGACAATCATTTTCTGAAAACCTCTGCCACCATGAAGTGACACAAACAACCCTTCCTAAGCACAGGTTACTTTATCAGTGCTGCCAAACGTTCGTAACTAGTGAACACTGTGTTTATCTAATGGACCACAGCAAGTTCAAGCATGGTTGGAGATAGCCATCTCTACAGTAATTTCCAAACCAATGCTCCTTTTTTTGTCCCTTTTACCATTAAGGGAAAGCAAGTTATTAAGGCAAGACAGACAAGAACACTGTTTAGATAGTTGCTCTGAACCCATGCCTGTGTGGTGAAAATGTCACATTTTCATGTCTTCACAAAAAAGCTTAGACCACAGAGGAAAGCATCCCATGGAGTGAAGTTTGTACCAAATGTTCAATCAAATCCACCATGAGTCTCACGGAGGCAATTCCTAAGGACCTTAGAGAGAAAATTCTTAACTTTTTACCCTCTGCACAATGAAACAGTCCAAATCTGAGAGGATCAGGATGGGCTTAACCGGGTTTTCATGTAACTATTTTAAAAATTAAAATCATCCAAAGCACTACATGTCAGACTGAACACTTTTTTGTTATAAAATGTTTAGACATAAAAGACAGAAAGTAAGTCACATAGAATGCTACATACTATTAAATTGTGGTTTATATTCTTCTAACCTGATGTGTTCTGAAAACAAGTATTTAGAAACAAAAATGTGTATATATATGCATATATGCATATCACCTTGCTATTTTGCACAGAAATTTTAATATACAGCATACTGTCCACATCATATGTTTTGAAAAGTTTTTATTTTCTTTTCTCTGTACCATTGAAGTTGCTAACTAATGTTGTATTGCATTCTCTGCCCTCCATTTCTTTGGACTTTTTCTCTATTGTTGTTGCTCAATGTTTGTGAATATTCTGAGCTCTATGATTTTCTTCTTCTCTTCTTTGACATATGCCATAAATATTTCCATGGAGTGATATTCTTGAATCAAATCAATACATGAATGAAACTCTTAAGACTTTGTGATATAATTGTTTAAAATATCCCTAAGATGTCTGTAATGCCTTTCCTCTCTACCTGTATTTGTTATGGTTTTAGACGTGGCAATGCCTTGTTTAAGTCTTTGGTTTTTGCAGCCATAAACCTGTAAATTCTCCTGTATGATTGCTTTCATTGATTCATATTTCATTGGCCAAAAACATCCTACCTCACTGATTTTATGTGCTACCTCACAAAATTATTAGGACACTACTCTCTAATTAAATCCGTAAATTGATCATACCCAGTCTCCTTGCAGATCTCTAAAAAGTCCCTAGAGTCAGATTTACTTCACCTACACAAGAACCAGCTGAAGTTGAGAAACTTACCTTGTAAGTTTTTCTCTTCTGAATGGAAAAATCTGTAACTATTAATGTCTTCTCAAAACCTTAATCTGTGGATGGGTATTGGAACTGACAATTTACAGTAAGATGTAGTAAGACCCAAATCCACAGCATTCACAGGAGAGAGGAAAGTCACACTGCATGAAAAGCCTACTCTCTTACTACTTTCCTCTATCCTCTAGCTGCATTTCATTTAAAGAGCTGGTTCTCAAAGTGTAGTCTCTAGACCAACAGCACTTCTGGGAACTTGTTAGATATGAACGGCTCCAGGGACACTGAATAGTAGCCTATGCTTTAATAATCCCCTCACGTGGTACTCAAGCACACATGAGCATGAGAACACTTGATAGAAAAGACTCTTGTCAAGAAAATATTCAAGGAGCAGCCAATAAAATATTAGAGGTGACATTGTTCTAGAACCTTCCTTGACTGGATTCCTCAGTATAGACCTTCTCCATTTGCCTTTCTGTCATTTTTCATGTATTTTTCATTTATTATACAGTTTTTAACTTATGTAAAATATACATATTGAATAAGTTCAACCCTTTCCTCAAAAACATAATACACACACACACACACACACACCTTATTTTATCTTTTAGGAAACTACAATAACTTATAAAACCAGATCTTTAGTTTTCTCATCTGTCATTCTTTCATCTATGTAACTAATTAACTAATGGCAATTATTCTGCTTCTTAAAATATAAGCTTCTGATTGATTTAAATGCTTCTCTATAGTAACGTGCAAGATATCTCACAAAGATAATATTACTGAATTGGGAATCTAAGGGAGTAAAGATGGAGTCATAGATCATGAGGAAGCCCAGCAAGCACTGGTTGTTGGGAAGGAGAGAAAACTGAGAGAGCATAACCCAACAAGATAATGATTACAGTGGAGGATAGCCAAACAGACCTAGAGACTTCACCTCTGAAAAATGAGAAGGGTCAGATGAGACGCAGGGTACAAACATGGAGACACCTTAGGAGGGAGGATAGGAGGGTGGATGTAGGATTAGAAGGAAAAAAGAGGACTATCTTGTATGTTTGACCCTCAAATGGGAAATGATAGCCATCATTTAAAGAAACGGGAGGCACATGATGAAAGAACCGATAAATTTGACTTGTGGTAATACACTCACCATCAGTTTTTCTCCTCTGAATCTGAGGCTCTCCCTATGGAGAGTGAGATACCCTTAGTCTCCACCTTCCCTTCAGGCTCTGCTCTGAACAACATGCTTTCCCTGATCACCCTTCTCCACCCTGACTGTGAGGTTTCCCAAGACTCTCCCTCAATTTCTCACCCTAATGACAGGCCTCAGAATTATTTTAACAGCCTATTACAGGTTTAGAAATGAGGCAGGGAGGTAAATTCACTTAGACTGCCCCAAAGGGAAGTTGACAACACAGAGTGACACAGGAGAGCAGTGGTCTCCAGAGTGTTGGGACTTCCTACAGGTACTTTCCACTCTCTGAAAAATAACAGTAGTAAGAATAACATGAATGAAGTTCCCCCAACTCAGTGTAAATACTGTGTTTGTGCTGTACATTTTGTGTATTTCAAAACCTGAAGTCTCATAAAAAAAATCACATTTATTGTAAAAAAAAAACAAAAAAAACAAAAAAACTCAGGCTTGATCTCACTTTCTTATCAGTCAATATTTGTTGCCTTAAACTTCTGGAAAAAGCTTCCTATTCATTCTCCAGAGATCACTTGTGACTTCTGTCCCAGTGCTCTTTCTGATTCCCAGGAGCAGTTCAAGTCCCTTTGTGAGAAGTTGTCATTGTTCTCTCTCTTCCATGACCACAGTGAAGCTACTCCACTTGGCTCTCCTGCCCACGCCTACTTTGATCACTCTTGGGTTATTATGACCTAGGGAACTGTCAAGCACATGATAGGGGCTTACAAAAACAGATTTGACCCTGCAGTTAACAGTAATTGTAGCTCTTGCAGAAGACAAGGTTTGGATGCCTAGCACCTACATGGTAGCTCACTACCCTATGTAACTCCAATTCCAGTGATTTTGACAGCCTTTTCTGACCCCTGCAGGCTCCAGGTATGCATGTGGTACACACATATACATGCAGGTAAAATACTCATTTGCACATAAAAAATAAATTTTTTCATGTAATATAAACTTTTTGCTGAGTTTTATCTTCCATAAACAAACAAAAAACTTCCCTTTAGGTCTTTTCACTTATTGTCTTCTTTGTTCTTGTAAAGTCTGTGTTTAATTGCCACAGTTCCATTCATATTATTTGTTGAAGCATCAACAATTCCATTCACATTATTTGCTGAAGCATCAACAGAGTTCTTTCATTCTCTTATTTCAATATAAAAATCACGGCTCTCACTCCATTTACAACTTACGTGTCCACCTGTCTACTGGTTCTGTATACACACAGCCCACAAACATAATATAATAAATCTCTATGGCAACAAAAATTATTTGGTTTATTACTTTCATTCCAGCTCCATATAGTGTTTGAATGAAGGAGAAAAATTACCATCCTAGCATTGGAACAGAGCTGATACACATTAGAGTCTACTAAATTAATTATGACTAGACATATTAAGTATTCTGTCCATTCTAGGTCCTCCATAGTTGGGGAATCAAGAAGAGAAGGGACAGGAAAGAGACAAGGAGGTAATGATATATACAAATGTTAAGATGTCTCACATCCTGACTCCTCATAACCAAAGCCGATGATAGCCAAGCTTTTAGGAAACAAATAGCATGAGTGGGAAGGCCAATAGAGACTTTTTTTTCAAATGTGGCATAATTATGACACTAATATGCATTCCATTCTGATAATTAAATATACAAATGCAACTCCTGGCCATCAGGCTCTGTGAAATATAGGTCATGATCATAAAAAGATGCACCGCTGACTCCACAGAGTTATTCTACCTGGTCCCCTCACCAAAGTGAGGTTATCATGAGAGTCAGAACCTCTCAACTTTCCAGTAATGGCCAGCATGCAGATGGTGTGCACTTTGTGTTCAATATGTTATCACCTTCCATGTGTACTGAATTGCGTGTCCATCAAATTCATCTCCTGAGACTTCCATTGCCACAGAAAATGGCTGCACATGATGACTGGGTGTTTATGAAAATAATTAAGGTTAGGTGAAGTTCATGTCTGGGTTCTAATCCATTTTAACTTATTTTTTTAAGAACTTGGAGCAAAAGAAGCACACACAGATGAAAATAAATCTACAAGCCAAAAAATAAGACCTCAAAAGAAATCAGCCCAGGACATGCCTTAATCTCATATCTCCAGACTCCAGAACTATGAGAAAATAAACCTACCCATGCTGTTTATTAATGACAACCTCAGCAAATGAATGCATCATTTACTTTTAAATGTCTGAGTGCAATCATATAAACTTGAGAACCAAGTAAGTACTTACTATTCCAAAAACTTAATTGTTGACTGATACAATAAAAAAAAGGAAAGAAATGTTCAAAATTAGTAACAGGAAATACTAACTGAAAAGTTAAATGGACAAAAAATTTAAAAGACATTCAGAAGAAAAAAATCTATCACAATGAAAATTATTCTAAGGCCTGGCATGGTGGCATATTCCTTTAATCCAGACACTGGGGTGGTGGGGGCAGGGCAAAGACAGGCAGATCTCTGAGTTCAAAGTCAGCCTGGTCTACACAGTGAGCTCTCAGGCAGCCAAGGCTAGATAGTGAGATACTGTGTCAAAAGAGTAGGGAGAAAAAGAAGGAGGAGGAGGAGGAGGAAGAAGAAGAGGAAGGAAGGAGAAAAAGAATGAAACAAAGAAAGGAAAGAAACAGTAAGAAAACTACTCTCCAAGAAAATATTGCACATATGCTACCTCCTATAAACTGACACCCCAGATTACACCATTTAAACCTATTAATAAGACATGGCACCTGCTTTCAATCCCCACAAACATGAGGCAGAAATAATAAATGTATCTCTCTCTCTCTCTCTCTCTCTCTCTCTCTCTCTGTGTGTGTGTGTGTGTGTGTGTATGTGTGTGTGTGTGTGCGTGTATGTAGGTATAACTATAGTTGTATAAATAAAATTTTAAAATTAGAAACGTAGGAGAGGATACAATGGAATATCTAAAAAGATTATTGCCAGAGAAGTAACAAGCAGTTGCGATTTGGAAAAAAACAAGCACCAAAAAGATGAAAGTATATATTGTAAAATGAAAATTTAAAAACGGCCTATATAAGTGGCAGAAAATGAGTCCAAACTGTAAACTGGAGGCAGAGGAACAAAAAGAAGAACATAACCATCATTGACTCAAGATAGGGCCATATAACATTTCAAAGGTCAATAGCAAGGTCTAAGCTTTCTACATAAAATGCATTGGACCCTTAAACAAAAAGAAAAAGAGTCAACACTTAGAATGCATAATGATTTGCAAATAGCACCATAATGTTCTCCAGCGTTCTGGATCTTCCAGTTATACAGCCATCACGTGTCAGTTTTATATTAAATATCTGGCAGAAAGAGCAGCCTAGCATGCTAGATATAGAACATGTGGTATATCTAAAAGAGAGTCAGGGGTCTTCCAAAGCCTTAAAATTGCTATGGGAAAAGGGGACAAAAATGTCAGAGAAGGATAGAGCAGGGACAGGAGAGCTGTCTCTGCATTAGAGAATCAGTAGGTTTCTAGCCATCTCTATGAGGGTCACCTGACAGTTGTTAGGAGAAGGAAACAAATGGAGGCGGTAACCAGAGCTGAAGACACAGAGCATCTGACCCTTGCTGTTACAGTTGCTAAGTTATAACCCGAAAGCATGCCTTTGCCTCAGCAATGTTTTATTTTGTTCTAAGTGCAAAGTTAGTCTAAAAGATAGCAGTTAAACATTAATTTAGCATACTCAGTGAGAGACACATGCTGTCAGAGGAAGAAGTTACATCACCAGTTGTTTCATAGGAAGAGAGAGCTTCTTTATTTTCTTACTTTTTCAAAAGATTGAGCTGTTGCTTCACTTGAAAATTACCCAATAAAACATGTCCAGTTGTGTGTGCCAATGTGAGTCCATGACTTAGGAAAGGATGGCTGCATTGGACCATTAAAAAGCAAAGACTGTAGAATGCAAATAGGCAGTCATGTTAGTATCTCCAGAATAACTTCTCCAAAACTTCAAATAGAATAAAAGTCTATCGATTAACACTTAATTAAAAAGATAAAGCAACCGGTGTGATTTCACACTTGAAAGAAAAATTATGACAACTTAATTTAATGCCAAAATAAGAAATTTATTTTTTAATAGAATAGTATGGGAGTTTTAAGAAGAACATAACTGCTAATAAAAATTGAGATGTTTATCATATTGATAGATCATAATAAATTTTTACAACACCCTGCCACCATGTGAAATATGAAAATAAATTTGACTGGAATATATAAAGCCTGTTTCAGTTCTCAGAAGAGGAAAATCGATTATTTAAACCATGAAAATTAAAACCATAGTTTAAGTTTTCCATCATTAAAGCTTCTAATGTCCAGCAGTATGCATTTCACAGCATGTATTTAAGTATTTTTGGAGGTAGTTCTAAGTAGATTAGATATCCAAAATCTCAACATGTATAGATTACTAATTTTAAAATTAATTTGATCTCCCTTAAAATTGAAACTACCACCGAACACAAATTTACTGTTATACATTGAGTTACTGCATTTTGAATGCCTGTGTCATTGTAGCCCATCAATGTAAAGGATATTAGCTATCCTTTGATTCACAGGTAAGCATTTCTATTATAACAAAATATGGTAAATGAACTTATCTTGCTAATGTCAGCATTACTGCCAAGAGTTAACAATGGCTTGTGACACTTACTATCGTGATAGTAAGCTTGGAACTACACCAGAGACCCTGTGCATGCTAAGTTGTAATTATACTTTCACTTTTATTGAAAATAGATTATTTTTCCTCTGCGATATAACCTGATTACAGTTCCCCCTGCCTCTACAACTCCCAGTTCCTCTTTATTTCCCCTCCCATCGGGATCTACTCCCTTTCTGCCTCTCAGAAAAGTACAGGCTTCTAAGAGCTAACAGTCAAACATAGCAAAATAAAATGCAATAATATAAAACAAAAACCATCACATTGAAGTTGGAGAAGACAAAACAACAGAAGAAACTGAGCCCAAGAGAGGGCACAAGAATCACAGACTCACTGTTCACACATTTGGGAGCCCCATAAAAGTACTAAACTGAAAGCTATAGTGTGTAAACAGAGGACCTGATACAGAACCATGTCAGCCCTGTGCTCGTTGCTTCAATCTCTTGTGGGTTCGTATGAGCTTTCCTCAATTGGTTTAGATTTTATAAGGACTTGTTCGACTTGTTCTTCAGGTGTTCTCCATGTCTTCTTGTTTAGGTTCGTTCCATCTCCTCTTCCTCAATGTTCTCCTGAGCTTTGAAGGGAGGGATTTGATGGAAACATCCCATATAGAGCTGCATGTTCCAAAGTCTCTCTTGCTCTCTGTATAATGTATGGCTATGGGTCTCTATTTGCTCCCATTTGCTGTAGGAGGAAGCTTTATTTATTTGATGATGGTTGAATAAGGCACTGATCTATGAGTATAGCAGTGTGGAATAGCCTTGAACTTATTGGCAGAAGAGAAGAATTTCTGTTGTGGAATATTAGTTGAAAATGTAGAACATATGTTTATGTTGTAGAACATTTGTTTAATGATGTAAATATGTGTTGCATTCCTTTATGTTGCATTTGTTTAACTCTGGTCAACTGTGTTACTTTGCCTTTCTAAAACTCATAATTGAGTCTAATTTAGCTGAATGGCCAATAGCTAGGCAGGAGAAAGGACAGGCAGAGCTGGCAGGTAGAGAGAATAAATAGGAGAAGAAATCTGTGAAGCAGAGATCAGGGAACAAAGGGAGAAGGAAAAGAGAACTCCAGGGGCCAGCCTCCCAGCTACATAGCAAACCACAGAGTAAGGAATAAAGAAAGGTATATAGAAAGATAAAAGGCCAGAGGCAAAAGGCAGACAAATAGTTTAAGTTAAGAAAAGCTGCCTAGAAACAAGCCAAGCTAAGGCTGGGCATTCATAAGTAATAATAAGTCTCCGTGTGATTATCTGAGAGGTGGGCAGTCCACCTCCCAAAGAGCAAAGACCAAACGAAAGAGAAAAAGAAAAAAACTACAGGCACTAAGATCAAGAATTAATAAATGGAACCTCATGAAACTGGAATGCTTCTGTAAGGCAACTGTATTCTTAGCTTTGCATTTTTATACATTGAATTTAAAGAATATGTATAACCCGTATACACGTATGAAGCCTTAAAGCCAACCCTATTACAGGGTACACTTTATCTTTTTGTTTTGGTTGGTGGTACTGGAGTGAGTTCACTGGGTTCAGATGCAGTCGAACTAAACTTGTTGACTTAGACTCTGGAACACAAGGCAGTCAGTGACCTTTCTGGAGCCAAGGCTTCTTCCTGTAAACGTGAGTGTGATTGCTCTTGCGCATGCGTTGTACAGCACTGAGCTATCATTGCCAAAATTCTAACTTCAATAGAGATCAAATGTTCTTAGAAGAAATATTATTTAGACCGGTGTGATATTGAATGAATAAACCCATCCTTTGGGGGTTTCTCCATTAAGGAATATCAAGAATATTAATAATAACAGTGTTCTTATGTCAGACACAAACCATGTGAAAGGCAGTATTACATATGTTTCAAGCCTGGTAAATTTTTAGGAAAATTAATAATGAGTTTGCTGAACAAAAGCCCAGTAGGTGAACTTCAGAAAAGCAATCAAAATGCAAAATTTTGAAAATATTTCTGTGTAACAGAAAGCACCTAAATATCTTCAATTTATAAAAAAAAGAATAAATGTAACAAAATTAAAATCTCTCTATAGGTAAAACAAATACAAAGGAACATATTAGAATTCTAATTTTATTTAAAATGTGTTAAGAACAAAAGCATGTGAAAAACTGATAAGCATACAAAACAGTCCGTGTTCTCAGAGTTTGCTCTGAAGTCTCACCCAGGAAACAAAACAGCTTTATGTGTGTCTGTAGCAGCTTTCAAGTTAAAGACCCCAATCTGCCTCTTTTATTTAGCGGTTCTGGGTTGCTAATTGGTTAAAGACTCTCTGGGAAGAGCAGTTACGCTGATGGGCAAAATTGTATACCAATAATGTAAGGAGAACTACAATCCATTTTTAGGATTTCACATCAAGAGGGGCAAGAAGGAATGATTTTACTGGGTTACACACACATGCATGCACACACACACACGCACGCACGCACGCACAGAGAGAGATAATTTTAAAACATTTAATGGTAGCGAGGAGTAAATTATTTAACCAGGGATAAGAGCCTTTTGGTAGCTATCACTCACTGCTGTAAATCTGCTGAAGTCTGCATTTCCTGGCTGCTGGCTCTGTTTATTTAAAGTCATTCTTGATGCTCTGCGGGAAAGGGTTTCAGTGCTGCTGCCAAACACTCACTAGATTAAAAATGTGCTCTACTGATAATATTTTTATAAACACTGCACACTGAACACGAGCAACGTTCTTCAACTATCAGTTCACTGCTCTTCCCCAGCCAGGCTTCCCAGGAGGGCTTGTCAATCCACAGGTTCGGTTCCAGTGGGCTATCTCTGCTGTTAGAAAACTAACATCAAAGTCCCCTATTGGTTAAGTGCTGAAGTAGGTGTCACTCTCTAGCAAAACAGTAAAGACAATGTGTCAGTGTGAATGTTGGAATGTCTAAATATTTGCTAGAAAAAAAGAAATGTCCATATAGCGAAGGCAGTTCTGGGAAACAAATGATGTGATGTCACATGTGACTAACAGACGAGGATTCTGATTTTTAAAACCTGCCCCTCCGTTCCATAGACAGTAGAAAGATGCCTCCACTACAATTAAAGTATTTGCAGGTAACACTCCTAGATTTTCCATTATCCCTATAGATTTATCCTCAGACTCCAAACTCACCAGCTGCATTAGAACAAATTTTGTTCACAGTGTGCTTCATGAGTATCTAGAAGTGTCTAACCTGAAAACTAGAGCATAACAATAGCTGAGCAGACAAGTAGAAGGAACAAGAGATGAAAATATATATTCTACAAAGTTAAAGGCGACAGACAATCGGGTAAGGAGGTCAAACACATGAGCCTACAAAGAACGAAAGTGTGAAAGTAGCAACAAAGATAAATGTTAAGCCTCCCTCATTACCCAGTCTCTGGACCACTTCCTGTGGATTCTCTAAATTACTTTCAAACTCCAAGTTTCATCCTCCAAATGATGTCTGACTCCGAACATCGGCCAAACTGCCTGGGCTGATTTAATTTTGGAAAAGGGTGGTAGAGCACTTTTGTGTCATTTTTGCTTTATTAGTCTTTGAAAATAAATACAAATTCATTGAAAAAGAAAACTTACGTGGCCTTTTTTAATGTGGCAAACTAAAATTTCCCCATAAGGATAGTGTCACTTTATGCTTTTGACCCTGTCTTTTGTGTCACCCATTGTTACTTAGGGTTACTTTGAATAGCACAGAAGTGTAATTATTCCAGTCATGGCAAAGAATAGTGTTCTCGAGTAAGTTCAAGAAAAGCCTCTTAATTCTTCCCAGGTACTTAGGCCTCCATCTGGTAGCTGCTCCCAGCTTTTTAATGGGGCCTCATTATAGCAGAGCACTAATGACCTTTTGACTTTCAGCAGAGATAACTGAGACACACAATCATGTCTATATATAGTATACACACACACATAGAAATAAATTCTTTAAAAAGAAACATTAATTCAATTTTTATAAAAACAAAACAAGATAGAACTAGGAACAAGTGACAGGAGTCAGTTCAGGGCTATAGCATCTTAAGCACTATGGTTCGAGATTTAATATATTTTCTTAGAACACCACATATGGAGCAGAGACACGTATGTGCTAGAAAAAAATGCTGTACCATTGGTATATACCACCAGCCCTTTACTTAACCCATGATACAAGCAACCACCAAGGAGCCTAAGAATATTGAATATGGGATGTTGCCGATTCCCTATCAAATCTTACCACCACTGCTAGCTTTTATTCATGTTATAAGTCACTGTTAAAAAGTGACATCAATGCCATCAATAACTGGGTTCAGGCCTTTTTGACTACATAGAACCTAGTCAATATCATGTGCTAAGAGCAGTAAGTGAGAAAAGACCTGGAAGATATATGAGGCTTCAGGGGGAAAATTTATCCCAAGGAAGAAGTCGTGTGCAGTGGGGTGTGTGTGTGTGGGGGGGGTGGATCATTGACATAGCTCAGCAGGCAAACGCTCTGGCTGCCAGGCCTGATGACCCTAACCCTAACCCACATGGCAGAAAAAGAAAACCAGTTTTCTCAAGTTTCCCTCTGACCTACACACACACACACACACACACACACACACACACACACACACACACACACGCGCGCACGCATTTGTGCACAGGCACGCACTTCATGTCCTGCACGTGCCCCACCTTTCACCCACTAAATAAATATGTGTAAATTTAAAACAAGAGAAAGGAGAGAGGGATAGCATGACGTTAGCATTTCCATCGTCTGTACTTCAACATCTTTGTTCAGCCACACGCTCCCACCATCATGATGCTCTGCCCCACTAGGAGAGCCAATAGTATTAAATGAACACTCTGAAGCTTTGGGGAAGAGAAATCCTTCCTCCATGTCAGTTGTTTCTCCAAGCTATTGGACCATAGTGATGATGAGAAAGGTTAATTCATTCAAACCCCACTCTGTAGTGGACCTGCAGAGTGTAAAACCAGGTAGGGGCAATAATAACACTCTGAGGCCTGATCTAGACTACAGTATGTAGCCTGCCAAGAACCAAGCACAGCTGAGCTGGAGCTGGAGATGATTCTCCACTCATTGATAGAGGGACAATGAGAAGCAATCTCCAGGAAGACATACTAGCACCATTTCAGGTGATAGTTCAAACAAAAGCAGCTAGAATCAGCACTAAATCATCTGCCCCATGATCCTAGCACAGTATAATAGTATAATATCATCCTAAGGCAGTGACAAAGTAACAGACATATCAATGAAGATTGATCCATCCATAGAAAAGTAGACCAGATATCATTGGGGTGGAGGGAGGAAACTATGATAGCTGAGTACAGCCTTTATCTTTTCGATGTGAAATGTTAAGAAACAGACAGTAAAAGTCAGGTTGCATCTCTAAAGAACCTAGGGAAATCTACAAGCACTGAGAAAGAAAAACTAGGTGTGATGTAAGACGTCATCAAGTTAGTAGAAAGAAAGACCCAGAAACCAACAGAACAGTGGTAAGAAAGAGGGACAAGCTAAAGGGTAGTGATGTGACTCTATTTCTGATAGATGACTGGGGATAATTTTTACTTAAAATGTTAGAGATAGATATAAATGACGGAAAATGTCGATTCTAGCTGGTTTTATGATAAGTATATAAATTAGGAACCAAAATATCTCTGCATTAACCTACTCTTTTGCATGTTTCTTTTGTCCTTTTCTCCTCTGTCTCGTACATTCATGTTCATGCCAGTCCTGTCTTCTCTAAGTAGTCCCCTTCCTTGTCATGCCTACTCAATATCTGAATATTCTAGAGTCAACCTCAACAATGTCTTCTATTTGTCCCCATTTCTCTAAGGTACACAGCATGCCCTCAGACCTTCTTAAACGGCCTCATAGAAAATTATATTAGTCACCCATTACGATTTCACCTTCCATGGCTCTCATTACTTATAGTCAACAATCTTAAAATATTAAATTGAAGATCCCGGAAATAATTTACAAATCTTAAATTGTGTTCACTTGTAAGACGTGCAATGAAATCTCATGCCATCCTTGTTCTCACACAGGATATAAACCAGTCCTTTGCTCTTTGTGCAATGTGTCTGCACTGAATAAGCTACCCACAAGCTAGTCCCTTAGACACTTGTAACCATCTTGATTATAGGATACACTGTAGCTTGTCACAATTAACAATGACCACAAAGAAAAAGATATGTTGTCAGGTCAAGTATTTCAAAGTTGATCCATAAAGTAGTTCCTTTAAATATAGGGAAAATACAATAAAATAACCCTAAGAGGGAAAAATTACATCCACATGCATGTGTACCACATTCCCAATGTATTGTAATCATTATCCCATTTGATTATTAATTACTGTTGCTAATATTTCACTGTACTTAATTTACGAACTAAATTTTTGACAAGGATGTATATATAGGAAAAATATAGATACATAGAATTCTTACCACCCATGATTTTTGCTATCTACTGTGTGGTCTTCAGATATAGCATCTACAGAAAAGTGGAGACAAATACATTTTCTGAATGCCCAAAATTTCCTAGGCTCTCAAGGAGTACTCTTCTCTTTTGCTGTTCTAAAGCCTGCAACTTTGTCTCTGTTGGGCTGTAAATTTGTGGAGCAAATTTGTAATGCTTCATTTTTAGGAAGCTCAAGAGTATTTGCTTGAATCAAGTGGATATATGAAAACAAGAATGAATGACATTATAATTATATAGGTAATTGTTTAAAATAATCAGGTTTAACTTTTAATATAGTATTTTAAATATTTACATTTACGGGGTCTTCATATAAATTTTCTATATTATTTTCCTACCTACAAATATGTAAACATGTATGAGTCTAAATGGCTAAGATTAAATACCTGAGACATATGAACTAATGAAGAAGAGAGGTTTGTTTAATAGTTCTAAAGGTTCAAATGACTATGAAGACTTTGGGGTACAGGGTAACCCTTTTCTACATCACCTCAATTTGTCTAGCAACAACAGAAGTACCTACAGGAGCAAAAATAGTCTTTGCAGACCCAGGAAATACAGAGGACTGAATGGGTCCAGACTTGCGCCTTTTGTAGCAACCCTTTCATGGAAACTAAAGTATCTAAGTCCTGTAGAGAGCATGAACTTAAGACCTTCCACAAAGGCCTATCAAAGCCTCCCCAGTACTTCCAAACAATCCCTCCTGGAGACAAAACCTTCGATCACATGAAGCCCCTGGGGAACACCCAAACTGTTTCAGGCACCCCTCAGATGCATATTGCGATGCTCTTGCTATCACACACACACACACACACACACACACACACACACACACACAAAGGTTCCTATACTATTCTAGTGAAGTCACATGTTACAGTGGTAGGCTTAACTGAAAGACTTGAAGTCTAGTTCAGTTCCACCAGTTGCTAAGTTACTTCTCTCTAAGCCTCTGATTGTTTGGATACAAATGACCTCATTTCTAGATTGTCCTGAGACCATAATGATATGACAGTGATATAGCATACAGTTTATGCACATAGACCTCAATACTTTGTAGAAACTCAGCACAGTGGAAATTGATTGCACATTTTCCTTTTACCTTTTATCTTTTCCCTTTATTGCTTTGTTCCTTCCTCTCGGTTTCCATCTCTCTATTTGTTCAAACTACTGTTTAATGTACTGTACTAGAATAAATATAGGACTAGAAGCCAAAGACTTACATTCTACAGTTTAATATTTGAATGACCTTGTGTAACACACTCCATGTTTACAGAACAGCTTCCATTTCTGTATAATGAAAAAACCCTGAATGCCATGAAAGCTATAAATATTTATTAATCTATAAGGTTTTTAGAAAGTTAAAAACAACATGAGATCACTATCACTTCCCTATTTTATCTAACATCTCCCTTTGAGGTCAGGTCCTTGACTTTGAACACAAGCAGAGTTTTAAGAGATGGCTTTCTTCTAACAACCGGAATGTGAAGTTTTCTTTTAAATGCAAGGATCTCCATGCGAAACAACTCAATTGATAATCCCTAGATTTGGTAAGGTTAAAGTATGACAGAAAAAAATAATTAGCTTGTGTGCACATTTATGTGATTTGTGGAGGGGCGCTGGAGTGCTGGGGGAATGTGGAGGCCAGAGGTCAATGCTAGCTGTCTTTATCTATTCCTCTCCATCTTATTTTTCAGATAAAGTCTTTCATTGAACCAGTAGCTCAAACATTTTGCAAGTCAGGCTGAACAACAAGTGTTGTCTGAGATATAGAATTATAGGTACTTGACTTTTTATGTATACAAGCAATCAAAACTCAGGCCCACATACTTAGACAGAAAAGACTTGCCTACCATCCTTCCAGCCCCACAAATTAGTCTTTATATACCATTGTTGTGTTTGAGGTGACTTACCTGGACATAGATGCAAATGGCAATCAGCAAAGAGCTCCATGGTATTTTATTATTATTAGAGTATTTGGTCTCATCAAGAAAGCCTAAAAATGGAAACTGTCAAATATGCAAATCCTAAGGAATTGACTAGAATTTTGCTTAACCTTTCTTCAGAAAATTTTGCATGTTCTGGCAAAGATTAGCAAACCATCATCACTGAAAGAAAACTCACTTTCAAAGACTGCTATTTGCTATGTTTTTCCAAAAGTCTGTCATTACCACCTGTACACATTAGGTAATTATCTCTTGTCTGTTGTTTAAATACATGCATTTTGTTTACATTACTCTGTACTGCTAAGTAAGAGGTCTTTAAAAGTAACTTGTTTTACAAAATGTTTTAAAGTCTATGAACAGTAAATATAATTTAGGGGGAAGGATCATATCCTAAGAACTGAAAAGACACCAAACAGTTGTCACATACATGGTCACTTTGTAAAAAAAAAAAAAAAGAGTAACAGGCTCACATGAAAAATAAAGTTTATTCCATTTTATTCTTTCTTATAAATTATGAAAAATGATCTGTATTTGCCTTGAGCTGTGTGATGAGCAAGAAAGATAATATCCATTGTGTGAAGGCACTGAGAAATATCTTGGCTATTTCTTAACAAGGTCATAATTAAGTACCATGATAATATATTAATTAAATGCTAATTCATAAAGTGAAAAATCTTAGGTGCCATAGAAGTTTCTTTTTAACGAAGCTCTATTAACACCTAGACATCATGTACTCTAATATTTCATAGAGTTCTCCTTGTGCACACTGCTTTAAACAAGTTGAAGCAATTACAAAAATGACAGAAGAGATAGAAATTGAGCTGGAGTTTTGAGGTAAATGGGCTGTAAACAAGTGGCAAGATTGGTATTGAAGCAATCACATTGGCCGTCAAAAACATTCTATCTTTTATAAGTGCATCTCAAATCTTAAATCCAGGATTTGAAGCTACACTCACTCTTCTGAGGTAAGGAAATCCATCAGTGTAGGGATGATGGTACTCATTCAGTTTAATGTGCTGATAGGCAGAAACTGGACATGTGGTTTAGCTAAGCATCCCTCAGGCATTTCTTAAAACCACTACTCCACAAAACAGTAACACTAGCATAAGCTTTGAACCACTTAGAAAGACAGGAGACAAGGACAAGAGTCATCGTTGGCAGCTTGTTTCCAACTTCACTGATTCTGTTGAGTGTGATCAATCAGTATTAATCAAAATCTTTAGGGCAATTACTTGACACTGCAGTCCAATTCATATTCCTATTGTCTTTTCTCTTTTCAGGCTCTTTTGTCTTCTCTTATCCCAGATTCTTTATTCAGTATATTGCTACAAATTTTATTGCAGTATAAGTGTATAAATCTTAAGTGCCCAACACAAAGACTCCTTGCTAAATGAGACTGTCACTCAAGACCATTCACATCAGTAGCAGAATAGTTATTAGAACAAAAGGAAAACCATCCATGGGCCCTCTACTTAATATCAGTCACAAGGACTTGGGTCTGCTTTTGACCTTTGTATATATGGAATTGCACAGTATATACACTTGTGTCTGACTCCTTTCATTCAGGAGTAGCTATATGAGTTATGTGCACCAAGCATGTTTCATATTACAGTGGTACCAAACAATTTTCACACATTCATCTGTTTCTTGCTTATTGGTGCTAAATGCTGTTTTTATCTGTTAGGAAAAAATAAAGCCACAAACATCATTTTACATACATATTTATGTAAGTATCAACGCATTTATCTTTGGAAACATATTGAGATACGAAGATTCTAAGTCACAAGTTATGAATACAATTAGCTTTAGGTAGATAATGTCAGGGAGTTTTCCAAAATAATAGTTTCAATTTAATCCGTATCATCTGATAGGATTTCAGTTTCTATATGTCTGTGCTTACAGTTGATGATATCTGAGTTCTGTTTGTTTCTATTTTAGCCATTTCAATAGGGAAATATTAGACTCTCAAAATGGTTGTTAGATTCATTTCTCTCATGACCAAGAACTTCGAATGTGTTTGAAAGACAGCTTCATGTCCAGCAGAGTGTAGCCTTCCCTTCCATCTGCCTGGGCCCTGCCACAGTTGCAGTCCCCAGATAACACACAGGGCGCTATATTAATTATGAAGCTGTTGGCCGTTTGCTTGTTTCTTCCTGACTAGCTCTGACTTAAGTATTTAACCCATAATTGTTAATCTAAGTATTTCTCTTACCGGAGAAAAGGTACTGGCAGGCTACAGTGTGTCTCTCTTTCCTATCTTGCTTCCCTATTGGCCAACAGTGCTTTATTGACATATACACAGGACTTCCCCATCAATGTCCTTTAAGTAAAATATTTTCTAAATATTTTTGTTGATTTTTGAATGGGCTGCCCACCTTCCTATTGATTGTAGATCTCTTATTATGTTCTACATGAAATTGTTTGTTATTTGTATGCATTGCAAACAGACTTGACCCTTGCTGTTTGCATTTTAAAAGACTGAAGCATTTTAATACATTTTTCTTATCAAGATTTCTTTAATGTTTGTGTCTTTTATCGAAACTCTCCTCTCTCTGATAATGTACGAGTTTTTCTTACATTTTCTCTAGAAATACTATTAATTATAGATAGATAGATGATAGATAGATAGATAGATAGATAGATAGATAGATAGATAGATAGGTTCTACCTTACTATGAGGCTTTAGAAAAATAATGGATTTCTGTTGAATGAATCATAAGACACAGATTCACTGTGACAAGCTCTTAGTAAAGTCCAAAGTCTACAGGAGAGACCAAACCAAGAACAGTAAAATAATTTGGAGCCTCCAACACCTAGGATACAGGAACCTTTAAACAGTCATTTTCAAATAACATCAATGTAAGTCCTTACACGTCACAGAAATCCATATACTTCAGTTCCTATCACTCAGTTCAAAATATGAAATCCAGCAAAAATTATAAGACACAGGAGACGGCAGCAATTCATGTTTATAGGGATAAACCAATCAGTAGAATCTATTCAGACTCAGATGGTAGAATTATTAGACAAAGGAATTTAAAATAACCAGGATAACTATTTTATGGTCTTTCATTGGAACCTGCAAGACAAAGGGGATGATGAAAGCAGAGATGTAGCAACTGAGAAAGAATTGAAGAGAAGTTCAGGAACCAAAAAAATTGCAATAGAAACAGAGAAATAACCAATACATTTGATGAGCTCATCAGATTTGACCCAACTGAGCAGAAAAAAAAGACAACTTGATGACAGGTCAAAATGATCTTCCTAAAATGCAATGCAAACAGAAGAGCAATGGGGTTAAAAGGGAAAAAAGTAAAAACAAAGGGTAAGTATCAAATGTTGAAACTTATGTGTTCTCTATAGGAACATCAGGAAAAGAAGAAAGTAACAAAAGTATCTCAAGTAAAAATGGCCAAAAAGTTTTCAAAACTAATAGCAGACACAAACATTTAGGAAGCTGAGACTAACAGCAAAGAATCCTAAACCTTCAAGTAGCATAATGGAAACTAAAAGAAACTCTAAAGCCAGATGAAGGAAGGGCATACATTCAGAGACACAAATAGGAGGATGACAGCCTATACTACAACAGAGATTGTTGAAGAACATGAGAATAAAGTGTTGAGACAAGTAGTATAACACTACAATCAACAAAATCATCTTTAAAAGTAAAGGAAATATAAAGATGCTGTTGTTGGGCAGTAGTGGCACATGCATTTAATCCCAGCACTGGGATGGCAGACTCAGATGGATCTCTGTGATTCTGAGGCCAGATGGTCTACAGAATGAGTTCCTGAACAGCGAGGGATATACAGAGAAACCCTGTCTCAAAAAAAAAAAAAAAGAAAGAAAGAAAGAAAGAAAAAAATGATACTGTCAAACAAAATCTGAGGGAATTTATGTTCTATATACTTGCCACTCTTCAAGTTGTTCTAAAGAAAATTTCAGGAAATGAAGTGAGGCCTTGGAAGTCAGCTCAGTCTGGAAGTGCCTCTGCATAGATGTGAATACATGAGTTCGATTCTCCAAATCAATGTACAAAAACTCGGGTTTACTGGGGTAGTTTACAATTCCAGTACTGGAGAAGTAGAGCCAAGCTGATTCTGAGAACTTGGTAGCCAGAAATTTGAGCCTACTTGGTGATCTCTAAGTCATAGAGAGACTGTCTCCAAAACAAGGAAAACAGCACTTAAAGTGTAGTCTGATAGCCACATACACATAAGCAAGTACGGGAACATCTACATACACACATACCTAGACACACAGAAAACACACACAAAGAAATGAAACAAAAGGGAAATAAAACTGACAAAAATCTTGGTGGATATAAGAAGGAAAGATCACTAGAAAAAGAATAGATGGAGATAAAATAAATATGAATCTATCTTTCTGCAGTCAAAATGCTGGATGTTAAAATTTGTGATTATAAATGACAATGTTACAAAGAACAGAAGTGAATAATTGGAAATATTCCTTTATAGTGTATTGTACCACATTGAAAACTGTATAATATTACTTTTAAATGCATGTATATTAGCTTAAAACATACACTGTAAACTCTAGATACAGCATTAAAATATTTTGTTAAGAATTATGATTGATAGTATATGTTAAGATATACCATGGAATCACTTAAAAATCCTTAACTAAAACCCAAATGGATATAAAAAGAAGCTTCTGGCAACACATAAAAACAGTTACAAGAATGGTTGTTATTAATTCAGACATAGCATTCATCATTTTAGAGATGAAGAGTTTAAAGATTACAAAACAGGGATTAAAATGTTAGACATGATGGCTCATATCTGTCACCTTAGCACTTAAGGAGTAGAGGCAGGGAAATTACAAGGTAGTGGGTGGCATGAGTGCTGTGCAATGTCTTTCTGTACTCTGTGAACATGTGTTGTTCTCTCTGGTTGATAAATAAAGCTGCTTTGGCCTATGGCAAGTCAGAATAGAGCCAGGTGAGAAACCTAAGTGGAGATACAGGAGAAGAAGGTCATAGTCTGAGAGATGCAAGTAGACACCCAAGAAAGAATATGCCAGCAGACCAATAAAAGTCACAGCCACAGCTTAATAAAAATGGGTTAATTTAAAGGTGAAACCTAGTTAGTAATAAACATTAGTCATTGGTCAAGCATTTATAAGTAATATTAGGCCTCCGAGTCGTTATTCAGGAACTGGTGGGCAGTAGGGAGACCTCTGATTACACATAAGCTACACAGAAAACTCTGATTATAAAAAACAAAATGGATGGGGAGGCACAGACTATCAAAGAAGGCTTTTTAAAAATACCCTTCAACAGATTCGTTTTAATAAACCCATTTGCAAACATACAAACAGTAGTAAAGCAGAGGACTACAGAAAGACATACCCTTTTCCTCATATCACAGAAAGCTCTTTTTAAGAGCATATCTCAAAGCAAGAGAGAATCATAAAGAATGGTCAATTCTCCAAATTAAAATTTTAGAAAAGAGCATGAATGTAACTGTGTGTGAAGATAACAATTGAACACAAAACTGATAGATCTGAAGGGGGAACAGACAAGGCCACTATTATGTTCAAGGACTTCAACAGTCTTCTGTCAGCAATTGATAGATCAAGCAGGCAGAAAATCAGTAAGGATGTCATTGACCTGAACAGCACCATCAATCAATTTGAATATTCCTTCCAACAGCTGCCAAACACACATTCTTTTAAATCTCACATGAAATGTTCTTCAAGATGGACCACATTCAAAACATAAAGCACACATTAACATATCTAAAAGTCCAAAAATAATGTAAATTATGTTGTCAGATAACAAGGTGATTAAAGTAGAAATCAATAGCAGAAAGAGAGCTGGAAATAATCCAGGTATCAAAATATACCTCAAGAGACATTGCAAAAACAACATCTATCTGGATGAAAACTTACCTTAACTTTCAGACATGACGTAAAATTAGCATTGAAAGAAAATATATCCCATTAAAGGAAAGTACTAGAAAAAGAGAAAGTAACAAAAAGTAAAAGTTAGAAACTAGGGAAAAGAGAGAGGGGGGAGTGAAGAAGAAATTGAGCTTAATGTAAGTACCATAAAAGACAAGATGATTAGAGAAGGAGTGAAATGGTGGTCAGGTAATTTACTTAACAAATTACTAAAGCAAGTTTAATGTAAATATTTGCATAGAAGATTTTACAACACTATGTTTTTTTTTCTTTGGTGTATGTCTCAGTTTTCCTTCTTTTGTTGTGATCAAATATACTGCGGAAAAGAAGTGTAGAGGGGAAAAGATTTATTCATTTTACAGTTCCAGTTTATAACCCATCAGATCAAGAAGGTGGAAGGGATGGAGAGCTGATCACATCACACACATCCAACAGCACAGAGAAAGAAATAATTACCATACTGTCTTGCCTGCTTGCTTCCTGGTGCTTGGCTCAATTTCTCTACTCTTAAATAGTTCAGGATCCCTTGCCTAAGATATGGTGCTGCCCACAGTGGGCTGGATACTCCCACATCAATTAAGTTTATTAAGATAATCATCCACAAACATACGCATTTGTTTTGTTTTGTTTTTTTGAGACAGATTCTCAGTGTGTAACCTGACTGAAACTCCCTTTGTAGATTAGGCTGGCCTTGAAAATCTAGAGATCCACCCATCTCTGCCGCCCAGTTGCTGGCAATAAAAGCTTATCGAACCTGGCTTCTCAATCCTTTTGTTTTAACACTTGGTATTGCCAATCTTTTATTTGGGGACACAGAAGTAAGTATGTAATGGTTTACAACCCCTTGACTTTTAATATTAGTCTCCTACATACAAATATGCATTAAGTAACTCTCCCTATGCTTCCCAGTCATTTGTTTACTTTATATTAAAAACTGTCTAGGCCTCTGACCATTGTTTCATGAAAAGTATTATTATTCTTATCATTGTTAAATTTTAAGAGTTTCTATGTATAATAAAAATAGTTCCTCTAAAATTTATATACATGTGCATACATACTTATAAAGATACACACAAAACACATAGAGTCACTTGTTTCTAAAAAATTTGTGCAGATTCTTAAGAGTTTACTGGCCTTCAGAACTGACTCAATAAAGTGATTGTCACTTGTACATGAAACCACTCTGGCTGTTTGCCTAACGCTGCTCATTGTGCACTAGCGGTCCCCAAAAGTTCAAAGTCCAAGATGGCACCCCTCAAGGGCAAGTTGATTGTGAATCTACTTAAGGAAGAACAGGCCCCCCAGAACGGTTGTTGGGATTTGATGCTGTTGGCTTGCCTTGTGCCATCAGTCTCCTAATGAAGGACTTGACAGCTGAGCTTGCCCTTGTTGATGTCATGGAAGACAAGCTAAAAGGAGAGATAATGGGTCTCCAATATGGCAGTCTTTTCCTCGGAACACCAAAAATTGTCTCTGGCAAAGATTATAGTGTGACTGTAAACTCCAAGCTGGTCATTGTCACAGCTGGGGCCTGTCAACAAGAAGAAGAGAGCCAACTCAATCTGGTCCAGCAAAACATGAACATCTTTCAAGTTCATCATTCCCAATGTTGTGAAGTACAGTCCAAACTGTAAGCTGCTTATTGTTTCAAACCCAGTGGATATCTTGACCTATGTTGCTTGGAAAACAAGTGGCTTTCCCAAAAACTGAGTTATCGGAAGTGGCTGCAATCTGGATTCCACTTGGTTCTGTTACCTGATGGGAGAAAGGTTGGGTGTTCATCCACTAAGCTGTCATGGATGGGTCGTAGGGAGAGCATGGAGTCTCCAGTATGCCTGTGTGGAGTGCTGTGCATGTTGCTGGTGTCTCCCTAAAGAATCTGAATCCAGAACTGGACACTGATGCTGACAAGGAACAGTGGAAGGAGGTCCATAAGCAGGTGGTTGATCGTGCCTGTGAGGTGATTAAACTGAAGGGTTACACATCCTGGGCCTTTGGCCTGTCTGTGACCGACTTGGCCAAGAGAATGATGAATAATCTTAGGTGGGTGCATCCTATTTCTACCATGATTAAGGGTCTCTATGGAATCAAGGATGATGTCTACCTCAGTGTACCTTGTGTCCTGGGACAAAATGGAATCTCAGATGTTATGAAGGTGACTAATTTCTGAAGAGGAGGCTCTCTTGAAAAACAATGCAGATACATTTTGGTGGATCCAGAAAGAGGTGCAGTTCTGCAGTCCTCAGATACCCTAGGGCTTCACTGTCCAGGCTTCAGCAGGGTTTCTATGGAGAGCACACACATCTATCTACTCATCTGAGCTGTGTTTAGTGTGGTTGTGTTGAGATAGCCTGGAGAAAAACTCACTTCCCACAGCTCTACTCTGATGCTAAGTGGTACTTGTGTAGTGGTGACCTGGTTGGTGTGACAGTCCCACTGTCTCCAAGGCACACTGCCAATTGTGTACAGGCTTCAATTAGTCATGATCCTGTGTCTGTCCTGTGCACCCTCACCAAACATGCCTAGGTCAGTGAGTTCCCAGTTAGTCACAACCTGGCTCCAGTGTGTAAGTCTATTATGCTTATCATCTGCATAACTGTTCTGAAGAACATTATTATTTTGTGTATTATGTGACTGTAGTGTACATTGAAATATTGTATAACAAGTAAGATCTGTATATGGATGATGCAACCAATTACCCAAGTGTCATGCCAATGAAAATATCAAGTAAACCTTGAACAGTGTCAAAAAAAGACATAGACTAACAGAATACATACAAAAACAGAATACATACAAAAACAGAATCTTCTGTTGCATACAAGAAACACATTTCATTGTCAAAGATAGACAATACCTCAGAGTCAAGGGTTGGGAAAAGATTTTCCAAACAAATGGACCCAAGAAACAAGCTGATGTCCCTAATATCTAACAAATTAGATTAAAAGCTAAAATCAGTCAAAACATATGAAGAAGGCCATTTCATACTCAAGAGAGGAAAAATCCATCAAGATGAAGTCTCAATTCTGAACATTTATGCCCCAAATAAGAAGGTACCCACATTCATGAAAGCAACTTTAATAAAGCTCAAATTACACATAAAACCTCAAGCACTTATAGTGGGAAACTTCAACACCCTGCTCTCACCACTACATAGGACCACTAGACAGAAACTTAACAAAAAAACAAAGGAATTAACAGAAGTTATGACCCAGTTGGGATTAACAGATATCTATAGAACACTCTATTCCATCAAAAGACAAAAGAATATACCTTCTTCTAAGGGCCACATGGAACCTTCTAAAAAAATTGACCACATACTTGGCAATGTAGCCAAACTCAACAGACACAAAAAAATTGCATTAACCACCTGTATCCTATCAGACCACCATGCATTAAATTAGAATTCAACAACAACACAAATTGCAGAAACCATACAAACTCATGGAAATTGAACAATGTACAATTGCACCATTCCTGAGTCAAGGAAGAAATAAGAAAAGAAATTAAAGCCTTCCTAGAATTCAACGAGTATGAAGACACAACATACCCAAACTTAAGGGGCACTTTGAAAGCAGTGCTAAGAGGAAAGTTCATAGCACTAAGTGCTCACATGGAGAAACTAGAAAATAGTCACACTAGAGAAGTAACAGCACAACTGAAATATCTAGAAAAAAAGAAACAAATTTACCCCAGAGGAGTAGATGCCAGGATATAATCAAATTGAGGGCTGAAATCAATAGAGACAAAGAAAACAATACAAAGAATCAATGAAACAAAGAATTGGTTCTTTGAAAAAATCAATAAGGTAAACAAACCTTTATCCAAACTAACCAAAAGGCAGAGAGAGAGCATGCTAAGTAACAAAATCAGAAATGAAAAGGGGGACATAACAACAGACAATGAGGAAATCCAGAAAATCATCGGGCCATACTTTGAAAACCTGTACTACACAAAATTTGAAAATTTAAAAGAAATAGACAATTTCCTGGATAGATATCACTTACCAAAATTAAATCAAGAACAGATAAGCAACTTAAATAGATCTATAATACATAATGAAATAGAAGCAAACAGTAAAGTCTCCCCCCCCAAAAAAAAGCCCAGGGCCAGATGGATTCAGCGCAGAATTCTAGTAGAAATTCAAAGAAGAGATAATACCAGTACTCCTCAAATTGTTCCACACAATAAATGTAAAAGGGATTGCCAAACTGCCAAACTCTTTTTACAAGGCTACAATTACCTTGATATTCAAGTCACACAAAGACACAACTAAGAAAGAGAAGTACAGACCAATATCCCTCATGAACATTGATGCAAAAATACTCAAGAAAATACTGGCAAATCAAATCAAAGAGTACATCGGAGAAATCATCCAGGTAGGCTTCATACAAGGGATGCAGGAATGGTTCAACATACAAAAATCTATCAATGTAATCCACCATATAAGCAAATTACAAAAGAAAACCACATGATCAACTCACTAGATGCTGAAAAACCCTTTGACCAAATCTAACACTCCTTCATGATATAGGTCCTGGAGAGATCAGGGATAACAGGTACATACCTGAACATAATAAAAGCAATATACAGTAAACCAACAGCTAACACCAAACTAAATGGAGAGAAACTCAATGTGATACCTCTAAAATCATGAACAAGACAAGGCTGTCCACTCTCTCCATATCAATTAATATTGTATTTGAAGTCCTTGCTAAAGCAATAAGAAAACAAAAGGAGATCAATGGGATGCAAATTGGAAAAGAAGAGGTCAAACTTTCACTATTTGCTGATGATAGGAGAGTTTACATAAGTAACCCAAAAACTCTACCAGGGAATTCCTACAGCTGATAAACACCTTCAGCAAAGTGGCAGGATACAAGATTAACTAAAAAAAAAATCAGTAGCCCTACTATACATAGACAATAAATGGGTTCAGAAAGAAATCAGAGAAATATCACCCTTTACAATAGCCATAAACAACATAAAATATCTTGGGGTAATGCTAACCAAACAAGTGAAAGACCTGTATAGCAAGAACTTCGAGTCTTTAAAGAAAGAAATTAAGATACCAGAAAAATGGAAAGATTCCCCCCATGCTCTTGGATAGGTAGGATCAACATAGTAAAATGGCAACCTTGACAAAAGCAATCTACAGATTCAATACAATCCCCATCAAAATACCAGCACAATTCTTCACAGACCTTGAAAGAACACTAATCAAATTGGAAAAACAAAAGAAACAGGGTAGCCAAAACAACCTATACGATAAAGGAGCTTCTGGAGGTATCACCATCCCTGACTTCCAGCTCTATTATAGAGCTGTGTTCCTGAAAACAGCTTGATATTGGCACAAAAATAGACAGGTAGACCAATGGAATCAAATTGAAAACCCTGATCTTAACACACACACATACAAACACCTGATTTTTGACAAAGAAGCTAAAATTATACAATGGAAAAAAGAAAACATCTTCAACAAATGGTGCTGGCATAACTGAATGCTGGCATGCAGAAGATTGCAAATAGATCCCTATCTATCACCATGCACAAAACTTGAGTCTAAACTGATCAAAGATCTAAACATAAATCTATCCACACTGAACATCTTAGAAGAGAAATTGGGAGATACCCTTGAACGAATTGGTACAAGAGACTGCTTCCTGAACAAAACACCAATAGCACAGATGCTGAGATGAACAATCAACAAATGTGACCTCCTGAAACTGAGAAGCTTCTGTAAGGCAAAGGACACAGTCAGCAAGACAAAATGGCTGCCCACAGAATGGGAAAAGTTATTCACCAGTCCCACATCTGACAGAAGGCTGATTTCCAAAATTAACAAAGAACTCAAGAAGCTAGTCTCCAAAACACCGAATGATCTCATTGAAAAGTGGGTAGAGAACTAAATAGAGAATTCTCAATAGAGGAGTATAAAATGGCTGAGAGACACTTAAGAAAGTGCTCAACATCCTTAGCCATCAGGGAAATGCAAATCAAAACAACTCTGTGATACCATCTTACTCCTGTCAGAATGGCTAAAATCAAAAACACCAATGACAGTTTATGCTGGAGAGGATGTGGAGAAAGGGGAAGACTCCTCCACTGATGGTGGGAGAGGCAACTTGTACACCCACTTTGAAAATTAGTATGGAGATTGTCTACCACAGATCCAGCAATGCCACTCTTAGGCATATACCTAAAAGATACACATTCATACAACAAGGACATCCGTTCCACTATATTCATAGCAGCATTATTTGTAATATCCAGAAACTGGAAGTAACCTAGATACCCCTCAATTGAAGAGTGGGTAGAGAAAATATGGTACATTTACACAATGGAGTACTATTCAGCAGAAAAAACAACAACAATGGAATCTTGAAATTCGAAGGCAAATGGATGGAACTAGAAGAAACCATCCTGAGTGAGGTAACCCAGTCACAAAAAGACAAACATTGTATGTACTCACTCATATATTGATTCTAGACATAGCACAAAGGATTACCAGCTCACAATTCACACCACCAGAGAAGCTAGGAAACAAGGAGGACCCTAAGAGAGACATACATGGTCCCCCAGAGAAGGGGATAGGGACAAGACCTTCTGTGAAAATTGGGTGCATAGTGGGAAAGGAGAGGAAGCTAGGAGAAAGAAAAGGCAGAAGAGGAGGGGAGAAGAGGACATGAGGGAGTAGGAAGGTTGAGTCAGGGGAAGAAGAATAGAGAAGAGCAAGATAAGAGACATCATCATAGGGGAGCCATTATAGGTTTAAGGAGAGATCTGACACTAGGGAAATGTCCAGAGATCTGCAAGGATGACCCCAACTAACAACCTAATCAATAGTAGAGAGGCTACCTTAAATGCCCTTCCCTGATACTAAGATTGATGGCCACCTTATATACCATCCTAGAGACTTCATCTAGAAGCTGATGGAAGCAGAAGCAGTCATCCACAGACAAACACTGAAATGAACTCCTGGAATCCAGTTTGAGAGACGGAGGAGTGATAAGCAAAGGGATTAAGACCAGGCTGGTAAGACCCACAGAAACAGCTGACCTAAACAAGGGGGAATTCATAGAACCCAGGCTGATAGCTGGTAAACCAGCATAGGACTGATCCAGACCCCCTGAACATCAGTTTCAGTGAGTAGACTTCAGCAATCTTTGGGACCTCTGGCAGTAGATCAGTATTTATCCCTAGCAAAAGAATGGACTTTGGGAGCCCATTCCACATAGAGGGATATTCTCTCAGTCTAGCCTCAAGGGGAAGGGCCTAGGCCCTGACCCAAATGATATGAAAGACTTTGAAGATCCCCCATGGAAGGCCTCACCCTCCCTGGGGAACAGAAAGGGGATGAAATGGGATGAGAGTAGTGGGCAGGGGAGGAGAGGAGAGAGAGGGAACTGGGATTGACATGTAAAAGTTGTTTGTTTCTAACGTAAATTTTAATAAAAGAAAATCCCATACATGTATAAAATGTATTCTAGTCTCACCCATTTTCCTCATTATTTTTTATTTAATTCAGTTAGATCTTATTGCCCTTATTTTTCTACTTACTTCATATTTACTTTGAGATTTCATCTTTCACCATCAGCATGGGTAAGATCAGTAAAACAAGTGACAGCTCATGCTGGTGAGGATGAGGAGTAAGGAAAACCCTTATCCATTGCCACAATGGTACCACAAACTTGGACAGCTACCCTGGCTATCAGTGTGACCATTCCTCATGAAGATGGGAATCAACCTACCTCAAGATCCAGCTATTCCACTGAGATATATTCCCAAAGGATGCTTCCTCCTCCCACAAAGACACTTACTCGGACATGTTCACAGATGTTCCATTCATAATAGCCAGAAACTGGAACCAACCTACATGTTCCTCAGCAGATGAATGGATAGAGAGATTGTGGGTGCATTCACATAATGGAATCTTACTCTGCATTGGAAAATGAAACTGTGACATTCACAGGTAAAATGACAGAACTAGAAAAAAGAATCCTTCCTATGTAACCCCAACCCAGAAAGACAAATATGGGATTTATTTGCTTATATATGGATATTAGCTGTTAAGTTACAGTTGTTTAAGCTACAGAGGTCAGTTACAGAGTAAGAAACTGGGATGTGACAGTTTTCCCTAGAAAAGGGAACTAGAGTAGATAGTTATAAATGAGTGTTATAGGCTATTGCAGGAGAATAAAAAGGGAAGGGGAGGGCAGAGGAGGATGACGGAAGGAATATGAGAAGAGCCGCTAAAACTAAGGGCCATTTAAAAGGTAGTTTTGGCTATTCCCATGTATGTTCCCCGACATGTAGCATTTCTCTTTCTCCTTTCAGTACTTTTCTTTATCATCGTCTCTCTTCACCAATTGCATCATTTTCTTCTTGAAGCTTTCACTAGAAATAGCTTCATTAAATGACTCCAGACTCTGCACATGCATCAGCAGTAACTCAAATATTCTCTAGACAGTCCTTCAGTCACAATTATTACTTAGAGTTACATTAGGTTGAATGAGTCGAAGTGGGAGTAGGTAGCTCCAAGCTGGTATGGTATTAGTTAATATCAGAAACTCAAAGTACTTATTTCTCATCAATCAATTAATCTAGGTGCTAGCAGTCCACACGACAGCATCTACAGTCTGGGTAAATGGGGCTGGAAGAAGGCATGAGGAAGTTAACATTTCACAAACCTTGTCTTTGGAAGGACATTTCTCAGAGGCTGCATGTGACATTTCTGCTTAGATTCTTCTAGCTGAAATGTATTCACCTGTCTATACCTAACAGCAAAGGATATTGGAAGGTGTAATAAACACTTTTAGCCTTTACCAGCTAGTAGTCATGGCTCTAGACCCTGCGATTCATTACAATAATTCATTTGTTTACCCTTCCTCCCAAGTCTGTTGACAGAATCTCTGATATGGATAACTGCTGTCGTAAGTGTTGCTGAACACCTGTTGCCCTGTGGTTTTTGGTACCAAATCTATTACACTCACTTACTCTCTCACTTTCTGTGTCTCTCACAGGGTTTTACTTTATATATCGCCCCCAGACTGGCCTCAAACTCACTATCCTCCTGCCTCAGACTTCTGAGCTTTGACAGTTCAGGTGTGTGACTCTATGCAGGGTTGTGTATCTCGTTAGAACCTACTCAAGGAATCTCCAAGGAAGTGAGTTCTGATGATTTTCTATAATCCTTAATGCAGCGGAGTGCCCGACTGGCAGGGGTGCTCTGTTCCTCTGTGCCCCCGGACCTTGGCTAGTGCAGAGAGAGCTACTTCTAGTCTGGTGCTTGAATTTCCTAAGAACACAAAAACTGCTTTTATATTCTACATGAATTACAGAGGACATATTAAGTAGGGCAAGCATTATGACTTTTGTTTAGTTTTCTAGACCACAAGTAATCCTCCTAATAGTTTTACCATAGAAAATTGAAAAGAAGAAAAAAGACACTAATTTCGGTCTATTAAAAATCACTCGCCAGATGTTGTAAAAAGAACCACTAATGAAAGATCTCTCTGGAGAGTCTGAAAGTTTCTTTATATTCAACCTAATGCTCTTTAAAAGAATATCGCATTACATTGACATACAAGGCATTTGAGTTGAATTATAAGGCTTGAAAAACACCCGTCTCTGAATTGATGTCTAAGAACTATTTTGGATGTTTACCTATTTTCTAACTCTTTCTTACTTCCCTCTGCCATAAACGGAACAATTCCCAATTTGAATTGATGCCATTCAACCTTTTTTATCAGGCCCATGGTCAAAATGCTATTACACCCAGGGTCCAGGTGAGGCTGAGCAGTTAAACCAGATTGGAAAGTCAAAAGCAAACTCTATGCTCTTTCCATTCAGAAGGGGAGTAAGACAGAGTAATTAGATATTGTTAGAGGTCAGCTTCACACACATCATTTTCTATTCTAGATGGAAAACATAATTCATTGTGGGTGTCAGACTTAAAAGGAGCCAGAAGCTGACTTTTGTTTCAGTCGATGAGGCACGGTTGTTAAAGTCTTATCTTCACACACAACTAAACATTCACTTCCTTCCCAAACCAACTACTTCGCAGTTACAGTTCTCCTTCTGAGCTATGGCCTGCACAGGCTCGCTTCCTGGTTATTCAGAGCAACGAATTTCTTTCCCCACCCCCACAATTCTGATACGATGAGGTAACTTTAAACACTTGTGTGCTTAAGTCACTCTCCTCACTGCTGGGAAAACATGAGCTGCTTGGAGGAGAGCAGCAGATGCAGAAAAAGGAAGGAAGGAAGGAAGGAAGGAAGGGTAGGTTCATATGCTAAAGGAAAATGGGCAATCTTACATTTTTCTTTCTCCCTTACCTTCAATTCAAAGAATGGAGAATATCCATCTAGTTCTGATGGCAAAGGTACATTTAAAAAGCCTTTTTATCTAGGAAATCAGGAAGGAAAATGCTGGAGATATGACAAAGACTCAGACAGGGGCACGTCATCTGCAATAATGCACAGAAGACCTTCAGATCCGAGCTGAGCCAGCTGTCATAGCATCAAACTGAGGCTGAGGGGGAATGCTGTGCTGACCTTTCCAACAGTGCAGATAGGCTCGGCCTAGGTGCTGAGAGACTCTTCTCTGCTCTCTACATTGGTTTTCCTGAGCCTTATAAAGAACTATAGATTAAAATGATAGCAATGAAGGTATTCAGTAGCAATCGCCTGCACTGACAACAGTCACAAGGACGATGACGCCAGGGCAAAACCCAGAAAGTCACATTGACTATGCACAGTAAGTTGATACCTGCTCATCTCAACGAGAAAAACAAAACAAGACAAACAAAAACCAATACCATGAGACCGAGGGAATACTCTTACACACAGACATTCATTCATACTGGTTTCTGCCAACACTTACTTGGGGTCTGCAAACTATTATCCTCCTCCGCCCCCTTACCTCATACCTCAGCCCTGTCACTCACAGGCCTGCTGGTTTTACCTTGGCCCTTCACTCCACTTTCCTGAGAATTCTCCTGACCTTTATGTATCTCATCATCTTGAGTTTCCATCTTCCCTGTGTCATTTGTGCTGAATAAATATTTCAGTACTCGGGAGTCACATGAAAAGAGTTGCTGGACTTATCAAAGTAATTTAATTTGGCCTCTCACTTCTCTGTCCAGGTGATACATGCTATGTTCTACTGATACCCTGAGACTTGTTTGAAAATGTGACAATTTTCCCAAATCAGTTAGAGTAAGCCTAAGGTTTCTGATTTTTCATAAATTCTCAAAATTAAGCAAGGTGTAGAGGATTTGAAGAATAATTTGCATACCAGAAAGAGAAAAAGGAAATTTAACTGTGAAGGCTAGAGAGACAGATGGGTCAGCAGGTAAGAGCACTGACTGCTCTTCCAGGGTACCTAGGTTAGATACCCTGGTGAGTCTATAACGCCCATTCCAAGGGGAGTTGATGCCTTCTTTTGGCCTCCACAAGCCCTTTATGCTCTTAATGTAGAGACATGTGCAGATAAAACAGTTGGCCATGTTCTGTATGATAAACTAACCTGTCTCCATCTTAGGCTTGAAAGCTATCTTATAGTAAAGACAAACTAAGTTCATCCCTGCTTCTGATTAAACCTCTGTCTCTCTGCCTATGCCCCACCTGTAACTTTAACTACAAATGGCTCTGTGCTGCTTGTTATAGGAAAGGCAATTATGTCTTTGTTTCTAACTGTTCTCATGACCATCCTGCAACCTTACCTTTGTTTCAAAAGGTTATTATAACTACCTGCTCTTATGGCTATCTTACTATGAACACTTTGTCATGTTCTGCTTGTTTAATTCCACCTATTTGCCTGCCAAATCCGCCATTTGGAAACCCCCTACTCCTGAACTTTAAAACCCTTATCTTTCCCACACCCAATGCTGACCTTCTGGACCCTGCCTTAGGGAGAGGCAACCTGTGTAAATATCCTTTAAAAGCTTGCTTTAATTAATTTGGCCATGATTATTTGGCTCAGTGATCTTTCTCATTGCATCTTTGGAATCAACAGTGTCCACAGTTATGACCCAGAAAGGTGGGTAGACTCAGCTTAACCTCAAGTTTGCTCAGTTTGTGGCTAAAGGTAAACCTGTCTTCCTAGAAGGTGGTCCTGCCTTTCCTAAAAAACAAAAAGCCATTGACCCTATCCAATTGGAATGTTAGCACTCTACCCACACCAGAGATTCTATTCCCTTAACCAGAGTATGCTGGATATCAACACAAGGTCAACCTTCATTAAACTTGCTTTTGTTCATACTTCGAGCATAAGTAACATCTATTTAGTAGCTGCAGGGGTAAGAGTTGTCAGATTAGTCTGTGTGCTGATGGTATCTGAAGATACTGGAGTTCAAAAAAGACTACAGGGATTTCCAGGTCCATGTCTCTCCAAACAAGAAATTGGATGGGGCACCTGGATAGACACAGAAGCAGAGTGTTCTTCAAAGAGATGATGTAGGCTAGAGCTCTAGAGCTGGGAGAAAGTTTAGAAGCTCAATGGTCCATGTGCCCAGCAGACTGGGACCTTGGTATGTCATTTATGTCATGCACAGTGTTTGGTGCGCATGCTCTGTTATATGTGGGCCTTTGTAGGTGGGGTTTCCAGTATTTCTTTCTGTCAACTGTTTTCTTTCATATTGGCCTCACTTTATGTCCTACTCCCCTGATACACTATATTGAAATAAATAAAGATTAGAAGAATCACTGCAAAATAAAACAGATGCTAGACCCAGATAAAAATCCCACTTTTTACAATGATGGTTCCCAAATGTGTTCCCAAAACCACTAACATTATTGAAAGAAAGAATGAATGGATCAGCGCTCTTGGTCAAAAGTTAAACAGATCTTACTTTAGAATTCTTTAATATACAAATCAATGTTGGCTCTTCAAATGGGTTGACCAAAATGCAAGGTCTTCTAAACTAATTGTATTGTAAAACTATTTGATCACAAAAAGTGTATTGCACATTTTGCAAATCAGAGGTATTTCAGAGAACAGTTTGGAAAATTATACAGAAGTTCAGCAGAGATAACAATATCTTTATTCTTTATTGAACTATAGGCTATTCATTAAAATAGTGAGTTGGTAGAAAGAATAACAACATATAGTAATAGTGTGTTATAATATAGTACATATTATATGACATATAATTTATAATAACGACCTCATTTAACCCCCACTTTCCAAAAACTGTTATCAAAAGAGGAAACCACAAATTTATCAATGTGCTTAAGCATCCAGTAATTGAATTATGACATTATTCCCACCAGCTTTTATAAATTTTCAATATAACATAGAGGAAATTTTGCCTTCCTTTGTTTCCATGTGCCAGAGTCTATAACAAAAAGTTCTAGAGAGTGTATTCATTAGTCATAAAGCTACTAATGCTAAGAACACACTGTGGAGACTGTCTCAATTCAGCCTTATTCAAAAACAAAACAAAAAAATAGTGGAATGAACCAAAAACAGAAAAGGTGACTTTTTGTTCATATACTTAACATGCTCAGAAGTCATGCAGAATACTGCCTACCTTCATTTACATTAGAGTTTGAGAAGTCCTCTATGCATAACAAGCAGCTGCTTTTCATCCTAGTTGGCCATGATCACTTCTTTCTCGTTTTATCAGCCTCCAATCTGAAGCTCATGATCTCCTTGAGTGTAGAATGAGCTCCTCTGGAGGCATTGAAATTGCTGAAGCAGCTCATTCTCACACAATAAAACCTACATACAATGTGTGTCATGCTGTAAGCCCTGTGCTAATCCAAAATAAATACAAATCATACATGACCTGAAATCTGACCTGCTTCTTGAAGCATAGCTCAATGCTAGTACTGCATTTTAAGACACATTTAAAAGAAAGGAAATAATTTCTATACCTTGGAAAAGCATACATCATTTCTAGAAGTTTTGGAGCAGCTAAATTTCATTAGTGGCAAAAATGTTTAGTTGTATTTTGTAGTGTGAAAGATGCCATTCTTAGGAATTCAATGATCATGTGTTAATATCTGCAACTTTCTTTAAGGCTAACATAAATGAGGACGCCATCTTGTTTTCCACATCACTGGTTCTAGCATGCTACAGAAGATCACCATGACAACAGCAGCTAGTTTGCCTGGTGAGAAGACAACAGTGTAGGCCTCATTTCCTAAATGCATGTTTCTACTGAAGTAGATTCACCAATTAAAAGACTCTTCTGTCCTTAGGGGCTTCACAAATGTAAATGGTGATGGGAGGCTGGCTGGTCAGCTGCTATACCTCCAACCCCCATCATCAGGATTCGCTTGTTATGAAAATACAAGCCTAGATGGTTCTGAATCATACCAAAAGCAATTCACTTGCTTGAAATTGTGAGCTATTCTTTCTTGTGAGTTGTTATACCTCTTTAAATCTTTAAAAAAAACTGTTGTGAATGTGTTTTTACATCCTACATTATGACATTATAATACAATCTTATCTTTCAATGCACAAGTATAATAAATATAGAACAGAATCATGAAAACTTAATTTTTTAAAGATTTTTAAATGTGAACTCAAAAGTGAGATTTAGAAATTTAGATATGTATCCAAATATATTTCTACAGAATTCCTTTATCATTTAAAGCAAGACAATATAAAGCAAGAATTTTTAATTACCCATACCTGCCACCCCATAATAAAAAGAATTTTCTTTGCGTTTAGGAGCTGAAACTATTTTGATTTTAATTTGTTTTGATTTTAAGAAAAGAATTGTATGTCTTCATTAGAGAACAAGAAACTAGAAAATGTAACCCAAATGTTTCTCAATAAGCACAGCAATTTTTAAAATGCCAATCAGTGTTATTTTATATACAATGATAAATAACTGTGTGACAGCTTTCACCCTCAGAAATATGAAAGTATGAATTTCTCCATTCTATAGTGACTTCATAGATGGATATTTCAGTTTTGACATCTTACCATCGTACTTACAAATGCAATGCTAAAAATATACAAAGGATATTGCTCATATACTAGTGATTTTTATATTAAGGTAAAATAAGAAATTTAACAAAATTAATTCTGAAGTAAAACCACACATTTCTATGAAAAGGCAAATAATAAAGACATATGTTGTCAAATAGTGCTATTTGGGAATTATGTGCCCAAAATTCACAGTGCACATTGGCAAATTTTCTAATGTGTGTTTGTGTGTTTAACTGTTTCTTTGTATAGCTAATTAAATGTTTGTTGCAAAATCTCATGGGAGGCTCATTTGCATATACCTTGTTATAATGGCTAAACACATTCTCGCTAAGTATTGCCTGATGAATAGATATTTCACAAATGCTTGCCGTGGACACGACAACAAGCTATGGACACATGTGATTATGACTGTAGTTCAGCCAGTGCTCTAGCTGCATAATTAGACTCCTTTAGGAATCACTCAGTTGTTTATGAGAGGTTATGAGGGCAAGCCTGCATTTTAATTCTCAACACTTAATGGCGAATCCATGTGAATTCACACACATGTCAGCTTTTAGAAGAAGATGTTATATCAGATATGAGAAAATAGATCATCAGATTCAGATAGAAGTTAAAAACTCAATGAGCAAAAGTATAACTGTCACTTATGCCTTCATCACACAGTTGTTATGGGGATTATGACATGGTATGAGTAAAATGTAAATGGAGTAGCTTAGAAAAAAATAAGACAGCAGTAGCTTCCTTCCTGCGTTAGTTAGAGCATGTAGTCGCCCAGAAAGAACAGTAGATATCTTAGAAAGTCACTTTTTCTAACAGACTGATGAGGCACACTGGCATATATATGAATGAAAGTTGCAAAGCTGTGATTTGTTCTTAGCTCTACAGACATGACACATAAATGTGGAAGCCTTTACTCCGTTCATTTCCTATGAGTAACTTATGTGCTAATTAATAAGCTCTTAACACATTCGAATTAAACCTTTGCAATCCAAATACTGCTTTGCTATTTCTTTCACATATTTCTAGCTCCTTTAAATATCTGTCTTCCTAGATGTTTTGAACATGCCCAAATTTAGCATCATCGTGAAATGTAACTAAATATGTTTTTAAACTATCTTTTCTTGTAGGTAATATTTAAAGCCCTAAATTAGGACTTTAGAAGATAGCTCTTCTCTGGTGCATCCTGAATTCTATTATAAAAACTGAAAAAAATAAAAACTGTCCTACATAAAACTATGGTAGGCTCCTGTTAAATCTCACAATTTTGCTATCAAATGCATTTTTACCTCATAGAACAAAAAAATTACCAATAAGGATACTGCATTTATGCTGAAAAGAATACTGGAAGTTTCTTTCAGATAGAATTCTAAAATCTGTGACAGTTATGGCAGCCATAATGCTGATATGTAAACAAAGCTTATTAAAACAACTATGTTAAAAGGATGCCATATACATGTACATAGTTATATATGGGAACTCATTTTGCATGTACAGATGTGAGTCAACTATATGTTAAGGCTACTTAGAACAGCCATATGACTATGGAATAAGATTGGGGATGGAATTAGTAGTGTCTTCATTTGTTTAATATTCTTCCAAGTTTTTATAATTAGCATGACGTATATATTTATTTAAATTTTCTATTACATTTATTTAGTTATTTGAAGGGGACCTACACCGCAGCATACATGTAGAGGTCAGAGGACAACTTGTAACAGTCAGTTTTCTCCTTCTGCCACCTGGATACTAAGGATAAAACCCTGGTTATCAGACTTGACATCAAGAGTGATTTCCTGCTGAGCCATCTTATTAGGCCTGTATTCACTTATTTACTTATTTATTTATTTATTTTATTGATATAGTTAAAGCAACTGAAACCATCATATTAAAAAATAAAAATCATTGCTTATATATCCAACAGATAAAAAATATACCACATGTTATAATATATATGACTAAAAACATTTTAACCAATTGTATATATTTAATATATGTGTTAGAACATGTCTGCAAATTTGCTCTTACCATGTCAGTGGAAAGTCTACTCAATATGTCACCTAGAAATTCCTGAAGAGGGTAGTCACTCACTATTATTTCAAAATACCAATTTTAGGTCATCATTCATCTATGCTGCACATGGAACTCAGGTTCATCAATCAAGAAGCAGTATAGTTGGGGAACAAAGGTGAATTGATGTGTTTTCTAAACTACTTAGCTGACCTGTTGGGCATTGATTTCTTTACCTCACAAAAGGATATCATAATAATATCAATTTCTTCAACTCTGTAAGAATTAAATTAGGTGTTTTGTTTCATTCTGTTCTGTTCTGTTTTGTTTTTGAAACTAATTCTTGTTGGATAGCTCAGACTGGCATTGAACTCTTGTTACTCTGTTCCTTCTGTCTCTGCCTTCCACACATGCTATGATTATAGGTGTGCACCGCCATGCCCGGCCATCTTTGCAATCTGTGTAAAGTGTTCAGAACAGATCCTGGCATCTTATGAAAACACTGTAAATACAGTATTTAATTAAGTAATGAATTCAATATGGAGTTACAGAAAGATGGTCCCAGCTATCTTAAATCTTTGGAACAAGGAGAGTTATAGGCAAGCCAATAAATAAAATATTATTATTTACATACAGATATATAGGTAAATAAACAAGAACTGCTGAGGGCATTCCAACAAGGAGTGTTGTGATTTATGCTCTGATTGAATGGAGAAAAAAACTAAGATGTATATGTAAAGTGCTCTTTAGAGTATTCCCTGGGGATCAGCAAAAGCAACAGAAGCCCCAGCTTGGGTGAATGAAACGCCCACCATAGGCTCATAGAGTGACACTACTGGGAGGTGTGGCCTTGTTGGAGGAAATGTGTCACTGAGGGTGAGCTTTGAGGTTGCAGATGCTCACAACAGACACAGTGTGTCTCTCTTCCTGTCGCCTGCAGATTCAGATGAATAACTCTTGGCTACCTCTCCAGCACTATGTCTGCCTGTGCGCCACTATGCTCCCCGCATGACAATAACAGACTAAACCTCTGAACCTAGAAGGCAACCCCAATTAAATGTTTTCAGTTATAAAAGTTACAAAGGTTATGGTGTCTCTTCACAGCAAGAGAACACTAAGAAACTCCTGATAAAGTCTCAGTGCCAATTGCAGATGCAGGTATTAGAAGCCAAATAAACCTGAGCCTTTCATAAACCCCTTTTCTCATGTTTATAGGTTCAAGTCCAAATTGACTGGCTGTGAAATATCCTACACAGTCTGGCCCAAATTGTATTTCCCATTTCCTCCTTGCTGTTCGACCCTAACACTGAGTTGAACTTCTTCCTACATTCTAGCAACCTCTTGTCCAGCGGTGGTACAGACTGACATTCTCAGAATTTGAAGGGGAATTTGGTGCTCAACTTTAGATTATTTGTGGGGAAACAGCATATCAAATACATCAGTACAACTGCAATAAAAACATAAACTAATTCACCTGCCGTAAGTTCAGGTGAAGCCGTCCTGGTGAGTAAGATTAAGTTAGATCAAGGTCAACATGAAATGAGTTAAGAAAAAAGTTACAGCGCTCAGAGCCCTTGAGAGTTTGAAACTCTAAATAAGAAGTCAATGACATTTGTCACCCATGTTCTCCTTTGCCTCTGTAAAAATCTGTCTCCTCTGTTAATATCCACTCTTCAAGACTCAACTCACATATTATTATCCTGATAACCATAATTCTTTTGGGAACGGACATTAATATGTTGAGGACCTCCACTTCTCCCCTTCTTTCTCATTGTTTTAATGACATTGTGTGACAATTCTTTTTACTTACATGTTTACATAGATAGTACCACATTTTAGCTTTTAATTTTTATTTTAGCTTTTAGGGGCAGGAATTTTCTTTATACATGGATTAGTGTGTGGCAGAAACTCATCTGTGGTACAGTACCATTTGTGTGTGATCATTTAGGAATATGAAAAAATATACCAGTATGCAAAAATCAGTCATGAGTAATTTTTGAAATGGATCACCAAGAATTCCCTTAATGAACTACAAGTGGTTCCAACAATACATTGTGGAAGAACAAGCAGAAAAGTATAACATATACACGAATAGGTTAAGAATATTTAGTCGATAAAGACTAAACAATATATTTATAACTGACAAGCCAGGACAAAAAGCATAATATGGAAATGATATAAGTGAGTTGGATGGAGTCACTCGCGCCAGGAGAAAGCAAAGATAAGGGCAAATGTGAAGAGTGTTGTCCAATCCTGAAGAACTCAGAGCAGCAGAGCAGACAGAACAATCCAACATCAAGATTTTTATGGTCCTGTATTGGACAGGGAAAAAAACCAATGGAGTGAAACTAAGCAAATAAATCCTTCCGTGTTGATATGTTGTGCTTTGATAGGCAAACAGTTTATACTGACTAATAAGCAAAACAATATCAGGAAGATGACTGATGAAAGAAATCACTGCTCATTCCTGAACAGTGAACCATGAAAAACAAATACAGGTAAGTATATTTGACTATGACGCAGTCAAATCAAAGGAAAACCAAGTTAGTAGCTTTTATAAAGAAGAGTGTAGGATTGAAGGATGCATTTTGAAAATGCTCTTTATACTTTATCCCAATTCTATGATGTTACTCTTCCAAAAATATGTTGCTTCTAATGTGAATAATTTCTCAATAATAAAGAGTAGTAAACATCAGAGAAGCAAGTCAAATCAGCAGGCAAATGTGCTTGTTGCCATGACAACTTAAGGTCTGTCCCAAGAGCCCATGTGGTAGAAATAGAGAACTATTTCAGGTTGTCCTCTGACATCTATATGTGCAACACACACACACACACACACACACACACACAACACTCACACATTAGAAAAGAAGAACATGTTTATACCAAGTGGTTCTCAACCTATCAGATATCCTTCATATCAAATATCACTACAGAGTTGCCACATTAAAACGGTTGAGAACAACTTGTTTAGACACTGCTGTGGTATAGTTTTCATAACTATCATACAAATCTTTCATTTGTATGGCTTTGGTCTAATAGTAAATCCAAATATTGACCATTACTGATTATCCCACTGAACACTACAGGGTTTCTGTGTAGTGAATTTTCCTTTTCCAATGTGAATATTCTCCACAAATAATTTTGAAAATCACTGTGAGCTGCTGTAGTTATGTCTGTTCATCCCTGGGGTTGGGGCTACAGCATTCAGGTAATGAGAGGATATGAGAGACCCCAAAGGTAGGAAGAGGCTTGGAAAAAAATGCAGACTTCAGAAACTTCACTGTGTTCAGTGAAATTGTACACACACGAAAGTACATTTCTCTGTGCCAATACCTCTTTATCTGTATGAACTGGTTTCACAATAAATAGTTTTCTCTCAGTCAATTGGGAGGGTGTGTCTCCAGCCATGTCTTGTTAATACTGATCTTCCCCTACCTGACCCTGCTGACTCTTTTGAACCAATCTCCCTTAGAATCCACCTGTAAGTAATACTGTAAGACATGGTTTTCAGGGTTCACTCTGCAAAAACATATACCACACTAACCAAAATAAAAATTCCTTTTAGCTTGAACAATAGATATTTATAAGTGAATGTTTCAATTAAATTAGCAAATCAGCTGAAGTCATCCCTTTCTTCAACTAAAAGTTCATGCTGCCTTTAGAATAACACCAATATGTTAGAAATCCATTAAATTCTTAGCTCTATCTTGTTGGTGTGAACTTTATTATTATTTAATCACATATATTTAATTCATATTTAGATTATATTACTGCAACTGATCCATGTCCTTTCTGAAACAAAAATAAACAAAGCTTGCTTCATAAAATTTAAATGTATCTATACTCAGAAAAGCACAATCATGTATTAAAGTAATAGCCTGAAGACCACTACAATTACTCTCTATCTAGCCAGCAAAAGACCTTGAAAATTTTCAAGCAGAGTTTCCACATTTTCAAGAGTAAATGAACTCATATGGCCCTCCAACTCACAAATTCATATTTTCTGCTCTTATATATTTAGTACAATGTTATGCTCACTATGGTGCCTGGATAATTTTATGGTGATTATATACATGGTGAAAGGCAATAAAACAAGTTTTCTTGATTCTTTATGAAAACTGTATCTCTCTTACACATGTGTTCTTGTGAACACACACACATACACACATGCACACACACATTCGTGGACACACACACACACACACACACACACACACACACCTGCAAAGACATGTAACTCGGTTAGCTCATTTGCACCCCAGCGTGAATCTCAAAAGAATAAATGGAAGGTGTATTTTCAAATAGTCTACTGTACTGAGAACAAGCGGGTGAGTGTGCAAAGGAGAGTCTACCTGAAGAACACTGTTGTGACTGGGCCAAATCCTTGTACATTGTTTCCTCATAGCTTAAGCAGAGATAGCATGATGGATTGCAGAGCTATCGTTTTCTACAAAAAGAAAGCACACCATTTCATCAATTGAACAAACTTTCTTATCTCTGAGTTTGAAGATGAATTTGTCAAAATGATCTTTATATAAGGGACAGCAAGCTCCATAATGTCCCCATAGCAATTTTACAGGCAATATAGATGTGTTCCACGTAGCTATTCCTTATATTGCTCTGACACAAGCCAAGTACACTTTAAAAGCTATAGCTCTATAAAAGCATGGGGGCGGGTTAAAGTTGGGGAGTGGAAAGTAAAGGGAAGTTGGCAGAAAGAAGAGACAGAAGGGTGTGTGGCTTACTCTGTGTCCACCTAAAAAATACTAGCAACTGAATATGCTTGGAATATGTTACCCAACTGCCAGTATCTCTCCTGAGTTTCCAGTGAAGCCATCTGGCAGATCATTACCAAGCTGTGAGTCATGCCACCAGACAGGCCAATGACAAAGCTGCCATGTTGTTATCCTAAGTCAACAAATGATAGATTTGTGATGTTAGACAACCAGGCAACATGTTCCTAATGTAGTCTTTTGGGAGATTCTACTCCCTTCCTTTCTTGTTCCTTCAGAGAAGCAGCTCTGTCTTTTGAATAAATACTCAGATGCATCAAAGTAGTGTGTGCTGCTGTGTGTACAACTTACATGGATATCTCAGCTTGGCTTTACTCACAATACATGGTTTTGTAGAGATTTGATATGAAGAAAATTGGATTTAAAAGCTCCATAATTTACCTAGAAAATCAAAGTCAGAGAAGCAAATTGCAAAAGAGGTTGTCTTGCCCATTACTACAAACAGGCTTCTGACAATCAAAAAATACTCAGAGATCCATAGGTAGAGCTACAAGTGGAATCAAGTATTAATTTTGCAGCTGACATATTTAGGACACGTGTCTTCATCTCTGTTATCTTTGGCACAAAATGGATATGGCATCAAGGTTGTCCGGAAGAGGACCTGAGTTTGACACCTATAACTCATGTAAAAGCAAAGCAATAACAAGCAATCAAAAACAAATAAATAAGGTAGCATGCTTGCAGTCCCAGAGGTGGGGAGGGAGGGACAAGCACGTTCCTGGGACTCACCGGCTAGTGATGAACCCCCATCTCAAAAAACAAGGTGATCAGAACCTAAAGAGATGAACATTAGATTTTCTTCTGGCTTCCACATGCACATGCATGCACACATGTGCATGCATAGGCTCCCCCTTAAAAAAATCAAAAAACAAAAAACACGTGTGATGTGTGTGTGTGAGCACACACACATACCCTCAGAGAGAGAGAGAAGCCATAACTAGAGCCTTTGAACTCTATGATTTCATTTTAGAATTGAGTCCTTTCTTTTTATAGAGGAAGAGTTTCTAGTTCATGCCACATACTGCTTGCTTAAGGATTTGTGGTACCTGAATGCCAAAAATTGTTTTTAAATGCCTATGTAAATAAAAGGAGAATTTAAGATCTTCAGGTATTTCTTTTTTACTGGAATTCCTGTGTGCACAAATGTGTGCATGTGTCTGTGTCTATATGTATTTCCTATCTCTTTCTTGGGCCTTTTCCTTGGCTCTTGCTCTGTTGTGTGTGTGTGTGTGTGTGTGTGTGTGTGTGTGTCCTTGTCCAGTTTAATTTTACTTTATCTTATTTATTTTATGTTATTATTATCCTTTAGATGTCTGTTTTCTAACAATAGACAGAGAGTGTAGATTCAGATGGGAGGGAAAGTCAAAAGGAACTCAGAGAAGTTGTGGGAGGGAAAACAATCAGAATATACTATATGAAAAAAATCCATTTTCAATGAAAAATAAATAGAACCCCTACCCCAAAAAACACTTCAGTTCCTAACAAGCTTCTTGCTTTGACCAGTAGGTGAGACATATAAATGAGGGTTATAGTCTATTCACAAAGAGTATGGTAACGACATTTTTTCAAGTGGATTTGGGTCAGTAGGTTTTATAAAGGCTAGAGTACTAAGGAAAACTTTTATTAATATTTTCATGATAATTTTGATGGAGTTCAAATTTGAACTAAAATCTAGTTAACCAATTGGACCAGGAGCTTCTGCTATATATACATAAGTCTACTGGTTTGCCTATGGCACTAAGTTGACAAGAATTTCTTTTTAACAGATACATAGGATTTATTATATTACTCATTTTATGTGTATGTGTGTATGCATGTACACATGTGAGCATGCATGCGCACAAGTGCCACAGCATGTATATGCAGGCCAGAGGACAGCCTGGTGGAATTGTTTCTCCCCTTTTCACAATCCATGTCCCAGATTGAACTCAGGTCTTTGAGATTGACGGCAGTTACTCCCACCTGTTGAAGCATCTCATTAGCCCATCAATAATTTCTTACTAAGGTATGTTTTCATGCCAACATCTCACTTTCTACCACTCAAAGGAAGGGTCTCAAGGTGTAAAGAGCCATCACAGATGTCTGGTGGCATTTCAGGAGTTTGTGATGTAGGATATTTTCATTGTATGTGGATTATGTATGATTTGTGCCCTAATGTGGATGAATAATGTGTCTCTCGTGATGTAAATGAAAGGCAATGTATTTCTACAGATCACCTCTGATTTTATCTTGTTTGCTATCTACAAGAAGGGAACAGTTAATTCATGTTGTTTTTATTTGTCTCTTATGTGAAAACTGGGCGGCAAAGGCAAGGGTATAGAGTTCTAATTCAGATAAACCCATCTTTTAATTCTGGCTTCTCCGGATATTTGAGTAACACTAAGATACATACATGCATATAAATCAGCACATTTGTACTTTTTTTAATTTTTAACATCTTCCTGTGTAAAAATGACTGAAAACCATCTTCTTTTTAACTAATTTTTATTTAAACTAAAAACAATCTTATTTTACATACCATCTTCTTGATTAATGTTAGCTTTTCTGTTTTCCTGGAAAGGAAAGACATTATCTTCCCCTTCACATGAACCTGCCCTTAGGTAGAGACTGACACAGAGTACAATGAAAGCACAGGCTAATTCCAAAGCCACCTTTCCCTTTTAACAATGATCGCACAGGAGGAGAAGAACGCTCAATCTCAGAGCGATGTTTAAGGATTATGTGCCTTTACTGCTCAGCCACACATACAGCCCACCAATGACAGTAGAGGCGGAGTTTTAACTAGACAGCCACACAGCCTCAGAATACCTTTCCTTTTCTCAGAAGCCAGGAGAATGACAGAATTCTCAAGGAATCTGCATGAAGGCAATAAAGGCTCTCCAGTCTAAAGCCACACTCATAGTCTCAGATGCTGCTGAGAAAGGTCACACATAGCCCCTCAGACTCATAGGTGTGCGTGGTGCAGTCTAGAAGGGGTGGAGCCTGGAAGGGGTGGAGCCTGGGAGGGGTGGAGCCTAGCTCTTCCAGGGCAGAGAGAGTTTAGTGGTTGGTCTGAAGCTGCTCAATCACAGCAGAATTAGCAAGGCTAGAACTTTCCAAGGGTGGTCTGGAAGACCGGTCCTATTGTTTGGTAGTCAGTCCAATCAAAGACATCTTATCACTGATGCTAAGTTCCTAAAAAGCTGTTTTATGAGAACATGCAATCTCATTACAAAGTGACATATCTTTGGAGGATTTCAGGCCTTAGATGCAGAACAAAAAAAGAAGCATTTTGGGAGCATCTGGACATGTTGGTGCCTTTCTGTAATTAGTCAGGTCTCCACTGATTTTAATATGCACATGTGTGTGAGAGAGAGCATGAATATGTGTGTATGTATGCGTATGTAAGCACACATGTGTATGCATGTGTGTGTATGTGTGTGTGCATATATGTATATGTGCATATATGTGGGTATGGATGTGTATGTGTGTGTATAAGAGTGGATGTCAAAGGACAGCTCGTAGAAATTGGTTCTTTCCCTTTCACCATGCGGGTCCAGAACATTAAATTCAGGCAGTCAGGCTAAGGAGCAAAAATTTTTATTCACCGAGCAACCATATCACCCCATTTTTCCATTACCCACATATGCAGAAAACTCAGAATAAAACAATGTTTCACATCTTTTCTCTGCCATATCCTGGGCTTCCTAGAACTAAGCAATTGCTGAGAAAGGCAATGGAAAGGCTGTAAGGTAGACAGACTGTGGTGATATATTAAAGCCACTGGAGAGCAAAATAGTAAAGCAGCCATCAAAGCCAGGCAGTGGTGGCATCTATGTTTAATCCCAGAACTCAGGAGGCAAAGGCATATGAATCTCTCTGAGTTTAAGGCCATCCAGAGCTACATGAGATTGAATCAGTCTAAAAGAGTAACAGAGCTCACACCTTTAATCCCAGCACTAAGTAGGTATAAAAAAACAAAGGGTCTCATGTGGAGATTGATTCTCCAGACACACTGAGGACAGGAAGCAGTCTGGAGTTTGGTGATAACTCCTGGAGACAGGATCAGCCCTTTCAGAAAGGGGTAGAGGTAAGAAGCTAGTGGCGTGGCTGCTTTGCCTTTTTGATCTTCAGCTTGAAGCTTGAACCCCAATATCTGTCCCTGGGCCATTTTTTATTTGCGCTACCACGGACAGTCTGGAACTGGCTGGGGCTTTAAGCTGTTTCTAAATGTGTTCTCAAAGGTCTTTAAAGGAATGGCCAAGTTATTAGGATATTAATTTTTTAATCACTCTCATTCTAACATTAATTATCACATAAGAAAAGGCATCAAATACACTGGATATCAGTTGCTAGAGTAAAAATCAAAAGCCTTTGGAGAGAGATTTCTAGAACTCCTTTTCTGGGCAGAGTTCATGGTTCCCACACATGTGTGGATGGATGCGTCTGTTATGTTTCAATCTGCTAAGCTCACTATGTCTTTGGAAATGCTATTTTTCCTTGCCTGGCTCTATTATCATTCTTCCTCTGTGTGCAGCTGACTAATATTAGCTCAGTTTTCACTGCAGCAGTGGTAGTGACTTCACCTACTCTTTTCCACATGGTTATGGCAAGACAGTTTACATATCTAAGTGACTAACAAGACTGAGGATGAGGCCACTGAAAACAGATCCCGGAGCACCCTCTCCAGCAGGAGGCAGCTGCTCAGAAGTTGTCCACATCGTGATTTAACACTGGGAACTTGTTTTGAAACAACTCTTTTTGACACCAGATGTCCAACAATGGCTATTTTCACAGGCTGTGCCCAGCCTCGGTAAAGCTCACACATGTCACTTTACTCTGAGATGCATTTATCGAGGGGACATCTTCACACCATCTCCTAGCACAGGTTTCCCTGAGCAAAGGAAGGGGCAGGGGTGATCAGGGACTCCCCTGGATTGTTTAGTACATCGTGGCCTTATCTCAAGTCCCCTGTGTTTCAGAGTAGTTTCGTGCACTTTGGCAATGCTGAGAAGAGATTGATGCCAATAAACCATTTGAGATAAGAACTAATTGGAAACAGAAGGTTGAAGAATGGTTATGTTGAGGATGAGCAAAGGGGACAGACTAGTAATTATTCAGACAGAATTTCTTTACACAAAAGGCAGATGGAAGAGGGAACAAAACTCCAAAGTCGGTGGCAAGAGTAAGCAGCTGTGTGTTTCTTTTCTGTTGAAAAGCAGTCATTCACTGACTTAGTAATGGTCTCAGAGACCTCTAGAGATTCAATGACATGATGACCACCCACAGCCTGTAAAATAACCCAGGGGTCTCAGCATAGCTCACATCCTCTGCTGACTACATGTGAGGTAGAGGGAATGAGACATAAAGGAAAGACCATGATCAGCAGGTAGGCTACAGTGGAAGGTCTTGCACGGTAAGAAGTCAGGATCCCACAGAACAAGCATGTTCTGTAGGTATCACAAGCCATTGATCAGATTCATCATAACTTGATGTTTTCTTTCATAAACATAAACTCAGCACAAATAAGACACAGGAAAAATCAGAAGCTCATATTCAAGTGGATTGTAGAGTTGCTTGACTGCAACTAAGTAACGCTGTATGATATCTGATTTATCTTGAAAAGAAAAAAACTATAATAATTGAGAAAATAGATAGGAAACTGAGCCTTACAACACCAGCCCAATGCTAAATTTATTAATGTCAGCCTTACTCGGTAAGACTAACACAAAAGATGCTCAATACTGCACTTCTCATAAATATGCAAAATTTTGTCTTTTGTCTTTTGTTTGGACCTCAGATATATAAATGTATAATATATGTGTGTGTGTATGTGTGTGTGTGTGTACACACCCATCATCTAGCCTGTGTGTGTGTGCATATATATACCACATATATTTCTACCTGTGTATGTGTGTTGTTATATACAGTAGAGAGTGATTTAAGGATAAATGTATTGGGAGAACATTCAGGGATATCCCCTCCCAAAGATAATAGTCAAAGTAAGGACCTCATTGCCCACTCAGTTCTGAGAACGAAGTCATGTCCCAGAATTCATATTCATCTAACATATACTAATATATTTTTTAAAATTAGACAAAAAGAACAATTAGAATACTTCATGGGAAGCAAGAGCCATAATTTAGTAATAAGGGATAGGAAACAAGATAAACACTGCTATTAATGAAAATGGAGAGAGACAATAATAGATTTCCGAATAACAGAACTTAAGACAGGATGACATATGGATTGTTGCAATGCTTGGCGGATTTAGGGCTTTTACCAATAGACATCAAAGTACACCCAACTACAACCTCTTCTCTTCCTTCAGCTTCCTTTCCTTCCGGCCCTAAAGGTTTTAAATTCATCCTTGCTTTGGGAGGCTGCCCAGAGTTGTTCTCTCTGTCACCTTTCCCGACGTTTTCCTCTAGCTAAGCACTATCAATCTTCCGTTCTCACCAGTTTCCTTGCAACTTGGAGTCACATGTTTAGTTCTACATTGGTTAATGACAGTCTTTCTCATTACACTGTAGATTCCTTTTGAACGTAAAATTGTTATGTCTTGTTCACGCTAAGCTTGATCCCAGACAGGAACATAGCCAGAGTAGGTGCCCAATAAAACCTTGAGTATCAATTAAAACACCAGCCCTACAGCATATTATAGGTTGTAGTGGCTGGGAAAATGGTCAGGAATAATAAAACTAAATAAAGAGACTTATATTTGCAAATAAAACTTTCACAGTTTAAATATAAGTAAGGCTGGGACTGGAGAGATAGCTCAACAGCTGAAATTATTTATTGCTCTTGCAGAAGACAAGTTCTGGCTCCCAGCACCCATATGGAAACTCACAATCTCAATATGTCTAACTAGAGTTCTGGAGGATCCAAAGCCCTCTTCTGACCTTCACAGGACAGCAGGCGTGAATGTGATATATATGTGTATATATGCAGGCTAAATATTCAAACACATAAAATAAACATATAAATAAATCATTTAATATTTGTTGACACATTTTTGCCACTTTTGATCAGCTGGTAATAATGATACTAAAAATAACAAAACAAGAATTAAATCTGAGACTTAAATGAAGATCAGTCATTGGTGAGCACTGTCCTAAGAATTATATACATGTTAATCCATTCACTTTTCATGATATCCCATGTTATGAGTATTATTATGATGTCCATTGCAGAAAGTTAAATAAACTGGATGAAGAGATTCAACTATTAAGGGCTAAAACTGATACAGTGTTCCCCAGAGAAATGAACGATGGGATGTTTTTTCCATAGAAAAGAGGTTTGTTTTTAAGAAATAGGCTCATAAGATAGATGGGTAGGCAAACCCATCATCTGTAAGATGGTCCAGGACAATGAAGGACCAGGGAAATTCTGATATTACAACTCAAGGCCAGAGGCATGGTACTGTGACAAGTGGCCCACTCTTGGCAAAGCCAGTCTCCTCTTTTAGAGCTTTGAAAGGATTGGATGAGACTCCAGAAGGTGATCTGCTTTACCTGACATCCACTGGTTTAAATGTTAACCACACCTCAGATTAATCACAGTGACATGTAGATTGGTGTCTCAACAAAACATTGTGCCCTGGCTTCCCTGAGCTGACACAGTAAATTAGGCATTATAACCTACTTCAATATTAAACCTCTAATGGATATGCTACCTACGCGTTTAAATTATAAAAACCGACTGAGCCATTTAATCTGAAATCCAGTGGCTGAATTATTTCACACATGCATTGCTTTTTCATCACCTGTGGCAAAATGGTGAGTTTACATTCATGACAAGTATTTCTGGAGTATTTGCATAGTGTGTGTGTGTGTGTGTGTGTGATGGAAAATATTCTATTATTTTGTTTCCATAATTTTCACAGATAAAGAGTGTCTCATTTTGCTTGCAATACCATTAAGCTGGCAAAAAAAGAAATACAAGATTTATCATATAAAGAAAACATTATTCACTATCAGTTCTGAAACGAGAGTCAACTGCAAAGAAAGATAATTCAAAGTATTCAGTGTACCACAGTATTCCAAGAGACAGCAGAGTGACTGAATCCACATGGTTCCAGAGCATAGCCAAAACAGGATGATTCTTGATTCTCGGGGTGGATTCATCCATGAACAATCAGACTAGCCACATGTTCTCCTACGTAGGCTCTCCACCAACAACCCCACACAGAAATTAATCCAAGTTTCAATTCTATTCCTTGGAGACAGGTACAGTATCTAGAACATCTGGGCTAAAATATGGGCTACCCTGTGGCTAACAGAGGAGTGCATTGATGTATTCTCATGAAAGCAAATTATATGACCGCCTGTAAGCCACAGCAGTATAGAGTCAAGTCCTGACCAAAAGCAGTGCAGGCTTTACATTTGCATTCATGAAGTCAAGCTAGATTCTGCAATGATGGATGTCAACACACTATAGGACATTGAGAGATACAGGTTCCGAGTCCCCTTTTCAATGAATGCCTTTTTTTGAAAGTGGAGTCTGACTTCGCAAGAGATACCACTTGAAATCTCAAGTCAATATTTATAAGAATTATGTTTCTCAGAAACTGGAGATAGCATAGGGTTTCCCTGCTTGTAGCTTTTCTCCAAGATTCTAAGAGATACCCTGAGGCCCAGCAGTGGAGGGAGTCAAACTCCACCCATTGGCACACATGCTTTTTGCGCTAAACCTCAGTGCAGTTAGCATACATGCCAAAGAAAAATGAGACTCTTCAGGTCCAGGCCCTTCAGAGCAGAGCATCCGACCGGATGGCTGACACCCGTACCTGCTGCACAAAGAGACATCAGTTAATAGACAACATTTGAGTTGAAGAGTCAGAATTGAAGAATCACAATTTCATGTGTAACGAGAGGCATGATAATTGATGATTCAGAACGCCACGGAGCGATGTTTACATCTCAAACACAGAGAGCTTGATTTTGCTGGCATGAACATGAAAAAAGACAAAAAGGATATGCACAGCCACACAGGAGGAAACATGTCTCAGCGGTGAACATTTCACTGAAAATGAGAGAAAGAGCTTCTGGGGAAAGCTGGAGGGCAAGAGAATTGAATGAACAAGAAAGGGATTTACACACAAGGAGGGCAGAGCCAGGCCCTTGAAGACAGGGGACACAAAAATCACATTGCATAATTTCTTCTCCCTTGCCTGCTTTCTTCTGTTCTCATAACAGAAAATGTGCTGTAGACCCAGTCAACCTGCCAAACTGTGACGGCACCTACGACAATCCTGTAGGGGCTAACCACCAGAAGAAATACATTGATGGGGACATAAGAAAGGAACCGGAAGCTGGGTTGGTGAGGAGGAAAGGCAAAATGTATCTGTCAAGAGGCTATGCAATCAAGGAGATGGGGGGGGCGTATTAAAACCCTTTCCCGATTCTAAGCTAGGTGTCAGAATAAACAGCCAATGGCCATCTGAACACAACGGAAGTGGGAAAGAAATGTCTGGGATAGAAATAGCAGTCCACTGCTTTAGGAAGCCTCCCAAACGACCCTGGAGCACATTAACGTCATTTGGCGTTCAGGTGGCGTCATCTAAGAAGCAACGGCATGCGCCCAGAGTAACACAGACCCTGCAACTGGGTACAGCCTGGAACCAGAAGCCAGAGGGGTCATCAGCGTGCTCAGCAGCCAGCGACTGTGCCCGGCGTTAGGAGAAGCTCCCAGGTAAAGGAACAGATGAAGACCAAATGAGAAAAGAAAACAGGTGGGCCAGGCACCAGAAGAAATACTAAAGTAGTAAAAATGGGAATTGGAATATACAGGGGACCCGAAAAGAGGAAGTTTTCAGTTCCATGGAAAGGGGAAGAAAAAAACCTGCAAAACTAGAATCGGAAACTAGTGAGGAAAAGGGACTCCACACAGACTATCTAACCCATTTCACAAAACAGGAGACAATTTACATTTTCTTGGTTAAGGAACACTGAAAATGTTAGAAAATACGAAATTTTAGAGAGAAACCCTGTTTCGAAAAACCAAAAAAAAAAAAAAAGACAATACAAACTTTTACATGTGCCTATGTGTGCATGCCCATGTGGGAATATGAGTAAGTGTTGAATATCTTCCTCAGCTACAGTCCAACCCGTAGCTTTTGTGGGGGGAGGGAGGCAGGCTCTCTCACCAAATCCAGAGTTCACTGATTTACCGAGGCTGACTGGCCAGCAAATCTCAGAGTTCTTCTGTTTCTGCACACACACACACACACACACACACACACACACACACACACACACACACACACACCGGGACTGGGGTGCCAGATCCAACCACCACACTCACCCGTTTACAGGAGAACTGTGATTCCAAGGTCAGGTCCTCATGCTTACACGACAAGGACTCTACTAAAGGGGTCCACTCCTTTCCTCTCCCAAGCCATGATGACTCCCCTAACTACCCTACACACACACACACACACACACACACACACACACACACACACACAAATAACAGCAAGACCAAGTTTGAAGTTGGTTCCCTACCTGCCACCTTCTTGGGCCTGCAACATTTTTACACTGGTTCCATCCCAGAGCTGAAGGATGTGCGACCTTAGGTCATAGAAGGAACAAGCACGCAGTTCATTCTCCCAGGGGTACCTGACATCCTGACAACATCTGTGGTTAGCAACAAGCTCTATAACCATAGCTAATAATCGGGTGTTTAAATATCTGAGTTGAGGAGGATGCTGGAGCTGCATTTCTAAGAAGGCTGCCCTGGGAAAAGTGGCATGCCATTAAAAAGAAAATTGCACTGGGTGAAGTGGTACACTCCCTTAACCCCAACACTCCAGGGCAGAGGATGGAAGATCTCTGTGAGTTTGAAGCCAGCTTGGTCTACATAGTAGGTTCCATGTCAAAGTAGGGGTCTGCATAATGACAATAGTGAGGCTGTCTTTAAAATAAAATGGTTGCCCAAAAGAATGGTGATTGGAGTGTGTGAGTTGCCTTTATATTTTGTTGTTATTTTTATTGCTGTTGTTTTCCATTCCAGCTTCTTGCTGACAATGAGAATTATGCCTGGGCATTCTCCTGGCCTCTGTATCTTAGTGTCTTGAAAAGAGAAATTGCCAGTGATCACAGTGTATATTTAACCACTTCTGAGCCAAAGGACACATATCTGGTTTTGTAATTCTTCTTAGGAGAATTGCCCTGGGAAATCACACAGCCCCTTCCTTTCATAACTTTCCTACATACTAATGTATTCTCTGTCTTCCTAGGTCCTAAAGTGGTTTGAAGAAAACTGTCATCCATAAGGCAGAAGCAGACTGGGGATGGAAAGGGTCTTTCTCTACCCTGTCCTTTCCAATATTTTTAAAGTCCACTATGCTTTCTGTTTGTGGACATAGGGCCACAATTCCCGCATCTCAATTTCCTCTCAATATAATCTCACTCACATGGCTAAAGATTTTGCAATGGTTTACGGAGAGGGGCAGATTGTTAGTGTTTAGCTATTGTGGTAGTGCAGTAGAGTGATTGTATAAGAATATGTGTGTGTGTGTGTGTGTGTGTGTGTGTGTGTGTGTGTGTCCTTCCAAAAGGAAGGTGTTCTTTTCACCCCTTTGGGGCTGCAGCAGGGAGTGAAAGCCCTTACAGTTTACATTTGCTTTGTCAGCCCTGTAAGCAACCATCTGTTTCAGCTGCAGAGTGCGATCTGTCAGTTTTGTTTTAGGCTGAGATCCAGTGGCCAGGCCTTGCTCATTGTTGTCTTCTTAGAGAACCGCAAAGTAATTAACCATTCCAGTACTGGCCACAAAAGAGATGCCCACTCTCAATGTTGGGCCAGATTTTTGCTTTCCCCAGTGCTGGAAGTACAAAAAGAAAAAAAAAAGCTATTCATCCTGTTTTATTGTTCCCTAAAGAGGCAACATGCTCTTTGTTATAAAGGGAACCTGGATTTTCCAACACACCATTTCATTTCAATGTCTGTGCGCCAAAGATGAAACAAAGTCTGGGAGCCTCCAACGAACAATCGAAACATGACAGTAACTAACACCCTGAGAGACCTCATTCACCAACGTGAACAGTGAAGTGTCGGTCACAGAGGATGGGAGGTGTGAGTTGGGGGCTGGGAAGAAAAGAATGGTGGTTGATGTGATTGTGTCCCTAACGTTTTCTTGATTGAGAGGAGTGTCATGGGCACAGTCCAAATTAATCACAAACCTGTGGGAAGAGGTGAGGCCAACAGGTGTTTTGTTTCTCTTGTCTTAGCAGATGGCTCCTGTGTGCTGTTCTTTCTTTCCCTTCAGTCTTGAGCGTGATATTTCTGACTCCACCCCTACCCATGCAAAGCGATTAGCAATGAATCTTGTGTTAACAACTCTTGACCACCACCTCTAAAATGAATGAATAAAACGGGTGTTAAGAACTTTCATAAGTAGCCACCTTCGAAATACAAAAATCAGGGGAATGAATAATTTTTTGTTTTGTCTTTCACACCCAGATCTCTGAAGGCTTTGGAATATCCATTTATCAGCTTAATACATCTGTTCAAGCATAAATGCTATCTTTATTTCCAACTGACTCTTTCCCTTCTATCAGCAAATTAAAAAGCAGGACAAAACAGGTGAACTGTCAGATGAATCCGAAAGATAATCCCATTGATAGGGAACGCCCACTCTGCATCTGCACCTATCCAAGCCAGGCATACAATAGCCAGAGCCAAGAAATGAGGTTTTTATTCGCTCAGTGTATCCTCTACAAGGCATTTCACCATTTTTCCTGACAGCTTACTAAATTCCTTGATTCTTCTAATTAGCATTTATTATGCTTGAAATAATAATTTACAAAGATATTTTACTCTTCAATTAAAACTACCCATTCCTCATTAATGAGAGTAATTAATCCATGTCTGGTTCTCAGTGTTCCATTTTGTTTTTTTTTTTATCAGATTTTGAGTCGTCTGTTTTTTCTTAACACTGAATATTTGAAGGTTTTGCTTTTCTATATAAAGATTTAGTTGTCTTTTTATCTTAAAGTTTTGCTTTCACTGTTATTTTTCCCCTTTTTTTAAAAAAGCCGTATACATGAACAGGGTTGAGGTCTAACCAGTACCATGTGGAATGGGATACACATACTTTCTATTTTTCAGGAATGAGACTCTCGGGAAAGTTATTACATTTCAAGTAAAAAGAAATCATTTACTTTAACTCACTCATTTCATCAATGATTCTTCATTAGCTTGAAAGCTTTTGGAATTCTGTGTTCATGCGTTTTAATTATTGTTACAGTCATATACACATTTTCTATGCCTTGACAAATTTTAGTTTTAAGAAATCCTTTTGGATCTGAGCCTGCAGGTCTTATGGTCTTACAATCCCTGTAGGTCTATGGAGAAGGTGACAGTCACAATTACATGGTTATTGACTTAAAGGATACCCTTTATCCTGCTTTCTAAAACAAGAGGACAAAAATCCCTACTACCGAGTTTTTCTAAGCATGCTGAAGACCCAGCTAGGGAGGTCAGGCGGGCCTGTACAATCTACAGAGGCTACAGAGGCATGCTGTTTGAAGTTCTGTATCTCTGACCTGCTCACTGAAATGCCATGCCTTAGAAAGCAGGTTCTAGACTTCAGTGGACTTTGTAACTCTCCCTTGTACTTCTCAGCCCAAGTTCGGTGTCATCAAAAACCTCAAGAGGAAGAGAAACCAGAAAGTGTCCAAAATACTTGCATATCTTCTCTCTCCCCCACTCTCTCTCTTTCCCTCCCTCCTTCTCATTCTTTCTCTCATTTCCTCTCCCGGATACCCAGAGGTTCCATTCAGATTTGTTCTCCCAATTGATTACAAGGGCTTAGCATGTTGCTTCTTTCCTTGGTGTGTCAAGATGGGTTGGCAGCCTTGATCGCCTACTCCATCAACAATCAATTAAATGTCCAAGACTAATGTATTCTCTGCATTAAAATAGGTAATGGGGAAAAAGAAATAAGTTTAGGAAAAGTCACTTTTTAGCTGTCTCGCCTACTGTCTCTCCTTGCCATGTTAGCATCACAAGCTGCCAATCCACAGAACGAACTGATAGCATAAAAATCTTCATTATCTCATTTTATATCAAAGTCTATGCTCAAGAGTAGTGTGCCATGTCGCCACAATTTAAAATGCGATGCATATATTATGCATGTCTATTTTCAAAGCTAAAAAGCCACACCTTGAAGACTTGGTTCAAGAAAGATCTAAAGCTGTGCTGGAAAAACCCACAGAAATGCTTGATATGACCTAGTGAGAGCAGAGACCCTAGTCATAAAGTTGGGGAACCAGCATTGGACAGAACCAAGCCCTCTGAATGTGGGTGCCAGCTAGGAGGCCAGAGCAATCTATGGGACCTCTAACAGTGGAGCCAGTGTTTATCCCTAGAGTACAAAGGACTTTGGGAGCCCATTCCTTATGGAGGGATACTATTGAAGGACTTTGATGGTCCCCCATGGAGGGCTTCACTATCCCTGGGGAGTGGGAGGGGGTAGGCAAGGGAATGGGGGGATTGATATGTAAATAAGAGAACTTCAAAAATAAAATTTAAAAAAGATTTTAATGCAAAAAAGGAAAAGAAAAAAAAGGTCTAAAGAGTTCAAGATAGTCTGACCAATTGCTTGATTTTAAAATAAAGTTTTATCAGAATACAGCCATGCCCATTTGTTTTAGTGTTTACGACTGTTTTTCAGTTGCCAAAGTCTGTCATCATGAGTGGATCAAACAGTAGCGTCTTGCAGCCTTTGGGTTTCCAAGCAGGCATAGAGAGAAAGCAAGAGGAGCCTCCTGTGGAAACTTTGTAAAAACGTGGGAGGCAAAACCAGTTTCTCTGAACATCCCACAAAAGAGACTCGCTCAATGAAACAACTTTCAGCAATTTTATTTCCACTTGTGTCTGTCATAACTACCTCCATTTAGATTTTCATTTTATAAAAAGGTTAAAGTTAAAAGAGAAAAGGAATTCACTCACTTAAAGCAAAAGAAGCCAGTAGATTTCTACATTTAGCTAGTGAATGTTATTTCCAAGTAAATAAGGTTAGAGCACTCTGCTCAAGATACCACTCTGTGGAAACCTAAACAATTGATGAAGTCATAGAAGGTGTTGGTCATTGTTTTTGGAATTAAAATCTGGTGATTTGAAAGAAGTACACAGTTATACACTGACTCGGCCACTCAAGAGTTCATTAAAGGTGGAATTTAACTTAAGGCAGAAACCGGTCAAACCAGGCACAAGTTAGAACCCAATTTTGTAGACATAGTAATTATGGCTATAAAAATAAGCTATGGTTGAGTCCAATTTAGAAAAAAGATGTGCAATGTGTTAACAACTAGATACTACATGTAAAGCTATCAACATCTATGCTACATTTTATTCTCCATAAAACAGAAAGTAAAGTGGTAAAAATGATGGTTCCTCTAATTTTGTTTTTAAAACAGTGTTTACATTTCAAATATAAATTTTTTTTCTTGTTCTACATCACTGCGTAAAATTTCTCAGAAAAATCATTGGCTTGAAGTTATTAGCATATAAACTAGATAGATATAAACCAAGTAGATTATAAATCAGAAGTATTTCATAATGAGTAAGTAATCAGTACAAAAACACTTAATGAAAACACAGGTTCATTAAAGTATGTTTTTTTTTCTTTCTTTGACCCTCAGTTTCCTAATTCTCTCTGATATTTAATTTAAGTATTTAACCTTGCAGAAAACATCTAAGTATAAAATACTTGTCCCTATGTATATTACAGATTGTTTACACATTTGTTTCATGATATAAACTTTAAAACATTTCAGGGTATCTCCTATATTCTATTGAGAACAGAGTCAATAATTGCAATTCAACTCATTTTTTAAAAACTATTCAGGTACTCTGTTTCTCTGTTTCCTTGATACAGATGTAGTAGCTTATCATAACCAAGGAATCTTATACATTCATACCTAGAAATAATAATAATCAACTCCCAATAGACAGTGGGAAGTTTGTATTATTTATTTTCTTAGTCAAAATTCTCTCTCATTTTATGTCACAGTTTTTATATAAAATGACCCCAAAGTTTTATATGTTGGATTCCTGTTCCCCAATTGGTAGAGCTAATAATGATGGATAGATCAAATGATAGATTCATAGCTGATCCCACTATTAGGAGGTAGGGGGGATAGAAGGAGGTAGGACAAGGAGGCTATGGCTGGAAAGGATGCATCTTACTCCATCTCACTCTTGAGTGACACTTCTGTCTATGTAACTTGTTAGCTAGTTAACTGTCTCATTTAATCTGTCTCTTTTGCTGACACAAGTTAAGCTTCTTTGTCATATTTTTTGCCTTACCAAGGCCCAGAAACAATGGTGTCTAGTGATCATGGATTGAAACTATGAGACAAATATTAACAAGTCTTAACCCTACCTAGGGCTTAACAAGACTTATCTGGGTTGAAGTGTGGGGAGGAAGAACGAGCTTGCTCCATTCATGAGGTTCCATGTGCCTCTCCATCCCAGTGTCTTGGAGTTTCACTTAACAGCCTCACACATGGTGTCCAGGAAGCTCTACTCTTTTAGATTGTTATATAAAGGTAAAAGAAGTGGCCATGGTGGCACAGTTCTTTTCATCCTAGTTAGTACTAGGGAGGCAGAGGCAGGGGAGTTTATGTGATTTTAGAGCTAGTCTGGTCTAGAGTTCCAGGGCAGCCAGGCAGATAGTGTAAGACACTGTCTCCATAAAAAGTAGATACTTACAATAAAATAAAAGTAAAACCAGGATCTAAACCACTATCCACAAGCATTTTTAGCCTATCTGACCTATGGCCCGGACAGAAACAGCTACTAGAACCAAAGACATTTCTGGGTTCTCACAGAAGTAAAATAGTCTTTGAAGTCCCTGTCCCAAACTGCTTGGCCAGTTTCTTTCTTCTGTCTTATCAATAATAAGAAAAACTCTTATGAGGTTTTAAAAGGAAGCAAGCACTCCATGGGCAATTAGACACAAGGCCACTTGGTGCTATGTTTTAGGCAAAGAACTCATCTCCTTTTTGCACACACTTTCAAACTTTGAAGGAGACTTGATTTAAAGATGAACTTGGCAGAGAAAATTTCAACGCAATGAAGCTTCCAAGCTGTGACGTGGCTATTAGGACCTGCTTTTGTCCAGATATACGGTACAATTCAGGAATAGTAAGCAGATACTCCGATCTGAAATGGTTATACGTTGGCCAGAAAGGAATTCTGTTTTAATGTTGGCAATGAGACAGTTACTAAAGAGCTTAGTGTCTTAAAAGAACCCAAGGGCATGACACCTGGAAAACAGAAAAGACATTTTGACCCATTTTAGAAATTGATCAGACCCTACCATTGCAGGCTTCAGTGTGTGATAGTATAAGATAGTTTCAAAGAGAGAGCTTTGTGATGCCCTGTTAGCATAAGGCCATTTAGAGAATTGGTTCCCCTTCTTCAGCCTTCCGGGGACTTCCAGCCTATTTTCCCCATCATCCAAGTGGGACTCCAGAATCTTCCTCAAACTGGCAGCAATCCTTTGTGGTGGTATGGGCATGAAAATAAAAGAGCCATACAGTCCTGGAGACTTCCACTCATATTTCAAAGACATACCTAAGACAATGGGCAATGTGTGGCAGGCAGCCCTTGAAAGGGTCATATGCAAGACTGCGAGAGTACAATCGAAGTTGTAAATGAAAATAACCTGGCAATGCAAATATATGGAATGTCTGTTGAGAAAAGGCACTGACAGTAAGCAGAGTCAAGCCAGGAGAGTGGCCATATGGACTTGAAACAGCAAGGCTGTAAAAGTAGGCTTCTCAAATGTTTTGGGGCCCATGACCTGCCACCATATGCTCTTAAAATTTAACTGCAATATTTAATATTTTCCCTGATAACTTTCAGTCTTGCCTTAGTCTGATCCTTTTCTTAAAACTTATTGGTTCTACTCTGAAATGGGGATGTTCACCTACACCATTGTATATTGAGAGCATGTATCCTGAGAGCATGCGACTTACCTTTTGATATTACAAAGCTCACAGCTAGAAATTAGCCTTGAATCAGTCTCAAGGGTGACTTTAGGCCTGAAAAATGCTAGAACTGTTGAGACTTTGGGGACTCTTAAGGATAAGCTAAATACATTTTGCAACACAAGGTGAACATGAACCTTTCAGGTCCAGGAGAGAATGTTGTGGTGGGGACATGATGCATCCCTCCATACCGGCTCGCGTATTGAAGTATTACATCCCAGATGGTGCTATTACACTGATGGGATCACTTGGGCACTTGCTTCATGAGTAGATTAACCCATTGATAAGTTCACTGGTGACTAGCTGGATGGACTATTAGTCGGTGGGTGTTAACTGGAGGGAGTCGGTCACTAAGGGCATGTATTTGAAGACTATCTTTTCCTCAGATGCTTCCTCTAGTCACTTCCTGTCTGCCATAAGGTGAATCACTCTCCTACCTGCTCCCGGAATGATGATCTCCCTCAGGACACATGAGATAAGGAGGGATATATCCCAGAGACCATGGGTTGAAAGCTCTAAAACCATGAGCTAAAACCATGTTCTATATTTTGCCACATTAACAAAGTAATGAATAACATTCAACAGTTAAAGATAATTTCCCTTCTTTTAAAAACCATGTGAGCATATCAACATTGTGTATTAATATTCTCAATACAGCACACATTCCTATGATATTAAAGTAATTAGAAAAACTAGTTATTACTAACTGTATGCCATTTGATAATTGAATTACAAAATTAACCTCATGGGATATAGAATAAAAGAAGAGCAATTATATATAATAAGCTATAATTCCACTATGGCCCTAAGATAATGAAACTAAATCTAAAGGATATTTTTAAAACAAATAAGCAACTAAAAATTAAAGTCTGATCATAGTGTTAATTGGTAAATGGGATCTTCACTGGATACACTGATTAAATTGCTTGGAAATATTTCTCTATTTTTGGTGGTCTTTTTGCTAGGCATTTGTGTCTCCACTTTCATGTGACAGTGCCCTCTTAAGCCTTCGTTTATTTTTATTTCCTTTTGCTTTGTTTTTCCATCTTGAGAACAAAATACCATGGAAAGAAAATTCATGCTGTGAGCATATAGCCCACCATTACACAATTTCCAGTGGTGTGTCCAAAGAAAATATGTCACAATAAAGAAGCTAGTCCGGCCCACTTCACTAGCATAGGAGTGAACCTCTGCAGTTTCTCAACCTCAGTTTTCCCGTCGCTAAAAGGAGTCGATGTTTTTGGGGTTTTTGCTTGTCTTCACTCTGTTTCCATTTCTGACATCCCATAATTCTGCCAGGGATTTTTTTTAGGTTGCTGGAATATTAGATGACAGTGCTATGCCGATAACAAGACTGCAAATAATGTCACACACAGCACTACAAACATGATCATTCCTATGAAGATCACACAGCAGAAGCAGGATAACAGGAGATGTTTGCATAAAATAAAGCTCTTCAGAATGAAAGAAAAAAAATGTTACAAGACGTGCTCTGCCAGCACTGTCAAAACTGATTGGGGTACACAACGCAATCTGACTTCAAGGGGACAGAGCCAGGGCCATCATCTTTACTGAAGGTCTTCCTGGCTGAAGAGACAAGACCCTGACAGTTTCTTTCCATCCCATCAAGAGCCAACAACAGAGCTCGTTTCACAGTAAGTGCTGTGTCAATGGGTTTTTAATCCACTGACAGAGGTTGTTTAAATTAATAGTCTGACTAATTTGCACAAATATTAAGCAAACAATACATGTAAGTAGAACTACCCCCCCCAAAAAAAACCAACAGAGAACATCTGTGCCTTTAACTTTGGGAACAAATGTGCTGTACTTGTAAGGTGGAAGAAACCGTTATGGCAAAATTAGCCGTTAGGTCAACAATCAAAGGCATAATAAGATGTAGACGGAAGCTCAAACCGGGGAAGACATCAATGGTGTTGTATGTCTATATTACTGTTACAGAAGTTGACTCTAAGCACCATTTTATAAACCCATTAAAAACTGTCAAGTCTCCCATGACATATTATATTCTCATAAAACGACACGAATGCTAAATGAAGTTTGAATGCGAATTAGCAAAGAATAGGAAAATCAATTTAAGTGTTCCCAATGCAATCTCAACCCTTGCACTCTTGCTTAGCATCTGTGTATTTCATTAGTATATTTCGTTACGTGATCATGTAATATTTATGCAGTAACATGATACGCTCCCTCCATCTAAGATTAGAGAAAAAATGCAGTTCCTTCCCATTATTGTGTGCCCTTTATCTGCTGAACACTGTGTAACATTATCCGGGTTTGGGCGATTATGTAATGAGGGCTCCTATTGTAACACACCCTGCACAGTTGGAGGATGGCTGTGGGAAACTTAACTCTGTAAATCCTGAGTTGTGGAACAATTAAAGCCTGGGTTTTAACGTTACATTCACCTCCCTTTTCTCCAAAATGTTTTGCTTCCCTCCCCCCCTAAGACCCCGAAGAACTACAGTAGAGGAAATGCAACAAGAATTATGGGGAGAGCTCTGCTGACGACAAAATAACAGTTGCCATCTGGTGTGCAGCAGATGTGTGTTCCACAAACTCTTTCTTTCCCCTCCCCCTTTTCTTTTTCTTTTTTTTTTTTTTTCCTTTTGCATTCTCTTATCCAAGTCCTATCCAGATCCAAACATGGTTGTCGAGCTTATAGTATCTGACAGCTTTACAGCCCCAGGCTGGATGGCTACAGGCTCATGTTTTTTCCTAGACTCCACTAAAACTCCAAGGAATAAACTGAGTAAAGAATGATATTGAAAGGTTACCCTCCCACCCCCCCCACACCCCGGAGCCCCAGAAAAGTGTGAGGAATGCCACGAAGTTCCTTATAAGAAACACAGTCCAAAAAGATTGCAAGAGAGCACCCCAAAAGATTTTGTGTCTTAAGAGTGGAAAAGGTGAGCTCCAGATAGCTCAGAATCAACTATTCTACCAGGGAATCCCGGTTCAATTCGCAGCACCCACATGGCAGCTCACAACTGTCTGTAACTCCAGTTCCAGCAGACCTGACACCCATGTGTTTACCCCAATACACATAAAATACAAATACAAAATAGGGGAGATGAGACAAGAAACAAGACTTGGGAGGCAGGACTCACCTAGGGATGCGGATACAAGGTTACTTCACCCACGCTGAGGTGCCACTCATGTTTGTGTAGATGTCGCTCTCCTCAAACCATAAAGCTACCGGCCATCTGCCCCATGCCCCACCAGCATTTCTTACTTCCTGAAATTCCCAGGACTGCTGATGTCTCTTAGGAAACACAGAAACATAAAAAGTATTAACCATGGTCATTGGATTTTGTAGAATGGATTTTTCTTTCCAATGTGCCCAGATAAGAATCAGATCGCTAGACTTTTAAATGAGTCCACAGAAATGGTGTTTTCTTTCTAAGTTTTGGCTTACTTCCAGAGCTCATGTACTGCTTAAAAATCACCTTGAAATATTGTCATCTGACTTGTTTCAAGGATCGCATAAGTCTATTCATAATGGATTGTAATCATAATCAACCCAACTTCCCCCTTGCTGTTATAAAAATGAAGTTCCTCTCTATTCCTCTATAAATGTAACCCTTGTCTCTCTGGCTTCCATTAACGTTGCAGTGCAGACCTGTGGGTAAACTTGCAGTCAAGAAACTATGGGTATATTCCTATGCTCTGAGACAGCAGGTATAATTCTTGGATCTCCCGGTTTACTCCTATGCTGCATAGTTTTGACTTCTCAGTACAATAGTCGTTACTGTTTACTTCTTGGAATTCACTGTCATAGAAGCTACCATTAGGGTCTCAACTATGCTGAAGTTGTAGATTGTAGTAGAACCTTCCAGATAGTCTTATATCTGGTGACACGTCTGTGACCTTCCTTGATGTAGTTACTGCCTTGCTATTGCTTGTGATAATGTGGGTTCAAGATGTAGGGTCTGACTTTGATGTTTCCCATTTTGTCTTTGAAGCTATATTCATTGACACAATTATCATCTCAGTTCAGGACCTCTCCCTTGTCTTAGTCTACCATGCTGATCTCAGCCAGTACGCTTGAGAACAGGAATAAATTTAGAGTTAATTTGATAAGACTTGCTATTTGGTCATGCAGATGATATGTTTATAAAGCACAAATGTATGTAAAAATAATTACTAAAGGGAAAACCTTTTGTCATAATTTTGTATGTATGTCACCCAATAAACACTAATAAAATAAACACTACAAAGAGTACTAATTTATAATTTAATTGGAAATCACTAGGATCAGGCCTATTATTGGCCTAGCAAATAGGAGAGGTTTGAGGTCTAAGTCCTCACATCAGCCTTGGTTTCACAACACTTTCATTGGACTAATCTAGCAGTCCTGCTCTGAGAAACCTGAAACGAGTTTCTGGGGAGGATGGGCAGGAAAGGGGAATGAAAACTGAAACCAGCATAATTTTCTGTCCCTCTGTGAAATAACACTGAGAGCAAAGCAAATATAACGGCTTGTTCCACAAAGTACTTGCTCCTTGGGCTAAGACTGCAAGCTAACTAAAAACCTTCCCTACCATGAATAACAACTTGTTCAACAAAAGTAAATTAACAACCTGGGCATCTTGAAAGTCCGTTAATCTAGAACTACTGTGAAATAAACTCTGTCTAGTGTCCTATCTTGTAGGATCTGCCTTTAAACTTCCTTAGTTTAGACTCTAAAGCCTTGACTTCTGCCTGTGAGAACAGGATGAAAATTTCTCAAGGTAATTTCTCTGTCATCCAATAAACTTTGTTCTTCTTGCTCAATTATTAGTGGATTCATTGACCTGTGAGCAGTCTGGAGATGTTTGTCCCCTGTGGCTCCTTGATTCTAAACTGGGGTTGGGGAGATGTTTTCTTACAAGATTGAGGACTCAACTAAATTGAACCTCAGTTCAACTTTGTCCTAGTAAGTCATGAATGTGAAGTCCATTTTATCAGTTGAAGATTAAAGAATTGGAATCTACCCCCATAGCATCACTTTAGAACTTCTCTGTCTTTGATGAGGCTCTTAAAGGAAGTCTATATGGAGTAGAGGTACATAGTGCAAGTCAGTCCAATCCTAGAACCAAAGTATTTCAATGGTTATGTAAGACTAGCATCCTTTAGACACAATCTGTATTAGGTCAGCTTTCAAAATCTGATGTCTGCACTCTGAGTAGATATAATGTATGCTCATAAACTATACTTTAACAAAGGTAATTTAAAATACACATTTAAAGACATTCCTGAGCTTGTCTTTGCAGCCATAAAACAAGCTTTATTTTTTGTATGCCTTGAGCTAGATGGTTAATTTGGCACCCAGTGGTTGATAACTCATGTTTGAAAAGATTCTAGAAACACCTAGAACAGCAGCCACCTTTGACTGTTATTGTTTATGTGCAATCTCCTTTCACTTGCTAACTCATGAGCCTCTCTCTCTAAAATAATTCTACCCAGGATACTCTTACCTTTCAGAGACCATTTGGGAAAACTTGACATTGGTAAAGATGTTTACTTGAAAGTGGCATAGAAAAAAATCATAGAGCTATTAATGGGCTGGTCAACTGTCTGCAAAAGAGCTCTCTTTGACACAGGCAGTCTTTGCTTTTTCACCATCATGCCTCAGAGGTTGCTTTACAATTAGAAAGCTTGATGGAATCATAAAAACCCCCAGTTACTGTTTGAATAAACTATAATGAGTTTCAATCTCTTTTCTCTCCTCTTGTGTTTATGTGTGTCTATGTCAAAATGGGTTTTCCCGTATCCAGGCTTTCTCTTCTTGTTATAAAGAACAAGATAGTCTGCCATCTGCAGTGATAATTTAATATCTGTCTGAAGCATTCTGCCTCTCACTTTCCTCTCCTTTCTATCTGTTTCTTGGGAAACATCAGAAATAAATTCAACAAAAAAAATTGTTTTGTCACTATATAAACATTTTAGTCCTAGCCAGCCAAAATAAACAATCAAAATTTTCCCAAACAAGAACAAGTTGCTGTAATGTTATATGTATTTGTCCTTGGCAAAATGATAAATCAGAAGGAAAAATTTACATCCATGAAGAGATAATTCTTATTTGTAGGTAAAAAGGCAATTAGACACACAGATCATTTGACATAGATATACCAAATTAAGTAGATTTTTCTCTGGCATATAAAAGAAGTTAATTTGTATTTTTAGATTGTATTATTTGCTATCTTAAAATTTAGACAAATCAATGATTAATCTTGACTTAAATTTTAGTCACATTATTAATAGCATTACTGTAAAAAGTAAACTATGAATGTTTTCATGAATACAGTTTATTTTCTTGCATTTTAGACTAAATTTTCTTACAACTTTCTGAGTCCATTAGATTATCATTATTTCTATAATTAACTATGAATAAACATTAAAATGTTTGACTAAATGAAACTAAATGCATATTAAGACTATGTATTCTTATGATCTTATAAAGACAGCATGTGAAATTCATTCATGATTTCTAGATTTGTAGTCAATTCTAAGGTCTAAGGATAATGTTAGAGTGTATTGGTTAAGAAATTATTTCTGAATTGACCAGTTATTAATGATAAAAATTCTATCCAAGAATATTTATCACTAAATATTACTTTAAATAATGATTTTTTCACTCATCCAGATTCTTAGTTCTTTTTATTTTTCTTACATTAGTGAATTCAGGACCCAGTACTAGGTAAGTACTCTGCCACCAAGCTATATCCAGCAACTCCTCTTCACTCTTTCATTCTGAAGTTGGGTCTTACTAAATTGCCCATGATGACCTTAACAATACACTGCAGCACAGGCAGGCCTTGAACTTTCCATGTTCCTTCCTGAGGCTCCAACCCCCACCCCAAGAAGCTAGGCTTAGAGGTCTGTGGCACTAGGTCCTGCTTTCCTTAGTTTTGTTTTGTTGTTTTTTATTTTCAATATGAAACAGGTATAAAATATGGTGTGAAAATCCCTTTTTATTACATTGTGTATATATTTACCCTGTCATCTTAAAAATACGTTAAAATTGTAGAATATAGTTGGTCATGGAAAATAAAGCTTAATAATTATTGATATACTATCTTCCAGGATTTTATGAAGTATAAAAGCAAAAGCTGTTTCCTCTAGTTATAGATAGATGATAATTAAACTAAGAAGTTACAGAGAAACAGGAAGTTTGATACAAAATAATCAGTGTGATTTGTCTGTTTTTTTTAAGAGAATTACTCTAGTTTATTGAAATAGTGATGTTAAAATAAAACATATACTCTGATTGTTCATGGGTAATCAACCACATTCAAAATGTAAGTTTAAAAGCCTCAGTGTTCTACTTTTAATGCCTAGATGTATACATATATAACCACATCTATATAGCATAAGTCTATGACACAAATGCCTCTTCCATTAAAGTATGTGTTTATATTTATATGCTACTGTTATCATTTGAGTATAAAATGAAACCCTGAGGATCACATGTGGAAGATCTGGTTCCCAGTTACCAGTCCAATTTCAGAAACTTAAAAAAAAATAGGACTGAGAAGAAATAAGTGGGAAGACGACAATTAGGGAAGTTTTCTTTGGTGTATATTTTATCTGCTGTCTTCATTCTCCTCTTCCTCCTTCATCTTCTTTTTCTACCTCTACCCCACTCTATGTCTTCTCTCTGCCCCCTCCTTCTCCTCTCTACTTCCTAACAATCATAAAGACAGGAACGCTATTTCATCATGCTCCTGCAGCTATTATCCCACCTCAGGATCCAAGGAATGAAATCAGCTAAAAACAGACTGACATCTCCAAAGCCGTGAGCCAAAATCAGTCACAGCTTTATATTCTCCCATTATCTGCCACCCTGACACAGCACAGACAGACATGGTTATATAAATGCACACTATTTTATCTACACCAAAAGACATTAAGAGTAAGTAAAGGGTTTAGAAATAATTAAACAGGGTGAATTTAATGTACTGCAAGTAGAAATTTCTCGCACTAAGATTTTATTATTTCTGTGGTAAATCATATCAGAGACTGTTACCCAGCACAACAGAAAACAATTTTAAAGTATTGCTTCTTAGACTAACCCTTCTCTTGAATATTTACATATCATCATTGGGTCATGTTCCAATCAGAAATATCCATAGAAATTCTTTAGTGAAGATTGCCTTTGAGATTAAAACTAACCAGCTTTTCAATGCACTCAACATTTTTGAGTAAAGATGATGGCAAAGTGCTTCAATGCAAAACCCGCACCTAAGAGCCAGGAATGTAAAACTCTACTCTCCTTATGTCATTTCGTACTTTCTTGGTGACTTTCTTTCCTGTCAGCTGTTTTAAGAGTCTAGGTGCTTAGTGTATACTTACTTTCTCTTAACATTGACATTTATACGGTTCCTGTCTTTGATTTTGTCTTTGATGCTCTTAACCTCTCCTTACAGTAAACTCAATGCCCTGCTACAGTTGACTTATGATTTGGCAAAAACTTCAATCAAAATGATTGTTGGGTTTGTGTTCATTTTCCTGCTTGTCACCTGGCTTCCTTTATAACAGTCACCAATAAATCTATCTCTGGCCCTAGTAATTAGGCTAATAGAATACACAAGACTTTAGATGTAAAACAATTCACCAGACTAGGCAGACAGAAATCTATAATCCATCATCACATTAAACGTAAAACCAGAAACCTCCTGAGAAACAACACTCACTGCACTTTCACAGGAACAAGACTCCACAGAGATCAGGATCAAACTGTAAAAGTGTAAGGCTCACTCACTTCCATCCCACTCATAAAAGAGGCAGGCCACTTAGGGTGTGTCCCAAGCTCTCTGGACACAGTTCTACCTACTATCTCAGTGACACAAACTCCATCACCTTTTACAAGACCATACTTCATTACATTGCCCACAACTATGCCATTTGAAAACCACAGTCATATTTTAACTAAAAATACATCATCACATGATTTTTCTGGTGCCAAAGCTGTAGCACATATGTTTCTTGCCTCTTAACTGGGGATTAAGACAAGTGCTTGTCTTGCTATATGACATTTACCCTCAGTGTAGTCTCTTTGCTCTGTCAATCTGCCATTTAAAATAAATCAACTCAAGAACAAAAAAAATGGGCTTGAAATGAGTTTAAAAGACTAAGCTTGGAAAGAAAATCTGTGCTTCCTCAAACATTTCTTAATTCATGATTCTTAAAAGGCTCTAAAAGAAAGAGGAAGTGACATATGCTCTGACTCAGAGATTAACTGGTGAGCTAGACTATGTCACTAAAGCTGCCTTTATTTCTGTTGCTTATGTAATAAACTATTTTAAAACACATAAATTTATTCTCTTACAGTTCTTATCATTACAATTGTATTTTCCTAGGCTATTATCGGTGAGTCAGGAGGGCTGCGAGCCTTTTGGAAACTCTAGAGTACAATGCATTTCCTTCCCTTTTGCAGTCCTGGGAGATGCCTGCATTCATTGGCCGTTGGTCCCCTTTCATCTTCAAAGTCAAAATCTCATCACCCTGACCTCTGCTTTCATATCATAACTTCTTCCCTGACTCGGAGGCCACCTTACTCCCTGATTCTCATAGAAAGACCTTGTGATTATAATGAGCCCGTCCCCAGAGATAATTCAAGAAAACCTCATCTCAGCCAAGTGGCAACCTTAATTCTCCCTTGCTGTGTAGCAGTACATGTTCATATGGTACAGGGGATGGGAAGAAGACATTAGTCCAATGACTACAAAAACCACGTGTTCTAAAAAATGAAGTAGCTAAATAAAGGCATTCTAAACACTAGGCTCTTAGTGTGGAGCATGTACTATCTGATGTGGCTGCGTGTGCATGTGTGTCTCTGTGTCTGAGTATCTTTGTGTCTATGTGTGTGTGTATGTTTCTCTGGTATGTGTTTCTGTGTATGTGTGTCTGTGTATGTATGCATATATGTGCGTCTGTGTATTTCACTCTGTGTGTGTGTGTCTCTCTCTCTGTGTGTGTGTGTGTGTGTGTGTGTGTGTGTGTGTGTGTGTGTGTTGTTCTTCAGTTTTATTTTGTTTTGTTGCTGGTTCTTGGGATTTATTCCAGGGAATCTCACATGCTATGAAGAGCTTCCCAACTGAACTGAATCCCCACTCTTGTTGTTGTTGTTGTTGTTTAATTTAAATTAGAAACAAGCTTGTTTTACATGTCAATCCCAGTTCTCTCTCCTTCCCATCTTCCCCTGTCCCCCATCAATCCCCTATCCCATTCCCTTTCTGCTCCCTAGGGAGGGTGAGGTCTTCCATGAGGGAATCTTCAAAGTCTGTCATATCATTTGGAGCAGGGCCTAGGCCCTCCCCCCTTGGTCTAGACTGAGAGAATATCCCTCTGTGTGGAGTGGGCTCCCAAAGTCCATTTGTACACTAGGGATTGCCCAGGCCTCCTAACTGACACCCATATTCAGGGAGTCTGGATCAGTCCTAAGCTGGTTTCCCAGCTATTAGTCTTGGGTCCATGAGCTCCCCCTTGTTCAGGTCAGCTGTTTCTGTGGGTTTCACCAGCCTGGTCTGGACCTCTTTGCTCATCACTCCTCACTCTCTACAACTGGATTCCAGGAGTTGGACTCAGTATTCAGCTGTTGTTGTCTGCTTCTGCTTCCATCAGCCACTAGGATGGCATACAAGGTAGTCATCAAACTTATTATCAGGGAAGTAGCCTCTCTACTCTTGCTCAGATTGTTAGCTGGGGTCATCCTCATAGATCTCTGGACATGAAGAATTGATAAAGAAAATATGATACATTTACACAATAGAGTACTACTCAGGGGAAAAAAATAATGGAATCTTGAAATGTGCAGGCCAATGGATGGAACTAGAAGAAACCATCCTGAGTGACCACCCAGTCACAAAAAGACAAACAAGGTATGTAATCACTCATATATGGATTTTAGACATAGAGCAAAGTATTACCAACCGACAATCCCACTGCCAGAGAAGCTAGGAAACAAGGAGGTCCCTGAGAGAGACATACATGGTTCCATGGAGAAGGGGAAAGGGACAAGATCTCCTGAGCTAATTGGAAGCATGGGGGAGGGGAGAGGGGAGAGGGAGTTAGGAGAAAGAGAGGGGGAGAAGAGGAGGGGAGAGGAAGCAGGAAGGTTGAGTCAGGATGAATAGAAGGGAGCAAGAAAAAAGATACCAAAATAGAGGGAGCCATTATAGGTTTAAAGAGAAAGCTGGCAGTTGGAAAATATCCCTACTCCTTTTTAATGTTTCTTTTTAGTATTTAAGTTTGAGGTTGCCTAGGCTTTTCTTAAACTCACTGTGTAGACTTAGTGGGCCTTAAGCTTGTGATCCTCCTGCTTCAGTCTCCCAGGTTACTGGGATTCCAAATCAGTACCACCAGCATCCTGTGCTATCTTAAAGAAGGAGTGCTCCATTTACAGCCCCAGAAATCTTACAGTTGTGTTAATAATAAATGTTGGAACCAAAGAAATTGGGCAATAAGAAAAATTGTCAAATACCCTTCATCTGCTTCTACAGCACCTTCAGGTTAGGGATGGAGTCCCTAACCTGAGTTTTGTTTCAGTTTGGGGACTCCTAGCTCCTAGGTTACAAAAGTGCTCTGAAATATACTCATTAACCTGAGTCACACGTCACAAGTGTGTGATCCCTCAAACCTTCAATACCATTTCACACGTCACAAGTGTGTGATCCCTCAAACCTTCAATACCATTATACAGAAGATCTCTGACTAACCATCAAAAATATATACATATGTAGAACATATATAGAATATATACATATATAAAATATACACACATGTAGAGAATATATGTAATATATACATAGCTATTAAATATATACACAGAAGAAGGCAGTGAGAAAATACAGAGGCTGGTATGGGAATTTTGAGGCTGTATTATGGATTTGGACAGATCTGGGTTAATCAATTCCCCTAGAAGATAACTGTCTATCTCCCAGGGTAATAAGAATGGCCAACATGGAGACTGATAACTGAACACAACTTTGCCCCCACGTGAAACACCACTTGAATTATTGGGCCTGCATTCCTATACTTGTGTTTAGAGTAAGCTAAGATAACATCTTTTATTTTTAGTTTTGAAAATGTTATATTTATTTCAATTCATAAATTTTCCTCTTTCTTTTTCTATAGTTACGTTGTAAGTTTTTTTTAATTTTTAAATTTAAATTTAAATTAGAAACAAGGTTGCTTCACAAGTCAGTTCCAGGTCCCTCTCTGTTTCCCTCCGCTCCTCCTGTGCCCTCCCCCAGCCCTCCCCAATATCCCCTCATTTCCCCAGGGAGGGTGAGGCCCTCCTTGGGGGTGTTCATAGTCTATCATTTCATCCAGGGCAGGGACTATACCCTCCCCCAAGAGTTCAGGGTGAGAGTGCATCTCACATTGTTGGATGGGAGTCCAAAGTCCATGTGTATACTCAGGATAAATACTGATCTACTGCCCAAGGCTCAATAGATTACCTAGGCCTCCTCACTGACACCCCTATTCAGGGTAAGATAACATCTTAAAGGATAGAACTGCAAACCAAAAAACAAGCAGTCATTTACCGCAGGAAGTAGTGTTCTCATCAGATTACACGTGGAGATCCTTCCCTATGCGTGTCCACTGAACCATTCTTATTATGCATAAATATTTCTTTCTCCCTCCTTGACTGAAAGGCCTTCCTCAAAAGTATCCAGCCCTTGCTCCTAAAACTACAGATGATGGGAGATGTTATTCTGTATATGTTTCTTTCATTGGTTGATGAATAAAATACTGATTGACCAGGCAGGAAGGATAGGTGGTGCTACCAGAGGAGAAGAATTCTGGGAATTGTAGGCAGAGAGGAGTTGACATGTGAGCCCAGGAAGAGAGGACACAAGTCAATCATTCTCCAGTAAGATAAGACCATGTAGAAATACATAGACTAGTAGTTATAGGTTAATAATTAAGACAGAGCTAGCCAATAAGAAGCCCTAGCCACCAGCCAACACTATTATAATTAATACACGTCTCTGATTATTCATTTGGGGAAAGGCAGTTGAGGAACAGGGAGGGAAATCTCGCTGCATGCAGATAATGTTCCCTGTCTTTCCTCTTCATAAACCCTACTGTAATAGCCTCCTAAGGTGATATTTGTTCTTTTTGCTATAAATCTAAGGAATGGAGCTCAACTTGCAAATGGACTTGTGTAGTGGTCAATGGAAGAGATGGGATTTGGCAAGGGCCAAGGCAGAACACTACAATCCCACAAGAAGTCCTTTTCCTGCAGAGAACTATTTAGAGGTTGAAGGAGCAGTTGTTATTGTCACCTTTCTTGAGAGCCTCTGGGGGTCTGTGCAGATAGAACACATGAGCATTCTACCTGGAGCTGAGACTGGGTTCTCCAAATGCCTCTGTGGGGGAGTACCCATCTGAAACATCACATATTATGCCACATATATGAAAGCACACATTATCTCATTTGTATAGGCAGAAATATTCACATAATAGTTAAAACTTAATTGTTTTATTTTTGCCAGGTGCAAGAATTAACATCATGGCTATGAATATACTAAGTCTTCTCTACGAACTCTGAAATACGATCAACCAACACACATAACTTCTCAAGAAATTTTGATTTTACTAAAATTCTTCCAATACTTTTAGTTCTCATAAGAAGAATATATTTAACCTCTCTAATTATTATATTATATCAGGACTAGTTGAGTAGAAATATCAAACACACGTATCGCTTTATCAGTTTTTACTGAAAATCCATGGGCCTGTTATTATGAGTCAGCCAGCTGTCAGGCTGTGCATTTTCCCTCACATGTCAAGGGTTCATTGTGACTAGCTCTAACAATGATGAGTGTTACAAAGATAAGCCAGGATTTAATTTTTCCAAAGTATAAAAATGGTCTAGTTTAAGCAAGTTTCAAATTCGTATCTTAACCTAGCATACAGTTTTCAGATTTAAGACAAATATCACATAACTCAAGGTCACACAGAACTGGTCCATGTCTATCTGTAACCACTTGAGTCAGTCCCCCTCATGAGCTCATGATCCAGCAAGGTAAATCAAATTAAATTCAGAGACAAGACACAGAAACAGTGTAAACAAGATGGCACTTTCATACAAGGTTGAGAAACCCAAGGTTTCATTATTTGAGTCCCCAAAGCCCCCAAATTCACTAGGAAAACAATATTTATTGGCTGAACTGAAGAGCTCGAATCTTAAAAGAATAATAAGTTCTAGATGGTTACCCAATTGAAGCTTTGTAACTCAGTCCTATTTTCGTGCTTTCACCTATTTGAAACCATCCTGATCTAATGTCTTGACTCACCTTCCAATTTTAGCTTGCCATGTTGGTGTCATACTGTGAGACTCAGTGAAACCACTTAGTCTAGTTGTTAAAATTAGTGATTTTTAACTAAAGCTTTCAGGAATCTGATATGATGATATGGAGATTAACTATTGGTCCACGCTGTATCTCCACGTCATTGTTGTGAGGATTTCAGACAAATGTACAACGTGAGTAGCAAATATGAATACAAACATAGTAGATATTTGTCTAAGGATATAACTCAATGATAATGCATATGCCTAGTACGTTCAAGGCTGGAGTTCACTGCCCAAAACAAAAATATATACGCACATACATACGTACACACATACATAAATACGTAACTTTTTTAATAGATCAGAATAGATGAATATTAGGCTCAAAACTCATTTTCTTCTCACTACATTGGAAACCACTGCCCTACAAGACTAAGAGGCACACTGCTGGTTGGTCTGGTTCATCCAAGACATCCAAAAAAACTTAAAATGAACAAAATTGTCCTGAGACCAGGCGAAAACCAATTTAACTCTCTGAAATACCTACAATCAGATTTTAGTTACCCATTCAGTAACAATCATTATTTGCAAAACAATTTTTTAACTTATCTTTCCTTACCCATCAAATGAGCAGTTCTCTGCTCAGGAATTTCACCAGAACTAAAAATAGTCATGGATTAAACATAAAGCTAGCAAGAAAGATAATTTACATTTGGCAAATAAGTTTTCTAAATAGCATTTTAGCCAGAAGATTATTCTGAAATTTTTCATGCATTCTCTAGATTTTGTGTTCCTGTCCCTCTCTGTCTCTTTCCATCTCTCTCCCCACACCGTGTGTGTGTGTGTGTGTGTGTGTGTGTATGTACTGTCTTATGTGTGCAAATGTATTCACCAATAAGTGTGCATTTAGAGACCAAAGGTCAACTTTGGATGTCTTCCCAGATGGCTCTCCAGCTTATCTGCTGAGATATCTAGTCTCCCACAGAATCTGGACTGGCTGGACTGGCTGGACATGTTGGACACCCTTAGAATCTTCCTGCCTCCACCTCCGACAACTGGAAATACATATATATACCACCATATGTAGGGTTTCCTGTGGGTGCTGAGGATCTGAACTCAGGGCCTCAAGCCTGTGTAGCAAGTAATTTACCAACACTGAGCCATCTCCCCAGCTCCTGGGTGTTGTCTTTCTAACCCACAATCACATTGATTTAAAATAAATTCAGTTGCACTTTTCTTGATCTTATCAGACTGTCATACAAAAATAAAGTAGTTTGCACAGGTGTGGAAGAGCGGCTACCTGACTGAGAGCAATTGCAATGTGCCAGATTGTAAAACACTATTGATCATTTAATACACCACCGAGATGTTTCAGTTTTATAGATGTCTGCCTTAAGATCAATGATCCTTATTCATTGCACTTATATAACTGACTATCTGGGAACCTGACTCCAGTCCTTTGTCCCCAACTTCTCATGAGCTTTGCATTAGCTTTCCCACCTCCAAATGCCTCCCTACTCTTTACATGTTCCCCTTCTCAGGAAATCCCACTTCCTCCTTCCCTCAAATGCCCATGAACCTTCAGTGTTTCCCACCGTTGTGGTTAAGTTTTGGCCTTACGTGGAGTATGTTTCCTTCTGCTTTGTGTCCACATTACTGTGTGTACTTTGAAAATACTGACATTAAATACTTATTCATGTCTTTCCTTGTCATTGTGCTTCAAATAGGATACAGACTAAGATACATACATATATATATATACATACATAAGTATATATTGTATGGTTAAATCAATGAAACTATAGAATTATTTGCAATTCAATGGATTTTATTTTCAAGAATATAAAAGAAAACCAGTTTCATAGCACATAATATTTAATTTTTTTCTTATTCTGTTTGCTTTACAGGTGTTTGATTGGTGAAGTAAAATGAAAACAAGATTTATTGCCAACAGCGCTTGCCGGTCTCTGGAGACCCTGGCAAGTTTAGATCCCCCAGCACACCTTGTTCATACAGTGTTTAAGCAATGTCATCTTTCAAAGTGAGAAACACAAGGATGGGAGATGGCTCCACAGATAAAGCATGAGCTATACAGGCCTGACTACCTGAGTTCAAGGGCAGAACACAGCTAAAATGTCAGATGCAAAGACCCCACAATTGTAATCCCAGCATTCCTATGGCAGCGAGATGGGTGTCAGTGACAGGATTGTGCTGGCCAACTAGCCTGAAGTGAGCAGTGCTGCCACAAAGACAAGAAGGCAAGATCAAAAGCAAGAACTGATGCCCATCTCCATTTGCCACATCAACAAGGGTGCCTCCACCCACAGAGACATACACATTAAGTAAAATTGTTATTTAAAAAATGAAAAAGACAGATAGTACTTAATGGGTGCTGGATTGTAATAAGATCTTGAACTATATTGAGCAACAATTTTATGACAGTACTTATCATAACAAGGCATCCCACAAGATGCTTGTTCCTCCGACTTTACTCTGTTTTCAAGTCAGCATATTGGCCTGCCAGTCTCATGAATGCAGACAAGAGGCAACTCACAAGTCAAAAACATGAACAGCAGGAAGCTGAGAAGTACTATTTCTACATTACTGCCCCAGTCTCAGTCCCTATGTGGTGATTCAAGATAGGTCAAATGACATCTGAACACACAGGGGGTCATGGGATTAGGGAACCAAATATTTGATGCTTGATAGACTAGACCATTAAAATCCATCCTATAATACTACAATGCAAACATTGTCTGGAAGTTTCAATTCTCTGTAAAACACACAACTTTCAGGAAAGAGGGTGTCAGCACACAATACTCAAAGATCTTGTCAATCTTACATTATAGAGAGCAGTAATGTATTATTAAATAGTTAACAAATACACGAATGCTACAGTCAACATGGTGCTTTACTATAAAAGAACTTTGTTTATGCAAGCGAATGTCAATCATCAAATGGAAGGTTGTAGCCACTCATCTATATGGACATGAACCGTAAGCCGTACAGTATAAGATTGAGATGTATGTAATGTATAGTTTGTGTTTTCCTGCGTCTCAACTGACCATGAAGTTTTCTGCATTTGCTTGTTTCTCATGGGTGAAGAGTCACTAACTGATAAAATCACACAATGCAGCATTCGTGTTAACCTCTCCATATTCCCTAATACATCTCTCTCACTAAGGTAGGAGAGGACATCTCATTTTCGAGACTAGTGTTGAAGCAGAACTAATTTTTTTTTTTGTGGTGAACTAGTCACAAATAAGCCAATATTCTTCATTTTCATTCACCACTGAAATGTATTCCCTGTGGACCATTATTAGTTGCTGTCTCCCCTTTACCTTAATTCCAGTACATTTTTGTTTTGGTTTTTCAAGACAGGGTTTCTCTGTGGCTTTGGAGGCTGTCCTGGAACTAGCTCTTGTAGCTCAGGCTGTTCTCAAACTCACAGAGATCTGCCTGCCTCTGCCTCCTGAGTTCTGGAATTAAAGGTGTGTGCCACCACTGCCCAGCAATTTTTTATTGCTTTGTGTTGCCAAAATAAAACATAATTGTGAACGTCCAGAATCATGTATTAAGCCTATCTTGTCTTTCTTGGTTGTAAGCCTTTGTTTACACCAAGTTGACTGTGTGACCATGAAATACTGTCTTTCCAGATACTTGTGACAGTTTTATACACATATATTGTAGAAGTTTCCTTCTCTTTTACATCTATGAAATCTCTCTATGCTTGTTTCTGGGATTCATCTTCATCCTGGGATTCAATTCCAGTGCTTGGACAGGTGACAGTGTACTGTTCTCCTTCCCTCTCACATTGTATCCAGGCTAGAAATATAACATCAGTTACACGGTAAGCCAAGACCACGTAGAAATACCTAGATTTATAGAAATGGGCTAACAATTAAGACAGAGCTAGCCAATAAGAAGCCCTAGTCATCAGCCAACAGATTAAAATTAATATAAGTCTCTGTGTTTATTTGGACCTTGCAGGACAAGAAATCACCAGCAATACAATATTCACATCTATGGTTCCTGAAGATAACTTTTGGGAAATGGCATCAATTGATGCCATTTTAATTATTATATATCAACAATAGATTCCAAGCCACGCCATTTTATACCATTTATTTTATCATGTATCCATAAGTTCATATGAGTGACTGATTATTGTCAAGTTGACTAAAAGCAGAGCAGTATTAAGTTATCCTCTTACTCTCTTCTTTACATCCTTGCTGACACTAGGTATTATCCACATTTTGGCCGATTTGATGACAATTCACTTAGATTTGCCCTTGACATAATTTAACAGTGAATGTGAACATTTTCATATGTCCGTGGTCTTCAGTGTCTCATACCTGAGTTGTGTATTTATATCCTTGCTCACCTTTGTTTCTAGATTTATTTGGGGGGAGCGAGTAAGATTTTCTAAATTATTTGTTCATGAAGTTTTTAGACAGTGTGACTAACAATATGTTGTCTTTGAAATAAGATGTAAATAATTCTCTCAATGCTCTTTTATATTTAAACAATGGCAAGGTTAACAGAAAAGAAAAGGGAAATGAAGAAAAGAACGATAGGTTTTACTTGTACAAAATACTCTGAAGTGTTTTAAATTTGGCTAATTTAGAGAAGTTGGGTGTTAGTAAGCAAAACACAATGAAGAAGCTGGGCATCTAGGAAAGAGAAAGAATGGACAGAGGAAAACAAAACTGCCAGTCCACTAAGGTGTAAGACATCACAGAGGCATTGGGAAGACAAGGAACCTTCTAATGCTTCTGTCTGGGTGAATCCTATTAAGAGCCCACTCTCTTTTGTCTTGGGTAGTGAAAAAAGGGCCTCTGATATAGAATAACACAAATCTATAAAAAACTATCAGGATTATTTTTGCATATATAAAATGTAATTATAATATCAATTAAATGGAAAGGTGACATTTGATACCTATGGTAATACTGCATAAAGAGTTTCTTTGAAAATTTGGGACATCCCCGAATTAATGTCAACCCAAGGTCACAGTCTATCTCCTAGGTGCTCCAAAGGAGGCGGTGGACTCAAATCACTAGGGACTCTTCATTAGAAAGACAGCCCAAATAAAACCAACAATACACAGGCTTTGTCTAAAACATATTTGGAGAAAGGATAAAGGGCAATCATTTCTTTTCACTTCATTTCACGATTTAAAATATTCAAATATATTTATAACTGTTGGGGACTGCAAGCTCCTTTTAATGCTCTTGGAGAGGAATTTAAATTCTTCTCCCATGTGATTACCTGCATTTGCAAGGTCAGTGTGAAAAAGAGGCCAAGTTGTAACAATGCAATGATATCTGCCTCCCCCGATTAAAAGGACAGAAACACACAGCTGGCAAAGGGAAGGGCTGCCACATGCAGGGGTGTGATTATACGACCACAGTCCCTGGAGAACCTGGGAGAAATAAGATCTGTATCTCGAGGCCATTCTGGAGATGAGAGCCTATCTGTTAGTGAATACAGAGAGACAGGGTGCCCACATTTCTCAGCTCTAAACACGATGCTGAGCGTAGCTGGGTGCCATTAGTGCAGTTGGGCTGTAGGGTAGTGATCTAGACCGGCTTTGTTCTCCCCAGTAAGAACTGATGCATTTCAAGTCGCTAATCAGCATTGTCTGCATTTGCTCAGCTAATCTGCTGGTAACGTGTGATGAACAATCTGCCTATTGACTGGCTCAGCAGTTGCCGGCCCCTCCACCCTCACCCCACGTTGATCCCTGGCTCCTTTCTACTGGCTGCTCTTTTTTTCCTAGAAAAGAGGGATATAAAGAGCTGTCCATGCTCTTCCCCTCCCCCAAGATACAATTCCCACTGTCCGAGCGAGTTCTCCAGTCCCCCTACACTTAGTGATTCCTTTTGGAATGCGAAAAATGCTGCCTGATTCTTGGCTGGCACTTGGCTCCTGTCTGAAGCCCACCCTGTGCCTCCTTCAGCTGCTTCCCAAACAAGAGGTGTGTTTCTGCTGCCTTTCACATCTGTATTTATGCGCGTGCTGAGAGGGACTCGTTTATAGGGAATAGGGACACTTTGGTAACATCTGTCATCACTTTGTCCAAAAAACACTTGTGATTAGCATTTTCCTATTAGGAGTGAGAGCAGGCACTCAGAGAGACACTGACCTATTTATTATTCTGATAAATACATGGATTTGCTCATGGATTCCTTGACAACAAGCACAACTTTAAGAAGGCAACATGGAAAGTCTGCTTTTGCCATCTTACAAATTTTTACCATTTACAAAAGTAGGAATGAGAAAAAATGAGAGACTAAATGTGCTGAAACTCAGGCTAGATTTGCTTCTAAAAGAAGCTGCATTGCACAATATACTTAATTACAATTTTCAAGTTACTAGCACAATATAAAGTATGATTGCCCAAGAGTACAAAACTTGACTTCTTCCATCTGTGCTAAGTAGTTCACAATCAACTTCAGCCAAAAATGCACTCATTTGCCAGGAACAAAGTGGGAAAGGGAACCAGGCAATCACCTGTGTTTCTATTTAGCCTCACCTTCAGGTCTTAACCACCACATGTAAATAATACAATGAAGGCAACCAGGGGAAAACAAAGTTCCCTATAGGCAGAACACTCGCACAAACGGGTGCCTCAGATCACTGAAACTCCTTTCTCCCAGCCCCCGCCACTGCTTTGTTTCAGTAAAAGAAAGAAACATATATTTCACCACCAGAACTGAAAAGTTCTAGAAAGAAAAACATTCCACCAATGAAATCAGGATCTTACATGGAGAGCCACTGCTTACACACTCAGGATTTCTGGACATGCTCACTTGTCCTGTGTAAGCTCAAAATCCATTAGAGACTGATCCTAGAATATCTTTGCTTTTTGCTTTGTAGGTGTCCACATCAACTAGAAAGGGCCCTTAAATTAAAAAAAAACTGTACCCACACTCCTTCTCCTCCCAGATGACATACTGTGACTGCTCCAAACTTTCCACTCAGTCTGAGAATTTGAGAATCTCATGGCAAATATAACTGAGTTCTACAAATTTCAAATTTTAGGGAATCAATGAAAGAAGTAACAAAGCCAGTAGATTGTTAGGTTACAGTCACCAGAACACAACAGCAGTTACCCAGCTCTTTGTATGAGTGTTTATCTGTATTACATTGCCAATTTTTGATAGCTGGTTCTACCATCTGGTAGATGTTGACTTCTTAAAGAATAGCTTTAAAATAGTTTTCATTCTTATTTCCAGTCATTTATGCAATGAAGCAAACTCATTCTCTCCCCCGCCCCAATGGATCTGGAACAATGCTTGATAAATGGTGGACAACTGGGCAGGGGATATAACGGTAAGAGCACTTGCCTGGCATGTATGAGGCTGTGGGTTCCATCCCCAGTACAACCCCTACCCCCAAAAACAAACAAACAAAACAAAAAAGAAAAAAAACCACGCTTGATTACAAGTAGTAACCTGTGAATTAGCATAGAGGAAGGAAGGAGAAAGTTTGAATTTAAACTAGCTTGAATTCGGCCTTTCCCTGTCCATAATTTCATTTTAAACCATTCTCCCTTTTCCTATTTCTACTGTACATCTTCCAAGAAAATGCATGCTGTCTGCAAGGAGAAGTCCCCAAGACAACTGAAAGTCTTAATTATTCATGTGGTTCCGAGAAGGAAGCACAGAGATTGAAGCCCAGACACACACACACACACACACACACACACACACACACACACACACACACATTTTTCAAATATTTTTATCAAGAAGTACCAATATTTCACTTTAAAGAGGAAAGCAAATTTAGAAAGCCTGAAATACATCTTCAATAAAATGGAAAGTTTCTGAAGCCTTCTCCAAGACAGTTACCATGTTTTCTTATTTCATTCTGGCTCCTTAACAAGTTCCAGTAGGACTATCTCTTGCTAATGATGGTTTTCCAAGTGTTCTGCGCTCTCTTGAGAAAAGACTTTCAAGGACTCATTGTCCAGTCACTTTGGTTCACTGCGTGACTCATTTTCAAGAGCTTCTGCCTTCGGACTCTTTATTAGAGTTACAAACATAAATTCAATCTTCAATTACTGTGTACCCTTTGTCCTAAGAGAAAAGATTGTGCTCCAGGGGAAAAAATGGGGGATGTAGTCTAGATTACAGCTGCTCAGGATGCACACAGACACACTCTATCACAGAAAATTTCTCCACCTGGCAGATGAACTTGTTGGGCGTCAAAAAGGGAGCCCAGGAAAGTCAATCTTATTATCTTATCCAAGTGCGTGCTTTATTTTCATTTCGTTACAATGGACTCTTGCTATCAGATTGGTGAGGCTGATCAAGCTAACACCACTTACAAGGATAACTCAAGTTCCCAGTTTTATATTAATGGAAAAGAGTTTGAGGAAAGAGTCTACCTGAAGAGCATGAGCCTGAGTTGTATCCCCCAACTCAGATGGGAAAACACTACCCCTCCAGAGGGTAATTTTGAAGGTGGGGTCTTATTAGTGAATTATATCATGATGAGGACACATGGAGGGTGGGGACCCTCATGATGGGGGCACCTGATGGTTGATGACACAGAAAGAAGTGAACATTCTGAAAGTCAGGAAGAAAGCCCATAGTACTGGTTGTGTTAGGCACAGACTCCCAGACTCATAACTATGAGAGTTAAATTGCTGTTGTTTAAATCACCCAGTCTTCCGTCTTGTTACAGCAGCCCATGTCAACTAAGACAGAAAGGAAAGAGGACTTGTAATAGAGAAACAGAAGCCATTTTTGTTTCACCACTTGGGCTCCAGAAGATGATCAGTGCCCAGTTCTTCATGGTTTTTGACACTGAGTTTGACATACTTGAGAATAGCATCAAATTCACTGGCTTTTTCTGTTGGAGAAGAGAGCAAAAGATGGGATGGTGCTCACAAAAACTTTTGTCAGAGCTTGTATTAGCCAAACTTCTCCAAAGAGTCAAAACCAATAGAATTGCATACGTAGTAAGTGTAAAGGGGGTTTCGTTATGCTGGGTAGGACAGAAACAGCCTCTGCACACTGTAGAAGCTGAGAGCTGGCAGCTGCTCAGGCCACAAGGCTGGATACCTCAGCAGTCCCATTCTGGTAATGAAGGCCCGAAGCATTCCGAGAGAACCATTGGTCTTCAGTCCAAGTTGGAAGACCATGAAAGGTCAGTGCTGATGCGAGCAAAAGGTAGCAACAGCAGTGACAACAAGGGAGATGGCAGAAATAAGCAACCCTGCTTGCTCTTTGGACCTCTTTCCATCTGGGATGCCACCAGAAGGTTCTGCTCCTCGAGCTCCTTCTCCTCTCAGTCAGTCCTTCCTGGAGATGCTCCCTTAGAGGCGTCTAGAGGTATGCCTTTTGATTCCAGATCCCTCCAAACCAAGAATGCTTACCATCTCAGGCCTTAAGAAAAAAAAATCCCATTTGTAAATATCAATATCCCAATTCTAATTTCCTAAAAATGGCTAGGAAGCTGTGAGATTACTTCATATATTATCAGCATTATGCAAATGTGAAATGGAGAAGCTAAAAATGAACAAAATCCCTCCATATTGGGGAATTTGTAAAACAGACATGCCCACACTAATAAAAAGATGCACCAAACCTCTTCTTCTTCTTCTTCTTCTTCTTCTTCTTCTTCTTCTTCTTCTTCTTCTTCTTCTTCTTCTTCTTCTTCTTCTTCGACAGGATTTCTTTGTGTATCCTGGTTGTTGTCCTGGAACTTACTCTGTAGACCAGGTTAGCCTTGAACTCATAGTCTTCTGCCTGCCTCTGCCTCCCAGGTACTGGGATTACAGGTGTGAGCCACCAGTGCCCAGCACAAACCTCTTCTTATTTCTGCTCCAAACTCATGAGAAATAGTACACCAGGGAGGGTAACATGGATATGACCATAACAGTTAAAGTTACATTGTTACTTATTTAATTTATAGTAGTTGGTGCTTTTGTTTGTTTGTTTTTGTGAGGGATAGGAGAAGGCACAGGATTGCCCCAGCATGCAAGTGAAGGCTGGAAGACAGCTTGCAGGAGTCAGTCAGAGTGAAACTTGAACTCAGGTCATCAGCCTTGGTGGCAAGTGATTTACCCACCCAGCTATCTCACAGGCCCAAATTTTAACTTGAAAATAGGACTTAAGGCACACATGCTTGTTCATAGTAAAAACAAAACAGGATGGTTACATGACTGACAGATTTACACTATTTAATAGGCAATATAATAGATTCCGACAGCCGCAAAAAATGCTTATGAACTATGTTATGCTTATTGTGAGTTCAAAGATATTTAAGCAAGAAGCAATTGCAGGGGAATGGAAAGAAAATTACTTTAAGATTTCTGGAAGTGGAGAAGGACTGAAGAGACTATCTGTACATTGAAAGGTCTCAGTGTCTTAGGGCTTCTTTGTTTTTATAGCTTATACAAAAAGATAGTATGTAAGTCCAATACACAGAAAGATGAACGCTGAAGTTAATCTACCTAAGTTCAAATCCCAGCTCTGGTATTCCCCACCTGTGTGACCTTTGGCTAATAACTTAATGACTTTGTATTATGTCTTCTCCTGGATAATGAAGTCTACCGTGAAAGGCAGTCTGAGGGTAAACTGAGGCAACCTGTGCCGAGAACCGTATCCCAGTCCCGGGCCCTCAGAGAACAATTCAAAAACCTCAAGCCTGCTTAGACTAGTGCCCGTCTCAACAGTCCTCAATAGTATACAGCTCCCAATTCGAGCCTGAGGGACACAGGGCCATGGACCATTTGGGAAACTGCGAGCACAGGCACCCACCAGTTTACCCCTCCCAGCACAAGCCACACATGTGGGTTTAGCTTCAAATATTCCCAGTCACACTGGCGTCCCAGCGGTGGGGACAAAGCCCAGTCGGATTTTCTTTATTTCCCAGAGAACAAATTAAGACAGCTAGATTTCACTGGTTTCAAATGCAATCCTTTGAATTTTATGATTTCTTTTCTCTTTTAAAAGGTATTTTAATGACTAACACCGACCCATTTGTTCCCTGCTTCCCATTTCTGAAGCTGCTTTGCCAAGACAACATCATCAATCAAGGAGAGAATGTGTCAGCAGGGGGGCTGCTCTTCGTTTGCTGAGGGTCTCTCGTGTTTGTGTCTCAACAGAAACTGAGCTCTGAGTAAACACAAATTTTGATTTCAGAGTAAGTGCCCCTGAGTTCCAGGGCACCTTTTGTTTTCTGGGAATGTCAATTTTATTTTGGTTCCCAAGTTGACAGAAAATGAAAGGAATCGTTTGAAGAACTACATTTCCTTCTTGTGACAAAAATGCTCCGTGGAAACAGCCAAAACGTTCAGTAAAGCAAGCCATTTGCTAGATAAATGAAGATTTCACAAGCGGAATAATGAACACAGGTACACACACACACACACACACACACACACACACACACACACACACACACACACACACACACACACACACCACTGCAGAGAAGGAGGGAAACCTTCTAAAAACCGGCAGCCTTCAGTGGGAAAGTCTCTGTGCTGGGATGCATTTCTGTGAAGGCTGTAAAACGAAAACAGAATGAGATTTGATCCCTTCCCCCTCTCCCCCCCCCCCCCACCACCACAAGCCCTTGCTCCGGTTCATGTTACATCTTCTAAAAAATAGGAACTTGAAAGTAAACAAGAATGCCAAGCACTCAGATCTGGAAAAAGATACTTAGTAGTGAGGTGCTAAAACACTGACCTCCATAGGAGCAGCTCAAACACATGGGAAACGGCTTCTGAGCCTTAACTGCCCATAGGATACAGTAACCCTGCTTGGTCTCTTACATGTTAATTTAATGACTGTTTCTAAGCATCAAGCATTAGACTCCCCTGGCTCCTCTGGGCTGCGTCCTTGACTTCGCTGTCATTCATACACCCACCCACCCCCTTCCACACAGCCTCTACAAAGTTATCGGCGAGTTGAAGTTTTAATGAACACAGCTTAAAGAAGCACGAAATCAAGTGGAAGGTTGGCAACCATCTGTTGAATTTGTGCTCCGCAGACAGACAATCCCCCATTTAGAAACTCGAGTGGATTGTTTTGCCCTGAATGGTGTGAATTTCCTCTCTGGGCAGCCCAAAAGCTCAGAGAATGACCACGTTGTACTGAAGAGGCCTGCTCTGAGAGCTTTGAGGCCAGCAAATAAAATCATACATTGTATTCCTTCAAGGAGAGGTCAACTGGCTTTATGCACACTATCTAATCGACTCTCAAAGCGTCCCATTGAAATGAGGCTGAGGCAGCTACAACACTCACTTTACAGATGGGTAACCTGGGGCTACGAAAGGTTAAAACAGTTTTCAAGGTCACCCTAGGCCAATTCCACACAACCGCAATTACCTGAGCAGTGCGAGCAAAAGCAGCAAACAACATAGGAAGATGGCAGGCTGCAGAGCTCGGGCACTAAAGAAAGACGAGGAGTAGGCCAGAGCTAGCCAAATCGGCTGCCTATACGTCCAGATTCCTCAGATGATTGACAATTTTCTATTCAGCTGGAAACTGGAAACTGCTAGGCAGGGAGAGAACAGCAATGAGGTCACGGATCTGCTATTTATAGGATATCCGCCACCACACTCAGCTGCCTTTCTGTTAAGGTGAATACTGAATGTAATTTTCTTTCTTCCAGCTCTATCCAGAGAAACTAGTTTCAGAAAAGGAAATTATAGAATTTAATAATATTTCTTGTGACATGGTGATTTGCTTTGCAACAGACTCAGCAACGTTTTACCACATATTCATCTGGGCTTATTGACCATAAATAAAAACACAGCCACATTCTTTCTTGCTCCACGGATTTTTTTTTTCATTTTTTAAAAGGAAAGCAAGCAATAAATGGTTCCATGAGCTTGGTTCCTCCCCCTCCCATTTGTTTGTTTAATTTCCTACCTGGAAAATGTTCAATGAATTTACAAAGTAATAACAAAACAGAACACCAGTGTGGACAAAAATAAAGAAGTAAATAACATGACCATTTATGAGGTAGGTCTCTGAGGCTGTTAAGTGGCAAGAGTTTATTCCTGTGAAACTACACTCCCTCACATTTCCTTTGCCTGCTCATGGGTCTGAGGTATGTGAAGGCTTCTGGGAGTGAGGAGGACGGGCAGTCGGAAGCCTCCAGGCTTTTGATGTAGATTGATGCATGACCTGCCTTAAATATCAAATTTTGTTTCTCTTCAGCATCCCTCCCTGTTCCTGAGGAGACATTTGTTAGCTGAAGTGTGCACTCTGCAGTCCTAGACTACACCAAAAATGGCAGACAAAAATGGCTGGTGTGTTCTGTGACTCACCGACCAAGACCAAAACTGCTACAATCTGAAAAGGAGCAACGAAGAGTTTTCAAGGTCCAAAGGCAAAGTATGGAGAGGAAACTGCGGAAGGAGCAACTCCAAACTTATATTTGGGGTGAGATTGGAGAAAGATGAAGAACCCAGGACCTCTTGTCTTTGCCCCAAGGAAATGACAATGGGCCATCTGCTCAGGATCCTGGGACCTTCTAACCAACCAGGAGCTACTGCAACAAAGGTTGAGCTGGTCCCATGACTCTAGTGTTAGTATGTGCATTGACCAGATCAGAGCTCTTCACATTTGTGTGACAAACCAATTGCTGAAAAGTCATTCAGATCATGGACTCTCAGCCAGGCCTTGATTTACTAGTCTTAGGTCAGGTTAAAAATGTTAACCAGATTTACCTGTATCTGGATAGATAGATTGCCAGATGGCAGATACATACATACACATATACATAGACAGACAGATAGGTGTAATATATGTCATCCAATATTCATGAGCTCACGTGAAGGCTGAGAAATTCATTGAGTGTTCCCTGGAGGATGGTTTCAGAACTATTTACACACCCAGCCTGCCAAAACACCACCTTCAACCTTACATTTGCTTAATGTGGCAGCCGCCTAGCTAACAGATAATTCAAGCAAATGCCCTACAAACAAACCTGTACGATTTCATCTCAGCACTTCTTTTACTCCCTCAAATGATAGAGCAGTTACAATTCTTTAAAGGATCATAGTTGCAGCTGTCACTTTGAAATGAAGAATTTGTTTCATGTTGGTAAGAAAGATTAGAGACAAATTTTCCCTACGAACTACTTTTTAGTTTACGTGCAAGAGCTACTTACTTCTGTTGATACTGTGTGTGTGTGTGTGTGTGTGTGTGTGTGTATGCATGCACACTCACGCATTTCTTCCACTGACCAGGGTCTTCTGGGAGCCCCTCCCCCAACGCCATATGCCAGTCTCTTTCCCCATGCTGTCACTGTTCTCTTTGTCTCATCTGACAGACCCTCTTTGGCCTCCTTTTTGCATCATTCAGCTATGGCTGATGTCACAAAGTTTGCAGAGAGGAAGGCTTTCTGGTGAGACAGTTGGCTGATTAACAGAAAGACAAGAGCATGAATCATCAAAATTGCAAGTCACCATTCATTAAGAATTTAAACTTACAGAATACATTTACATTACGCCATTTGACTTCTACCAAAAAAGAGTTATAAAAGGAAATGTTTTTATGTTCAATGAAGGAAAGTGCTTTTGTTGAAGGCCATTGTGTAGCAGAAGGGAGAGTCTGAGCTTGGATCTAAAAATCTAAATTTTATCCCTACAGTTGAGAAAGGAGGAACTCTTAAAACTACACAGATTCTTGATGCTGTTGAAGTGTTCCAGTTTGAAACTAGAGTTTAAAAAAATTGATTACATAAAACCACCGGACTGTAAACAGGATTCAATTTATCCTGAGGTAATTTATCCAATGGTGTGAAGAAAAGCACTTTTTGCATTTTCCTAGGAAGGAAATGGGGAAAAATAGCACAGAAAAGACATCCCATGTGCTTCTAGAGTGAATGCCCAGGCGTGGACACTAACCCAGCCAGGGCTGGGCTTCCCAATCATCTCAGTGGGTCTTTGATCATTTCAAGGACAAACATTTTAACCTGCAAAAGAACAATGCTAAGTACCCTTGACTCAGCCCAAATAACTCAGGATTAACTGAGGTATACTAAACCCAGGACAGCCACCCCCTTGTATGAAATCAAGCAATACAGTCAAGGCAACCATGAAAATCCAATGCTATCTAACAAGTTCTGGAAAGATGTTGACAAAGCCCCATTTTCTCAGTTAGCTACTAAGCTTGATCTAATCAGTGAGACAGAGTGTTTTCCTCTGTTCCTATACCTGGTACCCAAAGCTATCTAAGGCCCAGCATAGTTCTTGAGCACTAACACCCTCTTAGCAATAGACAATCAAGGCAACATGACAAAGATAATCAGCGCTCATGTTCACTACTGACCTTTCAAATACTGAAAACTAAAACAGTCTTTATATGATTTGGGGGCACAGTCATCCTTAAAGGTACTCCCTTCCAAGTCAATTACAAGCTACCGGAAAGAACTTGGTACATTTTAATTAGCAACCTTGATCACCAGAGTATAAAAACTAAAAACTGTGAGTTTGTTGGGAGGACTACTCCAAGTAGTCCAAGGGTCTTTGTCTCCTTAAAGGAGTCTTTTCTTTAGAAAACAAAGCTCTGTATTCAGAATTCCATCCCACAATTGTCTCAGGAGAAAGGTGGTATCTCAGATGGCTGTTCAGTTTTGCTTCTTTATTTTATCAGGGTTTTGTTTTGTTTTGTTTGTTTGTTTGTTTTTAGTTCAAAGTGCGTTCAAGCCTTCCTTAAGACCAATACTGAGATTGAGGAAATCACCTCATTTGGCCTCTGTGGGCAGAAAGGATTCTGAAAACTCAGCCGTATGTGGATATTTCCTGCTTCTGGAGGTCAATAGAAGCAGTAGTTGTAAATCTGAGAGAAAAATGCCACCCAGAGGAAAGATTTAATGACAGAGTGATGACGCAGAGACTAAATGAACTTTACTTGGACATTATATACAGAAGAGCTAAATGAGTACTCATGTAGACTTAGAAAGAAATTGGACTGTGACTTAGCTTGTCTCAACCCCCTCCTCTAAAGTCCCACCTGCATCATTTCGATATTATAACAACCACAGGCATTCCGTTCATTTTTTTCTCTAAATAAAATTGCAGAAATGACCGACCGGATATACCCGTTCTCCTCTCATGGTGCATATACATAAATGTAAGACTGGCTGTTTTGTTATTCTTTGGAGTTCCACCTCTATGGACCTCCATCACAGGCCACTCCCCCTTCCAAGATGAAGCACACAGGTCAATAGGGATCAGTAAGTCAGCAGACCATAGAGTGCACCATTTAAGGCTGCCTTTGTTTTCCATCCCTGTCCTTTCATGGCCCTCCCAGAGTAGCTTCACTTCCCAGGTGCCCAAGACTTGAATTCTGACTCAATACCTCCACTTCAGAAAAAGAGATGAATCTGGTTGGAGAAAATGAATTCTTACTGGGTGATCTATCACTTAAGGGATTACTTCATGCAAGAATTTTCAGAGGAATTTGACTAATAATGGTGGTTAGAGTCTTTGTCATAGTGTTAAAAGGCATAGAACAGTTTTCTTGGAGCCCTCTCACATCCTGTTACGGAGATGACCAACATGTTTATTACATCAACATGTAATAAACTTCAACCAGCAATACTGTTACTAAACAGCTCATGCCCATTGAGGCTAATAAAGATGGTAAAATATCTTTTCATCTACTGGGACAAACAACATACCATGAAATTATTTTGAGCAAAATGTGAAGAACATTCCCCAAAGCTAATAAGATATTCAGTAACTGTAGAAAATAACGGCACGATGACCAGATGACTCCAGCTTCTGTGTCTAAAATAGTCCCAACCATTTGAACAGAGGAGAATAAAATATCAAAAGCCAACTCAGGCATCTTTAAATTGATCTGGTAAAATTGTAACAACACTTCATTTCATCTGGTGGACACAACAAGGGAACATTTGAGATAGTTGCTGAAAATTCCCTCTAGGGTGGCCATGCTATACCACTAGTACATTCAGAGACGTTTAATGTACTGTATCTAGGTTTTAATTGTTCCGCCCAGACAATTAGCTAGAGTTGCTCATAACAAAGAGGAAAAAGAAGACCTAAAAACAGAGAAAATGTTCAATATCTACAAGTGAATTCTGTGGGTGCGTATTCACATTCACATATATACATTCACACATGTGATGTGTTACTGTTTCCTGTAGTTATGATCAAAATACCCAAGAGAACTTAAAGGGAATAACTGCCTGTTGACACTCATAGTTTCAGAGGGTTTCCATGTTGTGGGCTGGCTCCATTACTTTGGGCCCAAGGTGAAACTGAATGTCAGACAGAGGATACGTGGAAGAGATTATTCACAGGAGGAAGACTGAAGAATGTGTTCTTCAAAGACACATTCCCAGTCACCAACTTCCTATTGAAAATGTCCACCATCTCCCAAAAAATTTGGTCCCAACTTGAACTAATCAATGGATTAGTCTATTCATGAAGAACCCTCATGAGCCAACCAAAAGCCAGTCAACTAACAATCAAGTTCCCAATGCAAAAATACATGAGGAAATTTCATCTTCAAGCCATAAAGTCTGTCTGACAATACCAAACACATTTAGTCCATCCAGGAGACTTTCCACACCGAACAGCAAGCCTCCCAGGTCTTCCTGTCTAATGGAGGCATATGTCTCCATGGCCACACAACTCTTGTGTTTCACATATGTGCAAAAGCGGCCTTATGTTAACGATACTACATTTGTTGCCAACTCTAACCATAAACAGATCCCTTTGGATCACTATTACAGTGGTCTGTGAGTTTGTGGTGGGTTGAGCATAGTGAAAAGAATCCTGGGAAAATACTGGCTAGGAGGGTGCCCCAGAACTCTTTTCTCAAAGTAGTCTTTAAAATGAGTTCACCCTTTATATCATGAAGCCCCTGAAGAATAGGATCTCAAGAATTCATGAAATACTCTCTTTGAATCTTTTCCTCAAGTGTAAAGTTCTTGGCTTCTTCTTGTTCTACTCCTTTAGATTTATCTATCATTTTATGTGTATGATGTGTGTCTGCACAAACATATGCACACTCTATGCATGCCTAGTACCCACAGAGGCCAGGAGATGGCACCAGATCCCAAGGGAAATGGAATAAAAAATGGTTGGTGAGCTACAATTTGGGTGCTGGTAATTGAAAGTCGGTCTTCTGTACGAATAGCAAGTACTTTTAATTAATTGTTGAGCCTTTTCTCCAGACCCATTTGGCCGTTTAAGTTCTGAATCTTTTAAACAACCATGCTGTGCTTAGACTAAACTTTACACAGGTTTTTCTCCATGGACTGGGAGTTTCCAAGTCTTTTGGGACCTGTTTTTGTTGTTATTTGTTTGAAGGCTCACTTATCACTGTACATCTGGCTAACTGTTGCTAGCAAAACCATGTCACAGCCTGAATTGTGAACTGCCTTGAAAACTTTCTCAACCAGAAATTAAACTGATTAAAAGTCCATGACTTTAAAATTCAAAGTGCCAGTACACAAACAAGATACAGAGATGTTCTTTGCTGGAATTTAACACAAGTGGCCTTTATTCCAATTTTTAACATATATATTCTATAATATACATAAAACCTTAAATACATACATATGTATTCACACACACACACCTAAAAAAATGTAGTTGCTACTCTCTATATTTCTTTTCATATTCCAGCCTTTCAAGTTCCCACCAAAAATCACCATTAAGTTTTCACTTACAACATTATAATTTTTCTAACCATTTTCAAACTTCTTCAACAATCCAAAGTTCCAAAGACATAAGAGGTACATGGTCAAGTATGGTGCTAGTTTCTGTCACTCAGCCAGTCACTGTGATCATTTACTTAAGAAAGTCAACTTGCAGGAGGAAGAATTTATTATGGAAGGGAATTTAGAGGTGTCAATCTAGAAAAACAGAACAACACGGGGAAGGGAACTCCTCAATGCACACAGGAAGTTGAGGGAGTTAACAGATATGAGGCCAAGACTCAGACACATCCTTTGGGAGAAGTGTACCCCCTTCTCCAGCAACAAGATTCTACCATTTCCAAAACTCTATGCAAAATTTTAAATCCATCAATGAATGAATCCACTAATGAAATTAAAGTATTCATGATCCAACCATTTTTTAAAAGGCCATCGTTGGCAAATCAAACCCCAAACACATTACCATATGGGAGATATGTCATACTCAAACCACAATATCCCTTTATGATATCTGACATCACAATGCTCACTTTGATTAGGTAAAGCTTGTCATTTCAGTGAGGTACTCCCTTTCCTGAGGATTCCCTTAGAAAATTTGCATTTGGCAGACTTCAGGAGATGGCTTAGTGAGTCAAATGCCTTCTGACCCAAATGAGAGCCCACATTTGGATCCCAGTATCTACAGCAAAGCAAGATATGGGATACTCTTATAGCCTCAGCACTCGGGAGTCTAAAGACTCACTAGCCACTCGGGCTAGCCAACCAGTGAGCTCCAGGTTTAGTGAGAGATCATGACTCAAAATGAGTGAGTGAGTGAGTGAGTGAGTGAGTGAGTGAGTGAGTGAGTGAGTGAACAATCAATTCATAGACACCCTGAACTCACCATCTGGTCTCCACATGTACACACACACACACACACACACACACACATACACACACCCGTGAGAACATCCACAAACATGCGTACTCACATATACATCATCCCTCAACAATAACAAAAATTTACAAAAATAAAGAAGTTTATATGTGGTCAAAGAAAATTTCTTAGCTATAGGGTATATTAACTTACATAAGTACATAGCAAAAATAACAAGCATATTTTAAAAAAGACAAAATACCGATTTATCTTGCCTATTTACATGTTGGGGTGTTTTCTTTTTAAATACCCAAGGCAAATACAAACTCATCTCTAACTGAAGACACACACACACACACACACACACACACACACACACTCACACACACTCACACACAAATGCTTATTTCCTTAAATTTGCTACAACATTTCATCTTTTTCTTACCATATTATTATTATTGCAGTAGAGTTTTCCCTCAGGAAAAAGGAGAAGATTGAACTTATCTTTAAAGGATTAAATGAAACTTGAGTGGCTTCCAGAAGCAGAACCACCATCCTGGACCATGGCCTTAGGCAGCAGCCCAGACCACAGGTGTCTGAATGGCCCTTGGTGGCAACACTAGTTAGGACATCATTTTGGCAGGAGATTACAAAGATGGAGGGCAGATATGGAAGGACTGGGAAATGAGTGGGATTGAGGTGCGTAATGTGAAATTCTCAAAAAATCAATTAAAATGTTTCTAAAAAGATAAAATTAAAAAATGTTGCACACTGCATTTATGACAAACTTCATATATTCAGGTAACCACTGTTCACAAATGTACAATAAATCAAATAGGAAGAGTAAATATTAAGATTCTGCTTGAGAGTGTAGATTGTCCAAACAAAAAAGTCTTGTAAAGATAAAATTAATAATCTCATTCATTTACTGTATATTTGTCTTAAAATTGCATATACTCATTAAAATTTTAAATGGACATGAGAAAGAATAAATGACACATAAATAAAAGAAGATGCCAAATTATTCCTTTTTCAGATGCCATGATTTTATATTAGAAAAACTCAGACTCCACAAAAAAACTATTGGAACAAAAAAAATGAATCTAGTAAGTTTGCCTAATGTAAAAGGTACATACAAGATCAATAACCTTCTCAATTTCTGGAAAAAAATAATAAAGCAGTACTAGAAGCATAATAAACATAATAAACTAGAAACATTAATAAAACATACTAGAAACAAATTTCAGCAAGGGAGTGACTAGTTTCCACCATGGAAATTATGAAACACTGAAGGCAGATGCTGAAGCCATCACATAAGCAAAAACAAACACACAAACAAAAACCATGGAGAGATACCTTATGCTCACTGGTTGCAAGAACTAACATTGTAGCAATGTTTACAATTCAATACACAGAGTCAGTATAATTCCTATCAAAACAGCAATGAAAATTCATAGAAATAGAGACAGCATTACTGAAATTTGCAATGAATCACAAAGTAACAATAGCTAAAGAAACCTTGACCAAAAGAACAAAGCTGGAAGCATTACAATACCTGACATCAAAACTAACTTCAAAGCAATAACTACAGAAACATCATGGTGCTAAATCAAAACAGACAGAAAACAAACAAATAGAGAGCTTGGAAATAAATGCACTTACTGATTTTCAGTAAAGGCATCAAGAACGTTTATTGGAGAAAGTAAAGTTTCTTCAGTAAATTATTTCATAAAACCCAATATTTAGAAGAAAAGAATTAATCCAGTATCAAAGCCTGGCAAAAAATAGAACAGTGACCTAAAACAAACCTAAAGCTATGAAGCTTATTAGAAGAAACTATGGGGGCAGAGGACTGTTCCAGGATACTGTACCTGGCAAGGATTTTGTTTTGGATATGACCTCAAACAAATAGACAACAAAAGTAAAATTTGCTAAGTGTAGTTCTACATAAATAAGTGACTAAATATGATATAAATGATAATAAAATGTCTAAGAGTATGTTAGAATCAAGAGATTGTTTAAACACATAGGTTTTTTTTTGAAGAATCGTGGTGTTGACCTGAGTTCCAAAGCATGTTGATGGCAACATGATTCTGCAAGAAGCAAGTCCATCTCCAGAAGCTGCTAGTGCCAGGGTAGAAATCCTCAAACCATTCTTGCTAGGTAGACATTCCATGCTTTAGCAAGCAGGGAAAACAGAAGAAAAGGACAACTGTAAGTCAATCATTTATTTGACTAATTTACTACTCAACTATAACACATTTATCATGCACTAAACAGTTAACAAAAAGCAGTTAATGTTTTTACTTCTCTTTTATTAGTGCTCTCTCTGTCTCTCTGTCTCTCTCTCTCTCTCTCCCTCCCTCTCTCTCTCTTTCTCTCTCCTCTTTCATCTCTCCTGCCAAAAGGGACTTGTTGAATTTCTGACAAACTCTGAGATTCACTCATTGTGGTAGTTTGAATGTAATTGGCCTCTATAAGTTCATAGCACTATTAGGAGGTGTGGCCTCATTGAAGTAGGTGTGGCCATGTTGGAGGAAGTGTATCACTGTGGGGGCAGGCTTTGAGGTCTCCTATTATCAAGTTATGCCTAGTTCAGATCACTTCCTGTTGCCTGCAGGATCAAGATATAGCTCCTTCTCTTCTTCTCTAGCACCATGTCCCACATGATGATAATAGACTAAGCCTCTGAAACTGTAAGCCACCCAATTAAATGTTTTCCTTTATAACATTTGCTATGCTCATGATGTCTCATCAAAGCAACAGAAATCCTAAAACACTCATGTTTCTACATTCTTAAATAAAAGATTTTTTAAACTCTGTGTGTGTGTGTGTGTGTGTGTATGTGTGTGTGTGTGTGTGTGTGGTGTGTGCGTGTATACATGCTAGAGCCCTGCCATGTGTGCAGGCTCCCTTAGAGGCCAGAAGAAAACATCAAATCCCCTGGAACTAGAGTTACAGGTAGTTGTGAGCTACCCAAAATGCGTTCCAGGAATAAAGCTCAGGTCTTTTGGAAGAGCAGAACACCCTCAATCACTGAACTTCTCCCCAGTCCATCATGTTTCCACTTTCAAAAGTTCCCCCACCCCTGTCTGTCTCCATTTTTCAAAGAAGCATATTCTTCACAAATAATCTTTTTCAAAGAAAGGTATGTTTTGAAAAGATCACCGTCAGCCAACATTTCTAAATAGACTACAATTTTTAAAAAGGATGTCATGCCATTTAGATGCATGTAAATATCTGCAATTACTTTGTGTTTAGGCAGATACAGACAAAAATGTATAAGGAAGGGTTTTAGTAAGCATATCAGAATCAAGTTTGCTATACATAAAGTATATTTGCTTCATATTTCAATCTAATACATAGAGTTGTTTTATTTTATTTATCATAAGCAATGATTACTTAAACCATTCCCATAAAATATCACAATGTATCTTTTGTCGTACATTGAGATTCATAGTACTATATATCCTCGAATGTTGAGTTAATTGTATTGCAAAATTGTCCCAAGAAAGAAAAGATCACTGTCAATGCAACACTACCTTGAGGTGTGTGGAAAAGTACCACTGAGGGTAGACTTCTCACTCTGTAGTACAGTCACCAAAACTTGACTCCTCCACACTCGCTGATATGGAGTTTCTTCTTGTAAAGAAGGAAGACATGCCAGCCAGGATCTCAAAGAATGACATACACGTTTGATCCCAGTGTTTGAAGGTGCAATGAAGAACACTAGAAAAGAGTAGGCTAATTCCATCTGTAGAAGTGGGTCAGAAAGAAAGGTAACCTTACGGGATAAAGAAGAAATTTAATGACAAGTCTTAGTGTCAAGGCAAGCCTACCAGGGTGTCTAGACAGGGTGCCCATTCCTCTGGACAGTGTTAGAATGGCCACAACCACTCGTGGCCTCTTACATTTTTATAACTGACCAATATTCTGATCTCGTTTAGAAAAATATGAGTACTTTTCAAACATACAAACATATACAATCTAGACAAAAATTGGCTATTTTTAAGGTGATTTCCATTCTTGTTGATGTTAGCATTTTCCTCTAAGACAGCATGGGAGGCTTCATTGTCAAAATATAAATATAAAGAAATGTATAGCTGTTGATAATAAGAACTGTAATCAGACTCATTTTTGTTTTTGGTTGTGAGCTTAACCCTAATGGCTGAGCCATTGCTCCAGCCCCAGACTCATTTTTGTAAAAGCACCAGGAGTATGCTTTAGAAGCCAATGGCCACAGAGAACAAGACATGCGCCAATGCACTCCTAGCGTGATCGTGAGTCAGATGGTTCAGTGTTTCAGATCCCCAACCTGGTGTACCCTAGAGTAAGAACATCTGCCTCCTGGGCTGTCAGGAAGGAGTAATTGGTTGAATGACATGAGGGATTTAGGACTGCAGGGTCATGTGGCATGGTGACCACTTCATTTCTTTTCCCATGCCGCCCACTCCACACCTGCAACATAAACCTTTCCTGCATTTGCCACAGTACCTCTAATAAGGCAAGTGATTTCGTGAGGAGTCACCTCCTCTGTGACCACATTGTCCGCTCAGTGGAGGTGGCTCTCTCTCAAGCATCAGCAAAGTCACCTACAGGCTAACATCTCATTCCTCAATCTGTCCTGTGTCAATTTGCACTTGGAGACACGTGACTTCTTTTCTTTACTTCCTCCCTGACTTGTTGCCCTAATGTTTTAGCTTCTGGAGGGTAAAGGTTTTGCTTTCTAGTTCTTTTAACCTGGCCCCTCAGTCACCTTATCCCATACCCCCTGCTCTGTCTAACGCTGGAGTGACGTTCACTTTGTGTTGATTGTCTGGTTAATGAGAAATTATTTTAACATTAAGGCAGGAAGAAATCTACAGAGGAACTATTGGGCATATCAAAGCATCAGAATAAAGAGACATTTTAAAAAGGTGAAAAAGTTCCCCTTTCCTTTGTCTAAAAGGTAAATGACTTATTTGCTCCAATCTCACAAGAAATACAAGTAACTTCCCTGTGGCTACTTTCTACAAATAGTGCATCAGAGAAAGTCAGAAACACAAGTCTCAAAGCAAAGGTAACAGAAACACTTGGAGAAAAAGCTCCAAGAAATCAATAAGTACTTATAATTACAAAAGAATTAAAGACACTACAGGCAAACATTTTTCTCAGGAGTATTATGCCGTCATCTTTTATGAGACTGATTACTGCCTACTACACTAAGAAAGCAGATGTCACCATCATCAGAAATCCTTTCTGAGGTGCTAGGAATGAGCCCAGGACCCTGCATAACATTTAACCTTGTCCTGTTCTGAAATGGTCACTGTCAAAAGCTATATTTCAAATGTGTGTGTATGCATGTGTGTGTTTACAATGGCATATGACTGAATATATGTATATTGGAGCTAGAAATAGCTCTCTATAACAGGGTAATTCTCCGTTCACACAATTGAAAGCAATAATTTCATAATGAATATAAGAAAAGTCTCAGCATGATTAAAAGTGGATTAAATGAGAAGCAACATGGAGTTCAGTGCTGGTTATTGTGTCTGTTTTTCTGTCTCATTAAAACCCTTAAGAACTCACTACCTCCTGCCATTTCCCTAAGGAAAAACATTTATTCCAGGAATGTGCCTCTGCTGAAATGGAGAATGGCATTCTTGCCACAAATGAATCACACCTGGAAAACAGTGTTTAAATTGTGTGGAGCGATCAGAGATGAGTTACTAAGCAGGATGCAAATCAGAGCAAAATCACATTTTATCAAAAACTGGGAAAACAAACCCCACCTGGATGTGTGCTGGTGAGATTTTCACTAACAATAAAAATGAAGAGATAGCTTGAAGGCTAAAATCTCATTTAAATGCAGACCCATTAAACCTTTATCATTGTAAGTGAATGCAATAATTTTAATATTGTATAACCTACATAGGATTTTGATTAACATGACTTGACAGGTGGGAAAGAAATTTCCCTTCAAAACTACTTCAGAGTGATTATAAAGAATAGCTACTTCAGAGTTAGATGTTGAAATGATTTTTAAATGTTGTATTATGATAAAAGTTTTCTTGGGAATTATTTATTTAATTTTAAGTACTTTACAAACCTCACTGGCAGGCATTTCTTATTAACATTAAAATGGATTTATGTTGATGCTATGAAGCACAAAAGACTTCAGGACACTGATATATTTAGTGACATTAGGGAATCACAAAACAGATATAAATCCTTTATGTAAAAGAAGACAATGCCCTTTAAACATGAGAAATCTCTGGAAAAATTAATACAGAAAATTCTGCAGGATGAAAACTTCTCATCTACTGTCATATTTAAAATAGAAGTCCATAGACTGGAAAATTCTTATTATTAAGTTTTCACGTATCTTTCAAAAAGTGAGTTTCAGTCAAAACCAAAAGTACAAATGAAGGGAAAAGAATGGCATTGATCAATAAAAGCCTGGGAGTAAGATCTATAGAGATCAAAAGGTGAGAGAGACTGCTCACTTGTGGGTATTCCAAGATGAAGCTATACTTGCCATAGATGAGAAAATTTAGATATAAATTTACCAGAAAAAAAAAACTTAAGCTAAAGGGTGAAAAGTTGTGTGTCTGTGTCTGTGTGCGCTGTATATTTGAAAGGCATTCAACTGCTATTTCGATATATGCAGCTGAATCCTTTCCTCCAGGAGATATATACAAGACCTGAAATATGAAAAAGACTAGTTAGAGTCAGAGAAGACTTGATAAAAGAGCCATGTTCCCTTTGGCCTAAAAAAAGGGTGGGGGAGTCAACCGAAGCTAAAGAACTAAGGAATAAAAATGAAAGAGATAATAAACTGCAGAAAATGTAGTCCATGCTTTAAGGTCACTAGGGTTATTTTTTCACAGTTGCTAAATGGTTTCTACAATTCTTAGTTATGAGTAGATAAAGATGAGAAGGTGATGGAGGAAGAGGGGGAGGGAAGGAAAAGGAAGAGGAAATTGAGACAAAGCCAAAAAAGAGAGAGAGAGAGTAACTGTTGGCGTACCATATTGTTTTCCAGCCATCTCTTTTGAAAGCCCTCTGCATCAGTTCCACTGATTTATCACAGATAAAACTTACTAAAAACTTCAAGGAGATGTTTGAGGTTACCAAATTCTCTAGTAAGCATTTCACACAAATTATTGAACACAGTGATAAACTTCTTTCTGAGACAGAAGAGTATTCCAACTTACAACTTCCAGATCTAAGAACCCGAGGCAGGAACCTGGAGGCAGGAACTGATGCAGAGACCATAGAGAAATACTACTTACTGGCTTGCTCGTCATGGCTTGCTCAATTTGTGAATACAATGTCTTACCAATGTCAATATTTTGTATTTTCTAGTGTTTCCTCAGTGACTGTATTTCCTGATAGAATGCGATGTCCAAGAAGTAGCTAGCAACAACTTGATCAAATGTCTCTTAACCAAATCTGCTTGTTTTCTGACTCATGATACCTTTCCCCCCTCTACTTCTTTTAGTTAGTGTAGGTTTTAGGTTTTATTTGCTATCTAAAAGGAAACCCCCACAAATAATAGAGACTTAAAAATATGGCTTCTCTTGGACACAGAGGGAATTCAAAAGGAGAGGGTACGAGGCAGAAAGATATGACAACCGTGTTTCCGTGAAGTTCAGGTCTTTTGCCTGTACCTATCAGACTTCAGTACACAACTTCTACTCTCAATGCCATCACGTGTAAGTCCCCGATAGCTGTGGAAGCTATAGTCATAATAGATCCTAAATAATAAAAAAGGAGTCCGTAAAAGAAAACATTTACATTAAGAATATGTTTCGGGAATAGAACACACAACTCTCAGTGAAGATTGATTAGGTACATCCTAAACACGTGGCCACCTTCACGAGCAAAAGAAAATGAGAAATGTTCTCTTTTACCTGGGTGATTTATACCAACCTGAAAAAAACAGGATTTTGTTTTAAAAAGAAACATAAAAAACAATTATCAGGAGATACTTCACATATATACTTTTTAGATGGCTCTAATAGGAAAGTTAAGCTAGTTTTATACCTAAGACATCAAGAATATTTTTTCTACCAAAGTATTAGCAGGTCATTTGTTTCTATAGGCCTTACATTTCTCAGACCTATGCAATGGAATGATATCAAAAAATGTGGACCAATGCTGGGGTTTAAATTTAAAAATACTGTGTACACATACATATAAATAATATAAAGCACACCAAATCACCCTAGTGAAAATATCTACATTATAAACTTTACTGACATAATTTATTTTGTGAGACAGTATTTTATAGTTTAGGTAGTATCTGTTATTCTTACATTTAATAGTAAGGAGCCTCCCCCTCAAAAAAAAATGCCTCAGAAATCTTTAAAACTTAAACTGAAGCAAATTTGTTAATTAGAAAAATTAAAAAACTCCCTTCTTGAATTCAGCTAGCACTAGACATAACACTACAAAAAATGCTGTTTGTTTTACTGTTTACAGTCCCCAAAGTACTGGATATCCCCCAGCAAATTCCAGTCCGTGGAAGATTCCAGGAAACACCAAGACCTGAATGGTTCAGACTGAAGCACAGATTGGAATCAGAATGGGGACTTTACTTCAAGTCTGATGTTTCTAATTTCTGAGAGTCAGCCTTCATTCATTCAGGTTCCAACAGCAAGACATTCACAAATGAAACTTAAAGATAAAAGAAATCCATGAAATCAGTATTCATCGTTTATTTCTACTATAATAAAATGTGTACTATTCCCACGTACAGTCAATTTTCACGACTTTGTTTTGTCATAGATAGTAGCTGTATGCAATGATTTTTTAAGACTCATCTATAGAATTCAAAGATGTAATGAACGGCTTAAAATCTTGAATGTTAGTAGGACTAGTATAAGATCCAAATATATACCAAATATGCAATTTTATTTACAAAGTTGGTTATTTATGTTTATATAGATTTCATATAATTGTTCGTGTATTATCTGGCAAATTTTTCATTGTAAGCTAGACTAAACACATTTTTTAACAGTAACTTTGACTCTCACATTAAATGATAAACACTCAGCCATATGTTACTGGATTATTTCCATAATATACAGTCCATTGTTCACATTAAATAGATGCCTTCCTCTTTTTACTCTACTGCCTTGGTCCTACTGGTTTATTTATCTAGTGAAATATCCTGTACATGGAAGATACTCAACAAATAAGGTTAGGTAATAGGTAGGTCAATGGTAATGTTAGAATTGCCTTTATACAAAGAGATGCACTAAGAAGCAATGTAGGTCAGTCCCACAGAGCCTGACTAACTGGTTCTGACACTGGCAAGCAGTGTCACTCTGACTAATCCTAAAGATGGCTTATTAACAACACATGCAATTTTTAACTGACTGAAGTCAGTGCAGACAAAAAGATGAGAAACAATTCAATCCACATTGCTACACTTCAATTATCGAGGAGAGACAAAACAATTTAAGATTTCCAGAAGTTGCAAAACCTTTCTACGCCCAGTAATTACAACAACCTGCTAGCAAATAAGTTACCAACAACTCAATTCTACTTTACTATTCGTCATTGGTAAGACCAGGGAAGATTTACTAGATTTATTGACTTCATTTGACAATTTATACAAAGGACCCCAAGGAATCTGTGACAGCATAAGGAAAATAGATTTGTGGTCATTGATGGCTAGCTTATTAATATTCCAATATATTATATTTTCACCTCTCAGTATTTCTTCTAAGCCACAAAGATGCATTTTCCTTATCTCTAATTTTTCATGAGGTGGATTTTTAGTGGCATGAATAGATAGAAAGAAGACAGACAAGAAGAACAAACAGAAATATCTGTGCTATTTAGTGTGGCCTTTTAAATAATTAGTATGCAAATGTTAGACATAAGATTGTAAAGAATGAGATTCTATCATTACTGATGGCATTAAATAAATCGGCTATATTCCTAAGCTATAATTTCCTTAAATTCACATAGAGTGGCAATGCTCTCATATGCCTTATCATGGTTTTCTCTAAGAGTCATACCATAACAGTAAAACATTTACTCATTAAAAAAGGAATCCAAAAGTCCAGAGAGGCGGCTCAGTGGGTAAGAGCACATATTCTTGCTGGCTCTGATTCCTAGCACCCACATCAGAGTGTAACACCATCTATAACCCTAGCTGCAGAGAATCTAAAGACCCCTCTGTAACAAAGTCTAAAAGAGAAAAAAGAAACATGACATAGAAACACATAATTAATTAGACTGGGCTTGGTGGTGCATGCCTTTAATCCCAGCACTTGGGAGGCAGAGGTGGGCAGATCTCTGTGAGTTCAAGGCTAGCCTAGTCTACAGAGTGAGTTCCAGGACAGGCTCCAAAACAGTACAGAGAAACCCTGTCTCAAAAAACAAAACAAACAAACAAACAAACAAACAAATACCCCACATAATTCTTCAAAAAGGACGAAGTAGTTCCTTGGGACTGTAGTGTTTGCATTTCAAAACGATTATTACCTTCCAAACAAATTTGTCCAGTGATGACCACCCTCATCTAAGGTATAGGATGAGAGGCAAAAGGAATATTCAGATTATTCTACATATCTATGCATGTATTTGAGTGTGCATGTGTCCAGAGGACAGCCTTGGGAGCTATTTCTCAGCCCTGTTTTTTGTTTATTGTTGTTTATGAGACAGGGTCCCTCTTTGGCCTAGAGCTCACCAAATAAGTCAGGCAGACTGGCCACTGAGCCCCAGAAATCACCCGCAACAGCCTCCCGTGGCAAAGATTCTAAGCACCTAACACTACGCCTGGCTGATTCATGTAATATTCATTCTAGTCCTTTTGCTTGCAAATTCATGTGATCTGTCTCCCCAGTCCCAATGCTGCCTATCTTCAAGGATAAACACTAGGCTTCCTGCTTTTTCTTTGAGTTATTCAGATTATATTAAGAAGCAAGTCTCATTTCACTACTAAGGCGCATGTTTCATTACTGTATTCACTAAAAGGTGCATTTGGATAACTAGCCCCGGTATGCTGCTCGTACTGTTGTATGTGAGCTTGGTACTTCCAGTTCTTCTGCTTCATCCAGCAAAGCAAGACAGCCCTGAGCAAGGGCAGGTAAGCCTGTTTCCCACACGTTAGAACTGTGCCAAAGATCTCTAGGCAAATCAGTAAGCCACTCACCAAGGATCTCTAGGCAAATCACTAAGCCGCTCACAACCTAAGTGGCAGTGTAGTCGTTCTATCTAAATGCGCAGGGGACTAAGGAATACCCTGAGTATTCCTAAGACACGTCTACAAAGACAACTCATCCAAGAACTGAGCAACTGAAACAAGGGCTATAGCCGTTTCTCTCATGGAGCCACTGGGGAAATCTTATAACTGGGTATTTCCTAAATGAAACTCGTCGGCTTAAGCTCCCTATAAAACTGGTAGGCTCTCCCCCAGCCACTTACTTTCAACTCTTCTTAAAATCCATGGCTCTGGAAGAGATGGAAATACAAATACACATAAGTTCATATTGTCAGTGTGTGTGGTAGGTATGTCTTGGGATCACAGAACACAGACCGATGTTTTTAATTCTTTCCTTTTGGAAGTTCATGCCCTTTGGGGAATTTTTTTTTCTTTGCTAAAATAAAAAGGACAAACACCAAGTTCAAGTAGGAGGTAGCACAGGCTAGAGACTTTGCACAGCGAAGTTAAACCTGAACTAGTTTCAGAGATGGGGGCTTCCTAATAACTTGGGAATGATTCGATTTTTATTTGTGGCATGGTCCATTCTTCATGTGCCTCCCCCCCACCCAGCATAGTATGGTTTAATAAAACTTTCTGTAACCTTCCCTTGAAACTCCTGTTCCCAGAGTCCAACTTCCCAGGCAGAAGGCCACCTTGGCTGCTTGGAGCCAAGAGGTACCACAAAGTCACACTATGCTAGCAGGTGGGTTATACTGAGACTGCTGTCATGGGCATGCTTTAGTGGGTATCCCTGTTTCTTACTAAAGGACACGTGCAGGCACACACACCCGCACACCCGCACACGCGCACGCGCGCACACACACACACACTCACATGTCACACATTCCGACACACACATACTGCTAAGGAGACCACTGAAACTTAGAAGCATACTTCTAAAAATATTCCTAGGGCACAAATGAATAAAAGACAAAGTTTTCAATTTCTCTCTCTCTCTCTCTCTCTCTCTCTCTCTCTCTCTCTCTCTCTCTCTCTCCCTCCCTCCCTCCCTCTTTCCTTCCTTCCTTGCCCCTCCCCCATCTCTGTGTTTCTTTTTTGTCTTTTATTTCGACCCTTCATTCTTTCTGTTTTATTTGAATTTTATATTTCCCCTGGAGAGCTTTCTGAAGTTCAACAGTGATTTCTTTAATTAAGAGAGAGAGAGAGAGTTGGGAAAAAGGAAACAAGAACAAGAAGGAGCTGTAAACAGTCCCTTCCACTGCCTAAGGGGTTGGTTACAAAATAAACAGCTCATAGACTGGGCCACATCTCCTGTAATGAGACAGCTCTAGCTAGCAATACCACAGCTGATCCCCCATTAAGGAGAGTCCCCTGGAAGCTTGAAGTAACCCCCTTGTGTTGACTAGAGTCCTCATAGAGGATTCTTTGCGACCACCTACAATATTTTTGACAATCCACCTCATGCCTCACACAATCTGCAGACTCTCCCTGCTTGTTTTAATGGTTTAGCCCTCCCACTGGTGATTTAGACTCCAAGCTTTTCCTCATAGGCATCTATAGGAAGTAAAACTCCATATGCTAGAGACCAAGAATGGTGGTTAGTGAACCGGGTTTGATTTTTGGTGGAACTTAGACAGGATACTAGTATTGCTTTTTCCCCCCTTCTTCAAACCAAAACACACTAACAAAAGAAGATTGTTCATATTTGCAAAATTTGCCTTGAGCTCCTTGGGGGAAAGATGCTATATAAAACCTAAAAATAAGCAATGCTGGAAACCCCTTAGAACAAAAAGGACATTCTAATAATAACCTCTGAGATGTTATCGTCACTCCAAGAAATGAAGGGGGAAATCACACCAGGATATTATCTGCCCTCCACAAGCATGGCTGTAACAAAAGGGATAGCGCCACTAGCCAAAATTGGGTCACAATGTTTAAATTCAGGAATGTAAATAACAGAACACATTGCTTCTATGAAATCAAGGAGAAGCTAGAAACGCAGTAACCTGCCAAAAGTCTGTAGAAACAAGTGGATTTGGTCTCCAAGGGAAGAAAAAAATGCCAAGGGTCTTATTTCATAACAAGAAGAGATGAAAAGACACAAATGTCGAGCATACATTTCTATATGCCTTCTGAGCTACAATTAAGGGCTATTGGTTTTCACAGGCGTTTGTTCTGTTGCCAACCAGCCTAGCAGAACATGACGAAGCCTGTAGTTCACTTCTAGGACTCTGCCTGCCATACCTTTTGTATTTGTTTGTTTGTTTGTTTATTCATTCCTTTATTTTATGAGATGTGATTTTCTTTTCTCTAAATAATTCCTTCTTTCTATTTTGACTACTACAAACAAAAGGAAAATACCCTCAAAGAAATGTGCCAACATGTGAAACCATGTGCACCATTTCAAGTGTCATTATACATGTAAGTTATATGTTAGATGAACACCTGGGGCGCCAATTAGGAAGTAGGTGGCATCAGGCTGACTGAGAAGCTCCTGATTCCTCTCTACTGTCCATTTTGTCTACCTACTGTTGATCCTTGACATCGGCTTTACCATCTCCTCTTTCTTTTCCAGACTCAGAAAAATAAATACCTCATGCTCCCACTCACATTGGGGACCTACCATCTATTTTTAATTATGTGTATTTACGTGAGAATGAATATGAATATGGATCATGAAACTAGAAAGGGGACTACGACAGGAGGAAAAAGATCAGGTTTTCACTTTTGTTTACTATCATTTATTATTATTATTATTATCATTATTATTATATGTGCATGTGTGTGCAGACATGTATGGGACTCCCTTGACAGTCGGAGGACAGTTTCCATGGTGGATAGTCTCCTTCCACCATGAACTCTAGGGAATCTAAGTCAAATGATCAGGTTGGCAGGAGGAAAGCTCTTTAGCCAGCTAACCATCACATTTGGTCTGGAAAAAAAAGTCTTATGGAAGAGCAGTGGAAAAGGTAATAAAATATGGAAAAATGAAAGGGGAGAGAAGAATGCTGGGAGTCTAAGTGACAAGTTGTGGGAATATGGGGGAGATGAGTGAGAGAAGGGGACCAATAAAAACAAAGTGTGCATGAAAACACCACAATGAAGCCCCGGTACTTTGTACACTAATTTGAGAAAGGGAAAATCAATTTTCACCAACTGATTGTCTCTATGTATATCAACCACATTCCAGGGTAGGTCCCATGTTCAGGAGTACTTGTCCAACACAAAAACTGTGTGTGTGTGTGTGTGTGTGTGTGTGTGTGCACGTGCACGCTCTTAATTTTGGTTTGATACTGTTTGTCATTATTATTATCATCGTCATCGTCATCACTTTAGTTGGTTTTGACTTTGTCTTGTCTTGAAAGAAAGAGAAAACATGAAGTTGGGTGGGTAGGAAGACGGAGAATCTGGGAGTTGTTGGTGGAAGGAAAGAATATGATCAAAATATATTCTACAAAAAAACTTTAGTAAAATAGATTTAAAATTCTGTTCAGCTGTAAAGAAAAATGAAGTCTTGAAATTTCCAGGTGACTGGATGAAGCAGAAAAGTCAAGCACTGAATGTTCTCTCTTATTTGTTGATCCCAGCTCTGAATCTTTAGATGTTACCACATAACCCCTATACCAAGGCTAAAGGAATATCACAGAAGATGGAGCAGAAAGGTTGTAAGAGCCAAAGGTGCCTGACACCAAATAATGTCTCCTAGGCATAACAGAGAGTATGTATCTGCGAAATACATCAATGTTGTCACCTAAGCAAGTCCTTCCTAATGACACCAGCTGACATGCCAGTGTAGATGAGTGAAATATTACAAGACCCCACCTTGTGATATGAAAAGCTACAAGCAATTAATTGCTTCTGAGAGGAGAATAAATTCTCTGAGACTATCTGGGACTAGTTCCCTGATTACTTAACCAATCCCAAGTGGTCATCTCTAAACACATATAATACATTTAAGCAACAATATATGAACTCAGTAGATTGTGTGTGTGTACACACACATATATATATACATACATATATTAATATATACAAACACATATACATATATATATATTCATGTTATACATTTGTAGCAATAGAAAATAAAAAAGAAAAAGTCAATAAGTAGGGAGTTGGCAAGTAACACTGGCAAAGTTGGAGGAAAAGAAGTGGATGGTAAATACAGTTTCATTTATGAAATTCTAAAAAATAACTAAAAAATTAATTTAAAAAGCCCCCCCAAACTCCTCTCCCTATTTTGTCACTCGAAACCCGATCCAGATGTCACAAGCCTGCATAAGTGCACCTCTTCTGACCTTCAGTAATCTTTTGATTAAGCTTGCAATGGTCACCCTCCTCGGAATCCTTTGGGAGTTAAATGTGAAATGTAAAAGGCTTGCTTGTTTTGTTTTATGTGTCTTAGCTTTGTCATTCATCTATTTATTCCAAGAGTATTTATGTACCAGACGGAGCTCCAGCTTCTTGGTGCACAGCAGGAAGTGTAACAGACTAACCTGTTCTAATGGAATTTACTTCTTCTTGGGAATAGCAGCCAATAAACAACATAAAGAAGGGTTTTTTTTGTCTGTTTGTTTGTTGTTGTTTTTTTCCAAGACAGGGTTTCTCTGTATTGTTTTGGAGACTGTCCTGGAACTCGCTCTGTAGACGAGGCTGGCCTGGAACTCACAGGGATCCACCTGCCTCTGCCTCCTGAGTGCTGGGATTAAAGGCAGGCGCCACCAACACTCAGCCATAAATAAGGTTATAGTGTACTGTAATCATCATATAAGGAAAAAGGCTAACACTGGGACAGAACAAATGCAAGAAATCACAGTGAAGATATATGTATGTATGTATGTATGGGAATCACTACCCAAATACAAGTTTCAGTTCTCTCTCTCTCTCTTTGGTGAAGACTGTTGAAATGGCCTTTATAAGCAAGGATAAGAAATGTCTCTGCCTAGTACACAGTGATGGACATAGCACAAGTATCAGTGCGTAATCAGTAATTAATTATCTTAGTTCTCTGCTACTGCGATTATAAGGAGGCTATTTTTGCCTCTGACTATATTCTCCGCTGAGGAGAATATAAAAGATCTTAACTCTGCTTCAATAACAACTGAAGTGCCTTGGCGTCTGAAGGCTTGTATTTTGAATGCACCTCTACTATTCATTAACCGAGCGACCTTGGCCAAATCAATTTCCTTAGCATGGCTTTTATCACTTGCAAAATAGCAATAATTGCTCAGGCCTCACAGAACAGAACCAATGGTTTCTGTCATGAGACAGCACTTGTAGACTTTTCTGTGTTATACCACTGGTGGCTATTCATATTATGAATGAGGACTTTGGAGGAATGAAAGAAATTTCTAGAATGCTCAGTTAGTATAGAGGTACATGTAAAAGAGATCTTAGACTGAGGAGAGCCGAGTTAAGACACTAGCTTCAGGAACATATTAATAACATTTCATAAGGTAATATTTTGAGACTTGCCCGAGGGTTTCAACTAATAAATCTAAAGTTGCCAATGGTGAGATGGAATAAATGTCCAGAGGCTTTACAGTGTCTGTTCCTTGTCATTTTATCCTCAAGTGGAGAAAAGCAATTACCTATACCCAGAAATACCAAGCCAATCAGGCCTGACATGGTTACCAGGAACCGGGGGCAAGCTGCATACTTTCGTCTCAATACCTAACTGAACACGTGCTTCATTCGGGTAAGATCTGGTATAGTTTTATGACTTCTAGTTAACTATGAAGTCCCCTGGCCACAGTCCATGCATGATACCACACAACCCTAACCCCAATCTTAGCCTGGCTACCCTCACACTTTGCATCCTGCACAAGAAACAGCACGTTCCCAGAAGTTCTGAGGGCAAGTCCAGAGAGCCTTTGACCCTTGGCACATTGTCTGTTTATTTTAGTGTGTGTGTGTGTGTGTGTGTGTGTGCATCTAACTGGAGAATATAAAGTGCAGAGATGGTTAATATGGACAGGAGAAATGTTTGTTTCATCCACTCAGCCAGTGCAGAGGGCTGTGGACATTGAATTGCTCAGATTCCTTTCTGGGACAAACAGAGGAATGAAAATCTTAACCCGAGTATACGGATTAAAGAGTATTTAAAGAAAACAAAGTGTTGTATTTGTAACAGGGCCCGAAGGAAGGATCCTTGTGTGTGCTTCCGAGGCATTAGAAAAGACAGGAATGGCTTTGTAGTGTAAACCATGCGACTAGCTGCAGAGGCAGGGGCTGCTACCCTCACAAATCAGTATGGTCCACTCTCAGTGGCAACTCCTCTGAGATGGATTTCCCCGCCCCCAAGGGCGATCTTTTTTCAAGACCAAATGGTTCTTTCTTTCTGTGGGCCATTGGAAACCCGAGTGTTCAGCGAACTGCGCAATTGTCACGGGGATAAGTATTCCAGATGTCGGGACTCGGAGGTTAAAGTAGGTTTTGTTTGCATTACTGACAGACACTTTTCTGCTTAAGTCAGAGAGACTTCAGGGGTCTGCAGGAAGTGACACACAACCTCAGAGGTGTTTATGCCTCCGCTCTCTAACAGCACGGCTCTCCATGCATGGTTGTAACTGCAGAGACATTCTTGGACATGTGTTCCCAGCCTCAAGTCATCTCCATAAACTTTGCCATAAATCTAACCGCAGCTAAACGTGTGAGTTTCTGTTTTGTTATTATATATCTTAATCTTCCACATGGAACACTGTTCATGTCGCAAGAAGAAAAGAAGGCAGGCTTCAAACAATACAATCAGCAATAATGTGTCTCCCCCGAATCATGAAATAGTTAAGAAAAGTCTAACCAGAGTGTGAAAGGAAGCCCATCATTAAAAAGAAAAAAGTCTAGTGAGCTGCCTCTGGTTGTAAAGGTTTAAGAATGTGGATCTTTGGGTGTTATGTTTTCCTTCAAGGAAGAAAAAAGATGATAAAAGCTGGGCTCCAGTCTATTCAATGCTACTACCAAAAAGCATGTTTCTCTCTGTGAAATTGCAAAGACAGATGTTAGGCCCATAACCATTTTTCCTTCTCTAGTAATACATCCCAAAATCATTACCAAGATAGAAAATTATAGCATTCAACCATATATAACGAGTGTTTTAAAGTCAGGAAAAAACAGAAGCATTTCTTGGCCAACACTGTTAGAAATGATTTTATATTTAGTTCTGGCCTTGATGTGCATGGAGAGAAACTGAATCAAAATAGAGCAGAAAAGGACACATTCCCTCCAAAACTGACAGGAAAGGATTGTAAAAGAAGAAGAAAAGAACACTATTCAAGACATCATTGGAAAATGGAGAGAAAAAGTCATTTTGGGTTTGTTTGTTTGTTTGTTTGTTTGTTTGTTTAAAACAAGAAATTCAGGAATCAGAAGAAGAAATAATAGTAGAGGGTTCAGCCTACCTACAGGAGGCTCAATCAGTGAGTGGGTCACATTAGACTCTAGGCTAGCCTGAAAGCACCAATCATCAAGTAGCTGTGAAAACAGATTACATAATCACATGTCCATGGGTAGTAGCTAGCTAGCATGCTGAGAAAGAAGCAGAGAGACCTGAGGCCAACTATCAAGAGACCCATTCCTGCCACCAGATAGCCAGTAGAATTCCACTTGTAGAATTGCACATCTTAGGGACACTTAAGAGAATAACAGAGCCCCACAGTGCAAGAAAACTAGGCCCAGGCGAGGGCAATGATTCTCCCTGTTTTGTCTTCCTTCCCCTGATCTCCCTCTACTGTTTTTCCCTCAGTTCTTTCACAGTAGTGATCCTGGAAATGACTCCTCAGGGTCCTCAGAGCCCCTTGGCCTGTGAGGAAAACGCTCTCCCACTGAGCACTCCACACACACCCCTTTATGATGTATTTATTCAAATGAGGAAGATTAAATGAAAGCCTGCTCTCTGAGCATATGCACGTTCCCTCAGCTCCTTAGTGCTATGGCTTGAATGTGAAATGCTCCCATAGTTCCATTCTTTGGGACACTTAGATACCCCCACTGGCTGTTTGAGGGAAGTTGTGGAACATTGAAAACAATGGTTCACAACCTTCCTGATGCTGAGACCTTTGATACAGTTCCTCGTGTTGTGGTGACCCCCAAACCATGAATTTATTTTCATTACTATTTCACAACTATAATTTGTCTACTGTTGTGAATCGTTAATATAAATAACTGGTATGCAGGGTATCTGATAAGTGACCCCCAGTGGTGTCGCGACCCACAGGTTGAGAACTACTGCTTTAAAGGGTAAAGTAAAACTGAAAAGGGTGTTTGGTGAGAGCCAAGTAGTAAGAGCTGTAGTTCAGCACCCAGTTCTAGCTAAGATTTCCATTTGCTCTCTGTGGCCTACTGTAGCAGTTCATTCTACCATCTTTCCTACCACGGCGGTACATGATCCCCTGGAATCATGACCCAGAATAAGTCCTTCATCCCTTAAATTGCTTGTATCCTGTATCTTGACACAGTGTCGAGAAAGGTGGCCGATTCTCTGAACAAATTTCTAGAAAAAAAAGAGTTACCAGTGATAACACATGCCTGTAAGCCAAACACTTTCCAGGTCAAGCAGGAGAATTGAGAGCTCAAGGGATTTTGGGCTACACAGTGGGTCTGAAGACTACCCAGAAAGGAAAGGCTCCAAGGATGCAAGAAAAGATGGCACTAAGGATGACATCTGTCAAGTGGAAGATGGCAAAATTACACTGAACAGAAAAGAACAAGGTATTTAGATCTTAAGACTGTATTGGAATGAATAAAAAGTCACTGTTAAGTATTATAAGACAAAGTTTAACAGACTTCAAAAACCATAATGAAGTGAATTGGAGAAGATGGAGGACAGGAGGCACAAGACAATAAAACTAGAGTGTCCAAGAGGGCAACATCTGAATAATAGGATTTCTTCAAAAGGAAAACGCACACGTGAACACACACACACACACATACACACACACTACCCAGGCATATTTTACAGAGCTAGGGGACACGAGTTTTCACATTTAAAGATTTGTACAACACCCTAAGTGAACTCATGAGAAAACAAAAGATCTGTGCATTCTAGATACATCATGGAAATTCATAGTGAGAAAACCAGAGAATATACAGTGGACAAAGAATTCATGTGTACAGTGGCATCTGATACCTCATGTCTTTCTAAAATAGTTCTTTTGGTCTAAACCAAAGGATGCTCTCTGAAAATGAGGAGGGATTTTTCTAAACTCTCCTCATAGAGCCTACCCTTTCCTCTTCATCCATTCATATATACATTGACCCTTTCACTAGAGGCTCTCTCCAACCCTCTGAGTTCCTGTGCAGAATTAAGGATTGCAGTAATGATCATGTGCGCTCGCAGATCAGGCGAATAACAGCCAAGTGCACAAAAATCTGTCGGAAACAAAATCACAAAAGTCTTATCTTTGATGTGTTCAGATGTCTCCAGGTTTTTTATTATTTCTGTTTCAGTGTGACATGCATTGTCTGCAGGGAGGAGAGGGAGGGACTCTGCGGGCAGCTCCATTATCTATGCCTCATTGTTAGCCTGGGGAGAAGATATCATTTACCCTGCCACCTCTGCCTCTTGGAGAATCAGATAACTTACTTATGCTTTCTAACCAGTGAAGCAATATGGACCCTCCAAAGAGGCTGCAACTCCTTGGCACTGCTTTCTAATGCTACACTGTTCAGGCTTCCAAACTGTACACTATTTCACATAAGTCCTGAGGGCAGCAGGCAGGTAAAAGAAAACTCAGGTTAGGCATAGCAGCTTCAATGATGGTGATTCCCACACTTGTCAATCACTCTCCATCTAAGATCCTCTGTCTTAATTATTCTTGTGTACTGTACGGTCATCAGTTTACTGCTCCACAGAGTGTATCCAGAAAGGAATGCAAATGAGTACCTGAATGTTGGGGAGGTTCTTGTTCACATGGGTTCCAGAGCCTCCTTGCCTTAAATAAACACACAGACGCTATATTAGGTCAGTATCTAGGGCTTCTTATTGGCTAGCTCTGTCTTAATTATTAACTCATAACTACTAATATATGTATTTCCATGTTGTCTTGGCTTACTAGAGAATGCCTGGACCTGTTACTCCTTTGGCAGCCTACATGGCGACTGTCTTTGGTGGGTTCTCTCTGTCTACCTTTCCCAGAATTCTCCTTGTCCTATCCCCACCTATCTTCCTACCTCGTTGGCCAGACAGTGTTTTATTCATCAATCAATAAGAGAAACATATAGACAGAAGAACATCCCCATCACCTGAAAGTTCAAGAGGTTCGAACAAGCATGATGCCACCTGTCTGCCTACCAAGACCTTCTTGAGTTACAATGTGGTCATTCCTCGGGTTCGGGCGTATGGTGGGTGTGATCCTTAGGCTAGAGACATCACAGGAATCGCAAAGTGAGTGTGTATTTTACATAAATGAGAAGGATAGAGACAGAATTGAGAGAAAGGAGGAAGAAAATAGAGTCACAGCTTTCACAGATACATTCTTAGGGAAAATAAATGAAAAGCTGCTCTGTGCTTACACCTCTCCCAGAGATGTTCAGAAGCAAGAATACGTCATCAGAATGAACAGTCCTATCATCACAAATAAAATTGCATTATTCATTGGTTTTTATTATCATGACTCTATTATTATGTTTAATTATTCATTATTATGTTTCTCCATTATTACCGTTATTGATGATACTGTTTTTTAACCTCATAATAAAGCTACTTCCCTTAATCAGTCACTGTTTATTTTCTGTATTTTGTTTCCATGGTGCAAGGGACATGATTGTCTTTTATTTGCCACAGGCAGCAAGGATGGAAAAAAAGGAAAGACACCAGAAAAGGGAGGCTCTCCCAGTGCCTGGCACATTATGCTTGACAGAACTTCTCTCCAAAGCATTATGTCTTTAGCCAACTTTCTCAAGACACTTAAATAATGGTTTGTGTTCTGTGGAGGAGGAAGACACCTGCAGAAATCACTAACCCAAAAGGACCAGTTCTTTCTTACAAGCCTTTAAAGTGCTTGTCTCAGTAAGAGCCCAAAAGCTTACAAGATAAAGTTGACAACTGTATATTGGTTCCCTGAAAATACTTCTTCCCTCATTTTGGATCAGAGCTTACTGCTGAGTGGTAAAGGGAGATGGTGGGGGGTTGTCTTCTAATACCAACCCGTGAAATCTACTAAGAATCTAAATGTTTGAATGAGTGTATGTTCAAGCACTAACCATACAGATAGACATATCGGAGAGGTCAAATAATCTGCCCAAAGTCTCACAGCCAGTGAGGAGCAGGTCTCCAAAGAAAAAGAGTGCTGAGTCCCAGGCAAATTTTCTTCCTTTTCCCAACCTGTTCTTCTCAAAGTGATCTTCCAAAAATGGCAATGTCAAAAACTAGGATTTAAAATGATTTATGAATTATCACAAAGCCTCTTTTTGCCCATATCAGAAAAAAATCTTACTACTAAATTGGCATTTCTCCCACTAAATTGGCAATTCTCCCCCAGAAATGTCTGATCTTCAAAAATTATTATGAATATTGAATGTTTCATTCTTATAATTTACTGTCAGTAAATTGCATTCATCCTCATTAAAAACTGCGATAAATCAGAGATCTGAACAATGTTGATTCATACTTTCCTGAATACTGGCAGACATGTGAAGTGTGTTAGATGCTTTGGGGATGAAGGTGGCCTTCAATTAGAGCTCGCAGTCATGGAGACTGGCCTCCATCTCCTTCTGACACCTCTACAAATCATCTCAATGCAGTCACCCACATCCCAAGAAGCTTTAGTCCAGCTCACTGGAGGAATCCCGTGCATTTCCCAGTTTATTTCCTCACCTTGTACCTTGTCCCACTTGCAAGCCCATCCCAGGCGTGTCCCAGGGTGCATGGTCAGCAGGGAGCAGGGTCCCAGACATTGCGGCTTCAGGATCTCGCTGAGTTGTGTGTTGCAGAAATGGATGCCGAAGGTAACTCCATCTGATCTTGGTACTGTCTGTCTCACCAAAGTCATGTCTTGCAGAGAAACAAGGAGAGGCAGCAGAGGGGGCAACGGGAGTGAGACATCACTTCTGCTAACGAGCAATGAGTTCACCATCTTCTTATAGTGGAGGAGTATCGTAGGTCAGATTAGCAGCCCCAGGTCTTCGCCCTTTGTTACATGCTCACATTTTGTCAGGAAACTTTGCAAGTTTTCTTCCAGGGGAAGGTAAGTGCTTACCTGATCTTTGGCCTTGGACTTCTCCATCTGGCTTGCTTCATCCTGCAGGATCTGAATAGCAGCAACAGTGAGGCAGAGTCAAGCTCAGGTCATAAATACATTCTTCCATTTCTGCTAGTTTCCTTGTGTGAAAGCCATGGCCACATGGAAGGCTGTCTTTGAGAAGCCGTTTCCCATTCATCCTGAACCACAGGGTTAACATATATGAAGCCAGACGGAGGCCCGCACATTGGAAGGAACTAATCCCAGCTAGCTTCCCAACTTGAAGAACAACCTCTCTACAGAGTTCAACTGACCAAGAGGTAAAGGAGAAATGGAGTCTAATGCTCTATGTCCATGGGATTTATTTGTCGGTAATGTAGCAATGGTTACATACATAAAGAGACTGTATTTGGTTGCTACTGTCGTTGTTTCTTTTTGTCCCTACCTGGACTAGACCACCTCAAAGAGGAATGGAACAACTTTATCACTAATGATTACTTTTTTTTTACCTTGATTTGTATATATATATATTTTTTATATTTTATTTTCCAGTTTAAATTTAGATAAGAAATGAGGTTGCTTCACAAGTCAGTTCCAGGTCCCTCTCCCATTCCCTCCCCTCCTCCCGTGCCCTCCCCCTCAACCCCCCTCCGTTATCCCCTCATTCCCCCAGGAAGGGTGAGGCCCTCCATGGGGGTGTCCATAGTCTGTCATAGGCTGGAGAGATGGCTCAGCCGTTAAAGGCTAGGCTCACAACCAAAAATATAATGATTACTTTTCTTAGTGACACAAAATCTTCAAATGCCGTTCTAGTAACGATCACTTAAAATCTCATCAAATACTGTTAACTATTTCTTCATTTAAGGAAAGAGGAGATACTGTATTCTCACAACAGTAAGTGCAGCACAGTCTTTGGAATATAGCATTTACGGGAGGAAAAAAAAAAAAGCATTGCTGTGAACAAAATCATGTACCTTTCATAAGCATACAATTCAAACCCTGTGACAAGTTATACCACTTGCCTAGTCCAAAGTTAATGCAATAGGGACAAATTGGCAAAGTATCAGAAGAAAGAAAAGGAAGGGAACAGGCTGGGTTGACACTTCGAGCTTGAATTACTGAGAGGATGGGGAAGATGGTAACAAAAATGTTAAAGTGAAAAATTAGATAACTCTTCCCCTCAAAAACATATTATAAGGCTGAAAGACGGTGGTCTAGGAAGGAGTGAGGTTCTGAATAGTCCATAGCCTTGTAGGGAAGAAGGAGCCTGCATGGGACTCACAGATGAAAAGGGACAGAAAAGTAGTATGAGGACAGAAGAATGACAGAAATATGGTGGAAGATAAAGAGAAGGGTATAGGAAAAACGCTGTCCACAGCAGTCAGTGCTACTGAGAATCAGGAAGATAAAAGGCAAAGAAATAGACATTGCGTTTGTAGAAGTGAAAATGTGTGTAAGCTGGGAAGCTTACCCATAGGAAGGAGACTAGTGAAGGTGACAGGCAAAAAAAATAGATAGATAGATAGATAGATAGATAGATAGATAGATAGACAGACAGATATATAGATCGAAAGGAAAGGGTTGGTTGTTGGGGAGAGTGAGTAGATACTGATAAGATTTTTTTCTGTCTAGTTACACGGAAGATAAATGTGACCTGGGCAACGTGTTAATACATGCCGTAGTCACAGCTCAAAAAGAAGAGGGCAAAGAAGCTCAGTAGACAATAACTAGGGTAGCCAATACAGTTATTCATTCACATTTTATGTATTGGGAAAGGAGATAAAGTGGCATTTTCAGAGGGATTAAAAGTGGTCCATGCCTTTAATCCCAGCACTCAGGAGACAGAAGCAAGCAGATAGATCTCTGTGAGTTTGAGGCCAGCCTGGTCTACAGAGCGCATTCCAGGACTATACACAGAAACCCTATCTTCAAAACCAAAAACAAAACAAAAAAAGATGTAGCTGGAGAGTCTCCATTAAGAAGACTTTGCTGTCATAGTAGGAAATGGATTATATACCATTGGCCAGACTACTTTTGGGATACTGGATACATGTCATTTAGTGCCTACAGTTACAGCTAACACATATCACTGTGAAGTAGCCATGTTATGCAGACCTTCCATATATTAATTTATGAGTCACTTTTCTAGGGTGCTTGTACTATTAATTTCTTTTTAGAATGCAAAGATGAAGGCCTTCAGAAGGGTCAAGTAATTTGTCAAGCTGCAACTGATAGATGGCACATCTGAGATTCAAAACTCTGAACCCAAGGTCCAGGTTGTTTTCAGCCTGTGTGTTACCTGGCTTCAATGAGGAAGAGAGCTAAAAAGAACAAGGAAGTGAAATCAGAGACACCTGCCAAAAGGTTTGAATTTAGTGACTCAGCAATAGTGGTTCACATAGTCCCATACAGTGACCTACAAACAGCTTTCTCCTAACATTTGGCCAAGAAGCAGGGGAGCCTAATGGAGTCAGTTCTGTAGGGAAAGGGAAAGAGAGACGCTGTGGCCTGCACCCAGTCATGGGTGAGAAAAGTCTCTAGCGACTTACCTAAGTGGTGGAGATTACTAAAAGGCCTGGGAGCCTGGGCTCTTACTTCATTTCCCCAGATCTTTCCCCCAGTGCTTTGAAATCTGTCTATTTAGCTTTCACCTTCGGCAACACTCACTCAGTATTAGCTTCCTGCCTCAGGGAAAACAATTGCTGCTCACTCCTGCCACTTACATAACTAAATCACTTAGGTGTGTGTTTCAGCCATCAAGAGCTAATTCTACTGTGAGTGCCACATAGATTAATGCAAAAATTCTATAAAACTGTGTGTATGCATGCTTTGGGAACATAAAGGGTCTACAAATGGCATGTACCCTGGCTCTCCTGAGCACCCGCATTCCAAGAACTGGCCTGTCCTTCTCATTGACTTTCTGCTAGGCTTTCTCAGTCTCCCAGTGAGCTCTTGCTGTTACCCAAAAGGGACAGGCTCTGAGCTAAACAGTCACTTTGGTTAAGTACCGTGGAGGTGCCATCACTGTGAAAATCTATGGAAATCCCCCAGCCTATCCATCCCGTACTACTAAAACACCACATTTCAATCTTGCACAGACATACTGCTACTCCTGATGCACCTTGTAAATAATGTCCAAAAGAGTCAAATCCAACTCACCACCTGTCTGCTTTTGTACCCATGTAGACCTAAATTTGGTTTTTAAATTTTGAAAGGTTTAAAAGGGCAAAATTAAAAGTATGTTTTATAATATATGACAAGGAAATGAAATTCAGAGTTCAGTATCTATAAATAAAGTTTTGCCGTATTCAACCATGCTCTTTCGTGTATGTTTTGGGGGGTGGCTGTGTTCCAGTTAGCATGGGAGAATTCAGACCTGATAGCGGACTCCGTTGACCTTAAGGCCTAAAATATAGGCAGATCAAAGTTGCCAGTTCTTACTATGCTTCAATCAACAATGTTTTGTTTTTATTATTGGTTTTATTATTCTTCCCCAGAGAGAATGAAATAACATACAGCCTAGCGTCCATGGACATATGTTTAGCAGCAAGAGTACACTAAGAAGCCATTTGCAAGCTGGAGATCCAGGGCAACAAAGAGTATCGCTCTGCCCAGTTCTCAGGCCTGAGAACCAGAGTTGCCAGTCACTTGTTCCTTCGGCCAAGCACCAGTGCCCAGCTCAAAGAGTCAGGCAGAGTGATTAAAGTCTCCTTTGCCCTATCTAAGCTCTCAGAAGATTGCATCATGCCCACCCATAGTAGGAAGGGCAATGTGCTTTACTGAGTTCACCAACCCTACTCAAATATAAGCTCATCTAGAGACACGCTCACAGGCAATGATAATGGTTCAGCCAAATATCTTAGCACACCACAATATAGTCATATTGACATGTGAAAGTCACCGTCATCATAAACATGATAATAGTGTACATGATAACTGACAGTTGCTGTCAATCAGTAGGGCATAGTTGGTTCCTTAGACTAGTAGTTTTTGCATAAAGTTAGCTTTCCTTTTTCTCAAGAGCTAACACTGGATCATCTATCCATATGAGGAACTATCCATATGACAAACTAATGGAGCAGGATGACACAATCCAGTGTTTACCATTTGTGAACCAATGTTAGCACAGTCATATTATTATAAAATTTATCTTTCTAGGCACCAGCAAGGTGACTTAGATTATTTCATTTTTTTCAAGTCTTTAAATCCTTATTCAAATATTCATATACATATTCCTATATAGTAGAATAGTAAAAAATTGGGCTTTGCAACCAGAGAGATACAGACTTGAATCCCAGCCTTATCCATGATGAGCTAAGTGCCTGAGAAAATGTTTAACTTTTTGGAACCTCATTTTCTTCCTCTGTTGTATGAAACTCTTCCATCAAGTCGCCAAGAGATGAAATGAGTTCTGTAAGATAATATATAGAAAACTCCCTAGCATAGTTGGAGCTCAGCTTTTACATTTACTAATACTTTCACTACCCAGAGAAGTGAACCATTTTGCCCATTTTAACAAAATAATGATACAGCATCCAATAAATATATTGTATCTAAACTATCACCATATTATTAGAAATTTATATTGTTGAAACCATTTGCTGACAGATAAAAGAAATTCAATACGGTGGAAGCAATAGAGAACCCACCACAGAGAATCTGTGTGCATTTAACTGAAGCATTGGCAGACTCAGTACTGGACTTCCTGGGATGAAGAGCCTGTCAACACCACTTTGAAATAAGTGCTGTGTGCAGGTCGATGGAGACTAGTCTTCTCGTCATCAAAAATGCTCAGCTGAGAACCAAATGTGTGCTGAGTAAATCTCTTCAGTGTTCTAGTGGCCATGGGTGATCATGGGGTTCCAGCGAAGGGGATTATATTTTTTTCAGTAATTCTGGATTACACAACTCATTTCTGGAACAGTCCAGAAATTTGAAGGTGTGTACAAGTTCTAATATCTGTGTGCAAATATGACCCATACCAACCCACGCTACTTCACTCCTTAGGATAGCTAGAAAAACTTTAAGACAAATCTCATTAGATGAGGACTCAAGCACCTTCTGTTTGATATTACTCCGAAGGGACAATCTGTGCTCATGCTCACATCAGAAAAGCATGACAACCTCAGAGGTGGGCAGGAGCCCTCAGGGTTAGCTTTGCCTCTTGGTTCATCTTCTGAACTTTCTATATTCAAAGGCTGTAGTGGCTTATAGGCTTCCAAATACTTCTCCCCTCTGCTGACTGTAGGAAAAAAATCACAGGGAAGGCTCTGATTGGCTGATGTAGATCATTCCCATTTCCCAGAATAATTTGCAGGTGACATGGTCATGTGCTATGACTGATCTCACAGACACTACTTTATTGTTGAGCATGTAGTGAAATTCTCATGTGGACCTCATATTTAACAAAATAAGGTTTAGCTGAGGAAGGTCCCCAAAAGGGAAAGAAGGGTAGATATTAGCATGGGGGACCCCTGGGTCAGCCAGTTTCCTCAGATCCAGTGCTACACTGCATCTGATGTCAAGTAAGTTCAGAGATCATGCTCACCACAAGAGATCTTGAAAATGGGTGGTTATGGGAAACAACTTCATAGATAATATCATGGTAGAAATGGCAAGTATCAAGTATCTCTGCTGTTCTTACCATGTTTGAGATACAGTTAAAAGAACTAGTTATTAAACCACCAAGACATTTTTTTCCATGCACTCACACATCTATTAAGATGCATTTCTGGAACTACAGTTAAGCATGTTTGCTAGTCTGCCAAAGAAACTGCGTTAGTTTTCTAGCACCAGTGTCAGGCCATTCACAAGGCACTTCTAACTCCAGCTCTAGAGGATCCGAAGCCCTCCTCTGGGTATAGAGTAAAAAAAAAATAATTTGCTGTGAGTAGGGCTATTGTTCATAATTCAGATTCCCTCATTTCACCAACTTGTAATGGTAAGACATCCATAAGCTCTGTTAATAAATCAAGTTATATGACTTAAATCAGTGGATCTCAGCCTGTGGGTCACAACTCCTGGGGGGGGGGAATCACCTAAGACCATTCTGGATATCAGATATTTATGATTCATAACAGTAGCATAATTGTAGTTATAAAGCAGCAATGAAAATAATTTTATGGTTGGGGCTACTACAACATGAGGAACTGTATTAAAGAATGGCAGCATTAGGAAGCTTGAGAATCACTGCCTTAAATAAAGATAGATTGATGAGTATGGTTACATTTATAATTCCAGTACAAGAGAGGTGGGGTTAGAAGCACCAGGAATTCAATTCCAGCTTCAATTACATGAGACCCTGGAATGGACAACCAAGAATCCCAAATGACTTGTAGTCATTAGGATCAGAGAAATCCAAGATACTCAGACTCACCATTGTTTGAAGACTTGCTTTTTGCTAATTCAGACAAAGCAGAGCAGACTAGCTATAGATTTTGTGCTCCCAGCCAAGGTAGGACTCATCCCCATCGTCCCCTCTTCCCTCAGGTCTTCATTCCTGAATGGTGTTGTCCCAGTGTGTGAACATTCTACATAAGACTCATTTCTTAAATGCTCAGAGATATGTTTTTTCCTCTATTTTCTTCAGAAGCCTTCTAATTTCTCTTTAACATATTTCACCCTAATCCTCTTTATTTTTAGTTTCAATGCCTTAATTTTTCCTACTTAGTGATTAATTCCTACTAATCCTTAGTTTTTATCTATTTTTACACTTAAACTTTTTTATCTTATGAGCTTAAGCATTTTATCTTATTCTTTAATCACCTATAGTTTTACAACTTTAATGATCCACACTTTTATCTTTTATTTTAGAACTCATTTGTTTAATCTTATTTTCAAACCCAACATTTTATTCTATTGGACTCTTAATTCTTTTATATGCACTTTTACTTTATTCTCTGAATTTCTTCTCAAGATTTATTTTCAGTTTTCCCTCTAGAGCTCAGCTGCTTTGACTTTCTCATTCTTCTGTATTTCTTTCTTTCTCAAAATATGTTCTTATACAGCTCTACACCATGAGTGCAATGGTGCGGATGTCGGTACTGGTAATAATGGTGGTAAAACTGATGATACAAACTCATGCTTTAAGTGTCGAAACACCATCTGTGACTCTATTTTAAATCTGGGGAGCCTTTGGAGGGAGGGAGGTCTTGTCTGTCAGAAGTCAGCCTGCAGATGTGGGTCTCTGTAGTTAACACCCTAGCTCCTGATACTCATGCTTCTGTCTCTGCTCTCTGGTTAGCTACAACTCAGTAAAAATCGCTATACAAGCTCATAGTAACAAGCTCAACCATGACGTTCTTGCAGGACAAGACTTGAAAGCCCTCTGAAACTGTGAACTAATATAACTATTCCACTTTTGGTTGCTTCCTGGCAATTTGTCAGACGTAACCAATATAGAAATTTGGTGTTGTGAGTGTAAGCATTGTTGTGTTAAATCTGACTGTGTGGTTCCTGGGCATTTGGACCTAGTTTGCAAGAAGAAGGTATAAGGGTTTGGAGATGAGAGCTAATGCAGCCCTAGAACACAACAAACAGAGCTTACTGAGTCTTTTGGATAGGAGATCAGAAAACAAGAATGCCTAAGATTGAACAGTAAAATTGTATTGGTGAAGCTCCGGGTGAGAACAGGGGCCCTACCAGTAATTATACTGGAAGCCATCTGAGTACAGTTTTACTGTATTCAAATTATTTGTCAGGTTTTTTCCCCTTACATTATGAGTTCTTTTCCTGGGCTATGTACTGAGATTCTTTCTCAAAAACAACAGAAAAAGAAAGGGGAGGAGGGGAGATGACTAGGGATATGTTAGTATCCATCGTGAAATAGCTTGTTATTGGATTATAAATGTATCTTGATTTTAAAAGGCATTTAAATTTGCTGTTTACAAGATTTGAATATGAGTGGGGAGATTTTGTAAGGAAATGGAGGCTAAGTGGTTCGGAGCAGATGGAAAAAGAGGGAGAGCTGAGTGGTTGATCCATGAACTGAACTAACTCAGCAAGGACAGGAATCTAGACTTTTCAGTCAACACAAGAACTCAAGTTTCAGTGAATGTGCATAAGAAATCGGATTAGTTTTAGACCTCAGGAGCTATGGAATTAGGGCTTTGGGCTCCTGAATTTCATGATTTGTATCTAGGTTCCATCTATGTATGTTCCCACCTCATTTAAGGCTATGTCTCTAGATGCTAGCCGGGGACTCAAGGGAATAAAAATAAGAAAATGTATTGTACACACACACACACACACACACACACACACACACACACCCCTCAGACACAATTCCTAATGAGGTCAGGATAGTACTGCAAAGACTTAAATGTTGATTACCTCAGAGAAATCATTCTATCAAAACCATGCTAGTCCACTAGATATATTTCATTTTATTAAAGCCTAGAGAAATGGGGTTGGGATTGAGGAGCTGAAAGGGGTTTTCACAGAGTAGGTGGCATGCTGGAAGTAGAGGGAAACACTATCAGGAAGGGACAGAGCCATGCAATGTCTTGGCTCAGTGGACACTTTGGTCACCTGTGCTGGTGCTGTCTATACAGGTGGCAGCACTCTGTTGCTGGCCCTATTTGCCCATGAGCTTCTGCCCAAGAGATGTTGCAACACAATGGTGTGCCTACAAACTGCCTACACCATGGATTGGGCCATCACCCGATTTGAGGCAATTCACTCATAACCTCTTACCTTTCTGCAGGGAACGGAGCATTGTATCTGTTGTCACTGCCCAAGGCTCTTCTTAGTCTGCTTCATTGTTTCTGATGTCATCTCTCCAGATGGTAGAGAATTGTCAACTTCCCCATTTGCCCTAGAGAGGAGATATCTAGGTAAAGAAGGTGTCTGTCTTCTCTCCCCACTCTACAATTTGGCTTGAAGTCTACTTTTCCAAGCCTTTAATTAATGCTCTCTCTAGCCCTTTTTTTTCCTAGGTGCACACAGACAGCATGAAAAGGAGAGACATGCTTCCGTTCGTATAAAAATGAGTTTTTTGAGACAGGGTTTCTCTGTGTAGCTTTGGAGACTATTCTGGCACTCACTTTGTAGACCAAGCTGGCCTTAAAAATGCATTTTTAATGAGAACATTTGCAAGATGTCATTCATATAAGGTGCATTCCGTCCCAACCATCATCTAATTTTTCTTGATTTTTCTTTGCATTATCCTTCCCATTGCTTATTTTCAATGTATGTCTTCTAGTTATATCATATATATCATAAGTGAGCTTTAGTTCTTTCTAGAATAAGGTGGCACAAAATTAAACACACATATGTAGAACTGAATGCTCATGCCAATGTGAAAGCTCTTTCAGCAGCTTGAGAGAATAGAGAACACTAGATCTTTGTGCCTGTTCCATCACAGGTTCATCATACAGTCTTCACTAACTTGCTTCCCCCTTTGTTTTCATTTACTTTGGCATAAAAGGGTATCATAGCAGTTAACCTCTCTCTGGGGTGTGTTCAGGTTTAATGAATGAACATGTATAATGCCTTTGGAGGGCCTCACATGAGATGCGCTGTAACTGCACATTATTAGTGCTGCTGTTACAGTACCACCTTGGGAGCCTCTGCCTTTAAGCTGGCTTGAGACAGGAGGTCTCAGAAATAATAACAACTCTTTCCCCAGTGTGCCTCTCTCCCTCAAACCTCAGAGAACTTAAAGGCATTACCTTATTAATGTAAAGCTCCGCTTGAAATGGATGGAAATGACTACTGAATATTTCTGTTTCCAGGTGGGAGACATTAAGGCAACAGTTTGCATTTACACACAGCCCACCTGTAATGTGAGCACTTTACCAACATTACAGTTCTTGGAAGACACAGATCATACTTCACTGTTGCTTCTCTGAGTGTATGTTGCTCCCACTAACACTGCTGGGAACACTGGGTTAATCTGTTATTACTTAAGATATTAATGAGGATCAACCCACATTAATGTATCAAGAATCTTAATGGTGATTACATATTTTTATTTTGCTATGACTCATCTGCAGAGTTTAGCTAAAGAAGGCTATTACTTTTCTTATTTTCATTTTTTGAAGATTTTTATCCTAGTGATCTCAACTATTAATAAAGGAATGAGTAAGCTTTAGTTGTATAGGTTACTGATGAAGTTTAAATGGCTGACACGTGGTTGTTTAATGATCACCACTTGGTAGGTAGCCAACTGTTTCACTAAGAGACTGTTTAGTAGACAAGAAATCATCTGCTAAGATTTAGTGTGTTTGCCTGTAACTTTGCCATTTGAAGAATGAAGAAATCATTGGTTAAAACAATTATAACATCAGGCTGCTTAAAAGGAGTTCAATTGCATGTCTAAGAACTATGCTGTAGATCATACAGCCCATTGCTACACAATAAGAATTGGGAAGCGGTCTTGAAAGTCATTCAGCCTTGGTATTACTCTGTCTTCAGTACCTGATATGATGGACCATGGTGAGTCCAACTCCTTTACCATAATATTCTTTAAGCTCCCACCTAATAAAGTCTTGGAATGGAGCTCCGGCTAGACCTGTTTCCTCGGAAGGCTTCAAAAGCTTAATTTCTATTACCATAGTTGCTGGTAATGTTGAACCATTTCTACCTTAAATTTCATCCAACATTTTTTATAAGCAATTTTTAAAGTAAACTCCATAATTCCACTGGCATACGTCCTGAGACAAAGAAGGTTTTACTGAGTAGTGTGCTCACACAAATATGTATTAGAAATAGAATAAGCCCCTGGGCATGATGTCCCTTTATTAAATCTCGGGCATTTAGCTGACATCATAATTTGGCATTTCATGGTCTTTTCTCACTCCTTTACTAATGGGTAATGGAAACACAGTTGCCAGCTACAAATTATCCAAACCCTCGAAATTTAATCCCTTATAGCATCCTGCCTTCTCCATCAGATCCCTGCCCAAACCAGCACATCCCTCATACCTCTACCCTTTAGATAATGGAGAAGGAGCACAGAAGATCTCAGCCATTTAAGTTAGTCTTAGGCTATGAGTAGTAACCATTTTCTCGAGCTCCACATGAAGTCAGGAAAGGCAGGTAATTTCCCCAGGCTGGATTATGATGATGAATATAGTAGAAACATTCCTTATGGATGGACACCTGCAGTCACTCACTCAGTCTTCAAAACATGAAACTTGATTTCTCCATACTCAGCGTGCTGGCTTACAAATATTGTTATTGATCATATAAAATTACCCAATCTTTTAAAAATACAGTTCTGTTGCTTGATCCAAGCACTTTCTACTGCCTTAAACTATAAATTGACTCCAACCTCCATGCAGAAATTTCTTTCCACTTGCTTTTTCCTCCCATGGTCTACCATGAATTTCCTTGAACAAGTCTTCATTTGTACATAAGAGTGGTTCAGAAAAGGAAGAAGGGGTGGGTTCATTTTAGAAATAATACTTTATTAGTTCCTTGAGAATTTCCTACAATGTAGTTTGATCGTATTTGTCCCAGTAAATTCCTCCAGATCTACCCCCACCACCTTACCCACTCAACTTCTGTTGGGCCCCAGCCCCACGGGGTCTCTGTGAGTTGCTGGTCAGCCTACAAGTACAACTTGTTATCCAGTCTAAGTGCTTCCTGTTTTCTAGTTCTGGCTTACTGCCCTGGCCTTGACCCTCTGACATCAACATCTAACAGGAGATAAACATGCTCTCTTCCACCTGGGGTTTTTCCACTGTGCTATAAGCCTGTATATAAGACTGCTCCCTACAAGAGAGAAACCTCTAGCACTTGCAATAAAGAAACTCTCTCTCTCTCTCTCTCTCTCTCTCTCTCTCTCTCTCTCTCTCTCTCTCTCCAATAAAGACAGCACATGCATTCTCTTAGTACAAAAAGCTGGACATCTTGTCTTTCTTTACCTGATACTTTGCACTTGCTTGTGGCATGGGCGCCACAAACTTCATGTTGTCTTTTTGTCTTTTTTTTAAACCTATCAAATGAGGTGACTTCATGTTGCTGTCAGTCCAGAAGATCACTAAACCATCACCTCTCAGAAAAGACTAGCTTTTCCTGTTTGCTTTATGAAAAATGCTGCAACTTCATTTCTACAGACCTGGCATTAGAAAAGATTACTGTATACTACTAACTTGGCCTCATCACTCATCAATGCACTGGCATCATTTATCTTTTCCTGTGCCCCTTGGACCATTTTCTTTCCCCAAGTCAGATAACAAGTTCACCCAATGGAGAGCACCAAAATTATCTCTAGGGAGTGAGAGTCAGCAGTCCCTTCTTGCTAGAAATCTACACTGGCACTGGTATTACACAAGTTTCAGCCCGACTCACACTTGGTTTTTATTCCAAAGAGAAATAGTGAGGCTGGTATGTTGTTAAATGGACTTTGAATTTTCCCAGGTATTAATCTCCATTCACATTTATCCAAACAGAGCACTCCAGAGAATTTTTAAAGGACAAATCTCTTGTTGAAACAATTAGAACAATTTCCTGGTAATTTGAGCCCAAAGATAGGACTTCCCTGGGAATATTTTGAAAGTTGGTTTTTAGCATCAATAATTGGGGTAAATTTATGTTTTTCTACTTCGCTATTTTAAATCTAACTCAGGGAAATCGTTTAAAACCCTGACCTTTGAGAGAAAAAAAATCACTTGGAGCTAACTATCAATCACAATTTTAACATGCTCAGTTACCAAAAAGGACCAAGAAAGAATAACTTACCATTACTCTTCATGCTAGCATGTGTCAGCTTTGACAGCCATTGCTACCTATGTGATGGGGTGCTTGAAAAGATAAATTTAGTAACAATATGTTTTTCCATGTTTTGAACACTGAAAAATGGCCTTTGATTTGTGGCTATAGATCTTGGTTGATGGACCTTGTATTGCTCTCAGTGAAAAAAGGAGTAGTTAGTAATAATCAATGTAATTTTAAACCCCAGTGTTTTTATTTATCCCAGAGATCAATAACACCGTGGGAGCATTCCCTTCAATCAAAGACACTGTGGAGAAATTCTATTCATCTTTTTAGCCATATCCATTTCTCAGTGCCTATGCTTAAATAACTTCAGCTTGTGTGAATTTGTTTGGGGTGTCTTTAAAGCGAGCTAATTCTGTTCCAGTTGAATGTCCTTGATTATACGGTACTCAGACAGAAGATTACAAAACACTAGAAACTATTCAAATGTCTTTGTGTTAATTAAATTGCCAGAAATTTTATCACGAAGCTCTAACGACTCCAAAGCTCTAGCAGAACGTGGCTCCTTTAAAAGGAACAAGGCTCTGGAATGTGGCCTCCTTTGCTGACTTAGCAAGGCTGCCATCAGCCAGGGCCCCTGGGATCTGGGCAAAGCAAGCCTTTGGTACTAAGTGCATGGACAGAGGTTTGCAAAGAGTTTTTAAAACTCTGTGCGGCATATCAGACCTTGGATCTGTTCGAATCAGGACAAAGTTTCCTAACTCCTTTTATTTCAAAGTCCAGCACTGTCATTAGAAACTCAAAATACAACTTTTCTCTTGACCTACACAGTCTGCCATAATTCATTTCATGAACAGTATTTTAAGGTTTTTTTTTTCTTTCCCCACTCTTGTTTTTATAATGATACTTTCTTTTCCAGTCTCTGGAACCTTATAGGAATTGTCCTGTGCATTCTTCTCTCATGTGAACTTTAAAACCCCCAGAGAGAGCATTTTCCCCCCTAGCTTGGCTTCGAATGTGGGAGCCTTTGGCTACAATGTGATAATGAACAATGTGAAATTGTTGGTTCAGTGATGTAGCCAGGCCGACTGAAAATGTTCCTGTACTGTGAAAGGCCTCATGGCTTGCAGTGAAATGTGTCTCCCCGGAGGTTTGATTCTGTCAATTGCCTCTTCCAATAAGTTATCCAAAGTAAAAACAGGCAGGAGTTTTTCTCAGTCTTTCGAGGATCCTTCTTACTTGGACTGCTATAACTTTTCACACTTGAAATTCGAAGCCAGGTACCACTTGCACATTTCTTTTGGAATCTGAGACTACTAAGAGAATTGCCAAGATTTGACGAACCTTCCTAGGAACCTCGGGAAATTTCATGCTAGGACTGAACCGGAAGCAGGTACATTTCAGTGTCAGATTTCCTTCTGGCTAGCTCACCAGGCTCTTTCCCCAGGTTGTAATAATTATTTCCTGCTTCAAGATGAGGGAAAAGATTAGTTGGCCTCACACACTACCAAGTAAAACATGTCTAAGGAAAGGAGTCTCACCAAATATAGAAGGAAAGAAATCATCTTCTAACATTTTGTAGTCATTTTCATACAGACTCTTCTATTGACTAATGTCTTCCTTATAAATATTATAACAGAAAACTATAATATGAATATAAAGTGAAAGAGGCTTGCCTGTAACCTTAGAATGTGGGAGACTGAAATAGGGAAGGTTGTGAGTTCAAGGCCAGCCTGGGCTACTCAGTATGTTCCAAACCAGCCTGGGTTATGAGGGTATACCCTGTCTCAAGAACACAAAGAAAGAGAGAAAGGAATAGATGAAAAGCAGATGTTCAAACAGGAGCTAAAACCATCATGATCTTACCATGATAACAACAAGATCTGCAGTCATGGCTTCCAAGGGAGAAGGGGGAGGAATAAAGACATTTAGAAGATGCCCTGCATCTGTAGGCTTACTGATGTGTGCACTGATGCCACGGAGTATCAGTCACACATTCAGGTTTGGTTCAGCCATCTCCCTCATTCATTTTCCTTCTTTCCAAGTGAATGAACTCTGTATTGCTGAAGGAAGTGATATTTCTCTTGTTTGCATAAACTAGACCTCCACAGCACTGACGCTCTAGAATGGTAAGTTGTGTGGGGGTGACTCAATCCTGTGTACTGCAGAATGGTCAGCGGCATCTTTGTCCCCAGTCCACTAGACATGTAATCATGCTGCTCCTCAACCATGAAGCCTGGAATGCAATCTCTAGACATTGTCAAATGTCTCTGGGGAGGCAAAATCACAATTCACAAACATTCCTTAAAATTTCATGTCCATCTGCCAACGGAACAAAATACAGAAACCAGAAATAAACCCAAACACCTATGAGACAGCATCTCTCTGTGTAGCCTACATTGACCTAAAATTCATCGCAATCCTCCTGCCTCTGCCTCTGCCTCCCAGGATGCATGGATTGTAGACAGGAGTCACAATCCCCATCTCAGCAACCTAAATTTTGAAAAACGTGTCAAAAACACACAGTGGAAAAAAATAGCCTTCTCAGCAGAGAGAAACCGGCTCTCCCACATGTAGAAGAATGGAGCCACATCTGCATTTTCATTAATATCAAAATCAATTCAAAATAGGTCAAACACTTTCATATGAGATCAATAACCCTGAAACCCACTAGAGTAAAACACTTCAAGACACAGGCACAGGCAAGGACTTTGTGGAAAGGACTTTAGTAGCTCAGGGTGTCTGACAGAACTGAGAAATGAGGTTGCATGTAACACATGGAATATTTGTCTAAACACTTCTGCATAGAGGAAACAGTGACCAGCATGAAGACACAGACAGCAAAATGGGAGAAATTTTTACTAGTTACATATATGCAACAAGATGTTAATATATTTGAAATAGATGAAGAACTAAAAATATTATATAACCCCCCAAATCATCCCATCAGGAAGTTGGCAAAAGAAATGAAAAAATTAATGAAAAAAATGATTCTCTAAAGATGAAGTTCAAGCAGCTATCAGGGACCACACAAGGAAGTGTGCTCCGCATTCTTGGCCATCAGGGACATGAAAATCAAAACTACACTGAGATTCTACCTGTCAGGTTGGCTGTCACTGAAAAGCAAACACCAGAGCTAGAGATGGACCTCAGTTAATAGACTGCTTGCCTAGCATGCATAAAGCCCTTGTTCATTCCACAGAACCTCATAACCAGCTGTGAGGGTGCATACCTGTAAACCCTGCACTTGGAATGTAGACAAAGGAGGATTAGAAGTTCAAGACCAGCCTGGGCTACAAAGAAAGCTTGAGGCCAGCCTGTGCTACATAAGCTCCTACACCTCATCCCCATAAAAAAAAGAAAAGCATCCATAAATGCTGGTAAGGACGCAGATGAGAAGGAAGGAAGGAACTCTCATTCTCTCTCTCTCTCTCTCTCTCTCTCTCTCTCTCTCTCTCTCTCTATGTCTCTCTCTCTCTCTGTCTCTCTGTCTGTCTGTCTGTCTGTCTGTCTGTCTCTCTCTCTCTCTCTCTCTCACACACACACAGAAGAAAATCAGGCCATCATTTTGGGAAGAGGAAACAAGCTAGTGCACTGTGAGAGGAACCGAGGATACAGCAGCGGGTAATGGGGAGCGAATTGGATATCCTTATATCTGATATTCTTGAACAAAGATGCCATTTTGAAAAAGTGAATGTACACTAATAAGAAAATTTAAGATTTCTCTTCTCATGAAATTTTCTCATGCGTTATGCCCCCAAATTCTGCAATTTACATGTTGGTATACATAATCTATTGTTGTGAAATAACTCTGTGAAACACCTAGGAAAAATTAGAGAACCTAAAATGGAGAAAGGCATTAACAATGAAGAGGATAACAGCAACAATAGCAGCAGTAGCAAAATAAATACTACCATGCAAACTACTACTGAGGAAAGTTAAACGATAATCTTAGTTTGCCAGTTGGTGTCATCCTTGTAGATCTCTAGAGATCTCACTAGTGCCAGATCTCCCCTCAAACCTAGAATGGCTCCCTCTATTATGTTATCTCTCATCCTGCTCTCCTCTGTTCTTCCCCCAACACAACCTTCCTGCTCCTCCATGTCCTCCTCTCCCCTCCTCTTCTCTCCCTCTCTTTTTCCTGGCTCCCTATCCTCTCCACCACCCCATGCTTCCAATCTGCTCAGGAGATCTTGCCTCATTCCACCTTCTCTGGAGTACCATGTATGTCTCTCTTAGTGTCCTTCCTGTTTCCCTGCCTCTCTGGCAGTGGGATTGTAGACTTGCATTCCCCTGATTCATGTCTAAAATCCATAAATGAGTGAGTACATACCATGTTTGTCTTTTTGTGTCTGGGTTACCTCACTCAGGATGGTTTCTTCTAGTGCCATCCATTTGCCTGAAAATTTCAAGATTCCATTGTTTTTTTCCACTGAGTAGTACTCCATTGTGCAATTGTACCACATTTTCTCTATCCACTCTTCAGTTGAGGGGCATCTAGGTTGCTTCCAGGTTCTGGCTATTGCAAATAGTGCTGCTATAAACATAGTGGTGGTAGAGCTACTACTTTAAATGCCCCTCCCTAATAATGATTTTGACGACTATCATACATACCATCCTAGAACCTCCATCCAGTGACAGAAGGAAGCAGAGGCAGACACCCACAGCTAAACATTGAACTGAACTCCTGGAATCCAGTGACAGAGAGGGAGGAGTGGTGAGCAAAGGGGTCAAGACTGGGCTGGTGAAACCCAGAGAAGCAGCTGACCTGAACAAGGAGGAGATCTTGGACTCCAGACTGATGCCTGAGAGGCCAGCATGGGACTGATCCAGACCCCCTGAATGTGGGTGTCAGGGAGGAGACCCAGGCAATCTATAGGGCTTTGGGTAGTAGATCAGTATTTATCCTTGGCACACAAATGGACTTTGGGTACCCATCCTACAACGAGGGATGCTCTCTCAATCTGGGCACTTGGGGGGTGGGCCTGGGCCCTCCCAGAACAAAATGACAGACTCAAGAGATCTCCCATGGAGGGCCTTACCCTCCCCAGAGAATGGAGTGGGGATTGGGTGGGGGACTGAGACGGTTGGAGGGAAGTGGGCATAGAGGGGAGAGAGGGAACTGGGACTGACATGGGAAGCAAGCTTGTTTCTAATTTAAATATATAATAAAAAGTATTTTTAAAAAGATAATCTTAGAAAATATAAGCATCTACCTTTTTAAAAAATCTGATAACCATCATATGAAAATTGTGCCTGTCATACTTTGCAAAGTATTGAAGTTATATTGCATGATAGAGTAGGCAGTAGTCAAATATGATTTCACACTTAAACTTAAATTTAAAAAAATATACAATTTAGTGCTTGAAGCCACTCATGTTCAGAGCCTCCCGGGACCTAACAGTGAGGACAGTATAGATTATCAGTCATCTCATTAGGTGGAGAGCATTGTACTGTCCAAGTGGGCTGTCTGGGGTGCACAGCAGTATTAGAAATATGGCAAGGCAAGTTTCACTTTAATATGTGCAAACATTCACAAAATTTTAGACCTTTGCAACAGTAATCCTCTCAAATAAATTTAGGCAGATGCCAAGAAAGAAATCCTGCTAGATAGACCACTGTGTCAGGTGAACGGGCATCTCTAATCCAGACTCAAAGGGACCTATGTATGAGTTTTTATGAATTTTTCTATGACTTTTTTTTTTACAGTTTTTAAACACAACCCTGGATAGTTGGAAGACATGGTTATATTTAAAAGTTGGGACGTTTTAAATGTTACATGACTTCCAGATCAAAATAATATTTACAAAATGAAGACTGCTTATTTAAAAATTTCCTCTGTGGTAAGATCCGTTCACACCTTATCTACTCCAGAGAAAAAGGTTTCTGTTATTTCACCCACATTCTCAAATGAATCCTAGCGACTTGTGAAGAATGAGCCTTGGTCATATGCCACGATGGCTCATGCACTATCCACGTTAAAGGTTTGGCTGTGAATTATTTATAGGGAATGAAAAGCAAGGGCTTAGGATGTGCAGAGCATGAGGAAGCAATCAGAAAGAAAATTAAATGCTACACTACCTCGACAAGGAAGACATTGCTTTCAAATTTTCATTATCACTACAGGGAAAGGGTACATGTCACAATGCTCATGTGCAAGTCAGAGGACAATTTTCGGAAGTCAGTTCTCTCCTACTCTACATGGGCTCCAGTGATGGGAACTCAGGTCATCAGCCTTGCACTCATACAGAGACCCTTTTGAGTGTGGGTTAGAGATGTCTGTTCACCCAACACAGTGATGTATCAGGCAGGAATCTTTCTTGGCACCTGCCTAAACTCACTTGAAAGGATAACTGTTATGAAATTCTATTTTTTATATATTATTTTACCCACTGAGTCATCTCACAAGCCCCAGACACAGCTTTTCATATGCAACAAAACAGCTACTGGTTAAAAGATGCAGTCTTCTGGGAGGTACTAAAAATTCAGCCGACTGTTGAGGATAAAGTGCTCTGTAGAAAAGCAAACAGCAGCAATTTTGCATATATATATATATATATATATGCATGTATTCCCTTTCCTTGTCTATGACCCTTCTATCAGCCTTCAACTGTATAATGCATTCCTTAGAGAAATCAACTTATAAAGATAAAAGATGAATATGGCTCATAGCTTTTGAGTTTTCCAGACCATGTTGAAGCAAACCCTTTAGGCCTCTTACTGGGGCTACCAAATGCTAAGCAGGGAGCACATGGCAGTACCAGAAGCAAATAATTCACCTCATGCCAGGATGAGATAGGAGTGAAAGAGAAGATACACTCCCAGTGATATAGAACCTCCCACTAGGCCACCTCTTAAAATTTACACATATCAACAGAACCAAGCTGGATCTCGGGCCGTTGACACGTGGACTGTTGTACTTTAATTCAAGCTGTGGCCACCCTTTCCTACAAAACAGCACGCCCATTCAAAGCACCCGTGCTCTCACACACATACAGAGTTAATCCGCTGACTTTTAAACAACTAATGACTCTGTTCACTCTATTTTACTTATGGCTTTTAGCATCCTCTGTCCTATTAATAAGTCAAAAAAACCCACAACACAGTCTTCGCCCTTCCCGAAGATTAATGGTTTAAGTGGGTGGCAGTGATACACAAATACAATGGGAGAGTGGTTGTAGGAGGTACTAAATTACAGAGATAACTAGGGTTAGCAGTAAGACTATTCGTACAGCTATGGAAATCAACAGAGGCCTCAAAGGTATGAGAGTTCCTGGATGTAGTGTACGGATTCTGAAGGGCAAGGAAAGCTAAGCGTGTTGGCATGTGCTTATAAGTTCAGCACCCAGATGGAGCTTGATGCAGCCTGAGCTGTACAAGGGAATTCCACACCCACTGGAAAGAAAGTAAAAACCAAACTCTGGATAGAAAAACACCACACCCTGATATAGTCCAGAGTCCCGTGCTTGTGGGCTGGGTACATAGTAGGGAAATGATAGTTGAATGATGAAGTTGGGTCTAAGCATGGAGAGCCTTACAAATCTAAGCAAAGGCTGTGCAGTGGTGGCACATGCCTTTAATTTCAGTTCTTGGGAGGTAGACACAGGTGTGCCTCTGTGTGTTCGAGCCCATCCTGGTCTACAGAGCTAGTTTCAGTACAGGCTCCAAAGCTACAGAGAGAAAACCTGTATTGAAAAACCAAATAAATATAAGTAAATAAATAAAGTCTAAGCAGAGGATGACAGGGTTAGTATGTTGAGAAACAGGCACAATAAAATCCCATAAAAAAAATCATGGCCTATGAACGATAAGCGGGTACAGGCCTTAGAATGAATTGGAGGCTGGAAAGTTAACGAGTGGAACATGCTAACAACTGGACAGAGGGCTGCAGCCAGGATTAAGCAGGGCATGGTAAGTTCTGGAATCTATTTGCAGATCACAATGAAGAACAAGGAAGGACGTTTCAGCAATGGAGAACATGGGACAGTAGGATGCGTTAGTCAAGAGCTTGCTATCTCCACTGGAGGAGCTCACATACAGACTTGCCTAAAAGGATCACCGTGGGCTGCCAGCTTCTCAGAATCTTTCAGTGCTGCGGAGCTCTGATTGTCAACTCAGGAGACTCACAGAGGAATTGGGTTCTTTCTTTTCTTGCTCTTTATTCTGCTGTCCTTGGCTGAGCTGCTGGAGAGCTGCCGCAGATCACATCCTTTCTCCGCGTCTCCATTTTAGTATCCATAAAATAGAAATTGGTTTGCTACCCATCTCACAGCAATGCCACAGAGCTTGTGAAATATTGGGCCCTGGGAAATACTGGGCATTTGTGAGGGGAAAAATAGGACTTGTGATAAATAGAAGAGAGAGACTACCTAAAATTAGACAGAAACTTTCACTTTTGAAGGCTTCATATTTCTTGTATTTGCAGATGATCAACCTCTATCATGAACAAATAGATTCATATACACACTCTTCTGAAAATAGAGAATATTAAAGGCTGACCACAAATCTTCTGATGTTCCAAAATGACAATGGTGAGTTATAAATGTGAATGCTTGCAAACATGTAATCATGCCAAGTGATGCTTCCATGTATTTAGTGTTCTGGACAGAAGTGTATGAGTTGAGTCTGAAGGGACAATGAAGGCTCTCCATGGGCAGTTGTTAGAAGACTGGTCAAGGCACATCATTCTCAGATAACCAGCACCATTGGAAACCAGTTACCATCTCCCAGGCATCAAGCACAGCACTCCTAATATTCAAATGGGGTACTGAGTACTACTGAAAACCACACAGGAAATATCTTAGTCAGGAAGCAACAAGTCAAAGTAGGAACTGTCTCCATGAACATCTAGACATCTAGTTCAACCCATTCACTTTAGTGGATGAGGAATATGATGCTTGGGTGATTAAGTGGCACATTTAAGGTCACAGAATAATCAAATAATCAGTGTGTGTGTGTGTGAGAGAGAGAGAGAGAGAGAGAGAGAGAGAGAGAGAGAGAGAGAGAGAGAGAGAGCTGGAACTCTACGCCGGGGGACACAACACTCATGTTTTGGTATTCCTCTCTCTCTCTCTGAGATTCCAACCTTGACAGATGACCAAAGTTAACAGCAGAAGCAAAGCTATGGGAACAAAGTGGAAGAAGGTGACTTGGAACATTCAAATTAGCAGGCTCCTTTGAGAAGCTTTGGGGCATCCTCACAACACACACTGAGCCTAAAAGAGATGCAGGAAGGAAGACGGTACCTTGTGACTTGCATTAGAGATGAAATATGTACAAGACAGAAGACAAAGAAACAAAGTGTGGGTGTCACTCTTGTATATGTTTGCAAATATAAAGAAGAGCTGCTAAAAGGCAGAAATAAAAACAAGATAAGGATAAAAGGAAGTGAATATCGGGGCTTCCGAGGACAGCTACTTGGCTGAATGCACACACCTGGCTTAAAGGAACTTTTCAAGTAAGGTGAAATGGAATCTTCGGAAGAGATGGCGTGCAGAAGGCTTCATAAGTCCAGGGTCTCTGTGACCTGAAATAAGATGTGTCATTACCCAGCAGTGACTGGAAACAACCAAAACAACCACTCTGAGTCGTTCATGTGTTGACTTGATAAACGATAATGTGGAAGTTCAACAGTGGTCACTGTCTGAGCAACTCACTTATAATGTCACCCCTCTTTATTCGTGGTTTCATTGTCCACAGGCTCAGACACTCATGGTTAGCCACAGTCTCAATATATTCAATGGAAAATTCCAGAAATGAGGAGCTCATAAGTGACGATGGGTGACAAAATGTTGTGCTGCCCCACTCTGTCCTAGCCAGAGTGTGAGCTATCTCCTTGGTCCAGCACACCCATATTGTCCATGTAACAGCCCATTGTCACTCAGGTGTTATCTTAGCTATCTGGTTGCCTGTGGCGAGAACCTGATGCTTGACTTCATAAGGCCATTAAAACAACCTAGTGTTGTGCCTTAAGGATGATGTCATACCTCAATTCTTGTCATGTAGGCTTTGTGTCTTACATCACCCTTGGAACAAAGGTAAGTACCACATAACATACCGTAAGAGAGAGAAAGTCATACTCACATAAAGATCATTAAAACAAACAATTATATTTTTTGTATTGTTGATCATTGTTAATCTCCTAGGGTATCAGATACATGATTAAACCTTACCATAGTTATGTATTCATATACTATACATTTATGTATATATATAAAAGAACACAGTATATATGAGGTTCAGAAATTTCAGTGGTTTCTGATATCCACTGGGGAAGGGAGTTCTTAGGAACCATCCTGTTCAGTTGTTGGAGGTGAGCAATCTTTTTTTTCTTTTTTGGTTTTTCAAGACAGGGTTTCTCTAATTGTGTCTTGGAACTCTCTTGGTAGACCAGGCTTGTCTCAAACTCACAGAGATCTGCCTGCCTCTTCCTCCTGAATGCTGGGATTAAAGGCGTGCACCACCAACACCTAGCTGGAGATGAGCATCTTAAGCCACCAACCTCTACTAACATTACTCATTTGAGCAATACAAAGACAGACAGATTGCATCTTTTGATTTGGATTCTGTGGAGAAATGCTTAAGTGTGTGGAGACAGACACACTATCTGAAATTCAAATATTCATTCACAGCTTCCTAAGAGAAGATATTTAGGTGGTGTTAAATAACTAGGTTTTCAATTATATCACTCTTGACATAAAAATAGCCAGCAGTGGGGAGTTACTGATAAAGCTATTTATAAACTTTATGGGTCTGATGAAAAATATTAACATGGAGGCGGAGCAGGTAAGAGTTCTTGTTGCTCTTGCAGCGGACCCAGGTTCAGTCCCCAGCATCTATATTGTTGTTCACAACTGTCTATAACTCGAGTTTCCAGAGAATTCGTGCCTTCTTTTGACCTCTGTGGGCAGCAGGCATACATAGAGAACATATAGTATACATGCAGGGGAAGCATATGCACACATACAAAATAAATAAATCTACAAAAAAGTTACCTTGAAATTTTAAAATGAGAACTCATTACTCAGATAAATGGATAAAGCCACAAATAAAGAAAAAGAACACACACACACAAAATACAAAAATAAATGAATAAACAAAAACACTCACAAGTGAAGTAATAGGGATTGCACCATGGCAGTATTAATAGTTAATCTTATTTTTAATGCAATTTTACAGAATAAATTAACTAAACTTTGTGAGATAATGAGATTTTAAATAGAGCAACATAAACCATGTTTATCAAAGGAATGGCAAGAATATACACAATACATCAAGACTCGTGCTGCTACGCAAAATTCCATCAGCTACAAGAGAAAAGGCCATGTAGGTGAAAATTTGAAAGAGAGAGGAAGAATATAAGGAGTGGACAGAAGCTTTTGATGTTGGGTGTCTAGTTGTCTTCGTTTTAATAATCTCATTTTATGTTTAATTGAAAAGCATCATCAACTCTTAATTTTCCTAGTTTGTATACAGGATACATGGCACTCTATATGGAAGACAAAGATGACTGTAAAATCAAATCATCTTTACAGGGGCATGCTATTATGATTTATATATGCTACAAACACTTCTCAAAAGAAATGCAAGTGACCAATAAATATATGAAAAAAAGTGTTTGGTATGTTCTCACTTATGAATGGATACTAGTGTAAAGTAAAAGATAGTCATGCCATTATGGCCCACAATCCCAGACAGGTTAAGTAACAAGGAAGGCTTAAGGGGGGCATGTGGATCTCCCTGAAAAGGGTAAATAGAAATAGATTTCTCAAGTACACTGGAGGTGTGTGGGAATGGGAATAGGAGGGGTCAGGTGTTGGGGGTGGGAAATACTGGAAGAAATGACTGGCATTGGGGGCATTTGGATGGCAAGGTAGAAACCTATTACAATGGAAAATCTACAAAGGGTAACCCTAGCAATGACTCCTAGTAATGGGGAACGCAGAGCCTGAACTGACCATCTTCTATAACTAAGCAAGGACTCAAGTGGAAGGATTGAGACACCAGCCCAGCCACAAAACCTTGGACCCACATACTGTCCTGCCTGCAGAGTGTTCTAGGACCAGAGCCTAGGAGAATCATCATCAAAGAGACCAGAGAGACTTTATATAGCAACTGATGAGAGCAGATGCAGAGTCCCACAGCCAAACATTAAGGGGAGCTCAGGAAGTCCTGCAGAGGAGGGGGAGGAAGCAGTTTACCTGGGCTCAAGGGACCGGAGAATATTTAGTGATCTAACCTAGGTCCTCTGCATGTATATTATGACTGAGTACCTTGGTATTCTTGTGGGACTCATAACACTGGGATTGGGGCTTGTTTCTGACTCTTTTTCCTGCTTGTGGGATCATTTTTCTCCTACTGGGAGGCCTGCTCTTCTCTGATGGAAGGCAGAGGAGGGTGTGGATGGAGTGTGAGGAGAGTTGGAAGGAGAGACTAGGTGGAGGGAAAACTGCAGTCAGCATGTAATGTATAAGAGAAGAATAAAATAATAATAACTAATAATTACAAGAAAAAAATGTTCAATGCCTTTTTCCATCATGGAAATGCAAATTAAAATTAAAATCAGTTATTAGGCTGACTACTAACTTAAAAAATTTTGCAATAGCAAGTGTTAGTGAGGAAACAGAGGAAAAGGAACCTTTGGACACTGTTGGAGACAACTAAGTTAGTATAACCAATACAGAAAAGTATGGAAATGCCTTCAAAAGCAAAAGCTGCAACTGTGGTGCGATCTAGTTACACCACATCTGGGTATTTATCCAAAGTAAACGAAATCAGCATAGCATGCGGCATATTAATAGATCTGCAAATGCTTATATGCTGAAGCACTATTTACAGCAGCTAAGATAGTGACAAAGCCACACCGCCAGAGAAGCCAGGAAACAAGGAGGACCCTAAGAGAGACATACATGGTCCCCCAGAAAAGGGGAAAGTTACAAGATCTCCTGAGCTAATTGGGAACATGGGGGGAGGGGAGAGGGAACTAGAAGAGAGAGGGGGAGAAGAGGAGGGGAGAGGAGGACAGGAGAAAGCATGAAGGTTGAGTCAGGGGAAGAACAGAGGAGAACAAGAAAAGAGATACCTTAATAGAGGGAGCTATTATAGATTTAAAGAGAAATCGGGCACTAGGAAATGTTCAGAGATCTACAAGGATGATACCAACTAACAATCTAAGCAATAATGGAAAGGCTACCTTAAATGCCCTTTCCTGATAATGAGATAGATGACTACCGTGTATGCCATCCTAGAGCTTTCATCCAGCAGCTGATAGAAGCAGAAACAGACACCCACAGCTAAACACTGAGCTGAACTCCTGGAATCCAGTTTCAGAGAGGGAGGAGTGATGAGCAAAGGGGTTAAGACCAGGCTAGTGAAACCCACAGAAACAGCTGACCTGAATAAAGGGGAGTTCATGGACCCCAGACTGATAGCTGGGAAACCAGCATAGGACTGATCCAGACCCCCTGAACGTGGATGTCAGTGAGGAGGCCTAGGCAATCTGTGGGGTCTCTGGTAGTGGATCAGTATTTATCCCTAGTACACAAATGGACTTTGGGAGCCCATTTCACATAGAGGGATACTTTCTCAGCCCAGACACACAGGGGAGGGTCTAGGCCCTGCTCCAAAGGATATGACAGACTTTGAAGATCCTCCATGGAAGGCTTCACCCTCCCTGGGGAGCAGATAGGGAATGGGATAGGGAGTTAGTGGGGGGCAGGGGAGGAGGAGAGGGAGAGGGAACTAGGATTGACATGTAAAACAATCTTGTTTCTAATTTAAATTAAAAATAGAAAAGAAATAAAATAAAATGGGATTTGTTAAATAAAAGATAGTGACAAAGCCTTGGCCCTATCACCATAGGAATAGGTAAAGACAGCACAGTACACACATACACACACACACACACACACACACAGAGAGAGAGAGAGAGAGAGAGAGAGAGAGAGGAGAGAAATGATTATCATCCATAAAGAAAAATTACGCCACTTGCAGAAAGACTGAACTGTAAATCATCATGTTGAACAATGTTAGCCAGATGCCAAAGTATCCCACATTTTCTATCATAAGTTAAAAAAAATCCTTGTAAATAAAAAGTGACTATTAGACAACAGGACTGAAGGACAGGAAGAAGAAGAGGAGGGAAAGGGGAGGAAGATGGCAGGACATAGTAGAACCAGCAATTGACAATGAGCATACTATGCATACATGTACAGAAATGTCACAACTGATAAACACAACCATATACGTTTCAAAAGTACCATATTCAAATCTGATCCCTGTACAGTTTTTTGTTTGTTTGTTTGGGGGTCTTTCAAAAAGATGTTTTATACGCATTAATGTTTTGCCTGCTTGTGTGTCTGTGCAAGGGTGCCAGATGACCTGAAACTGGAGTTACAAATCATTGTGAGCTGCCATGTGGGTGCTGGGAATTGAAGCTGGGTCCTCTGAAAACGCAGCCAGCGCTCTTAACCACTATACAGTTTTTAAAAAGACTAAAAGACTAGCGGAGACTTAGAGAACTCAACTTACAAAGGAATCTTTTAAAGAATCCAAAGGAGACTGGTGTGTGGCATGGTATCGCTTTTATTCTTCTAATGGGTTTTCATGAACTAACCCTGGTCTGGCTCTGTCTTTCACATTGCAGTAGGAAGATGTGTGATTAATGGACAGGGTTTATTGATACGTGGGTTTTGATGGCTCATAAACTACCTTATACGAAGAACTCAAGCTATTGTTAAAACAAATAAACTACTTGGAGGGTTTGTGAGCTTGCTGTCCCTTATCGGGCAGTCCCTTTATTGGGTGAATTTCTGCCAGTCTTGGATGTTCGCAAAAGGGAATTTCACTTTCCAAAGGACGCTGGATTTCTGATGCTCTTGAGATTTTGTCTACACTTGAGTCTTCAGCAATGAGGTATCTCTGGAATCAAATAATTCTTTGTTAATCACCCCACAGCAGGGTATTTCGCATCGTGTACTATATTTAATCTTCATAATAATAAGAGAAAAATCCCTTCTAGGCCTTCATAGCACAGTAGAGAGATGAGGTGAAGTTTGCTTTTCCTGTGTCCAGAGGTACTCTGTTAAAATTTGGGAGAAATGAGAATTTTACAAATCATCTGTGAAACCAATTTATTGAAGCTGACTTGTGTTTTGTGCTATTCACACCCAGCCATGCCATCCCAAGAGAGTGGCACTGTTTACCTCTTCCTGAGTTCCCTTTAAAATCACTGCAGCATTGCTCTTTGCAGTAGAAAATTAAACAGGCGACGACTCCAGAGGAATGTGTTCTTGAGCTCCTGTCTCTCCCCCACTGTGCCTGTGACCTCTTGTGTGACTTGACTCTCATCTGGCTCATGGAGCTAAAATTAAACCAGTGGGGAGAAAAAAAAAACCACATTTACCTCAAAGTATGAGTTGCCTTCATGAAACGCAACTGAGCTGAAAGGTCATTAGATTAACAAGGGAGTGGCAATGGCCGTCTTCACCTGGGAGGCCCAGAGGTGAGGCTAGCAAGGGTCTTCGGGAGACAAGAGAAAGGATTTTGTGGATGCTATGGACAGGAAACAGGAGTGAGGTAAGAAGGAAGTGAGAGTAGGTGGATGAAGCAAAGAGTGTTTGGAGGGCAGAGGCAGGCTGTTGGCAATCCAGGGACCAGATTCAGAAATTGTTTGACGTTGGATACCTCTAAAATAATAGATAATGCCCAACTTTCTGCACATGAAGCATGTTCACAACGTGCACAAGGCACGTTCACACACACTGCCTCCATTTAATTGTAGTGATATCCATAGGAACAGGGAGAAGCATCTCCTGTTTTACCTACGAGAAAACCGGGCTCCAAAAGCACAAGTGATTTGCCGATGCCTGGAACCCCGGTGTAGCCATTGGATTGCTTGTACTCCACAAAATATGGCTTCTGCTTTCCTGAAGGACATTTTGTCTCTCTGACATAAGACTGCACATAAAAAGAACAGCTGTATGCAGAGACAAATTCTAAGTCAGGGTTTTCAAAGGAGCTACCCCCACCTCTATTATTGTACACTCTTTCCGCTCGTGTTCCTGTTTTTGTCTGATTACACTCAATGAATAATTCCATTTGGTGACTTCAGATTTAAATTATAAGGACTCTCTAGCAAGAGACAGCTTAAATAGAGGTAAGGGCTTAACTTCCACTCAGGCTCTTGACCCACTGGTTTCCTGGTGATCTATCTCCAGGTTGTCAAACCCATCTTTACTGGTTTTGATATTTTTTGCTATTGAACCGGGTCATCTGAAGTATTCCCCACCAGAGATCTATGAAAGACATACTTTCCTTGTTCAGATCAGCTTTACAGAGTAAAAAGACAAGTTGGATTGCTTTTATAACCAAAAAGTAATTTATCTGCCAGCAGAGTGAGTCACTGAAGTAAGCCATTTGATTTGCAGCAATATTGTCTGAGATTTTCTTGCATTCCTAAAGGATCTCGCAAATATCAACATGCACAGCAGTGTACATAGGAACAGAGCTGATGGCAACAGTTACCTGTGTGACACAGAAGCCCTGGCTTACATGTGACTGAAGAGCTGCTGTGAAAACATTGGGAGAGTTCATTTCCTGCCAAAGCGAGATATATAGAGTGAAATTAGATGGTCCTTTTAGTATATGAGGATTTTTTTCTAAGCCTATAATGTCATGAATAGTGCCTTCTCTTGTTCTTCACAGGAAATCATAGGAGAACAAATGGAATTTACCAAAGCCAGCTTATCATTTAGAACTGGAGCATGAGGAGTACTCATTTGCCTTATGTGAGCTTTCAGGGGACACCAGAGATGTAGCTAAGAGATGGCATTTTTATCTTAGCTTAATCCTTTAATGGCCTTTCCATGTGCACGAATATGTTACAAGCAAACACAAACACACCCCTTCTTATACTGTATGGATTGAGAGATTACACGGGAAAATGTAAATTGCCCACTACAATATATTCTCCCCTTCCGTAAAATTAATTCAGGAATATATATCAACTCTCTGTCCCTCTGTCCCCTACACCTCAGATATGATTACAGAGGGCTACTTCTCATGAATAGACCATTAGGATAGGTGCTGTCTGTGATGTTTACCTCCGAACTTTTAAAAATTGAATTTGAGTCTCTTTTATTTTGCGACCTGCATGGGCCTCTCTACCTTCTTTGAAACACTGAATTTTAAATCATTCTGTAACAGCAATGTAACCTTTACCCTAATTAGAAGAGTTTGACAACGAGTCCGTCACCTGCCTGTTACTGTCTCCATAAAAGAAAATGTACCAGGTTAGATAAAGTCAGAGACTGATAGCATCATCAATGTCTCCATCTTTATAATCAGAAGTCAAAAGCAACTCCGCCTTCAGAGCTGCTACTGTTTGCATATCTCTTATCCAAGTTGATTATCACGAAAAATGATTTGGATTTGTTTTTTGTTTCTTTGTTTGCTTGTTTGAGGTCAGGAATATTTGCATAGAGATAACAATATAATATTTGCATATATATAACAATATCACTCAGGGATAGTACCCACATCTAACTACAAGGTTCACTTACATTTCATGGTCACCTTGTACACATTGTCTAAAGGAAATTTTAATAAAGCTTTAGTGTGCTTGTGTTTTAACAGTGGCTGATCACAGGAGGTCAGGCATGGAAATTTCCACTTGTGGTATTATGGTGATGCTTAAAATATTTTGGATTTCGAGCATTCTGGATTGTTAATTTGGGGCTTAGGAATGATAGATAGAGGTAGATAAATATATGATAAATGATGATGATAAATGACAGACAGACAGATGTTAGAGACAGATGATAGATAGAGGATAGATGGTAGATGATAGAAAGATAGATAGTAGATAGAAATGGATGATAGATAGGTAGATAGATAGGTAGACAGATGATAGATAGATAGATGATAGATGTAGATCACAACCTTGTTTCTTAGCAGAATGCACCCCTTTTTGTCTAACAGAACTATGTCCACTTAGGAACACCAACCTATGGTTTGTTCCCTCTTTCATCCTGGGCATGTGGCAGATGCCTGTTTCTATGCTGAAATTTGTGAGACACTAGAAATAGCACCATGACCTAATCTTCAGTGAAGACATTAGCTAAATTAAAGGCAATGACACAGAACATTATTTTATAATGAGTTCTTTTTTAATAAGTATGTGCTGAGTGTTTTTTAAGGAGAATCAGAAGAATGTCTTAGAGTCAGAAAAGCACTGAAGTTCAGTTGCTTATATGTAAACCCAGAAAAGTCAGTAGTCATGGTGTAGACTGCATCTGACAAGTTAAGTCAACAAATAGTTTCAGTTATCTTCTACATGTGTGCAGTATGATAGGTGCAACAGGGATTTGTGTTTGAATAAAACATTGATTTCTTCATAAGGAACTTATGTATTGATTACAATGTATCCATGCAGAGCTACATTGTCCATCTCAATACTGATGTCAAACCATGATCCATGTTGCCTTACTCTACTGTTTCCTTCCTATAGAATGCTTTCTATAACTTCTTAATATAGCAATACAATATATCCATATATGTGTTTCTTTACCTCCACCTCACCACCATCCTTAGAACACACTCTCCAGGACATATTTCTTGTTCACAGGGGAATCTCAGGGAGCTTGTTAATGGCATAGAATAGAGTAGGCAGTCTATATGAATAAATGAAGATCTATAGAACACATGAGTCAGAGCTTCTGGAGAGGAGCAAGATGAAGATAATAGATACAATTAGATGAGAGATTTATTAGATTGACTTACATTAGTCCTCTCTTCTGCCTTTGTTTATTTCCTTCAGAATGCCACCCTAATGGATGGTACAGTCCATGTAGAGAGGGTGTCTTCATTTAGTTCACTAACCCACATAGCAATCGTCTCTAGAGACATCCTCAAAGACACACAAGGAAATGTGCTTTGCCAGTTCTCCAGGTATCTTTCAATGCAGTCAAGCTGACAATTAAGATTAGCTATGACATGGACTAAATGCCACCACTTTCATATTTTAAAAAATTGTGCTCTGTGGTATGTATAAGACTTATGGGTGGATATTAGCAGAACAATACAGTGCACACAGTCCTCCAAACTGTATGATGTGCAACTTACAGGAGTCTGTAAATGGCCCATAGGTCTCATTGCTTATATTGTAGTAGAGAGGGTTCCCTGTCCTACACTGTGTTTTATGTAGAAGTGGTGTCTCCTTAGCTGGAGAGGTATCTATGTTATTAAATGGCATTTGTGGTGTCTCTGATGGTCATCTTGTGTCTTAGTGAATCAATCTCAAATGTGTAGAGACAACTCGTGGCGAAGTTTCATGAAGTAGGAAGATTTGAGCCCGCCAGAATAATCCTAAGTCTCTTCTCATCGGTCAATAAACACATAAATAATGAGTCAAAGGATGAATTTGATCTTTGTGATCCACTGACTCTCGGTAGATACTTTTTAGTCTTCTAATGGACAGTTTAAAGGGAATAGAGAGTGGGGGGAATGCTAACTGCACCCTGTTTTTGATTCCATGGTAAGGGGGGCTGCCATTTTGCCATTACAGATCATCTACTTGCTTTGGAGAAAACAGCCCCATTTCACTGTTCCACAGCTAATGCTCTCCTTGGGGAACTAGCAAGATGTGGGTGCTGAGGCAATCCTCCTATTTCCTTCTAGAGACTTCAGTGATCAGACGGTAGCAGGGACTCTTTTTGAAGATGTTACGATAGTAGATCAAAGAAGAAAGGTGACCTATGTAAGAGTAAGATCAAAAAGAAGGAATTTCATTTGGATATTTGGATATCAAGGAATAAAATGTACACTAAAGCCTATTAGTGATTTTTGTAACTATAAAGCCAAGATCAGGTATGCAGGTCAAAATTGCTTCCATTTGTGTAACTAATAGCAAATGTTAATTTTACCTTTTCTTTCTTTGTATGAGGCTCATTAAAATTTTCATTATAACTGTATCAGACAGATAAAAATGGTCACATTGCCATACATTCTGACAGTAAAAATGATCATATTGATGTAACATTCTGGCAATGGGACTTTCACTTCTATGTGGAAGGGAACAAATTTGCATAGTGAAGCAAGCTTGTTTTAGGTTTTCAAAAATGATTCAACGAACCTGCTTTGTTGTGAAAAACAAAACACTACCCCCAAGGAATGATCCAAAGTAAGGTAAAATGCACTACAATATGATCCAGAAGCAGGGTACAAAGCACTAAGATAATCAGGTTAGGGAAGTCAGGTATCTGTGGGCAGCTCATGTGAGAAAGTGAGGAGCTCCTGAGGAAGAAGAGAAATGTGTACCAGAAAATCCCTAGAGGACAACCAAGGAAGGACAAAGCTGGGGACACAACCTTACGATGTGAGAAATGCCTTCCATTGTATTTGTGCTACATGACATCTGACACAGATTTGAGATTCATTTCTGCTTCATAGATCAGTTTTAATAGTCATAAGCATTAGTTTAAAACAAAAAGTTCTCTACATCCACAGGTTTGTGACAGTAAGTAAAACTCTCTTCTATCCCACAGTGTAATCATTTATCTCCAAAATTTCAGAAGTCTCTGGCTCGGCTCTTCGGTGAACAAAAGTAACGAAGAAAAGGGAGTTGAGTGATGGATGCATGCTGAGGAGAATTAAGTATGAAGCTGAGTAGAGGGAGAAATTCATTAGATTTCTCGGATTTCTAATCTCGAGTTCTGTGCCATCAATGCCACCTGTCTGTGGGCATAAAAAGAAGCAAATCTTGACGTCATGGACACATCTGACCAACAACCTAGTTTACATCAGGACTTTCAATTGACATCTGGTGCATCTAATGTGAAAACAAACATCTCACCCGGAAATAATGGAGCTCTGGTGCATAATCACCAACAACATCCTGAACCAACCAAAATCCACAAGCTTAGCCAGAGGAGCATCCTCATGCTGAATGGGCCACAAAAGCAGTCTGGTACTGATGCCCGTGATGCCTTTACTAGTTCTGTATTTGGGTATGGTTTAAAGAGCTGTTCTTGAAGCTTAGCTTGTATCTTAAGCTCCATGATGGCCAATGATTCTATACACATCATTTCTGCTCTAATTATCTGCAGTAGATTCTACCTTCTACTGTTTCCAGGTAAGAATTAATAAAATGTAATGTACTTACTCTGAACTCCTTGTATGAGACAGGTTGCTTCAGCCTGCACACTGGACCCCGGATGAGGGCAATAATCCTGAACTTGACTTCTATAGAAACAGACGCAGCAGAAGCCATTGCAGATTCACATGTGATTAAAAAACAAAAGCAAAACACAGCAAAACCAACTACCCCAGTGAGAGATAGCAGAACCCTTTCCCAACATGCTAAAGTTAGAACAAGTTCTGTCTCAGGCTTGTCTTCCTCCATCAATTTTCTGTATTTACATAGTTGACTTTTCTAAATTATTATAAAGTATGACCTCTTATAAATCAGTCTTAACCCATATGCTACTTTCTCTATTTTCTCATGTAACTAATCTTATAGTTATAGAATTTCTATAATTTCAGAATATATAATTTTCATACTCAATCCTATAACCATCATCCCCAGAGATGTCCATCATTAGAGTCTCTCCTCCCCACAATTCTACTTGTCTCAACGTCTAAATTCATATTTTAGTTGGCAGAAGTCTTTCCTGTGGTAGTTTTGATAACATTGTTATAGAACCAATATTCCTTGATTTTTTATATGTTTAAAAATATTTTCCTTGGTTTTTATTACTGCACAGTAGTATAGCTGGACGTGAAATATGATGATGTTCTTTTCTGTGAGAACATTGTAGATCTTGCTTCACAGTTGCTAGCACTGGACATGGTTCGGGAGAAGTCGGAAGCCAAACTTACTGTTTTCTCTTCTGGACACTCAGATTCTTTGTATGTTTTTCCTCCGCCTGGAGGAATACAGAAATGTTCTGATATGGTTATATTCAACAGCTTTTCTCTGTAACTACTTTCAGACTAGTCAACCAGGGCTAATTTCTCCTGGAACCCATCTTACTCTTCATCAACTATTAGATGATAATGAATTCTTTTGTAGGTATTTATGAAAAATTTACATCTGCTCATCTTTTATGTTTTTTCATACTTCTCACTATTCTTTAAACTTATAAAAATTTTGTTGTTGTTCACTGCCTATCCTTTTATCTGCTTCCAAAGATTCTTTTTCTGTAATGATTATATTTTTCTTTATTATTCATGTTAGTGATAGTTGCAGCTGTTTAAGATTTAATATTTACTTTTAAGATATAAAATATATGAATAATCTTCTAATTTAGATAGCAAAAATCTATACCTTAAATGCTAATTTCAGTATTTTCTCAACATCCCAAGATGCATACTTTCTTGGGTTAAGACTTACCACAATCTATATTAGTCAAGTCAGTGTGACACAGACATAAAATGAAGTAGAACTGAGACTCAGAAAAAATAGCAAGTTATGTTGATGATCAACTAACCTCTAACGAGAATTCTGAAATAATTTAAAATCAGAAATGCTAACCTTTCAATGAATAATGCCCAATAATAACAGATATCCACGTACATGGTCGTCTAAACACCCATATACAAATATGACCTCAGAACAGATCAAAGATTTAAATGTGCACAATTAAAGTATGTAGTTTAAAGTATACAGCTGCTAGAAGAAGACACTGCCATAAATCTTTGTGATCTAGATTACATGATCTCTTTGAGAAGACATCAAAAGCATGAGCAGGAAAAGAAAACTTAGATAAATTGGACTTCATGAAAATTAAATTTTTTATGCTTCAAATGGCATTGTCAGGGAGGTCAAAAGACTGTACATAGAATGTGAGAGACATTTACCAATCATATATATATATGATAATTCAATGTTATCTTAAGATGAATACAGAAATTTTACATCCTAAAGTAAAAAGCAGCAAAATTTTGGAATGAAAATAGATTTGAAGAGATATCTTTCCAAGGTAAGTAGACAAATGTCCAATACACACATGAGAAGAAAATAAATCAAAACCACAGTGAGAGACTACTTTTAGAAGAACATATCTCAAGAGAAAGGCAAGACACAGAAAGCATAACAGGGAAGAAAATACTCCCTTTTATACAAAGTCACTCTGATATGAAAAGCTGATCCCTGTATGACAGTATTAATCCATTCCTAAAGGCAGAGCTTTGACCACCCAACCAGCTCTCTAAGGACCAGTCTTGCACTGCCACAATGGTGACCCAACCTTCTGGCAAGAACTTAAGACATACTATTCAGTCCATAGCAAGGACCCTCAGGAACTCCAAATGACCCTTTGGGGACTTACATAGCAAGGACCCTCAGGACTCTTTGGGGACTCTTACTCCAAGCTCTTATTTATTGTACAATATGCTTCTTCTACTTCTACACATTTCAGTCCCAGAGTTCAAGGAATTTATGTCTCTCCCTCATATTTTCATTATTTCCTTAGTTAGTGACAACATAAAAGTAGAGGAAATATCTTCCCGGAGTGACAGTCTCATTATGTAATCAATGCTTGTCATCTAAGCAACTCTAAGTAAAAAATAATATCACAAGAAGATGAATTACCTTGAAGAAAGTCCCAGCCCAGGGAAAAAAGGCATCCTTTCACATTGCTTGGTTTAATTCTTCAGTAGCTCCCAGGATAACATTTCATTTGTCTGATAGGCCTACCTTGCACAGAATATTTGTAAACAAAGAAATAGAGAAGAAGATAACCACTTATTTTCCAGTCTGTTATTAATTTTTAGATATCTACATTCTCCTAGTATGAATATTATCATAGGTCAATGTGGTTGCTGGAAAACAACTGTTTTCCCACTGTCTTCTCTGCCTTCAAATCTGTGTGTGCTTGTGTACATGCATGCGTGCGTGCATGCGTGTGTGCGTGTGTGTGTGTGGGTGGGTGTATGTGTGTGTGTGTGAACAGTCACAGAAGCCAAAGAAGGACACTTAATTTTCTGCTTTATCAGTGTCCACTATACTCTCTTGAGACAGAGGACAGGGTCACTCACTGAACTTGCAGCTAGATTGGCAGCCAACAAGGCCCAGTAATATTCTTGTCTCTGCCCTACATACCAGTGCTGGGATTCCAGACAGACATGGCTATACCTAACTTTTTAAATGGATCCTGGTGATTTGAATTTTGGGGATTTGAACTCAGGTCCTCATAGACAGCAAACACTCTTACCTTCTATTGGAGGTAGCCTCACTTGAATCAGATTTTTATCTCTTCTTCTTCTTCTTCTTCTTCTTCTTCTTCTTCTTCTTCTTCTTCTCCTCCTCCTCCTCCTCCTCCTCCTCCTCTTCCTCCTTCTTCTCTTCCTCCTTCTTCAACATCTATCTCAAATCACCTTCATTGTCTATACTTTCATATACCCTCAGCTCTAATGTTTGAAGACTAGTTGATCACTTTTTACCACCCCACTCCTTCACCTTGCCCAGAAACCCAGTTGAGAAAACCAAACATAATCCTTCCCTAAAGATATTTCTCCTCTCCAGTCTCCTTTTGCTCATTGTCCCTCTTCCCAAATACCCAGATAAAGTATATTTGATCACAATAGTTCCCAACATTTTAGGAAGCTCTGGTGAAAAAAGAGCGGCCAGTCATGGATAACATGGGCTCACAACAAGGATAACATCTCCTACTCTGTAGAAGCTAACTCACTGAATGTTTATTGAATGACTAAGTGAATGAAGATTTCCCAGCACCAAAATCAGGTTTAACCTTCAAATCAAGTGGGGTAGCTAGCTCCTTGGCTTTTCTTCCCTGCCTCCCCCTACATTAATCTTATATTTTGCTTAAAAACAAACAAAAGAGCCAATCTAATAATGATTAATTTACAACATATTTTTGTTGAAGAAAGTGACTGAAGTCATGGAGTTGCATGGAGATACTGCCTACTCAATGTGTGGTGAGAAGCTAGCATTCACTACAAATGGAAAAGGTATTTCTAGAGAGAGAAGCCACTGCTAATTCCTCATCGATGATGACAGACGGGAAAGATCCCTAGTGCCTCCAGGATGGAACTCCCACAGTTTAATCCTATGCCTGGGGTAATCTGATAGCTTCCCTTTTCAGTTCTATTTTCCTAACTCTTCTATAGCATACAGGTTAAAGTTTTGCTGTAGCATTCTTATCTGTATATTTCCATTTTCCATCAGAACACCTGGTCTAGGCCTAGAAACATGTGATGATGTCCCCTGTATATGAGTCAATGTCTCTAAATACTGTACCTTCATAATTCAGAAATGTTCTTGTCATGGAACATTAGGCTGTTTTACTTGGCTTCCTGGCCTGTAACAAAATACCTGTGGAAATCACCTTGGAAGGAACAAGACGTATTTTGGCACATAGTTCCAGAGGTTTCCATCCATGGTAGTTGCCACAGTTGCCTTTGGGCCTGTAGGGAGGCAGCAAGCACATCACTGTAGCGAGTATGTAGAACAAGATCTTCACTCCAGCTGGGTCAGGAAGCAAATGAGAGCAAGAGGGAAGTGTGGGCATCCCAGCTTCAACTTCAAAAGCAACAACACTCATTTCCTTCTATCTCCTCAGGTTCCAAGACCTTCCACCATCCCTCATCAGCTAGGGACCACATTTTCACACAGGAATCTATGGTTTCAAGATCCAAACCATAGCAGGTATCACATAATTCAAATCTACCAAGATTGTCTTTCAGTTTCTTTCTTTACAAAGGAAAAATTTATAAGAGAAATTTCAATTTATACCTTGAAAATGATTGATTTCAAAAGTGAATATGTTTTTGTGTGAAGCATAAAATGCATAGACATAGATACTAACAGGGTTTGGATCACAGACCTGAGTTTTAACTTCTGCTCATTTTGCCAGGCTCTGTATCCATTCTTCACAGCTTTATTTGTAAAATCAGAATAATAATGATGATATCAACCCACAGGAACAATGGGAGCTTTTAATGAAAACAAAATGACTATTCCACATAAACTATAAGGTACATCATAGAAATGAATTACCTACCACTACTATGCATAGCAAAGCTGCTCTCGATCTTGTCCTTTGCTGTTCCATTGACGTGGAGAGGCATCTCTTATATAGATAGGGCACTCTTCTACACCAGGTTCAGGAAAGAATGGATGCTTTAAATCCTTGCTATGCATGTGTTTTACATTTTCTCAAGTTTTCATTTTCAATCTGAAGCATGAAGAAAGTGATATGTTTAATGAATTCCTTTTCACAAATGAAATGATGAATATAAAACACAGGACTTAATACATAATAATGACCCCCAGCTACTTCGTTGTGCATTACTTGAAACATCACCCATTCTTTCTTATGTACAAACAAGAGAAAGGGAGGCTGGTGAGATGGCTCAGTGATTTGGAGCATACTGTTCTTGCAGAAGAGCCAAATTTGTTCCTGGTACCCACATTGGGCAACTCACAACTGCCTGTAACTCCAGTTCCAAGATCTAATGCCTCTGGTCTCTGTGAACACGGCATTCATATGAACACACTCACCACTCACACATTAAAACATGCACATCACATGTACATCATTTAGAGGGAAAATGGAAGGAATAATATTTTATAGACCTTTAACTGAACTGTATTTACTTACCCTTTAATGGGATGAGGCCCCACTTGGACACTTCATTTTTTAAAATTTTGTACTTCCAACATATCTTTGAATTAATTTTGTATCATGTGGCTATAAACATTCTGTGGCCAAGCTTTATGCCATTGACTGTTGTAGAGGACGAGGTTGTAGAATTATAAAACTATCCCCAGCATCTTATCTGTAAATGAACTAAATAAAAATATTGTGATTAAACAGGGCTTCACTACATGTTTTAACATTTAACATGGTTTAACATTAAAATATGAAAAGACTTAGAAGTAATAGCTTTCAGAAATTTTCCAAATGACTGAAACCATAACCAATTAATTTATGTCATCAAAATCCTAACACAGCTGTAGGCAGGGAGAATGCTTAATCAGTACTGCTTGATGATAGTTTGATGGAACAAGGCAAGGTGAGAACAAAAATAGGAACATGAAAATTAGAGGTGATGAAATCTGACCTAGATGTCTTTTCCGGTAAGTATTAAGCATCTCTAAATTTTTTAAATTTTTGATGGAAACAGCCTCCACCTTAACTTCTACTTAAAATTATGATTGTGTGACCTAGGTACTGCTGATGGATCACTGGGTTCAGGCTTAACTGAATACTAATTTCTACCCTAGCAGTGTGTGATGTGTGTGCGGCAAAGCCAGTGTGAAATGGCACAGATCATCGCAGGTAAATGGTGGCTACAGACACATAAACAAGTGTGTTTGAGTGGGATTAGAAACACACAGAGGAAAACTAAGCAAAGTGTTACACATCTTCTGTGTACTCAAACGACTACCTTGACCTTTTCTTTGTATCTTATTGAGTTCTGTGCGTCAATCAATGAAATTTCCAAGTCCTCCCGTTCTCTCTGTTTCTCTCCATCTCCTGTGTGGGCTGCGTGCACACATGTGTGCACATGCATGTATGGGAGAATCACACTGGGGATGTGAAATATGCCCGAGTTCATGTGACTGGTCAAGTCATAAAATCAGCCTGATAGAAACCGGGGTGGGGGAACAGAGCAGGAAATGATGAAGCAGAAGAGCAAAGCAATTCAAAATTAAGTTATGTCCGCTAGTTCTTCAAGTCAGTTCCAGGCAACGACTCTTTGTTTTGTTTGCTCTTTGTTCCTTTCTTTTTGCTTTTTGAGATGGTGTAGTGTTCTGAAGCCCAGGCTAGGGAGGAATTTACTGTGTGACCCTGGCTGGCCTTGATCTCTCAGTGGTCCTCCTGCCCCAAACTTACAAGCACCAAACGGCAGGCCTGCACTACTACACTCAGCTACCAGACCTTTTTTTTTTCCTTTTTGAATGGTAGCCTGAGTTGAGTCATATTCTTAATCAACAGCACAAGACTCCGTTTCATTGAAAAAATTTTTTTCATTTTTCCAATTAGAGCAGGTTGAAAATATCATCAAGACATAATATTTTTCTTCCGTCAGCCTACTTGACATGAGGACTATCTCATTTAAAACTTGCAGCAGCCTTGTTAAGTGGAAATTAATGTTATCCCTATCTGAAACATAAAGAATCTAATGAACAAAGTGCCTAAATCACACACCTCACATTCTTGGAGCCCAGAGCTTAACACAGACAAGACCATGAGGACATTTTGATCTTAATCAGTATGTTTATAAATCTTACAATAAACATAGAAGCAGCAGACTCCTTGGGAGTTTGCATGTTTCTACCCAAACCTAAAAAATAATCTGCATTTTTATGCCACTACTTTTTTATTACAAGGTATTGAACATTTATTGCCCCTTCTGTCTCTCCTTCTCAGTTTGATGCATCTACAGGCATAATAAATATAGGAACTAATGTAAAGGATAAGAAGGAAAAAGCAATCTGAGAGACAGAGAGAAAGATTAACTCATGGCTGGATGCTGAATGTTAGCACTTGGCTTCCTGCCTGCTCTGCATGTTGTATATGGATATGATTGCTTCAGTAAAATGACTCACAGTAGCTGGAAGACCATCTCAAATTAATGGCTAACAATTTAAGACATTGTCTGATTAAATGCTAATTTCAGAAGTAAATAATCAGTCCCAATTTTTAAGAAAGGTTAATGTTAGCATCTTTTTATCATTAAGTGGGAATTAAATAAAAATCTTCCGTAATGGGGAATATTAAGAAAGATGAAATGAGTAAAAAATTCAAAATAGGAAGATATAATGAAGAAAATCCTAGTGAAAAACAAACTATGAAAAGTTGGATAAAGTTTGACTATTTATGGGACACAATCCAATCTAAGTATTTAGCATTTTCTCATAAACTTTGGAAGGCAGTGAATGACATTTGATGCAAGATGAGTTGGTTGGGGGCTAGAGTGGAGGTCCATGTTAAGAATACTTATGTAATAAAGATGTGAGATGAGAAAGATTTTGAGCACAGTGGTTGTAAGGGAAAGCAAGGCAAGGGAATTTTTTAATGCAGGACTTCATACTGGAGCAGAAAGAGTGAAAAAATGTAAAAATTCACAACTAACTTGAAATTTAAGAGCTGGTAAAATGCAATGGTGCTTTTGGTAGACCACAAGAAGGAATGAGTGTTGAATCAGAAACAAGACCAAGAATTGCAAACGACTACTTTGAGAGGGAAGGAACAAATTCACAGGAGATTGATTAATATAAAGTTGAAATCTGCAGCATGCTTGAGGGTCATTTTTGAAAGGTTTCTTCATAAATGTGTTCTATTTGTGTTGAATTGGTAAACCTTTCAGTGACAGATGAGAATTCTGTTTCTGGCCAGGATGGTTTCACAGGGTCCATGCTTAGCTTCCTAACTTCAAATAAACAAAAAAAACTGAATTCAACAGTGTTTATTTGAAGATTATAATTCCCGAAGGAAAGGAAACAAATGAAGCAATCCCTACAGGGCTTCTTCATTACAAGCTGTAGTTCAGGTAGTGCCTAACATACCAAATGAACCTGGCTCCTCAAGGTGGGATACAGAATGTACTCCAGAAGATTCCAGAAGGGATCAGAATAAATTTACCAAAAATAAATGTACAACCTCTGCAGTATACCTTATAATGGCTGGAAGAAACACTTTACAGGCATAATGCAGAGCCATGCATTAGTGAGTTAAAATCATCAAGACAAAGGTGCCAGGGATTCTGTACTAATTCTATAGAATCAACTTAAGCTAATCCATATAGATTGACAGGTCAAATCTAATACTTAAGTAGAAAGACAAAATTAAAGAACTTATACCTACCAATGTCAAGTTTTACCATGAAACTGTCAGAACCAAGAGGGTATGATGTGATGTTAGCCTACTGATAGACATGACTTAGGAAAACTAAATAGAGTCTAGAAATAGAATCATATTTATATGGTCAGCTGATTTTTTATAAAAATTAGTGTGAAAGAAAGACTCTGTATCAGAAGGTGCTACAACAGTTGGCTACAATGCACACACACACACACACACACACACACACAAAGTTATTGACTCATGATAAATACGAAAGGCAACTCAAATGAATAATAAGCTTGAATGTAAAAGCTTAGATTACATTACTTCTAGGGGAAAATCCTTATGATCTTGTGATAGGCACACTTTTTTATATACAAAATAGGCTCCTTCAAATATACTGCCAAGAAAAGAAAAAAATATTTATGGATTGAGTGAAAGTATTTTCAAAACATGTATGTATACACCTCATACATGACTTATAGCAAGTACAGACAAACAATTCATATAGTTCAATAATGTGACAATACAACGAGAAAGTAATTAAAAGCCTGAAAAGACACTTTTTTGTTGGTTTGGAGGTGGGTAGGGGTGGGTTTCTCTGTGTAGACCTTGGTGTGTCTTGGAACTCTGTAGACCAGATTAGCTGCAAAATCAGAGATCTGCCTGTCTCTGTGTCCCAAGTGCTGGGATTAAAGGCATGCGCCACCACTACATGGTTCAGAAGGCACTGCTTTAAAGATTATCCAAATGGAAAGTTTTGTGTGATGACACATAGCTAAAATCCCTAGTAGTTAAAAGGTAGGGAATGGAAGATCACAGAGTAGAGGTTATCATGGACTACAAAATGAAATCCTGTCTCAAGAATTGTCATCTGTCTGTCTGGTGTCTCTGTCTCTGTCTGTATGTCTCTCTTGTATGTATGTATATGTGTGCATATGTGTACATGTATCTATGTGCCTGTGTGAACATACACACAACTTGTCCAAATAGCATCAGTTTTATTTTTATATACTTGTAGTCAGCCCATATTTTAAGGACTAATCTGACTCTGAAATCTAATAATGAGAAGCATAGGCAAAGGGTTTCCAAATGTGCCCTTGAAAGGGGGTGCAGTAGAAGGAGGGATGTATGCACCAGAGTCTGATGGGGGATGTTCATGTACCCACACATAGAAAGAGGAAGTAGAGGTTTTTTAAAAGCTAGAAGATATTACAGATAACCACAAGGCCAACGTATATACTGAGTTAAAAGTATGGGAACAGCTCCTGGGCAGAAGACTTAGTTCTGAGATGTCAAAGGTGAGCTTTATGTGCTCATAATGTGATGTCATCTAAGGTCTGTGTTCCCCAAATGTCTTCATCTTTCTCAAGATGCCTAGTGTCCCATACTGTGTGGATTCTTTCCATAAAACCAAACAACTGGTAAACAAGTAAATTCTTAACATAGCCAACCTTGTTAAGAGTTTTACAGTTCAGAATTTTTCAAATAATAAGTCCAGTGGTAGTAGCTGGATTCATGAGGTTTCTGAGATAGGTTAAGGATGATCTTAAAGGTTAAAAAGGACAAAGCTCCAAGCCAACACTCAAGGCACCCAGCCATTTCACACAGTAGGGCAGCAGAGAGCTGTTTCTCCTGAGGAATGGACACAGGGACCAGGCTGGGAGATGTTACTGCTAGATGGTGTCAAAGTTTTCGGGGAGATATAGGACAAAATCTTTGCCAGTCTCATGGACTTTACAAGCACTTGGCCCCAGGGGCACTTGGAAGGGGTCAGAAGAATTGAAGACAAGGAGCCAGGGTTACTATTCAATTATAATTGCAGTCGCTGGCATGGAAGATGACAGAGGCCTCACCATCTTCAAGTTGCCTCTACAATGTGAAAACAAAGGCAACAAGTTGTGAGAGATGCGGGGAACAGAGCATGCTCAGTGGGTGTCAGGAGTCCATGTTAGGGATCAGAGTACTAGCAAGAAAGACAGTGGCAGCAGGAAGGGACCTCAAACAACAGACCATCACTTCCATCCACAACTCATGACTTATTCAGCCTTAGATGAGTTGCCAAAGAGAAGTCTTCTAGAAACAGTGTCATATTTGACTTGGACATAAAGTTTGTTTGACGGAAAGAAGTCAGTAGGAAAAGAACCTACTCATCCAGTGGGATTAGAAACAGATGAGAGTCTGGAAGCTTCAGCAGGGACAGGAGGGATCACTGAGCAAGAGGGGAGGGGAGAGGTGCAGGCTGCTGGCTCCTTTGATCTCTCTTTGCCAGCAGATTAAAGATGTGGCTACAAGATTAGCTTCCTGCTTTGCCTCATTAACTGTGTGACTCTGGGCAAGTTGCTTCTCTCTCTGGGCTTCGGGGTTCCTTAACTATGACATAAGGATGACAATGTAACTATATGTGTGTCTTGTAGTGTAGTATCCAACACATCATCCCTAAAAGTGCTTAGTACTGTGAGTACTCCCTGTTTATTGTTAGATAAAGAGTTTGTCCTGCTGGCTTCCCCTGACTCTCTGAGCACTTTTTTGACTTCATGTTTAGTTGTCTCACAGATTGTCCCATTGCTTTTGCTGCTTTGGGCCCCCAAGTTCATATGGGTAGGGTGTGTCCACAGGTTTTTCATCTCCTTACTAAGACTTCAAGCTTGAAGGGAGTAGGAAAATATGTGCCTGACTCCTGAGATGTCCCTTTTTGCTTCTAGAATGTAAGTCCTATAGCACTCAGTAAATACTTGTTAACCAAGTTAGGTAGTTAAGACCCAGCTACAAAACTTCACTCTGCTGTGGATCAATTGCATGGAATAGTAGGAAGCAGCTGTGGAATAACTTAGCCAGGGTCCGGGTGTTTGTTTCCAGTTGGTCTGTGACTACACCTAGGTTTCATCACAATGAGGCTGATAAAGGACAGGCGGCATTTTGGAAGGAGAAAAGAAAATTTGGGTATGACAGCCCAGCATTTGTCTTGTCCCAGGCTGATAGCAACACACATTTTCCTTCCCTTTGGCTACATTGGGATCAAATGCTGGCTGAATGCACGGAGCAAGGCAGAACTAACTGCATTGTCCCTCTATTTTGTGACAGATGAGCTCCCCTGTATTAATCTCTCCTCTGCTGTATAAAAGAGGATCTGAGGCTGTTAGTCTTCAATCTGGGGACTCCTGCAGCTGGCACACGGTAGATCCCCCCCCCCCCACTGCCACACTGTACCAAGCTAAACAAAATGTCTTAGAAAGCTCCAGTACATGTAGTTAGCCTGTCACAAACCCCTCCCCCAACCAGTCATCCCCTTTCTATTTCTTTCTTTCTTTCTTTCTTTCTTTCTTTCTTTCTTTCTTCTCTCTCTCTCTTTTTCTTCTTCCTCTACAGAGCAAAAGCGTCCAAATGCCTCGCACCTGCCTTTTTCCTGACATTTCCACAAAGGTTAAGGAATGAACCTTTTGTCACTCGCATCCAAATGATCTGTTCTGAAACAATGAGATAAAAAAGCCTGGGCCCCTCTCCTTGATACTGGATTATAGCGCAGAAGATTAAAATAAAGGACACTTGATTTTATTGATTTAATGAGGGATAGAGGCTTTCACCCAGCACCCCTTCTGGCAAGGGAACAAGGCTTGCTGGCAGCTACCTCTGCAGAAATGCTTCTTTTACATTTGCTGGACTATTTTTCAGAGGTGCTTGTTTCTAGTTTTGGCTCTGAGATGACCCACGGTATCCTTTCTGAGGCTACATGAAGCAGTCAAATGCCTGCAGTGATTTCGGTCTGTATATCCAGGCAGGGAGAGGCACAGAGGGGAAGCTGCTCAGCACTGCAGGGGGAGGTGACAGGGGAAAACACAGTTTGAATAAAGAAGGAGAGCCTGGGAGAGGAGACAGAAAAAGAAACAGCGCTTCTCCCTGCAAGAGACTGCACACCTATTATTTCTCAGCGGCATCTATGTCTATTTCAGCTTGGTTTCTAATGCCCTCCCCTGCACTCCACCCTTCCCCAGCCCTTCCCCCCTCCCAGTCCATTACCCAAGTTTTAAACAGTGAAAAAAAGTAGGAAAAGGGCTTCAAGCACCACGTTCCCTGAGGTCCCTTCTCTGCAAGCTCAATAATCTTTTTGGCTTTTGTTCTCTTCCTCTTTGGGGGTCTCATGATATTATTATCGACATTTTCATATGGTAATTATTTGAATTCTGCGTGTCTTCTTTTATAACTGCCCTATTTTTTTCCCATAGCATCTGACTTCATTGTCCACTGAGCCGTGTGAAAGGGACACTGCCAGTCACCTGCTGACCAAATTTAAGCAGCCATCTACTGTTCAGACTAAAATAGGCTGTGTTTGTTCATAGGCTGTACAGTCAGGATCCCTGTTAATACAAGCATATGTCTCTATAGTGTGTGCATTTATCTAAATAGATTTATGCAATCCACCCATAGATTAAACACCCCCTCCCAATTCCCTCCGGTGTTCCTGTCTCTCTGATGGCTGGCTTAAAAAGAAACAGTTCCTAAGAGCTTGTGGTTTCCAAAACGCAGTCCTGCCCCCCCCTTTCAGTTAACATGAAATGAGGGGCTGCCCTTCCCCCACAGCCTCTCTGCTCTTTGCCACAAGCCAGTCTGAAAGCAGGGGGCAAAATCATTACTTCCCAATTACCTAAAGCCATGCAAGATAACCTCTCTCAAGGGCTGCTAGGAAAATATGCGCACGGTTCCAGTGTCTAGACAGTTATGAAATATAGGTGAAGGGCTCGGCCGCTGCCGAACCCTGGTGCATCCCAAATGAAGTGCTTTTATTAAAGAAGTATAATCACCATGATAACTAATTACGTCAATACCACATAGTTAATTAAACCCATTATAGTTACTACTCCCCTGGGGAAAAGGTCAAATAAAGCCACTGTCTTCTTGATTCAACTATAATAACAAAAGAAGGAAAAATTAAGGGAGACAACGCAGGTCTCTGTCCTTTTCTCCCCACCTTAATATTTAGTAACTGCCTACCAAGTCCAGCAAGAGGGTTTTCTAGTGTAAGGTATAGCCAAAGATTGCTGGGATTTCAAAAGACCACTTCCGCACACACCTCTCCCTTTCGTAGGAGCCTACCAACTGTTTGCTTGATTGATGCAAGAAGTGACAAGGCAGCCTGGAAAAGTGAACGATGTCACCGATTTTTATTAATATCTTGCCAAGAAACATGACGGAGGGGAGGGCTTAAGTTTCGGTTCATTCTAGCTTCACCACAAACACCAGCAATGGGGCCCCATGCTCCCAGGCTAGGCCTTGTGGGGATTGTGAGTAGGTTAGGTATCAAAGCTCATTTGCCAGGCAAAAGCACACAGACTACATACCCTGCTGTTTCAGCAACAGCAGAACCTTGGTGTGCTGATACTAAACTATGAGGGATGATTCAGATATAAATGTGAAAACAAAATTGCAGAACTCCATTGCACGGTGCCATTGGCTTCCAGGAGAACTGGAACACATATAGAGAAGAAGAGGAGGCAGGAAAAGAGAGGAGGGAGGAGAGACAGACACTGAGAGAGAGGGAGGGAGAGAAAGAGACAGAGAGAGACACAGAGAGCGGGAGAATCCCTTAAATGCTAATCTCTAGACAATAAAACCTAGATGTTTTTTGATCCTCCTCATCTGGAAATTCACCGGGTCATCATATCCGTGTCCCCACGCGTACGTCTTTCTCAAAGCAGTTCATTGTACGTGGAGCAGATTTGCATTTACTTCTGCTGATTAACAAAGAAAACTTTGTATAGAAGAGCTGGGCACTGAGAGTACAAATGTGGCCAGTCTGACCCCCTGCAGGAGAAGGCAGCCAAGCAGTAGGGAGAAGAGGTAGAGGAGGAAGGAGAAAGAATGCTTTGATCCCCGGGCAGTGCAGTGCGCAGGCGCACACAATGTAGCAGGCAAGCGGTGGCACACTCCCTGCCAGCTCTGACCTTGCCCAGGCTCCCGTCTGGAAAGGGGTCAGAATGGGAAGAGAAGAGTTCCTGGCAATGGCGAGCTACGGAAGGGTTCAGTGATAGTGGTTACTGAGATTGTGAGTGCCATTAATGTTATCATCATTACTAATTTTCAAACCCCGAAAATTATAATATTGCTTCTCCTACAAGATGGGCCTAATTATTGTAATGTACACTGTAGGCAAATGCAACATGAAAAAAAATGCACATAGGTCCCAGGAGAAACAAAAGGCCAAGTGCCGAGTCTTTCATTTGCCCAATGGTTCAAGCTGATGCACGTACAGAAAGAAAAAAGAAAGCTCTCATCTCAACCCCAAAGTCTCCCTCTCAGACATCTTTGTTCTCCTTATGGATCTACCATGGCATCAGCGAACTAGGCAGAAGGAGACAAACCAAGGAGAAGAAACTTTCATTTGACCAGTTGTCACATCCTGGAGACCCCTTGCCATTAGTCACACCCTAGGTTCCCTCCCAGCCTGACTTTATCACACCTCCTTTCTGCGACACAGCCTTGTCACCCTGCCATGGCAATCCTTGTTACACAACCCACTTTCAGATTAATATCTCTAAATATTGTTCCCATCTGGTGACTCTTTGCCTGCACATTGATCTACAGATTTGCCCATGGAAGGGCATTAAGAAATCCTTCCCTGCATGCTGTAGACCAGCTCCACACAGTCTCTCTGCTTGATAAACTGAGTTGGGGCCCAGGGTTACCTCTCATGACTGGTCTTCCTCTGGGATTGGGTCACAGGCTCCAGCAGATGCAGATATTTGCTTCATGAAGGCCCCTCTTATCCCTTCTTATCCTCATTATTTACCACAATGCCTCTTCCAAGAAACCTTCTCTCTTTTCATAATTCAAAAATCTGAGAATCACAAGGAGTTTTATTATGCTACATCAGAAGGGACATAAAATGTTACATGGTCTTTCAATATAAAGTTATATAAAATTTTCTTGATGCTTGATTTTTATTGGACATATGATAATAGCATGGTCTGACATTCTAGAAAGATTCTTACAGAAAAGCATGACTATAATAATCTAAGAATATTTACTGAAGTCTAGCCCTCTCTACTCATTTTTAACCACTTTATATTAAAGGGACTTTGGGCAAATGATTTATCATGCTGAGGGCTCAGTTTTAGTTTTATCATGTGGAAAATGAGTCCTTGACATGTCTAAGCTACATGTTCTCTAATTTTTTTTCTTTTGGACTCTATGACCCGACTGTAATAATCATAGACATTGGCCATGTCTTCACAATAAGCTCCATAAAAATTCAGAGATAACTGAATCAAGGCATTGTACTGATGGTCTCTGTAAGAACTTAATTAAATATCTGAAATTGAACTCAGAGGACAGTTGAGAGTACTTCGTTGTTTTCTTCAGTAAATATTCATCTACTTGATGGAAAGTTTTGTTCCATCACATTCAAGACAGGGAAAGACATGAGGACTTTGGTACTTAAGTCTCACCTTGTTCTGACCTAAATAAATTTAGCATTATTGTTGCTGTGTCTGACTTTGTAATAAAGGTCTGATCCCCATTGCTGAAATATAGTGATACATTAAATATGTAAGACCTAGGAGGAGTTTTTTAAGTCATCGGAGGCATGTCCTCACAGGGAATAACAAGAGTCCTGTAGTCTCACTATATTTCCTTGTTACCCCAGCATACGTCATGGTACCCTGCTCCCTCAGAGGCCAGAGGCCAACAGGGCTACCTGATCTTAGACTGAAATCTGAAGATTCAGGAACCAAAGTTAGCCTTTTTGTTTTTCCTTTATAAGTTAATTGCATCAATTATTTTTTATAGCCTGTGTTATTTGGTCAACAGAAAAATGGACTTAAAAAAATCAGCCCCATAATTACCCCAAACTTATTTTGACCCAGTAGAAAACTTGATTTGCAATTTGTGTTAGAATTCATCAATTCCATGATTTATATATCTTGATGCCCAAGCAAGCACTAATATTTACCTTATAATTACAAAAGGTTTAATGCTAACCATCTGCTTTGATCCATGCCTTTGCAATTCTCTCAGTAGGCTACGTTTCACACTCCAGAATTATTCTGCTGATCCTTCAGGATGCAAGGCAATAGCTTTAACACTTTACTTGCATTAAGGAACTGAGTTCTAGTACTACACACTCAAAAGTTGGGTAAATAAATTATCTAACCCAGAAAAAGAGAGATGAAATTCCTAAGATTTAAAAATAAAAGAGCAATAGCTTTAAAATTATTTTAAAGTAAACAAATGAAAATTAACCAAATACATTTATTCACAATTTTTAATTGTAGGATATTATATTTTCACATCTTGCTGAAGGATAAAATTTTCTATTCTCTTGATGTCATAATGAAACATGATTAAATCAAGAAAAAGAGACTGGGTAAAATTAAACATAAATAACCACAATACAAACTTGAAACAATACAAAACAAAGCAAAACTACAATACAAAATGGCATATAAACTTAGAACAATAACCAAGTCACCACTACCATTGTATATAGCTATAGAAGCACATGGGAAAATAACAAAATAAACTCAGATCTAGCTTTGGTTCATACAATGGCAATACAACAAACACAAGCAATTGGAAACACTATGAAAAGTCTTTGGCTTTTCAAGATTATAGTGCTTATGAATTTAGTGGATTGGGAAAAATAAGTTAAGGGTTGAAAATGACTTTATTGTTTCTTTCTATTGAATAAATTAGTTAGGAGCTATTGACAAGCAATAAACTTTGAGCCAAGGACTTGGAGCCTTGACTCTCTGAGGATGGGACGAGTCCTGCTTCTCTCAGGATTTCCCAGTGAGTGCTTCTCAATGGATGCAGGGAAGATATAAAAAGGTCAGGCAAAGGAAAACAAAGACACACACTCATGTTCCATGTTGAAGGAATGAGGAAAGGGATAGAGGACAGAGGGGGAGGATGAAAAGAAGGACAGAGGGATAGAGACAGGCACAGAGAGAGAAAAGGGATGTGGGGAGAGATAGAAACAATAGATTAACATTTTTCTGGGAGATGAGAGACCAAGAGTCTGGAGGACATACCTATCCCCTGATTTCTCCCCAGATCTCTGAACACCTCTTCTCTTCTTTCTTAAGTGGGTTCTTGCCCCACCTAGCAAGCCTTAACTAGGAAAACAACAGTACATAGATAAGGTACAACCGTGGGTAGAAAGAAATGGAGCCCCAACCAAACAACAGCAAGAAGCTTGCCTATAAATGTCCAAAAGCAAACAAACATATCTAGTCTGCACAGTTTTAATGTCTCAATAGACTACATCACCACACCACATACACTTATTTAAGATTTAGTGGATTACCATTGACTGCAAGACAGGTATTAGTAATCCACAGGCTCCCCAAAACATCAACCACTGTAGCTTTTATTTTTTTTTTACAATCAAATAAAGAATCTGTGCTGTTCCCCCAGAGAACAGATAGTCCCAACCGACTTACTATGCCACTGAGATGTAACACCTATAATCTGCAATATATAGCCCCTGTGGACCTTGTACAGTGCATTCTGCCTCCACCACAAAGCCTCTAACTGTAGTTTCCTTCTAGACTGATCTCACTCTCCCAGATTTCTCATTTGCATATACGCCTCCTCTTCCGAGAGAACTGGGATATTTAATCCTTTCTGAAGTAGAAAATGCTAACAGTGTCTGATATGTGTTAATAGCAGTAATAGTTAATTGATGCATCAGGCATTCAGAGGAATTCTGCTATTGTGAAAATTGTAATGAACTCTAATAAGGAGGACATTTATAAACCACTTCATTGTTGAAAAGGCACTTTCACAAATATTACCATATTTTATCATAAGGTCTGTAAAGACGGTTTTATCCCCAGTGTTAAGTGGAAAGAAGTGTTGATGGAGCAAGCACATTAATAAAAGAAACTACATTAACTAGTTTAGAAATTTAGAGAGTTAATTCACTTCTGCTTCTGCAGTCCTTGATTGTTCTACGGGTTAAATAGAAATCTTTAATGCAGGGCTCTTTAATGTGCCTTTGCCTCTTGAGGAAGAAGCCAAATGGAAAAATATAAACATTGTCATATCCATAAAAAGAAAGAAGGGTTAGACAAGCTCCCAGAGTGGAGAACTGCCCCAACCTGTACTAGTCAGCTGTTGGCCCTCTGGCTAATTCTATAAATGCCAAAGGGAAGAAAGAAGGTCTTTTTTATTTAATCATTGATAGAGGAACCATGACGAAGGAGAAAAGCGGTCTCAAAGACAACCAAAACTAAAAATAATTTGAGAATCAAGGAGTTTGGTTTATAGTTACCTAGAATATTTTTCCTTGATAAGCAAAGACACTTTTTTTTTCAAGCATAGACTATGGCCCTCCCCCCAAAAAACCCTAGCATGTAGTAGACTACCAAATGACTTCCTTCAGAGTCAAAGAAACAGTATCACTCTCGCTTTCTGATGTAATCACGGTACAGCAAAATTAATACCAGATAGAAAGTAGCATCTTTAAATATTGCAGGGTCAATATAGTTGAAAGTATTGAAATTCAGGGACATGTTTTGTTATTGTTGTCAAAGAGAAAGGCAGGAGAAAAAGAAACATTAATTATTAGTAGTTAAATAGTAATGAACCCTATAAGAGAGTAGTGAGAAGAGTCTGAGAGAAAAGAGATAGGAGGACAGACAGGAATACAGCAGGAAAACGTTAGAAGGGGTGAACCAGGAGAATGAGGATAACATGACTTTGTGAACTTAGGTAGAAAGCTGGCATGATCACCCACCTGCACAGCAGCTAAGAAACTTTCCCTTTGCTTGGCCAAACCTCCATGGGTTTTCTGTCCTTTCCGAGCCATGCACTTTTGAAAATGTGGAAAAAATGAAAACAAGACAAAGAGGTGGGTTAACAGTCTCTGTTTATAGACTATCTTGCCATGTCAAGCACTCTATTCTAAACCATCCCCATAACTCCATCCAGTCAAACATGACAGGAAGACAGTGACTCCTTACAGTAGGGGACACCATGCCTCATAGAAAAACAACATGACTTACAGTTTTGAGAGAAAAGTAGACGATGTTCGTTCCTCTGTCTCATTCAGTTTATCATGGCCTTGTGTGGCTAGCCTGGATCATTTTCTGGGAACACCAATGACCAATAGAGGTTCATAGACAGCAGCAGGGCAGGTGGTACTAGTTCAGAGCTGCAGTAAAACCCACATTGACAACCTCTGCCACACACACACACACACCTCCCAATTACCTTATCCATTCTTCACTCTTAAGCAGCACCGAGCATTGGGGACGGGGTGGAAGGGAGAAGCAAGGTGGAGGAAAAAGAGATCATGCAAGAAGAAAACTAAGTCTAGAAACAGTTCTATTAGTATGCTTACACAGGTGAGAACTTCCACCCATGACTCAGAACCAATACACTGCTACAAACACATGACAAAAGCATTGGATATTAAAAGTATAATAGTCCATATAAAATGTAACAGGAGATCTGAAGCATGCTATTGAGAAAAATCTAAGGAACAACAGAGCAAACAAACTGGGAGGAGAACACAGGAAAGAGTGTTCTGAAGGTACAAGAGGCATCCCCTGTTAAATATTAGTTGGAATACACTTCTTCAATACTAGGGGAATTCATGAATACCCAAAGCAAACGAGGTCAGAAGCAATACCATTGTGTCTCTTGTCAGCTGAGGTCAGTGAGAGAGGGAATAAAACAAAGAGTCTTTAGTCAAAACAACTAACTTAATCAGGAAATGGTCTCTATGAATGCATAAAACCCTGGGCAATTCTTAGTAATATAAGTGTAATCAACAACAAATAAGAATTGGAAAGTTGTGGCAGTCTGATCACATGAAATTGCTATCATTCAACATTTTGGCTTAAATCAGTATTTGTTTCATACAGCTCATATACTTACACTAACAGATTCATATTTACATACAAAAAGAGAACATTTGAAGAAAAGATTCATATTTATATACAAAAATAGAATAGTTGCAAATACATGTATTAAAACACCTACACACGCCGGGTGGTGGTGGCACACACCTTTAATCCCAGCACTCAGGGAGGCAGAAACAAGTGAATGTCAGTGTGTTCAAGACTAGCCTTGTCTATCAAGTAAGTTCCAGGACATCCAGAGCTACACAAAGAAACACTGTTTTGAAAATCAAAACAAACAAACAAAAAAGAAAAATCTACATAAGATCAAGCCAGTTAATAATTCCAGCATGGAGTGGGGAGTGAGTCCCAAGGCTGCTCACCTATCTGAGGAACTATTGGCAGTTGATGGCAGCTAGGGGAGAAAGGGGCAGTTTTCTTTGGCTTGTGGTCACTGATTGGTCCCCCATGTTGCAGTAGATGACCCATCCTCTTGTGTGTCTGGCCAGCACTAACTGGACTCCATGAGTTAAAAGTAAATAATTTTAAAATGAAGACATAACATTAGGAGAGAGCTGTGATGGGCAGAGATCCTGGCAAGAGTTGGAGCGGAATGAGGAATAGAAGTGATCAAGATACACTGTATACATGCACGACATTTTCAAAGAAAACTTGTGTGTGAGAGTGTGTGTGTGTGTGTGTGTGTGTGTGTGTGTGTGTGTGTGAAGAACAACTCAGTACTCTGTACCCATCCATGATATTGTTGGAAGGTGTGTGCAAAATCCTAACATGATAGAATGACCATGACAGAGCCCAAAGTTATTATGTTAAAAATGACAAAAACTAAATAAATATAATACTGATAATAATAACAATGATAATAATGAAGGCAAATGAAGTAAGGGATGGAAAAAGCTGTCCTGGATGAAAGATAAATAGGCAGAGATAGGTAGGCACAGCTACAGGAAGGGGACACTTGGCTAAACAAGACTTCTAAGAACAGCAGCAGCAAAATACTAAAGCATGAGACTCTGGGAACAGAATAACAGTTAGAGCATCCTTAATAATTTTTCAGGATATTCCGCAAGCATATGAAGATACCAGTGGACTGTGGCATTTCCATCCCTGAAACAGTGTTAACTTGGAAAGTGATGGAACCCCAGCACATTTACCCATCCCAGTTCTGCTGTCACATGGACAGCACTGTCAGAAATATACTAGAATTAAAAAACAAGAAAAGATGCACTTAATGGCTTAATGGAGTCTGGAAGGAGGGTGGGGGACCCTAAATAAGTTTTTCCCTTACTAGAAAGTGTCCCTTCGTATTTCACAATCTTTTAAACTCCAAATTTAGAAGAAGAAAAAAATTACCCAGGCTTCATCTATTTTTCCAGGTAACAGTCATCATTCTTGCCCTCTTCAACAGACACTTATGACATTGAGAATTAAACCTATAAATTATATATATTAGACTTGACCATGACATGATACATCCTCTGCTTGTAATTTAGGTGATCTTACATAATGCAACAGACAGTAATGTTATCATTATTTACAGAACCTCGGAGGCAGCAGTACTCATCAATCTAAATGACCATGCATTATTTTTAATGGTGAAGTACAGTGAACTATTCCAGGTTAAGGCATACTAAGTGGGACAGACAGATTAAATTGGGAGATAGAAAGAGAGATTTCTCGACATGGACAACAATGGTCTCCTGGGCCCTCCCTTCCCCACCCCTGCCTGAGCCACTCTTACTCTGCTTTTGCAGATCCATTAAGCTAACTTTCTCAAATATCAATATACAGTTCATTTTTCACAAGCAAAATGACTGAAAAGTCTAATTGCACCCTAAACGTTTGCACATCATGTTTATAATCTCTTGGATAAAGAAGCAACAGTTGTGCTCGCATTTAACTGAACTGAAACTTCTGGTTTTTTTCCATGTTAATGGGTTTTAATATTTAATTTGATTAAATTCTTACTCTGGTGATATAAATAGGTTGTTTGTTTGTGCTAGCCTAGCAATAACTGCCGTAGGAAGCCCGAATACTCAACGACCTTCTACAACAAGAACCTGTGAATCCTAACAACTAATTAAGGCAAGTGTCTTTCATCATCTCAAAGCTGCATCCCTTTCGGCAGCTTGAGACCCACAGGAAGAAGGTGGCAGCTCATGGACATTTGAATTTAAAAACTGTATTATCTTCATTGAAATCCCACAGTGGCTGAAGTCCCCCAAAGGCCCACTTACATTCAAAACCATTCTCCCACCATGTTAAAAAACTGTGGTTGTTCTGTAATTGATGGAATCAAATGACTTAACATTTAAATTGCATGTACCTTTTGCTCTACTTAAGCAAATAGTCTGTTACATGCTCTCTTCTCTGTAAGGTAAACAGTGAACCTTGACAATATCCTGAATTCCCTGAAAACCTGTTGCCAGCATGTTGGGTACCTCACAAATGGATGTATGATTACTTATGAACTTGGAATTTGTCCTGTGCCATTTCCCTTTACATATGCAGATAAGCTCTTCTGTATTCAAGTAAGAATAATTAGGTTGTAGATCTACACTTTTGCACATTACACAATTGTTGTCTATGTACTTTCAGAGACAGAGGAAAGACATAGAGGACAGGAATCTAATGACTAGAAAGAAATTAAGTATACCTTTTTTAAAGCCTTTCAATTAAGCTCTCAGAATACATATGTATGTAAATAAACCCAGACTCCGCTAATTGCCAGCATACTTAATCTCCCTGAACCTTAGTTTCTTGACCTATCAAGTACAGATAAAAGCATTCCCCTTTATGGGGCTGTAGTGCAATTCAAAGGGGAAAAATGGACAAAAAGTGTTCTAAAGTCCTATGTAAATGAAACTAGGGTTTGTGTGCACCATCTATCATGTGTCCAAGGGGATGCTTTGAGTTTGGAGAGACTAAGAGGACTGCAAGGTACATTTTCTCCCATAATAAATTTAATATCCATTGAGACAACAGGAAATAATTAGGAGATGAGATGATCCTACATAAAATTAAGTTTCATGGGCCAGGTTATGTGTGCAGCTAACAATTTTAAGAAAGGAGTTTGGCATGGGCTGGTGATTATGAGTGTTTTCTTTCCGAAGGGAGCCGGCTAACGAAGCCCTGCCTGAACAAAGAGGCAAAGATATCTAACAGCTGCTTACGACTTTCTGTTGCTTAAAATATCTCAAGAGTATGAGGTTTAGGCAGCTCTGAGTCATCTTCCCCTTAACTTGCTAATTTCTTCAGGACCCAACTCTAGCCATGATGACAACAGCATTCCTGACCTCTGAGCTGCTCAAAATGCTAAGACAGGACTGGAGGTGAAGGGGACACCTCATCCACCACGTCCCTGCGCCGTCAACACTGCTGCAGGCTTGTATTAGTCACCGTGTTTGTTCTGAGCGAGAGAAGTCTGGACAGCTGAAGAAGAGGAACTGGAGGAAAATGAGAAAATCTACATGTTCTTCTCATCGCTGTCCTCAAAACTCACAGCTGAGGTAATGGTAGGAAGGGCCGGAGGCTGAGCCCATCCCACACGACCAAGGATACCAGTTGAGACCAATACATACAGCTCAATTATTCCAGCTCCAGGACGGCCAATTTTAAACAAACTCCCTAAGTGTTCCATATGGGAAATTCAACACAGAAGAACAATGAAAAGTTGGCAAGAGGGAAAGGCAGTCTCACACAGCACCGTGATGCTCTCAACAGACCCGGATACAATGACCCCTGTCAGGGAGCTTTGACTCCACAGGTGACAAGTGCTGCCAGGTTCAAGAATTTGCATAAGCAAACAGCATATGAGCTTGTCTTAGTTAGGGCTTGCTATTGCTGAAGAGACGCCATAACCACGGCAACTCTTATAAACAAAACATTTAATGGAGGGTGGCTCGCTTACACTTTCAGTGGTTCAGTCCACTATGATCATGGAGGTGATACAGACACTAAGGCCCACTCTGTCTGTAGAAATTTAAAGCTAGAACAACAGACAGGTGTATCGATTCTGATCATCACTTGTCTATAATTCTAAGGAATGTAATGATTTAAAAAACACTCTTCAAAACCACTTGTTGCTTTTCCTTTTAAACAACTGCTTCCATTAATGTTGGCTTTCAGTCATATATGAATCAACACATTTACCAGTCCTTCACTGATCACTAACCTGTAGTTGACACCGTTTAGTAAACTGACTCAGGGAGCCCCCAGAGCTAGCCTTACCTCAGCTATAATCTTTCCAGAACAAATAGGGATTGTTTCGTGCTAACAGCTTCGATTACACCCAAGAAATAATTTGACTTACGCTCTAGGCCGTGTTTCTCAGCCTGTGAGTCACGACCCCACTGGGGGTCAAATGACCCTCTCATGTGGGTCAACTAAGACCATTGAAAAACACAGATATTCACAATTCATAACAGTAGCAAAATTACAGCTGTGAAGTAGCAACAAAAATAATTTCACAGCATTTGGGTGGCAGAGGCAAGTGGATCTCTCTGAGTTAAAGGACAGCCTGGTCTACAGAGCAAGTTCCAGCACTACCAGGGCTACACAGAGAAACTCTGTCTCAAATCCCCCAATTAATAAATAAATAATTTTATGACTGGAGATCACCATAACATGAGGGACTGTATTAAAGGGCTAAAACATTATGAAGGTTGTGAACCACTGCTCTAGATAGGGTCATGTGAAATTTTCAATTATTTTTGTTTAAATACAAAATGTGGGCATACTGTTTTTATTTGGTAAGCACCAATTCTAGTTTACATATAAATGAACTATGACCTTCACTAATCATCAAAATTAGCCCCATTCTCTTTTTAAGTGTTATCTTAAAACAAAAGACTTAAAACATGTTGATTACAAACTACTACATGAAAATAATTTTGTGCTATAGCAGAGATGTGGATATTACACAAAATGATCTAGTCAAGGCTTCAAAAATTTGAGGAATGCCACTAAGAGTCACAGGACATTTTTGAGGGGAAGAGTCACCCAAGAATGGGCAGGATGAGCTGCCGGAGAAAACCCTATTATGCAAGCACAGGATTGTGAATAGGAGAAGGGACTGGGGTATAAGATCTCAACAATAAAAAGTTTTGGGCTGTGGTGGTATTCTTCCTTATGCCCTCACCATGCTGCTATTCTTTCATAGAAGTGCCTCAGTCCTCCCCCAGCTGTCCTTTCTGCCCACAGAAGCAAATGGCTTTAATTTTCATCGCCAGCAAAGAACCTTGCACTTCATGGAGTAAGTAGGAAATAATGCAACTTTTCTATCTCCCAATATCTTGAGAGATGTCAGCTGAGAAAATCCTTCTGTAAGGGTTTTTGCTAAGGGTACACGGTTGTTAGTCTATATAATTGGGATAGTCTGTGTATTTCCATATGGGAGGAATGCATGTTCCCGCTCCATGGAAGACAGCCCTGGCCTGGTGACTGGATCACTTCAGCCGTGAAATGTCTGAGAGTGTGTTACAATGGTTCTAAAAGCTAGTACATATTGGCTGTGTTCTTTTCCCCAGTCTCTGTGATCATGAACACAAAAGGGTTCTGTTCCCCCAGGTTCCTCAGAGACTGTAGCCAGCAGAACCTTTTATCCACTCATGACGAGCGTATTGCGTGAGGTATAAAAGAAACCTTGTTTTAAGTCAGTGGGGGTTTCTGGTGGTGTGTTGCCACAACATAAAATAGCCTCACGGAATTGACAGCGCTGTCTGTACTGTTTCCTAAATTAAATGATAAGGTGGCGTCCCCTGCATCTGTGTCAGTGGAATTTGCTAATGTGACAAGTGCTCGTGAAGATCAGCCACACTGGGCCACAAGTCTAATGTAAACCTCCTGCTTCCATGTTGTCCATGTTGAAGTTCATGGTACAGTCTAAGCTTGAATATCTACAGTAGATCTATTTCTACCTGAACTTTGTGCTAGGACTAAAATAGTTCTCCTGGGAACAACATTGTCCGGCCACTGAAACTCTAGTGGGTCAAGCACTTAATGCTTTCGGGTTAATTTCCAGGAAGCTTGAGACTTCAGTTTTGGGATAAGGATGAGCAAGCCTCTTTGAAAGATCCAACTTTTATTTAATTCCATTTTATGATATGCCTATGCTTTTTTTTCTTTTTCACAATTTTTGATGAATATCATTTAATTTTATTTTCGGTCCTTTAAAGAAAAAGTTGGAGGGAGAAGGAGTAAAGAAGGGAGAGAAGGAAGGGAAGACGACAGAGCAGGGTGGGTAGATAGGTTACAGGAAGCTAGAGATGCAGTTCAGTTGATAGAAAGGTCATCTATCAAGCACAAAGGTCATCTGGCAAGCACAAAACCCTCAGTTTAGTTCACAGTACCACATCAATTAGACCTGATGCGAAAATTCAGGAGTAAAGGTAGAAAAATCAAGAAGGTCAAGTTCTAGGTCACCCTCCGTTACAAGTGAGTTCAAGGTCAATAGTCAACCTAGAATATATATAGGACACTATCTCAGAGGGGAGCGAGGGAGAGAGAAAAAGGAAACTGTCCTATCACCATAATAGTTCCTAATGAATACCAATTTTTAGTTCTATTGAATTAATAACTAATTTATTCAAAATTCTCTTGAACTCAACAGATGATAGTTCATGACCAATCATACAGAAAGGGTTCTTGCTTGAGAACAATTCTACTAATTATATTTGTTTTAGCATGTTCTTGTTGTTTCTGGAAAGCCTTTGTAGTTCAAAATACACAATCAAAACTCTCTTAAAAACTAATATTTTAACTTGAGCTGTGCTTCATAGTGCATAATACAAGCACTGCTAAGTCACACAGAAGAATGGATGGTGTATTCCTAGATTTCTGGAAGTTCCCAAAGTGTAGCTGCTCTGTTCAATTTGGTGACTAAAACAACAAACAAAAACAGCATGGAACAGACTAAATTTCTGTAGGCCAGCTATGAGCCAACCTAGTGGCTTAGGGAGCCCAAAATAGAGTCACAGTTAGTATGAAAATGCTCTTGGGAGGAGATAACAGCAAAGTCTATTCATCATGGTTCCTTCAAAGCTTTCCTTATCACGTTCTTCCTCCCCTTCTCCACAAAACACTTTTTTTAAAATATCTGGCAATTAAACTGTCTGGCCAATGAGACTCAGCTCAGTCTCAGCTCCTAGCCCTAGGAGGGGCTCTCTGAAGTTGGCCCTCAGGACCCCTAAGGCTTTATTCTGGCTTAGGTACAGCTCTGCCATTTGTTACAGGACCCTTTCCCAGCACCAAGTATGTTGGGGTCACTGGGAAAGAGGAAACTTATGAATAAATTTGAAAGGGAGTCTGAAAATTTAGATGAATGCCAGAGGAGTCTTTTGTGACTAAAATTAAGTAGTCATCACCATCGAGGACAAACGGGTAGCAGACGCCGGCCCCCAGCGGTCTCCCAAGATCTCCTCCAGGAGGCAGAGGCATGGATCTGTGCTAAATGGCTTAATTTTCTTAATCAACTATTTCATTGTGAGTTTTTAATTTCATTCCCATGCCTATTTTTTTTTCATTTTGCCATAATACAGCTCTAAGTACCGTGTCGAACAATTGACAGTCCTCTCAGCAGGTGCCGGGCTCTGCGGAGCTGGCGAAGCAGTCTACCTCTTATTAATTGGGTTTGGAAATGTGTTCTTGTGTGAACAGAAGCTAAGATGGGACTGTTGTACCTGTCAACATGAAGCGGGGTGAAATAAAATATTTGGAACGTGTTTTAAAATAACTCGTCGTGAGCTTGATTGTTGGCGAAGTAAAAAAAAAAAGCCGAAATAGTCTTTAATATTGAAATAAATAGCCATGCAAATCCAAGTAGCGATGAGACTAAAGCAGAGGTGAGGTTTGCTCATGGTTCTTCAGTGTTTGGCAACAAGAAGAACATTTTCTTTATGCCCAACAGGTTCTACATTGATGGAGTATTTCTAAAACAGCATCTTAACGTGTCGAGAAAGCTGGGAGGCACTACTTAAAACCTAGAAAGTAAGGCAATCTCAGTGCCTCCAGAAGTCTACAATTTGTTGTCTTAAATTTGAAAGATCTTTTCCCCCTTATTAAGCAAAGCTCTCAATCTGAAATTTCACATTCCAGCTTGAAAGCCTCTGCCCCACCTTGACCCTCAGAGGAATGGTTCTTTCTTTTGGAAAAGCAGAAGTGTCTGTTCCGACTTCTCTTCCGTTGTTTCACGTCTCATGTGCTTCAAGTTAAATGATCTTTAATGGCACACATGCTCAGACCCCCGCATAGGGTGGGAGACCAAAGGGAGGCAATGGGAGAGCTGTCACAGTTGAGGGAAAGCTCAGAGATGCATAGAGCCTCTTGCCTCTTGTCACCACCGCCGTCACTGTTGTCATTAACTTGCCTTGGCTGGGAGTTAGTGAGCTCTGTGTCCTCCTGAAGGATAGTTCCTCTGAGGAAGTAAACGATTTCCACAGAGCATTCTAACATGCTGCAAAGTTGTGGAAGAGGACACGTAATGGCCAGAAAGCCTCTGAATTTTATTCCCAGTCATGGCTCCTCGCTTCAAGTTTAGTATTTAACCTATCTGAACTGTATTTGCTTGGTAGCTTGTTTGTTCAAGCTAGTGTCTTATGTCAAATCCACAATTCTTCTGAAATAGCTTTTCTAAGTCCTGGGGAGACAGCGGTAGATAGGCAAGCCCAAGAGCTAGCTAAGCTTTCTTTTCAATATCCATTTTATATACATACACCATGAAAGAGGGTGTGTGTGTGCATGCATGTGTGCATGTGTATATGTGTGATGTACAGGTTGACATGTACACATCCTCATGTAGAGGCCAAAGGCTGACACTAAGGTATCTGGTACCTTCATGGATCGTTTGTCTACCTTATTTTTTCAAGCAGGGTCTCTCACTGGGATTAAAGCTTGCAATACCAGACTGACTGTCCAGTGAGGCCCTATGGTCTGTCTGTCTCTGTCCCCTAGCATTGAATATTTGCACTGTCCTTCCCTGCCTTTTAAACATGTATCCTGCAGTTCTCAACTCAGGTCCTCATGTTTGCCCAGGGAGGACTTTACCTACTCAGCCATATTTCTAGCACAACACTTTTCTTTTTTACAAGCAAAGAGCCACACCAGATAGATGCTTCAGTTCATTGGTGTACACTCGTCATTGGGTATTTTCAGCTGCTGCATCATTTTTAAATCTGCACGACATTTCCCTGAATGGATGGAAAATAATTTAAACTCAACTTCTACAAACACTTTTTATTACATACCCAACATGTCATTTAACTTGACTATTTCTGTAGCACAGATTTCTAAAGCCAGAACTGTTGACTTGAGTTTAAAAGGATGCTACATAGTTTTAAATTATCATCCAAAAGGTTGTAAAAATGTGTGATCCTATCATAAATAATGATAAAAATTGATCCATGCAGTTTTACACTTTGACAATTTGAAAGAAAATATAATCTCATTATTGTTTAAATTCCCATTTTCAGAAAGTAGAGGTTATCTACGTGTTTACTTGAAATTTTACAGTAGTAAGCCAGTCCTCCAAGGAATACAGCATAGTTTTGTATTTATGAATTCCTCCTTTATGTCTTTCAGGAAGATTATATTATTTTCCCAACAGATGTTATACAAGTTTTGTTATTAAATTTCTAAGTAAAATACGTTTTCATTGCTGATGAACTGAAACTTTTAGTACATTTTCAAGTGATTCTACTAATGTAAATGAATTCTTCTCTGATTTCATTTGCTGTCTAGCTACCACCTTGCCTAGTTCTATAATTTTTTTCATAAAGTTTTAGTTGGGTTAGCACTGCGGTCTTGCTCTGTTTGTAAGGAGACTATCATAATATTGCATATCATAACTTTAGTCTTTTATTGTCCAATAATGCAATATTCATCATCTCATTCTAAATTCAGAACACAGCGAGAAAGCCACCTTTAGCTTGCATTGCCTACAGTAATGCTTTGCTTTTATCAATTGCTTTGGTCTTCAACCACTTTGAGAATCTAATTATAGACCTTCTTTTTTCCTCTAAGTGCCTGGGCTACATAAGCAAGCAAATTCTTCACATGTTTTTAAGTTGATCGAACACATACAAAACCAGGACAGTTTCAACTGATAGAACCAGAGCTGTCTCAACAGGACTGGCCAAAAGGAAAACTTCCAAGTGGGTGAAGGGTGTGGACTTAATGCAACAAGCATTTGTTGATCTCTCTCTCTCTCTCATTAGGGGTTCTGTTACTCAACAGAAGGATTGGCTTTCCAGTGCAATTAAAAACAGACACTCTGCAAGGAACCGGCTTGTACACTTTCCTCAAATTATTCTCAGTCTATCCAGAAAAAAAAGGCAAATAAAGCAAACACACAGCCCAAAAGAGATATTAAATATGTGTCTGTTCTGGAGGACACCATACCTGGATACTGTTTCATCAGCGATGGGATGAGTGAAATTCTGGAGTGAGTTTTTAAAAGGTGATATTCAAAGACAGCATTGAAGGGGCATAAAGAACCAGCAGCAGCAGCTCTGTTTTGCCTGGTATATCTAAAGAATGATGGGCTGTCCCCTGTGCTTGGAACGTGGAAAAACTGAAAACATTTTCATTGCACTGTCTGAAGCAGCTTTGTTTTTCTGATAGCTTTGGCCAAGAAAACATAATGTCATAAATCTTGCAAAATAGAGATTCCTCAGAAGCCTAGTGCATTGCATAATCTCCAGTATTTTGTTTCAGAGTGGAAGCCTTATGGTCTCAGGGTTACCACCAAGCTTACCAACTTAGTGCTTTTGTTCCCCTTTGCTTATTTAAAAGATCTAGAATACTGTGACTATCCTCTGCTGTGAGCGCCCCAGGGCTTTCGTTGTCTGGTATCAATCTCAGAGGCTTCTGGCTGCATACATAGTGGAAATTGTTAGCAGTTGCTAGAAATTTAGTGTGAAAAAGCCCGCTTTGGGGAGATTAACCAGAAATACCAATTACGTACTTTATATCCATGCAAAGGGAAAGCGATGTCTCTTAGGATTATTTCCTCACCTCATGCTTATCTCAGCATCCTGGGATATGTCTGCCCATGGACAGCACACCTCTTTCCTTGTTGCTTCCACCACCTCGTTCTTTTTCTTGCCTTGGAGTCATGGGTCTCTTTGTAATTTTCTCCACTATTTCTAAGGCATCTGCAGCACTGGTCATCAGTCAACTTTATACATTGAAAAACTACTATGCCAGGCAGGGTTCTCTAGAGGACTAGAATCAGCTGCACATGTGGTGTGTGTGTGCGTGTGCATGTGTGTGTGTGTGTACATATAAACATATATGTGTGTGTGCATTGTGTATATACACATACACACACGCACATGTGCATGTGTGCACTCATGTAGAGAGAGTGGATTACACTTACACAGTGACAGTTGTGAAGCCCAACCACAACCCATGTGCTTGCACACTAGAGAGGCAAAGAATCAATAACTGCACAAGGCTGGATGTCTTGGCATCCTAAATCAGTGCCGTTGACCTGCAAGGTCACTGAAGAGCCCCAGTAAGACTGGAGAGGCTGATGTCAATGAGGACCAGCAGCACTGGGGATAGGCGCACTTGTCAGGACAAGGAAAAAGGCTGTATTAACGCTGCTTCACCCTTGACCTTCTCCTTGGAAGGTGCTGCATACTTCCCAGGGCGGGTCTTCCACACCTGTAGAGTGCAGCCTTCCCGCCAGCCTGGTTCCAGAGCCACATCAATCCCAAATAAGCACACAGGAGGCTATATTAATTATGAAGCTGTTGGCGGTTTGCTTGGTTTCTTACTGGCTATCTCTGATTTAAGTATTTACCCCATAATTGTTCATCTAAGTATTTCTCTTACCAGAGAAAAGGATCCGGACCTCTTATTCCTATGGCGGCTACATCATGACTGACTCTGCCTCTCTTTCCCAGAATCCTCCTTGACTCCTAGTCCCAACTATCTTGCTTCCCTATTAGCCAACAGTGCTTTATTCAACAACCAATAAGAGACAGATTTACAGAATTACATCTCCCATCACACACCACTCAGCCAATCCTTTTTGAACTTATCCTCACAGGCATACTCACTACTGAGTCTCTTAGAGCGCTTTAAATTCTATTAAAACTAACCATTGTGTCTGCCATCACAGACACACACTCTACATATATGCAGTGTGTGTCACATATGCTATATATGACCTTGTTATCCACAAAGTTCAATTTTGAAAACTGTACTGTTGCAAAAAATAAAATTCACAAGAAAACTGAATATGTTAGGTAAGTTTGCAAGGTTGTAATGGACTGCATTCATAGCTATACTGGGCACACGGGGTCCTTGTGCTGCATGTTGGACATAAAGATCACCCCAGTCCTTTAAAAAATGCTTGCATGTAAATACTGCCCAACTAACTGCATTTATTTGGGTTTCCCCTTTCTTCTTAGTTCCTTAGATGTATCTATACACTTAAGTTGTTTTAATAAGCTCCTCGATAATAGTTGTCAAATCATTCCTAGACGCAACTACTTTCTGTTTTATTATTATCATGGAAATGTACTCAGAGTGTATTTGTATTACATTATTTAGAGATGATCCTAAGACAAGTTGTTATTAACCACATAATTATAGTTTATACAACAGAAATTTTATTCTCATAAAATTCTAAGTAGTGTAAGACCTCTGGATAATTCTTACATGTGTGAACATTCATGTGGAGACCAGAGGTTGATATTAAGTGTCTTCCTCAATTGACCTCTAACTTATTTTTGAGACAGAATCTCTCACTCACCTAGAGTTTACTGAGTATAGGTGAGGCCACTTGGCCAGACAGATGGCCAGGGATCCATGTGTCCACCTTCACAACATGGGGATGAGAGCCACATGCCACTACACCCAGCTTCGTATGTAGGAGTTGAGGATCAGGCCCTCATCTTTACCACAGCAAGCATTTTACCAGAGGAGCCATCACTCAGTCCCCCTCTGTAGAATTCTGAGAGATGTCACATGGTAGCCATCATGAAGTTGTTCTTTCAAGGCCTTACTCCTCTTAATCCAACTACTCAGAATCTCCCAGCTTACTAAACATGAGTGTGTAAGTGGCAACGACTCGTAGCTGCACGATAGTGGAGTCCTCCTTGTATGTGTGTTGATTTTGTCACAGTCCCATCTGTGTCCTTGCGTAGTCTGAATGGCGTTGAACGACTTCCAGTTGAGTGACACTGCTTTAAAGACTGTGTGTTTTCCTAAACCAAAATGCCCTAGTTATGCTTCAAGACAATTTAAATAATTAAAATTGGTAGTAGGTCAGAAGCAATTTTCCAAATCACACTTGATATTATGACCACAAATAGCACAAATTTACTTCCATGTGAAATCTCTTCCATCTTGTGCTAAAAAGCGAAAAGCCTTGAATTCTATTTTTGGCTATGCACTGACTTCCTGCTCCTAGTCGTTTTCGCATTTGTGAACCCAGCAAGCTAGAGAGAAAAATAAAACTCTGCTGTCATTGGGACTGAATATCTCAGGAATTAATGAATTAATAATTTAAACACAGCATGTTCCTTGTGAGAAAAATCACCTTCAAAACACACCCCACGGATATAAAATAACCAGTGATGCCAGAAGTAGCAGCCCCTATTTATTTTGTGAGGTACATGGCATTTTGATCCTATAACTTCTGCCCTAACATGTGGTATCATTTAACTAATATTCCCAATAATATTTATAAGTGGATAGAGGATTAGCTTATTTATATAATCCAAGAAGTTTATTTTTGATGATCTCTTTTTCATGTTCTGTGAAATGGATTGCGTTAGAAGGCTGAGGAAGTTCCATAAGGGGGGGGGGCATTTCGTTAACGTTTAAAGTGAAGCTGATCTAGTTGAACTGCCATGACGTGAGGCACACTGCTGGCATCTCCCTTGAGAGAGCAACTCTGGTTTTCTGACTGGCTAGCCAAAGTGTTGCGTAATCCACAGAAAGATTCCAAAGGGCAGAGGAAGCCTGCTCTGCCTTTACTGTTTCTCCTTTGCAGCCACTGAAAAGGTGACAGCTACAGGAAAGACTAAGCAGGAACAGGGGCCTAGCTCCCTAGCTGGCCAAAACCACTGTGCTGAGCGTGTGGAAGACACCTGTGTGATTCCCACCAGGCACACTACACTGATCCTGTGAAACTTTCACCTTACCGGTGATTTAAATGGGTGAATAGAAGAAAGAAAACCGAAGGCAGTCTGCCCTCAGGACTGGCATCAAGTCCGCTCACACATCACTGAATATGCATTTCCCAAACCTCGTGTCCCCCTCCACAAAGCACCTTCAACCGTCCAATGACCCCACTCATCAGCTCACAAGGCATAGAACCATACAACTGCTCAATGGCATTGATACAACAACTTAAAGAGAGGAAAATACTAGGAAGATTGAAGAGGAATTACTTAAAACACTTTAAAAAAGGAAATATAAAATCATTTTCCTTGGGCATCTTTACAAAGTCCTGGATGACATCTACTTGAAAGGAGAAACAAAATGCTTCCTATAGCCTGTGAGTCCACCAGAGTCATTGCACAAGGTCTAACTTTAAAGCCAGCCAAAGCTCATTGGTGACTTAGGGAATGAGCCTTCTGCAAAGGGACCCTTGCTAAGAAGCCAGCAATATGACTTACTTATCAGAAAGCCTAAAAATTTTAGAATGAAGAGTTTTCTTATAGAAAACAGTGATTGTAAACCAGGCTGTGGTGACACACACCTTTAATCCCAATACTCAGGAGGCAGAGGGTAGCAGATCTCAGTGAGTTTGAGGTCAGTCTGGTCTACAGAGCGAATTCCAAGACAGGCTCCAAAGCTACACAGAGAAACCCCATCTCAGGAAAAAGAAAAAAAAATGGATGTTATGTAGAAACTGAGAACAAAAAGCATACATTAAAGTTTTCCATTTCTCTCCAACAGGAAATTTTCTGATTTAAGTCATTGAACATTAAGAAAAATTTAAAAACTCAGGAAGAGTTTCAAGAATTAGAGGACACCTCTAATTCTTGAAAACGTTTTGAATATTTTTAATGCCCCTCTATCTGGTGTTAATTATCCATCCTTAATTTTCATCTGGATCATTTTTTCTTTGCTAGAGAATTTCCTTTATCCTCCAGTTTTGGGATGTATAAGCAAAAGAAACAAACATGCAAATAAAGAAAAATCACAATACTAGTTAACATTAAAACATAATGGACACCTCAATACTGTGTGCCAACCCTCGAAACATTCATTTTCCCTACATGGACACATTTTCCTCACACCACCATCGCTTGAGAATATATACTGGGATGTTTGTATGTTTTGCATGCTAGAAGAAAGTATTATGATTGCATTCATTTTAATCTCCCCAGGGTGTCTAAGCACTTGGATATTAGTGGCAGAATTATGTAGTTGTTAAGGAATTCCCCATAAAAAGAATCTAGTGTCATCTAAAAGCAAATAATTTTTGTCCCTCTATTACATTAGTAAATAAGGCCTCTGGGCAACGGAAATATTTTTCCTGACATCTAGACAGTAAAGCATATTTACTACATAAGGCGTTTTTCTCCAGTTTTCACAAAATTTGAAGAATGTTAGCTATGTACTTCCTAAACCATAGGGGATTAGGAACTGAAAAAGGAGAACAGATAGACTTGAGTAATAGAGCAGGCACTTCAAGTATGACAAGGATTAATAGCTAACAGAAAACTACTAAGAGCTAACAAATAAAATACAGTAATTTGAGATAATATAGAGATTTATCATAAGTGAAAACTCTAAACATTTTAATGGGCCACAAGCACACTGATACTACATTTATCGTCATACCTTAGTGATAACAGTAATTATATTCAATATGCTATTTATGATGTTTAAAGAAGTAGAGACACATCAACTATAATTACAGATGTTTTCACTGATGTTTGAAAATAACAAAACTTTGGATATTTAAAAAATTAGATTTTTCAGGTCACATCTACAGAGGAACTGGCATTCAACACCACTATAATGCTAAAGTTTGAATGAACATTTCATTGAAATAAAAGTTATCAAGAATGAAAGCCAAAGGCTAGGAGAAATTTTATCTAGTAGAGAGGAATCCACCATTGAGAGTGTTCATTGAGTAATGTAGAGTTTTGTTAACTGTCTTGCTTTGTCGTATGATAGTCAAACAGTACTTTTTATAGAGAGAAAACCATAGTTTCAAGAATCCCAAAGATATTTAAATCAGAAGACCTTACTGTGTACTAATTCCCCTTTCCCTTTTAGCTAGTGTCTTCACATTTTTGTCCCACAAGATTCTTGGTTTTAAAAACACATTCATTCTATTTAATCAATTCACCATTTCTTGCCTTGTAGTTTTGCAAAGGACAAGGAAGGAAAGCTTGGAAGGGATGGTCGTATCTAACTTTAAACATGTCAAGATCCTTTCATGCACACAGCTGGTCAACAATAATTGATTAACTGATGAACTCAGCCCATAGCAAACTTTTACTAGTTGGCTGTTTGATTTGGGGATTTTTTTTTCTCCAATGAGACACCCTGGCTGCTGACCTCATCATTCTTACCACAGTATGTGTGCCTAATTCTGCCATGCAGGATACTGGCAAACTGATATCACCAAAAATCAGATAACACAGGGCCTAATGTTTGTTGTTCAAATGACTGGAATGTTCCATGGATAGAGCCCACTGGCCCAGCTTAAGACTTACATCTGATACAGAGACCTGAAGCCACTGATAGCCAATTCTCTAGTCTCACTGATTAGTCCTACATGGAAGCAATCAGCTCACCCGCTGACACTCTAAATCAACACATAATTTATGACTCAAACATCTGTGATTATTTTAACAGCCTTTTCATACCTTCCTATTCTATTTATCATAATAGGAACATTGAAAGTGAGAACCCTCCACTAATGGAAAGGAATATGAAGTTCTTTTGGTTTTTCTTTCTATTTTCCTCACACATGCTTGAGCCTTCTGACATATTCCCAGCGGGATAAAAGTTCTTAAAGAAATATCTTATTTAACAAATCAGTGGTCTGCCGCTTTTCAAAGGTACATATTAAAAATTCCAACATTTCTCCTTTGGACTCATTAGTTCTGGAATATATTGAATTCTGTTTTTCACCATTCAGAATTATCACTATCTCTTAATTTACAATTTGTTCATTGACTGTACTACAAAGACCTTCAAAGATCAACACACTCATAATTATCTTGCTGTTGCTAACATTGAAAGCTGAAAGGTAAGCCATCAATCCCCCAAGTGTGGTTCCCCTCGATAATCAGGCCAATGATTCTTGCCTTAGAGAGGCACTCTGTAACTTTGTTTTGAGTGGGTCTGTGATCGCCATTCAGCACACCCTGCTGTAATGTATTACCAACATTACTGACAGTGCGTGAAGACAGGCAGATGTCACACCCACACTGCAGCAAATGAAGGAAGGGCATAGAATATGGTGAGTGTTCTGAAGAAAAATGAAAAAACGGTTTTAGTTCTTCTACCTAACAGAAGAAGATTCAGCTAACCATAGAACTGCAATCTGCAATGCTTTACGACATAGCACAGACACAGAAAACACCAAGGAAAATACCGCCTGGGGAGGTATGTGTTCAAACCTTCCCACCTGCAGCTGCTATCGATTTTTCTACCCTAATGTGACCAGAAACCTTGGTTTTCAATAGAGAAATATGAGTCGCAAAGGAATCCTTATTGGCCACCCATGCATTCCCCTCACCACCCTTACCTACCTCCTGATTTTGTTTTGCTTTTCTAGCATTTGAAAGTCCTCATACTTTGTATCCTGGCCCAGTAGGAAGTTAAAATAGCAAACTTAGTAAGTTTCAGGACCTGGGAGAGATTCTGTGGCTTCCACAGAGCCTCCTGTGGATTTCAAAAGGTACCTCCCCCAAAATGTCCTTTAAAAGGGCTCCATCATTGTGTGGGATTTATGCCCTTATGGAAAATCTTGATTCTTCCTTCTCGCCATGCTGGGAAGTAAGTGAAGGACAAAGGCATCATTAAAAATGGTTAACCTGATCATTTTCAAAAAGACATGTGCAAAACATCTAGGCTAGGATCCCTTTGGCAACTAAATTGTCAGGGAATAATTTATTACTGACAAGAACAGAATGTGCAGCGGAATATCCCAAACAACAGCATGTTCAATGAGCCAGAGGCTTGCTATAAATATCTCCTCCAGGACTGCACTTCCTAGAGTCTAAAATTATTCTAAAAGCATCATGGTCTAAGGGAGGGGGAAAGGGTTGCACTGGACACTAAGGAAGCAGGGACCAATGTGGCAGGGTTTTCTTGTGATTATTCTAGTGACTGACTTGATTAAGTTGCCACCCACCTCGATTTCATAAAGCAAGTAATGGGGACAACCTCCAAATTCCTTTTGAGGTCTGAAATTTTACACTGACAACGTTGATTAGCTATACATAGAACCCTGGCAACTGATGCTAAGTCCATTCAAAGGAAAGGAAAACAGAATTTGGGGGCGTGAGTGATGATTCGGTGAGTAAAGGATCCTGCTCCCAAGCCTGATGACCTGAGTACGCCAGATTCTCCAGGACTCGGGTGATGGAAGGAGAACTAACACCCCAGGCTGTCCTCCGACCCCCACATCAATGATGTAGTGTGTGCATGCACATCCAACAGAAAGTGAATTTTAAAAACGTAAAGAAGACGTTATTTAGAGAGGGCAAGCTAAGGCTGTTTTCGAATAGCCTCCTGATTTTCATGGGAATTATACAATCCAAAAGTTCTTCCAGCACAGCGAGTAGAGTCAAAAAAATTAATTTTAATTTTTTTAAAAAGACACTAACTAGGACTTCATTCTTCAAAGCACAAATTCTTACAATATTTATCATGTTTGTTTATTCATTGTGAGGTATGTGTGTGTGTATGTGCATGTGTGTGTGCAATGTGTGTGTGTGTTTGTGTGTATATGTATGTAAGTGTGTACATGTGTATGTGTGTGTATATGTTTGTATGTGTGTGCATGTATGTATGTGTGTAAGTGTATGCATGTGTATGCATGTGTGCATGTGTGTGTGCAGTGTGTGTGTGTGTGTGTGTGTGTGTGTGTTCATGCCCAGTGTACCACAGAGCATGTGAAGAAGTCAGAACACAACTGTCTGGAGCTGGTGGGTGTTCTCTCCTTCATTTGGTTCCCAGAGTTGGAACTCAAGTTGCCAGGCTCGGCAACCAATGCCTTTGCCTGCTAGCCTACAAAAAACAAATTCTTCTGAAGATGTGGTAATAACCTAAATTCATCTTCCCTAGACACCTCCTTGTTTCACATTCTGCCTTCCTTTTTAGGGCCTTGTGGATGTGTTGCCTTCTCTACACAGTAAGCATCTCTATGACAGGATCCATATTTTATTAATGTTTTTATTCTTCATAGTGCATTGTCCTTATGCACTGTGTTGAAGTAAACCTTGTTTTCAGTGTCTTGGCTGAGGGTGGTACATACTTAGCAGGAATAATCAATCAAACTAAACTTAGCTTTTTTAAAATATGAATTTTAGGTAAACTTCCAGACTTCTTCATTGGAAGTGACTTAAAAGACTGATTTCATGTAGCACCTGCAAAAAAAAATCTTTTAACACAGATGTGGTGCTTGTTTTCTTTTTAATTTAAAAAGGAAGAAAAATAGCAAATCATTAGCATATAATCTTATTTCCCTATTATTTATGCATGAATTTTTCTACCCATCATACATTTCATGAGTCAGCTGCCCAAGTCTCTGTTTATGCAGTCCTCTGAGTAAGATGTGGTCCCTGCTCTCAACAACAGTGTTTAAAGTCTAGGGAGAGAGAGGCTCACGTGCAGACAGCAGATAGTTGTGGTCAAACTGATATGCATGCAGACGACTGACAGTGTTGTCTGAATGAATGCTGTGGATCTTTGGAAGCCTCCCAGGAGACGTAATAGCTGAGGTATTTCTGAGCCAGTCAGAGCAAAGGGCCTTGGAGACTCCTAGTCAGAAGCAGTAGCATTTTATCTTTATTTAAGAAACTAAATACAGTACTCATGCCATATATTCTCCCAAGCACTTTAAAGACAGTGTCTCCTTTACTAAAACAACTTAAGAAGCGTCCATTATTGCCCTCTGGTTGCACATCAGAGAATGAAGGCTTTCAACAATCTGTATTCAAAAGTCTCAACAACAAGTGGAAACCCGCATGCTCCTGCACTTTTCTAGAAGGCTTTCAGACAGTTACAGTGAGACCACTGCAATCTACTTTTGTTTAATCTGGAAAAAAGTGTGTGTGTGTGTGTGTGTGTGTGTGTGTGTGTAAAGATGGGGCTGTATTAGAATCTTTCTTTTTTCATGGGGCAAATGGCAGAGATTTCCCATTTTCTAAATGAGACAAATTGGGTGTCCCAATAGTCAAGAATTCTGTGTCCTAAGAACACTTTTGGGAATGTAGATGCTTTGCATGAGATGAAGAAGAATATTCTGTGGTCATTGCTTTCATGAGTTTGGACTAGCATGCTGGTGGCATCTGTCTGTCCCTTTCTAAGCTGAAAACTGGATAGAAAAGACAAAACATGATCAGGGTCACAAGATACACTTTGAGTGATTGCCTATCTGTACTAGGCCCAGGTCCCCATTATTCTTCTTTATCTGAGTTTTACATTTAGAAAAATGTCTGTCCTAATCACACACCCAGACTACTTTTCAGCTATAGGCCTGGTAAGTATTTGGAGCTACTTTGGTTGATGCTGTTGCTATTGGCCAGTGACAGTATGTCCCTGCTCCCATGCCACATGCACAGTCTCTTGAACTCTCACTTTAGACAGGGCTGAAGTCACTCAAGTGGAAATAACTTGTTAAGCTAGTATTAATACACTCTTAAACTTAAAGAATATGGTCTGATTTGCAGAAGAACCTGGGATTGAAAACATTGCTAAAACATGACATTAGCACATGCTTCTCTGTTTCCCTTCCTCTCATTTCTCGTTCCTTGTAATTCATGAATGGTGACACTGGGAATTAATCTTCCACATAGAGCCTATCAACACGAACATTACAGTAGGAAGAGGGCATCTGTGTTTTCATAACCTCACTACTCACTCATCAGATGCATGTACACAGTGATGCTTTTTAATTATCAGATAGAAAGCTGGTATTCTTTTTTCAGGGATGGACTAATTTGTTTTGGAAATCAGAGTCTGCAGAGTCAAACTACAGAGCAGAGGCAGATCATTCGTGGGGCTGGAACAAGTATTTGTCCCAATGGGGACACTGTTATTTGCCTTCCTTCTTCCTGTGTCATCTGGGACTCCATGAAGCCCCTCTCTCTTGCCTCGGCTTTCAAAATGTGAAAAGGAAAACCACTAGGAACTCAGTAGATTGAAACCAAAAAATGTATTTGGTCAGATCATTTGATTTTCACAAAGAGGCAAAGAATAAAAATGCTTCAGAGAAGCATACATAATTCCAAGACTGGAGATGAACCAAAGAGTTCTAAAAGTTGCTAAGAGAAAGTCTTTTTGCTGCACTTTACCCAAGCAGCTGCTGTTCCTTCTCAGCTGAGATATCATCAGCCCTGCATTGGCAAGTATTTGCAAAAGGATTACCAGCATTCAAGATCTTACATGAAGTGTGGGCAGCTCTCTTGACTGGGACACTGACATTGTCACCAAGTTCCTGGGGCTGGGCAGTACTAGGAAGTTTCCCAGGCTGCACAGTATGTGTTAACTTCTTTGTAAAGTCCTTCCCACGTGGCACAAGTGGAGAGGAAATTAGATGCAGTTCCAGCAAAGCATCAACGCTGCATCATTTCCATGTCTCCTCCCTACAAAGTTGCTCCTCTACCTTGGTCTTTGAATCAAAGAGGAGTCTCTCGTGGAGTATAAAGGAAAAACTCATTAACGGGGAAAATACATATTTCCAAGACATATTGTCTATTTCCCAAGAGAAGAAATTGACAGTAGTTAATGTCTAATGAAGGAAATTGCTCTTTGCACTGTTATATTAAGACCACTGTAGAAATGAGTCATAATTGGATTCCTGGTTTTTATATATGTTTATAGCTTTACAACCTGCTGATTTCTCTAGGCAAGTGATTGCTTAACACCAACAATTCAGAAAGGAAGAAAAGAAATCTATGCACAAGCAAGTTAGTTTTGTTCTTGCCCATCAAGGAGCATAGCGCTGACTGGAACACAATATGTTCATGAACTTGATTCTTGGTTTATTTTGTTGGCCACAGACTGAGAGGGGAGCAAGGGTGCTATCAAGGACTTTCAAAATTTAAGACACAGATGACCTGTCATTGAAATTCAAAACTAATCAAAACAGGTTAAAGCAAACAGATTTGAATTTCCCAAAGGCTCATGGCTTTGCAAATTAAGTCCTAACTCTCTTGCAAATTTTTCTGTAATTTTGAAGAGTGCAAATACATTGCTCACATAATTTGGCTTTCTTTTCCTAGCTATAAAATTAAGAGGTCAGTCCAGGGTGTCTCTAAATTGCCTCTTATTTCAAACACAGCCCATGACTTAAGCAATAGGCTAAGCTCACCCAGCAGTCATTTTTATGAGAAGTCTATCCCTTTGAAGAGAATACATGCAGAAAGATACTGTGTTTGAGAACCTGAATTTCCTCCCATTTCATGACTCCTCTCTTTATATGTCTTAACCCCTTCATTAGCATTTGGTTCTCTTAGGAATCTTGAAGAGTTAAAAGTGGTCAAGTGACCTGCCTAAAGTCACACAAAGTACCTTGAGATGAGGTTGAGATTTTGTGTTGTTTTCTTTCTTGGGTTTCTTTGTGTATTCAATATGGCCTTATTTAATGGTGTCATATTTATCACCATGACAAGACTTTCTAGGCTCCTGCTGGGTACACAGCAAGTTACCAGACCCCATGGGAATTTAAGCAGCTCACAAAAGGCATGACTCCCACACATGCGCCTTCAATCTAAAATGATCCCATCTGTTTGACCTTTCAAGTATAGTACATAAACATCTTTGTCCTTCACTGAGTAAATAATACCACTATAGTTCAACTTAAATGGTGTATACAGATGAAGAGACCAAAATTCAAAAGAAGTTAATTTGCCCAAGACCATATGTCTAAAAATTAGCAGGATTAGAAGTAGAACATGGGGTCTTTTTCTTGTTCAATTTAATTTGATTCAAACCATTTTACTTCTGAGCTGCATGATACAGAGGAAAAAACTCCCTCAAAATTCTATGTAACATAATCCTTTTTCTTCCCACTAAAATTAACTTCTCTGGCCTTAAGGACTCTAGAAGATTCATTTTATAATCAGCCTGGGAATTTTACAATCGGAAACTGGATTTCATCCATCAACTGACTATCTTCTACAATTAGGTAAAGTGAGAATCCCCAAGTCCACAAACTATGAGTCAGCCAATAGTGAATTTCTAATATGCCTCTTTCATATGAGACCCTCTGCAGGAGATTCTCAGAGCTATCGAAAGAGAATCTAAGAAACACAGACAGCCCCAAGAGCAAGAGACAGCTGCAGATAGACGATGTTTTAGTAATGCTGCTATTGTCCTTTCCCTATGAGGCTGAATATCAGGGAGGGCCAAAGTCACACATGATTCCTGTGATTACGATACTGAGTGTTTTCCCCCTTCATGGGGCCAAAGTAATTGGCCCTATATCTCTGACTTGTAAAATGTAAAATACAGGTCTGATTTTCTCCTTATTACATCACGTTGTCTTCTGGAGTAACATGAGTCATCAAACTCGGCCTCCATAAATTTTCTACCCACTGGTTTGAATTCTATGTTCTGAAAAACAATTAGCGTCTCCATGGGCTTCTCCTTTCACAAGACAGTTCCTGGGAACTGGAAAGTAGCTAGTGAGAGGTCCTTTGGGCTCTACTTGTTGACCACGTGTAGGTCAATCTTCTCACTAACCTGATCATTCTCTCATAAGTTTGTCACCATAAGATATTCTGTGATTGTTACTGGGTAGAATTCCCATGGTGGCACGATGTTCTCCTGATCTCTTAGACCTTCTCATTTTCTCAAAGTTTAATAAGTAAAAGCAGCTCAGCATTACCCTTCAAAGGCTTGGAAGAGGTGGGAAGGTCCCCACTGCCCAACAGGCTATGAGAATGAATTCTCTAGGGCCCAGATCACTGCCATCCTAGTGTAAATGTTATGATAAAATATTAAACTCTATGTATAATTGATGCTTACTTTATAGTAATTCAGGGTCTTGCTTGTTTGAATAAAATTTATTATTTACAATCCTCTGCTAGAAGTGATTTCCCTTTGTTGGTGTCTTTTCCTAATTGCTTGAACTGCGTGCCGCATTTTCCTTGGCAGCATTTAAATAATTATTATACTCCTCTCAGTTCAGAGTCAGCATCTAGGACTCTGATAGATATTATTATAAATACCCTTTTTACATAATGAAAAATGTCCACATCCAGGTTGCTCAGGGATATTTACAAGAAGACACATTCAGCACATCTTAGCAAAGGAAGCTGGTGGCAGGCTCTGCAAACCTGACCTCAACTAGGAGACCCATTCTCTGTTGACACACTGAAGGGTATGAACAAGAATAATATATATTATTTACTCAATTTCAAAGTTTTAATAAAATGGGCAGCTTTGTCATAATTTACATTGAAAAGCAATATAAATGGTAGAACATATATTCTTGATAGCACTGCCTTTGGGAGGCAAGGGGAAGTTAAATGAGTTGACATCATCTGTTAAGCCATCCACTGCAATAAAGGAACATACCACAAGAGAATCCCTATGGTACCTCCCCATCAGCGGGACCATGCATTTCACGGAGAGTCAGAAGAAGACTTCTCCTGAACTGAGTTCTTTTCTATCATACAACAGCCATCTACTGGGTGTTTGGGTGGGTTTTTTATCATTGTTTTTAACTTATTTGGTAGATAAATCGATGATTAATAGTGATTAACATGCATACAATTCTTCCCAAAGAGACATTTAGGATAAGACATTTAATTTTATGATCTTAATAAGTCAATTGAAAGATTGCTCCTTATGAAAAAAGTAAATATTCTTTAATAATTTCTAAGATTCATATACCTAAAAGTCATATTTATTAAACTGTGTATTGTTTTGATCATTACAATTATAAAACAAAATCAAGTAATTTAATTATATGAAATGTACACAAAAGCCATTTCATATCTCATTTTCTCAGCATTCTTGCTTTCTATTGGAAAAAAGCATTAATCATATGATCTATGTTAAATATTTATGTATCAAGCACATTCAACATTGTGACATCTATTGCTGTCCTTTTCTTTTAGTTTTTAAATATCCACTGTTAATTATGTTTTTTGGTATTACAATTATTCCAAAGATCTTTGGTACAAATACCACTTTTTTGCCGTTTTCCTTTCCTAGCATCCCTAAACCTTTTTTTTTTTCACTCTTTTCTATTTAAATTAGAAACAAGCTTGCTTCACATGTCAATCCCAGCTCCCTCTCCCTCCCCTCCTCCCCAACTTCCCCAGCTCCCCACCCCATCCCTCCTCTGCTCCCCAGGAAGGGTGAGGCCTTCCATGGGGGATCTTCAAAATCTGTCATATCATTCTGAGCAGGGCCTAGGCCCTCCCTCATGTGTCCAGGCTGAGCGAGCATCTTTCCACATGGGTCCCTAAACCTTTAGCTTAAACTCCTTTATATTTGTCAATTTCCCTACATGCTCACTGTAAGCCAGAAATTGAGGATATAGTCCCCACGCTTAAAAGGCTCCCAATAAATGATATTGACAAGAACAAAAAGCACTGACCTGAGACAGCAGTGAGGATGTCAAGGAAGTCTATGTAATGGGTGTTTGACTCATTCCTGGAAGAACAAATGGGTAGAGATTATCAATGCATGGAAGGTTAAAAAAAAAAAAAGAAAAGAAGGATGCAAATCAGTTTTTACACACAGTAGGCACTCAGTAAATAACTGTCTCTTTATTCTGGAATAAGTGGTATTGACTTGAAATCAGTGACCTTTCAACCCCACAAATCTATGGGTCCATGACTTTTTAAGCCATTAGTGGCCTATTTATGAAGTGAATGCCTCAGGCTTTCTCTTCTCCAAAGAGTGTTTCTCCTTACTTAGTAGAACAGAAAACAGGGCTGCTTTTTAAGGAAAGACAAAAAGAAAACCCTCAGGCTTGATGTTCATATGTCTATTCTAAAAGTCAGAAGCACTGATTTGGGTATTTTTTAAATGAAGAGAAGGAAAGAATGAATAGACACATCTCATGGCTGATAGCCAACCATTGTAAACAAAACAGTATACTTCTTCCCAGTTTTTTTTTATTTTGAAAAATTTAGGGGTTATTATTTTTACATAGTTGCAATGAAATTAAGATTGCATAGTAAACACCAGAACCCACAGTACTAAATATATGATATATTGTGCAAAATTGTTAATTAACTACAACAATGTTACTAATGTCTTCAGAGTTGTTCCTGTCATGGGGAATCAGAATTAAGCATTTATGTGAGCAGTAACCCAAGGCATCATCACACACTGGTTCCATCAGTTCTATTGGCCCCATAGCTCAAGAAGATTTCATGAGATGAACATAACTTAATCAATTATTTTATTGTTGAAGCTTGAGGTAATTTCCAAAATTTCAGTGTGTTCTTAATGGTTCTGTAGTAAGCATATTCGTTAAGATTTCTCCATTCCAGGCTTTAGACTCACTTTAGGAACAAGTGTTAAGATTAGAACGAGTGAATCAAGAGGTATGATGCTTTCAAGGCCTGTAATACATAGTGCCAACTAGGTTTTCAAAGGATCTGATCAACTTTTATTCTTGGCTACTATGAGTGGCTTTTGACAGTTGTCACCACTGACTTTTTTCACTTAAATTTTTGTTAAGCTGGTCACTTTTTTTAAATGCTGAAATTCGTATTTATTTGATCGCAGTGAAGTTGCATGTTTTCTCCTTTGCAGCCAGTTTTGAAGAATTAAGACTGAATGTTGGTTCTAAGTCACTAGTTCAGACTGTCTACACAGGCTTCTAAGGTATCAACTAAATGTTACACCATTGATCTTTGTACCCTGTTCTAAAATGTAAACTAAAGGAATCCCTTAGACGGCAAATTTGTGATGAGAATCCTTCTGGTAGCTGCTTTCATGTTTCAGAACTCAGGCCCAAGTATCCCAGACCTCCCGAGGACCATTTGTACTAGAATTTATCAAGTCTGCTGAACTCCCACACTTTGAGTCATTTCTCTGTGCTTGCTTTTTTAAAAGACTCCATGCTCCATGAAGTTTGGAGCTTAATCCTGTCACAAATTGCAGAGCCTAGAAGATAGGACCCCGTTCCTCAACCTGTCACGCTAGACATGACACAGAAAAGAGTGCCAGTCTGGAACATGACACAAGAGTATCCCTAGACACCCAGAAAACCTTAACTGCCTCCCCTAAAACCATGCATTCAATAGCTCCTATTATGCGTCCTCTGATTTGGGGTGCTTCTGTCCTTTCCAAGGTGTTTTGGCACACTGAATGCTAGCTTCTATTTGTGGGCAACTTCTATTTGACCATCCTAATCATCAATACAGAGCCATCATCTCTACTATTGCCTCAAGATGTGGGGTAATCAGCAAGGAGGAAATTCTATGAGCAGAAAACTTGCACTTGACTTCTGGGTTTTGTCCAATTATGACACAGTTTGAATCTAACTTCATGAAAATCCACAGACATCTTTCCGAGCTCAGATTTATATACAATACACTACTCTGAGAAAGCACACTGGTTATAGTGGTAGAAGCTATTTCCAGTTCCAAGAAATCCAGTCCCATCTCTGCCCTCCTACTTCACTGATCGTGACAGTGCCCCTGGGGAAGAAATACTCTGGTGAGCTAGTCGTGTGTGTGTGTGTGTGTGTGTGTGTGTGTGTGTGTGTGTGTGTGTGTGTCGAGACGCAGTGAACATGAATTCAGCATTTGTGCATGCTTGTCACTATTGCTTTCATACTTAATTCTTGCAAAAATCTTATTAAGTGATTATTATTTCCTATTTATTCTAGGTGTGGTTTAATGTCTTTGCCCAAGGTCATCCAAATAGACAGGATTTAAGCCAGAATATGAATGAGGTTCTCCTCATCTTCATTCCGGGTCTTTTCTTCTATATCTATGCATGACTTTTCCCCACATTCCTTTGAGGTATGATACGCCCCACTGTTTGACATGGTGTGTAATATGAGCTATGGAGTCTTTATTATACTGCATATCACACTGAAATTGTTAAATTGCTGGCCTTCCTCCAACCACATAAATTCATTAAGAACAAAAATCATTTTCATTTTGATATTGTGTCCCCAAAGTCCTTTAGACTGCCTGGAATTAGTGGGTGTTCAATATTGTTTTTAGTTAATGCACAATTAAATCAATAAGACATTTAACAAATTGATAGAGCTAGTGATATTCAGATTAAGGACTGTTGCGTTTCTGCATAGAGAAGTAGAACTTACAGTTAGTTCATTTTTGTTAACCTATGTAAAAGTTTTTGCAACTGAGTTATTTTTACAGTAAAGCATGGGTCAACCTACTGCCTTAGTTGACCATGCTAATTACACTCTCCATTTTGTGTTGTTAAAAGAGAATACAGAATGGGTAACCTATAAAGAAAAACAATTATTTCTTAAAATTATAGAGGCTGATATATGTGAGATCAAGTGCCCACATTTGGCAAAGTCCTTGAGACATCATACCATGGGATGCCTCATATAAACAGAGAGCTGGACTGTAATAGCTTAGCCCTCTTTTGCTTTTCTAGTAAAGTTATTGCCACCACCCTTATCTTCATAATGCCATCAACCCTGATAACATTCCCTAGGTCTCATCTCCATTGACCATCAACATAACAACTTGGAGACTAGTTTTCAACTCATAAATTTTGGGAAATATTTTCAAATCACAGAACCCTAGTTTACTTCTTGTATTCTTTTATTTGTTTTGTTTTATTTTAAGACAGGGTTTCTAGGTGTAAGGGTCCTGGATGTCCTGGAACTCACTCGGTAAACAGGCTGGCCTCAGACTCACTGAGATCCACCTGCTCTGCCTCTCAAGTGCTGTGATTAAAGGCATGCATGACCACTGCCTATGTTCTTTATTTTACATGAACTATCACTTGTAAAAAAAAAAGACCTAATTTGTCTCTTAATAAAGTCTAAGAAGCAAGATTTTTCAATATTCCTCCATCTTTCTTTACCCCCATCACCAATCCTAAATCTGAAAAGAATCCTAACACCTCACAGACCTTTGAAATATTCAATGAGATTTCACTCAATAATACCCTAATCAAGCAAATTCCTACTACCTACTAAAATGTCTCCAGTGCCAGGAAATCTTCCTGTTCTTGATGGGCCTTGTTTTAAATTTAGTCTTCTTTAAATAGAAAGTAGAAATGAATAGAATGTCTTCATTGACAGGAGTGTGAAATGGTAAAGAAAAAAAAAGCCTTACTAACATAAACCATGTATCTTGGAAGAATTAATCATTTTAAAAGGTAAACTTTAGAATCTGTCTAAAGAAAATTACTATAAATATGTGATGTTTTCAAGGATGTTCCTTGCAATGCCATTTATAATAGTGATTTATGAAAAAGAAAACTGGAAAGCCATGTGAATTCCCAACTGTGCAGAATGATGATTTAATTGACTGGTGGTTGACATGTATAATAGTTAAACCATTAAAATATTGCTCTGTCTACTCATTCATGAAATGAGTAAATATTCACAGGACACTAGTGAGATAGGTGGCATTGACTGTCAACTTAATAGGATCTTCTGGTCATGACTATGAGGGATTGTTTAGATTAAGATCGACTCTGGGCATGCCTATGAAGGATTACCTAGATTAGCTTTATGGAAATGTGAAGACCCATCTTAATTATGGGCAGCACCAGGCTATGGGCTAAAGTCTCAGACTGAACAGAAAACAGAGAAGGAACTGAATGTTAGCATTCATTGTTCTCTACTTCCTGATTGTTGATCCGTCATGGCCATCTGCCTCAAGTTCCTGCTGCTAGAGATGCCCTGCCACCATGGACTGTGTCTTGGTACTGTGTATCAAGATAAATCCCTTCCTCCCTTAAGCTGTTTTTGTCAGGCATATTTTCATATCAACAACACAAGTAACTAATACAATTACTAAGTGAAAAAGTCAAGTTTCAGAACAGCATGACAATCTCTGCCTAACAGGAAATAGTCTGTTTAAATGCATATTTGTACACAGAGAAGAAGGTATGGAAGATATAGGGAAATGTAGATAGTCGTTTCTCAGCAGTGAAGCTATTACCAATGCATTGACATTTCCTTTTCTTACTCTCTCTCTACAGAAACATCTGCTACATCTACAATAATCAAAGGAAAAGTAACCTTAGCGTAGGTCTTGTCTGGAACTGAAATTTCTCTGATTTTCAATAATGGTCTAGTTGTACATGAAGGATATCCTTCCTGGTGTGCAGAAATGTGTGTTAGTGGAGTGGAGAGTTTAGAGAGACCGGAGATATTTGAATGCTGGGAGGAGGCATTAGGTAGGCAGAGTATGCACCACAGTTGCTAGTTTAGAGTGACCACAGTGACAGATACAGCCTTTCTCTGCCCAAACCTTCCTGTGCCTCCCTACCACACATGTACAAAGCAGGGTCCTTGCTATGGTACACATGACTCTTTTTGAGAAGGATATTCTGTAAACATTCTTTCCAAAAAAGAAAAAGCTCTACAAGATTTCAGTCTCCTTGTATCCCACCCTAACACTTACACACTCACATTCTTTTCCATTTTGTTTTATTTTGTGTATTTTTGTTTGTATATCTGTTTGGTTTTTGAGGATTTTGCTATATAGAACTGGTTGGTCTGGTACTTTCTGTGGGTAGTCTAGGCTGGCTTGGAATGCATGGATACCTTGCTGATTTTATCTTCTGGGTGCTGGCATTACAACACCATGACACTTGGCTACACATTCTTTTCTTATCTAATCGTCTATAGTATGTCGACTTTGACCAGAGTATAAGTTCTATAAAGGCCAGAGTTTTGCTGGTTCATTTGTTTTGTTGCTATAATAACCATTGGCTGGAGAGGGCACAGACTAGGGATTCCACTCACAGGTTTACCTTAATGAAGTTTTCAAGAAGTTTCAAGTTTTTCTCACTTGGCTACTGAAGTCCAAGCTTCCAGTCCTGAAGTGAATGGCTGCCCAGAGCAGGGAGGGAAGAAAAAACAAAGACCATTTGTGTCTCAGGTACGGTCTAGCCATTGTAAGGATTCAGGCATTATGTCGGCCTGCCCTATCACCTGGCAGAATGCACTCAGGCAGTACCCTGGTCAGCCCAGATGCAAAGGACCCCTTTAAAAGAATGACCTCTGCTCACGTATGCTCTTTTACCTGCTCCTCTCTTTCCTGCTCTTTTATCCCCTCCCTTTCCCACTCCATTTCCTGCTGTTCCCCTGGGGCAGACAGGACTTTTCCTGTCTCCCTCTTCTCTTCTGTCCTCTCTGTTTCTGTGTCTCTATGTCTCTTTGTCTTTTCTCTTTCCTTCTCCCCCGCTTCCTTTTCTAATAAAACGTGTCACTAAATTCTGTCTGCCTGGCATGTTTGTCCCTCCACCTAGGTCATACTCGCCTGCCATGGAATCTGCCAAGGTTCCTCACGCTTTCTCATAACAGCCATGAGGGTAGAATGCAAAGAAGACCCTTTGTGTCTCGGGTATGGTGTGGCCATGAGGACAGATTGCTTCTACTCTGCACCTTTCCCCACACACTCGTGCGAAGCAGGTACGCATATTCATTTGCACTAACAAAAAAATGAAGAGACCCGAAAATACATGTTATTTTAAGGAAAAAATGCACATTCAGAGAGATTTCTCTTTAGAAAACTGTATGAAACGATTTCTCTTTGAGGGAAAGGAAGGAAGGAAGGAAGGAAGGAAGGAAGGAAGGAAGGAAGGAAGGAAGGAAGGAAGGAAGGAAGAGAAAGAAAGACACAGCAAAAGAATGAGACAGAGAAGGGAGAGCTGAATAATTCCTGAAGTTTCTAGAAGCTTCAAGTCCTGGCCCTACTGACAGCTGAACAATGAACAACTTGTTTGTGCACCATCTTGGCAAAAACACATAGCTTTGGTAGGCATGACTCAGACCAAGGAACAGGACATGCAACAGTTATTCAGGCAGATCCACCCAGGCAGGCAGACAAGCACACAGGTCTCCAGTTTGTCAGTAATGTGAAACAGACAGGTAGATGCAGAAAAGGCCAAGGTTTAAAGCAAAACACACACTAACCCTGTGACTAACTGAAATGAACCTGAGTCCAGGAGGGAGCTGCCAGAGAAGGGACCCCATCCCTCCCCACCCCCCACCACCATACACATACCCAACTGTGGCTGTCTGTGGCTCAGGCTTCCTTGAGGTCTTAAAGTGATCCCAGCTAATAAAACAACAAAACAGCGTGAGTGTAGAAATGTGCTCAATTTAGGAAGTTCTGTAGTATTAAACATTAAAAACCGAGATGTTGCTCACTGTCACAAGTAGGACTCATTATTAAGAAGTTAAGAAGTGGGCTGACTTTGTGGGTAAAATGTTTGTGGGGCAAGCTTGACAAAGAGAGTTCAGGTCCCGTGTAAAACACAAACAGTAGGGTGCATTCCAGCAGGGAGATGGCGGAAAGGAGTATCACTCCAAACAAATCCACCTGAGCTAACTAAAGAGCAGTGAGCAGCAGGAGAGAGCCTGTATCCAATAGGATGGAAGGAGAGGCCTGATACTCCAGGTTGCCTTCTAACCTCCAGTTGTGCACTCTGGCACACGTGATCACGTACACACACCCAAGCAAACACTTCTTGTATGTATGTATATACGTATATATATATGTATTATATATATATAATTTAAATTAGAAGCAATCTTATTTTACATATCAATCCCAGTTCCCTCTCCCTTCCCTCCTCCCATACCCCCCAAGGACCCCTCCATCCCATCCTCCATCCACTTCCCAAGGAAGGTGAGGCCTTCCATAAGGGAATCATCAAAAACTGTCAAGTCATTTGGGGCAGGGTCTAGACTCTCCCCTGTGTATCTAGGCTAAGAGAGTATCCCTCCATGGGAAATGGGCTCCCGAAGTCCGTTCATGCAATAGGGATACATCCTGGTTCCACTGCCAGAGGCCCCATAGACTGCCCAGGCCTCCTAACTGACACCCACGTTTGGGGGGACTTGTTTGGTCCTATGTTGGTTCCCCAGCTGTCAGACTAGGGTCCATGAGTTCTCACTTGTTCAGGTCAGCTGTTTCTGTGGGTTTTCCCAGCATGGTCTTGACCCCTTTGCTTATCACTCCTCCATCTCTGAAACTGGATTCCAGGAGTTCGACTCAGTGCTTGGCTGTGGATCTCTGCTTCTGCTTCCATCAGCTACTGGATGAAGGCTCTAGGATGGTATTTGAGGTAGCCATCATTCTCATTATAGGGGATGGGCATTTAAGGTAGCCTCTCCACTATTTCTTAGGGTCCTAATTGGAATCATCATTTTGGATCTCTATATAATTCCCTAGTATCAGATTTCTCTTTAAACCTATAGTATCTCCTTCTATTGATATGTCTCTTTTCTCCTCTATTGCTCTCCCCACTCAATCTTCCTAATCCCTCATGTTCTCCTCCCCCCTCCTCTTCTCCCCTTCTGTTTCTCCTACCTCCCTCCCCTCCCCCCATACTCCCCATGTTTTCAGGGGCTCTTGTCCCTTTCTGCTTCACTGGGGGATTGTGTATGTCTCTCTTAGGGTCCTCCTTGTTTCCTAGCTTCTCTGGAGGTGTGGATTGTAGGCTGGTAATCCTTTTCACTATGTCTAGAATCCATATATGAATGAGTACATACCATGTTTGTCTTTCTGTGACTGGGTTACCTCACTCAGGATGGTTTCTGGTAGTGCCATCCATTTGCCTGCAAATTTCAAGATTCCACAAGCAAACACTTTTTAAAGACATGACAGGGAAGGGAAGTTGGATCTGGGAGAGGAGTTGGGAGAGGGGTGAATATATTAAAAATGCATTGCATGAATTTTGTGTTGTATGTAGTATGTAATTGTATGTATTTTGTGTTGTTTGTAGTATACATTTTGAAATTCTCAAAGAACTAGTTAAAAAGCAAAAACAATATTTTTTTTAGTCCTGGAAACCACACTGAGGGACTCACTCACCCCAGGCGTGTGTTCTTCCAATGTGCTATTCTTGAGACCAAGAAGTTGAATTTCAGCAAGACATAGTTGGCTTTCTAGAAAGTTACAAGGTCATTCAAGGTGATACTGCTGATTTGGTTTTGCTGACGTGTCATAACAGGCAAACAGACATGTGGGGGAAAGTAATGGGAGAGTGAATAAGATTTCCAACTTTGCTCCATCACCTTTAAAACATTATTTTTTGTTGCTAAATAAAATCACATAGAATTCCGCACCTTATTTTTCAGTCTACTCTTCAGTAGCAGACACTTACCTACCTTGTCACATACCCAGCCTCCCTCTTGCAAAACTGTTATTGATGACCTTTAATTGGAATGTATTCTGTTAGCTTTCCTATGTCTAGAATCTCTAGCAATTATAATGTGGTTTTACAATAAAAACACAACAGGAGTAGTGACACATGCCTGTAATTCCAGCACTTGGGGAGGTAGAGGCATGAGGAACAGAAGATCAAGGTCAACCTTAGCTAGACTGCAAATTGGAAGCCACCCTGGGACATGTGAAGCCCTGACTCAAAATAAAAAGAAAATCCAAAAGACAGTCTCACATTCACAGGGCATTTAGTTTGCATTTGCAAAGGAAGTTCAATTCTGAAACAAATACCTCAGTAAGACTAGTAAGACTAGCCAAAATCTTTGGAGGAAAAATAACTTTTTAAAGTTGGTCCAATAAATATACCTACCAACCAGAAGTTATCTGGCTTCTAAAGAAAACATTTAAACTACAAATTCATTGGCAGAATAAATACTAACTCATTGTTCCATTCTTCAAAATGCATGGCCGAATCCAACTCCCTGTTACCGCTAACACTTTCCACGGACTCCAATTACAAATAGGCAGATATTTGAACAAAAGCCTATGACACGTAGTAACTTGAGCTCCAGAGCTGATGCAGCAGGACCAGGGTCAAAAACTTCTCTCAGCATGCACACATGGCCTCCAAAAGGACATCTACTTATCAGAGGGCTTTGCTGACTAAACCTTCCAAAGAACTTGCCTTGGGGGAGGAAGAACCAGCAATGGGCCTGGATTCAAAGACCTACTGTGGATTTTCCCTTGGTGCCCAATTTGCTTGGAATTTCCCCAAACACTAAACAATCACTTTCTTATTGCATCATTTCTGGCAAACTCTCTGTATGGTGATATCACTTTGTTGGGATGGAGAAAAAAAGTAGCATACCTAAATATATCTGTAGAATTCAACAATTTTTTTATTCACTCACATGGCATTTGGGTATTTAAATCCTCAATTAGATCCACAGTATTGATTTTTTAAAATTCAGTTTTAATTCCTGTCTTTTTTTAATCAAGTGAAAAGAACATTTGCACAATAAAACATCCACAGCAAGTCCCTGATAAAGAAGACTTAGTAGTAGGAGCAGGAAGGCAATTCATGAACAGGCCCCCAAGTACTGGCACCTAAGGCAGTCTAATGCACACCACCCATTCTAATTGGCGATGACTGTTCAACAAAATTAAATGATGATTTTTTTTTCCTCTAAACTCCATGAGAACTTCCCACTCAGTCTAGGAACTCAGCTCAACTTCAAATTAGCAAAAACAAAAGAATCAGTGCTGGAGAGATGGCTCAGCTGGGAAGGACAATTGTTCTTCCACAAGATACATTTTCAGTTTCCAGCGCCCACATGGTAGCCCACAACCATCCAGAAGTGTAATTCTAGAGGATCGGATGCCCTCTTCCAGCCTCTGCAAGCACCAGACACGCATGTGGTACACACACACACACACACACACACACACACACACACACACACACACACGGAAAACACTAAAGCATATAAAGTAAATCTTTAAAACTTAAAAAACTCAACCCCCCCCCATTTCATGGTTACATAGTCTTCCACTTTTGCTTTGTTTGTTTTCAGTGTTTTGGTAAGCACTGTCTAGCTTAAGTCACCAAAGTATTCTGGGTGGTGGATACTATCAGTTCTGTCTCACAAATAAAGAAATTAAGATGCAAGACTGCTTAAGTAATTGTGTGCCAACATGTGTAGATGGAGGCTCCATTCTTCTAGAAACAGCTCCTAGCTCTTACCACACTCCCCATCTTTCTTTGTAAGTCAATATATTAAATGTTCATTTGGGGCAAACTTTCACGGCATTTTTAGTCAGTAGGAAATAGGCATGGGATTTTCTCCTTCAACAATATCTATCATCCATTCATATCATTTATAAACTGAAGACCATGGAAGAAAGCAATCTATTATCCTATTGACTTCATTTGCTTTTGTCAAATAGGCTGTCCACACAGCTGATTTATGCAGATGTTATGTTTCATATTCTCCCCATACATTGGAAATTTGTTTCAAATGTCAAAGAGTTTTGATATTTTAGGTTTTACACTTCATGGATTTCTACTTGTGTGTTACGGTGTCTGCCAAGCACCAAATTTAGCACCTCTCGAGCTTTTTTGAGCCTGCCCCAAACAAGCAGCACTAGAAATTACTGCAGACAAGTTGGCCTTGTGAGATTTCCAAATGAGTTTCCAAACCAGAGAAACTGAGTGAGATAAATTTAGAAGACTTGGGGTCTTTGAGAGTCTATTTTGATACATTTTGGTGACTGGCAATGTAAAAAGCCTGTCCTGGAAACAGAAAGGGTGACCAATGTCTCACCTCCAAATAACGTTTGTCCCCAGTGAGTGGTACAAGAGCAAACTCTGCTTTGGTGAGAAATATCTTATTTTTTTTTTTCATTCAGATGTCAGGGCAGCTTCAAGTAGGTTGGGAAGAGGTTTTACTTTTGTCATTTTTACACATTTGTTATTCTACTAGATTTTTTCTTAACAATTTATATTTTCCTGAGGTTTTTACTGAGACCCACAATCAGATCAATTGTTTAAAATTAGTATTATCACAGTAAATAACTGTTCTGTGAATTGCAGGTTGGAAAAGGTATCTGTTGCACAGACTCACTTATAGTAGTGAATTCATTACAAGATGATCAATAAAGCATTATATATATATATATATATGACCCATCCATCAAAAGTAGGAAATCTTTTCAATGAAATAAACTATTTATAGAACACCAGGAATGCCATGGGTATTTCTGGAAAGCAAAATATCAATATGTTAAGAATTCATGCCTTTTGGCATGATTCATCCCCCTTAATGAATTTCAAGACTCTCTTACAATATGTTATCTCTAAAACAGGCAATGACATACTCTAAAGGTATTCAGAATGCCAGCATGAGTGAAAAGTTACAAATTATCTATAAGGAGTAGCTCAGTAAATCCTTGTATAGTAACTCAGTGAACTATTATGTAGCAATTAAATAGCATGCTGAAGGTTTTAAAAGTTACAATGATGAATGAAATCTCATTTCTATTGGTTATTTAGTTATATAAAACCAACCTAACCTTTTAATTTATACAATCAAGTGTTGTTAGTATATAATGTTGGGAGAGAATGTAAAACCTTTTGTGTGCTACAAAGTATCTGTGAAAATGTGTGTGTGGATACAGGAGAGACCTGAAAAGAAGGCAGAAATTAGCTCCAAAGGATCAAATCCATAAAGTATTTGTGCATGAACCCTTTTGAGATTTTCCTGAGATAGCATTAGCTTGTCTTTAAGAATAAAGCAATACTTGAGCTACTTACAGAACTGTGTATTCAGCTGTTTGGAATTAAAATTAGCATAAAATGTATTTTTAGAATTTCCAACTTTAAGTTCTTTCCCTTCCAACTCTAGCCATATTTTCCTAACAAAGTAGACTCTGGGCATGCACATGCAGTCTTCCATTTTTTTCTTCCCCCTCCCCTCTGAGCATTCCGTCCCTCTCCCTTTATGGGGACAGACCACTGCCATCATTTAGAGACACTGGAGGGCAAACTTTCCTGGGGAGCTGTTTCTAACTTCCCTGAAAAGCTTTAGCCCATTGTCCTCCTGCCTTCCACATTGTCCTAACTGGTATAAATCTTGTTCAGGGTGTGGTGTGATCATCATCATAACAACATATTAAACATTTATTAGGGATTTCACTGTACCATTTATACCATATTATTAAATTCTCATTGAAGCCCTGCGAATCAGAAACTGTCATTATCGTCATTTAAAAGAAGAAGAACTGACAATCAGGAAAGTTTAAACATCCCGATCCCATGTCTCATGCTTTTAATCACAATGCCACGGGTACTTACTTCTCTTTGTACCCTTAAGCTTGATATTTTAGCATCCAGAAGAGATTAGTAACACCTAAAATCAGTCACACTGTTTCAAATAAACATTGCCTGTATATTTTACATCATCTCTGTCACTTAAAAGCTTCATCTCTGTTTATTACTTCCCTAAATAGTTCTTTTTGATCCTCTTCATGCTTTGGGCTAGCTTCTGAAGACTCAGTCATGAGAAACAGTAGTCAATGGGCTGGTCCTCAAAGGGAGGATTATCTATCCAGAATACACACATTTACCAGAACGACACATGCAGCCAGTGCTACAGCTCTCTGGAGCATAGGCACACAGTGCTAAAGGAGAAGGTTATAGAGGGGTTTTCCTTGAGAAAGTGAAGATAAAAATGAGATCTACACAGAATCAACTAATCAGGGCTCATAGTGGCTGACAGAAATTAAAGCAACAATTAGGGAGCCTGCATGGGTCTGACCTAGGTGCTCTGCATGTATGTTCCGGTTGCAGGATTCCTAAGAGTGGGAGCAGGGGCTGTCTCTGACTCTTTGGACTGGTTTTGGAACCCTTTTGTTCCTACCAGGTTGCCTCATCCAGCCTTAATATGAGGGGATGTGCTCAGTCTTACTGCAACATGATATGCATGTTTGGTTGATATCCCTGGGACGCCTGCTGTTTTCTGAAGGGAAATGGAATTGAGGAGGAGTGGAACTCAGGCAGAGGGGAGGTGAGAGGGAAGGACTGGAAGGAGAAAAGGGAGAGGAAACTGTGGCTGGGATGCAATATATGGGAGAAGGATAAATATTTCAAACGGAGGTCTTTGTAGAAAACGAGGTTCGGACACTCAGGACTTGACTATTATAGAGGTAAAAGTGAGGTTATTTGCCATTGAGAAAGCAAATGTCCGTGAATCTAAAGTTCAGTAAAAATAATCTAAGGTGAGGATATAAGGTAGGGAATGATCATCACGGGATATGATTTAAACATCAAATGAATGAAATCTCCATGGAAGTAACTGTAAGAGGAAGGACCTTGTTTTGACTTATGTATGATGTAGATGAAATATCAACCAGACCAAGCAGAGACCAGTGCAGAGAGAATACAGTGCTACTAAGCAGAGACCAGTGCTACTGGTGGGGGGCGGGGGGGGGGGGGGAGTACTGTCTGAAGCGTAACTGAGTGGATCAGGTCTATCAAAATGAATGAGTGATCAGGTGGGTCAGGCACTGTCAATAGGTCCAATAAGATGGGGACAGGGAGCGGACTTTGACTTAACAACCTGACAATCATGGATGGCTTTCACCGTTTTAATGGAATGGCAAGGTCAAAGGTCTGCCTGACCCCACTGAGTTCAAGAGTAAACTGGAGCAGACGAATTGGTGATGCGAATGCAGAAGAAAAATGGAGCGGTGTTTCCCGGGAAGAAGTCAGAGAGAAGGGAGGTTTCCCTTTTTTACTTTCCCAACACAAAAGCACATTCACATGTGACAGGAATAACACGGGAGAAAGGTCCACACTGAGAATGCCAGAGAGAGAAGGAGAAGATGCTGAGGCAAATCCTGTGGCTGAAGAAGAAGATAAGGAAACAACTAGGTACTGAAGAGATGGGACTGCCCTTCAGCTGGAGCTCAGACAAGGCATCCATAGCAAAAGACAGAAGAGATAATATGTCCAAACATGGGAGGTGACAAGATGGCATGGTAGAGCTTGTAGAAGATTGCTTCTGATCAAAGCCACTTTCCAAGTAAATCAGAAAGCTGAATGAATTGGAAATAAAGGTAAGTGGGAAAGTTTTATAAACTTGACGGGCAACAAAACTGATGCATGAAGCAACCATTCACGAGACACAATGGGTGTGCTAGGGAAATTTACCGTGGTTGACTGGTCAACTAGAAGGCCGCTTGATGCCCATAGAGTTGGGTTTAAAAGTAAATATTGGGGTGATTTTCTTAAGCCTGGAGAAAAATGTATTTGCAGAGTTGAAAGACAGTTGGATAATAATTGAATAATGGGGGGAGAATAATGGAGAGGAAGGCAAGGGAGTTGGAGAAAGGTGAGCAGTAGATATGCAGAATAATGTAGAAAGGGACAAACTACATGTCCTTCTATATATGTGTAGTATTGAACTAAAAGTATTGGAGAAAGTTAGAGCAAAACAGGAGGGGTACTTAGAGAACAAGAGGCTGAAAGTTGATATTCAAACTCTCAGAAGTGCCTATGACAATGGGGACACGTCAGCAGTTTAACTATTAGAGTCGGTTATGGGAGAAATAGTCCAGGATGAATGGTTTTTCTAGTTAGTGTGGAAATCCTAAGGAGTGATGATAAAAAAACAGTGACAGAGAGGACATAAGAGTGACATGCTGTCTTCAAAGAAGCTCTGTATTGAAAGGGGATTCTACAGATGATCATGACAAGACCAGAGACAGACTGTTCATAGAACTGGAGGTTTAGACTTACAGTTTTAGGAGGAGGGGAGGAAGGACAATGACTTGGAGGTTGAAGTGAAGAGTGAGAACATCTCTCCCTCCGCAGTGGCTACCGGTGCAAAGGCAGAGAAGAGAAGCAACTCTGTGGACAGGTGGGACTTCATTATATTCCTTGCTTTTGAGTCCTAATTGGAGTTCAGCGTCTCAGATTCAACTGGAGGCTGGTCGTCAACTGAGCTAAGATGGTGTCCTCTCATCAGTTTTGAAAATAAAGAAAGTTATTGCAACAGAACAGTGCAAAAGAAACATTGTAATGTTGTGAGTGAACATCCTAGTGGGCTGTTAAGCCACACTCTATCACAGATGGGAATGTGGAGACAAGCTAAAGGATATAAGCAATCACTCCCCAAACAAGCCAGAGGCTATACTCAGACTCTGTTTAGAGAAGGAGCTAGGAAGGGAAATGGGAGACAGCGGGATGTCTATTATTAGTAAAACACTAACAACCAATGCTGGGCTTATGGCTTAGCCAGTAAAACACTTACTTTGGAACCACAGGGGCCTGTGTTAGATCCCTAGCAATCAAGTTAGTGAAAAAAGAGCCAAGAGTGGTGGAAGATACACTAAGACCCCTGGCTCACTGGCTGTCCAGCCTAGCCTAATTGGTGAGCTCCAAGCCAAAATGAGAGAACTTGTCCCAATGGAGATACAGGGTATCCCTGAGGGTGATACACAAGGTTGCCATCTAGCCTACACACATGCACACATACATGAGCATATACAGAGAGAGAGAGAGAGAGAGAGAGAGAGAGAGGGAGGGAGGGAGGGAGGGAGGGAGGGAGGGAGGGAGGGAGGGAGGGAGGGAGGGAGGGAGGGAGGGAGGGAGAAAGAGATTTTTAAAAACACAGTGACAGTGGAAAAGAGAAGACACAGTAGTAGTCCTAATCTCTGAAGGAATCAAGATCATTCACTGAATGAGAAGAGTGCCTTGAGAATAACACATTTCCCACTATTCTTATTTAAGTGTAACCATTCTTTTCTACGCCACAGAGAAGGTGCTGTGTGACAACCCAGCAGAGTGAAATACAGAACTTTCCTCGAAAAACCCTAGGCTCTTGATGTGCTGAGGAACTGAAATTTACATTTCATTTCATTGTAGGCGTTATGTGACAATATTCATAAATTGGATACCCTATTGAATCATATTGTTCTAGAGCTTGCTGGCAAGGTAGGAACGAGATTGGTAGAGAATCAGAAAATTCTAGGGCAACCCAGGTGAGAGACCTGCAGTCCCACCCCCTTCACGCATGTTCTTTAGCTGGTGAGGTGATCTGTAAAGGCCCAAGGCCAAGGTCTTCACCCTTCAGGAGAGTGTTTGTATTCCCATTCACCCCGATTACAGATCCTTTCCAAGTACCTTATTAGACGCGTGTTTAAAATGTCAATCTGGTTACCCCAAAAATGTTACAGCATGCCCTTAGAGTTGTCCCTAGAAACTGAAAGATGTCCAAACTGACAGAGATTGAAAACTCTGCAAACAGATAGGTTACTCGTGTGAGTTATTAGAAAAACACTATAATTCAACTAGTAGTGACAGAAAGTCATTTTTAATAAAGGAAACAGAAGAAAAAATACAGATTTTTAAATGAGAGTTTATTTGATTTTCCTTTTGCATAAATGGATTTTATGTACTGAAAAGGTACCTAATTTTGATAGATCTGCCTAGAACTTGTTTTTACAACCGATGGCTATTGGAGCCAGTCTTCCACTGATTTCTTTTCTGAAACTTCCAATTGAAGATGACATCAATATTTATGTGAACTGGGAAAAAGAAACGAGGCACGGGGTACATAAAACTGATTAATGTAAACTGGAGAGGAAAACCCTAAAACCAAATCTAATGATCCATCAAACAAGAATCACTCTTCCCTCTTAACAATGCGAGTGCTGCCAATTGGAAGTCGGGGCTTAAATCATGCAAAATAGGAGGGGGAAGCAAATGTGTGACTCTCAAAAAGGAAAAGAAGTGGAAAACCTCATTAAAACCAAAGAGCTAGAGAATGATAGTGAACTCAGAACAAAACTGGCATCATCCTCCAATTAGCTGAATACCTTAGAGAGGACTGTGTGCCTGTGTGCCATATTTAAATTCGCTTTCCTGGTAAAATTGCTATATGCCACAATTCAAAACTGCAGCTGAGAAATCACCCTTTTTAGCTTTACAGATGATAACCTAATTCCGACTATTTTTATCTACTTGGTAATTCAAGGGATGCACACTATATATTATTTCCCTAAGAGTCAAAATTATATTTAGAATTAAAATTGGTTTTATGTAGTTCAAGTTATTGCGCCCGAAAGCAATGAGTCACGCACCAGAAGTACACAGATTTGGGAGGCATACACAGAGCCATTTACTGCTCAGCAAGAGCTCGCTTTGCCCCTTAGCTTGAAGAACAAGCTTTAGAAATACTGTACACCTAATGCGGGCGGGAACAAGGTCACCTCTATTCTATTTCAAAGGTGCCATAGGCCTTTTGTCTTCTTTCTTCGAGCCCTTGGATAGAATGATAATGGGGGAAAGATTTAAACATGGTGTAATTACATTCTACGTTATGCTTCATATGTAAAAGTAGTGGGACCAACCCCCCTTGCAGGCAGTTCTTTCTGCTCTGAAAGAGGATTCCGTAGTCCTAACATATTTTTGTTCTATTACTATATAGCCATGATTTAAAAGAACAAAATAAAATGTGAAGTATATGAGAGACAGGATAGAGAGTGGGATGGGGCTGTTCATAATAAAGTTTTTACACATGACCTTGGTCTCATTGTCCCATTGTCCTCCCATCCTCAAGTCCTAACCAGAACCACCCTGCTTAGTTTCTGAGATCACACATGTAGAGGTTAGGATGGTCTAAGATAGGTTATTACATACTGCACCAACCATCCAGACCTCGCACCGCCTTTAGGGCCTGCACTTTTTGCAAACTCACCTTGCGCCGTCACACTCACAGACTATAGAAGTGATGAAGCACCTGCCCCATGCCATATGCTGGGCTCATTTCTTTTTATAGGTCTGTTGTTTAATCCTCACAGAAGTGCTGTGAGGCATGGCCACTTCACAGGTGCGAAAACAGAAATCTGAGCAACCAAGGATTGTTTCCAAGATCATACAACTGTTGGGAAAGGGGCCAGAGTTTGAACACAGGCTAAAACAACCCCCAAGCCCCTGCTATGTTTCCTACAGCTCATGCCGTCTGTGAGTATGAGTGTGTGTGTGTATGTGTGTATGTGCAAGCACGTGCGTGCGCGTACACACACGCATACATGCGTGTGTCTTCTAACCATTTCTACTTTGTTAGTTCCATCATTGATGAAAAGGACAGGTGACACTTCTAAGCCTACTCATGGACACACATCCTGTGATTACTCTATCAAAATATTTTAAGATCAAATGTCTCCATAAGAGGATTGTTGTCTTTTGGGCACTTAAAACAATCAATTGTCTATCTTAGTTCCAAAATGTCTTTGCATTTAAATGACCCATGGCCCTACATAAGATAGCCCTAAGCTTGATCATTAAAACCAACATCAGCATTGCTTAGCAGTTATCAGGGAACATATATGGAAAGAGACAGCAGAAAAGCACCCTCAGGGAAACCATATTTCAAATCATGAATTGGAGCAACAGATCCCAAAGGTAGTCAAAGGAATCCTACTTCCAACAGTAGCACTGAACCCTCTCAGACTAGTTGTTCTGTCCAGAGGGTGAGTTTCCAATTTGAAAATAAACAAAAATATTCAGAAAGCATTAAAGAGTGTCCAAGATATGGGGACGTCATAGGCTGATTTCCAGAGAGACGCATAGTCCAGGGAGACAGTCACAATCTATGCTGTACCAGACTAGACTGTATTTTTGGGAAAGGGAGAGTCATAGCAGGCTGGAAAAAAAAAACAAGAGAACCCAGCAGTCCAGTAGTTTTAACAATTCTGCAAAGCTGTGGAGACAAAAATGGATTATGAGGCCACTCAGTCAAAATGAGGGGCTGACATTCTGGAGAAAGAGAAAATCACAGAGAAGCAAGTTCGACATTTCAACATTCTGCACATTTCCACTCTTAGCATTTAAAAACACTGAGCTGCACAAAGTAGCAATCAGACAAGCCAAGTGGAAATCCATAGCTTAGTTACAAAAATGGTAACTGGAGATTTCTGCAATAACATCTTGCTAGAGAGATGAAATTTAATATGAGCCCATACCCAGGAAAAGGACCTCAGAAAATTCTCCCAAATTTTCAGTTGAGATAAGGAAAGACTAGATCTAGGAACAAACCAGAAATGCAGAAACACAGAAGGACTCAAAGACAATTTGGGATCATCTCAGCCTTGATTAGGTCAAAATGATCTAGTCCTCTAACTGGCCAGCAAATGTAAGGTTAATCTTTTGTGGAAGAAAAGAAAATAATCTAAAATTACCATTTTATTTTAAAGCAATCTAAAATTACTAGTCATACCAGAAGACAGGCTCTGCGCCAAAATCTAAAGTAAAAACACAGACAATAGAAAGAATCATATTGCTAATCAGAGAAAAGTTGGAGCCAATGAGACACTGGTTTTAAAATAACTGTGGTTACTATATTTACGAAAATCAATAAGATGAACTCACCAAAGAAATGTAATCTATGCAAACAAATCAAATTGTAATTTTATTTTAGAAACAAAAACATAATAATAAAATAGCAGTTTATAATTTCCTAAGAGATTTCATAACAAACTCACAACAACAGAAGTGAGGCATGATAACACGGAAAACAGATTAGTAGAATTTATGCAGTAAGAATGAAAAATGCAAAAAAAAAAAAAACCATGCAGAACAATCCAAAGATGTAACATTCCCGTAGTTGGAATTCCAGGAGACCATAAGGGCAGAAGCAATTCTTCAAGAAATATTTGCTAAAATTGCATAACAGATAATCAAGCCATAGATTAGTGAGACTATGGGGGAAATAGGCAAGAACCCCACAACTAACATAACTGTCAAACTACTAGAAAGGACTACAGAGTGGATCTTCAAGGAAGCCAGAAAAAAAGGCAATGACTCAAAAGGAGCAATAATAAAAATGACAGATGACTTTTCAATAGAAACTAAATAAAAAAGGATACATGAAGTGAATAACTTTAAAGTATTGAAACAGCTGCCAACCTTAGAATCCTATACCAGCAAGAAATAAAAGCTTTGTTTTGGAACTAAATCATCTCCAGAAAATTGATACAAAAGAACATTTTTTCTGGCAGAGAAAAAAACAAAAAACTCAGTCAAAATAGGAAGATGAAGGCAAAGATGGAGCCCCAATAAAAGAAATAAATAAGACATCAAGTACAAACAAATATCAATTGTCTGAAACAATATTAAAAGTTTGAAGACTTTAAAATGGAGGCATCACATACTTGAAAAGTAAGACAAAGATAGAAGGAAGTAAGCAAGTGACATGAAAATTATTCAAGGAACTTGTATTTTCTAGGAAATAGCAAGGTCCTAAATTACAATAGGAAACCTGCTGTACTTTCTAAGGTAACTACTGACATGACTATTTAACAATACAACTAGGTTTTAGAATTAATGCTGGGATGAAATGTATTTTGCACATGAGGACTTGAATTGTGAAGACGAGTGATTCAAGTGTCCATTAGAAGTTTAATCTGAATATGGCCTGAAAAAAGAATAGAGTCAAGAGCATCAATTAATAATATAGAAAATAGATACCCAATCCACAGATACCAATGTTCCTTTGTTGAAATAATAAACAGTGGTAGGTCTGAAGAAGACCAAGAATAAAAATAAAATAATAATAATAATAATAGCAATAAAAACAGTCAAATTGCAAGAAGGAAAAGTATCCCTATGTAGTTTGAAGATATTAAAAATAATGAGGAGACCACTACTAACCATTTAATATTAATACATTTGAGAAATTAGTAAGATAAGAAAAAAATCCTCTTGGAAGGACAATTTATGAAATCTGTCACTGAGAAGAAGAAAAGAAAACTTGTGAAGCATCTAATTAAAGGAGATTCATAATCTGAAACCTGTATGCAAAGAAAACTCCATATGTAGATATCTTCACTATTGAATTATATGCAATATTCAAAGATTAAAAATAACTTTCATGTAAACATATAAAATGAACAGAAAAAGAAAGCCTCCTATTTGTTTCCTTAGCCTTCTATGACCTGGACTTCAATATCTGGCAAAGACATCAAAGGAAGAAAAAAATTACAGGCTAGTTCCTCTCATGAACATGAGTAAAAAATGTGTTAAGTAAAATACTAGCAAAAAACTCTATCTACGTATACAAATAACTATAAATCTCTCTAATAGTCCAGAACATATTTTTTTATTTTCAAAAATCAATCAGTGTTGTTTATACACTAACAAAACACAGTAGAAATAGCATAATTTAATTGATGAAGCTTACACATTCATGATAAGAATGGGCACTACTACAACTGAAAATAATGTAATTTCAATTTTTAACCAAGGATATAAAGTGATTTAAAAAATGAAATGCATAATGCTTAAAAATACAGAACAGGACAATATTAGGAAGAGATGCAGCACTTCTAAGAAGCCATAAAGTTAGAAACAATATCAGTCTGTGTCCCGTCCCCGTCCTTCCCCTCCCCCCGCAATTCATATATTTAATAAAAATACAACAAAATAGCCTAATAGGGGTTGTAGATGTAAATATGCAAGTCAACAATCTAACTGTAAAATTTACAAAAATGCAAAGGCAAAAATAATCAAGACAATCATGAAGAAAAAAAGGGAGAGCAGAAGAGCAAAAAATTCAGGTTGTTGCATATCAATGATAACTCTAAAGGTCTTAGAATTAAAAGAGTAAGGACTATGGTATTAGATGTAGACATACATTAAACACATGAGTCAAAATGATTGCACTGAAGCAAGTGTAAAGAAGTATAATTTTGTCAAAATTGTAACAAAAGCAACAACTGTTGCAAAAGTCATAGACAAAAAAAATCAATTCCTGCTAATTATGAACCTATACTCTTTGAAGCAAAATAGTAAACATGGCTTTACTCATTTTTCCCAATTTTTTACTCATATTTTTCTAAAATTAGCTACTTGCCTTGTTGCTACAACAAAATACCTGTCATAAGATACTTAAGGGAGGAAGGGGTTGTTTAAGCACAGTCCATCATAGCAGGGAAATCATGGAGGGAAGCTAGAGACATTTGGATCACATGGCATCTAAGAACAGGAAGCAGATGGAGATGACTACTCATATTCAGTTTTCTTCTTCCTTTTTACTCAGTCCAGGAATCTAGCTTATGAACTGGTACCACACACATTTAGGGGTTATCTTGCTGTTTTTCTTCGACTTAGTGGCTACACCTGAATCTACTATTTTAACTATAGCCTGGCAGACTTTCCAGTTCAGCCAGCACCAGCTATGCTGCTGTCAGAAAATGTAGTTTTTAGCTAATTCTTTATTGTTCTATTTACCCATAAAGACTCAGGAGTCAGATGTTGGGGGTGAAAACTTGCTAGCTCAGAGAGGCCAAGAAGCAACCAGCTGATCTTCCTTTTTGGATGGAGACCTAGCAAGAAAGTGTCTCTCCAGTCATCCCAAACCAAAAAGACTGTCAAACTATAAATCCTTTCTTTACCCCTTCCTGTGTGTCTCCCTGTCCATCTTTCTGGCTCCTCTGTACTCTCTATGACTAATTTCTATCAACTAGTTGTTGACTCTACCCACTGATCCAAGGTTGATTTTATTAAAATAGTCTTGGCTTTTACATCAAGATCAAATATCCTGCAACCGTGTCTTTCTACTTAAATTAACCTTATCTACTGCTTTTATCAATAAATGCTATGCTGATATCTTGGATCTGGGCTGACACCTGAGGCCATGTTGGTGTCTGAGGGACATGCAGCCACCAGGACTATATAGATCTGGGTGGCCTGTGTGCTTTCACCTGGCAGGGGCCGTGGTGACATCCAGTCTATGACCCTACCTCAGCCAGGGTCTATGTTGACATCCATGGCTCCTGTTACCATCAAAGTTCACATGGATGCCAAGGGGCTGGGCTGACACCTGGGACTGTGTTGGAGTCCAGGAAACACAATTCTGCTAAGCCCATAAAGATCTGAGTGTACTGCTACCTGGAGCCATGGTGACATCTTGGCCCAAGCTACTGCTAAGGACAATATCTGGTCCATGGTCCTGCAGCAGCTGAGGTCTGTGTTGATGTCTAAGGGCCCTGCTGAGCTGTCCCAGCCCCTCACTGACTGAGGTAGAGCGTATCACCCCTAACAGGAGAGCTGCCACCCCCACCCTCTCTCTCTCTCACACACACACACACACACCCAGTAGAAGCACAGATTAAGATACATGGGACTAGGATAATATAGGTTAATTTTATTTGGGGAGAAGTCACTTATATGAGAAACCGATAACCCACAAGTTCCAGTTCTGAGGATCAATTCCCTGCTGCTCTTCATGACCCGACCTGAACCAAGCTAGAGCAGGCCTGTCACAGATCCCAGAACAAATCCCACACACTCACGCATGCTCCTGTGACCACGCCCAAACAAGTGTAGTCAGTGCCACAGGTGTGTCTGGTAGATCTCTCACTACATCCCCCTCCCCCCCCCCCGACACACACACTTGGAAAGCAGGCCCCACACCTCACCACAGATGTGGAAGAGTTGGCTCTGTCCCTCGCCTGAGGGGAGTGTGGTCCCAGTGGCCTTGACGGACCAACTCAGCTATCACTCAGACACACACCCAGGGCTTGAAGTTGGCACCCCCCAACACCTACCCCTTTTATGACCTTCTAGAGCATGTGAAGGAACTGGTCCTGTGGAACCATAGCTGTTGGATCTCCATGACTTGGGGCAACAGCAGGATATCTGAAAGGAGTTTGGGTGAGGGTTCATTGTAGATGATGTACCAAAAGGCAGAGGCCCTGAACCCAAGAAGCAACTCATTATGCAATGGACATTTGCAAATATAGTGGTGTGGATAAAGGATATAATGTGTGATATGCAGCAGCTCACAATGCCACTGAGACAAATGAAGAAACAATAGAGAAGCAGCAAGGACTGAGACGTGAAGTGTTTTGTTTGTTTTTTTGCTTGCTTGCTTTTGTTTTGCTTTTTTGTTGGGTTTTGATGTTGTTGTTTGTTTTAATTCATAGTTTTATTTTTTACTTCTATAATTTTTTTTCATGGTTGACATTACAACAGTAAAGGATGGATATGGAGGGACTGGGAAATGAGTGGGATTGGGGTGCATGATGTCAAATTCCTAAAGAATCAAAGAAAAGTTATGTTCAAGAAAAGAAAATTAACCTAATCAAGATAATCTCTTGCAAACATGCCCAAAGATGTTTCCAAGGTGATTCTAAGGGCCATCAAACTAGCACTCATGATTGGCCATTCCAGGTGCATTTCCATAATCTCAGGTTAAACAACTCTTCTTAGATGTAACCCAAACACCATTATTCAGGAAGTGATCAAAGTGGACTTTAATAAAATTAAGAACTTCCACTCTTCCTAGTTATTATTAATAAAAACATAAGCCACAAAAATAAAAATGTTTTTAAGTGGTGAACAAAAGGCCCTTGGCCAGCCATAGACACACACACACACACACACACACACACACACACACACACACACATCTCAGAGTTCATGTTGTATACATATTTTTACTATAGAATTGTCTTACTCTGTGACTTAGAAATCCTGCTTCTTCTTATGTAGATATGTAAGTGTGCCAAAAGCTTATTTACAGCAAGCTGCAAAACCAGAAATGATTCAAATGTCAATTGACAGTGGAATGTGTAATGAAACATTACATAATGACAAAATGGAATGGTCTTGTAATCAACAATACAAATGAATCCTACAAGTGTAGTATTAAACAGAAAAGGTTCAACAGTGCATATTATATTCTTGCCCATCTATAAAATTAAAACACAAAGGACTGGAGAGGTATCTCAGTGGTAGAAAATTTGCCTAGCAAACATGAGGTCTTCGGTCCATTCTCAAATGTAGGCAAAACCAGTATTTTGTGAGAGTAGATAAAAATTTGAGAGGAGACCCTTGGTGATAGAATGCCAAGGAATCTTCTTTGTATCTTCCTACCTGTAGTGTCTACACAGGTATGTTCCCTCTGTACATGCATTGAACTATTCTGCTACTTCACCAGAAAGAGTAGTTTTGTCGTGAAGTCATTGACATGTCATTACATACACAGAATGGTTATAATAACAATGACAATAGCTTCCTAAAGTGGAGCTTTGGGGTACAACTACACTACTTTCTATTGTCAGAGAATTTTATTTTATTTAAGCCTTACATCAAAACCTCTAGAAGAAACCCTACCCCACCACCATGTTGGAGGTAAGAGTAAATAGAAGAACCAAGTTTCGGTAATTACCCAAGATCCTAGCCATGGGATGGGGATTTAAGTGGGGAATGAAGAGTCATTTGGTGGGCTTTTAGGAAGTGAAGTCTTCGTCTTATGGAAAGAACTGCCTGCTGATGACTTGTCTCTAGATCAATACACCACAATGGTCAGTAATTGCAAAGTCATGCTAGTTGACCTTTAGATAACTTGAAAGCAACAGGTATTTACTGCATGGTTGAATTAAGTATGAAAAGCTTGTACCAGATCCTGAGAACTAAAATGATTCTGAAAATCTCCATAGTACTTTTAGAATATCACCTACATTTGAGAGAGTTCCTGTGTGAGATGGAGTCTACATCCCATAATTTCACTGTGGGTAGGATTCTGTCTACCCCAACCATTTAGGTCTGAGAACACATGCATATATTTCTAAGTGACTTACTTTACTTATGTCACCAATGATGGCTGGTATGTAACAATAAAGAATGAGAAGGATTGGTTTCCATATTTTTCTCCTGTATACCTGTGTCTCAGTCACTTAAAACATTTGTAGAAATAGCAGATTGGGGTTGGAAAAATGACTCATCAGGAAAGAACAATTGTTGCTCATGCAGGGGTTCCAGGTTATGTTTTCAGCACCACAGTTCTGAGATATCTGATGTGCTCTTCTGACTGTTGCAAAAGCATGGTACTCTCATGGTGTATATACATACATGTAGACAAGTGCTTATACACATAAAATAAATCTAAAGGGGGGGCAAGGAAAGAGCAGGTCTATAGAGCCTCTCTATTACTTTTAGAATAATAGTTTGAGAATGAGTTCCAGGAATTTGCATATTATCCAACACCTGAACAATTCATAAATTAAAGCATGACTACTGCTCTTAACTAGCAAGGGGTCAACCATCAGTTGATGTGTGTGTATCAGGGATGGGGGAGGAGGTAAGGGTGGATCAATGTACAGAATATAAAGAATTAAAGCTGTAGAAAGTCTAAAGATCAAAAACAATTTGTTGCATAATGTGTTACCAGAAATGACAAAGAAGTGTGCATGGGCAACCAAAGAGTAGATGATCATACCTTTCTTGTTGGATCAGTGTTGTGGCTGAATGCTTACTGTTGCTCATAGGTGCCTATGTTTGAACATGTGGTCCTCTTTGGTCCTATTTGGGAAGGTTATAGAACATTTTCAAAGTACAGCCTTTTTGGAGGAAGTGGGACACCACTAGGAGGACTTGAGTTTCAGAAGCCTGACCCTACTTCCTGTTTTCTTACTGTTTCCCACTTCCTGTCTTCTTTCTGTTTCCTTTTCCCATTTCCTGTCTTCTTTCTGTTTCCTGTTCCTACTTCCTGTCTTGTTTCCTGTTCCTACTTCCTGTCCTCTTTCTGTTTCTTGATCCCACTTTCTGTCCTCTTTCTGTTTCCTGATACCACTTCCTATTTTCTATTTCCTGCCCTTTTTTTTGTTTCCTGGCTATAAATGCAATGCAACCAGTGTCTCACACTTCTAATGTCATTCCTTCTCTGCCAGGGTTGACTATATATCCTATGGAAATGCAAGTCAAAATGAATTCTTCATCCTTTAAGTAGCTTCTGGATACAGTAATAAGAATGACTAAGGTCACCTTCAGAAAGCTTAGGGCATTATTTTTGAGTCCTAAAACAAAGGTACTTAATCATATTCCAAGAGAGTCAAGCCCGAATACGTCTATGTAAAAGCAGATTCAGCTTAATGTGAATGACTGCCTACACCACCAGACCAAGATGACACTACAGACTGACTTGAGGTGAGGCGAGGAGCTGGAGAACAATAACCATCTGAGGGATTTTAATTGGGAAAATTGTGGTCAAATTTGCATTTACCAAACTACAATACTAACAATCCTATTAGAGTAGCTCAAGCAAAAACTAAAAATTAAAATACCAAGGGAAAAATGGAAGTAGAGAGGAGGGCAAAATGACAGCTGTCACACAGGAAGCTCCAAGAAACTTGACTTCTGTTGAATGCTGAAGTTAGAGCCAAAGTCTAATATTGTTTCTAGATCTCTCTCATAAAATTAAAAAGAAAAAGAAAGTTAAAAAAATATGAACTCCCAAACCTCTGCCTAGAAACCACAAACCCACAAGACAGGGAACCTGGTAAACTTTTTCAAAAATATAAAAAGAGTAGGAATTTCTTGTTAGTATTGATTGGCATTGTTAGTCCACAACCTACTTCTATATATTTTTTGGAGAATTTTCAAAAAAGAAAAACTAAAAATAAAATATGGGAGTTTGTTGTTGTTGTTTTGCTTTTTTGTGCTTTGTTATGTTTTTTTTTAACCACAAAGTCTAATGGAATTCATTTCCTCTGCAGAAAGAATTTGGAATTAGAAAACTAAACAGTCTACATTTGGAGGCCCTATCTGACTGTTCCTCTAGCTGATACACTGTTGTTGTACAAAGCTGGACTACACATGAGCTTTTGTTCAAATTACACAAGAAGAAAGATATGATGAAATACAGATCGTCCTTGATTGCTCTATCCACTCAGATGACTAAAAACAGGATAAGTGTGTACAAAATCTTGAATCTGTGAAAGTCATTGCCTCTGAAGTCTCCAAGTAGGCAGCAGGCTGGCCAAACAGGGCTGTTCAGTCACAAATTCTAAGCCTAATGAAGTGAGAAGAACATAGTGTAGATACAAATTAAAATCTCCTTACAGAGAATACACAGTATTTTTTTTCTTTTTGTATGCTTTCTTGCTTTATGTGGAGAAGAAAGTATCTGTTGAGATGAATTACCCTTTTATGTTTTAAGTCAACACAGTAAACCTGCTATTGACCACAAGAAATAGCCAGCCAGCAATTCTAATCCGTTATTGAAACCTTTGGCTTCTGAAAGACTATTTTTAGATCCTTTTAATGATTATTGTTGAGCAGGTGAAGCACTGTTCTAAGAGAAAGAAAGGGGACTTGCTTAAGATAATTATTAGCCAGACCATGGTTTTGCTGTAGGTTTTGTTTTTGTTTTGTTTCTTACCTTTGTCTCCAGCACATTTAAATTTTCTGGAGGTTGCATTTTCCTGCCAACCATCTGGTAACTAAGACTGTTTACTGAAAAGGGACAAATTCACTCGGAAATGAGCCTTTAATGTAAGCAGTGACTTTGTTAACTTACAAAACTAAATAGAAAACTTTCAATAATACATGACTCAACCTAAAACCTGATTCCCACTCTTTTATACCAGCTCCGAGTAAAATAGAAGCTAAAATGCATCTTCTTTGACATAGACCTTCAATGAGAAAACAAGGCATTATTCAACACATTCTAGCAATAAGTCATCTATCACTCAACATCCACTTAGTCTTTGGCAGCTCTCATTTAGAGTTCTGCAGCTCAGATAAGTCTCTCTGGCTTCGAGCGATCAGATGAAAACTCATATATATATATATATATATATATATATATATATATATATATATATATACAATTCTACTTGTGAGCTGGAGAAAGCAAAGAAATTCTTTTACAGCTATTTTCCAAAATGTGGTTGGAACAGTATGCTCAGTACATTTTCCAAATATGAATTTAATTGTTGTATTGCAAGTTTCAAAAAAATGTCATGATGTAACAACAGGAAAATGGGATTGGAGACAGGTGTTTTGGGTTTGAATCCTTGTCTTGCCACTTCCTGAGTTACTGTGAGCCAATCCATTACCCTCTCTAGTATCAGTTGCTTCACCCTCAAATGAAAGAGCAAGGGTTACCTAAGTGCAATGTATGAAAATTCCATGAAATCATAGCATGAATGCATCTGGTCAAAAACTGGCTTTAAATTTATCAATGAGATAGGCTAATAGGATCCCTAAAGGAAAATGTGCACATGGTAAAATTTGAGAAATTTGGCATAAAGGGTGGATTTGGTAAATCTAATAAACTAGTGTTAGGCCATTAATTTGACCCACTATTCATGAAGGATATTAGCAATAAAAAAAGACGACAGAGATCATTAAAACTCTCTAAACAGTCTTTACAACTTTTCTCTAAGCTTGAAAACACTCTAAAGATAAATTATTTTTAACCTAGTATTGATTTCATTTCTTTATCTTCTTTTTAAGATTAATTTATTTCATTTTATGTATATGAGTGCTTTGTCTGCACATGTGTATGTGCATCAAATGCCTGGCCCAAGGAGGGCAGGAGAAGGGAGTCAGATCCCCTGGAACTGGAGTTAACAGATGGTTATGAGCCATTTATGTGGATGCTGGGAATCAAACCCAGAGCCTCCACAAGAGGAAATGCTCTTAACTGCTGAGCCATCTCTCTAGCCCTTCTCTTTTCTTTACCCTACCCTCTTAAAGGTCAGCTCTTCTTCAAAAATCACTGGCAGTGTAAGGTGTGTCAATTTAGTTCAATTCCATAAAGAAAATAAGTTTCACATTAACTCCCACGAAGCCCAGACATTATCTGCCAATTTCTATCATGATAAGAAATTTAAGGAAACTGAGAAAACTAACACCAAATAAGAAGCCATTTAATTTGGGAGGCTCCTTTTGTGCTTCTAGATATACTACACCTTGATGTCTTTCTTACTCACTTTGAGTGGCAGTGAAAAAGAAATATCCACATACGGGAGCCATGGAGTTTCTGTTGCTCGGGTGAGCCTGTAGTTGCCCTCTCTTCAACTCCCTTCTGGGCTTCCATTCTACATCACAAATCCTGACACCAAGCATTGATTATGGGCTTAAGAGGATCCATTTCAGTTAAGATCATATTGATAACTAGGAAGTTATAAAGGAGGGGGTGATCTAGAAGTACATAGTGTCCCACACACAAACTATTATGATACATAAAGTGCTGGCATTCACTAGGACAAGGACAAAGAGCATTGACACAATGGTGAGAGAATGTTCCGTTGTCTGCAGGCACTTGAGTTCTTTTGGTTCTTTCATTTGTCTATTTTGACGGCTGCCAAACGTACTTGTGAGAAATAGAATCAACTTTTCAAATGTTCCTGAAAATCTGGAAAACACTAAGCCTTTTTTCTTTTTTTAACATTATGTGACATGTCACCAAATATGAAGAAAATAAAGGTCTTGGAGTGGTCACCCTCAAAGAAATCATGAATGTAACATGGTTGAGGATTCAATGTTTCCAAAAGCAAGCAGTTGCTCACTGATAGTTACTGACTCTCTGTTCTGCACTTGGTATTCTTCTTGGCAAAAGAAATGCAAAGAAAGATGCTGCTTTCAACAGCTTTGAAGCTGAACACAGTGGATACTACCAGAAAGGAGTTACTGAATTCTTCTTGCTTTTTAGTATACCAAAAATATCGCAAACATCGTCCCTTCAAACATGACAAACACATTAAGATAACCTAGGGCTATGTAGGTAGTAATATCTGATTCTTCTCACCTCATACAACAAGAAACAAAAGGTCAGAAAAAAATAAAATTAAAAAGCCATGGACTCCAGCTCCATATATATAGTGCAATGGTGTTCCACTTCCATAACACTGCGACCCCCTAATACAATTACTCATGTTGTGGTGACCTCGAATCATAAAATCATTTTTGTTGCTATTTCATAACTGCAATTTTCCACTGTTGTAAATGGTAATGTCTTAGCTGATCCCAGTGAAAGGGTCATTCGACCCTAAAAAGTAGAGAACTGCTGTCCTAGTGAGTGATAAGTCTTTAAACTGAAGACTGGGACTTCATTGTCAAGGTCTTTAACCACTACTCTACTGGACCTCATTTATAAATGTCTAATTCAATTACTTCTTTGAAAACACTAACCAAAATAAGAACATAAGCATTTGCTATGACCCCTCAGTAGCAATGAGAGAACATACTCCAAGAGGAGATTCTGTGCTATTGAGCCTCATTAGCCAACACTTTGAAATGCCCTTGGAAGTGACCTGATTGTTAAGTTCACCTCTGCTACACATTTGGTCCAACAGTCTTCAGGGAGATGAATCCTGCAGACTGGTGACAACAGGCTAGCAGACTAGAAACTGCTGTGGTATTCGGGCTCCTCAGCTATTCTGCACATTCCTGAAGCGTTGCCATGATAAAGTGTTCACTGATGCACAGATAACAGCATGGCCAGCAAGAGGGAAACATGAATTTTAGAACAACCTTTCAAGGTTAAATGTGACCCCACTGTGCAGGACCATGTTCAGCTATAGGATTATGAAAATAAAAGCTCCGTTTCTCAAGGGCACCGACATAAAGTTCAAGTGAAGCTTTTTGACACAGGGCTGTTAGCAGTTTTATCAGCAGCTTTCTCTAGCATTTAGCCAGTTCATTTGATAACATTAGGCAAGAGGAATTTTCCAGCAACAGCCACTCAGAGAAAACACCACCAACTTAAGAGCTGTGCTCTATTCTAATGAAGATTTGACTTTTCTTTTTTCCCAGCAACTCTTCTGCAAGAAATCTAGAAGATACAATTGACCTGGCAGTTCCTCCAAACCCACCAGAGAACCCAGTGAAGTGTCTCAACTATCCTCATCCCCTCTAACTTATTCTTTTGTTTTCATGTTGGTTTTGAGAAAAGGTCTCATTCTATAACTCAGGTTAGTCCCAAATTTCACAACAACCCTCCTGCTTTAACCTCCCGAGTGCTGGGGTTTCAGGCATAAACCATTACGCCTAACTTAATATGAAGAAGGCATGCTTAATACTCACTAAAGGAATTTTACTCAAAGTAATGAATGGGTATGTTCAAACAGTATTTATGGAGAATTTGCATTCTTGGACAACTGGACTTCCAACATTCTGGAGTAAAACTGAGTATAGTTAGTGAGCTATTGTCTATTCTTGCATCTCTTTACCGTCAAAGCTCACTTCAGAGTCCTGAGTATTGAAACAGTATATTCATCCACACATTCTATTTGTTCCTCCAAATAGCATTTCAGAAAGGTAGCCTTTCCTTCTGCCCTGCTGGCTTCGGGGGAGCAAGAATACATTTGTTTCCAAAATCACTGGAAAACGTCTTCATCCCTTTCTTGCTCTTTCACTTGAACATGTAGATTTCCCCATGGAGAATAAAGTAAGATACATGGGAGGCAAAGACGAAAGCGACTATTGGGTGGAGAGATGGTCTCTAGAGAGAAGAGAGAATGGGGGCCCCATTGGTGGTGAGAATGCGTGTCCCCTGTTAGCAGTACAGGTGGCACTCTATCTGCTAAACAATAGAGTGTGGCAACCAGTGACGTAGCCTTATCATAGTAGTCAGTGTTAGAAACAATCTTAAAAAGACTTGAAGCACATTAGAGGTTTATATAAGCTAAATATAAATATGCCATTTTATGAGGAACTTGAAGATTGTGGTAACCACAGGGGCTCACCCCAATCACATCTCATAGATCCAGAGGGACAACCGCACTGTGAAAGAAAGTAGTACCTCCAGGTGAAATGACTGCCTGGTGGATCTAGGAGTCTGGATCTCAGTGTGGAACTCCCCATTCCCACACAAACACTATGGCCTACTTGGCATTGCACATCAGACCCAAACATAGTCAAAAGCAAGTAAGGTATGGACAGTGAGAATCCCAAAAATAACCAAGACACTTCTCCAGTTTTTAAGAAAAAATATTCGCTTTCTCATGACTGTATGACTATTGACTGTTGAGTTGCAAAAAGGCTCACATAGAATCTATCTATTGGAAGGATATTTGTTTTCACTTAGAATTTAAGATTGTTCCCATACTTGAGCTCCTTCTGGCTCTAACAATAATTTGAACTTCAATATTCTTCTGAATCTAGTCTGGAAATCACATACTGCCTCTGACTTCCTGTTCCCGACCTAACTCCTCTTTCATCCTATCTCACACATAGTCATGCAATGAGCAATCATACAATTTTTCTTATACTCTTTAAAGATTTGTTTGCTATATATGCATATTTGTGTATATTCCTCCATGTGTTTATAGGCACCATGTCATGCACATGCCCACTGAGGAAGGACATCAGATCCCTTAGAGTTGGAGTTACAAGGAGCTATATGCTCCCGATAAGAACAAAACTTCAGTCCTCTGCACTCTTAATCACTTAGACATCTTTTAATTCCATTACAACTTTGCTTATACTTGACAAATTGTTGTTTAATTTCCAGTATAAAGAGTCATTCATGACTTGAATATAAAAATCATAAAGGTTTATCTTCACTTAAATATCGAAGAAGGAATGCCCAGTAAGTTGCCAATTCATTACCTTTTGAAGAATCTCCTGGAAAATTTGAGCTGAAATTAAATGAAACTTTTGCCAAAAGGAACATTTGAATTTCACTTTATTGAGCCATTAAGCTAATATATTCTGTTCTCTAAAGTTTCTGCCATGGCATGTTTGATTCAAAGCAATCTCCCAATTGTTTTACCATTAGCTTGAATCAAAGCAAAATGAAAAGCATGACAAAGCATAAAACTGGCCTTAGTGATAGTTAAGCTTGGTTTAGCCATGACCATTATCCTCAATGCTCTTACAGTCTGAGAAAAACAACCATAAAATCAGGTTGTTTGTTTTTAATTTTATAACCCATGATTTATTTTGTTTAACTTCAGTGACAGCTTACAGTCCCAATAAGTGTCTTCAGTTAGGAAAGGCAAGCAGGAAATGAAGGTCCAGAAGTCATTACTTGTAGCAACGACTCATCTCATTTACCCTCCTATGTTACTACCAGAGAGTAAGCCATGTGATCCCTATTATATAAACTAACAATAGCAATCCTAAAACAATAGCTTCATATGAAACAGATCTTACATCATTGTAAATCTCCCTGGGACTCTTACTATACACCCAGGAAAACTAGAACCTTTGTTCTATATTCTAAATATAAGGCTTTCCCAAGCAAAATTTTTAGCTAGGAGGCAATACGGATGTCAGTAAACATGGGGATCTGAGCTCAATGTGCAGAACCCCTTAGAAAAATCCAGACACTATGTTTATTATCCCAGTGCCGGTGGGGCCATGGTCCCATGGTCCCAGGGCTTCCCAGGGCTTTACTAACCAACCAACCTTGCTTGTTTGGTGAGTTCCAAGTCAATGAAAAATGCCGTTTCAGAAAGAAAGGAAGTGGGGGGGCATGCATTCCAGGAAAATGATACTCGAGGCTTTTGTATGAATTCTGCACTGATATATACACTTATGCAGGCACACTTTTACATACAATTTTACACAAACACAACAGAAACAGAGAGAGACAGAGAAAGAGATTTCTGTTTACAAGTTCAAATTTTATAGCCAGAAAAACATGACCTTTAATAACTGGGTGGTGTTGAACCATATCATTTAACCCTTTTAATATCAACTTGCTAATAAAAATGGGATAATAGTATTACCTGGAATTGCTTGCTATTAAGAATAAGTGAGACTGCACACGAAGTACATTATCTGACCAGCTCTCGGTGTTTGTCATTATTGCTATTAACTTTCTTTGTGATGGTGATTATGGTGGTGTTGTTGATGAATGAATGAACTTCTTATCCCTGGACAATGTCAAATTAATAAGCGCCACCACAAACATTATCTCTCCACATTGCAATGCCAGTGCTTCTTAGCATCACAGAAGACTGCAACCCAGACTTTGTAGATTATAGTGAATTAGTTTGAAGCAAATAAGAAATATATGGATATCCTTTATTCTTCTTTACAAACTATACCATTTGTCTGCCAGAGCCTAACAATCACTCCAATATTTAGTAACACAAAGTAGTAACATTCATTTGATCATGCTTCATGGTGTCTCCGGGTCAGGAGTTCAGGAATGGCTCAATAGAACAGTTAGGGATCAAGGAGTCTTCTAAGGTTGGAGTTACGAGTCAACTAAGGCTGCTTTCTTTTATAGGAAATGGAGGACTGAATTCCTCATTGTCTACAAGTTTGGCAAGCTGGTGTTGGTCAGTCAAGTCCTCTCTATGAGGACCTCTCCTTAAGGCTGTTGGCTCCTCTTCTGTGGAACCATATGACTTGCCATAGAGCTAGCTATGATGCCTTTTATGACTTAGTCTCAAAAGATGCATGCTGTCGTTTCTTCCAAAATTTTTGTGTCACATGTGTCAATCCTAGTTCAGTGACAGGGACTGAAATCCAGAAAACAAAGACTGTTAGAGCCAATAATATGAATGCAAAAGGGTCACACAACTTCTTCTCCTATAGCAGCATCTTCTCGGGCTCAGTGCTAAGGTCACAATGTCTAGATGAGGTTCAGGTACAGATGAGAATCACCTGGTATGGTTCTGCAAATGATTCAGATAGGCTTCCTTTTTATGAAAATGAATGTTACCTCTACATGTACACAAAGATGGTATCACAGAACAGGTACAAGATGGCCACTATAGACACTCCAGTTCCAACAGGATGAAACAGAAGGTACACATAGTTCATTGATCCATAGTAGTTCTAATAGGCAAGTGGGCACAAGTAGCTAATACCCTAATTGGCATTCAACCCAACTTCCACCTGGGAAGGATTTTCCACCTCCTTCCAGACTCCAATTTTGTTGCATCATCTCCCAAATTCAAAGCCCCAAATTGTAGACTGGGTGAGAATTACAGCATTTCAAGTCACCCCAAAGTATGCTGGCTTGAAAGAATGATTTCTTTTTGAATTAATAAATTTTAGAGAATATTAGTTAGGCAATCCTATCCCAAAAGTGCCTAGGAAAGTGTGGTCGGATGTCCATGAGGTTACAGGAAATCAAGAGTTTCACAAGAACTTGGGGGATCTGCTTCAGAGTGGTCCATTGTCATGGATGGCGAGTAAATTCTCCCCCAGAGAAACCTCTACATAGATCTTCTGAGACATATTTGCTGACCATCCTTCCCCAGACTGACTCAAGAGAGTAAATTTGGAAGCACAGTACATTTTATGCGTTCATCTTGGTAGTCACACATGGCCCTTTCTGTCGTGTTTTATTTGTCACACAGACAGGTCCCTCACTCACTTAAAAGGAAACAGAGAGTAGCGTGTGTCCAGAGGATCACTGGACTCTGCTGTCAGGATTTCTTTCCAAAAGAGAAAATTTAATAAGTATTTCCCTAAATTAAATTATAATTGTACATTTATATTTTATATTATAAGTAGGCTGTTAAATCAAATTCTATACACGACCTCCAGGAACTTCGGAGCAGAAAAGAGAGTTTTGCTCCTAATCAAATATAATGCAAAAGAGTTTGAAGAAAGGCAGCTTACAAGGTCCATTTCCTTGGGGGGACTAGCCACCTATACAGAAGTCACAAGGTTAACTGACTTAGGAATTTAGTAGAATTTAGGGTTTATTAACCCCAATGCACACACGTCAAATTTGATGGCCCATCAAGAAATAATTCATCTTCCAAGAACAGATTTACATTAGCCAGGTTTCAAAAGACTGGGGTATAAAAACTGAACTACTGATTATTTGTTTATTTAAAGTGAAGTTCAGGGCATAGATGCAGCTTAGGGGGTAGAGCGTCAGCATAGCATGGACAAGGTGCCTTTGTTAGGGTTTTCTATTGCTGTGAAGAGACACCATGACCATGGCAACTCTCATAAAGGAAACATTTAATTAGAGTGGCCCCCTTACAGTGTCAGAGGTTCAGTCCATTATCATGACAGGGAGCATGGAGGTGTGCAGGCAGACATGGCAGACAGCTCATTAGTGCTGGAACTGACAGTGCTACATCTTGCAAGCAACAGGAAGTCAACTGACTGTCACACTGAGGGAAGCTTGAGCAAAAGAGACCACAAAGCCCTCCCCCACAGTGACATACTTCCTCCAACAAGGCCACACCTCCTAATAGTGCCACTCCCTTTGATGGCCATTTTCTTTCAAACCACCACACAAGGCCTTAAGGTCACTCCCCACTAGCACATAAACTAGATGTCATGGCACAAGCCTACAATCCCAGAATTTTGGAATTAGAGGCAAGGGGATCAGCAGTTCAAGACCAGCCTGAACTGCATGAGATCCTGTCTCAAAACTAATGTCAACAATGATAACAGTGGTGATGGTGGTGATGGTAACATGAAATCCATGCCTCTAGCAGCAACTATCTGTATGTGTTTATGGTGATCTACCGTAAACACTATCAACAAGTGTAAGTGCTACTTAACGGATGTTTTTTGTTTGCTGGACATAGAATCACACACAGCTATGGGTTTACTGTACTGCTGTCATCAAGTTCTCAGCACCGTATACTTTCATCTTCCTTATGGGGACAGACAAAGAAGACTGATAAAGGCTCACATCACCCTGAGCAGAGCTTCCATAGAGAACACTGATGTTTTCTTCTGTTCTCAGCTTTTCCAGTGCTTCCCTCCGTGGCCTACTTCCATTATTTCTTACTGACATTCAGTACCTTTCTTCATTATGACAAGCAAATCTATGGGATTCTGTTCCTAGAATTAGCATTGCTTTGCTTGGTTTTCTATGAGAAAACCAGCCTTCCTGAAGACTGGCATATTATCAATAACAGCTAAAAACGAACAAAAAACCAAAGGAAGAAAAGAAGAAGTAGTGAATCAAAGCATGGATAAGCCCAAGGTGATTCGAACCTCAAGATGATTCCATCAGTCTGAGTTAGGAGAAAATGCCACCACCATTTTAAGAATTACAATCTACTGGGTGAGAAGGTGACCCAGTAGATAAAGTGCTTATCCTGTGAACATAAAGACCTGAGATGATTCCAAGACCCCACATTTACAAAGCTGGGCATGGTGGCCTACATTTGTAAAGTCAGTGCTAGGGAAGCAGAAGAGTCAGATCATTTGATAACTGGCCAACCCAACCCACTTTGCAAGTTACCGACCAGCAAGAGACTCTGTCTCAAAAAGAAAAAGGTGGGGCCTGCAAGATGCCATAGCAAGTGGAGACACTTGCCATGAAGCCTGAGACATTAATTCAATCCCCAGAATCCACATGGTTGAAGGGGAGTATTAACTGCTGCAATTTGTCCTCTTGCTTCCGTGTATGTGCCATACATGACCACATACAGACACACACAGAAGGAGAGAGAGAGAGAGAGAAAGAGAGAGAGAGAGAGAGAGAGAGAGAGAGAGAGAGAGAGAGAATAAAAATAAATAAATGTAATTTTAAAGCATAATGAAGTGGTCAGTGTCTGGGGACTGACAGCCAGGATTTCTCTCCAATCTCTGCATGTATATGCACATAAGAGAGTGCATGCACACAGACGCACACACACACATACACACAGAGAGAGAGAGAGAGAGAGAGAGAGAGAGAGAGAGAGAGAGAGAGAGACTACACGTGCACCTTCGCACACATGAACACGCACATACACAAGAATGGCAGCTTAAGATAAACATGAATGCTTCTAAAGTGGTTCATGAGATTGTTCATAATCTGATTCTCAGAGTTCCTGTCCTGCACTCAAGCTTTAATAAACTGTTCCGGTTCAGCTACCATTTCTCCTTATGTGCCCCAATTTTTGGCTTGAACTTGGAACGAGGCACACATTTTCTTGTGTTGTACTGGGTTACATAATGGTTCGGTGTACTAACTTTAGAGACAGAAACCAGCAAATTGGCCGCGTGTCAGAAAGTTCTCCTTTTCCACTTCACTGGCTGACTCAACGTGGAACCACTTAGCCCAGGGGTCTTTTGTGAGTTTCCCCCTCCACTCTGTAAGTCACCCACCTCTCAGGATGGAGACATGGATCATTCTGAGGGTCCTCTAATAGAAAACAAACAATGGCAATCTTTCCTCTAGTTTCTAACCAGAGTTTGCAGCCATCTAAATCACATTTTCCGGAGTTTCCATTCATCTAATTTGGCTTCCCTTTTTTTGCTTCCTCATTGAATGTCAACCATAAGCTTTCCCTGGCCTCACACTTTTATGAGAGTTCTGGCATCTCTCAGGCATTCAGTATAATTGGTGTTAAAATTATGAAATTGCAGCTCCTTTAAAACAACAGCTAACTGTGTGATCTTTAAAATAAATATATGCTTACCTCTGTCCCCATTTGGCCTCTCCACCTTTGCAATTACATTCTTTGTTTTTCTCCTTCAACACAATACTCTTCTGTTTTGGATAGCAACAAAAATAGCAGTTTGGGGCTATATAAAGACTAAGGCCACCAGAAGTTGCTATGAAAATTATACAAGCTGGCCTAGTATCCATGAATGGGACACTGAGATGTTCATTCCTCTGAGTGTTGTTTCATCTTAGCAAATGTCCATAGCGGTTTCTTAACCTAGATGCTCTCTTCACTATTCCTCAGTTCTAAGGTGCATTTTAAGGTTCCTCAGTAGAGGTACCCAGTTCTCTGCTTGTTTCTGGAGGGAGGGGCTTAGCTCAAGGACTACTGAGAAGAACGTCTGTCTACTGCCCAGAATCAGACTCAAGAGAGGACCACTCACTGCCACTACTACTGTTGGGAACACACTGAAGCTCTGCTCAGTCTTCATCTCCGGTCTCCCAGGCAGAAATCAGCTGTGCAGGCATACCTCAATATCCTCCCAGCTGGCCACTAAAACCCAACAAGACAGCACTCACCGTATGTCAAGGTCAACACAGGGAGCTCAACAGCAAACATGATATGGGGCCTGCTGTATACTGGATCAGTGGAAATTTCCCAAGGATGACAAAGGAACCTCCCAGCAAAGGAAGTTGTCAAGAATGGTGGCATCTTTAATGGTAAATGACTTACAATTTTGAAAGTTCATAAAACAATAATATATGGAAATTCAGTGAGCCTATTTCTTCTAGTCCACCCTGATGAGGAAGTCTCCTCTTGGCAACTAGGGCTAAAGGTTCATGGTGAGCTTTACCAAACAGGGACTTAGCTTCTCTGTCAATCTCTTTCACGTATGGGATCTCAAAGAGGAAGTTGAAAATGTCAGAGCCTTCAGAACCTCATTTAATAAGGCAAGATGTCAGTTCATGAGCTTCAATTTCATCACCAAATCTATTGTGGGTGTTTCAAGAGATTTCCAGGTAGACCAAGGGCTTCTGAGTCCTCAGACCACTGTGTATGGCCAGCCCTTCATGGTGGCTATTCAGAACCCTCAGAGGCAAAGCTATGTCCTTGATAATGAGGAAGGAGGCAATGCCTGTGTATATGGTTTGTGTGTTTGAATGTTTTGGGGCAGTATGTCTGTAGAGTGTGTGTTTAGGCTACATGGGTATGGAGTATGGGTGTACTGTGAAGTGTCATGTGTATGGTGTGGCATGTATATTTTGTATATGTAGTATATATGTGGTGTGTATGCATATGCATGTAAAGTGTGGTACAGTTATTGTGGAATGTGTGTACTATATGTATTATGTATGTATGGTATACACATCACACATGTAGTATGTAATATGTGTGTGTTATTTGTACACATATGAAATGTGATGTGTGTGCTATGTGTGTATAATACATACACAGTATGTGTGTTTATTATGGACTGTGAATGATTTGGTGGGGGGAGTGGTGAATGTGCCAGTTCCTAAGACCGCTAGCTATACCACATCTGTTCTTGGAGTCTGTGACTTGGATGAAGCTGTCACTTCCCCTATTTCTATTCAGGCTCTAGACAACGCAGTTAGGTGTAGCTGGAGAAGAAAGTGATGGCGTTTCTGTAGCTCTTCTGATTCCCCCACCCTGCACTACTTCTCACCACCAAATTCTTCACTACCCCTTTAGCCAAGATCAAAAGCCTTTAAACATCAACAGAATCAATCAAGCTGAGTAAGGAGCATTCCTGCATTCCCTATATCTAAACCTGTCTTCTGGACCAGTTAGGATCTTGTATTATATCAACTTATCTATTAATAAAGTAATTTACCTCCTCAATAATCTTGATCTCTTAACATGTGCTCAACAAGGAGCTGGTAGCCATGAATGCAATCATAAATAATATAAATGAGGAGTATCTGTGGGCACGGAACTTAGCTTAATGAGAGATGCACACAAGGAACAGGCAATTATAGTACCTTGGCTGCAGATGAGATGCCTAATAGAGGGTAATGGGAGAGAAAAATCCTAAAAAGAACTTCTAGGGAAGACATGTCTAGGTAGAAACCTGATTGTCCCAAAGGATGTAGGACAATGATCTGTAATGTCCCAGCACATGTGTGTAAAGGACCAGGACCCTGAAAAAACTAAAACATTATAGTGAACTCAAAAGAAAAAAGGTCAGGAGAGACTGCAAAAGGGAACTTGCCTAAGAAAACAGCAATTAAGTTTGTTTTCCTCAAAACATTCTCAAACACAGCAGGCAAACTGCTTGTTACATGAACATAAAGACCTGAGTTTGATCCACAGAACCTATGTTAAAAAGGAAGATATGGTGATGTGTTCCTATAGTCCTAACACTGGCAAGGGAGAGACATGGAAATTTCTGGGGTTCACTCACAGGTGAGCCAGCCTAGCCTAACTGGTAAGTTTCAGGCTAAGTTAGACACCCTGACTCAAATAAAACAAAGTGTGCAGCAAGCCCTGAGAAACAATATCTGAAATAGCTCACTAGTTTCAGCATGCCTGTGCACACATTCATGAGCACCCTTACATACATGGACTCATCCTCCATAAGAAAATGAGAATCTGAAGCTCAATTATCCACCATAATCACACACACACACACACACACACACACACACACACACACACACACTTTGTAAATTCTTCTGATCATTTTATTTGAACCAGAAGTGCAGAAATCTACATTTCTAACAAATCCTCTAGGTAGAGGTGACCCTTCCCACAATAAAATTTGCTACTCATTAGACTAAATCAAAGCAGGACAGATGAGCCCATTTCAATAGTTTAGACTTGTTCCTACACTGAGTAAGAAGCATGTTAGGCAATAAAGTGACGTGATTAAGATGGCTTGCTGTGACAGCAGTAAGTGCTTAGAGAATGGGCAGCTTGGGCAACAGAGAGATCTCTCTGCCCACTTGAGATCATTAGGTTGAAGTCCACAATTTCATCATACTTCAATACAGAGATTACCAAAAGATACACTCAAGCTGAAATCACATCCAGACCCATTCTGACTGGGCTACGAGTGATCCCATTTGCCAAGAACTGTGAGAAATCCTAGGATTCAAGACTTTGATGCTAAAACAAAGAAGTCTCAAGCTACTGAAATATATCCACCCTATGCAAATCATAGTAATTATGAGGAATAAACCCCATGACAATCAATCAGGTGACATAATTCTTGATGTCATTCACGTTTAAAGAAAATCTAAAATTAAAATAGTGTTTAATATTTATTCTTTGAGAATTTCATACATGCATACAATGTATTTGGATCATATCATATCCACCTCTCACTCCCACCTGCTGATTCTGGGCCCTTCTCCCCATACCCACTCCCCAATGCACACCACTAAGTCTGATCAGTATGAGCACATACTGTGCGTGAATGTATGGTCATCAACTAGAGCATGGGCAGCCTACGAGGCCACATCCATGAAGAACGTTGCTCTTCATCTCAGATTAGCTATATATAAATAGTACGTGTGTGTGTGTGTGTGTGTGTGTGTGTGTGTAGAACAGAAGGAAGCTGCTGATAATGCATCATGGGAATATTGCTAAGTGAGTCTAAGTTCAGAGAGAGGCTGTGTCTCAAAAACTAAGGTGGAGAACTATGGAAAACAATGTCAAGTTCTGGCCTTTATACCTATACCTATAGATGGATGATCTCTCTCTCTCTCTCTCTCTCTCTCTCTCTCTCTCTCTCTCTCTCTCTCTCTGTGTGTGTGTGTGTGTGTGTGTGTGTCTCTCTCTCTCTCTCACACACACACACACACACGCATGCAAGAGAACAAAATCAAAACAATCATTCCTAGTTTAGAAAGCTAACCTTAATGTCAAACACTGGTAATGCTTTTCAATTGAAAGGAGAAAGGTTCTTCTGGTATGATGTTGCAATCAGGAGAGGGGTGTGTTGTGAGGAAATGTTTTACTACTCATAATTAAAGGACTGGGCTTGTAAATGATTTACTCTTAAAAATACAAAAAAAAAAAGAAACCTCAAGGTCACTTCAGCTGATTCTGCTGTCTTCCACTTCAGCAGGAAGACAAGTGGTAGAATTATGGCATACTTGCCCAAAATAACCAAAAGTCTGTGGTGACTCAAAGGTTTATACTAGACAGAAAGTTTACCAAATATTTCTCTCAGAGAAGACAAAAAGAGATGAGGATTTCTATTACAGTGACAATTTTACAAGTCAGTCCAGGGATTCTAGACTATAAGAAAATAATAATAATAATAATAATTTACCAGGGTGAATTTTACCTCAATATATAGTGATATTAGGCAGTATGCAAAGTATAACATTTTAAATTGTAGGTGCTTATATTAATAAATAATTACAAAAATATAAACCTAGTAAGTCAAGCCTGTGATTTCATGAATAATATTGCTTAAGATACAAAAACAGATCTATTTTAAAAATATCTAGTATGTTCATGTCTGTCATTCTGGACTTGGGTTACTTCATTCAGGATGTTTTTTTTTCTTGTTCCATCCATTTGTCTACAAATTTCAAGGAATTGTTCTTTTTAACCACTGAGTAATACTCCATTGTGTAAATGTACCACATATCCTTCATCCATTCTTCAGTTGAGGGGCATCTAGATTGTTTCCAGGTTCTAGCTATTGTTAAAATTGCTGCTATGAACATAGTTGAGCAAGTATCCTTGTGGTATGGCTGAGCATCCTTTGGGTATATGCCCAAGAATGGTATTGCTGGGTCTCAGTTTTCTGAGAAACTACCATATGATTTCCATAGCAGCTGTACAAGTTGAGCTTTCACCAGCAGTGGAGGCGTGTTCCCCTTACTCCACATTCTCTCCAGCATCAACTGTCATCAGTGTTTTAGCTTTTCTGATATATGTAAGATGGTATCTCAGAGTTGTTTTGATCTGGAGTTCAGTTGAAGACAGGGAGCAGGGATCATATGAACAAGAGTTTGTCAACATCATGATGGAGAAACCATAGAGACATCTAACGAGCTTTTGGGAGCTCACAGACTATGAGCCAATAGTTGGGGATCCTGCATGGGACCAGACTAGGCCTTCTGAATGTGCATGACAGTTATATGGCTTGATCTTTTCAGGGAGTCCCTGGCAGTGGGACCTGGGTACATGAACTGGCTTTTTGAAGCCCATTCCCTTTTGGATACCTTCCTCAACCTTGATTTGGGGGAGGGGCTTGGTCCTGCCTCAACTTGGTATGCCAGACTTTGTTGACTCCCCCAAGAAGTCCTTACCCACTCTGAGGTGAGGATGGAGGTGCTGGAAGTTGGGCTAGAACTGGGGTTAGTATATAAAATGGAAAAAATTAAATAAAGAAAAAATAAAATAAACATCTGGTAAATAATTGTGTGGGTTATAGCAGAAATGTGTGAGAGGGACATGGAAATAATTCAAAGATAAGAAATATACTTGTCTAAGTGACAAAATATATTCTATAGGATTTAATCATTTCAAGGTGACATGCAAAATACTTTCATATTTCAAAATTCAGTCTCTCAACTTGTTGAAAGTCTATAAACTTCAGCTTGTGTGTTTCCACCACTTTGAGTCATTATGTGAGGTATTTCCAAAGCAACTGCCCATAACCAAAACAGGAAAGATAAAACAAAAGAAAGCTAGATAACTAAACAGGTCATTTTAATTGTGATATTTGTATCAATCAATCACATGAAAAATCTAATTTTCTGAAAGTGTTTTGTGTCATGAAAAGAGTGCAATGGCTGCTCAAATTTTCTACTTAGTTACTTTGGTGGAGAACAGTCACCTAAAATTTAGAGCTCACAACAAAATCATTTAAGTCAAAGACTAATAAATAAATAATAAATAAATCCCACAGGACTCTATCTATTTTTCTATCTATGTCTATCTCTATCTCTATCTCTCTCACACACACAAATCTAAAACTAATGTACCTCAACTATTATATTTGTAGATCATCTATTCCCCAGACGTTGAAAGGGAGATTTTTTTGGAAAATAAAATCTGTAGATTTATTGACTAGGACTTAGAATCAATCTTGGTGTTTTCCTAAAAAGAATTTCTTGCAAAACTGAATGATATTAAAAAATAAAACTTTAAAATGCCTGCAATGATACTATTTTCTTTCCTTCACAACCTAATTATTTACCACAAGACCACACTTTCAGCTGAACTCTCTGCTTTATGATTTTATGGCTTAACAAAAGCAGTGTGCCTACCTCTCAACAACAGAGATCAAACTGGACTTTTATGCTCAAAAATGCATTTTCTTTTTTTGTTTTGTATTGTTTTTTGAGACAGAGTTTCTTGGCCCTAGCTATCCTAGAACTCACTCTGTTATCCACGCTGACCTCGAACTCCGAGATGTTCCTGCCTCTGCCTCCATAGTGCTTGAATTAATAGCACATGTCACCATGCCAGGCCAAAAAATGTATTTTCTTAAGTTAACAGAATTTTTTTCTTCCCAAAGAAGATCCTAACTCTAAAATAAAGTAAAAACATAAAACATTGTAATTCAACCCCAATCTATTCTCTAACTGACACTACTTGCTATTGTCCAATTTCTATGACCTCTAGGTCATAGGAAGCCAGCAATTAAGTCATTGTTCTGAGCTCCTTATTTGTCAACTTACATCTAATAAAGGAGGCATCTTCTATTTCATACAGCTTCTAACTTTTTAACATCGATGTTGCTATGGAGCTGCAATATTTTGGATGTCACATAATCACAAAGAAGGCTCTGAAAATATCATTCAGTATCAGATTTTATAGAAATGCCTGTACCTTAAATAAAACATCCAAGAAATATTCTGACTTCAAGTAACTAAAACGGTCTCTCCCCTTCTAGAAAAGCATAGAATGTCATGTTGGCGATGGTGCCAAATTCTGGAAGCAGATGCCTTGCTTCAGATTCCAACTCTTACACACACACACACACACACACACACACACACACACACACACACACACACTTGACTTTGGGCTATTTACTTAAACCCTCACTAACCTCATCAGGAGACGAAGGATTATTGTAGTACCCATCTCACATTGTTGTTAGGAGGATTAAAGAGTTTATGTTTATGAAGTACTTAGAAGAGTATGTACCACACAGTTTCTTCAGTAAATTAGCTTTTATCAGAAGCATTAACCCATCACTCTCGCCCTCGTGCAAGCTGCCAAGAGCTTATCTATAGTCACTGTGTTTAGAGACCCATTTCCTTGGAAATAGACTAGAAAGCATGAAGGGGGGGGGTTGTCATGTAGGAGGTCCGTGACCATCAACAGCACGATGATTACACGTTCTTAGTCTTGTTCTCAACTTTGATGCTAACTTGGAGTGAATGTGAGCGAAGGACAGTATAGGTTGTCTCTGGTTCTGAGCTCTTCCCCCTCCCTCTTTGGAAATCTCCCATCACCAGCGCTGTACTCCTCGAGAAAGGGAAGGAGGTGGTTGCTTAAGAAGATGCCAGAAATAAAATTGAAGGTAGCAGAAGCCAAGACTGCTTCTATCTCTCATCAACAGATGAAGATTTCAGAGAGAAATGCGCAGATTGATGAAACAGTGTGAAATACTAGAGAATATATTAATAGAACCCATGACATCAATAAGCTGAGGGTGATGTGTAAGAAGTTCAGTTTCATTTAGTTTGCTATGGACTGTGTAATACCTGGTGAGTCATTATTTACTTATATATACATATATGTACATATATATGTTTGTGTATATATATATATGTGTGTGTATGTATATCTGAAGATGATGCCACCCAAATGCAGGAACCTATATTACTTCACATTTTATGCTGGAGGCAGCAAAGGCATATGATGTTTATTATTTAAACAAAACAGTATCTAAAAATAAAGTGTCAGATGTTACCAATAGGCTTTCATTGAAATATCTTTGGTACTGAGCACATCTTTAACACTTCGAACTGTAACGTGAATTGTTCCCACAAATATGTTTCCTCTATTGTATTCCTTTGTATTTTTGTGTGTGATGTGTGGTGACACAACCATGTGTGCGGGTATACATGCCTGTGTGCCTTGGGGGCCAGAGGTCAATGTCGAATGTCTCCCTCAATCACTCTCCGCCTTATTTTTTTTAAATAGAATCTCTGGCTGAACCTTGAGCTCACCGATTAGGCTCTCTGGGTTGGGCAGGAAGTTTGAAAGATTTGCCCATATCTGCTGCCCAGATGCTGAGGGTACAGACACATGCTAAGACACCCAGATTTCTGTATGTAGGTCCGGGTCCTCATTCCCATCTGACTCAGTTCACTGATCCACAGACCCAGATCACCACTCCCAACACCCCTTTATCTCACCACCCATGATTTAAACCCATAGGAATCTCACAACTTAAAAACACAAAGACGTTTTAGTGATTTCAACGCAGACAAACTCTTGGATGGCTCTCTTCTACACTGCTTCCTAGGAATGACAAAATGGATATTATCAGACGTTCTCATGGCTTTTCACCCCTCTGTTGCAGTATGAAGGAGGCTTCCCCCACCCAACCCCCCACCACCCCCCTCCTGTGTCCTTTGAAATCAGTACTGTTGATCCAACGGCCTTTTTTCCTACTATGTGAAACGTTTAAATAAAGAAGAAAATGTTCTCATACATTCCACATTGACACAACAATAGAAATAAAAATAATGCTATCCTGTCTGGGTCTTTCAGAGTCTCCAGCCTTTGATTTGCTTTAAGCCTGGCCTGGGTGCCAAGAGATCTGAGAGTCCAGTGGAAGGGAAGAGACTCAGAGCCCATCATTGGCTCAGGACAATCTGATCTTGGATGAGGCCCAAAGAACTCAACTGGATCTGGGGTTGAAATATAGGAATGGACAGTTGATGCTTTTGCTTACAGGCAACTATGCCTTCAAAATTCTGAAGATTCCCTTCTTGTAGTTTAAACAAAGACTAGATCAGGAGTGTCAGCCAGCTGGTTACATAGCTGTGCCCATTCTAGTGCCACTCGCCCCTTTTTTCCTTTGAAAATGAAGACATTAGGATGGCAAAGATACTTGTAAATTATCCAGAGAAAACAGACAGAGACCGTTCTTTGTCCTCAATTAGCTAAATAATTCAAAATAAAGACTCCCTTTCACCTGAAGTAGTGGAGATAATTAGGGCCCAAAATAGGTTTGGCTTCAATTATCTAGATAATCTGCTTGTGTGTTTATTTAGTCCAAAATTAGAAGTTTAAAAATGAATCCACTTTTAAGAAATAGCTAAAAAAAAAAAAAGACTTTGAAAACTCACTTATAGGATAATTTGACTTTAAAATGCTCTTTGGATGGGCTATTTATAAATATTCATTTTTAAAAGGCTTGCCTTTAGATTTGCACTGCAAAACTTGAGAATATTAAATTCAGGACCAGGAGAATAATCCATCATGTTAAGCATGGAAGTGAACATGAAGTCCTGAATTTCACCCTCAGAACCCATCTACAAATGCTACACGCAGTGGTGAGTACATGAAATCCTGACTGGAGTAATGCAAAGAGGAGGATCCCTGGGACTCACCAGCGACCAACCTAGACTAACTCAGTCCCCAGCCAACAAGAGCGGGTGTGGGGCCATTCCTGAGATGATGCTCAAGGATTTCCTCTGTGCTCCTCATACATGTGCATAGACATGTACATGTATTCACATGCATACGTGCACCTAAACATATGTATGCACACACACAAATCCATAATAAATAAATACTTGAAAAACACTGGCTCTCCTACCTATCACAGATCCATTTCTTTATCCAAGACTTTTGTAGGGGACAGCTACCTCTAAACACACACACACACACACACACACACACGCACGCACGCACGCACGCACGCACGCGCACACACACACGCGCACGCACGCACACACCACATATCCCGTGTTGCTGTCACACTGGCTTCATTTTCAAGAGCTCTGCATAGTATATGTCTATGAGAATGTTTTGCCTGTACTTTCAGATTACCTGGGGAGCTAGCACTTAGTCTGTACTGATCACCAATTAAATCAGATTCTCTCCAACTGAGGCCCAGGCATCATTTTCAGAACTTCCACCCCAGGTAAATCCAGTACACAGCATGGCTGACACACACTGTTTTAGAAGCTGGATAATTTTTCTGCAAAATAGCCTAAAACTGACAGATCAAAAGGACCCGGATTCTTTTTTCACCCCTCCATTGCCATTTCCCCCCTTTGATTGGCTCATCTTATAGGATGCTTAACTGAATTCAGTCACTCTAGGACCAGAAAACCTAGGTCCCAGATTCATTCAGCTTTTGTGATTTATTCAACCAATTAATATTTTTTCTAAATTTATCCTGTGTGAGGCTAGGTTTCATAAGAATTCATCAAAGAGTAACCCCTTGAGGGGGTCTCACAGCACAATAGGGAAGATGGTCCCAAACAAAAGTCATTGCAGTCCCACTTATAAGACCTGAAACAGAGCTAAGGAAGCAGCTTCACACATTTTGCTTGTATAGGCATTGGGGCTGCCTCTCAGAGCAACTGCGTGAGTTGTTCAGGAAGACATTCATTCCCTAAGCAAATGGAGGGAAGAACTGGAGTGGCATTGGAGCTGTAAAAAAAATCTGCATGAAGGTATAGAAGCAAGGGTCCATCAGATGAGAGTCAGGGAGCCAGTACTAGCCTGGGCTGGCTGGAGGCCATTGGAACATGTATGTGTGGGCATGTGTCTTTGGGAAGGAGGATGGAAATTGTGGCGTATGAGGCTAGCAAAGAAACCAGGTAGTGTTCCATAAATCTAAGACGAGCCAAGCCAAGTATCAGCCCATGAGGATGCTATGCAAATGAATTGCCTGTTTTATAAACTCTTATGACATTCAAGAAACCAGATTATTATTGAATCTCTATTAATCTTTTGAATATTTTAGAATAAATTTCACTTTTGAAACTAATTGTACGTGCGTGTGTATGAAATTATGTCATCAGTGTAGAGGGCGATGACAGGGAGTATCTTACAGAAGTCAGGTAGCTCTTCTGAATTTAAATTTTCAAATGAATCCGAAGGTAAAAAAGATAGAAAACTACCTGCTTTTAGAGTCTGGAAGATGAATTATGGTCTCAGAGCAAACAATATTATTTCTTTTCAGTAATGGTGACAAACTAGAGCTTCATGCTTGCTGCAAGCACTCTGCCACTGAGCTATAGTCCCAGACCTTAAGCAATATTATCATAAATCACACAGTACAAACTAATGAGAGAGAAGAGGGGGGATACCAGTGTACTTGTAAAGTCCTCAACATTCAGAATGCGCGGAGCAGGTAGCCTAACTGTTGAGAGTTCCCTGAATGGGTGACTCAAGAGCTCCCTTCATTCATGCCGACAAGCCTTGCCTGTTTCTTCCTGTGTAAATGCTGCTGCCCTGCCCCAACACATTCCCCAAACAAGTTTCCTGCTCACTGCCTCCTTGCACATTCTGAGAAGCCAGTAACTGGATGTACCTCTGTCTCTTCCTCTCGCATCACCTAGGCATGCATGCCCTCTGGTCTTCCTTGAGGGCAGGATCTGGTGCATGTTAAGAGCCCAGTATCAAATGATATCCCATTATGATCTTACTTAACAACAGCCAGTGTTTTAGCTCAGCAGCTCTTGTCCAAATATTCAGGTGAAATGCCAGCATTAAATGACTTCTTCAAAGACTACAACTGGCATTGAAGTCAAATTGTAAAGAAACCCACTGTGTAAACACCATTCCTCGGGCTGAGGAAAAGACACTACCACCAAGTTTTTAAGAGATTAAGTACACCATAAACATGGGTTGACAAACAGCTTCTATCTTGAGTTCGCTGTATATGAAGGAATGAATGTCTAAATATGCATAAATATAACCATATTCCATAAGGATTGATATGGTATTCAGACAATTCCCAATTCATGGGGTACAGAATCCTTTTTCGACAGGAGCAATATCACACAAATTAAAAATACCATCACATACTAAGTGCAAGGTTTAGTTTGAATACATATTCCTGGCTTTATTTTCTGCTGAACCAAGGGCTAGGGTTCCCCACTGTCTGTGATCCCTTCCCAGTCTGTGGGGATTTGAAGATGAGGTCCTTTCTGGATTACATTGATGGTACTAGAATTAGGCTCTCTCTCTCTCTCTCTCTCTCTCTCTCTCTCTCTCTCTCTCTCTCTCTCTCTCTACACACACACACACACACACACACACACACACAAACACACACACACACACACACACACACACACACAAGAAAGTTGTCCCGACAGTATTCAGACCAACTGATGGACACACATAATCTTGAAATTCATAATTTGAGGTACAGACAAGAGACAAAATTCCCAAAGAAATCCATCAAAGTGGTTATCAATGGAGAAGTGGATCCAGGAAAGAAAATAGTTTTGTTTTTGTTTTTCAGTGAGGCTACTTGAAAGCTGACCTTGGGCATGCAGAGCTCTAGACTGAAGCTGTGACAACTACAACTGATTATCAACTTGATAAGATCCAGAGCCATCAAGGAGACACCACTCAGGACATGCCCTGTAAGGAATTACATGGATCCGGTTGGCCTTTGGATTTGCTTTTAGGGGATTGTCTAGATGGGATTGAGTAATTGAAGTAGGGAGACCTACTACCTTAATGGTGGGTAGCACCATTTCATGGTCTGAGTCCTAGACTGAATAAAAGGAGAGAGGCAATTGAACAACACCAATCATTCTCTGCTTCCTCACTAGGATGAAATGTGACCTCCTCAACTGCCTATCACCATGACCGTGTGGACTGTACCCTGGAACTGTACACCAAATAAACCCTTCCTTCTGTAAGTTGCTTTAATCGGGGTACTCTGTCACTGCAGCAAAACAACTAATACAGAAGTTATTAAAAAGGGTGGGAAAGCCTGAGTTAGCTTGGATGGAAAGACACATTCTGAGCTAAATAGAACAGTCTTACAGATATTCAACTTACCAAGGTAAATGGCAGAGTGTCGGGAACGGTGGAAATGTTCTTTTTTCTTTTCTTCTCTTTTCCTTTTTTTTTTTTTTTTGAATTATTTAAACATCACACACATTAGAAGCAGGGGCTGGAGGAGGTGATCTTTCGGGTCATTTACTAGCCCATGAAGCTAGGAATGAAGCCAAGCTTTAATGAAATCTCCTACAGCTTTGTTCTCATTTCCATGGAATTATTATGTTAAATAGGTGAAACCCTGCATATATGTGGTGTCTTAGCTATGCAAAGATCTGAAGTCATTTCTCAAGGGAACAAATAGTATTTCACCGAGTTCCTGGAGCAACAGGAAGTGGGTCCACACAAAAACAATTACCAGACTGAAAAGCCATTCCCTAACCTCTTGTAAATCCTAAGAGCCACTTAAGAGGAGAATGTTCTTGCAATTCTCTAAAATGATGTATTATTTACCTACTGAAGAAAAATCAACTGGAGATGAAAATAGATCCCCAATTAAAGAACTTCAACCAACTCTCACATTTGTATCTCACTGTTTGTTACTTGATAGTTCTAAGGAAATTAGTACACACTCCAGCAATATATCAGCAAGAGAGACACATAGCACTCTCCTCCACCCAGGAATTTTGTAATGCATACTGGAACTTAAAAAACATGGGATGGAATGGGGGACTCACCAATGTGTCAGGATCACAATAAATCTGAGAACGTTCTATTTAAAAATAAAAGAAACATTAGCCATGGGTGGGGTGAGAGGTCTTAGATTGGATAGTTGATGTCATCATAACAAATAGCAGAACCTGGGGTAAGTCACAATCTCGCTGAACTTTCTTTTCTTTATTTGTAAAATAAAGGCGATCCTGAGCACTCTCAAATGCTCTCAGTAGACTGCAAAGATGGCGGGGAGGCTAAAGGGCTGGCCAAGAAAGCTGGAGGATGTGAGTGAGTTCAGAGCCCCAGGGCTCCTAAATGCCTGTGGGTGTGGCAACCCTCCTGTAATCCCAGAGTGGGGTCTGTGATGACAGAAGATGCTGAGAGCAAGCTAGCTGGCTGAACTAAGCAAACTTTTGAGTTCCTTTCAGCGATTCTATTTCAATATATAAGGAGGAGAGGGATCAAAGAAGACATCTGGCTGCAACTTCAGGCTTCCACACATGTATGTGCTCACACCTATGTGTACACACACCCACATGTGCACACACCCACATGTACACATACCTACATGTGCCCACACTCACATGTACACATACCTACATGTGCACACATCTGCATGTGCCCACACCTACATGTGTCCACACCCACATGTACACATACTACATGTGCACACACCCATATGTGCTTATACCTACATGTGTCCATACCAACATGTGCCCACACCTACCTGTGCACATGCCTACAAGTGCCCACATCCACATGTGCCCAAACCCACATATGTACACACCTACACACATACTTGTGCCAGCAAACGTGTGTACATAAGAACATACACCACACAGACATTCACATGAGAAACAGAAAATGAGGGGAAAGGTGATAGCAGTAACTTGCAAATTTGTGGAAGTCTGTAGCGAAAGGGTTGGAAAATATCCCATGCCTGGACCTCATGTAAGTCACAGCTCACACACCACAATTGAAGCAGATTGAGGTCCAAGGATCACCTCGCTGAGTCAACTCTACAAACATCTCTGAACCAGTTACAACTAAGGTAGACCCGGTGCTTCAGTCTTGTGGTGCAACTCTTAACTATCCAAACACAGAGAACCAGCCACCATCCCTGGTGCCCTTTTAATGTTTCTTGGGATTTCTGTGGCAAGGGATGAGGCATATACTAGGGTTTCTCATTTCTGCTCATGGGGATTTTCTTGCCCACCTACACTACCCACTCACTGCACATACCCACCCCATCTTTCCTTCATGTCCAGTCTGAGTCTCCCTAACATCAACATGTCTACTTTTTCCCTCACAGAAACTCAAAGCTATCTGACAGAGTCGACCAAAAGTTCGATGATAAGAGCAGTTAAAGCACACAGCTGAAAATGTGTGCTCAGAGGACTTACGTGTCTCTTTTCCTGGAAACTTATCTCCTCAAAGTTCATTGAAACTTGTCACTGACTGTAGATATCTGGGCAAATGCAGCCGCACCACGGAGTCATTGACTTCCTACCTCTTCTTGGATGTCCCTCTCCTCTTCTTTTCAGAGTCACCAGCAGAGAAGCCCTAAGTTACTTGCACATGGTGGAACTTTGACTATTTCTCATATTTCCCAGTCTAGATTTACCTAAGGCCTTTGCCTACTTTTTATGGCCAACAGAATCATTGTTTTTCCCAAGGGGTGGGGTAGAAGATTAGCTCTCCCTAAGGAGAGTTCTCCTCTGGAATAAGTCAAATCAGGTACTTCCATCAAGGGAACTAAAACAGAAGGGTGGGGGGAGAATCTTTTCCTTTATCTTTGGTTTTCCACAGAAAGAGTATATTCTTCAAGGGTTTCATTATTGTTGTTGTTGTTGTTATTACCTTCAAATATTTTAATACTTGAAGTATAAGAGCTCACAATCTAAGCCCAAGCTAGTCATCAATGTGTATTTTCCAGTATCCAACCTCCATTATAGCCTCATGCCTTGCTGGTCTGATTCAGCCACAGAAACCCTTATTCAGTACTTTGATTAATGATGCCTCAACCTGTCACACATCTGACTTCTGAAATACTTCATTCCCTCTTCTCCTCACTAGATACTTCTCTTCCTTAATATCACAATGGAGAAGCCACTTGGCCAGGGGAACCATCCATTCCTATACCCCAAGAAGACTCAAATGTTTGTAACATCACAGTGACTATTATTCATTTGTTGGATATTTGAAAAAGATTGGACTTTCCCATTAGTTTTATATGTTTTATGAGATAGGTCCTATAGATGTATTATCAATATACATCTTTATTAAATAAAAGAATGCACAAATGATCAAATCAGCTCATTTCTCTGCAGAAATTTTTGCCATAATTGCCCATAGTACAAAGATCTGCTATTATTAGGTTTATCAAGTTGCTTTCATCATAACTGGCTTATTACCAATGGCATTGCTTTTACAAGTCAGTATTTTATAAATATTCTGTTCAGGAATTAAATTGTATATATCTATTATTTATAGAAACACTTGTATGCATGAAAGCCAAGGCTCATTAGAAAGGAAGTCATACTCAAACTCCAGAAGTACCACACTGTGGCAAAAAGGTAATTTAAACACCAAGGGTTATGTATGGATTTATTTTATTAGTGTTACCAGGAGGCACAAAAGCCATTTGGAAAATTAAGGCCTTGAGAAAGATCAAAACAACATTTATAGCCACTTATAGATACCCTTTTCTGGTGATAAACTCATCACACTAAACTTGGATGGAACCTTAGAGGTCATTTACCCACATTCCTGATTTTATACATGATAAAGCTAAGCCTGGTCACACAGCCATAGCAAAGCATGGATCTATTTTTAATTCAACTTCTATAAAGCTGTCATATAACAAACCTGTCAAAACTGGGGGTCCTAAGTATTCATATCCCACCATTCAAGAGGCAAGTGGTATGTAAATAGCTTTTCTAGGCTGTAGGGCTGGAATTTTATATCAATAGACACTCATCTTTATTTGCCATTTAATGCCTGTCTATATTTAGAAACTAACTCTGCCCTGTAATTTTGTACATGTAGGAAAAAAGATACTTCAAGATCATTTATATGTCACTTTCTCAAAAAAAAAAGCCTTCTACCTTGAGCAAAAATGCTGTGCATCTACAAAAAGGTGAAGCCCCAGGGTGACCCCAAGTTCATCGACAGGTTGCTTCCCATTCTTGATGTTTTTCACCAAAATCCATGACACTAATTCTATTTAACTGTTCCCCAACGAATGTCTTTGCAAAAGTGTGAGCAAGTGATATAGCCTTCCTGAAGATACATAAGCAACAAAGAAGTGGCCCTTACACACACACACACACACACACACACACACACGCACACACACACATAAATATGGAGTTTCTTGCCCCCCCAGCTTGGCCCTACAGCTGCCTCAGCCCCAAATAAACACATGAATGCTATATTAATTATAAAACTATTGGCCTATGGCTTAGGCTTCTTACTGGCTAGCTCTCCCTTAATTACTAACCCTATTCTATTAATCAAGTATTTCCATGTGGTCTTATCTTACCAGGAAAGGGTCCTGGCCTGTTATTCTTTCCTCAGCTACATGGAATCTCTTGTGGAATCTCTCTCTGCCTATCTTTCCCAGAATTCTTGTCTCCTAGTCCTGCCTATCTTCTTGCCTCTATTGGCCAAATGGTGTTTTATTCATCAACCAATAAGAGAAACAAATATACAGAAGGATGTCCCCCATCACACACACACCATCTCAGCAAGTAACTTCAGAATGACAGGCACCTTTGAGAAAACCCTGCCCAGTCAGGCTGCACTGGGCTGGCTCGCTCTTCGTATGACTGTATGGCATGCTGTCTCGTTTCTCCGCTCCTCTGAAGGTCTGCCCCTTGCTTGGGAAAGCCTCACTCCATCCCCACATGTGCTCACCTTTCTATTTGTTTTTTTGTTTTGTTGTGTTCTTTTCTATAACCATGTGTCTGTGTCCTAGCTACTAGCTCTCCTCTCTAAAACATCCAGGCATTGCACAGGAAAGGGCACCTGAGAAGGCAGCTTGACTTTCTTGGACCACCACTTGAGTGGGTTTCAGCTTTGCTTTTTGTTTTGATTTGAGACCTGGATCTTTGTTTCTTTCCTTTCTTTCCCCGACATGCAATTTTCCCTTAGAGTATTTCTGTTGATTAAAAATTTCCCTGTCCTATTTAGTGCTAAAAGGGAACTTTCTTACACTGATCTGGACTGATTCTACCTAGGACATGTTATTGTCATGAAATAGCTTTCTGTGGTAGTTTTGCTTTAGATAATTTTTTTTGATTTAAAAAAATTCCTCAGAATGGAAATGAAGCAGCAACAAATTTTCTAATTCCCCCCCCCAGGAATTTCTAGGAATCAATAACCTGGGTGGGAGGTGGATTTCAATGTGTTGTGTAATTGAACTATGCAATAGTTTCTCCTTGGAAATGTTAGACAATAAACCATAAATCATAAATAACCACAAATAAACTGCAAAGACAGAAAATTTGGCACACCTAAGCAGATGTCCCTCTTGTTCCATCACCTACTAAACATGCTGTACCTTATAAAATGACAACACACTGATTAGCCAAGACTTATATACCCTTTTTGCAAGTGACACAAAACCCGGCTATTCGTGTCTGTCTCTAGGTAAGCATCAGGTGCCCACAGGCTCTCTAGTGCCTACACCACGAGCCACCAGAAATTTACTATGAAACTCCAAGAATAGATGTCTATACAACACTCAGTGCAAGACCCGCCTTCAGGAGTTCTAATGGGACTAAGAGAGAACAAAACAGGTAAAATCTTCACATTTTTGAGAAATCGCTGATTTTTATTCTTAGTCTGAGGAACTCTAAATTATAAAAAATGTTTCCATTAAAATCAGAGATTACTCTAAGAAATTCCCCTCACAAGTTGTAAACTATGTCACCAGTGTACTGCTCTCAAAAAGTAGAGGACAAGCCTTATGGAGCTTGAAAAGTGAAGCGGAAAGTTGGGCTACTCTATAAAACTCATGATCCTGTCTTACAGCATAGTTTCCAAAATGTTTCCAAATATGTGAGACTACAAATCTAAATGAACAAATGTTAATTGTCTATGAAGATCAGCATACAATCTATTTATGCTTTTCTTCTCACGGGAGAAAGTTTTATACTAGGACATATATATATATATATATATATATATATATATGTGTGTATATATATATATACATATATATATATGTGTATATATATATATATGCACTGAGTCTTTTTTTGTTTTTAAATTGTTGAGTCTTCAAAATATAAACTTTTATATGCTTCTATTACATTTTTATAATGGTACTTTAAATACAAATTACTTTTTTGTACTTTTCTATGTACAATTGTGTTTTTAAACTTATTTTTATTTATTTATTCAAAATAGGAAAATTCCAGCACTCCAGAGGCAGAGGCAGGCAGATCTCTGTGAGTTCAAGACCAATCTGGTCTACACAGCAAGTTCCAGGACAGCCAGAGCTGTTACACAGAGAAACCCTGTCTTGAAAAACTAAAACATAAGTAGATATAAGTAAATAAATAAGACATAAGAAATATAATTTTTAAATTTAAAAATATTATTTGAATTCCAAATAAAAGTTTATTTCATGTCCTTATTTATACTTCTCAAGAAAGCAAAGCTACTGCCTTGCATAATTTCAAAAGCATTTATCTCAATAGTACCTTCTAGTATGACATTATTTCATAGTACCAAAAAACCTGAATGGACCAAATTTGTTTGTCAAGCAGAATAGCTAATTTAAAATGAGTCCTAAAGGCTTCAATATTTTCTATCCTCTATAGCAACATAGAGTCATTCCTATTTAATTAGGTAAGCCAGTGTATTTGCAAACAATTAAGAATGCAATTTAATTCAGGGACTTGGTAAACATCTAGGGATTCATTCATTATGACCTCCACACTGAGTTTACTCGGCAAAACAGCATAAAACTAATCACTTCGAACTATAAAATGTAAGACCCTTTGTTTTTCTCCACAGACTCCAAGTATCTGGTCTCCTGCATTAAATGTACCTTCTATGTGCATGTTGACTGTATTTGTTTAACTGCCTTTCAAAACTACAGTTTGAGTGAATTAGCTAAATTACATTAGCCTTGGCCTGGAGTAATTGACAGGCCCCTGGTGGCTGTGTGGAAAGAAATGGAAGAGACTCCAGGCAACCCTCAAGTATAGCTGTCAGCACATCACAGTCTTCCTTGTCATTAGTATGGATCCCACCTGCTGACCTTGGCCTGAGATTTTTCTCTGAAGAAACAACCACCATGTGCCATAAATCAATCTGTTTGAAGTATGTGTTGTTATAAAGCACAGAGGTCCATAGAAAACAAGTCACCACAAACATGCCATGCACTGGACTCATCTGATAGGAGATGTTTGTGGAAACTTCAAGTAGAGACACTAACTCCCAGTGAATTAACCTATGATGCCACCTAGCCCCTTGTATTGATTAGTCATTATTTTTCCCCAATGAAATGAGAATATGGTTGCAGAGGCCACACATTCTCGGACTCTGAAGAAAAACCAAGGGTTCCCTTGCTCTCAAAGGTTTCCCTGACTATTAGTGTCAGGACACTGAAAAAAAAAGAGTTGTTTCCAAATAACAACGGAAGTGGACATTGCAAATTGGCTCATGTCTCTGAACCAGATAACAGCATTAGAATGACAATCCATGAAGGTGCGCTTTGAATTTCAATGCAGGAAGACTCGGAGGCATTACTAAACACCAAAATGCTACAAGTATAAATTATAGTATACTATTTTGAATGGATGGATGTGTTTTGGTTTTTTGGTTTTATCTCTCTTTCTGTTGAGTTAAAGTCTACAAAGTTAAAAACACCTTTTTCACCCCCAGAAATAAAGAACTAACAAAAAGGAACAAATGCTAGGAGCTCAAGTGTTGTTCGACAGTGTAAGGGCAAAAAGCCTTTTATCATGTCTGCAATACGTTGTCACATACATATCATCACATGATAAGACTGTGACCTGAAGTGATGGCGCCACTCTTACAAGTCATCTTTCCAAATACACCTGTTTGGGGCTAGAAAGATGTCTCGGTGGTTAAGAGTGCTTGTCATTTGTGAAGAGGACCTGGGTTCAGTTCCCATTACCCACACGGTGGCCCCCAACTATTCATGATTCCAGTTCTAGGGAATTCGATGCCTTCTAGCCTCCATGGGTGTCTGGCATGCATCTGGTACATATATACAGACAGGCAAACATTCATACACATAAAATAAAATAAATAATTTTAAGGTATCTATTTTACATACAGATAACTTGTATACTCCCTTAGCATATTTGGAAGAAAATTTAATCCATCAAAAAAAGATAGGTTGAATGTGAGGTATAGTGCCTGCCTAGTATATACAAGGTCCTTTGTTTACTTCCAAATATGGAAGGGAAAAAATGTTCAAAAATTTCTGTTTTACTTCTGACCATGTTTGGGTGACTGGAGCAAAAATGACATAAGCTATAGAAGGAGCTTAGCTGTACAATAATATTGTGCCTTCTAAACCATTATTATCATTTCCAGGTCTGTCGGCAATTTCTCATTAGCTACAATCATCAACATAGAGCTGACCCCACCTGGCTACAGGGTTTTTATTTCGACATACCCACATTGGACTGTAAATGTGTGCATCGGCCAGCCTAGGCTAGTAGGTGAAGTCCCAAATACCAATGTCTCAAAGACAAGAAAACTGCACCTGAGAAATGATAGCCAAAGTTGGCCCCTGCACAAACATATAAGAGAGAAATTACCTATTTAAAATATTCAAAAACCTATATCAATACCACTAGATTGACAATTGCATAGCCTACAAAACTTTGAACTATTCTTTATTGCTGTATTTCCAGAGCCCACAACAGAAATAGGAGACTGGCCTGTGGTGGGAAACTGCTAAGTACTTCTTAAATAAATGGATGTGACATTGCCTACACACAAAAGGTCATATCATCTATTCAGAGGAGAGTGCCCCGAGTCCAAATCTGTAGACTGCTTGTCTTGTGCAATAGTCAACAAGCACGATTATCTTATTTCCTAGCCACCAAAACAAAAAGCAGCAAATTACATGGGCATGATGGAGCAGTGCCAGGCGCACACATACTCGACTAAATGAGAACTGACATCCTAAACCAAGAAGAGAAAAACTACAAAACTTAGCTACAAGTCAAAAAAAGTTCAATATGTTAACATTTGAGTACCTGAATGTTCATGCCAAATTATCATGTATATGCTTGTCCAATCATTATAAATGTACTTCAGTGTTTTCTGAGTACTGAATGAATGGAATTAGGTAGGATGACATCTTCAGAGACTGACTTCCACCGTGTAGAACAGCTTTTGAGATTCAGCTATCTTCATGCACATAGTTCACTCATGTCCTGCTCTTATGAATAGATCACCATTTATCTATTCACATACCAACACTCAGCTAGATTGTGTCCAAGTCTTCACTATTATTACCAATGATTCAACGACCTTCTCAACCTGTGGGGCATGACCTCTATAGTCTCAAACAACCTTTTCATGGGGATTGCATATCAGATAACCTACACATCAGATATTTTCATTATAATTCATAACAGTAAAAAAAAATTACAGTTATGGAGTAGCACAGAAAATAATTGAATGGTTGGGGGTCACCAAAATGTGAGGAACTGTCTTAAAGGGTCACAGCATTAGGAAATTTGAGGACCACTGCTGTATATAATGCTGTATGCTATTTGTGCACCCATATAAACATGTATGCATTTCTATATGGTGCTATAGTTCTTTTGGGCTTATATCCCAATGTGAAGTGACTGAATGAGAGAGAACACACATCTTCAGCTTCACTGTTTTATGAAATTGATATTCTAAATGGATGTACCCAGTTTTTACTCACACCAGTAACTGAGTTCCCTTGTTCCACCTTCTTGGAGAATTTGAAATTGCCCAAATTGTAGCTGAGTTAATAGGCATAGCATCTCACTGGCTTTATGCTTGTCTCCCAAGATACTAGCAAGTTTGAGCATCTAATACACATATGGTGTCTATTAGGCATTTTTCGGAGGCTTCAAATCCTTCCCTCCACCCTGTTCACTCTACTGTTAAAATATTCAGTTAGCTAGGTTTGAAATGTAGGGTGTGTGTGTGTGTGTGTGTGTGTGTGTGTGTGTGTGTGTGTCACAGCTTACATAGAGAAGTCAGAGGACAACCTGTGGAAGTCAGCTCTCTTCTTCCACCGTGTGAGTCCTGGGGACTAAACTCAAGCTGTCAGGCTTGACAGTGAGTACCCTTTCCAACTGCGCCATCTCAACAAGCCATCTGAGTATGTCTGTCACAAATAAAGAGACCATGTCAGCATTTATGACTGATCAAAGTCAATATTTCATCAGATATATTTATTCTTTCCCACTACCCTTTCCTGCTCCAGAGTGTCAGTTTGAATTCAGTATTATTCTCTTCTAGACTGTCTGCCTTTCTCAGATAGCCTTGTTCTTGATGAACTGGAAGACTTTGGAGGGCTATGGAGCTATTTTGTAGAATAGACCTCAGTTTGGATTAGTACAATGTTTTGGGCATTATCAGTCTTGGGTTGGGGGTTAGATGTGAAAGACCATGGATGCAAAATGTTATTCTCATCACATCGTGATTTTTCACAGCTGCTAATTGTGGCCTCATGGCTGACAGAATGTTCTTTAGTTTCGCCCACTATAAAGTTTCTCTCTCGTCTTTTTCATGCCACACTCATTGGAAGAAAGTGACCACATGCAGCCTGCAGTTAAAGAATAAAAATTATGCTCCACCTCTCCAGCAGAGAAAAGACATTTAGAATACTGCAACTTAGAAGATGTGTCTAGTACCTCCCATTTGTTAATCTATTGAATTTATTCCATGACTTGGGAGTCAGCAAAAGACTGACCTGTACCACTTCACAATGGGGACACATTCTGAGATGTACATAATTAAGCAACAGCAATGCCTTCACTGTGCAAGCTTCATAGACAAGTATAAATAATCACTCAACTGTTTGTTTGTTTGGGTTTTTTTTTTTTGGTGCAAGAGACAAAGTAAACATGAAATGCATGAGGCCATTGCCAGTGTAGCATTGCAGATTGTTTTACAATAAACATTTTTAAATCAGAAGGAATATATTCTAAACAAACAAACAAGCAAATCATAGTAGAGGAAATACCTAAATCCAAAACAGTCACTTATAATTATTATCAACTATCACACACTGTATATAATTATGTATAATATTGTTTTATACAGCTGCCAGGGCAGTGGTCATGTTTACATAATCATTGCAGCAAATACATAATGTACTATGACATTCCAACTACTCAAATATAGCTAGGTGATAGGAATCTTTCAGCTCCATTATAATCTTATGGGACCACCCTCCTATATGCAATCTGTTACAGACCAAAATATCATTATATAGCATGACTACTCTAAATCATTTCGCTTTGCTCAAATTACTGTGTATTTGCCCATTGGGAGTTCTGGCAATTGTTTGTGGTTTGGTGTCTGCTCTTAATCTTTTCAAGCACACTGCTATTGTTACTTCGTATATGTTTATGTCCCCTCCTCTATGTTTATGCTGTATCTTTTGATACTATTGCTCAGCCCTCAGGGACTCTGCCTTTTCTCTTTTATTTCTGTTTTCTATTATGTACCTGCATTTCAGTCTGGGAAGTTTCTACCAGTCTCTCTTCAAGTATGCTTATTTTTCCCCCTTGGCTATACTTTATACCATTCTTTAATTTTTTAGTTCCAATAGTTTGCCTCTATCATCTTTCTGTTATTGCCATTGTTGGGTGAGGGAGGAGAAGGAGTGTTCCCTAAAGTTCTAATGACATCTTAGTTGAATGACATCCTGGCCTTCACATGCATTTCTGTCCATCTCCAAGCTGTTTTTGCCTTCTCTACTGATGCACGGTCCGTTATCTATCTGTGTTCAATATATGCTCACAAAAGCAACTTAAGGGATTGTTCTGGCCACCAGACCAAGAAAAGGTACAGTCCATCACAAAGGTAAAGTCCTGGGGGGCAGACATTTGAAGCAGGTGGTTACATTGCATCTACATTGACAGATGAATAATGTATACTGCGGTTCAACCCCTTTCTCCACTTAGACAGCCCAGGATCCCAACTAGGGAATGGTGACACCCACAATGGGCAGGTCTTCCCGCCTCAATCAATGTAGTCAAAATCAACCACAACAGGCATGCCCAGATGTTCATCGCCCCTAAGATGCTGTCTAGTTGACAAGCCACACTCACCATCACAACCATGTTTTCTTTCTTTTGTTTATATTTCAATTAATAGAGCAAGGCCAACAGAGGTATGGCTAGGAAGGAATTCTCTCTCAGATAGAATAAGTATTCAAAAAGTATGCTCTGGAAAATTCATTGTACCAAAAGAACAGTAATTAATGAAAATGACTGCCCTCTTCCTTCCACTATCATCTAAAGATCTTTCCTGAATCACTTGTCTGATGACCTGGTAGGGTTTCATCTCAGCCCAATTGAGAAGCTACAACAAAATATCCTAAAACAGGTGGCTTTTTAAACATCAGTTCTGGAGGGTGGAAAGCACCAAATCAAAGCATGCATACCTACTGAGAACCTACTACCTGGGTCACAGAGTCTACCATCTTGAAGCATCATTTGTGGTAGAAGACACACCATGAATGCTTAGACCACTAAAGGCACTATCCTTGGCTAAGGATGCACTCATTAGCAGGTAGTTTGCCAAGCTATGCCCTGACCCCCTAATAAATAAACAAACAAACAAATAGCACTAGCCCATTCACAATGTCATACTATTATCATAAACCAAAGGCTCATACCATGACCTTGAAAATGATGACTACAACATAATAATTAGAGATGGGGAGGTCATAGCTGCTCAAACCATTACAGATTCCTAGAGTAAAAGCCCACAAAAAATTATGGTACCAACACAAAGGCCACATGCAGCCTCCCTCAACTTGATGAATTACGATGTAAGTATTCCTGCTTCCAGCCAATCTATACCTTCAGGACAGGGGTGGGGGTTTAGCTCAGCGATAGAGTACTTGTCCAGCAAGCACAAGACCCTGGGTTCAGTCCTCAGCTCCCCACAGTGGATCCATGCCTCCATGACTTTTGCTCCAGGTCAGCCGATCTCAGTTGCTCTATCTCTTTGGACACACACTTTCTCTAGTGTCCAGGATTCATTTGCACGCAAAACTCAATTCTCTGTCAATCCAAGGCAAAAACGCCAAATGATTTTCAGTTTGTCTAGTCTGTAAAGATAGGGGGGACAGCCATCTTGCATTTCATATCTCACTGAAAAAATCACCAACTTTCTATCAGTTCTTTGGATTTATCTTTTTATTGTGATGATAAAAACAAAAGCGTGTAACGTAAAATTCATCATCTCAGTAGTTTTTTTTTCAGAGTACCCTGGAATGGGATTAATTGTCCGCACGTTGTTATATAACAAGTCCATCTTGAAAACTAAGCCGCTCCTCCATTTTCAACAGCCTCTGGCAACCACTGTTGCACGGTTTGGCTCCTTTCAATAATCTGTATAAACAGAATCTTGCAGCATTTGTCCTTTTGTCATTGGATTATATCCTTCAGCATAACATCCCAGAGATTCATTCACATTTTGGCATGTAGCAGAATTTCCTTTTCCCTTTTAAGACTGAATTGTCTCCATCATGTGTATGCAACACATGTGCTGTATTCATTCAGCACTGGGCATTTGTGCTGCTTCCATGTTTTGACTATAGTGTGCAATACTGTAGGGATCACGGGTGTGCAGAGTCCACTTTAATTTCATGACCGCAATTCTTTTTGACAGAAGTATGATGGTTTGGGAATACTTTTAGCTTTTTGTGAAACATCTCTAGTGTTTTCCATTACAACTCTACCACTTGGCAACCCCTCCCCTACTCCATGCACATGGGCTCTCAGTGTTCAGCATCTTTCTATGTCCTCTTCTTTTCCATGTGCTTGTAGTCACCATCCAACATGTATGAGGTGATACGTTACTGTGGTTTTGATTTGAATTCCCCTAGTGGCTAGTAATAGTGATCATCTTCCCATTTGCTTTTTGGCAATCTGTATCTTCCTTGAAAAAAAAATGTACATTGGCTCATTTGTAAATTGGCTTGCTTGGGGCTTTGCTCCTGTTGAATCATGGGTGGTTTTTAACTCCTGGGTATTGACCCTTTATTAGATATGCGGTTTGCAAATGTCTCCTTCCATTCCAGTTTGAGTTTCATTTGACTGATCTCCTCTGCTGGCTGTTTTTCAGTTATGAGTAATCTTAGCCATTCTTGGTTTTGTTTCCTCAACTTTGGGTGTCAGAACTGAGAAATCATCGCCAGAAGAGGTGATTCGCTGTTTTCTTTTAGGAATTTTCGAGATCCCCACTTATGAACTCATGAGAGTGGAGCATTGTACATTGCAGGTTGAGGGTCCCAGTGTTACTTGCGTGTTCAGTTTTCCCACCAGAACTTGTTGAAGAGAATACCTTTTCCCTCTTGGGGAGCTTGGCATTTTTGCCATGCACATGGGAGTAATTAAGGAACTCTGTGCTTTGTCACATTGGTCTGTCAGCCTGTGTTTATGTTAGTAGCATGTTGGTTTGATTGCTGTAGGCTTTGTGATGTTTTAAAAGTATAAGGCCTCCATGTCTTCCTTTATATTTCTTTCTTTCCTCTCTCTATTTTTTTTCATTGTCAAAAGTGTTTGGGGGTATGATTGTTTGGGGGTATGATTAAAAATGATTTTCAGTTTCACGGACTCTAGAATCACTGAAGGGACGAGCCTCTGATCAGGTCAGTACTAGATTAACTAGACCAGGTTAATTCAAGTGGGAAGGTCTACCCTAAATGTGGGCAGTACCATTCCATGGTTGGGATGCCATGACCAGACACTCCCTCTCCTGCCACCACATCCGGTACACCATGAGGGACTGCCTCACCTGAAACTATCAGTCAAAATATACCTGCTCTTCCTTAAATTGTTTCTGTCAAGTGTTTTGTCATAGCAAGACAAGTTGCTAGTACCAGCTCCTTTGATGTTCAATATGATACAGATAATTCTTTTTTCTAGTAAAAAATGTCGCCGTAGTTTTGAAAGGAATTACATTGAACAGGCAGATTATTTTGGATAGTAACAGCATTTAACAAAATTATCTTCGGATCTATAAACATAGGCTAGTTTCTCATTTCCTTGTGTCTGCTTAAGATTCTTTGGGTAATGTTTTTCAGGGATGTTGGGTTTTTCCCCCTTTTATTGAAATTATCTTTTTTTTCTTCACGTAATATATCCTGATTATAGTTTCCCCTCCCTCTACTCTTCCCAGTTCTTCCACACCTCCTCTCTCATGGGGTTTCCTGGAAAAATGTGTTTCTAGGTATCGGAAGCTGACACTTAGGTTGTGGGGAGGAACTGAGGAGGCTCACAGAAGCAAGGAAAGCAGGGTGTCCCACCAGGATCTGTTTAGTTCCCTGAGAATAGGGACAGAAAGTGAAAGGAAGCCAAAACTGGAAGATCTGAAATTACCCTACCTGCTTCGCTGGCCTATATGTTTCTTTGGCAGGTTTGGCTGGCAGGTTCCCAGGTATGGTGGTTTGAAAGAAAAGTAGCCCCCAAAGGGAGTGGCACTATTAGGAGGTGTGGCCTTGTTGGAGGAAGCATGTCACTGTGGGGGTGGGCTTTGAGGTCTCTTTTTTTTTTTAAGCTTCCCTCAGTGTGACAGTCAGTTGACTTCCTGTTGCCTGAAAGCTCCAACACTGATGAGCTGTCTGCCATGTCTGCCTGCACACCTCCATGTTCCCTGTCATGATAATGGACAGAACCTCTGACATTGTCAGGGAGCCACCCCAATTATTTCCTTTATGAGAGTTGCCATGGTCATGGTATCTTTTCACAGTTCACATGGATATGATGGTGGCTTGGTTCTTCATATTTAACTTTAGTAGCAACGTTAAAGTTAATTTCCTGGTGTGTTCATTATGAAAGCATGTTAAATTTTGTCATATATACTTTCTGCAATTGAGCTAACCTGTGTTTTTTGTCCTTCATTCTGTTGAATTGTAGACTACATGACTGATTTACATTCTTTATAGAGATTATTTTAGGATAAATCTAACTTGGTCACAGAGTATAAATATTTTAGTATGTTGGTAAATTTGGCTTTTTTCAAAAAAATTGACATCCATCAGTTTATAGTTTCCTTTGCTAGTCTAATTTTGACTTCAAGGAAGTATTGACCTCAGAAAACAGGTTTGGAAGTGTCCCTCAACAATCACCATTTTGTGGGGAAAATGGAGAAGAATTGGTGTTAATTTTTTGAACATATTCAGTTGAATTTCCCAGTGAAACATTACGGAGTTTATCTTTGTTGGGATGTATTAATTACTGAGCTCATTCCTTGCTAGTTAGAGGTCTATTCACATTTCATTTTTTGTCATGAGGTCTTGGGACATTGCATACTTCTAAAAAAAATGCATCCCTTTAGTTTACCTTCTACAAGCTGTTGCTGGGCTTCCATAAGCTCTTAATCCACATATTCTCCTGCTCCCATCAATATCTGAGACTATCTGTGGCCTGATGGCCTCATCAACATTTATTTTATACCTTGTGCAGATTGAGTACATCTAGAAGTTGTAATTTGTGATAAGGACATGCGTTCCTGTGTACTCAGGTTAAATGTCCTGAATGTAAAGCATCACCTTGGATAAAAGTGAGATGAGATGGTAATAGCAGTGTGTCATTCCACTGTTGGAGCTTCTGAAGAGTGAGGGCACCATTCTCCAAGGCACCATAACTAAGATTCCACCCCAGAACACTTCCAGGATGGGTAGAAGGCAAAGAACAGTAAAAGGTACATTACCGCATTACTCTAACAGATGACACAAATCAAATTAAACAAACAAATTTTACTTCTCTTAAGTTACAGACTCACATAAATCAACACACATGAAGATCTCTCTCTTGGACTACAGTGCACTTTCATTAGGATCCATCTATCAGGTGACTAAATTAGGCAATAATAAAACAAATGAAGTCACTGTGGGCCACAAACAAAACAGATAATCCACAAGTGACTTTCAGAGACTAAGTCTCCATGCATAAATATGCACATGTACATTCAGAAAGTGTGAATTAAAGGAGAGGGCACATCTTAAAGTGCATATACTTTGTAAATCCAAAATATATCTTCAGGCCTAGGAGAATTATCCAGTGATGGTGACATGAGAAAATAAGAAAAAAATCTCTTCATAAAGCATATAGATAACCAAACAAATGTTCATCAGTCATCATATCAAAGTGACCAGAAGACTGACAATACATTGAACAATGCTTATTCTTGAAAATGAAGGGAATTTGGGGTTAAAACAGCAGAGTCACCCATAGTTCCCCTAATGACCCCTCTTATGTTCATGTGGTAACTGATGAAGAGATGGCAGAAAATCAATAGTTTTGCTACTAGAGACAAGAGGCTTACTTTGGGACAAAGCCAAAGCACATTGCTTTGGAAACTCCATAGAGAACAATCCACATCTTTACTAGTTTCTTGTTAGGGACAAGCAGTGAACAGACAGAAATTCCATGAGGTGACCCTAAAGATGCAAGACCAATTACAGGCCACAAGTGCTCTGCCTCTGGCTGTTTGCCTTGGAGACCCAGTGCATGCTTAGGGATGACCTGTGAGAGCCTAACTGGAAGGTCAAACCAAGGGTATTAAGCACAGAGGATGTTTGAATACAATCTAGCATCCTCCCAAATCACTGCTTGATCCTAAGTTACACAAATTTGGGGGCAACCACTGATAAGACAGTGTATGTAAGCAAAATGAGGGAGAAAAAAACTAAGAGGAAACATGAAATTTCTTTACTTTAAGTCAAACCAAGATACAAAATGGGGTGGGGTGGGGGAAAAACTTAATTGTTAAATGCATTATTTATTTCAGTGCATGAAATGCCAAATTTTAATTAAAAATTACGAGAAAAAAGTTTAATAGAGGAAAAACAGAAGTCAGTGGAAACCATTATGAGTAAATAATAAGCAGTGAGTTTAACTCGTGTTCAACTAAGTAAATATCACAACAGTAAGCACAATAGAGTTTCAACAGAGAAATTTAAAAAATGTCCATTGGAAATTTTCAGATCAATAATATTGTAGCTAAAACAAACAATTTCTAAAAAGGACTCAAAAAACAAATTAGAGATAAACTAACCTAAAGTAAAGGAGGGGAGATGATAACTGAAGACAAATGCATAAAGACTCCAGCTGGTAGGAAATGCCAAACATAACACCACTTGTGTACTGGGAGCCTGGGAAGCCCAGGAAACAAAGAAAAATGCAGACATCTCTTCCGACAGGCCAGAGGGTTTATTAAGAAAATGTATAAGCTGATCCTAAATTATATGCAAATCCAACAGATCTAAAATAGCCTAACACAGTTATATAAAGATAAAAAAGTTGAAGGATTTATGATGATTTAAAACATTTCCTAAAACTATGACAATCAATACAAGAAGGATGGTGTTGGCCAAGGGTGTGTGTGTGTGTGTGTGTGTGTGTGTGTGTGTGTATGTGTATACACGCACAGGCACGTGAGTATGTGAGATATCTCGATAACCTGAGCCAATATCTGAGCCTTGCTTTTAGAGCTGGTTGATTTGAGACTCAGATAAATCAATGGATGAAGAGGAGTTGCTTCAACAAATGATGCTGAAAGAATTGTCTGCACACATGATAAAAATAATAAACTCATCCCATATGCAAAAACAAACTCCAAATGTGAGGACTAAATCTGCAAACCTCTCCAAATAAAACATAGGAGATGATTACTATGATCTTTTATTAAGCAGAGATAATCTTAAGTAGAATACCAAAAGCAGAAACTACAAAAGAAAAAGTTCAGTAATTAAAAAGAAGTGAAAAAATAACCCTGACACTCAGAAAAAAAAATGCTTGCAATCGTATGTCACAAAAGATTTGTATCATGTTGCTGGAGAGATGGCTCAGCCATTATGTCTTCCTAAGGACTAGCGTTCCATTCCCAGCATCCCTGTCGGGCAGCTCACAACTACCTATAACTCCAACTCAAGAGGATCCGACACTCTCCTCTGTGCCCCACAGACATTCACACACACATACACACACACACACACATACACACATATACACACATGCACGCATGCACACAATTAAATAATAAATCTTTAAAAGAAAAAGATTTGTTTCTTTATACTTCTGTTTATAAAGTGTGCAAAGAATTCTTCCCACGCAACAATACAAAAAGAAAACACACCGAAATTGAAAAGAATTAAACAAGCATTTTAACAAGGAAGACATTCAAATGGCTAATTAACTTGTGAAAAGATACTCAATCATTAGTCATTAGAGAAATACAAATTAAAACCACAATTCAATAAACTGCGCATCTACTGGGATGGCGGTAGTCCAACAGGCTAATAATAAAAGCATTGATGAGGATGTAGAAAAACAGGAACTTTCAGGTATTGCTTGTGGGAACACATAATGGCACAGCTACTTCAGAAAACAGTTTGATAATTTCTTAATTAGACCATATATAATCTAGCAATTCTATCCTAGATGCCTATGAGAATTGAATTTATATGCTCACGTGAGTACTTAGATGTCAATATTCATAGCAGCTCTATTGACAGTAGCCCAAGACTGAAAAAAAATCTAAGTGTCTACTAGCTGATGAACGGCGAACAAAATGTGGGATATCAATACAGGAAAACAAAATGAATGTGCTGCTTGCCCATCTAAAATATGAATGACTTTTAAAACACTGTAATAACTTCTAGTCTTTAACTTGGGGAGGGATGTGTTTATTTGGCTCAAAGGTGCATCAGTGAAGGAAGCCAATGCAGATATTCAGGACAGGAACCTGCAGGCAAGAACCGAAGCAGAGACCATGGAGGAATGATGCTTACTGCCTGATTTAACTTTACCTCAGTCACCTTTCGTATATAATCCAGGACCACCTGCTCAGAGGCGGCACTATCCACAGTGGGCTACTCCCTCCTCTGTCATTTAGCAATCAATAAAATGGCCTCAAAGACATTCCCACAGGCCAATCTGATGGAGACAATTCTTCAACTGAGGTCCCTTCTTTCCAGGTATGTTAAGTGACAACAAATAACTTAAACCATACATATAACACAATGTATACTAGGCCAGAAAGATTGATCAGTGGGTAAAGACACGTATTGCTAAGACCAGCAAGCTGAGTTTGATCCCTGGGACTCGCATACCCACAGTTGTCCTGACCTCCACGCATGTGCCATGGCATGTGAGCACCCTATACATGTACACATATAAACACATATATAATCATATATAATCTTAAAAGCCAACAATATATGTTGTAAGGTGTTTTGTTTACTTGTTTTGTTTTTTGTAAATTTGTATAAAATTTCTTAGGAAAGCAAAACTATAAAGACAGTAGGGTTCCAGAACTAAATTTAGGAGTGAAAATTTATTATATGACCACTGTGGAAATTTCTTGTTGTGGTACAAGTGTTTTAAAACTGTATTCTTGTCATAATTACACAATTTAAAATGTTCTAAAACTCAGCAAATTGTATTTATAACTAAATAGAATCTACAGTGGCTAAGTCACATCCAATTATACCCTTAGAAAACATGCTTATACATATTGGCAATTTACTATTAACCTTTCTGTTTTTACCTTATTCAAGGCAATCAAAGAAATCCTGCATTCTACGCGTGCAATTTTGTGAAATCTGTGCCTCAGGCCCCTTGAAGGACTAGCAGTAGCTACTTCATTTGCCAATAGGATGATCTGTTTCTCTTTCAAAAGTAGGGGATTCACTCTGCTACTGCAATGGCAAGTATTAGTATTTTCCAGTATTTGTAGTGTTTATAAGATGGTACAGACTCATCACAGATTCAAGTAGGCTAATAGAGACCTAATCTGGTGCACAAACAGTGACGCTGTTAGTGAGAAGGAGAGGCCATATCATAGCTTATACTAAAAGTAGAGTCTGTCTGACTACATACTTTTTTGTTTGTTTTGTTTTGTTGTGGTTTTTGTTTCCCCAGATAGGGCTTCTCTATGTAACCACCATGACTGTCCTGGAACTCACTCTGTAGACCAGACTGACATTGAACTCACAGAAATCCACCTGCCTTTGCCTCCCTAGAGCCAGAATTAAAGGTATTAGCCACCACCACCTAGTCTGACTACATACTTCTTACCATTAACCACTAACCTATAGATCTCCTATACAGTTTCCTCATTACTATGGTTCCCCAGGCATGGTCCTAACCTCATGTACCTACCCAGAAACCCCTAACCCGGTAGACTCAGTCCCTGAATCCTCTCAGGCTCTTTGGTTGGTTGTCTGGTTTTTTTGTTTGTTTGTTTGTTTGTTTTTGGTTTTGGTTTTTTTTGTTTTGTTTTGTTTTTTGCTTTGTTTTAATGCTATTGAACTCAAGTATGAAACATAGGGGTTTTGTCTTGTTTGTTGTTGCTGCTGGGTTTTATTGGGGGAAGGTCATTGTCCATTGCTCCAGAAGTCAAGTTTTAGCTGAGATAAATGAGTACATGGTTCAAGGGGACTTCCAAAAACCACCAAATTCTCACGATGAGTAAGAATTAAGAAAAATTAGGGTAGGGTTGGGGAGAAGGATAATTCAGTCTGTTAAGTGCCTAGTTCCTGGTTCCAATGAGAGACCATGTCTCAAAATACAAGGTGGAAAGCACGTGAGGAGGACTAGCACATGACATTGGCCTGCGGTCTCCATATACGTGTACACACACACAAACACAAAGCGAGAGCCTGACTAGAGCAATGTTTTACCAATGCACATAAGTAAGATGCTGTTATTTAAATTTTTCATGTAAATAAATTAATTTTTCTTGTGAGTCCTAGGAAGTGAATGTAATTAGCCCAGTTTTACAGATGGTAAAAATCCTGTTTCACATACCCAAAAGTTCCTGGAAGTAAATGGTAGAGACATGTCCCAAGTCCAAACTCATTCCTCTCAAGCAGCCACTGAGTTGATTCCATATATCTTTTTGACAAAATTAAGTAAATAGTAATTATTTCTACTGTTCCTGGAGGGAGTGACAATATCCCTCTCGACAGCTCAACTCCAAACCGTGACAGTCAAGGCTGTCTGTGCTGGCCTACACACACAGAAAGTAGCAGCATAGTGCCAACAACAGGAATGCGCTGGTGCCTGTTCACCCCAAGAAAATTGTTTTCAGCAAATGTTACCATCTTGATGCATCTGTGAACTTTTGTTCCTAAGCTGAAATTAAGTGCTGCTATAAGATCAAGACCTTTTGCCAGGCATCATTAATCTCCAGTGAATTTTAAGGATAAGACTTAACATGACTATCCTTTCTTATTAATAAGCACACGTCATCTTTTCCAAATAAGAAGACTAGTTAACAGCAGGGTGGTAGAAGCATACGCCTTTAATTCCTGTGCTTGGGAGACAGAGGCAGGCAGATTTCTGTGAGTTCCAGGCCAGTCTGGTCTACACAGCGAGTTCTAGAACAGTCAGAGCTACATGGAGAAATTCTAACTGTAAAATCCAAAGAAGAAGGAAGAGAAGAAGGAGGGGGAGCAGGAGCAGTTGGAGGAGCATGGGGGAAGAAGAAGGAGGAGGAGGTGGAGAATGAGGAGGAGGAGGAGGAGGAGAAGGAGGAGGAGGAGGAGGAGGAGGAGGAGGAGGAGGAGGAGAAGGAGGAGGAGGAGGAGGAGGAGGAGGAACAGAGAAGAAGGAGACTAGCTAACAGACTTAGAAAGCACAGCCTGTTGCGGGTTGTTTCCTCTAGAAGTCTAGTCTTCTTTTGAGACAGCACTTGTCAATATTTGAGATTTCACTAGCATGCACAGCTTTAAGGCTCATCTCCAATTATCTGGCCAGTTTGTGCTTCACAAAGACATGTAAAATCCATTATTTTATGTTATTCTTCCCACAGCCACAGAAGAATGCAATCACGGAGATAGACTTTGTTCTACAGTTCAGAAACCTGGAGTCAGCAACTTGGCAATTTTACTCAAATGCTTCCATTCCTACATTTGCTTACCCTAATAAAGTTTTCACTTGACAGCTATAATTAAGGAATGATGTATTGCTTGAATTTGTAAATGATTGTTCTATAAAATAAAAACCAAATGAGGACATTGAGTAATGAAGCTGAAAACCAGCTTTCTTTGCTATGGATATTATTTTAATTACTTGTTCTATTTATTTACTTACTATTATTAATAGCTCTATTAATTGAAAGATTGATATGCGCCAAACATTTTATCATTAATACACACATCATCTCACATGGATTAGTCCTTCCTAAACTGATTATAAAATACACTTATCCTCATTTAATATATGAAGTACCAATGATTTAGCACAGAACTTATCCAAAATCACACAACAAATAAAAGAGTAAAACCAGAAATAAGTTTCAAATACTTCAGATACCAAAAAGCTTATTTCTAGCCAATAAATTATGCGAATAGCAGATTTTAAAACGTCATAACCCATGTCCTCACATGGATATATATATCATATATGGATATATATCATATATATATGGTACATCTATCTTATCCACATATGTTTGTGTATACATAGGCACACACCTAAATAATATACAAGTATCAATTGCTATCTGTAAGAAATATCCTTTTTCTTGATGCTTTATCCACCCCCAATCAGCCATGGATATTTTGGAATTATGATAACTCTGCTCTAGAAGACCCATAATGCAAGAGGCTGCTAAGACTCTAAAGGAGTTATTCCAATTCCACAGAGAGACTGTGTCGTGCATGTTATGAATGTTTAAGGTAGAGTGCACAGCCTGTCATGTCAACTCTCATCTACTTCAATGACAGATTATTTTCCTACCAGAACTAGTGTTTTGAATATATCAGCTATGAAAAACAGGGGACTTTTTTCTAGAGTCAAACGCATACATATGCACAAATTGTGATGAATCACAAATCATAATTCTAGTAGCATTAAATTCTGACTTAAACTCACAAAAACAAAAGAATATACCCTTCACCAAATAATTCAGTGAGCAGCCAAGCCCGCAACCTATCCTATATCAGCTACATATAACACACAGAAATGCACATCTATGGAGCATCAGCTATGATAAATGTTATACATGAATTATCTCATTCATGTTTCATCTCAGTTCAATATGGAAACACTGGTTAATATTTTCTTTTCAATATGAGGAAAACACATCCAAAAAAAAGTGAAGTTAACTTTGTAAATGCTAAAAAGGGGCAAAACCTGGGATCTGAATCAGATCTGAGAAAAAGATCTAAAAGCTTTGTGTGTACATATATAATGTATTTGCATTAAGACTGAGAAACCAAATCTTAGCAAGAAGGAAATTCAAATTCATGCGGAGCAAACATCAAAATGCCTAGAAGTCTATTTGTTTGACAAAATATTAAAAAGGTGATTTTCATAAGCATATTCAGGCTTCTAAAAATGATCTTTTCTATCAATATGGTGAATCACACCTGAAATTCCAGCAGCGGGAAGTCGAGCCAGAAGTGCTGAGGGTTTAAGATCAGCCTGGCCCACAATGTATTAGGCCAGTCTAGACAACACAGTGAGACCTGGTATAAAAATACAAACAATTTTGGGTTGGAGAAACGGCTTAGTGGGAGAAACAATTGCAATGCAAGCATAAGAGTTCAAATTTCCAGAACTCACAAAAAGACATCACAGTAGCACATGTCTGTAAACTCGCTCCCCGGTAAGATGCACGGCAAAGCAAAGAGAAGACTAGAATCTTGCAGGCCAAGTAGCCTGACCCAGGCAACAGCAGGCAGCAGAAAACGGCCCCTTCTCAAACAAGGTAAAATCCCAAGGAGGATCACCCCTCAGGATGTCCTCAGATCGCCTCACATGTGCTATGTCACATATGTGCCTACATTTACACAAATTCATACATTTTATATGCTCAGAGATTAAAAAGAAAACTTTGCTAAACTGTCAATTCCCAAGGCTATGACTTTAAGTAACATCCATAAAGCTTTTGTTTAAGGCTCTTAACTAAAATTAGAGCAGTGGAAGGGATATTTGAAAATAATAAAGGCAGTGTATTTTGCAGTACATCTTCAACTTTCAAAAATGGAAAGCCCTGTTTGATCCATTTGTGTCCCAAATTGTGTTGGCAAATAGTTTTCATCACTCAACCCAACTCAGCCAAGCCTCTGCCTTAAAATCAATCCCAAGTTTGTCACCAGAAAGCAGTGATTGATTAGCATTGTCTGTCATGACGGGGTGGGGCAGTGTGCATGGCTTCTATTTGACGACCCTGCCATAGATAAACAAATGCACACCTCCTGAAGTAGACGCCAAAGAAGCCTGTCTACAATCTGCCACAGAAGAAAGGAAAGCGTAGGGCCGAGTAAAGAAGCAAGAGGGGAGGCAGGAAGGCAAGCAGGGACGCCGGGATGTGGGGAGGGAACTTAGACAGTCACCATGATAGTCAGTTTTAAATGGAGGAGTAGATATTAGACACTGACTTAAGACACCCAGGCTGATGGCCCACATGGAACTGATGAACAGTCGCTAAGCTTTACACATATCTTGTTTTGCATCTGTTTCCTGTCCCACAGCAGCAGCACACTGGTCCTTGCCACCATCACTCTCTTTGTGCCGTTTCCTTGTCAATGATTCCCTTTTTCTCCCCCTCTATCAAACTGCTATCGCCCCATCAAGTTCTGTCTCCTTGCTGGATCCCAGTCCAGGCATCCAGAAAAACGTAGAGACTCTTAGAAGGAACACTAACTTTCACCATGGTCCCTAGAAGAACTCCAGCTGAGACTGAAGATCACCTAGCTGGCTAGTGACAGAACTTGGGCTTTCCACTCAGCTCTGCCATACTTCAGTGAGCCTGCCATTCCCTTCCAATCAGCCTACAGGCATCTGTAACTACCAACTGGAGTACTGGATTGTCTCTAAGGGGTCTCTTTTATCTCTCATTCTCTTTATCCCATTTAAATAGCTGTCTTCCTAGTGTCTATTCTGCAGGCGGAATCATTGGAGGAGCACCTTGGTGCTGGCGAGGGAAAACAACTGTCAGTGTGCCAGCCAGAGTGAACAGTAGCAGGTAAGTCACTGCTCTGAAAGTCCATTTCCCACTCCATCAAAAGCAGTGAGCAGCCACCTCATCTATTGCCCGAGGTTGTTAAAGTAACAAGAAGGGGTTGCCCTTGTAGACCGTGTGTAATTCATTGAACACGGTGCTTACTGAGAAAGCCGTTCCCTGTAGCCCTCCTCGGTGTCTATTCTATAAAAGCAGTGGGTCGCATATCCTGGACTTCTGTCCTCTAGTTTACAGCAGCTAACATCACCACAGCCAACCAATCTGGGCTGGCCATCTCCACTAGCCCCAGAGTCCTTGCCCAACAAAATTTTGCGCAGTATAAATATGGACATGGTATCGTGTTTGGATGGGATTTGTTTCGCTCTCCAGCCCTTGTCAATGTTTATATTCATAAGGAAGTATTGTTTCCATGCTCGGTGTCATGTAGCATATGATGAAGCCGCATTACTCCTCTTCCTGACTTGATCCTGAAGAAAATGGCCCCCACCTGCCAACATCTGAATGCTATAAATAGTGAGAAAAATAGAGAAGCCTTAAAAGCCCATTGGATTCAGAGACTTTCTTGGATGGCCAGTGTGGAAAAATATTTTGCTAAAAAATAGGGAGTGTTGCTTCGACTGGCATCCAGGCGGACAGTTTAGTTAGTGTTTACCCAGCCTGTGGCCAGGGAACACTCGGCTGTTTATTCCAGTGGAGGGGATGTTGGGAGACGCTGTTTGTCTGGTCAGAAACGCGCTTTGAGACGGCAAGGCTACCTGTGACCGGTTTTCAACTAAATTTATCTTTGGACTTTGTGTAAGTAATCCAACCTTAACCAAATTCTTTTGGCCGTCTATAGTCATGTCACAGAATCGTTACCAAAAATCTCCTGGCTTTGGCCCATGACGATGGCTTCTGATTATTCAGCCAAATCTGAATTTGAGACCTTGATGTAAGTTCTGGGGAAATAGACTATGTTTTGTTTAATGCAGGAAATAACTATTGCTTATTAAATAAACCGAAATGATATTTAACCAGGCATTTTCAAACATCTTTGCCCTCTGCTCCATGGTACAACGAATAACACATACTATTGAGTACCGATCATAACGAGCTTCATTTCATGAAAGCAATTTATGTTTTATTTCATTGCTTGCTTAAAAGCATAGCTATGGCTAATAACCGCTTTCAATTGCCATTTTGACACTGACCTGGAGAAAAAGTTGAAAAGTGTATTTTATTTTCACTCTTGGCCATTCCAAGTGTGTGTTCTTTTGATGAAATGTAACAGCATAAGAGCAGAATGGCTCCACAAAGTACAAAAAAAAAAATCTGGTTCCCCTATTGTGAGCAGTGATTACTGTTTGCTAATCCATTTTCTTCTTTTCATTGGCACTAATTTTCATGGGCAATCCCACGGTTTTGTTTAGTTTAGTTTTGTTTGGCTATTATACCAGGCTGCTCGATTTAAAAGACAACTCCTGTGAGGCCGTCAGAGCCCAGAATGTAGAGCTCTGACTCTGTAACAGTTCATAAATGTTTGACCAGGGCGAAAACAAGGCATGAAGGTTTGTGAAGCAGGCCCCATGGGTTTCTGCCACTAGCATATCCTTGGCTGTTTCTGCGTCATCAACAACTCTCAATCTTCTCCAGACTCCTGGTGAATAGCGACTGTAATCCCATCTCCTAGTGATAACATTCCTGGCAGAGGAAAAGAGATGGGGGCACAGTAAATTACACAACCACGATTTACCCCACCCCTGAGTCTGAGCCCCATGCCAGGGCTTTTTCCGAGGGGCCTGGAATCCCAGGAGGGCAGGAATCTGCAGATCCAGCTCCTTGTCAACTTGACAAATGTGTTAAATTCACAGATAAAAGCCTCCATGTTAGGCTGTCAAGGGGTCAGTTCGCCTGAGCCCTTCTATCCTCTCAGCTCCACTGCTACGCAGAGGCCCTCGGTGCGTGAGCTCCGTTGCTGCAGCAACATAGTTCAAGCCTGGGGGAGCCCCAGCTACAGAGATTTTGGCAGCTGGCTGAAGCATATGTGGGACTGTGTTAATGCAAAACCCTCAGAGCTGGGCTTGATTCATATAGGGGAGCACCAGTCAAGAACCCCAAGGTATCCCAGTTAAGACCTAGGGCCTAGTGAGTGATGACCGGGGAAATTACCCAGGAGAAACCCAGGTAACAGCAGAGAATCCCACAAGAAAAAGAGGCACACACTGCCAATAAAGGGAACTGGAGAAAACCAGGTGAGAGAAAGTGCTGAATCACGCACGCGCTCCCAATTCCAAGCTGCTGTTCGGCTGTCTCCGTTGTTTCTTTTGTTCGTGGTATTTTTGTTAATCCATTTGTATAAAGTAATGAGTTCTATCATGGCATCTTCATGTGCGTGTCTGTGTCATTATACTTTGTTTTCATTCCTTCCCCTCCCCCACTGCCTCCCCTGCCCCTGTCCCCCTCCTTCCAGATGGTTCCCTCTTCCCCTTCTGACTTCCTATTATATGTATTCTCTATTTCCTATCAACTTGAGATCTCTTTCTCCCCTTTAATGACAGTCTTTCTATATTCATGACCTACATACACGCTTACATATATAAACATATGCCCCTACACACACACACACACACACACACAACACACACTTTTAGTTTTGGCCTATGGAAAAAAACATTCAGTATTTGCCTTCCTGAGTCTCCACTTATTTTATGTAGCACAATTTCCAGTTGTATTCACTGTCTTGCAAATATCAGTTCATTTTTCTTTATGCTGCATATAATTCCATTGTGACTATGTGCCTCTTTCTCTTTATCCAATCATCTGCTGACAGACATCTAGGCTGATCCAATTTCCTGGCTATTGTGAATAATGCAACAATAAACATGGATATGCAAGAATATCTGTATATGTTCACTGAGAGCCTTTTACATATAACACTACCCACAGCACACACATTTGCCTGCTGAAAGGGCCGTACTCTGAGTTTAAGGCTAAAAAGAATGGTTTGAATGCTTTGTCTTAAGATGGACTTTTTAGACAGCCATCCCTAGAAGTCTTCAATTGCAACCTAATGCCTCTTCTATTATGTCAAAAAAAAAGTCATAACAGTAAGTACTCATGCTGCTATCCAGCAATCAACCATCTATTTCTTCACCCCTGGACATCAATACCAGAAGCTAATTAAAATCCAAATATACTAGCACATGCCACTGTTCTTGGAGTAGCGAAAAGAGAAGAGAAATGTGGGAATAAATGGAAGGAAAGGGGAAGTGTTGGACCAAGCTCAGAGCCACTGTATGTAGGGTTCAAATCCCAGATCAGATGTATTCAAAGTCCACATTACTCTGCAAATGACTTAGCCTGTCTGAGCCTCGCTGTTCTCCTTCACTCATCAGACCAAAGAGACAGTACAACCCAAAGTACGCTGGCCTTACAAGGGACTTGAGCTCAGTTCCCAGCACTCAAATCAAGTGGTTCTCACTGCCTGCTGCTGCAGCTCCAGGACATGTAACACTCTCTTCTGTCCTCCGCTGGCATGGCATTCAGATGCATGCACACATACGCATGGGGACAAACGCACAGTAATCACGATAATGACAGTATTAAAAATTAGTCTCACCTTATTTTACTTATTGTGAAAAATAATAGCTTTGATCATCGGGTCCCCTAAACTCAGAAGGAAACATTAGGCAACATCTTGTGCAACTTCCTGCCCAACGTAGGAACCTCTCCTTGGGGACTGTGTCAGTCAAAAGCCCCTGCGGAATGGGATGCTTCCAACCTCATAAAATGGTCATCACTCTCTTCGGAGCTCTAACTATTAGAAATTTACTCTTAGGATTAAGCGAGCATTACTAGGAGCTTCCTTCAAAATAAGCCTCTTAAACTACAGGATTGACCTGTGCCTGGTGTATCTCTGGAGATCCTGCCAGCTCTACTGCCGCCGTGGCTCATGTTTCAGAAGCCGATACCCTGAAACTGTCAATCAATCCATCCCTCAAGTCTTGGCTAACAAGGAAAGCTGCAGGGCTCTCCCACATCTACCCTTTAAGTGGGCAAGCGATTTGTACATTTGTTTTCTACTTACAAAAGGCAGGCATAGTCAAGGCAGCAGAATTGAAAACCAAAAGCGAAAAGCCCTAAAATTTCAACTCAACTATTAGCATATTGGTATATGTCTTCCTGCTATCTCTTTCCTACACTGATACAGATTTTTCATCAAACTATCATCATGCTACATACATCATTCTGGAGCCTTCTTATTATGTTGAATTAACTAGAAGATAAAGATACTAGAGCCCAGGGGCTTATCACACTCCAGGATAATGTGACAGAGACTGACTGGCAAGGAAATGAATGAATTAGACACCCCTGCATAATCAAATATGATTATGCAGACTCGTTAATTTGGAGATTCAGTCTTCTGACTATGAGTCTTCATTATTTGCAATCTTAAGAGTGCTTTTGAATCTTAAAAAAATATTGAGAGTTGTTAGGTTTATCTAATTAAATAGTCATAGATGTAAAAAAGGCAGAGTCTTACATTCATCTATAAAAGTCACACACACAAAAACAATAAGTGGCTGTCACATACCCCAGTGAAACAGAGAGATTACATCTCTGTGGTATGCCTAGAAATACTTGTCTAATAGCTCCACGCATCCAGGGGAACTGGGTTAGTTTTGTAATCGTGGAGACCATCAGCACATCTTAGCTGTTTATTCACAGTAACACTGAGCAATGCGGGTCAGCAGGTCCAAACACACAACGTGGCCACCAGGTGTGGCTGCCTGCGAAGACAGTCTGGCTCCCAGGAGTTCAGCTGGACAGATAAAGTGTGCCGTGTGCTGGACATCTGCTGTTTCTCTAATTGCTGCTTTGACAAAACCACCCAGCCTTTGGTTATAAGGCCTGTGCTGGAGTCACCTGTGTCCCCAAGGCCCTTCTCAGAAACTGGCCTGGTGAAATTGCTCTGCTATTGTTTGAAATGTAAATCTCCCCCAGTGGTCACTTTGGAAAACTTGGTCACCAGCCTGCGTTGCTAGGAAGGAGAAGAAGCTGTAGGAAATGGAGTTGAGTGGAAGGAAGTTAGGTTTCTGGAGGCATGCCTCTCTCCCTCTCCCTCTCTCCCTCTCCCTCTCCCTCTCCCTCTCCCTCTCTCCCTCTCCCTTTCCCTCTCCCTCTCCCTCTCCCTCTCCCTCTCCCTCTCCCTCTCCCTCTCCCTCTCTCCCTGTCTCTCTCCCTCTCTCTCTCTCTCTCTCCCCTTCCATCCCACAGTGCGATAGGAAGTTTCCTCAGCCACATGTTTCTACCCTATCACCCTGCCTCGCTCTGCAGGCTTGAAAACAACAGGGCCAAACATCCGTGAGCCAAAACCTCTGAAACTGGAGCCAGAATAAAGTTAATTCTTTTCTGTTTTATCTTTGTTTGTTTGTTTTTTGCTCATTTGTTTGTTTTTCAAGACAGGGTTTCTCTGTGTAAACAGCCCTGCCTGTCCTGTCCTGGAACTCACTCTGTAGACCAGGCCATCCTTGAATTCACTGAGACGCGCCTGTCTCTGCCTCCCAAGCTCTAGGACTAAAGGCATGTGCCACCACCACCCAGCAAATAAAGTTAATTCTTAAAAGCTGCTTTTCTACAGCGTTTGTCGTGAGGACGGAAAGCCTGTCTACCACAAACCCCATGTGTACCTTTTCTATTCACTTGTCCATTCCCGGTCTTACCCAACCCATTCAATTCTCAAACCCCTGCAAGATGAGAATTTCTAACCCACAATAGTGACAAGGCACCAAACCAAGACCCAAAGGAGCCAAGAGGTCACTGCCATTTACCATGCTCGCCTCACCTGGCAGCTAGGAAGCCAGGAGAGAAAGGAGGAGGCCAGGTTCCCAGAGTCCCCTTTCACAGAATGCCTTCAGCAACCTCACTTCATGACACTGGGTGCCACCTGTGGGAGATTTCACCATCTGCCATTAGCGCCACAGGCAGGTGACCGACTTTTCAGCAGCTGGCCTCTGGGGACATCTGAATTCCAAACCGTTGCCTGAGACATTTAATCTACTGTACACTGGGTGCCTGGATGCTGGAGACTGAGGGGCCTGTTCTCATTCTGGACATGAAGGTAAGAAGAAAAAAACAAGAGTGAGCGCCAGATAAACGCACGAGGTAATATTGTCCCAATCCCGTGCCATGAAGCTAAACAGCACGATAATAGACTAACGTGGGCCTGGGGACGGGACTTGCTTAGAGAGAGTAGTCAGGAAACTGTCTCCTGAAAAGAGACAAACATCCAGAAATGGGAATGTCTGAGGGAAGCGAGCACAAAGGCCCTGAGGCAGGAACAGACTTAGCACACACGAGAAACGAAAGTGGGCCAACCATCTCCAGAGACGGTTTTTAAGTTGAGAATGGTCTGCAATAAACCTAGAGGTTTGCCGCATTAGGCTAATACTCACAGGGCATAACGAAGAGTTTGGAATTTTGTTCTATTAGCTACATGACAAAAACAAAGGTAGAAATATGATTGAATTTATTTATATTTTTCAGAGATAAAAGTCTCGGTGATCCTCTAAAGCCTGGAGTGGTCTTGTATTTCAGAGAATTGGAGCAGAATGAACCAACACGGGCATGGTTCAAACGAGACCAGAACTGGAATCCGCAGCATGTGTGGGCCACAAAAGGCAGACAGTTACACCAGAAAGGCGGTGGCTCAGAAGTTTCCTGATCCCACTCATCGACCCGGAACACAGAACCCAAAGAATTCCAGCAAGCCAGTGACCATTTCTCGGGTAGGCAAAAGTAGTAGACAACCATAGCAAGAGCAGAAGGGGAAGCTAGACAAGGCGGAACTCAACCATGGTCTCTGGTGGAGAACAAAGGGATGGAGCCCGGGATGAAGGACTGGGAGGAATACTAAACACAAAGCAGGTACTGACACCCCGTACCAGCGCTGCTGCCCCACGGTTTGATTAGTGCCGGGGAACACTGTCAGAACTGGAGGTGGTCACAGTGTCTGGCAGTGCCTTTGAGAGGATTCCACTCTGGGGAAATGAGTAAGGACCAGGTGATAAAGAAAGCTGGGGGGGGACGCAAGCTCCAAGTTCAGTATGCATTCTTCCTGGTTAACCTTGCTGGACTCTTAATGTTCATACAGCTCGCTTTACCGGGTATATGTTGTGTTTCTTTAATAGGTTCTTCTGAAAGTTTTCAAGATTATCCAAGTCCTAACTAGCGTGTGCTCAGTAACTTAGTGGCTTTCCTAAGCCTATGAAACTTCTTAGTCCCTTCTCTCCATTTTTGCTGTTTGTTCGCTCCCTCTTTTCAACTCCCTCTCTGGGACCTCACTCCCTTCCTCTCTCTTTTCCCTCTCTCCTCTCCCCCTCCTCCTTCATTTTCTGTGCCCCTTCCTCCTTCCTGGGATTTTTTGTTTATATATAAGACTAAAATAAAACAAAAAAAAACACGATTCTCAAGGAAAATAACAATATAATATAAATCGGTGTTTTCATTGAGTCTATCTTTTATATTTTATTGTGTAAGAGAACACCATTTGCCTTTTTCACAGCTGCTGGCCCATTTTATATTATTTAGGATTTCTTTCTGAAAAATTACTAAAGGTGATTTTTTTCTTCAATGATTCATTGATCTTTTCTGCAAGCTCATTCATTGTTTGAGTTTTATTCACTTGGATTTCATGAAGACGTGAAATCACTTCCATCAGCCCAGGGTTCCCTCCCTATCTCATTAACTTGTGTTTCGCTTTCTTTGAATGATGTTTCTTTTATACTATTTAGTCCTGTGAGCCTCGCTGGAGAACTGCAAAAGGAAAACAGGAGATGAGAAGTTCTGCTTTCTGTGTCATCTGTTAGCACTGCACCATCTGCCCCAGGCAACTGGCCTATCCCTCCCTTCCCTGTTTTTCTGGGTAGTAAACAGATTTACTCAAAGGGAAAAAGGAAAGGGAGAACAAAGGGTGTGCAGCATCAGGGCTGGGGAGGGGCTGGAATAGTCCCCATGGTGCAGGATCACAGGCGCTCACTGGTCCACACACTGCTGCTCGGCTCTCAATCCACCTGCTCGCTCCCCTGTCAGCTGAGAGCACCCTGACCCCGCTCCCATCAAAACTCTGAAGAGGGAACGGGGGCAATACACAGTTGGCTCTGCCTGCGAATACCATAAAGCAGGATTGGTGTCAATCATTTTCAACTTCCAACACCCAGCGCCAGCCATGCCTCCCCCCACACACACACATCGCACTCCTGAAACTCAGTCAACATCTCCTTTGCCTGTGCTATAGCTGTATCATGCATGGCGCATCCCTCTGCTGTTTTGTTATGGCTTTTTTTTTTTTACATCTGATTATTAATTAACTAGCCCTACTGTATTAATTCACTGAGGGTGCTACAACTCATTATCAAATCTGAATGTTAATAGACATCAGACGCGCATTGAGTTTTGGAGGCCCTGAGTTTGAGATTGCGGTCTACTAAGTGTACACAAGACTGGTGTCTCTAAGGGCTGTGAGAAAGTCCATTTTATCTTTCACTTGGCTCCTGAGGAATTGCAAGTAATCTGGTAATCCTTATTGTTTTGGGTTTTTTGTTTGTTTGTTTGTTTTGTTTTTTTGACTCATAGACACATAATCCTCATCTCTGCTGTCACATGTTCCTGGCCTTCAATCCTTATATCTGGCAGTGGGATTAAGGGCCCATCCCAGTTTTAAAAGTCACATTCAGAGATGCTGTAGATGAGAGCTTCAAGATATGAAGATTTCTTAATGTCTTAAGTCTTTCACCTTTCATTCTCTAGAGGAAAACTAAAGTCTTTTCATGACTAAATTGCTCTAAACTCAAGACACAAATAGAGAGCCCAGAGAACCTGGCTTTCTTTAGTAGGATTTAATATACTTGTACTTGCATTGAGTAGGTGAGACAAGTTTCCAATCCCAAAGGACTCCGGTGCTCCCCGTCCCTGCTGTGCCTCCTTGCTGTCACCTGAGGGCCAGTGGAACCCTGTTCACTCCCACTCTGTTTTCTCTGCTGGCTATATGTCCTTGCTGCTGAGCTTTGTGGTCTGTGGGCCTGATCTCAGTATCCCTGTCCTTCCCGCCCCAGGACATGGCTCCACATGGTTTTACATAAATTGGTTTCATTTTTTCCTTTCCCTGCCTTCCTTTCCTGAGCAGTGCTTTGGTGGGTTTTACTTGTTGTTTTGTTTTGTTTTTTGAAGCAGGGTTTCTCTGTGTAACTGCCCTGGAACTCACTCTGTAGACCTGGCTGGCCTCAAACTCACTGAGACCCACTTTCCTCTGTCTCCTGAGTGCTGGGAGTAAAGGTGTGCACCTACATTGCCCAGCACCTTGGTAGTTTTGTTTGGTGGTTATGGTTGGTTTTTTAATTAGAGTCTCCTCACTCTGTAGCCCAGGTTTGCCAGGAACTCCCAGCAATCCTCCTGCCTCTGATGCCCAAGTGCTTGGATTACAGATATAAACCGAAATCTCAGATTCTTCTCTTTCTAAATTCAGGCATGACTGCTGTGAGCATGTGTTGTCTTCCATGCAGCCAGAGCTTACGTGATCTGACTATCCATCTCTGCCAAGCCTCTGCTGTTACTCGTGGATTAAGCCCCGTATTCTGTAAACATACCTTAGCCATATGCAGAGTTTACTATTGCAATCAAAACTTACAACAAAGGCAATCTGATATAAGTGTAATGACATGTATAATGGGTATTGTGTTGCTATGTGATCATAAACCATAAGCAGCTCAAATAAATGCCATTTAATGCCTAATTTTTACATACGCAATGGAAGCATGTCATTTTTAAGCTCCTTTTGGAGGGGCTATAATTAATATCCAGGCAGCCAACAACTCCCCTACCACATACAATTTAAACAGCAAAGTTCCTAGATCTCACTTTCCAGTAATTATTATGCAACTACATTGGAGCACTTGATGCCAAGCCCTGTGCCAGGTGCTTTCATACCAAGGAAGCAACAGCATTACCTCCATCACCTAGAAACCTGGGTGTCCTGATTCTCACTCCTGCTCTATGGCATTGAGGCCTGAAGACTCTTGGAGTCCACTTGTGACCATCCTGGCTCCCAACCTCACTCACTACCAAACTCCAAAGTTCCATCATTAGAGTATTCCCTGCCCAGTGCCTCCTAGTCCCTTGCATGGCTTTGGGTCCACACAAACTCTGGTGTCCGCACCCATGGGTTACTGCTAAATGAAATGATGTCTCAGAATTCTTTCCGTGCCCTCAGAAATAGAAAGAGAAGGCCCGTGAAAGGGGTGCAGAGATGGGAAAAGTGGAGAGCATGAATGGGACAGAAGAGAGGCCGCTGCTCCAAGTCATTAGCTCCAGGGAGTCCCTCTGGGACAAGAACTGGACAGGAAGTGACGACAGCTGGATGGAGTGAAGACAACTCCTTCTGGGCAGAACTGAAAAGAATGTCAAGGTGAGGTCTCAGAAAACCAAACAGGTCAGCATGCCTAGCAACAACTTGCTGTGGACCAGGAGCCATGCCAAGCTATACATTCTTTTGGTCCATCTTCACCAGCACATTCTGAAGTTCTATTTAGCAGACAAGAAACTAAGACTGACAAAACCAAAAGTTAGGTACCCTAAATCAGACAGATAGCAAGTGAGTGGCTCTGAAGCCAAACCTTCCCAACATCAAACCCAGTATTCTCAACTGCTTTACTCTGCTGCCTTCGTGCAAGAGAAAAGATCCACTGTGTTGCCTAAGCCTGTACCAAGAAATAGCAATGTTCAAGGGCCAGCACAATGACTTAGCAGGTAAAGCACACTCTTTGTAAGCCTGACATCTTGAGTTCGATCCCCAGAGCCCCAGTAAAACTGAAAGAAGAGAACATACTCCACAAAGTTGTCCTCTAACTTCCACACACATGCCATGGCATGCTCTCCCCTACACATAGTAATAAACTATGGATCCCTTCTAAAACTAAAATAGAAACCTTGTTCAAAATCATAGACACACTCTCTCTTTTCTTTCACCAGCTGTTAGATTTTTAATTTTTATTAGGCAAGCTCTCTTTTAGCCCAGGATAATTTAAAACTCATTATATAGTGAAGAATGACCTTGTACCTCTAATTTTCCTCCTCCTCATGAGTGTTTGAATTACAGGAATGTACCACAATGTGGTTTTACACGGTACTGGGGATCAAACTCAGGACTTCATACAGGCTAGGCCAGCCCTCTAGTAACTGTATTACAGTCCATTTTGTGCTTCTTATAACACAATTTTAAGTGCATCTTTTAGAGCCTTTCTTGGTGGCATGGGCCTATAATCCCAGAACTTAAGAGGCAAAGACAAGAGGATCTGGAATTCAAAGACATCTTCAGGTACACAGTAATTTTGAGGCCAGCCTGGGCTGCATGAGATCCTTTATATGTGTGTGCATGTTAATCTGTTGTGATATAAGGAATGTACCATTTATATACATGCATGTGGCATAAGAGATAGGACATCAGTGCAAATGAGATCTGATCTAAATGTAAATGCAGAGAGGAGTCCACTGGACTCAACAGACTGGGGATGCCAAAGGAAGAAGTCACAGATCTCTCTTGCCAAATCTGATCCCATTTCACACAGCCAAACACTTATGAACAGTTGGATCCATAGGTGATGCATGCTCCTTCTAGGCTCCCAGGCCTTAGTCTCTGGAGGAGAAGACCTGACGGAGAACTTGGCCTTCACTGTAAAGAGCTCAAGCTCAGCCCAATGTCAGGGTGAGATCCCAAGTGAAGAAAGGACAGTCGTGGCTCACGCCTTTAATCCCAGGACTCTAGAGGCAGAGGCAGGAGAACTCTGAGTTTGAGGCCACCCTGGTCTACAGAGAGAGTTTCAGGACAGGCTCCAAAGCTACAGAGAAACCTTGTTTGGAAAAACCAAAATAAAATAAGAAGAGGAAAGCATTCTAAAATCTCAATTCCAAACAACCCTGACCAGATTATTTCTCACTTGCACTGAAACCCAGATGATGCCGGTGATTTTGAGTGCAATAATCCTTTTAAGATAGAGAGATTCTAAACCCTGCCTGCAGTTAAGTAACCAATCCATTTAATGGATAGTAGATGGACATTAATTCAAAAGTTCAAATAAAAATTTTGGCTCAGCGCTTATGCCTCCCTCACAAGGTCTTCATTCATCATTCTGGTGAATTTGTCAAGGTCCAACATGCTACTGGGAACCTTGCCAGCTCAGATATATGAATTGTCAGCACATCTCTTTCAGGAACAACTCACATTTACCAAGCTCACGGAGTAGATACATAAACCCGATGGCAATTTATTAGGTGTGAAGGGCAATGGCCATCCCTGGGACTAAAGGGCTTCAAGGTCAAACTACTTGTACATTTCTGATGGAAAACACACCTTTGTGTGTGTCAAATCATGAGTCAATAAATGTTTGGTGGTCTGGAAGTGAAGATAGAAAATGCTAAGGAAACAAATGAATGACTGCCCCAGGCTAAGATGTCTAGCTGCGACCAACCTACAGAAGTATTCTGTCAACCTCACTCCTCCAGGACTTCAGAGCACATGGATTGTGGACAGAGAAGCAGACACCAGAACGTTGTATCCAAATTCTCTCTCTCTCTCTCTCTCTCTCTCTCTCTCTCTCTCTCTCTCTCTCTCTCTCTCTCATCATGACTGACCAATGTCTTGGCTTTTCCCTCCTTAGATATGATAATGCATTTTATCTAATTTCAACCAAATCCTGTAAACTCAAGAGACTTTTAAAGATAACCTCTCATCTTTAATCTGGCATTTAGTTAACTTAAAAGTAAATTCTGTTATTTTCCTCATAGAAAATTTTCTTGCCACAGAAGAAGCCTCATGTGACATATTGAAAGCAATGTAGATTCAAACGTCATTTGGTGAGAAGAAAGTTTAGGAGAGGCACAGTTATATATTATTTACCATTGAGGCAGGGTCTCACAATATAGGCCAGGCTAGCCTCAAATGCATACGCAGAGGCCCTGCTGGCCTCAAAATCATGACCTACCTTCTAGAGCTTCCTGCCCAAGTGTTAAGGTTGCAGGTAGAAGCATCCACTTCTGACTGGGAGACAGAATATTATTAAGCCAATAGTTTTCCTTAGCTGAGAAAGCAATCCTGGGAGAGGACGGATGAGCTTAGTGTATGGTTCATTCTTTTGTTACACAAGCATCTCCTGAGAAACGGATCAACATTGGCTGGACATGCACTAGACAGAAGGAACTGGTGATGAATCAGCTTTCTCTATGCATCTCACACTTAAATGAGAGGTGGGAGACAGACCACAAACAAACAAACAAACAACAAAAAATATCACATGGATAGGAGCGATCTAACAAAAATAAGCCATATTATGGAGTGACCAGGCAAGGTAGCCAAAAACAGAAACCCGCTTGTTAAGAAAGAGCATTCTATGTAAATCATGGCAAACCACAAGCCACACGAAGAGTACAGTTAGCAGGGATCATACACTTACGTAAATACCCCCAACACTCTAAACATCTCTTACTTGAAAGTCTCACCAATTTCTAAAGACAAGTCAACACCTAATGTCTATGTTCTAGAACATGTAGAAAATGGAGCCTTAGTAATAGATGTTTGCTGATTCCAAGACCTCATTCCTGGAATCTGGAACTGCCAAACAAGCATCTCCCTGTATGCACTCAACCACTCTCTATGTAATAGATGACTAAGATGACCAGCTATTTTCTGGTTATCGGTTTGGCTGCGTTATCTAGGAATAGCATTATATACCTGGCAGGGGGGCTGGAGAGTTGGCTAAGGGGTTAAGATCACTTTCTGGCAGATGGGAGGAGTGGGAAGTGGGGGGGAGCAGGAGGAAGGGAGGGAGGGGGAACTGGGGTTGGAATGTAAAAAATAAATTAATAAAAAATGCAAAAAAAAAGATCACTTCCTGTTCTTGCAGAGGACCCAAGTTTGGTTCCCAACACCCACATGATCTCACAACTATCTGTAACTTCAGTTTCAGGGGAATCCAATGTTTTCTCTGATCTTTATAGACTCTCACGTACGTATGGTATACACACACATACACATATACACACATTAAAAAATAAATAAATAGGGGGGAGGGCACGGGAGGAGGGGAGGGAATGGGAGAGGGACCTGGAACTGACTTGTGAAGCAACCTCGTTTCTTATCTAAATTTAAACTGGAAAATAAATAAATAAATAAATAAATAAATAAATGTTCATTCAAAAGGAAGAGAGAGCTATATCTAGCAGTTAGTCAATGGAGAAAAAACAGAAACCTGGTCTATTGACACCTGGTTCTAATGCCTCTAGCAAAGTGATGATATTAACAGTTAATTTTCTCATGTACACATTTAAAGATCTAACCAGGACATGCTTGCATGATGAGATTTTCATTATGTTTACGTGATATCATCAAAAAGCAGTGAAGCTGTCAGGTTTGGAAACCGGTCCTCCGGGGATCCCAACTCATGGTTCTCAATAATCAGGGAAACAGTTCTCTTTTTCTCACATAGATCTGCAGCAGACGAGGAAGAAAAACAAAAGCTGGGAAAACAGAACAGCTACGTTTTTAGGACAGTAGGTACTTAGTGCTAGCTTAAAGCAGTCCTTGTTGAGGGGGAAGTATTCTGTCTCGGTGAGTCCACAGGGTGACAACGTCTCAGCTTGCGGTTTGTGGGTTTCCTTTGGTGTCCTCTGCCCCTCTAGATACTTTACTGTTGTTTCCTAATTTAAAACTGGCCATTTCAAAATGTTCTGTTTTCCTACTTAATGTCAGAAAATATCCAAACTGTTCCACTTTGATAGCAATTTGTTACAAAAAAACAAAAACTTTCATGCAGATGCATAATTTAGGGGCTTAGCTCATAGACACCCAGCATCCATGTGACACGTGGTCAGTTTTTGGACTGTTTCTGTTAAATCACCGAGTAATAGAATCGCCATTCCTAAATGTCTACAAGAGTCTACACAAGTGCCGTCCCAGTGGGAACTGACCACCACCATCAGAGCAAGCACTGTAAACCTATTCCTAGACTGTGTCCTGGAATTCCAGGCCATTCCTTGCACTCTTCCTTTACTTTTCCTTAGCAGGACTCAGTTTTTCTCTCTTTTCCACTGGAGCTTAAAGCATAGCATGCTGGGAAGTGATTGGGCTCACCCTTTGCTTCCTTTAGTTATATCCGGTGTCCCCTGACTTCTTCTCCTTTATGGGTAAGAGTGTGGTGAGCAGTGCCCAGGGGTTCTAGAGTTCTCAGAACTGGGTTTTAGATAAGAAGTAACGATGTTTTAAATATTCCTTCCTGAGAACTTCAGAGGAAGGACAGAACATAATACTTCCTGCGCAGTATTATAGAATCACACAATCACTCCATTTCATACTTACCAATTAAGTAAAAACAGTTGTTCAATCTTAAAACCCTCAAACACACATCTTTATTCAGAGCTCCTCTGAATCTACATTGACTAAGTCACTTTATAAAATATCTAGGTTTTCTATAAAGAATGGAGATTTTCGAATGTTAATGAGGAATTATGAGAGCAACAACAGGGTTATTAATAAATTATATTAAATGGGTATCTAGATCAGAATTGCAACATCATGTTACAGCTTCATTGTCTGCATGTGAGACACTTAAGAACTATTGGGGGATGTTGCACTAACTTTCCTGTGCTTCAACTGATTTCCTAAGACTTTGGGCAAGTCAATTTCCTTTAGAACACCTCGGCTTGTTTCCATTTGTGAAACAGGAATGGGAACATCTCTAAATAGAAGCCTCCAGAGAGTCCCAAAGTTACTTCAAATGAAGCCGTTATATAACCAGGAAGTGGCTCTTTTGTTTTTCTTCTTCTCAGGTGAATGAATCCACAGAAGCATTTTCAGGGGCCATAATTAAATTGCCTGCTAGACCCCAGAAGTTATTTCCAATCCACCTGGGTATTGAACTCCCGTCAGAATAGATCGTCATCATTTGCAGGTTAGCAGGGCAATACTTAGCGAAGTAGATAATCTCTTTCATAGAAATGTGTTGACTAGAGTTTTAATAACCCATCTAAATGTTCTCTTGCAAGAATCCCTATAAATCAGAAAAACATGGACTCACCAAAGGCAACTTGAGCCTAATTCTTTGTTCCTCTTGGGTTTTACCTCAAAACTCTTCTACCATTTCTCCCCAGAAGGTACAAAACAACCAGAAGGATAAATACCCATTATCTATTCTATGCATGTCCTATATTTCCTCCTAGAATCCATTTCTGATACTCAGAAAGTTGGAAAACTATATGATTTGGGTATCAAAGTGTTCTTTTTTAATATATAAAGTTTACATAAATTAATGTGACCCAGTGAATTATTTTGCTATCAGTATATATGGATCCCTATAGAGTATCAAATATTAAATGAGCTACATGCTAGATACATGCCATTACATGGAAAAGTTATCCGTCTTCTATGTATCCTTGAAACACTTTATGTCCATTGCATGAGAGTTCTCTTGTTCCGCCTCACCCAATGAGTGCTGGAGTAGACAGAGCTCCAAGATGACTAAAGCAGCACCCACTCTTCCATAGGCCCCTTCCCAGGAGTATGAGAAATGTTAATGAATACTATGGACAATATACCTATAGCTGAGTCATGGTTCTCGGTTAACCCCACTTACTTAGTCAGTGAAGGCTAAGAAGAAACTGGGGTCCCTTGGTGAAAGAATTCTCAGGTATGAAAAGTAAGAGAGGTTTCTGACTTTGGAGACAGACAGTCACATGAGAAGGACCTAGGAGTGACCTGTAGGAGTTTAAAATAGCTCTTTTAGATAATAAGAAAGCAGGGACTTACAGTCCAGAAGCTGCACAAAACTAAATGAACTTGTAAAAGGACCACAGATTAGAACTCAGCTCAACCAATAGCTTGAGTGCAAGACCCTGCATAGATTATACAGCTGAGCCATGCTCACAAAGTGCTGTATAGAAAACCAGTAGATGCTGTTGCCTTAAACTACTAACAAAATTATCTGAAAACCAAATTTCTACATACCTCTTTGTGCCTTTAGAAAGAAATGTTCTAGGTTGACCTCTCTAATGAGATGATTTTCTGTTAAGTCCTAATGAATATAGACTCATTAATTTTAGCCCTGGGTTCTTGTGGTTGCAGAGAGAAATGGGCCAATGTTTTCAAAAATCAAGGATGGGAGGATATTTGTACTTCTAAGTACCAGATAAAAGGGGGTGAATGGGAACAGAGATAAAGAACTGAAAGCTTTTCTGAAACTTTTATTTCTTCTTCATTATTGTTTTATTTGTTGTTCGTCCTGCCAGATGTAACAGTACACGGGAAGCACATTTAACAGAGTTGTTGAGGGCTCATGAGTTAATTGGACATAAGATTCAGCCAGATGGAAGTCAGCCAGAAGCAAAGAAAGAAAAGCATTCCAGAAGACGGGGATCATGTGCAAAATACCTTGGGAAAGAACAGGGCAAGCCTATCCAAGCATGCCATTATTTTAAGATGACTCAAGTCTTGTGTGGAACACAGAAGGGTACTTACTCCTCAGACAGGAGAAATAAACAGGAAACAAAGACCATGATTTTTTTTTAACTCTAACTCAGTGGCTACTTTTACTACCGTACAACCCAAAGGGCCTACTGACACCCAAAGCCCGCCTCTCTGTTTGCTCTAGTACTGCATCAGTACATGTACTTTTGAGTTCCTCATTGGGGGGATGGGGGTCAATGAGAAACTTTCTTGAGCTTCTGATGATATGAGGGAGAAGTCTGCATTTGGTTCAAGCATTGCTAATCAAACTCCCAGAGAACTCCCAAATGAATCACTGGAATATTTATAGAAGTCCTTCTAATTGTGGCAATTTATAAAGAACTAAATAGAAGCATGTTCCAAAGTTCTGCCTAAAGTGTAAAGTAGTAATGTGTCCCCAAGCTTCCCCAAGCCTACAGGAATAGAAGCATGGAATAGAAGAACCTGCTTTGCGCTCGGTGGAGTTACACACTCATTTAGTTAGAGGAATGTATTCAAGGCAGTCTATAGGTTAAACCATGCCTGCTCCTCTGGTGTAATGGCTTCCATTAGTCTCATAGGGATTTGCCTAGCTTTGTAGAGTGGTCTTAGCGTTTCCATTTTTCTTTGAGAAAATCTACAGCTTCACCAAAGAATGATTCTTATTTCTATGGTCATCGCAAGATAACAATCAGTCCTTGAAACTAGTTGATAGCTTTCAGAGGCAACTGAACCGTTCGGAACCTGCCCAGAAGATATTGCCTTTCCTGGTGCCTTCTATTTCTAAATCAGCCTCTGACTCCTGCAAATGCTGTTGTGAAGCAGGACTGGGAAGGATGGAGTTAAGGTGAGTTGGGCATAAGAAAGAGGTGAGAAGAAAAAGAAGCCTTCCCTTCAAAGGGAGAGCTTTGACATGGAAATGTGCCTCCTGGAGATAATGGGGAGGAAAGGTGCCCTGCTGAAGGAAGATGAGCCCAAAAAGCAAATGCCATGATCCTCCCAAAAGGAAGCAAACAGTGGGAATGGAAGAACAAAGTGTAACCGCCTCCTCAAGGCTAGAGAAGGTGACAAGGTGCTGGCTAGCTGTGAAGTCCTTCAGCAGACAGAATCCAGGGGATCCGCTCAAATAACAGCATCCCACACACAATTAGCACAGTGTAAAGTCTGAGCAAGTTGGGTTTCTTACTTTTCACATTCAGATTTTGAATAAAGGGGCCCTGAGAAGGAGAGAAACAGACTCCTGTAAGTTTATCAATGGGGAATCAGTGAAATTCTAGAGTTTCCCACACTTTGTTACACCCCAGTTAGGATTTTCCCCCTCTGATCAGCACCACACCACCGTTGTAAGGATTATAATGTGGCCCGTTGTTTCCCTTCTTCACAAGGCTCCCAGATGTCAGTTGATGGGCACACGCGGGAACCGACCTGGTTTCCTCATCTCTTGTGTAAGGGCAACTGCTACTTTTGGTGGTGTCAGTTTTGAAAGTCAGTTTGACAAAAAGAAGCCTATGAGGGCACAAGTACTGGTCTCTGGTCATAGAAAACCAAAGAAAAGGAGTGTGGCAGCCTGCCTGATTTGGAGACCCTGGTTGAAGGCTCTTTAGGACAGAGAAGAATGCATGCTAAGCCCAGGTTCTTCCAACAGCCCCCACCTCTACCCAGTGGTTGCCCCCCGAAGTGTGGTGGGGGAGAGACTATTTCTCTAGGTGTGATTTCAACCCACTTCCAACGAAAATGTTGTCAGGACGCTGGGAAAATGATGGTTTGTGTGGGAAGCAGATGGGTACCTGGAAAAGAAGGCGGGTCTCTTCAGCCCCTCCCTTTCCACATTGCTTTAGTCTCCCACATACCACAATCTTTACTGGGGAAATACATGCCTGCTACTCTAGGCTTCTTTGTGCAAGAAGAGAGAAGAGAGTACAGGAAGCCAAAGCCAAAGTTCATAGAGGTCTCTGGGGAGGCCTCATCTCTTAGCTTCTATCATGGTTTAATGCTTTTCTTACAAGGGTTTCACTGGTAGAAAAAGTTAAATAGGTTCACATATACAGTCACATCCATAGCAAACCCCATGTCTTAGTCTGGATGTTTTTATAGGTATGAGAGAGTATCTGAGCCTGGGTGACTTAGCTTCTATCATGGTTTAATGCTTTTCTTACAAGGCTTGCACTGGTAGAAAAAGTTAAATAGGTTCACATATACAGTCACATCCATAGCAAACCCCATGTCTTAGTCTGTTTTTGTTTTTGTTTTTGGTAGGTATGAGAAAGTATCTAAGTATCTAAGCCTGGGTGACTGTCAGGGCAAAGGGTTTTCCTTGACATGTTTCTATAATGGATATTAGAAGCCTAAGAGCATGGTTCCATCTGACCAGTTTCTGATTGGGGTGTGATCATGCTTCAAATCCATGGCAAAAAGAAGAAGGGAATGTAGACACATGGAGAAGACAGGGAGCACCATGGGGCCAGTCCCTCTAGAGTGAGAACTTACTCTTACACAAATCCAGTCATAAGGGCCCAATCCCTATGACTCAACCCCCCCCCACTTGGTTCCATCTTTTTGTTAAAATGTCTAAGTTTACCCAGTAATGAGACATGAACCGTCAGTCAACCATCCCACATGGAGTTTATTGGAGTTTATTGGTAGACAGGAAAGAATAGGGGGGTAGAGGGAACCAACCCATGTGCAGCTGAGAGAGAGAGAGAGAGAGAGAGAGAGAGAGAGAGAGAGAGAGAGGGAGAGAGAGAGAAAGTAAGAGAGAGAAAGTAACTGAGAGATGAGAATGATGAGAGTAAGAGAGAAAGAGAAAGAGGAGAGAGTTAGAGAGAGTATAAGTGGGCAGGGGTCTGTCCTTTAAAGGAGTCCTTTGCACCTGCGTGCAGACTGGTTCTCATGGAACTCTAAGCTGGCCAGAGTGCTGCCTGAGTACATTCTGCCAGGTAACAGGGCAGGCCAATGTAATGCCTGAACCTTTCACATTTCTCAGTGCTACCCTATTGAGGAACCTAACACCTGAACCTCAGGGGAGCACATAATCTATCACTTGAACTTTGGGGGAGCACATTCAAATCAACTCACCTCACGCTTTCTCCTGTGAAAGTTGGCTATGACCAGACTTGGTCTGACCTGCTAGATCAGTGGTTCTCAACCTGTGGGTCACAACACTGTTGGGGTCACATGTTAGATATCCTGTATATCAGGATTCCTAACAGTAGCAAAATTACAGTTACGAAGTAGCAACAAAATCATTTTATGCTTGGAGGGGTCACCATGAGGAACTATGCTAAGGGGTTCCAGCATTAGGAAAGCTGAGAACCACTGTTCTAGATGTGCTTGTATTATGTAGATGGTTAACTTGCTTCGGCTCACAGAAAGCCACCACACTATACAGCATAACTACAAGTCTTTCACACTTACCAGCATTTCCTAAACACGTTGTTCAGCTGGTAACTGTTAATCTACACCTTTGAAAGGCTGCACATCCATCCCTCTCCCCTGCTGCTAGATAACCCCTCAGCAGAATGGAAGATGGGGCGTTAAAGGCATGTCTTAAGTATCATAATTGCTGTAGCTGTGAGCTTAACTCCCTGGAGTCAAAGCATGATAGGAGCGAGAGAGAGAAGCCTAGCAACCTCCCATTGGCAATGTGAGCACGCCTTGCTGAAGAGAAGCCTCTGGAACAGGAAGAATAAACCCAGGGAAAGAGCTGACAGGCCCTGAGATGCAAGGACACTGCGCCCTATATTTCTGCTTCTGCCAAGAGGGGCTTGGCTGTCCACAGAGAGCTTTGGTCATTTCACTGACACCTACAGCTTCTCTCTAAGGCTCGGGAGTGTTATAAAAGGCCACAGTACATCAAACTAAACATTTTACAGTTAGATGGTGACTACAGATATCTTTGTTATCATGACCTTCACATTTTTAGTGTGGTCGAGACCAGAGATAAGTCCACGTCAAACTCGGACTGCACAGGAAATGGCAAAGGAGAATCGGTTATCTCCTGCTCTTCCCTTCTTTTTCTTGTCCCTGACAACAAGGCCTTCCTTTGATTTGCTTTTGTCCAGCCCCATTCTGATTTATGACATTTCTCCCCCACCACTCCAGGTCCCAGAAGAGAGAACCAATAGAAGCAGGCAACTGGAGAGGCCGCACAGCCTCCCTCATTGCTTGAGGGTCACAGGTCTCAGAGGTGAGGTGAACTTGCTCTGTCCTGCAGCAACAAGAATTTTTGATGGTGAGAGAAGAAAGAAATGTGTAGGGAAGTTGGTATAAATTTCAATTAATACAGTTTTTGCACCTTCCAAAGGTTATGTAGATGATATGGCTTCATGTGCAAAAGGTCTTCGCTTTCCCCTAGGCTGGAGTCCATGGAAGAAAACAACTCCAAAAGGTATGCATTTATATCGCATAAATATAGGTTGTAGATATAGATAGATGACAGATAGACGTGATACATCTAAGTTAGGACCTACACTGACCACCCTACCACATCTTCAAGCCTCCTTTTAAAAGTTATATATGACAGGGCAGCCTAGCCTAGTATCTCAAATTCTGAGACATATTCTAGAAGAAATCACTCATCAAAAATAAATGAAATATAATGAGTGCTATGGCAACAACTTGATTTCTCGCTTTGCTTTTTAAATGACAAAATTATGTTTAATAGGCAAATAGATGAAAATAACTCTATAATAAATAATGGCATAATTATATGCTAGGATAACTTTCAAATTCACTTCTTATTGTCTCTCCTAACCACTGCCACTAATAATACACAACAGTGCTAAGTGCTGCCTCTGATAGACACAGATCACGGAGCTTTCCACCTGCTAATTCACTTAATCCTTAATCCTTTTACCAAATGACTGCCGTTCTGATCCATAGAGTACAAAGAAGGGAACAGAGGCACAGAGAAATTAAATAACCCTCCCCAAAGCCATGGCTGATCTGTGACAAGTCCAACATCCTAAGCCACATCTCCCAGCTCTGTTGCATCCATCGCCCTGAGCTCAAGGGCAACTTTCACCAAGGTCAGCCTCTATTTCCTCCTCCTCTTCCCCGAGAGGTCTCCTTACCTCCAACCTCACTATCCCCCCACTGCATAGCTATGAATGCATTCAACTTTGTGCATAACTATTCGCATGGCTATCACTACCCACAGTCCATCAATAATTACCTTTTTTGCCTGTGGAACTAAGTTCTGATCTGCAGACAGTGAATCCCAGCATGTTTCATGGTCTTGTCTAAAGTGTTCTTTCTGGTTCATAGAGGTGGCTCAGTGGCTAAGAGCACTGGCTACTCTTCTGGGGGACCGAGGTTCAAAATGCTGTACCCACATAGCATCTCACAACTGTCTGTAGTTCCAGTCTCAGGAGATCCAATGGTCTCTTCTGACTGCCTGGTGCACTGCATACACGTGATGCAGATACATACATACATATATTATACCCAGCTCTTGAAGCCTCTTTCAATCTTATAACAAATCCACAATATTTTCCCTCTCAGTTGACACGGTTTCTCATGCCCCTCTTTCTACCTGATTTATTTATTTCTCCTACCACTATGATTTTCCATATGTTGCTCTGCATTGTATCTCCTGGCAATCAAAAACTCATGACTTCCATACCTTGAGACCCAACCTTTCCTTAGGGAGTATTCTATGTGGAGTAGGTGCTCAACAGATGTTTGTTGACCTGAGCTGGAATGTGCTGGACCTTGTATTTGGGTGAGAGTATCATGTTTTCGACTTGTGTGTTTTTCCACCCACAGGGAAGAACTGGGGAAGTTTTCCTAGGACGTGTGAGAAGAAGCATTCTCGATGGTTGGGTAGACCATGACTCAAAATATAAGGTCACTAGGTTATCAACTGTGGTCTCAGATCTCACCTGCACAAGTGAGAAGGAAGTCTCCTCCACAGTAGGAGCAATTTTTCCCCTACTTCCTCCTACTGTTTATGATTCTTTCCAAGGTCCATCAAGACCCGGTCCAGTCAACCACAAAAATATCTCATCATTTCACACAAGTCAGTATCAGCTAATTTAGGAAACATGAGTTAGGTCATGACCTGTTCTCTCCTCTTTCTCCCTCTACAACAGTGGTTCTCAGCCTGTGGATCTCAACCCCTTGGGGGGCAGGGGCGGAACAACCCTTTTACAGGGGTCGCATCTCAGGTATCCTGCATATCGGATATTTACATTGTGATTCATAACAGTAGCAAACTTACAGCTATGAAGTAGCAATGGTTGGGCTCACCGCATGAGAAACTGTTTTAAAGGGTCATGGCATTAGGAAGGTTGAGAACCACTGCTCTATGAACCCTCTTTGTTCTCCGAAACTCAAGATCTGCAATAGTGGCAAGCACGTGAGCAGAAGGAGAAAAAGACAAAGACATAAAGTACTTAAAATAGATATGGAGCTAGGGAAAGAATGAGGATCTGAGTTCAAAACCCCAGCACCTATGTTTTTGGGTGTTTGTTTGTTTGTTTTTAAAGTCATAGCCATGCGTCTAACCCAGCACTGTTGCAGGGTCTGGGGTAGAGGCATCAATACTGCTTACGATTTCTGGCTGTCAGTCTAGCTCCACATCCAATGGGAAAACATCTCGAGGGCTATGATTAGGCATCCTTTTCTGGTTTGGACACATCAGCATACATACACCCCCAACACACACACACACACACACACACACACACACACACACACACACACACACACACACACGCTTGTACTTCACACATACTGACACAATTACCAGGCAAGGAAATCAAGAAACCAAAAGCATGTGAAGTGATTTTAGAAGAAAATGAGGCAGAACAGGACGCGCTTGAGCCCATTTCCCCCTTCAGAAAGATAGTTCCACTGTTTACTGTTACACAGAACCTTTTGTCTGCTTTACTCTCTAACCATGGCTTTCTCAGAGGTGTCTGCAAGATAAAATGAAATCTTTCTCACAAGGACATAAATGACCTGCAAATAACCAGCTGCTGGGCAAAGCCCTACAGCCAACTCCTGAGTAGGGTTCCCCTTTTCCCCACTTTTGCACAGCCATGGATACTGTCCAGACTGGTAAGAACAACGCTGTTTGCTTTTGAACCACATACATGGGTCTTGTCTTTTCCCCACACCTCTTTAACGGTGTAATGCATTCCTCTAGTTTTGCTCTATCCCAAAGAGTAGGTTCAATTAGACAAACAACTCTTAGTCCAGTCAAATGACACTGAAGTAACCAGCATAGATAAGATGTAGGCAAACAAAGATACAGGCTTCACCATACACCCACCAGCCCATCACAGACTGGAAATACCAGTGGCTCTGGCTAGCCAATCTTTTTGGACACTTCCTGTTAGCACAGGAACTGTCTAAGTCTTCATTCTAGATTCTTCACATCAGTGCATTCAGTCTGGGAACTCTGGATACACTTATTTTTCTGATTCTCATCATTGGATGTCCCCTCTATGTCAACTTGGTAAATTTTTTGTAAGTGCTATTTCCAGGAGTCTCATTATCTATTTCTTAACTCGGGGTACTTCCTAAAGTCAATTCTACTGTGAATGAGCAAGTCTTGTTTGAATATAAACAAATATAATTAATTTAGAAAAATGTAAATCCTGCATCTAGCATAACAAAAAGAAAAAATTTAACAATTGCACAAATATAAGAGAAGTAGCTTTTCATTGCATTGAGTAGGGATATTTTCAACATTTGGCCTTACCAAGATTGACAGATCAAAGACTGGTTAAAAAGAAATACACTCTTATATTGCTTGTAGTAAAATATCTAGAACAGATTATTGCAGAGAATACTGATTTCCTGTTTTTTTAAATTTACTAGAATTATAGAGCTGTAAGTAATAGTAAACACATTTGAAAGACAGACTAGAAAATTTCCATAGTGAAAGTAAAGAAAAAGGAAAGTAAGAAAAAGGAAAACTGCTGGGTGTTGATGGTGTACGAATTTAATCCCAGCACTTGGGAGGCAGAGGCAGGCAGATCTCTGTGAGTTCGAGGTCAGCCTGGTCTACAGAGCGAGTTCCAAAGCAATACAGAGAAACTCTGTCTCAAAAAAAAAACAAAAAAAAGAAGAAAGAAAGAAAAGGAAAAAGAAAACTGACCAAGATCAAATAAGAAGGAATAAACATATCCCTGTCTGAAAGCAAACAAACTAAAATTTGTGTGTGAACGTACAACAGTGTTCAAGACACTAGAGATCTGTGTGTGAACATATAACACTGTGTTCAAGACACTAGAAACCTGTGTGAGAACATACAACACAGTGTTCAAGACACTAGAAACCTGTGTGCAAACATACAACACAGTGTTCAAGACACTAGAAACCTGTGTGCAAACATACAACACAGTGTTCAAGACACTAGAAACCAAGCAAGAAGGGAATGATTTCTAAGAGACCAGAAGCCAGGGGAATTCAATGATTGCTTCAGGATTCTGTCCTGAAGAAGAGATGAGGGTGTAACGTTAGATAGAGGAGAGGAACTATGGGCAGGTTACCTAGAAGAGTATCCATGTGAGGAAATTACTTGATATTTGAGAAAAAACAATTGGGAAAGGCATTGAGCAAATGGTGCCTCAAGATATGGATTGAGAATTCGAGTTGATCAGTAAACCAGACCAAAATAGAAAATTCCACCATGTGTGGGTGTGAGTATTTTCAGAAAGTTTTGACTAAGGGTAAGTAATTAGCCTCCGAGTAAATGCCACTCCTGTGATAACTAAGTTCTAAAAAAAACACCAGACAGATGCAGATGCCCTCCAAGTCACTTAGCTGCAAGTATTTTCACAGCTATGAAACATGGTCAGCACCATGTGAATACATTGACAATACCAAAAGAGTAAGCAGGATTATTCAAGGCCAGGGAGGTGGATCGGGGGTAAGAGCACTAGCTGTGCAACCCTGATCGTGTGACTTTGATTCCCAGAACCCACGCTAAAAGGTAGGCTCAGTGGTTCCGATCTGTGACGCAGTGTTCCTGCTGGGAGATGAAGATGAGGATGAGATCATCAGCCAGTAGCTTGCATCTGCAACACAGCTGAAGAAACAGAAGATTCTGCCTGGAAACAAGGTAGAAGGACATGTCTCATTCCCAAAGTCTGCCCTTTGGCCTCCATATGAGCTCAGTGTGAAATAGATACATACATGCAGCAAAAAGAAAAGAAAATATTATGGAAGATCAACAGGTGTGCAAGACACAAACTTGAAGAAAAAATAATAAAAACAGATCCAATATGAAAAAAAATTGGAGTGACATCACCCCACAGATAACGAACCTAGCATGAACTTTACACCAACAAATATGACAACTTAGTGACAGTAGATAATATGCAAGACAAAAAAATATATAGCTGCAAAGCATTGACTGTTAAAGGAAATTAAAGACCCAAACGAATAGAGAGATAACAACCCTCCACTGGTGGGTCAGTTCTCTCCTGACTGATTTGTAGCTTTAATTGAACCCCAAGCAAAACGCTAGCAGGATGTTTTGTAGAAATTGACAAGTTGAATCTAAAATTAATATGACAATTCAAGGTATGGACAATAGTTGAGATGATCTGGACAAAGCAGAATAAAGTTGAATATGACTTCTGGATTTATCACAAAATCAGTAATCAAGATATTATATAAAGACAGACAAATAAGTGAATGAAACAGATCTGTATGCTTATGAAAACCTGAATTTTTTCACAAGCCTTTGATTATCTACATGAAATTATATTAAGTTTCATATTATCTAAAATGTTTAATTAAGATGAAGTTGATTATATATCTAAATACAAACTTTAAGAACTTTGAAGTTTTTAGAAGAAATTATGGCAGGTTTTCTTTGTGAGCCTGAGTGACACAAAAAAAAAAAAAAAAAAAAGATCCTCCCCCAAAGAAGACCCTCCCAGAGAAAAAGCACTTAATTACCTGGACTTTGTCAGAAGTAAAAAGTCACTTTTGAAAGACTGTTAAGAGAGAAAAAGGCCTAAGCAGAGTGTTTTCATGTCATGTCTAATAAAGGAACTGTTCTAGAGAATGGAAAGTGAAATGCAATGTGAAAAAAAAAAGCCAAGCATGAAAACAGATTTACAACCCATTGCTATGTAAGCATGAAATAAATATATCAAAAGGCAAATTAAAGCCACAATAGAATGTTACTAAACTATTAGGATGACTAAGCAAAAGAATGCTTCCTTTTTATGAGCTACTGTAGAGGCGAAACTCTCACATATTAGGGGTGGGATTTTGAAATATTACAACTATTTTGGAAAATACAACTTTCACCCACCATATACGCTAATCATTACATCCTAGTTACTTATCCAAGGATTAAATCTTATTTCTCTATATGCTTGTGAGCATAACATAACAGCTTTGTTTGTAATATTGAAAGACTTAAATACCTATTGATATTCTATAAGAAATTCAGGTGTAACTACATATTCAAAATATGAAAGAATAAACTACTGGTGTTCCTAACAATAAAGATATACATCAAAATAATTATTCTCAATGAAAGAAGCCAAAGCCTACCACCATTCAAAAATGATATATATACATATATATATATATATGTATCACTAGTCTGTTCATATAAATGAACACCAATACGCAGTGATAGAATGCCAGTTGGTGATTCTGATATGTAAAAATCATAGAAGAGAGAAGAAAGTCGTTAAGAACCAAGTGAACAAGGACCACAAGAGAAGTCTTGGGGGAGACAAATACTCATCTTGACTATAGCAGCACCTTCATAACTGCACACATATGCCAATAATCATTGATTGTATACTTACAAATATGGTTGTTTTGGTTTGTGTCTATGTAAATCTACCTGCTATTTCTTAGTGTTCAGACTTTCCATGTCTCAAAATTTTTCCACTAAAATAGTATGCTCTGAAAAGCCTAATAACTTTTAATAGATTTGTATTTTAAAGTGGGGAGGATGATATATAGCAGATAGAGTTAGAAATATTAACTAAAACAATTTAGGGGAATAAGATACACAATTCAAATAAGTTCACAGCCATCTGCAAATAAGAGACTCTAGAAGTTTAAAAGATGAACATTTTGAGTCATAACTATAGAACCTACTAATTCTGTCTATATTGTCCATGTTATAGAGTGACGCAATAATCAGGAGACATTGTCCAGCTAACAAAAAGTAACAGGAGGATGTAAAATTTCCTCCCTTGTACTAGCATCATCATCACCATCATCATCAGGTTTCTCCTCTACACTAGGGGACTGGGGTGCTGAACTCAAGTCATCAAGCTTATCAGTCAGTGCCTTAACTTGCTGAGACATCTCACCGGCAGAGGAAAGAGAATTTTTAAAGAAGCGTCTCTGGAGACTATATCCTATAAAGTCCTTCATGAAATGCAAGGAGAATCAGTTTAGAATTAGGAAAGAATTTCCACCAACTCCTGAAATGGCCCCAAGCTTGCTTTCTGCCATTTTGTACTGTATTTATGCAAAGCAATATGCTCGTTGTTGATTTATAAAATCAAAGTATCAATCATCTCTGAAAACCCCCTTGCAATATTAAATATTCAGCCAAGATTTAATCCATGTTTAAAATGAACAAGTACATCCATTTCCCTAATATGCAAATATGCTTTTGTTTTTAATACATTGTAAAATTATATGTGTACTGACAAATTGTTCTAAACTAAATTTACTATGTGTGTGTGTGCTTGTGTGTGTGTGTGAGAGGGGGAGAAGAGAGGTGTGTGTGGGTGGGTGTGTATGTGTGCACGCGCACGCGCATGCGTCTATGGGAGAGCATGTACACATGCTACAAAACTCATGTTAAGGTCAGGGATGACTTCTATTAGTCAGTTTTCTCCTTCCACCATGTGGATTGCAGGCATCTAACTGAGGCCATCAGTTTTGGCAGCAAGCACCTTGAGCTGCTGAGCCATCTTGCCAGACCCAAAGCAAAGTTCTTTGTGATTTATTCTCAGTAAATATTTATGTGCCTTTTTTTTTGCCTACTTTATATACCATATACCTGGGATCACTGCAGTAAACGGTGAACACAACCAACAGAAGGAATATGTTTTTAAAGGGATACATTAGATTGGCTTAACGGTATGGTATAGGTAACCCAACAATGGTTGTCCCATGATGAAAAGGCAGACTAGAAGCCTCCACAATCATTACCTGATGCTGAAATCCTGGAGGATTGCTTGGGAGCTGCTGGTCTTCACTCCACATTTAAATCCCAAAGAAGGTAGTTCTACTACCCAACCAGAAGCACCAACAAGGTAGATGAACTCACTGAGGAAAGGAAGACTATGCTAGAAAAAAAGAAAAAGAAAAAAACAACTTCATACAAGACCAGTGCCTCTACATCACTCTTTCCCTGACTCCTCTTTTCCCACCCAATTCATGATTGCTTCTTTAGTTATTCTGACATGAACATACATATGTGTTTATGCACATAGAAATACATATTCCTGTATGAATATATATCCCTACTGTGTCCATTTAGCTTGACTCACCTGTGCATATGCCCAGGGATGACTGCTTGAGATTAGACATAAGCCTAGTACCAGAAGATGCTGCCCACACTCAGGCTGGGTTCTCCCATATTAATTAAACAATCAAGGCAACAGACATACCCTAGTTCAAAATAAGACAACTCCTCAGGGAGCCTTTCTTTCCAGGTTTCTCTAGATGGTGACAAGCTAACAGTTAAAACAAGCATAGTCACGTGGACCTCTCTCTGGTGAAAGGGGGCTACCAGTGGATAAGGCTGGGGAAGCTGCAGATGACAGCATGGAGGCTAGCACTGACTATGTGATATACTGTGGTCCACCCTTTGGGCTAGCTTTTGATAATGGAACACATATATAACCTCTCCAAGCATCATTTGCCTCAACTGTGAGGTAATTGCTACTTCCAGGGATTTTTTTTAATCATTAAATGATTAAAAACATATGAGATATTCATAGATACACCAACCAATTCGATGGTCTCAATTTGTGTGTATATTAATCAGTATTAGCTCTTCACTCAAAGGTATTTTAGCGAGTTCAAGATGGAAAAAAAGAATTGTAAAGATGCCTCAGTCACTGAGCATACAAATTGCTGTGGCAGAGGACCTGAGTTCAATTCCCAACACCCACTTCAGGTGGCTAAGGATAACCTGTAACTCTAGCCCAAGGGATTAGATGCCCTCTTTTGGTTCTAAAGGTACCTTTACTGGTGTGTGCATACCCAGCAATCAGAAACACAAGCACACACACACACATTCATGTAATTAAAAATAAAATAATTTTTTTAATTTAATGGAATAGATGCAGTGAGAACCCTATCCCCAGAAGTAGGGTACTGGCTGAGTACCCATGGGAAGTGGCATATCAGGGTAATCCCATAGTATTGACTGCACCCAGAGCTGTTTCCTGTGTTAGCATGTGTATATTCATGATTCTTCCTCTATCATGGCTATTTTTCCTCTGCTTCCCCCTATATCATCTTCCCTAGATCACAGCATCTCAGATTCTCTTGATCTTGGACTTTTTTTTTCTTTAGCTTAAAGGTATTTTTTTAAAAAGGAAGAAAAAAACTTCTTTCAAATGACAAAACTGACAACTCACATAAGGCAGAAATAAAAATATAAAAAGCGTTAACCTCTCAGGAAATCAAATATTTGATGACATAAAGGATGTCCCTGGCTTGTGTGTACACACGTGTTTAAAGCACTAAGAATTTTGTAAAATAAAATGTTTCCACCAGCTGACATCTACACAAAGCAGAGCTTGCACAGCAGAGGAAGGGGAAACAGCAATCTGAAGTTAATTCCTTCTAGGTAGGAGTTAACAGGTATTTAATTATAAAATTCCTTTTTCTGCTTTCTGCTTGCCCTGCTTCTCTTACGCTGCAGAAAAGTCTAAGTAAATAAACAACTTCTTACTATGATGTAAAAGTAGACAGTCCTCTAATCAAACTGCAGTCATGACAGTTCTGCATTTCTCCCCACATCTAGCCTTAGTTCCCTTAGCATCAGACTGTGAGGTATTGGTCCTTTAGTTCTGTCTCCAAGTCCCCTTCTGCCACCCTCATTTTCCAGCTTTCTTCTCACAATCTGCAAATGTTGCCACATCCCTCCAGGTCCTTAGAGGCCCTCCCTTGAGGAGGCTCTTTCTCCAGCTACCAAGTCCGCTCTCTCCTCCCCTCCCCTCTCTCCCCTGTCTTCTTCCTCCTTTCTCAGTAACTCTATTTATCCTGGTTCCTGGTCTCAGGTGCCCTATGGCTCCACACACTCCTCCACGGGAATTCAGATGCCCTTCAAGAGCTCCTGTAATACCCCAAAATAGTCCATTGAAGTGATCAGTTTACCTCAGCCCCCTTGATGACAGGGCTGCTAAGCTTGGCCCATAGTAAAGAAAATACAAACTGTTGCTGGCGTTTTCTTTCTAGCCTGGTACCATGTTTCAGCCCCAAATGAACACACAGAAACTTATATTAATTATAAACGTGTTGACTGATGACTAGGCTTCTTATTGTCTACCTCTGTCTTAATTATTAGCCCATTTCTATTCATCTATGTATTTCCACGTGGTCTTGGCTTACTGGGAAATGCCCAGACCTGTTACTCCTTTCTGGTCTACATGGCGACCCTCTGCCTACCTATCCCAGAATTCACCGCCTCTCCCAGTCCCACTTATCTTCCTACCTCATTGGCCAAACAGTGTTTTGTTCATCAACCAATAAGAGAAACATACATACAGAAGGATATCACCCATCAACGGACATTTTAAGGAATGACTGTGAGATGGAATGAACCCCCTCTAGAGCCAATAAATCTGAAATGAAGCTGACATGGATGTACTTTATGACCTCAAGACCTACGTTTGTTGTTGGATTACATGTGTTTCAGGCTAATAAAGCCAGCAACCAGGGTTTTCTGTGCCCCTGAAGTCTACCTAAAAATGGAGTAGAAAATCTAGCCAGGTTATTAGTGCCGCCCAGTAAGTAATACAATGGCAAATATATACTTTTCCCCTGGGTGTTTGGTCTAATCTCTCTGTGATCTATAGAACATCTCTTAGCCTTTCTCTTTCCAAGTCTGAATTCCAGTGATAACATCCACAGACAACAGACTGCCACGGAAACCCACAGTCTCGTCAGTTACCTCCTGGCTGACACAGAACACACTACCAGAGAAATAACATAAAGCTGAACTACCCACAATCACAATGTTTGGCAATTTGCTTTTAGTTTGGGGAATTTTTGAAAACTGAACACTTTACATTTCATCTTCTTTTTTTGAGTTATTCTTCATTGGGGGATAGAATTATAAAATCCTGACTTGCACTTTTACCATTCTGTCTTTGAAATGATCCTATTAACGTCACAGTATAGCTTGTATTTCTTCATGCCTACAAGTGGACATACATGTGTGTGAAGACCTGAAGTCGACATTGAGGGGCTTCAATTGTTCTCCACCTTAGTTTTTTTTTTCTAGAGTCTTTCAGTGAACCTGGGGCTCACTAATTTGACTATATAGACTTTCCAGCAAGATCTGGGAATCCCCCTATCTCTGTACCCTTTCCTCTAACTACAAATGCTGAGATTAGCTGTGCTGAGCTTTTATGTGAATGATGAGGATACAAACTCGGACCTTACACTCGTGAAGCGGCACTTTACTGAGTGGTCTCCCCAGACCCTCAAAGTATAGTTCTACAGTTTCACCGAACCCCATTAGGCAAGAAAGAAGATGTGGGTATGGAGATGTCAGTCATTCTGTTTTTTGGGGTTCTGAGTCAGGCAGATGGTTGCAGAGCCTGCACTCTGAGCCAGTAACACCACCCTGGCAGGACAAATCCCAGGAGATACGGGGGAGGGGGAGGGACACGCCTAACTGTAGAGATTTTACCCGTATAGTTCAAGAGGGAATGCAACAGGGAATACGTTCCTTATTAGTAAAGCGTGTCAATTTTTGTTTTGTTTTGTTTTAATGCAGAACAAATGACACAGGGAAAGGAAGGAGAAAACATTCTAAAGATTTGGAAAAAAAAAAACTTTGATCTAAATAGCCTCTTCTGGGTATGTGTTATTCCTGAACCATTAGCCACAGATTTAGCTTTTCTTTTGAGCTACTGATTAGCAAGTGAAATGGCAATTTGCAGATTTTGTTAATCATTGCCCCTTCGGTGGAGCACATTTTTCAGTTTTGAAATTAGTCAAGTAGTGCAGCTAAGAAGTATCCCAAGTCAGTCTGAACAGGAGAGGAGAGAGCTCATTCACCATGACATCATTGTTTACCTAGCTGAGACCCTCCTAATATTCTAGGAAAACTAATTCCTCGAGGAAGGTTATGTCCTCTGAAAAACATTCCACAAGGCTGGACAATTAAGAAAATGCAAGACTCGAGAAATGTCTCCCTACCAACAAGCCATCCAAAGTAGATGAACTTATTATGTAAAATAATCAATAGTTTATCATAAACACAAGCAAATGAAGGGGGACATTGTGGTCGTTTGTTTCCTGTTCCATGGATCATCTCCAGCCTCCTTGAGCTGATTACATCAAACTGTCCTAAACGGGAGATGACTATGACCAAGTCTGGCTGGCTAGCCCGGTTTCTCTTTGTTTGGTTAGACTGCAAATGTCTTTGAAATGAGTTTAATCTGAAAGATTTTTAACTACAGCTCTCTCTTGGCCTCCTGAGCAACAGAGGTTTCGTGGGTTTTTTTAATTTGGTTGCCATGTTGTTATTTTATTGGGGGGGAGAGAATGGGGAATAAAGGAGAGAGTGTGCTTGTGTGATGCATATTTTTTCCCTTAAATCAAAGTTGAGATGATACTATGACCCACTGTCTCTGTCACTATTCCCATCCCTGCCTCCCTCCCTCCTTCCTTCTCCATTTCTTATACCTCCTCTGCTGCAGGGAGGTCTGGAGGCATTTAGAAAGGCACACGGTGAGGGGAAGGAGAGCATTTTGAAGTTTATATTGTTCATTTGTTTTTAAACCACATCCATGTGGCATTTTCAGGCAAACAAATGCTTGTTTTTGTCTCCTGAACAAAATGAAGAGGCAAAAAAGATATGCATTTGCATGCACAGAGCTGGGTGATAAAGACAGAAAGGCGGAGCTAACAAAATATCCCAAGATGGCAATGTTGTTTGTGCTACTCCTCGGCCAAAAGGTGAAGGTTCTCCTGAGGGTAGAGTTGTTTTCCCCAGCACAGAGTGGGACAAAGGATAAGGGAGGCAGATTTTTGTTTGTAGCGACTATCAGCTTCTGTGAGAAATTATCCACTCCAGTAAGTTTTGTTATTTTGGCAATTTCATTCTCAGAACTGACAGTGCCCTTTACTTTCGGCAGGGGTGTAGAGAGGAGGGGTAGGGAGGAAGGGGAGCAGGGCTGGTTCTAGTGATCACCAGGAGAGGTTAGGGGAGGGGGCAGACTAGAAAGGTCCTGGGAGAGAGGAGCAGGGTTGCTTCTGGATTTCTGAGGCTGCCTTTCTTTCTGCTCATGTTTATGCTCAGAATTTTACACTATGGTCAAAGGACACAAGGAGTAATTTAACGTGCTCCTTGTAAACGCTGGCTAACTGTCCTTACCTATACACAGAGACACAACATTTAAATGCGTACACAAATTAGGACAGTACCACTAGAGGAAAATACACATCTTAAATGGTCATCAAAAGCCAACAGACAGCTGTGGTCAGTGTTGGGTTTTGGTTTTTCATTTTTTGGTTTTCTCCTATCTCTTTAGAGGCAAAACCTGTAAATCCAGTTTCTGAACTGTAATTTAGAGTTACAGGGAAGAAGAAAGTTGTAAATAAGACAAAGTTAAAATATGTATTTCAAATTAAGCATTTTACTGTGACATAAAAAAGCAAGCTTTACGTTTACTGAAAAGGAATGTTCCAGTAATTACCACAAGATTCCACAGCTGCTAAATGAGAGAAACTATTTTTCTTTCTCGGAATGTAACTCATCAAGTCTCACAATTGCCTCCTAACTAATCAGGCCTCTTATGAAAATGTTAGTAGCCAAAAGAGCCACTTGGATTGTCTTCATTCCCTTGACATGCTATTCACAGGCGCGCCTACAGCCTCTAATAACCTCCTTTTTAAACTTTAAAATGTGTTCACTCAAAATGTGCTTTAACAACAACAATAAAATATGCTCTAAAATATTCACACGGGATTTCAATAGAGCATCAATTTCCTTAAGCATTTCTTTACAACATGAAATGAAAATATACTTGGGGAAAAGGGAGGGTGCATTTGTTGATAGCTACTATATCCAGGTTTGTTTAAACCTCTTCTCATTATTTGAGGACATGCTGCCTAGAGGAGCCATTGTAAGACTATCTATGTGACTTGTAGACACGCATAATAAACAACCATACCTGAATTCGATGTTGTTCATACATGTAAATATGGACACCAGGTATTTGGTCAAGACTATGCTGGATTCAGCAAGCATACTTATGGGCCAGGCTGTTCTTAATTTGTAGATAGCTCAATGGGAATTTATATAGTTTTTGTTGCTCCTAGATTCCAGGTCCTTGCATTGGTCGGTCAGCAATTTCAATAAAGCCACAAAACAAAAGCTCTTGAGATTTTAGTAACATCCAAAAAGTTAGCATGTTTTTCACACTGGGTTGTCTGTGGGTAAGACATGATTTATGTAGATGAGGTTCCCTTGGACTTGACCCCAAACTTTGAACTGAGTCAAGTTCAGCGGCTCTTCCATCAATCAGTTGTCAGAATCAAGAATTTTTATAATTAAAGATTGTTAAACTAGAAGTTCATTGCAAGCTCACACTCCTGTGACACTCAACATCTCATTGGCGAAAATAAGTCACATGTCAAACCCAACATACAAATGGAACAAGGAAACATCACTCATCAGAAATAAAAATAATGTGGGCTAGAGAGATGGTTCTGTTAGTAGGAGCACTTACAAGAACCTGGGCTCGATTTTCAGCACCCACAATGTGGCTCACAAGTATCCACAACTCCAGTTCTAGAAGACTTGATGCCCTCTTCTGAATTTCAAGGGCACCAGGCATGCACATGCACATGCCATACAGACATGCAAAAAATACATACAGGCAAAAGAAATAACAATAATGAAGTAGAGAGTGAATATGAACTAGACAAAATCCAACAATTCTCTTTACTCTTTGTGGCATTCTCTCTCCAGAAAGTCTCATCAAACCCAAAGATGTGCTTCCACTCCACTCATACATAATTCATAACTTACATTTCCAGCTCAAAACTCTCTTTTCAATTTTAGAGTCTCATAACAGAAGAATTATTTGCTGCGTATGCTTGGTCATTTCAAAAACATTTTAAACTTCTTAAGGCCTCACCCAGAACACATGATCACCCGGCTAACACTCATGGACTGAAAGTGATGTTCTGATTGGATTCCGGAAGCCACTGAACACTTCATCATTCATCCACACAAACCAGAAATCAAAGAATGTGTGATATTCTTTCTTCAGTTTCAATATCCAACTCATCTCCAGACTCTTTTACCTCCTAACTTTGCCCTGGATCTTTCACTTCTCCACATCTCCACCAGATTCCTCCGTCACATTCCCAGCATCTCTCACCGCATCCCTATGATGTCTATTAAGTATCGCATCCATTTTCATATCAACCTCATTGACTTTCATTCCCCCTAGTACCTGCAGGCGTCATCACACGATTGACCATCCCAAAATCATTGAATAAATGAGATGGATGAATACAAGGTGCACACAAGACCCATAGTACAGAGGAGATTGGCACACTCAGTGAGGCACCGGAACATGTGCAAACAATGTAATTGCCCACTAATAATACGAATACACCAATCATCAAATTCATCTATATTGCCACAACCCCTCTGCCTGTGCCCTGCTACTTTTGTTCAGAAGGAGCCTCCACGGCCTTGCAGACAATGCAGACATCTCCATACTCCTGCTACCAGTCACTGTCAACTCTGCCATGTTCCCCCACATCACTGCTGATGGCAAGTCCTCCTTCAAGATGCACACCAAGTTCCAGAGACAGCGGAGAAGTTTTGTGCCCTGAGCACCAAAGAGAAAGGACTTGCTTGTAATGGTTCCTCCCTTCACAGACTTGTTCCTGGATTCGAGTACCAGGTTGGTGACCTCACATTGCTACAGCAGCACCTGTGGCAAGTCTATCCTGCAGGGAGAAATTTAACGATGTGAATTTCATCATCCTGAAGCATACAGTCCTGATATTTTGGCCTTGGCAAATGTTGGACCGAATACAAGTGTTTTCTGAGTGTTATCTTACTGCCAAGACTCAGCGAATGGCAGATGTGGTGAGGTATTCATGAAAATGAAAGGTGGCATGAACATCGTGGAAATCAAGGAGAGCACCCGGTCCAGAAACAGCAAGAAGGTTACCACTGCCAAATATGGTCAGCTGTGATGCCTTTGAGTTCTGTTCATCTTAACTGCCCCAAGAAGAATTCTCTGAAGTTCTCCTCATTCCTCTCTAAGATTAGCTAAAAGGTAGGGTTAAATTTATGATTAAGAAAAAAGAGAACTCCCTATGTCGCCCTGTCTCACCACAAAGGTTTCCAAAACCATTACCTCAACAATGACTAGCAAATAGGAAGTCACGCCAAAGTCCTTATTGACAGCAGTAAATCCCATGGTGCTCAATGGAAATGAAGCAAGTAGAGGCAGAGGTAACAAACAAACTGGCAACAGCCAAACTCTGAGGCAGAAAGGAAATCTAAGTAAAAGGTGGGAGGGAACACTGGGATAAGCCAAGGGAAGAGACTGGGAGGTAAAGGCAAGGAAAGAGACAACAGGGCCGCTTCAGACCACATTCCCAAAGCTCCTAATCTAAGGATTTGATTGAGGAAAGATGGTGTGGATACAACTTCCCGTGAGATGAACTCATGAGTATCCATGGCAGAGGTGGATCTGGTCTAGCAATATTTCTCTGATGATCACGAGATAAGGAAGGGGAGTCAAAGGCCTTGAAGAAAACCAGGCAAGATGATGAACCCACAAATAGTAAATGCTAGTAGAGTCAAGGAACTCCCCCGGCTTCGAGAAAACTGTGAGGAATAAGAGAAATTGTGGGTGACAAAAGAAAGGAAAATCCCACAAAGGTTCTAGGACTCACAAGCTTCTCCATGGGCTTCTATGGCTACTGGAGGGCACAGGAAGGCTGTTCCCATCATCAGTCATGGAGGACTCTGCTAATTCTGTCCAGATGTTCTCAGAATAAGCTACTAGAGCAACTGTCCATAGTTAGACACTCCATGCCAGTGGTGGACTAATGTTGGAAACTGAATCAGAGTGTACAGAGATGTCCATTAACTTATAAGCTACATCCTGAGAAATGCATCATAAATTGAAACTATTGTAAGTCCAAGATACATTTAAAGCACCCAACTCATCCAATAACACCCTTAGCCACATCCCATAAAGTAGATCATCAGTGACTTCCTGTTTTGAATGCATGGATGGCTGAGATGTGACTTAGTGCAACTGCCCAGCATCACAAGACGGGATAGTACCCAATATTATTAACTCAAGAAGAGATGGAAATGTAAAATGTGAAGTATGATGACTACTGAGGGCATGTGACATTTGCACCATAATAAGGCTAAGAAACAGTAAGTGAAACCATCACAAGTGGGAACTATCTCTACATTTAATAAACAAAAAGACCCAGTTGATCGGTTATTTTCAACTTGAAAGAAATAATTAAATCAAATCAGTAAATAATGATCAAAGTAGCCAAGGAAAGCATTGATTGAAGCATGTCATTAGAAACACACATGGGCTCATAAATAGTTGCTTATACTTCTAAGGAAAAAATTACCCTCTGGACTGATCAAGACCCCCTGAATCTGGGTGTCAGTGAGGAGGCCTAGGTAATCTATTGAGCCTTGGGCAGCAGATCAGTACCCATCCCAAGTATACACACGGACTTTGGACTCCCATAGAACAATGTGAGGTGCACTCTCACCCTGAACTCTTGGGGAAGGGTCTAGGCCCTGCCCTATATGAAATGACAGACTATGGACACCCCCATGGAGGGCCTCACCCTCCCTGGGGGAACGAGGGGGATAACGGGGGGGCGGGGGGGGAGGGCACGGGAGGAGGGGAGGGAAAGGGAGAGGGACCTGGAACTGACTTGTGAAGCAACCTTGTTTCTTATCTAAATTTAAAAAAAAAGAATAAAAAAAAAGAGAAAAAAAATTACCCTCTGTCAGCAGCTCTGGGTCCAGCACAAGCTACCAAGTGCTCCCTAGCAACTTGAAGACAAACTGTTATAACCGACATTCAACCACATTCAATGAAAATTTAACACAGGTGACAGATTTAAAGACTTGATTTTTTTTTCTGAATTATGGATGATAAATTCATTCCACCCCTTTACTTTGGTAAACTCTAAAGTCCCTTAGTGGCATCTCAGTGACTAAAATGACTTATCAAATAGATTGAGCACTTTAACTTACAGTTAGTGATGGGGAAAGGTCAGCAAACTATTCCCCCGAATTGATTACCATTGTATGGATTGCATGAAGAAAGTTTTTCCTTTTAATTCCAAATTATGAGAATTTAGTGACAACTTATTCTGTTACATGGACAGTTACAGTCACTTGAAACTAGCACATCAAGGGAACATGGCTCTGTCTGACACATTCTTACCATCACCTAATCCTATAGATTCTAGAATGTGCACTACTGAACCCAAAACCCCTGGGTCTGATGGGTAAGATACTCAGCTACATCTTCTTGACACGTTCTGTTGGAGCTCTGACAGCCTCAGAATACCTGCTGTGAAACCATGGTATCCTCTTCTCATTTCCCTTCTGGGTTCTATGGAAGTGCTGGGTGACAATGAGGATATTCCCCAGCCATGTGGAGGTGTTTGATGCAGTCCTGTTTACTCACTTTAATACTGAGAAAACAGAAAACAGCTCGGTTGCCACTGTTTCTCCTAGTTTCACTTCTGTTGCTGTGACCAATACCCAGACCAAAAGAGGACATTAAAAAGTAAAAGGCCTTATTCAGCTTACAATTTCAAGGCACAGTTCTTTCTTGTGGGGCCATCAAGGCAGGCACTTAAAGTATCGTATGCACACATAAGAGCAGAAAGGAAATAAATGTACAGATCTTTGCTTGCATGTTCCTGTTCAGCCAGCTTTCTTCACTCTTAGACGGTTCATGGCCCCACCCATGAAATGGTGCCATCCACATTGGGTAGGGTTTTCCCAATTAACAATCAAAACAATCCACCACCGGCATGCCGGAAGGTCTACCTGATTTAGATAATTCCTCATTAAGAGTCTCTTCCCAGGAATTAGCTGGCTCAGAGGTTGACAGTACCTACTGCTCTAGCAGAAGGCCAGAATTTTGATCCTCAGTAGCCGGTTTAGGCAATTCACAATGGCCAGTATCTCAAGCTCCCTGGGAGCCAATACCTCTGACCTCTGCCCACACAGACACATGGGAGGACACACCCACAAAAAGACATACACATAATTAAAAATAAAATAAATTTTTTTACAAAAAACATTCTCTTCCTTGGTCCTCATAGGCTGTGTCAAATTAAGAGTAGCTACCACAACATTCATATAGCTAATGGCACCGGAAATACTAAAACTCAACTTACAGAATCAAATTAGTTCCTATAATTTGTACCTGAGGTGATGCCTTGAAGACTTCAACTCTGATCTTGAGGCATGTATGTTGTGGAACAGTCTTTGTACACCATAAATATGGGCTGCTCTTACTGTTAGTAAAAAGCTGATTGGTCAGTAGCTAGGCAGGATTTTCAGGGCACAGAGAATTCTGGGAATAAGAAGGGCAGAGTCAGAGGAGTCGCCAGCCAGACTTGGAGAAGAAACAGGACATGTAAGAGAAGTAAAAGCCAGGAGCCTTGGGGCAGCACATAGATTCATAGAAATGGGTTAATTTAAGTTGTAAGAGCTAGTTAGAAATAAGCCTGAGCATTTATAATTAATGGGTCTCTGAGCGGTTATTTGGGAAACAGGTGGCAGAACAAAGCTGATTGTGGTCCTGATAAAAAAAAAAAAACTCTGCCTACACATGCAAACACCTTAAGGATGTCTTTAGCTAGTTCATCGATGAGTCATGGTCAACTACAGTGAACCCATACAATCATCGGAATCAGTTTGAAATACGTCAAATAAGAAATGTGACTAAACATAAATTTTCAAAATCTCCTGAAAAAAGAAATGACGTCTAACTTAAGTCACCTAATCAATAATGCCTGTATTGAGGTTATGATTGAAAATGGTGTTAGAACACCTTAATTGTATAGCCCTGTGGTGGAGGGCTCCCTAAGCTAGCACCGCTAATCTTGTACATCACAAGAGAAAAAAATAAATTGATCTCAGACAGTAAGTCTTTCATGAATTTTAAGAGGCATCTGGAAAGAAAAACATCTTCTGCTGAGCTCCTAGTAGGATCCTGAACAAAATCCTCTTACATCCAGTCCCCCACGCGTTCTCTCTGCCCTACCATTACAGTGGCTGTTTTACTGGATTGCAACAATTTATTCAAGTCCGTTTCCTCTCCTAGGACCATTTTGTCCCCTCTCTAGGACACTGGCCTTGTGAATAAAGCTGTGTCTTTTTTAATCTTATCTCTGTTTCCAGGGTCTAGGATGATGCCTGGACCGCAGTAAGAATTCAGTAATTCTTGGTGAATACCTCAGTGGAAGAGTTGGAGGGATGGATAGATGGACAGAGAGATGCTATATAGAATAAGTACAGAGAAGAAAACTGTCACAGATGCTGCTTTCCTTAACTGAACTGTAAAAATCCTGACTGTTTTCAGAACAAAGGTAATGCTTTGACAAAGCTAAGTCAGTGTCTTCCGAAACATAGTTTTGGAGTCTAAATGACTATTCTTGACAGCTTCCCTCTAAACAGGCCTGCATTTTACTTAGACGAGGGCATCATGACTGAAAAGTGTAGGGTTTTGGTTTTTGTTGTTGTTTTTATTTTTTTCTTTGCTTGAAAGTTTTGGCAGAAAAATATGACTGCCACAGTTATGGATTTTTTCCTGGCTTCTGCTGCTTTAAGTCCCTTGAGAGAAAGGTCTCACTTATAGGAGTAGTCCTAGTAGATTGCCCAGAAGCCTTAAAATTAGGTAAGACAACGAGAACATCTGAACGCTACTACAGCAGCTTTGGAGAAAATGACTTCTTAAAACTCTCTTTCTTTTAGAGCTGCGCTTGGGCTCAGCACCTTTGGAAGACTGGTGCACTGTGGGAGGGTTGGCACACCTGGTCGTGCAGGGACTGTCAGGGCGCCGTGGCAAGGCTGGTGCACTGTGGGGAGGAGGGGCCTGACACGGGGTGGGGAGACTGGCTCACTGGACACAGTTGGAGGTGGATGTGTTTCTGTGAGAAGGGGCTTAATTCACAAGGACCTTTACTAAACTCAACACAGATTCACAAACCATATGACTTTGCAGATTTGCTTAAGAATCAAATCATTTGCTGCAATTTAGTATTCCAGGCTTTCTGAGAATAGTATTTCTAAGAAGACCCAAGAGATTCCAAAGTGTGAATAATTTCAGATTTGTCAACCTTCTTGTAAGTGAAAAAATTCAGATGATAAAAGACCAATGAAAACATTTGAATTTTATGGTCTTTACAGAGATTGATAGTTTTGTGGCAAATTGAGACTTTTTTCTCCATCAACTCCCCCTCTAAAGGGGTGCGGGACAAATGCATAGAAGAGAGAGGCTCTGAGTCTGCCTCTGGTTTCTTTTTTCTGAGCTGTCTTTTTAAAGGTTGTAACTAGAAGCTAGAAAATGCCACAGAGGTTTTTAATCTTTTCTTTCTTTTTTGAAAAAACAGAATTTGGCCAGAAAGTTAGCTATTTGCATACAGTGGGATCATGACAGACACTGTACTTTATCTCATCCAAATTGCAAAAATGTGAACACGGATATTAGGATCCAAAACAAATCAGCAGTTGGTGAACACGGCATTGAAAATGTAGTCATTCCAAACTGAATTATCATTGTGGGTGACGTTCTCTTTTCTGAGCCTTGGAAAACTTCAGGAAAAAAAATTCAGTAATACAAACCACATGGTTGCCTCATCCTACTGCCATTCTTGGCAGAGGGAGTGCTGCCTGGCAACCTTGCTGTCAGCTGGGCTGAGTAATCAGGGTAGTATTGCCCTGTAGTTAAATCTAATGCTTTCTTTCTGAGAACTCATCAGTGGGTGCTGTTTCTTCTTATCATTCTTCTTGGTAATGTCTGAACGGCACTTCTGTGCACAAAGAGAACATGTCCCTGTAGAAGGAGCTGCTGAAATAGTAAAAAGGAAAAAGAAAAAAATAATAAAGTGTTCTAATGACTCTACAAGGGGGAAGAAAAAGAAAGCTTGTAAGCAGTGCTTGCCTATCGCTTTGGACTTCGACCCCATAGAGGCCCATGACCCAGCCTGACCCTGTTGGTCAAACTCCAGTTTCTTCCCTAGACCTTTTAGAAGAGGCTTCCTCCCTATGGAAACTTGAAAGGCAAGCTTTAACATATGAAACTTGTGAGAAAATAAAAACCAAAAACCATCTTGTATGTGGCCCTGGCCAAAATAAAATAAAGGCAGTATTTTAATTCCAACATACTTAATAGGTCATGTGCATTTGGATCAAAACCTAAATGACAACATCAAATTCAGTAGGCTGAATTAGAGTCAAGATGATACCAATATGATACGATAACGGAATGTTTGAAGAGAACCTTCCAGGAAAGAGAGGTCACTGGAGCAACCACAGCCACAGAGAGCATGACTAAAGCAATACTGGAGTCAACAGGAAATTAAAATCCACCTGGTGGAATTTTACTTTAGACAAGGACTTTCTTGAACTCTTCCTATTCCTTGCTAATTCAACAAAATAACACAGAAAGGCTGGTCGGTGGTGGGGCACACCTTTCATCCCAGCACTTGGGAAGCAGAGGCAGGAGGATCTCTGTGAGTTCCAAGACAGCTAGGACCAGTACACAGAGCAACCTTGTCTTGAAAAATCAATACACACACACACACATACACACAAGCCAGGAGAATGCCTGCCCAGGGCTGGAACCAGGATGGGTGTTGGCTGGTGAAGCAGATGTGCTTTGAGGCTCTGTAGTCAAGGACTTCAACAAGAGACTGCATCCAACAGGATGCACACATTGGAAGATTCTCTGTGATGAAAATATTTACACAGTCCAAACTTCTATCACACCGGACAGAAAGAGTATTCAGCTTTGGTTGATGTTCTCAAACTAGTTTTTCTTTTCATTTTCACAGCCCAGTTTTCTAAGAGTTTTCCACTTGATGCCTTTTCTATTGCCTCTGTAGAGCAGACAGAGATGGATATTATTTACTGAATTTTAATAATGAGGGGTCTGAAAACAGAGGTAAAATACATGTCTTAGGAAGTCTATTTGAAGTAAACTGTCATAGGTACATCGAGTAGTGGAAGATTTTTTTTTCTCTTTTGCTTTCTTTCTTATCTTCATGGACCTCATGGTCTTCCTACATTGACCTTCTGAAACCATCATGACCTTTGACCAATCCAACAAAATTTTCTCTCAGAATTGCTCTTTCAGACTATGAGGAAGTGCTCCCCCACCCCCTTTTTTAAATCCCTTCTCTGGTAAGCAACTGCAAGCTAGGTATGATATCTTTGAAGTCTATTGCCACCAATAACACAAGACAGAACCTCCAAACAACCCCATCTGATACGAGATGTTCTAGCCAGAAACTTGCTCTGAACTGATTTCTTTGAAAAAGGGTGATACTCATCTTGTAGAAACACAGCATTTTATACTGAATTTCTTTGATGGAGCTTTAAATCATTGTAAGAACATTCATCCTTAAAAGCCCAACTTTCTTCCATTCAGGAAGCTCGATAAAATAATGATTGCTAGCATGTGGATAGAATCGGGCTAGCTTGATTCTTCCAAGGAGCTCACGGAGCTTGTGAGCTTGGTACTGAAAATGTCCACGGGGTCCTCCTTCTAGAGGAGAAGACATAGATAAGGCTTGAGAAGAGTTAAAAAATGACCAACCATCCACGTTGGGTGACTTTTAGCTTTGTTAACACATTTAAACTTATTTCCCTGGAGGACTATGTAAATGTCATGTATCCCACATTTTCCTTATGTTAAAATGACATTAGTCTGGAATCTAACTGCTTTTTCCTTCCCTCCCAAAAATGTCACTAGTTGGTTTTATTTTGGTTTTGCCCTTTTGCTGTTGCAATAAAAAATTATTAAATTTTAAAGTTAACATATAAACTAATGGGTTTCATTGTTGTATTTTCATATATATGTATACTTATACATAAAGTGTCATTCATTATACTTGGTTCTATTTCTTTCCCCTCCCCCATTGCCCCTTCCTTTCCCCCAGATATCCTCCCTTCTGCTCTATTTGATTATTTTTAGCAGGCCCTATCTGTTTATCTTATTTATATGATATTAACCCTGTCCCCTCCTGCATCCACCCTCCCCTCCTGCATCCCCCTTCCCCTCCTGCATCCACCCTCCCCTACTGGAAGTTTCCAATACGGTGGCTTCCTGTGGCTATTTTTAATTCATTAAAATAAAATAACAAGAAAAGTTTAGACTTTCTGTTCAATGACACACTTTAAGTGCTGGTGGATACTGCATTGGACAGAGACCTTTTCCATCATTCCTGTGCAATGTTCTGTGGGCTTAGCAGCCCTGTCAGCTGTACTACCCATGAGAACACAGACTTACCTATCTTTCCTACCCTATCACAAGGACTTGTGAGTTCAACTCTTCATGGTTCCCTCACAGTCACTCTGTAAGAAGGCAAGGGGTTGGGGATGAGGGGCTTTCCCCTCATTGTGAGGGAAAAGTTAAGAGACTTTGCTGGTTTGTTTTTTGAGACAAGGTTTCTCTGTGTAGTCCTGGCTGTCCTGGAACTCTGTCTCTAGACCAGGCTAGCCTCAAACTCAGAGGGTCACCTGTCTCTGCTGTTCAAGTGCTTGTATTAAAGGCATGTTCCATCACCACCCAGCAAAAGGTAAGAGTTTCACTAAAGTAAAACTTGGACTGGAAGAATGGAAAGAGGACAAACCAGAGTGTGTAGTCAGTAATGACTTAAAATTTGCCATTCTGTGCCAAGCATGGTGATTCACACCTGTAATCTCAGCACTCAGGAAAATCGCAAGTTCAAGGCCAGCCTAGGATACATAATGACACTTTATCTCTAACAACAACAACAACAAAGTTAAAATTCATTAAATGCTGATATTTAATTAGTCAAGTCTTTAAAAACAAAACAATGGGCTATTTTTTTTTTCCGAGACAGGGTTTCTCTGTATTGTTTTGGAGGCTATGGGCTATTTGAACAACACCAGCAATTCTAATCACTGATTCAGCCAGAGTCTGAAGAAAAACAATACCATATCATTGAGGCTAAAGGGTTTTCCAGTCAGTTCTTCCTTCATCTGGCACTTGAGTTCAATATGCAAAGGATGAAAGGTAACCGTGGTAATCCCTGGGGTATTATGTACAAATGGACTTACCCAAAGGCAGTTTCTTTTTAAAATGCATTTGGCTTGAAAACTGTTACAAATTGCTTATTAAAATAGTCTTTCCTGAGAGAACTGATGGGCAAAGGAGTTAAGACTGGGCTGGTTTAACCCACAGAAATAGTTGACCTGAACAAGGAGGAGCTCTTGGACAACAGATTGATGGCTGTGTGGAAAGCATGGGACTGACCCGGACCCCCTGAATGTGGGTGACAATGAAGAGGCCTAGGTAATCTATGGGGCCTTGGGTAGTATCTATCCCTGGCGTACAAATAGACTTTGAGTGCCTATGTCACAATATGGGAGGCTCTCTCAACCGGGATTCTTGGAGGAGGGCCTAGGCCCTGCCCTGGATAAAATGACAGTTACTGTAGATCCACCATGGAGGGCCTCACCCTCCCTGGGGATCCAAGTGGACATTGGGTGGGAGACTGGGGGACCTGGTGGGGAGGGAGAGGGATCTGGGATTGACATGTGAAACAAGATTGTTTCTAGCCTAAATAAAATAATAATAATAATAAATAGTCTTTCCCAGAGAAACAATGTACTGTAGGATGTAAAGCCCCATGGTCAGTCTCTTTCTATAGAGTCCCACATAGTCCCAGGTACCAGCCGATCTATGGCAGTCCAGCAGGGTGCCAGGATGACCTCATGAGAATGTTTGCTTATGTATCCATGCTGGGGGTGGGGTTTTACAGCCAGGGCTAAGACCAGAAGAATGGAATTTTAGATCAGAAGGAAAGATTAGGGCTGAGAAGGCAACGAGCACGCTGGACCAGGGAATAGGATAAGCAGAGACAAGAGAGAAAGAAAACGTAGCCAAGATGCTACGGTGAAGGCATGGTGGTGGGGAAAGGAGCAGGGTAGACCAATTAAAGGGAGAATGTATTTCTTTTTTAATGTTGTCTGCCAATTTCTGGGAGCGGTTTGAAGGAGGAGAAATAGGAGTAGGAATGATGTAATACAATATTCACCTTGGAAATTCTCAAAAGAAAATTTTTAAAAGAAATCAGACTAGGAAAAGGAAAAAAAATTCCCATGATCTCTATCCTATTCCTCACAGCTAGCACACACTACACAAAACTCGTAAATGTCCTCTTAGCTCTTTAAGAGAAAGACAGGCTTGCTCTTGTGCAGGTCATGTGCAGGCAACCACACCTGCTACGGTAGCCCTGTCAGGTCCGGAAGATGCTTTTTAACTCCAGTTCTCTCCAGCCTCTGCCTCTTAGAATTACACCTCTTCTATGATGGTCTTTGAGTTTTGGAGAGGGGGTGTGACATAGATGGCTCACTTGTGGCTGAGCATGCCACAGATACTTATTCTCTATAATTTGAGAAGTTGTGAATTTCTGCATCAACCACCACACCAAAGAAACTTCTCTTATGAGGTCGGTGAGCAGCGTTCTTCTGTGGGTAAAGTTTCATACTATCTGAATTTGGTAAAATAATCATGATAGGTTCACCACTAGAGCCTATGAACTCCCAGTCATGAGTTTGTGGTCAGATTTACAGTATCAGACATGAGTTTCTTCTGCAAGTAAATAATAAGAATAAACACAATACTTTTTATTTAAAGAGAAAAACGGAAGTCCTACTTTAACCTCTAGACTCATTTGTATGGCTCCTTTCCCCCTACAGTGACTACTAGCTGACCCTTGACCTCCTGACCCTGAACACACTGGCCCTCTCTTTACCATTCGCAGGTCTTGTCTTACCTCTACCCATAAAACATACTCCTTAATCCAGAAACTTCTCCATTTCCTTCTTGAGCGAATTAGCCCCCATTTAACCTTCACATTTGCTACTTCCTCGTGAAAGCCCACCTTGACATTGGATTTGTTTCATCTCTTGTCTATGCTCATAATAGCGGATATTATTCCCTTGTTGCATTTATCAGAGCTGTGACCTTACACCTGTTCATGTAAATGTTCCTTAAAGACTTTTTTTTCCTTCTAAAAACTAGGCTTTCAGCACCCAGAGCTTTATTCTAGATCTACTTAGAACTCATCTCTGGATTCTATTAGTTTTGTCTAGCCAGTGACACATAACAGGTATTTGCTGAGTGAATGGGTGAGTGGTTAAATGGATGGATGGGTGGATGGGTGGATAGATGGGTGGGTGGGTGGGTGGGTGGATGGATGAGATGAGGAGAGGGAATTCTCAGACTGTAGTTGAGAGGGGTTTAAGGGCAGCCCCTCTTCAGTGTGGATGGAAGGATGAAGAAAGGTATTATTTGTCTGTAGCCAAGACACAAATAGAGGCTGGCCCACAGTCAGGGGTTGCCTGCATTCATTTGAAAGTTAAAATGTTTGTGCAGCTCAGAGTGTTTTTCCATTCTTCCCCTCCAGCTCTCCTCCACCTCCTTCATAGGTGATTTATTCTGAGAGCTTTGGACTGTGTGTGTGTGTGTGTGTGTGTGTGTGTGTGTGTGTGTGTGTGTGTGTGTAGTTGAGAAGACAGGAGGTTCTGTCCTCCTGTAGAACACACACTTCCTCTCTCTAAAAGAGAAACATACTTAAGAAACTAAACAGTTCACAGAACCCTGGATTTAGAAATGTCAGGGAGAGGAACAAAAGAATCAAATCAGAAAGTAGCAGTCTTGCCTCACTTTCATGGCTGCAACTAAATGACAACAGATGGAGAAATAAATGTGCCTAATTGTAGAGTCTGTAGACACTTCAGGAGGGCTTGCAACGAGGAATACTTGTCTTCCTAATGGCTTTGCTCTACTGCTGCTAGCCTCCTACATCATATTAGGATATTGTGCTGCTGGCCCTAAGGAGTTAACGTGTGATGTCTTGACTTTTTCAGCCCTCACTTTATCATGCCCTGCTAAAAGCAAAACGGAATTGTAATTGTAAGGGGGGAAAAGGCTTCATTTTTGTACTTGCTCCGACCCCAGCATCTGAAAATACAAAATACAAGGTTTTCTACAGCAGGTGTTTTTAAAAAAAGGGGAAAGAAAAGAAAAGAAAAAGAAAGAAAGAAAAGGGAAGAAAACTCAAAGAGAAGCTAATTGTTTAAGGTCTAAATGTAGCCTGTAGAAAGGACAGAAATAAAGAGGCATCTCTCCAACTGACCCGGCTTAGCTCAAGCCAGGCACACAGTACACTGGAAGGGCATTTTCGTCTCCACATCCTCCCTCTGGATTTAAAGAGAAGGCTTTCTTCCGCAGCATAATGGATGTGAGTGTGATCTTGGCAAGCCTCTGTCTACAAGCGGTGTTAATTTTAGCCTGATCTTCACGTGGAGCCCATGGAGGAACTTACATTACTCACCCTTGCTTGCTGGAAGCCTGAGCTATCCTTTCAGGCTCTGAGAAAGTATGTCCTGTTTAATGACAGTCCCCCATCCCATGCTGGAGCCAGGCAAGGTGTCTGTGAACTTCTACAGGGTTGTGGCTGTTATTGTGTGTACCGTGCCTGTAATTTGGGGGTACTCCCCTTTCACCATTCAACCTTTCTGTCCTCTTTGATATGGACTCCTTAGTTTAAATACACATTTCAAAAACACTTCCTTTGAGGACACGGTAAAGGAAATTGATCACTCTTTAAATGTATGTTTTTAATTGACTTCTCCCTTCCTGGCTAGAAAATTAACTTCTGCCCCTCTCTTATTTGATCTGTTAAACAGGGCATGTGACACCTTCCAGACAACAAGATTTAATGAGATCCTAGACACCCAAAGAATTTGCCTGGGAGAGGGTCCATACTCCCACATTGCTTTTAAAGCTACCGCAATCAAACTTGCGATTGAATTCCGCCCGCAAAGGGTATTGATTGACGTGGCTGTCCATAACACTGAAACAACCTGCTATTGTCTCATTTCTCTCTGCCAATTGCAAGGCACTCTTAAAAAAAAAATCAATCGTCTTTCCCCTGTGCAGCCTTGCCAGAAGTGAGTACCTGATGTCTGAACTGTAGATGTATTTATGTGGTTTTAGTCTCGTATCAGTTGTTTTTCATTCCTATTGAAATTGGAAAATCTAATGTTTGAACTGAAAAGGGCCAGTCACGTCTGAGGAAGGCTGTGTCCGTGTGGTTCCCAGCCATTGCAGGGAGGTGGTTGTTGTTCACACTGGTTGTATGCCAAGCTGCCACCTGGGCAACCAGGTTGGTGACCAAACAGGTGATACTGTTCTCACAGCTCTACAGGGAACACGCCCAGCCCTAAACATTGCTACACTGCAATTCCTTGACTTCGGGTGATTTATATTTTATTTTTGTGGTGTTGTGGTCCAACCTGGTGAGAAAAAGAAGTCCTGCACCCTCAGGTTTCAGTCTCAGAAGTGGGGTTGAATTTTCAGAAGGAAACAGTCCTTGAGATCTGTGGATGTTGGGTAGTTTTGGCTTCCAGGAAATTCCACATTCACAGTATATTACTTTCCTACCAAGGGAACTTTCTAGACTTTTCAATGAAGATATTGCTTATGGGTAGTGGGAACGGGACTTTTCTGACCCAGCCCCCTGAAGTCCTCCACAGTGTTTTACTGAGTCACAGGAACACATGTGGTGGCATTGCAAACACCTGGATGCTTTTTAGCAGGGCCTTCACCAAAGGGAGATTTCTTCAAGGATGAAACTTTTTCTTAGCAGCCAATGTCCACGGGATGAATTAAATTAGTTAGCATGCTCATTCTCAAATGTCTTCCTGGCTTTTCTCCTTTTTTCTCTTACTGACATTCTGTCCTGTTGTTCACTTTTGAAACACAGGAACTCACCCTTCTGAGCTTTACCTTCCTCTTTTCTTCTCTTCTTTATACCATAATTTCATCATGTATCTGGCTTGGCTTTTAAGTTGATCACTTAATATGTTGCTAATGAAAGGTCATGTGTGAGGTGCAGATGGGGGTAAATGAAGCGAAGGGAAGGCATGCAAATGACAGTCGCAAGTTGTGTTACTCTCAGCACACTCAGATTTCTCCTCTGTCCCCATGTGATGCCTGCTTTCCCTGCCCTGCTCTTCTCGCTGAGGTGGCACACCACAGGTGCCATACTCAAAGGCATCACAAAAGACAGAGTTATCTGAGCTAATTACAGTCCTTGAAAATTACCTTTGTGCTTAGCAAATACGCATTTTTCCCCCTGCGCTGATGATGAAGAAGTTGGCAGTTTAAATAAAAAACACTATTTAAAGTAACAGGGTACGGTTATGTAACCCTTTCACATAAATCACACAATAACGCTTTGTACTTCGTGGAGGGGGGAGAAAAAGGAAGAAAGAGACTGCAGTTCTTATGAGGATTTATTTATTTATATAATAATCATTTATACAAAGGGAATTTTGCCTTTTGTCAAAGTGAGGTGGGTTTTTTGTTTTGTTTTGTTTCTGGAATTTTCAAGCTAAGACAGGAACACCGTCCAGTTACCACGGTTAAGTTCTACACACCAGAGCACTCAAGACTATTCAAACAGTGTTTGGTGTTACTACACATCCTTACTTCCGAGCACACAGACAAGCAACTTCCCCAGGGAACAGTCTGTGCCTGATAAGAAAATGAAACTATGGCATCTAATTCCAGGGACTTCTGCATCTCTAAACCCCTGTGATCACCTTTGCCACACTTTTGCAGAATGCTATTCCTTCAAGCATGCAAACTTTATGAGTGCTGAGGTGGTGGCATGCACGGAACCATGGGAACATCATAATTTCTCCTCTAACTGTGTGGCATTCTTCCACTGAGTCCTTATCCCCAAGCCCACCTTCCTGCCCAGCCCTTGTTTCTTCTTCATAGCTTATTCCTCAACTTAAACCCAGAAGCAGTAGTCTTTCCTTGTTTATAACATTACCCTTGCCATTTTAAAACTATCCTCCATGGAAAATACCCTGACACTAAAGGGTCTCAGAGCTGAAGAGGTTGCTAACTGCCAAGCCTGGCTGAGACTAACCTCTTTAACCCACTGTCTGTGAGGACTACTCCAGAAAGAGGGATCCTTTCATGGAGATAAAACTAGCAGAAGCCTTTCATTGGTCAACCGTATCTCCTCTGATCCTTGCTGAACGGTAGGGATTCCGTAGACAGAAAAACCCACAAGGGCTTTCTTGTGTCCTTATCTTCATTGAGATGCTGACCCAACTTCTAAAAGCTCTCTCCATGGAAAATTCTGGGCTGTACTCCAAAACCAACCAGGAGGAGGTGGCTCTCTTAATCAGTGGCTGTGTTCCATCTTTATATAAACAGGTTGAGCCAGCTGCCAGGCCTCTGTGACCAATTCCAGCTCGCATTACCTTTGGCAGGAAAGATGGGCCAGCCAAAGCTCCATTATGAAAGCAGACAACTCCACCTTTCCCAGGTTAATGCAAAAGGTTGGGTTGCTGTGCAAGATGGCCACAGTCACCAGTGATCCTAGTGTGGTGTACAGAATGCTTAAAATTCCACTAATCTAAGTGGTCAGTGGCTTGTGACCTAAGTGGTCAGTGGCTTGTGAGATGTGGCTTGTTGGTCGAATGCTTGACTATGATGCACAGAGATCTGGGTTGAATATCTTGAATCATTTCACAAACCAGGCAGAGTGCCATATGATGGTAGTATCTGAACTTGAGAGGCAGAGGTTCTCTCTGATTCTGTATCAGAAATCCAAAATCATCTTTGGCTACACAGCAAGTTGCAGGCCAGCCTGAGGTACATGAGCCCCTATTAACTAACCTATCAGCTTCATGTTTTAAAAAGGAAGGAATAAATTTGTTAACTATGCTTGACACAAAGTCATTGAGAACTATGTTTCATTAATTCGATGGAAGATTATGATATTATAACACGTGCTGTGTCAAATCCATTAACTGAAGATACGACTTCCCCCAACCTGGTCTTCCACAAAGAACTGTCATTTGTCCAGTATGGAACTCAGAGTACCAGTGTAAAGAGCCGAAATGTTTGCCATGCATGCATGAGGACCCAAGTTCAGAACTCCAGCAACCACATAAAACAGTAGGCATCATGGTCCCCACCTGTCACCCCTGAACTTGGGGATGAGGGATAGAGAAAAGTGGATCCCCAGGGCCAACCAGTCTAGCAGTGAGCTCTATGTTCAGGGAGACAGAGAGACATAGAAAGGAGGAAGTAAAATGCCACACATTAGCCTCTGGTTTATACATAAACATACATGTGTTAATGTGTGTGCACATACCCAAGTGTACATGCTCACACATGCACATAGAAACATAAAAACGTGGCCAACACTGAAGAGAAATAGTTCCCTCTATCAGCCTTTCTTGATTTAGACCCATAGGAGCAGCGAGCCATGAGAATACAACCTACAAAGAAAAACGAACAATAAAATGGATTTCTGAGTACACTCATAGATGCTGGTCAAGAAGAATCAAGACTTGACAGGTGGAACCATCCTATCCCTTCTGCCCCTTCAAAGTCTGAACCATGCTTAAGACTTAGTAAGACTGGAACTTCCAAAGCCAGGGTTAGCAATCAAGCAAAACCGCGCATAAAGCAAGCTCTCTTCCTCTGGCGGTGTTCTGTCTTTCTTTAATTTTTTTTAATTTTTATGTGATTGGTATTTGACCCACATGTCTCTGTGAGGGAGTTAGATCCCCTGGAACTGGAGTTACAGACAGTTGTGAGCTGCCATGTGGGTGCTGGGAATTGAACTTGGGTCCTCTGGAAGAACAGTCAGTGCTGTTAAGCACTGAGCCATCTCTCCAGCCCCTCCATGAATCTTTCTAATGGCAATATTTAGTATTTAATAATTTTGGTCCTCACCCCTTAACAAAATACCTTCCCACAGAAAGTACTTTAACATGATATTGTGATTTAAAATCCCAGAATTGAGGCCGTTGGTTTATAGGTCAAACCATATTTGAATAGCTTGGAATGATACTTTTTTCTTTGCAACCAGAATTGAATACAAAAGTGGGTAGGGCTCTGATACTGGTCTTCTTTTCAAGTGCCTGCTGCAGCTACTGCTCTTGCAGTAGAAGTCTACAGAAATGGGGGTGGGGGTTGTTTTGACAGCATAACATTACATCTGCGGGAGCCGAGCTTTTCAAGTGTTAAAGAGGATTTGTTGCAAGAAAATGATTATGATAGGATTTGTTGTCATTGAAAGCTAAGCTACAGTAGCCATCCAGTGTATCGGAGAGTGTCAAAACTTGCTGGGAGGGTGGAGTCCCTTCTGCTAAGTAAACAACAAAAGTGGAGAGAGAAGAAAATATTTTGTGACAACAGGATCTACAAGGTTGGCCAACCTGATGAGCTGGCCCTGCCACAGTGGGTATCAAGACCACAGATGCCAGAAAGACCTTGAACAGCTGCAATCTTCCCACTACACAAGAAAGTTTGGAAAACAAGTTATATAACAAGCTGAATTCATCTCTAGGAGCTGCCAAGCAATAACCCCAGACCTTCTCAGGCACCAGGAGAAAGGGCCCATCCCACAGTCATCACCCTGACCCGTCCAGTCCCATGATGTGGAGTCACTCTGATGTCTCACAACTTTGGCTAAGTCTGTTTATGTGATGACCTTCCATACATGTGCACGCAACAAGTAAAACTTGTCTGGCTCCCACACAAAAATGTCACCCTAAGAAAAGTCAGGCTCCCAATCGTTCAAATGCTTTTATGGAGATGGGTCCATGAATAGAGCACATACAGTACACCTTCATACTACCTTAGGTGACATAAAATAGACCGGAGCCCCCAGACTCAGAACTTGGTAACAATAAGCAGAATAGGAAGAGAGCTGTGCATTCCCCTCTCCATCAGCATGGGGCTTTTCTTGTTGAGACTTTCCTCTTCCACCATTCCTGAGTATCCTCAGTGCAGAAACACAACTCTCACCTAAAGAGGAATTAGAGATAGAATCTCCAGCTTTTGGTATGTTGGGACCTAGTGGTCTGTGAGTACATTCCAAAAGGTCTTGAGTCCCAAGGGTATTAGGTCGATCACAAAGGTAGGCAGTGAATAACTATGGAGGGGTCTAAAGACAGCCAAAGATAATATGACTCCAGACTAGTACCTTTCTAACTCTCCACATTCACAGATGTTCGGATCAGCTGATAATCCTCAGAGAATCACTAACAAAGGTCTGTTTGGGTTCTTTTCCCCTTGGGATTTTCAGTTCACAGTCTTACCTATTCCTTCTGGTCAGTATTGTGGTCGGCTTTCCATACCTAACAACGGCTCTGCCGCTTAGTAGGAACAGGGCTTAAAGTCAAGGCGGTTTGCAGCTCAGATGCAGAGCCCAGAGAACATTCTCGACAATCCTGAAGTCCAGTTTACAGTCACTGTGGAACCCATAACTGTCTCTGCAGCAGAGACGGATGAGTGTGGGCAAGGTCACTGCCATCAGCTTTGATCTTATTAATGTGTAGCTTGCCTTTCTCAGGCATGCAAGCGATTTCCCAACAGATCCCTGATGTGAATCAGTGTATGTAGATGAGCAGTGTGTGTGTGTGTGTGTGTGTGTGTGTTCTTTGTATGTGGTACATACATGAGTAGGCTACAAAGGACGCTGTAACGATAAGCGACACACAATTACTGAAAGTAAAACTAAGTATTTATTGTAGAAATTACTCACAAGATACCAAACAAGTAACCCAGATGAGCCAAGCAGTTTTCCGCTGCCGAACCGGAAGCCGAACTCCAGGAAAAGAGACCGAGACTTCCTGTGTGCTGTCTTTTATACCTTCCCCCGTAACGCCCCCTAGCCATGCCCAAAAGTGGGCCTGGCTAGTGACGTAGTTCCACCTACATACGTATACATCTTTACGTCCAGCCGTATACATCTTTAGTCCTGCCTAAAGGTTAGCGGTGTGGTAAACTGCCCTTTTATTACCTCATCTGTATGTGCCTCTAATAAGTCACATGTTTAATGGCGGCATACAGACTTCCTCCTACAGGTGAACACACCTGTGCATGTGCATTCAGAGGCTAAAGCAAGACTTCAATGTGTTCCCATGTTGTTCCCTGTCTTATTGCCTACAGTGGCTTGCTGAACTAAGCTGGTTTCAGCTAGGCTAGCCTGCCAGAGAGTTCTTGGGATCCCCTCTCCCCTCACCAATGCTGGAATCCCAGGCACCTGCAGCCACAGCCAGCTTTTTACATGGATACTGGGCATCCAGACTGGGATCCTCCTTCTTGCGGAGTAGACAGCAGTCTTACTCACTGAGGCATCTCCCCATCCTCAGGACCAGACAGATCTACTGAGTTTCTCCTTCTCCAGGGCCATCTTCGTGTCTTCCTGTCTTCCCAATATGTTTTTAAAATTTGACGTATTGCTGCAGTTTTCTTAAGATATGTCTTTTTTCCTTTTTAGTTTTTATTGACCCTAAATAATGAACTCATTTTAGAAAATTCATAGCATATTCAAGAAATGTTCTCTCCTCCTTGCATCTCTAATTATACAATAGCCAATTCTCCAAACACACCTATGTAAAGAGCAGTAGTGAAAATAATGTAAAATGAGCCAGGCCACTGTTAGCCCACACCTTAATCCCAACATTGGGGAGCCAGAGGCAGGTGGATCTCTGAATTTGAGGCCAGCCTGGTCTACAGAGCAAGTTTCAACACAGCCAGGACTACACAGAGAAACCCTCTCTTGAAAATAATAATATAAAATGGAATATAGCCAGTAAGCTACACAGAAAAGCTAATGTAATATATATGTATATGTGTGTGAATGTATGTATATGTGCATGTATGTATCTCTCTGTATGTGTGTAAGAGAGAGAAGATGTATTCCATATGTTGAATGTTTTTACACCTTCATTCCAACATATGTTTTTAGTGATTTGGTAACTAATATTTTAGCCTGAATTGTGATGTCATTTAAAGAGTATTATATTCAAAGCTTGGGTTATAGCAGTTTGTAGAGAATTTACCTAGTGTTCAAGAAGTCCTAAATTTGATCCTCAGGACCATATATGCTGGGCAATGTAGCACAAACCTGTGACCCCTGCATTCCTGAGACAGAAGCAGGAGGATCAAAGTTCAAGGTGATCTTCAACAACTTTTGAGTTTCAGGCTAGCTAGGGCTATGAGAGAAGGTGGGGAGAGAGAGAGAGAGAGAGAGAGAGAGAGAGAGAGAGAGAGAGAGAGAGAGAGAGAGAGAGAGAATTATATTCAAGCAGTAAGCCCGCCCACTATCTTAAGACCCCTTGTCTCCAAGATGACAGATAGCAAGAGAACACTTTAAAGCAGTTCTATGAAACAGGAAACCAACTAATCATATGTTTTAGTATAAATATCACGGTCTCTTGCAGCATTTTATAAACTGATCTGCATAGTGGCAATCTCAGCAAGTATTGATTCAAACACGAAGGGCATGCCACTATAGAAACCAAAGTACCTGAACCAAGGTCTCTACACTCATCCGTGTTTGTCCTATCTCTCCCAGTCCAAACACACTTCTTTCACTCTAAACTTGTTTTCTCATACAGAGTCCTCTGTGTTAAACATGAGTCTGAATTTGACTTCCGAGTCCAGAGTAATGAGGGTCTGCCCTAAGTCCCAGCTCTTTTGTTCGCAGATCTACCTGTGTGAAGATCATTCCTTTTGCACACTCTCTTGCTAGGTGCTCTTTTTGCCTGCTAGCTCTGTAGGCAATCCTCCAGTCAGCAATTGTCTAATACTCCCTCCCTTTCCTTCCCCAGGAGGACTTCCTATTCAGAAAAAAATGTGTATGCTCACATCTAAAGCCAACTCGAGTCTGTTGAGGGTTTTGCATTTTAGAATGATCACTATTTGGGATTATAAATTGTGTCGTGGTCTCTATTTTTGTAAATGAGCATGCTAAAAATATTAACTTTTTGGTCACAAAGATCATTATAATTCTCTACCCTATCCTGTCCTCTTCAAATGTGGGCATAGCCAGATGACCAATGGAATGTGAGACACAGAAATACATCCTCTCTCCTTGCATGGCCACAAAACTTTCAAGAAGTTTCCTTTTATTGGTAATCCAAATACTCTGAACAACTCTGTCACTGGGGTCTCCTCTCTTCTCTGGTGACGTTGGGGGCTTAAGTCTGGATGGAGCATGGAGCCCTGGTGAAAGGACCGGTATGACACAAGACACCCCAAGACCAAATTCTCACCACGAAGAAGATTAATTTTGCCCCAGAAGAACAAAGAACTGGCCATAAGAAACAAAGACAGGGGCTGGAGGACAAGGGAGAAGGGGAAAGGGGCAAGGGAGAGGAGGAAGGGATTATTTGTCCCCGGGACAAAGGTGTATCTCTGGATAGAGAGGAGACTGAGGTGGCCTGTAGGGAAATGACAGTTTACAAAGGTAAAAGGGAAAACCCCATGTTAAGATGAGATGTTTAATTTTGATTGGGCATGTTAACTAGGTGAGCCAAAAGGGGGCTTTTGATTGCTGGACATCAAAACTCTGATATCTGGACCTTGGTGGTCAGCCTCAGGAGGAGAAAGTGATCAGATAAGGGAATAGATCCTGGTGGCTGGCTTGAGGAATGTAATCTGATGGGTTTTAGCAAGGAAAAGGAACAGGGGAGAGCAAGGCTTACAGAGCCAGGTTTGCCATGCCAGGACCTGCTGGAGCCCCTTCACCTTGCCCCCCAGGAACTGTAATGAGCAGAGACCCTGCCACTCTGCATTGACCCTGCACAAGGTAACTTAAGCCACCCTTACTTAGTATCAGCAGAGGACTGCTGCTTCATGATAGCATCGCCACTGTGTTCTGGAGCTTCGCTGACATGCAGAATCATTAGCTTTCGTGTGGATTTTGATGTTGTTATTGTTTCCCACATTCTCACTCCCATGTTTCCAACGGGAAATATAATCCCCAAAAAAGGGAACCAATTCCAGAAACATTTATCACTGTCTCTAAAGACAGAATCAAACCTAATCTGATGTCTACCCAGTGTTTTCTCCTTTGTACCAGAAGTCACAAAGAAATTCAGGTTATAAATCCAGTGAGAGAGAAAGGAAAGGAGGTAGAAACTGCTCAAGCTGGAGAAGTTTTGAGCCCATGGGGACTAGGCACACTTGTTTCAGAGTAAATTTCTAAGGCCTGCTGGGTTTCAATGAGTGTCCTGGGTAAGAAGACAAACCAAGTTTAGAGTTGAGGAGGATGAAAGTTCCTCTACTGCCAATGTTTTTCAAGTCTAATATTTGGAGCCTGGATAAGAGGAAAGTTCAGAGGACTATGAGAACATATAAGCACATTGCTAGTCATCAAGCTAAAAAGAAAACATTATCCTAAATCTTTGAATAAGTCATCCACTGAGGTTATTCCATGGAACATTTGTGTAATTATATAAAACATATTGTGCATAGTTAATAAAAATAACTACATAATTAATAAGCAATTTATGATTAACAATGACCATTAAAATTTACCACTGAAACAGAAAACAAAAATATTAAGACTTCTTCTGGAGGCTGGCATCGCTGAGAATCTTTGCACCCTAAGAGCTGCTGATCTAAGCTACTCGGCAATGGCGTTTTGGCCTCTCTGACCTTTGTGTCTACAGAACACAGCAAAATGTCTAGAGCAAATTTGGCATCAATGCAAATTATGTCTCTTCGTGGCATTCAGTTCAGACACTGCACTTAGGATGAAGTTGACGAACACTGTGTCAGCCAGTCACCTGCGCTCATTATCTTCAAAGCATGTAAACATCAGCCTTTCCCCAAACTCACACCCTCTTTAGTCCCCAAACCTACAATCTCTGCTGACTCTAAGTATTAAAGCATTTTGCAAAAGGCAGATTCTTGTCTTCCAGTAGAACTTCACTGTTCAAGACACTGCTTGCCTGAAGGCCAGGAAATAAGTGTGCCGTACACACACTGTTTGTGTTTGGCAGGGTGGGGTGTATGTGTAAATATATGTGTGTGTATTTATATATATATGCAAATATATGTATGACTGTGTCTCCAGATACAAGAAGGAAACAGTGGTAACAGACCTAGCAGTAATTTTTCCAGCCCCAGCCCCAGTTAGAACATAGTAAAGGAGAATTTTGAACCCACATGTGTCTAAAAACAGAACAGAATGACTGAAACAACTCCTTCAAAACTATTTACTTTCCATTGCAAAGCAGCCTCGCTTTTCTGTCCCCCGAGGGCAGCCCTTCATATGACCAGTCCCTAACACAAGGGGAAGACTTGGGTGCTAGAACCGTCATTGGCACTGCCTTGAACCTCTGCCCAGCCAGTGTGGAAAGGACTTAGAAGACAAGGGCTCCGTAAGGCAAAGCATCAGAAAACCAGAAACGCGTTCTCTTGCCTCTAATCATATCGTTCTTGTGTGGGCGAAGTTAAACTCAGTACTTAGGCTAATGAGAATGCAGGCTTTTGCTGTTTGGGGCCTATTTAAAGATTGCTTTCTGGTTTCTGTGGCAAAGTACCTTTAAGTCCTACTTTCAAGTCGAAGTGGGTAGGAGCTGGATTGGCAAAAAAAAAAAAAAGAAAAAAAAGAAAAAGGAAAGAAAAAAAAAAAGCACAAGAGGAGTTATCGCTCTCCAGATCTAACCTTGCCAGGGTTAGAAGTTTAGAGGTGTCTCTCGTCGGTGAATAACACTGCAGATTTGGTTTCTAAGCTGTCACAGAACTTGCCAGACCCCAGGAGCAATCCAGCTCTCCAAACAGTGGACCAGTAGAGTCACAAGCAGGGCGGTGGTAACGGAGTCTCCTCCCTCTCCCCTGTCGGTCCTCAACACAAATGTGATGGCAGTGGATGTGGGTGAAAAGAAACTAGCGAGAAGTTTCTAGCAGGTCAGCCACGGAGGCGAATTGCCTATCGCTACAGCCCACGTGAGGGCTTGTAGAGACCAAGGCGAGAGGATTGCAAGTTGACGGCCAGCCTGGACTACACAGTATGACCCTAATTCAAAGAAACAAAAATACATGAAAATCGAAGAAGAGCAGGAGTGGGAGGGGAGGGGAGGGGAGGGGAGAGGAGGGGGAGGGGGAGGGTAAGAGTTTATATGTACCAACCAGAGTCACTAAAAATGGCATTTCAAACTGAAAGTCTAAAGTTTTGAGACATAATTTATGTAAAAAGAGAAAGCCATTTCTTCCCCCTCCTGTTAAAGGGCAAAGGAACTCGTGGGTTCCGAGTCATTCCTGTAGACCTGGTATTTCCACTTGTCCCTGCTGCCCTTTGATCTGGGCCACAGCAAGGAAGCACTTCACAGCCATACGGACTTCTCATGCAATCTTGTTTTCCTAGCACTTCCTCCTAATGGATTTCTGCACAGCAAATTCATTAAGACATTTGAACACGGGCTGCCTTTCATGCGGTGAGATGGAGAGACCCTTAAGGGAAGGAGAATGGCCGAGAAGCAAATAGATTTAGACTGCAGCAGGAGAGAGACAAAAGACTGGGAAGACAGTCAGGGCACCCGTTCCACAGTAGCCACCCAGGCACAGGCAGCCCCAGAGACTCAGGGGTGCACTGGAGGGGGCGGGGGGGGGTGTGCGCTGAGGGTAGGAATGGGGGTCAGTGAGGAAGCATGCTAACTGAACAGCAGCAGTAATCTGGTGCTGTCCTTCCTGGGGGCTTAGTGTTCCATGGTAACCTCTGAATCGGTACCAGTATTCCACCTGCTTCATATATCAAGAAACTGCGGCCAATAAACAGCCTATGCTTGTTAGACTTGGCTGGCTAGTAAATAGAAAGCAAGATGGGTTTAGACGGTAGTATGGCTGGTGCTATTTAATGCTCAGTCAGTAACCTGTAGTCAAAAGGGAGAAAGTTCATCAAACCCTCAGCCGTCACACGCACGAGTCCCTTCACAAGGGCCAGGAAATCCTTCAAGGAGTTTGTTTTCAGCAGAAAGTGCTGATAGCCCTTGTCAGATTCTCAGAAGGACTCTGTGGTCCCAACCAGGCTTTGGCAGCAACCCTCGGCTTGCCCTTTTCTGAATACCTTTGCACTGGTTTTTAACACCACTGACCCTTCAGCGAAGGTTCCTTAGGGCTCTTCTGTCTTCAGAAATACCCTGACCTGTTACGCAAAGTGTCCAGAGGAACGAAAAGCCACGACAAACTCTCTTAACTGCACTGCAGGGCCCACCCTTGACGCACACTGCGTCCCCAACCTGGCACGCTCACCCTGTTCCAGCCCTGCTCTTATAATTCCCAGCAGCTAACAAAATAGCTCCAGTTACCACGTGCATTTTCCCCAGCCTTTCCCAAGTCAGTTATATGATGCATGGAGTATGAGTCAGGGAAGGGGGAGGAGGGGCCTCTTTCTAGAGTTTATATGTAACTGTGAGAGCATTCAAGCATGTGCTGGCATGCCAGCTCTGTGTTAGGGGGCGATGAAAAAAGCAATTAGCAATAATGTTTCCCGGCTTTAAAAATTAAACATTATTGCAGACGCATCAGGACCCTTGAAAATAGTAAGTATAATGACGAAGGGCTCATCACAGGATCTTGGGGGGCTTCTTTGTCACCCCCAAGTGCCTGTCCCCATTAAGTTTCGTTATGCAAAGCTTCCCCAGCTTCATCCCCTTCTGAAGTTGAAAGTCCTGGTTGAAATTCCTTACTTGGGAGGTCACTCATGCTCTGCTGGCCAAGAAGTCTGTTTCCTTTTGTCTTCCCACTTACTTTCAAATGAAAATATCAGACCCACAGACCATCTTGCTGCCCTGATTCAAAAATTAATTCCGTCATGCCCAGAAGTGAAGGTTGTTGAAAGTTATTAATGCATTTGTTGGGAACGCTCTGCATTCCAAACGCATTTACATGAACACACAGATACTTGCTCTCTGCCTGACCCAATCAGCCATTGTAGATGGCGTGGGCCCAAACCCATGGTCACATCTTGTCCACTTCAGTCCCTCACTGTGCTCACTCAAAAGCACACCAGCAAGCACATTTTATTGCCATAAACTTTATCTATTCATTTCCATTGTTTGTTGTCATCTCCCAGAAGCCTTTTAGTGCAGGGCTTCTTAACCTACCAATTTCAGATATTGCTGCCTCTCAACCATTATTTCTAGAGCCCTGTGTCTCAAACAGACCTTGAAATTAGCACTGTGCTTCTGCTTGTCATGTTTGGCATCTCTTCCCATGGCGGCACCAGGTACACTGGCTGGATAACTAGTAGGAGCTAACCTGATTACCCAGTCTTGTTCTCTGGGCAGGAGGCCAGCCCTAGGTCTAGCAGCAATCCCATGTGTCACCTAGCTACCTTTCTGGAAAGATGAACTAAAGGCCTGGTCATTCGAGGCAGGGCTTATAGATGTCAGAACAATGACAAGCTCTTAAGACGTGTAAGTAATTTTTAGAAATAGAAATTAGAGATTTGGAGGGTTTTTTCCAACAAATTGAGGCCCCAAATTTGATTCATAATCTCTCAATATGAATGAAACAGAATAAAAATAAGAATGACTCAGTGGTTACCCAGGACTCCCTGTGCTTCTACCTAGAGCCCTGCCAGATATAAGTGGCAAGTTTATGTTACTTTGGAATCGGCGGCAAGAGATGCCATGTAGAGACCAGAAAGATAGGACGTACCAGGTGTTCTCTGGTAAGATAAGGCCAAGCAGAAATACATAGATTAGTAGTTATGGGTCAATAATTAATACAGAACTGGCAAGTAAGAAGCCCTAGCCATTGGCCAACAGTTTAAAAATTAATATGTCTCTCTGCGCTTATTTGAAGCTAAAGGGCAGTGGGACCTGGTGGCACAGAAACCTCCATTTTCAAGCTTAATACCAAGATTTTGGGAACTGGGCAACCAGTGGATCCTCAGGCAGAAAACATGGCAAGATAGAAACACAGTATGGCACATTGAAAATGCAGCGATTGTGTCCCTCACCCGTTTGGCACTTTAGAGACAGACACTTCACAGGCATGGAGAAGACCAGGGAAGAGTAGCACCCAGTGACTGTTTGGATTCAGACTCTGCCCTAACTCCCATGTGCTGTCCGATATTGCACACGTCTTCTGCAGTTTCTCATCACGTGACTTTCACTCATCTATTTGGAGGGCCATGTTTGGCTTCCTTCTTTAGGCTCGTCCAACTATTTTGCATTTTCCTGTGGTTGTCAGTGCCCAACGCACCACCATCCGTTTCCTTCAGGACACCTTCCTGAGAAGTCACACGATATCTTTGTCCCCCCCCCCCACTGGATTCTGAGATTGATAAAAGCTAGAACTAAGCCCATTTCGGGTACTTCTGTATCCTCAGCACCAAGCATCACACCTGGCATCAATCACTATTTAAGAAATAGTTGTTAAATAAACCAATAGGAGGGCATTAATCCATACTTTGTGGGACCGAGATAAAAATGGACACTAACGTGAGTGGCTTGACAGGAATTAATCATGTAATGCATGTGCACTAATTTTCCAATTGCCACGGCAAGATCCAAGACTAAAGCACCTGTGGAAGGAAGGGCTCATCTGAACTCATAGTTCCCATGTATGGTCCGTCATGGTGAGGAAGGCACAGCAGCAGGAGTGTGCAGTTATTCGTCATGCGGCATCCAATCAGGAGCCAGAGAGAGAAGTGAAGGCTAGCACTCCTTTTTATTCAGTCTAGGAACGGTGCTGGCCACATCCAGTGTGGGACGTCTCACTTCAGTTAAGCCAGTCTACAAACTCCCTCACAGACATGCCCAGAGGTTTATCTTCTAGATGACTCCAGATTCTGCCAAACTGGCAATCAGTATTGACATCATGCCATGTAAAGTTCTGTGAATAATGCCCATTACACAGCAAACGCTCAAGAAATAAAAGACACCTCCTAATTGGTCTTAATGTTTAGAGCATTAGTCTCCAGTCTAGGTGCTGTCCCTATGTTGCAGACTTCTCTTACGTGAAGCTGTGCATGTGTACATATACTTTTCTCAGAAGATCCTCAATAGGCCTCAGACCTTCAGCATGAGACCATTATTCTACTCTCTAAAGAAACTAGACTGATTACTATAGAGATTGATACCATTAGATGGTAGGGAGTAACACGAGAGCTTAGTTTACCTAAGAGTTTTGGGACCAACATTCTAATTCTCAACCAGACTTAATTTACTTTCATGACCACCTAACCCAAGTGTTCTGACTGAGGAGCCCAGGGAACATACTTTCTTCTCTGAGTCCTTTCTTTTCCTTAGCTCTATGATCATGGTTAAATTGGCTATCTTGTTTTATACATTTTTTGTCTCTTCATCAAGCCGAGATGATTCAAAAAAGGGATAACTTTTTTGAATCAGAAAGATATGTTTCAACATGAAAACTATTTGATCTGCAAGTCAAAAGATCTCTTGGTCAGATACTTTTCCCCATAATCTGTAATATAATTGAGTTTAAATGGATGATATTTAAGACATCTTCTAACTTTGAAATATGAATAGTCTCTGTTCTGGAAATTGATTTTTCCATTTGAATTCTTACTGACTGACTTACACAGTTGCTTGCACTAAGGCCACAATCTTCACTGAGCTATTTGCAAAAATGGAGGCAGGAGCAATATCTTAGTCCATTGGTACTCCCTTAGCAAAATGTCCTAGCCTGGGTAATTCATAAATAATAGAAATTTGCTGGGCGTTGGTGGTACACACCTTTAATCCCAGTACTTGGGATGCAGATATTTGTGAGTTCAAGACCAGCCTGGTCTACAAGAGCTAGTTCCAGGACAGCCTCCAAAGCCACAAAGAAACCATGTTTTAAAAAAATAGAAATATGTATCTTACAGTTCTGAGGTCTGGAAAGCCCAAAATCACAAATCAGCAGATTCAATGTCTTGTGAAAGGTCTTTGCCTTGTAGATGCTTGCAGCTCTATCATGATGTCTCTGAAGGACCAAGGGTAGATGTTCTAATGCCTTTGTAATGGTACTTATCTCATGTGATGGAAGAACACATTCTATCACTTCATGTTATGCTTGGAGCAAGAAATGTCCCCCTTCAGTTTTAGTCCCCAGCTAGTGGCACTAATAAGAGAGGTGTGAGGCCCAGATGGAGGAAGCAGGTCACTAGGATATGTACCTTTGGAAGACATATATTGTCTCCAGCCCCTTCCTCTGAATCTGTCTCCTCTGACTGTCATGAGGTGAGCTATTCTGCTCTATAAGCCCTTTTTGCTGCAATTATCTGATGCAACATGACCTTGGAAATGAATCAAAGGACCATGGACTAAGACTCTTTTTTTAAGGTTTCAGTATTTGCCACAGCAAGATAATTACCATGCTAATTACCATGTTCATATTATCGAATTGTATGTGAAGTTCCAACCTGTGGCTAGGAAGACATCACTATTCAAACAATAGGCATTTGCTGGTTTTGATTCCATATATTTACCACTAGGTAAGACTTTCTGATCTTGACTAAGATGGGGTCTCATGATGGCTAGTCCATTTGATGGAAGTTAAACTGACCACGCCAACAAGTCTATGAGGGATTTTCAAATTTTGGTTATTGAAGTAGAGAAATCAACCCTAAATGTAGGCAATGCCATTCCCTGAGCTGAGATCCTGGACATTAAAGAGGGAAGATCAGCTGAGGAGCAGCAGGTGCCACTCTCTGCTCCCTGACTGCAGGAAGTGTGATCAGCTACCTCCCGCCAACATTTCCCCCAGCCACAATGGACTGCATTCCCTGGACCTGGGAGCTAGGATAGCCCTTTCCTTCCTTACGTTGCTGTTTTATCTCAAGAGAAACTTGACATGTGGTAAAAATCAAAGGACCAAACTTTGATTTAAAATGTCTTCATCCAGCCCATCAGACCACTAAAGGAGCTACAGCTTCTCCCTCTGGAACTGGAAGTTCACTCTCTTCTCGGTCCATTCCCAGTGAGGTGAATCTGAATTATGTACACTATGACCCACTTCCTTAATGATCCAGCTCAGGAAATACGAGCTTGGAAGTAGGAGAAAGGCCAAGTAGGTGGTAAAAATTGTTTAATAAGAAGACAGAGATCTCCACATAGAAGGAAACAACAATCTCGAATGGCTAGGAAACGACTCTGTGGCCATCCAAACATGCCCAGTCTCTCATCTGAACAGGAGAAGCTAGATAACATAATGCTTCCATTGGAAGGCAAGACATCTAATCAGAGAAGTAAACTCTTAAAAAGTGGCCTGCCCTTCTGGGGAAACATCTCTGTGGATCAAGCCTGGACAGCCATCTTGAAGGACTGGAAACTTGAGCTCCATTTGGCCAGCTGGGACTTTCCAGAGAGAACCCAGACTAGTGAGTCTAGTCATAACCAGACAGGCCTCTGCAGTTCTGTTCATTTTTACTTCATCCAGGTTATTCTTCAAAGCCCTGAATTTGAGGGCATTGTGAGTAAATCTAATATCATCTCAGGTAATGATATACCCAACTGCCCGGCCATGGAGCTAGTTTTCTGCATTTCATTTTGATTTGATTCCCTCAGCATTTCTCTGCTGACAGCCCATTTCCTCAGTGAGGAAGATCCCACCCTGATATATAGTTGGGCCTGAGGTGCAATGAAATCACATTGCCTGTAACCCACACAGTCTCACTGACCTGATTTCCATAAATAGATAAATTCATCAAGGAAAAACACAGGATCAAACTCTAAAAGCCATCCCAGGAAATGATTCGTTTCAGACGTTTGCCTCAGGTCAAATTAAATTTTCAGCCATCTCTAAAACCCATGTCTGTCTATATTTTTCAAAAAGAGATTTAGATTAAATAAGCTTCCCGGATAACTTCTAATATATGATCAATTTTTATGTCATACATACTCTTTTTTTATGACTGGTAGAATAGATGAGTATGGGATAAATCTTCCAGACTGTAGTAGATGTCACTTTACAAATGACAACAGAGACTAGAGGGGAAATAATAGATGAGTTTCCTGAGGTAACAAATTTTCATTTACTTCTCTGGTTATTCATTTATTCAACATTCACTCAAAAAATAGTTATCGAATGTTTACTCTATCTAGTCTCTGTTGTAGAGTGAGAAATAACACAGACTGAGTCTGCTAAGCAACACACACTGTAAGTTCTATACAACAGAAATGAACTGTGTCACTCCTGGAGAACAGAGGTCTGAAGTCAGGACAGCAGCAGGTCCCACCTCTTCAGAGGGCTGCAAGGCACTTTTTTATTCCATCCATGTCTTTCCCCCCATGTTTTATTATCAGCCTCTAGTCTGTTAAAGATTCATCTCTATAAATATTTTGGAATGTCAACTATATGCCAAGCAATAATTGTAGAAAAATGAAAAATAAAATCAGAATTAGCTTGTAAATTTCTGGAGGCTAGTTCTCTTGTCGTGGTTTATTTTGATTCATTGTTGCCGTTAATTTTTGTTTTGGGAAGTGATAAGGATCAAATCCAGGGTGTAGCACATGGTAGGTAACCTCTATCACTGGGCTACATTCTTAGGCCTTAAGCTCACTTTTTAACTGACTTCTAAGAGGCAGAATGACCATCGAGCCTCCCAGGAAACGCTGCTCACAATGCAGCACTGGCATGAAGCTTGCCAGGGGGTGGTGGCATACACCTTTAATCCCAGAGCTCAGGAGACAGAGGCAGGCAGATCTCTGAGTTCAAGGCCAGCCTGTTCTACAGAGTGAGTTCCATGACAGACAGCCAGGCCTATACAGAGAAAACCTGTCAAAACAAAAACAAAACAGGCACAGAGCTCATCTGTATGCCACAGAGTAGTAATGACTGACTATGCAAAAGCAAGGCAAGGAAGCGCCATTGGCATAGTAATTGCATACAGGTGAAATCTGACACTTAACACTGTTGACCTACATCACAGAACAAACGCTTTTCCTCCTCTGAGTGATAATTATTTTGAAATTATAAAGAAAATTAGAATTTCTCATTTCTCCAGTCTCTGTAGTCCACTATCTCTCCAAATGTTACCTGCCTCTGTGGACTGACCACTCTCTACTTAGTTCAAGTTTTTACTAAATAAATTCGGGATCCACCAACTACATGATGCTGTGGTCAGTGAAAACCACATGATACTTTCATTAATCCAACCCAACACTAAATTGGCATGGACTAATCAAAACACAGTGCTGGCTTACATTAAACAGCCAAATCCATACACTTTGCTTCGGTGTTGAACTCTGTTTTTATCAAGCTTCATCTTACTGGTTTTGATCTCACAATTGCATGCCTTGCTACCGGTTCTTGTCATGACTCTGCATCTACTCCATTGTGACAGAAAACAGAAATCCCCAAATTATTCACTGTATGACTCTCATTGGGTCACCTGATTTTCATGAACCTCAGTTTTGCTCACTGGAAAAACAATAGTTGGGGTGAGGGTTAGCAGCCATATTCCTCTGAGGTACTCGTAACTAAAGTGTTTTGTAAAATGGGACACATTATGCAAATGTGAGTTAATAGTAAGGATGTCATTGGCTTTTCTTGGTGCTGTCAACTGCAGAGGTGATCAAGAATGTTTTCTGTCATTAGCCAGTTCATTGATTCAAGTGCCAAGCAGATTAAGACCAAAATATTTACCAACATGCTTTGCATTTGTTTACAACCTGTGTGAGTCTCTGGATATGGTTCACCTTAGCCGCAGACCTCAATGAGCCTGGCTGTGTGTCAAGGTAACACAGTGTAGCTGATGCCCTCAACAGCTCTGAGGCAGACATAGTTGGCTTCAGCTCTAGCTCAGCAATTTGCATAAACTATTTGATCTCATGGGATCCCTGTTTCTTATCTTCTAAAAAGGAGATAAACAAAGTGCCAGCCCACTCAGAGTATGTGGGTAAGGGAAACAGGTGAATGGGGTTCACTCATTGACAACAACCACTCAATAGGCGGTTCTTCTTTTTCTGATATTATTGCAAAAATGACGTTTTACTAGCCCACTCTCTGATTTTAGAAAGTTGCTCCATTTCAAGAGCAAGAAACTCGCTTAAGCTAGCATAACCAACTCTTAACACACCCAGTGTCCCTGTGAACCTGTGTTCATGCCTCGTAAGTCACTGCATTCCTCTGTGCCCACTCACAAACCATTCCATTAGAAAATCCACCCATGGCTCTTTCTGGCCTCACCGAGGGACAACAAGTGACCAGTTTGGGGGGTCTGAAATCTATACTCCTTTTTGCAAAATGAATCAACATCTCTCTTAATCCATTCATCTTTTGGTTTCTGGGAGAATTACTGAGAAGAACCCTCAGTTCACATTCACCCGTTTGGTGTGCCGTTTGCCCAACATTCCAGTGTTCTCAATGGCTGAGCACAACTGAACCAGAAGCTGATAGTTAGAGCTCATTTGTAGCAACCAGGTTTTGTCAGACTGTCCAGTCATCGCCATAGACTTGCAGCCAACCCCCTCTTTGCATTGTTTGTGCATGTGGACAAGTCATATAAGGCTGAGTCATAATTTCCTCCCCCAAGAAAATAGGATAATAATAACTGCTATGACTACTTCACAGGGTGAAAATAAATGAGGTGAAGTGTAAAAAAAACATGTCCCCCCCCAGAAAAAAAAAACAAAGCAAGCACACACATCGAGAGTATTGTTTGTTCTTACTGTATGTCCCGCAGACCACTTTCTTTCTGCAGAGTTTGAAAAACAAAGTCTGAATTTAATAGTTCTTTTAGCTGTTATCATTACACCATCTGGCCCAGGCAGCCTGGCTATCACTTCCTTGTTCTTCTACTCTTAAACACAAAGGGAAATATCTTTTTTGTGGTCTTCAACAGTTTCAATCAGCCTAAATAATTCGTTTGCTATTTACACCCCTGTAGTGTTTCTATATCCACGTTAAAACACAAGTACACTCAGACCCATCAAATCTAGTGCGAGATGATGAGAACTGGTGGGGCAAAAAAAACTAAGCTGAATGTGATCTGTGTAGCTGAACATATACAGTGATTCATGGAGCCAGAGAAGATGAAACCGCAGGAGAGCAGCTGAGGAGTGACAGGGAACACTCTGCTCAATAATAGAAAATGTAGCAACAGGCACACCTCTCATACCTCTGACACCCCCACCAAACTCCTGAGAGAGAGCACAGGTAGAGTTTTCCAAGCAGGCATAAATCTCTTAGGTGGTGTCTGTACCAACGATTTTTCAAAGGAGGAGAAAACACTGCCCAAACGATGACTTTTATGTATGACGCTTAATAAGATGAGGGAGGCACATCAACCCACGCAGTTCCATGAGGAAACTTCTGGAGGAGGAGAGGTAATGTGGTGTATGCATAAATATTCATAGTAATGGGGCTTGATAAAAGACTGAAAATTAAAATGTGTGAAGAGGGTTATTGTCAGGCCATTGAGTCCTGTGCCTTCCATCTGCATTTTAGCCAGAGCTCAGCAAGTGGCTAGGCCACATTAGGCTGAGACTTCATGGGAGAGCAGAGAAAGTCATCTTTTTGGCGTTGGTGGCACACGCCTTTAATCCCAGCACTCGGGAGGCAGAGGCAGGCGGATCTCTGTGAGTTCGAGGCCAGCCTGGTCTACAAAGCGAGTTCCAGGACAGCCTCCAAGACAATATAGAGAAACCCTGTCTTGAAAAACCAAAAAATAAATATATATATATATACATATATATATGCATGTATATATGTGTGTGTGTGTGTGTGTGTGTGTGTGTAGCACTGTGTCGTAGCTAGCTGATCTGTAGGTGGCAATGATTATTTCACAGATTAAGGTCTTTTTCCTTACAAGGAGGGCCTTCCTATCACCTTCAAGGAGGGACACTGTCAAAAGCCAGAATTTCAACTATAAAGCAGCCTTGGGTACAAAGAAAATTTAAGCAACTATAGATCGTAGGGCAGAGGTGGGCACACTATTCTTTTGAAGTCAAACTCATTCGACACTGGTTTTTGTTTTGTTTTGCTTTGCTTTGTTTTTTATTTAAAGTAAAGTTTCACTGGAATGCAGCTGTATACACTTAGTAGCTTACCAACTGTCTGTACAGACATTACATTACAATGGTAGAGCAGAATAGCTATGGCAGAGAACTTAGGGCCTGAGAAAATTTAAATATTTACTGCTTCAGAGAAAAAGGTTGCCAACTCTTACCAGAGAGCCAAGAGAAGAAGATCTTTAGGCCTAGAGAGTTTGGACAGCCACAGTTACTTCCCCATCAACTTTCACTAATAATTAGCTACCAGAGCCCCACCCCAAAAGTTGAGTGAATAAGTGTGTGGGCAGTGATTCAGTGGGAAGTGCCCCCACCAAATCTGCCTGTGTCCCTTCACACTTTTAACTTGAGTCTTAATAGTTCCATGACACTTTTCCATGAGCTGAACACAATGTGTGTCTTCTAAAGAAAAGAGCAAAAACTAGACATTCTTTTATGAGCACGGGCTGTCTTAATTGCCAGGGGTCGGACGGAAACAGATACAACTCAAGTTTGTCCTGACTGCTGCCAAAAGGAACAACAGGTAAACAGTTCTGAAACCAAAGTCCTCCTTTGGGGAAGACATGGCCTCTAGCAACCTGTTTCATCGGACTTGGTCACCAAGGTCATCCCCGATTCTGTAAACCTAGATTCTGTAAACAGCTAGTCTACCACACAGCAGGGAGAGACAATAGAAATTTCATAGATCCTTTACTGGAAGATTCAATATCTTTTAAACCTGTGTTAAATGTGCATAGCTGTGTTCATCATAGAGGTGTCCCACAGCAAGGAAGACACCAATGACTTCCAAAATGTAACTTTATTGGGGATTTTGACCTGGAGGCCGTTTTGGGTGAACAGCAAGAAAACTTCGACACACACTTGAAGCCAGGCCTGGTAAACTGTCACAAGTGCTCACAGATCACAATGTGTCCAACCTGATTCTGGTTTGATTTATTTTTCTGAATCTCATTTTCCTGTTGCCCCGCCCCCCCACACACACACACATTTATTCTTCGCTTTATTTTGTCTCGTGTGGTATTAACAGGTAATCCACCTTAAATCCTTTCTGAAACAAGGCAGGGTATAAGTAAACAAGTTAAAATGGACTGGACTGTTGAATAGAGTTATTTAGTATTGTCTATCTGAATAATGAAAAAAAATGCCTGCCAAAACCAACAATTTTGTTTTGGCATCGTAGCCGCTGAGGTTTCCTTTCAAACAGAAATTGCCCAACAGGTTCTTAGTCTTCTTGTTGCTTCTGAGACCTGTGATTTCAGGACTGTTCTGCTAGAGCAAAGAGGATGCTCATTTTGCTGTCTTCTATGCAGAGGAGGTGGCTAATATAGCTTTAGTCACGCCTGATGACCTCACCAGTACATCAGCTGCACGAAGTCTCCTCTCGGAGGAAAAGTGTTTAGTAATTAGTAATTTGAATAGTTCTCAACTATTTACCAAAAAAATGGCATCTTACTCAAGTCTTGCCATTACCCCGTTAAAGCTGGTTTGTGGCCAAATTTACAGCTGAGGGGTCTGAGACTTTGAAAAGGGAACCGGAATTCAAACACGGGTTCTGAGGTCACAGCATAGCCCACCACCTCTTCTGCACGTTCCCTAGCCCTTCAACCCATTTCCAGCCACCCAGTGCATCTGCTGTGAAACAGGTCATGCTCAAAGACTGAGATACCAGATCCTCACTGTCCGGAGTCACTTCTGATCACTGCATTGATACAAACTGGGTGCCTTAAAAGGACAGATTTGGATGCTCTCGTGCTTCTTGGGAGGAGAGGCTGGAATCATGGTGTCAGGACAAAGGCAGGAGGACCAACTGAAACTTTATGTCTTTCAGTTTCTGGAGGCGGTAGACATCCTTGGCGTGTGACCACATCACTGGACTCTGGTTTTCTCAGGCTTCCTCTCTTTCCAGATGTCTTCTCCTCTAACTTCTTCCCTAGGATATGTGTGGCTTCAGTATTCACGCAGGATGAGCTCTCTTCTGGAGAACTAGGACTTTTGCCACATGGGGTAATACTCATAGGTTCTGGGAGTTGGGATATGGGCACATATTTTGAGTGCCACCATTCAGTCTACTACAACCCCTTACCCACCCTGAAATTTAGAGTATAATTTACATGGAGAATGAACACCAAATAAAATAATCTAAATAAGCCAGACGGTGGTGGCACACGCTTTTAATCCCAGCACTTGGGAGGCAGAAGCAGGCTGACTGATCTATGTGGGTTTGAGGCCAGCCTGGTCTACAGAGCGAGAGCCAGGACAAGCTCCAAAACTACACACGGAAACCTTGTCTCAAATAAATAAATAGTCTAAACAAAAGCACCTGCAATGTCAGTAAGAGGGTTCTCCCTCCCCCCTCTCCTCAGGAGAGCTTCAAGGACAAGTATATTTTGAGAGATTGTCTTCATTAGAGTAACTCTCAAACACATACTCAAATTCTCCATTTCTTTCATTTCCTCTTCAGATTGCCTTTTCCTAACACACTGTATTAGGACAAAGAACAACATACTTTTTAAACTCTGTTCTATCCCGAACTAGGACAGTGCTTATCAAAGCTCCTGGGCTAAAGGATAAGAGCTAATTGTGTAAAATAAAACAAAAATGTCATTGTGATAAAGAGTGACGGTGAAAGTTTCCAATGCTTAACTTTCATCTAACTGCAGACCAAGAACAAATCTGTGAAACCTCCTGTCCATGGCCAAGGGCATTTACAAGACGTTCATTAGCAATCTAGCCTCCAAACTCCCAATCTCTTAGAACTTACCTTTCATTATATTGTGGAAGGAGGGTGGTGTTTTGTTTTGCTTTGCTTTGTGGAGAATAAAAATGTCAACATAAAAGTTATGTGTTTGTTAAATATTATCATTTTAGCACAATTCATTTTTCAAAAGACATTTATTTTTCCCATGCCCACAAAAGGTTACTTTACAGCCTCGTTTAGCTCCAGGAACACACGTCACATCTCCTTCTTGAGTGGTGTGACACACACCACTGCAGCAGGATAGATACCTAATGTTTTTTACTTTCACTCCCTTGTCTTTGTTGTTTCCTAGATGTGCATCTTAGTTACACACAGCACTACTGTTTTCCCTCCAATCAGATATGTCTTTAATAGAATAAACCTTTCTCTTGATATTTTCGCTCAGCCTGAGTTATACTTTATTAATGGCTTCAATAGTATTCGATTTTCCTCTTCTTGCAATTCTTTCTGGTGCCACTCAATCCGTGCTCACATATATAGTTTGCTAATGTCATAAACACTTGTCTCTTTTTTTTTCTTTTCTTTTCTTTTCTTTTTTTTTTTTTTTTAGACACAAACTCACTATGTAGCCTTAGCTGCCCTGGAATTTACCAAGTAGACCAAAATAGGCCTCAAACTCACAGAAATTCACTAGTCTCTGCTTCTTGAGACCTGGGACTAGAGACTGTGCCACTATGCCTAGCTCATAAATATTCTTAGTGAATTTCTTTGTTATTTGCTGGATTGATACAAGGATGGTAATAACAATATCTGGAGTCACCACAACTCTACAAGCTTTTTCTCTGCCACATCCACTATCCCTAATACCAGGTTGGGAATTAGACCTGACTTTTCCTGTCCCCTTCATCCATTTATCTTTATTTCTTTTTTCTGCTTCTACTCATCTACCTTCCTGCCATGCCTGTCATAACCCACACAACATATTCCTGCCTTTGGATGCTCTCACACAACCGGCTGCTATTTCCCTGTCTCCCTTCTCCCCCGTAGTCAGTGGTACATACTGGAGGCAGAGAAAAGCATTCTAGTTATCCTACTCACCTTTTCCACTCACCTGTTCAGTCCTAGAGATGCAGCCTAGGTTCCTGATGGCTGGTTTTTGCTCATCAGGAGCCATCAGAGTAGTGGAGATGGTCCTCTATCAGATCCAGACTCAAGTCACACCATACTTCCAGGAAGTGGGGACTCCTGGACTCAACTGCAGCTTCTTCACCCAGGGGCACCTCATGAGAAAGCACTGTGTCTATTTGATTGGAACTATATAGTTTCATCATTTGGCAAATTAATCAGTGTCAGATATCCTGCAGGTGGGAAAAGCCCTCCTGGAGCTCCTAAACACCCCTCTGGAAGATCATACCGCTGCATTTCCCTCACCCACCTATCCGCAGATATATCAGAGCCCACAAACCAATGACTACTTGGAAGTCACTTCACAAGCCCAGAACATCTTTTCTTTCTTTCCCTACATGTTCAACATTAAAAAGAATCTCTTCCCTCTTAACTCTACATTTTATACTTTTTTTCTCCCTATGGTCAACGTTGGGGTGCAATATAAGCCCCCACCTCCTCTCCAACCCAGATGCATGCAGGCCCATCTGTTTGAAGATAATGTGGAGAACCAGATATAATGAGTAACAGCAAATCCGTGGAAGCTATCAAAAAATGAAGTCATTTGAGCTGTCCTAGTCATTGTCCTTGGTATATAATTCTTGACTCCCTTTTTTTCTAGTGGTCTACTGGGGAAACAAGGTTAGGTTTTGTCGATCTTTAATGTCTACTCCAACCTTGGTCAAAATAAAGTAGGTGTAAGACTTCACAGGAATGCTTCTGGCTGTCCTATGAAGGCCCTAATTAAGGACACCATTAGAAATTCCTAAAGACTCCTTTCCTGCCCTGCAGGTTATTCTACTCTGACTAGGAAGGTACATCCTGACCCTCCCCAAGACTCCACAATCCTCTAGCATATTAAGACAGGCTCTTCCTCTCTCCCACGGCCTCAAAAGAAAAAAGGTCTTGCTTTGTGTGCTCCCTGAAAACTCTCCCCCAGAAGGCTTGCTCTTCCCAGACCACAGTCCTGTCACTCTCCAATTCAAGGAGCCACCCTATATGTGACTGAAGCACAGTCCAGTCAGGTCAGATGAGCTCTCCTGACAACCACGGTTGTCTCTACTGATCCTTAGACACTATGTGCAGTGTTTCTGACCTTGGACCTTGTGGCTCCCACTGTCTCATGAGCTCTCAGAATCAGTCACTTCACTCACAAGACCAGAGCCAAAGGAAAACACAGATCTTTTGGAAAAAAAAAAAAAACGTGAATTTCAAAGTAGCAACAGTATGGCATTAACCCAAATGCAGGCCTCCTAAATGCAGCAATCGATGTTATTTTACAGGCAAGCCTTCCCAGAAAGCTAGCCTTGCTAAGGCACAGGCCTTTCTACTAATAGTCTTCAACTCTGCGCCTCTAGTACTGTCTTTGACCGCATCTGTGTGTCCGATCAATGAATTTACAGTAAGAAAGATTGACATCTCACCCTAGTTCGAAATCTAGCCTTACTTGGATCCCATTACTGGCTCCACTACACTGAAAGTTATCTGAAATGACTGAAAGCAGTATCCTATTTCCTGGGAAATGATTCTTTGAAAATCAAAGATTCATAATATGGAAATAATTTGTCATTCAATAATCAAGTATCGATTCTTAGCCAGTTTGTCACTTGATGCTAAAGGCACAAAAATTCAGACATATGTGTCTCAGGTAGCACACAGTCTGGTGGAGATAGTCAGACTTTGAGAAACAATTATAAAACAACCAGAAAGCAGCATGGGAAGGAAGTAGGTAGATAGGAAGGGAGGGGGGACAGAAATATGAATATGATAATCAGAGATTCCCTTCTTTATTTTACACATGTGGTGTGGGGGGCATTGCTTACGCCCTGCATCCCCAGAATATCTTTCTAAACAGGTGAATTATACAGAGGTATTTCTCAAGCCCTTTCACCCATCCTTTGAAGAAAAATGTGGTGAAACTAGTTACAATAGCCAGAAATATCTTTGGCCATTTTTTAAACACACACACACACACACACACACACACACACACACACACACACACACACGCACGGGGGTGGGGGGAGAGGAGGAATGTGCCATCTGACCTACCCAACCATGGAATGCAATGTTCAGTGTTTTGTGGGTCCCCAGGTGGTCAGTGCTGTTTCTGAGCCATCTGTGAAGGAAACATCCTTTCTGCAAAACGTTTCTCTGGCCCCGGGATGTCTCCCTGAGACAAGTGCTCCAGCGGGTGTCCACTCTACATAAAGGGACAAAGATTGCATACGTGGCAGAAGACTTCCTAAATGAGCCGTGCAACTTGGTCCTTCAAAAAAAGCTTCCCGTAAACACTAGGCACAGGAAAAGGTTTAGTAAAACTTACCCAGACTCTATTGGCACTACTGCCAATTAGCAGACTTTTCAAATAGATGACATCTCTGGTGGTTGCACTCCCTAGGCTAACAGCATTTCAATTACTAGCATTTATGATTGCTCTTCTTTGGAAAAGATCTTGGACCAAGAGACGACAGTTAAAAAGCATAATTCTGGTCTAGCACCAAGAGGCTGAGAACCCGGACACAGGAATGAAACTATTCCTACTGGCAGCAACTCCCATACACACCCTGTCAACCACCATGTAAATGTTCATCTGTAGTTGTGTCTTGATAGGAGATAAAAGGAGAGAGCACCCACCAATCAGGGGACTCCTGGTTTTGTTGTTGTTGTTTCCTGGAGACACACCCTGCCTTTCATCATCTCTATCAGTGTCATGCCCCATCTGTATCAGTCTGTCTGTCCATGTGTTCCCCCCCCCACACTTTTAGAGCAGATTTCCCCAGTAGTCTGTGAGTAGGCACAACCTGGGTCCTATACAACCAGGGGTGAAAAGAAACCTCGGTTGCCTCTGAGACAGACTGGCCTTGCTTGATTCCTGGCATTCCAGTAGTGAAGTCACTGCTGTACACGATGAAATAATTGACTCAATCCCTTCCTAGTGACAGCTCACTAGAGGGAACCCAGAGAGAGAGAACGAAGACCCAGCATGCCTGAGGGGAGAATAAGTCCCATGCCAGAGCCGGGAGCTCCAAAGGGAAAGAATGAATTCCAGAAAGCCAGCCTTCTGTTTTACAAGTACACAGAGGCCTAGAGCTGCTCTCGAGCTGTCTTGTTCTGAACTAACCAGCTGAAGTTTCTAACTCTTAGAGGCCTGTGGAATGACCACAAACCAAAAAGTCCCGGGAAAGCTCTGGTGGTTCTGCCTGTTTCCCCACGCCAGCCACGACAATGCCAGGATGTGCGGGGCCTTCCTCTCGATTCAAATACTTTGCCATTGGCTGCAAAGTTGAAGTGGCCACTCCAAGCCTCCCCGTATCCTTAGACAGCAGTGAGAAGCTCATCATCAGAATTCCTGATGAGATGCTCGAGTCAAGAGCAATGGCTCTCCACACCCCTCTTGTTGGCAGACTGATAGAGAAGACACTTCTCTGTAGTCATGCAGCTGCCGGGGCAAGCAGTAGGGTGTATGTCAAACAAGCCTCAGCCGGCTGCCCACAGAAGCAACAGATTAGGACAGGAGGAAAGGTAGGCTTAGAGTCACTCCTTCCTTCCTAGAGCTGCTGCTGCTGCTGCTGGGATGCTGGTGATGCTGATGATGCTGCTGGGATGCTGATGATGATGGGATGAGGATGATGATGCCCTTTTCATAGATCACCAGACCACCTACCTCTCTAACACTCTGTTTCATCTGTGTAATGGGGACAATATCATTGGGACAATACTGTTCACACTCTGGATAAAATATATAGGGATAGCTTACAGCAAATGCATTCTCCATGGTGGCTTCTTATTCGAGTGGAGCATTTGCATCAACTAAAGTCGTTAATCCCAACAGAGAAAAAGAATTCCTTTTTAAAAAATAATTCTTACATTCTAAGTATTTTAGCTTAACTCTAGTACAACTAGCCTAAGAATTTACATCCCCCAAGACTAGGCAGTGATTTGGAAGCCCTGGCTGCATATAGATTTTTTAAGTGATTTCTAGGCAGCAAAGAAAAAGTGCACTCTTCTTAGGAAATTAAAAATGTGAGTTTATGCTGATAAATATTTACTCAGAGCCCTCATATCAATTATTCTATTCATCTTAGAATTACCAACAAATGAATTTACAACAGACTTTCAACTACTTACTCCATTGGAAACATGTTGGGGGGAGGGCTGAATCCTCTCTGTGTATTGTGAGAACACCCAAATAATACTTAATGTTTCGGGGATATTCTAGTCAAGTGTCCCTGGTAATGAGACTGCAAAGGACTTTCCCAAAATGACCTAACTTATCCATACAGCCCCAAGAATAAAAATCTAGGGCTATAGCATAAGCCTCCGAGTCTTTCTGAATACAAAAATCGATAGCTTGAACTCAAAGAAATAAAAGGACTTAGCAGAAGGCTTCAAATTCCTGAGGTGGGAGTGTTCCACAGATCTCAGCACGCTGACACAGCAACGAGGCAGCTAAGCCAAGGCAGGGAGGCAAGGGGTGGGCTTGAAGAAGACAAGAGAAAAAGAAAGACGGTTCGCACTTCTCTCGTTTTTTTATAAAAGATTTCTCAAACTGCTCAGCCCTGGGTAAAGAGTCAACCAAATTGTTACTTTTGAAAAGGCTTTTCCAACCCAGTGCCGCAATAGGGTTGGGCAAAATGACGTCGTTTGGGGCCTCCAATGGGAAATCATAAACTCTCAGTGATTAATGGTACTTTATATGTCACTGGCTATTAAAACATTTTTTTCTGTTCTTGAGTCATGACGGAAGCTACAGCTTGAATTTAATTGTTCAATTTGCTTTTTTGCTTTCCTGAGTGAGCCAGCATTGGACTGAGGCGCTGAAACTTTATAGACAGTTAGCAAGACCTCAGGGAACCCACGCTGAGCAGAGCCAATGAGGACACCGCCCTCCAGTCCCTGGAAAGGCAGATTCAGAAAAAGCAAGGGTGATTAGAAAGAATGACAGGCAGTAACTTAGGTTGGCGAGCCTCCCTTTTACAATAAAGGAACAAACAGGAAGCTTCCTCATTGAAGGTCCTTAACTCTTCCTTTCTCGGTATTGGAAGATAAGACTGTGTGGTCTCCTGGCAGTGACAAGCCCAGTCTTCGGGGGAGGACGTGGCCATGGCGTCTGAGAAAAGAAGGACACAGAAAGATCTCGGCTGAGTAAATGACAGGCCGTGTGAACGTTGATGGTTTTCAACCTCTGCACCTGTAAGAAACTCTCTTGTTTAGGCTGTGGGCCTCAGCTCACCAGGACCGTGTTGGCGATGCTTTCACTCAAGCACGTTTGGGTTAGACTTTGAGGAAACCAAACTTGTCTTTTTCCTCAGTCTTTACAGTGACAGAAGACAGAGTGAACTATAAGACCTGGAGGGTGACAGTTGACCATCCTAAAATCTAACACGGTTGTTATTACATTTCCAGGGCTGCTTTTTTTTCAGTTGTTAGGTTTTTCCTATCTAGGCCCAAAATAGCATCAAGTGCAAGGTCTCAGGTTCACACAGACCTCCAGCAAATATTTTTCAGGGATCTGAAAGAAACAAAAATGACAAACAAAATAAAAGTTGCCTGAAGGGATATTGCATTACAGTACCAATTCTTTCCTATACAGTGACGCTATACTCTACTGATCTTTGCTCCTTTGGGCCCCGAAGAGAGACAGACCTTTTCCTCCTGAGAGATCTACTAAAAACTTGGGTAAATTCCTCACTGTTTTTCTCTGTGCGAATTTCCTGTAAATGATAAAACTGTAAAACAAAGGGTCATAAGATCTGAATCTTCCTGCTGCGGACTTGATGAAGATAAATTGAGTGCTGACAGGAAAAGATGGACGAGCCTCCATGACAGAGGCCAAGCTAATTCAAAATGAAAAGCCTTCACTTGACTGTGCTCATGGCTTACTTAGAAACCAATGAAGAGGCAAAGGGAGGGCCCCTGAAGTCATTTCAGCACCCCCTGCTTTCACTCAACTCTACCCCAGCAGCCTCGGAAACCCAGTCAACCATCATTAAACAGCGATATGTTCATGGCACTTGAAAGTTTGGGATTCTCGGGGCCCCTCTGATAGAGACCTGCCACCACCTTCATCGTTTGCGTAATTTCCCTCCCCGGCTTAATTGTTGTTGCTTTTCTACTAATTAAAAAGTTCATTTGAAATGACTGTTTCCGGGGCAGGGTTGACACAGGCTTTTAATCCCAGCACTCAGGAATCAGAGGCAGGTGAATCTCTGAGTTCTGAGTTCGAGGCCAGTCTGGTTTACAGAGTTCCAGAACAGCCAGGGCAAACCCTGTCTTGAGAAAACAAAACAAACAAACAAACAAGGACACAGTTTAGGAGACCCTCCCTGTTAGGCAGATGCTCTAGAGCAATGGTTCTCAACCTTCCTAATTCTGAGACCCTTTTATACAGTTCCCCATGTTGTCATGACCCCAGCCATAAGGCTATTTCACTGCTACTTCACAACTGTAATTGTGTTACTGTTACGAATTGTAACGCAAATATCTGATATACAACCCCCATAGGGGTCTAGACCCACAGGCTGAGAACCACTGATTTAGCTGATCCTGTCCTATTTAAGAGGTTAAAAAGAAATGCTCGCCTCCTGCCTCCTGCTGTCAGAGCTCACTGAAGTAGCCAGGAGATGAAACAGATGAGGGGCAGTCTGATTCCAAGCAACTCATCTCCTTGTTTATCTCACAGGAACCTTGGACCTCACTGAGCAACCTCTAGCGTGGCCTTCTCAGAAATAGTGTTCAGAAATAGTCTTCTCCCCAAATTTTATGTCATTGTTAGAAAATAACTAAATGTCCATCTTTTTTTGTCTCTGCCTTTCTGTGTCTGTCTGTCTGTACGTGTCTCTGTCTCTCTCTCTCTCTGTCTCTCTCTCTGTCTCTCTCTCTGTCTCTCTGTCTCTCTCTCTCTCTCTCTCTCTCTCTCTCTCTCTCTCTCTCTCTCTCTCTCTCTCTCTCTCTCTCTGACACACACACACACACACACACACACACCGGAGCATTCTCACCCTTGAAAGCATAGACCAAATTTACATTTGCTACAATTTATTATTTCTGATGAAACTAATTTCTATTTTCACCTCTACAGAATAACACGTCTGTGTGATGCCTAGCTAAGGCCACCTTGGAAGGAACCTCTGACAATTTCCTCTAAGGGGAAAAAAACCCAGCCTGATGTTTTCCTGTGTTTGTGTTTGTTCAGTTGAGGTTTCGTTGCGGTGGTGCGGGTCTTTCCCCCTTTGTAGCCTCCTTGACTATTTGGCGCCAAAAGGCTACACAGGAATTTTTTTTAATCACCATTGGGGGCCTAATATTGTCAGTGAAAAAGCAAGTTCCTGTCCTGGTGCTGAACTAAAAAAGAATAAATGTCTTGGATGTATCAAATGTCTTTGTCAAGCAAACAGAAATAAAGGGATCCAGTTTACTGGAACAGTCGCAGTGCTCATTAAAATTGATGACTTCGAAGATTCTTCCTTAACCAGGGCCCTCAGCCAAGAGTCTGCTGGGCTGTTAAAGACATCATGTTATTGGGGCATTGTAAAACAGACCACTGCTGTTGCCCGCACTTACTCCGTGGGCTTCAGTGTGCCAGTGCAGAGACTTGAGGGAGGGACCAGAGGGTGACAGGCACAGTTTTGGCCAAGAGACAGCAATGATAGGGGACCTAATATGCAGCCTGGTGTTTTCTATCCATAAACATCACATTCAAAAAGGAAAGAAAAGGAGAGAGATTAGCATGGGGCGTGGCTTGTTTTTTCTTAGAAATGTACGACTCTGCAGAAGTGTGCCTTTATTTTTGGCACAAATTGCTATAGCAAATTACATAGCTTATCAGATGTGGTTTTTTGGGCTCTGTGGAGAAACCACTGCAGGGACTTGCTCTCTTTGTTCTTTGTTCCCCGTTGGGTATTTGGGATAAAAACAATGTCCCGTTACCATTCATGAACACGCTTGAATAATAAGTGTTAGCAATACTTGTGATCCAGTTAAACTCACATTATGACAACTTAGCATAGGAGATAGGCCTTGCTCCTAAAAGAGGACTCCATTCTCCCCTAAGAGATGTGAGATTCCAAGTTTGAACCTCTGTGCCCCAGATAAGCAAATGTAAACCTTGGAAGAAAGGAAAAGGGCAGAACCAGAAGGAAAGGTAAGTCACAGAGACATGCTGCCGATTTCCAGTTATTTCGTTGCTGAAAAATGGAGACGGGTAGATTTAAAACATAATTTTATGAGCAGGAGTTTTCCACCACACAGGAAATTCATGTATGTGTTCATCAACTTATCCATTCATTTATGCAAAGGCAAAGCACTTGAGGGAATGCAAAAGAAATTAGAAAGAAAACAACCGGGGCTCAAGGAGGCAAACGAATTCAAAGCAGAATGCACGCGCAAGAGAAAATCGCCAGAAGAGCAGAGTGGGTGTGGAAGCGAGGGGCATCCAATGGCACACATAGGCTGTCAAAGGCTGCGTTGCTGTTGCTGAGGTTGTCTTGAACCAGCCCTTTGCTTGAGTGACTGGTTATGTGGAATCCAGCGCAGAATACAGTGAGAAAGGAGAGGAGAGCCCCAGTCATCCTTCAGTTTCCTCTGTCCCTCCACTGCCGTCCCTGGCTACCCAAGTATTTGCAGTCTGAAAGCCACTTACACGAAGAAGAAGGTGTGGGGTCCCCCAAGGAAGGCAGGTAGCACCCTGGCATGGAGAACAGCGTGTGTACAGTGGAATGAAGGGCTGAGTGCTAGGTTCTCAATGAGCACAATGAGACCGTGTACACAAAATAACCCGGATGAAGTCAGTTCACCTGGCGTCCATTGGCCACCAGACCATCTCTAAGAAGGAGAGTGACTCGGTAAAACTGAACACTTAGGAATACTGATGCAACAGCCATGTGCTAGTGGGCCAAGAACCCAGAGGAACCAACTCAAAAGTGGCACCAAAGATACAATATGGGGTACATCCGCTCAGTAGGTCTTAGTGACCAAGTGAAAATTGAAGAAAATGAAGGCTGGTGATGTATCTCAGTGGTAAGCACTTGCCTAATGCATGTGGTGGTCCTGCATTCAATCCCCAGTATTAAAAAAGAAAAAAAAATCAATGTTAAGTAATCAGATTGAATGAGCAATATTTTATATCACTGTTGTAAGAATCTGAGTTTTTGGTCATGGTTATTATCTCTATTAGTCATTATGTAGTTATGTAACTATTTTACTACATCTTTCTATCCCTACATTACAAAAATCCCATGGATTTTGAGTGCTTATATGTTAAATGTTACAACTTACACAGAAAACATTAACAATTCAATTGGAGGTATTTTACGTGATCACCATTATATCACTAAATATAACCTAGCATAGGAAGGAACAAATTGCCACTCAAACATTTATAAAATTAAGGAACTCGTAAGTGATGGTGTCATTGGTATTGCGAAAGATAACTGGATAAGTTTAATTTTTATCCTATTTTTCTTAGGCAATGAAGACAGATCTAAATGCAGGTTCCCTGGTCTTGCATAACTCATAGGGCCAAGAGTTGTTGAATGTCAGTGACGGGTGTGGAAACTAGGCCAGCCACAAGTAGAGCTGCAAGAATTAATTAGCTCACCTGAGAGAGTGAGTTTAAAGACAACAGAGGGGAGGGAGCTAGGGATGCTCATGCAAAAGTCTAAGGGAAAACCAGAACAGTTGAAAAGTAAAGAACACTTCTTTGAGGGTAAATTTGGGGTGGTTTGCTAGACACCCACACTTGGAGACATTTATAGACCGTAACAAAAGAAACCTTCGTTCAAAAAAAGTCTAAAAATTTTTTAAAGAATTTTAGAAGAGGAAATAAAATGTACAATTAATTAAGAGGAGTCCGACCCATATTTAAATACTATCAGATTCCTTTGCTGTATTTATAGAACTGTGGTTAACCGCCTCGCCCCACATGCTAATGGGGCCCTGCTGAGAAACACTGCTTATGACCCACAGCTTTTCATCGCCTTTTTTCTCTCTCTTCTGATGCCCACTTTCTTCATAACAACACATGATACAGTTCTTCTGTAGTAAAGAACCCACATCACATCCCCAGATCTCACTTGCAGATCTAATTGCTTTAGCAGCTCACCCAAGACTCCTGGCTTGTTTAGTTTTTGTTGTTATTGCTGTGGTTGTTGCTTTGGGTTTTTGTTTTGCTTTTCGGTTTTTGTTTTTTGGGGGGGTTTATTTTGAGGTTGTGTTTTGTTCTATTCTGTTCTTTGGTTACTAAAAAGGAGGCAGGGGAAAGAATGAATGAATGACACAAAATATAATAATCCCTATGTTGCCAAAGACATCTGTACTCCCCACCCATTATTACTCAGACCGTGTAAGCCAAACATCTTCTTTTCTAAAAGACAGGGTTGGGGCAAGGATATTTTTATAACAAAGTCACAACATAGACTTTAGATGTAATATTTTCTCCTAGGAGGAACTATTATGCATATTTCATCTAGAAAGTGAACCGGTACAAATTTGAGTGCTTATGTGTTAAATGTTAAAATACATATGCATAATACAAATAAAAATCTTAAAATTATGGCAAGAGGTCAGAGAAAGAAAACTCCAGGAACTCATGAGTGGTATTCCTTCAGAAAACACTGCACTCACTGAACTCATGCTTCAAAGATTCTTTTAGTCGGGAAATAATAACAATTACCAAAACCTGAGATCAGAGCACGGCCAATACGGAACGAGAGAGATTGTTGCCAAACCTAGACCCTACGCATTATTGAGCTGCCTTCTCTAAAGGTAACTTCTCATCAAAGAAACCTTTGGGGGGATTGTGTACACACCACAAAGCATCTTCAGTGTGTTCAGAAGAACAAAGGTCTTGGTCCTGGTCCCCTGCAACTCAGGTGACTGAGAGCTTCCACCATGGACATATCACTATTTATTATTATTATTATTAATTATAATTATTATTATGGCTTCTTACCTTCTCAAAAACCTAGCAGCCATCTGACTCAATGTTGTTGGCTCTTACTATTTTTTTTTACCAGATGTGGTTTTGAAATATAAAAATTTAAATAGGGTGACGGAGAGATGGCTCAGCAGTTCAGAGGGCTTGCAGCTCCTGCAGAGGACCAGAGTCCCAGCACCCACATCAGGTGGTTCACAACTGCCTGTACTCCCAGCCGAGAAGCTCCAGTGCCCTGGAGGGGCCTTCACTGATAGCCATACACATGTGGCATGCATGTACATGCATGAACATACCCACACAATTTTTTAATCTTTTTTTTTTAAAGTTAGGTCTGATTTAACCTCATTTTCCAAAACCAACACCGTCCTCTTTGTCTACATTGACATTTTCCCTCATATTTTGGGGAGGAGGGTTCTCATTACAGGGTTTCTCTGTGTAGCTTCAGAGCCTATCCTAGAACTCTCTCTGTAGACCAAGCTGGCCTCAGATTCATAGACATCCGCCTGCCTCTGCCTCCTGAGTCCTGGAATTAAAGGTGTGTGCTACCTCTGCCAGTCAGGCCTTTCCCTCATTCTAATTCTAAACCGCAATACAGCCAACTGACCTGTTGGGCTTACACTAGTCCAACACTCAGCCCAAAGCAGGGAGCATCCAAGAGTCCTTCTCTAGAAAATTCTAAAAAAAAAAATCTCAGGTCAAGAAAGAATTGTCACTGGGCAGAGGTGGTGCATGCCTTTAATCCCAGGCAGAAGCAGGTGGATCTCTGTGAGTTCAAGGCCAGTCTGGTCTACAAGAGACAGACAGAGAGGGAGGAGGAAGAGAGAGAGAGAGAGAGAGAGAGAGAGAGAGAGAGAGAGAGAGAGAGAGAGAGAGAGAGGTACTTGTGTGTGACGGTGAAGGTGGTGGGCACGTCCAACTACACTGAGAGTCAGGCTGAGACAAATAACTGCAGATGCATGATAAAGGAAGAAGATAATCAAGCTAAAAAAAAAAAAAGCACTAAACACGTCACTGGTGCCCTGATGGATCGAGAACACAATGTGATGGGTGCCATGGCAGGCAAACAGGAAACACTGTGGCATGCTGAGTGCTCTCCACAGCTAAAAGGGCCTCAGATATGTCAGGCAAGGCACAGTCAAATCATGATTTCAGGTTGTTGCTCTGCACACATCATAGCAAGCCAGCCTTGGCCAGTGATAGAGCATGTCACTGTTTCCTACTTACACTGTATTGGTTTTCCTTCTCTCTTTACATGTGAAGTCCTCCTTTTCTATACAATTTTGTTATCTTTATACGTGTATCTTATCCTCCTTCTAAACCTAGAATAAGCTGCTAGCCTGATATCTTTCAGGGTCTCTGTGTTCCTCACAATCATCCTGTTGGTGTCAACTTAGGAGCCAGGAGCCACCCACCCTCTTTCTCAAAATGGGATCTAGGGCTGGAGCTTGCTGATTTGATTTGCCCTCAGCAAGTGGCCAGCAAACCCCAGGAGTCTGTCTGTCTTCACCGGTCCAGAGCTGGAATTACACGTGTGACTCACCATGTGCTCCTTTTCCGTAGGTGCTGAGGTCTGGACTCACAACCTTGTGCTTATGAGACAACCACTTTACTGACTGACATCGCTCCACTCTCCTGTCTCCCACTCCCTCATAATCTTTGTTGAGGTCCAGCACATCTAAACATTTTGGTAAATGCTGTTGATCAAGGGGTAATTCTCCAGGAAGAGGAAAACACAAGTCACACTGTTTATCAGGAGTTAATGGAGTATCCCCAGGCAAGCTCATCACACCTGCTCTCTTAAGTAGCAAGAATTCCTGAGGAATGACTGATGGACTCAATCTGGAGCCAGGGCAGCGTTCATGAAAAGGATGTCTGGCCCTTCTGACTATCAAGCCAGTTTCCACTGGCTGACCAGTCTGAACCAGTCAAAGTTTCTTCCTGCTTTCTCAACATGGCACTACCCTTATCGATTAAAATTTTCCCCCCTAATTCAAACAAAGTCATTCTTCATGGCACAGCCTGTGAAATGCTGCCTCTGGTCATCTCAGGGAACTCAAACACCTCAGCACCTACTGTTAATACTGGTCTGTCCCTGGCATCCTAGGTGACTTCCTCTGCAACTGAGAGCTATGTGCTCTGTGAATTGTCTTCTGCTCTTCAGTCAGGACTCTGAGCACATTGATACTGCATTGCTTTGCAGCATGGCGTTGTGACTTTCAGGTGTTCAGTGGGTGGTAAGAGAAATGCATTGTCCCTAAAAGTAGCAGAAACAGTAGTAGTAAAACACACAGTCACATGCATGCATACACACACACACACACACACTCACACACACACACACTCTTACACGCACACACCACCATGTGATGGTTACTTTGGGTCTTATTTTAAAATCACAGTAACCATGTGAGGTATGTAGCCGCCTCACTTCCATTAAACCAACACAGAAATTTTAAGTCTGTTACATATTTTCCCAGGGTGGTTGAGTTAGTGAGAACATTAGGCCAGATACTTCTTTGTCACTAAATCAGGATGGTGTAACACTACAGATGTAATCCTAACAATACAACAGTCCCTGTTCTTTTCAAAAAGCCTGTCTCCCCATTCTCCTTGGCCCTTCTGAACTTTGTTCTTCCTTTCTTAAACACTATTTCCAATAGTATATTGGAATGCTACATATTGTATCTGTATATTGATGATCTACAGATACCAGAAATAATGGCAGCCTCTACTATCTGGCATTAGCACAAAAACAACAGCTCATTATGTTTCCCAGTGAATGTGTCCTGCAGGCCATTCCACTCCTCGGTATGTGGACTTGTTCTTCTGGTCTTCTGAATCAGTCAGAATTGGAACATGTGAATGGATGAAATGTCAGGTCAGACAAAACGCAGTAGCAAAAACTACAAGCATCACAATCTATCCACAAGGCTTAGGCCCCTTGACGCTCACAAGGCCCTCCATATACATACGACACAAAGAGTGTGACTATCCGACTGAGGGAAGTTCAGCAATTTACCCAAGGTTAATAAGTTAGCTGGTGACAGAGCGCTTAGCAGAAGCAAGATTTTTGTTATTTCGTTCAAATTTTCCCCTCCTGCTAGCAGAGGAGGGGGTGGAACTGAATCAAGTCATTCACATGGCAGAATCTACATAAAACACCAGGAGCCTTCAGCCATGTGGGAAGAAGTACCTTCTTGAGGAAATGGCTCCCAGCACAGCCCTGGGGAAGAGGGAGGAGGGTAGGGGAGGAAAGGGGAGGGGAAGAAGGAGGAAGTAGAAGGTGGGGAGGGGGAGGAAGGGGAGAGATGAGGAACCATCTACAGCTTGGGAATTGGCATGAGACACTTTCCTTCAGTGTTCTCACTCAGAAAACAGAAATGCTGAGGACTCCACATATATTCTGTTAATAATTTACCAACTGAAACCATTAAAGATGTTGACAAAAGCTTTTCCATTTACTATGGGTGTCTATGGGTTATTTGAAACCACTCATTACCTTTATATACTTCTAGGTTATTGCTGAGTGTCCCAGCTCAGAGGCAGCAAGCAGCAAAGACAACCTGGCCTGAAGTGGAGAGAGCCTGGGTTTGAACACATGACCACCCTGATTCTACACACAGGCACTTTACCACTAATCCACTAATTCACAAGGCTCTGGCCTGTGGAGGCAAATAATATACACCAAAGGAGAAAAAACCAACAGGACTGACTATGCCTGTGTGAGACAATTCACACTAAAAAGGAAGTAACATTGCCTGAAGAGATGGCATTATAGCTAAAGACTAAACAGAAGTGAGGAAAACAAAAGATTCTTGTAATCAAGTATTTTTATTCCTTTAGAGCCTTCTAGACATACAGGGGCTAACCTGCTTCTACTGAACAGATGCAGTCTTTGAAGTCATTATTTGGAACTAAACAACACAGCCAAAGAACAGTGGTTCTCAACCTGTGTGTCGTGACCCCTTAGGGGTCAAATGATCCTTTGACAGGGGTCACCTAAGACCACTGGCAAACACAGATATTTACACTATGATTCCTAACAGTAGCAAAATTACAGTTACAAAGTAGCAACAAAACCAGGGCGGTGGTGGCACACACCTTTAATCCCAGCACTCGGGAGGCAGAGGCAGGCGGATCTCTGTGAGTTCGAGGCCAGCCTGGTCTACAGAGCGAGTTCCAGGACAGCTTCTAAAAAACAATACAGAGAAACCCTGTCTCAGAGAAAAAAAGCAAAAAAAAACAAAAACCAAGTAGCAACAAAAATGATCTTGTGGTGGGGGGTCACCACAGCATGAGGAATTGTATTAAAGAGTTATTTAGGAAGGAACTGCATTAGGAAGGTTGAGAAGCCCTTGTCATAGAGTATCTGTTATTTTAAAGTTCTAGGCCCTCGTTCCATTTCTGCCACTCCCGCCATCTTTAGATCAGAACATCGGTTAGTTAGTATGTGTTTAGCTAAAATAACAGAAAGTGCATCTAAAAGTGGCTGGAACAATGAGGGTGTATTCTACTATGTGCAGCTTGAAGCTGAGCTTCAGGAGTATCTCTGTGGCTAAAATTCTCACTCCATGCCTTGCGACCTTCTTTGTACTTTGCCAGATCTTGTAGGCTAGCTTCTCCTGTGGCCCCCAAGTGGCTACTAAAACGTCTGTGATACGTGGAAATGATAAGGACCAGAGCAAGGAAGGAAAGTCTAACATTTGTATCTGAAAAGGAGAAAGAAAAAGAAAAAGAGAGAGGAAGGAAGGAAGGAAGGAAGGAAGGAAGGAAGGAAGGAAGAAGTTTTCTAAAGAGCTTGGTCAAGCCTTGTCACAAGTTAAAGCATGAACCCAATCACTTAGCAAGGTGGGTGGATGGTTTCAGCATCATTCCCTTCAGGACACAGTCCCTGGGGCTGCCTTCAAGCATGTGGGCATTCTAAGGAGGGTAAACAAATTAGAGGAGGTGAGGGGTCAGTTTTGTAGAAAACAAGCATTATCTTCCACATCAAGAAGCCTACTATCTTCTCCATGACTCAGTTGCCTCATGTCACAGGGCAAGAACTAGACTAGAGGTCCCCTCCTACACCCAAAGGTAACAAGTCACTCTACTCAATGTTAGAATAAAAGGATTTAATGATATGATAGATTTCTCTGGGAAAAAAAAAAACAGCTCTATTATCAGGAAGATAAAGTGAAGCAGAGAAAGACAGTAAGCAGTCCATCACCCTACATCTCCCTCACATCTCCCTCACCATGTCCCCACCAGGAATTCAAGGAAGAGAGCTATGATTTCCGGCAAATTCTTACGTCTAGTAAGAGAAACTATGCCTGCAGCAGCAGCCACCAAACCGTACTGTGTCACCACATGTCCCACAGTAAAGACCTACTCAGGCATTGGAGAAAATACTTGAATTTCTATTAATTGCCCTTTTATTTAAATGTGCATTGCTTTATAATTCACAAGATGAATTATGAAAGTAGCGCACGAAAGTGGTTGACAACTACACAGAAAGAGGGGGGAGCAGATAACTTCAAAAACTTTTATTTATTTTTTGAGATTGTGATTCAATTACATTTCTCCCTTCCCTTTCTGTCTTCTGAGCTTTTTGATATGCCCCTTCAAGTTCGGGGCCTCTTTTTTTTTCCACTGGTTGTTATTGTATGTATGTGTAGATAATTTTTTTTGTACAAAAAAATGCAAAGCTAAGGGGTTTTCAAAGCGTGTGTAAAGCCCCAGCAACACGTACAAAACAACCACCTCCAAACAAAACAAACAAAAACCACTAGTATTTCAACTACACCACAGAGGTGGAAGGGAAAAAAAAGCACTCCATGCAGAAACCCACACAACTGGATTTGTGACTAGCCCACACTGATAAGGGGGTCAGAGTGCTCCACGGTGCAGCCAAACAGATTCCAGGCTGGTCGTACGTGCTGATCTTCCACAGGCTCTGAGCTCTGTTGAACAGGCTTCTACCTTCGCGTTCCTCCCCCACCCCCACCCCGAAGCCCTCCTACATTGAGAGGTGTTGGGCCTGACCCATCAACAGTGACATAAACGTGTCATCCTACAGAATCGGAGGACAGAGGTTTTCCTGGCTCGCTGGACAGGTGGGCATCTCTGAGCAGGAAGTTGGAGAGGGAGCCAAGGCTCCTGGGGTCTGGCACCGAGGAGGCACTGATAAGATGCAGTACCAAAGAGTGTTAGGGGCTACAGCAGAAAAAGGCAGAAGGTAGCCACTAGGGCAGAAGTCGGGGAAGTCGGAGCTAGATAGGAAGGAATGTGTGAGTCACGAGGGAGAGAGGAACAGGTCAGGCTTCTTTCTTAGAAGAAGAAGAAAAAAAAGGTGAACTCCTCAACTGCCCATCTGAGGAAAATGATGCTGGCGAAGGCTCAAGTTTCTCTTTGGATTCCATGTTCCTATCTTGACTTCCCTCTGGCTCCACCGGGCTGGGAAGATGTAGTCTGGGTGTGACCTGGCACTCACTGGAACGCAGCTTTCCCTGGACACACCAGTCTGCCCATCCCAGTACACCTAGGGACACAGAACAGGGAAATGTGCAACCTCACAGCGGCCCATGAGTTTGAAAGTGGGGGGCGGGGGGGGCAAAGGAGCACTCAGCAATGCTATCATCAGAATCGAAGGACGAGAACCTTTCACGACATACAGGTCACTCGGGTTTAAAGGGGTTTATTAGATGAATTTAACCCACAATCGGCTATGAGCAAATTGTAACCTAATCCGTAAATTCATTCCAACAAGTCCATAATTCAAAGGTCATAAACTTCTGCTCAGGAAAAAAAGAAAAAGAAAAAAGAAAAAGGTTTTCTTCTTTCCACGCCCATTTTACTTCTCCCAGCTTGGACAAAGGCTTTCTGCTTTGACTGTCCCGGGCAGTGCAGAAAAAGTCTCTGTGTTAATGACTCAGCACAAGGGCTCTTCAAACTTTTTTTTGTTTTGTTTTGGTTGGTTGGTATTTTTTTTTCCTTACTTTCAGAAGAAACACGGCCAGGTTGCTTAATTGTTCCTTCCTGAACCAGAAGGGCAAGATTAGAGCCTTGACAGACACAGAGAAAATGGTTTTTTGTAAGGTAAACAAGGATTTTTGCCATCAAAATAGGAAGTTCTTCAGAAAATTAGGTGCTTAGTCCTGTCAGTTAAAACAGCAAGGGAAGGAGGGAGAGAGTTCATCTATATCCAGAATTCTTAATTAAATGGCTAAGAGCAAAACAAAACAAAGAGAATAGCTTTAACAGCTGAGCCTTGTGTGTTCGAGTTGAGCAAGGAAAAGGACTTTGGACCCAAGTTGCAGGAACCAGCGAACCATCCTAAACCAGTGTGCTCTTGGTAGAAGCAGTTAGCCACTCTTTGGGGAACTTCCTTTACTGCTGAGTAACTACTGACAGTTCAAAGCCAATTTTGTAAATAAATATAAAATTTTAAAGACAGATGCTTAACCATTTGTAAGACGAACAAAGGTTTCACCTTTAATGAATACTTCTGGTGAATCTAGACTCAACTTGAAATGCAAAGCCTCCTTTTCTTTTTACTCACATTGGCCTTCTCTCTCACACCAAAAAATGCTTCCCAGCTAACTTTAACCAGATGTGGCTAGATGCAAAAGAAAAACAAACAGACAAACAAACAACAAAAAAATGCCAAGAGGATTACCTTTTCAATTTCACTAATTGTGAAATGGGAAGAATAAGGAAAAAATAAATCAACGTATTTAAGTACTGTATACTGCTGAGGGGCTGTCACATGAAGGTAGTCACCTGAAGGCTCCTGACTGGAATATAGATCTTTCTGTCCCTGTCATGTATCTCTGTCAAAGCACCTTTGTGTTTGTGACTAACAATCACTGTAATTCACATATGTGGCTGATTAAAATTATCTTTTTTTCCCTCTTTTTAAATTTAAAGCTAACTTGGACATTGATTCCGTGTTTGAGTAGATTCCACCTCAGCAAGTGCTATGAGGACTCCTGCGGAAGCTGGAACTTAAAAAAGCTCATATGCCAGGGGCCCATGGGCTGCTCAGATGTCCTCTAAGGTCCATCTGGCCAAGTTGCAAAGATTAAATTAGAATGACCTTTAGTTCCTTTTTTGATACAGAAGCCAGAAAAACTGAAGCAAAGGATAAAAAGAGAGAAGGAGGGGGATAGGTAATGAGAGCAAGTTTGTTGTTCCTCCCTTCAATCAATGTCTTTAAAGGTGAATGTCAGTTTATAAAAATAGCAGAGTGATACTCAAAAATCTCAGATGCCAATCAACTGCTTGCTCTCTCTGTTCCCTTTCCTAACTTTCTCCAGAGCACATCTTTAAATCCAGCATTCAGTAGGCAGAGGCAGGCAACTGTGAGTTCCTAGACAGCCTGGTCTGCATAGTGAGTTCTGGGACAGCCAGGCCTGTGTAGAGATACCTTGCCTCAAAATACAAAAGAGAAAAGGGCTAGTAATTTCTGGAGCAGTAGTTTCTGGCCAACTATGACAGTTGAGTTCACCATAATGAGCTTTCCAGATCCAAGAGCATAATATACACCAGTGTCACTTCCAGCCCTATGGCCTGACCATCTATCATGTTTGGATGAAACAAAATGGACAGAGATTCAAGTTGTAGGCAATATGTGAGTCATAACAAGCATATCTCATCTTATCTCTTATTCAACTTGTTAATGCCTTTGCTGAAGGCCTGTGTGAGATTCATGGCTTAGCTGTTGGGCCAGGAACTCAAGGATTCTTAACTGAGTCCAAGAGAAGAAGGTAAACACTCAATCATAGGCACAGAGGACTCACCATAGAAAACCAAGCAACCAAGAAAGAAAAAAAAGGCAATTCAAAAGAAATACACAGGAGATCACTAGGTAATTGTCAGTCATTTAAAAAGGTAACCTAGAAATAATATGCAAGCTACTGCAAAAGTATGTGTTTTCTGAAGACAAGGGTCACAGCCCTCTCTCATTGTGTACATGGAGCTATAAACACATGCCCAGGGTCAAGTCTGAGAAGCGCAGCTCATGGCAAAATCAAATTGAACCCTTCAACATCCTTTAGCTTTTTTGAGCTCACCCAGCAGACACACGTCGGGGCATCTTCATTATAATAACAGTCAACATCTTTCCAGTGCCAATTATGTGCCAGGCCCAATTGCCCAGTGAAGTATGGCTTCCTGCCATTGGCAGTTGACAAAACTGTAGCTCACGGGAATGAAGTGACTATTCTATGATCCGTAGAGCTGGAATTTGGACCAGGGTCTGATTTCAAGAGTCCATGAAGTTACTTCTGCATACTTTCTCTGTAAATACACTTGTCTGGGGAAGGCCATGACCACCACCACTGGAACTGCTATGGAGGGTTAGGTCCATATCCGTGTTTAAGAATCACTTATCCTCATTCCTAAGAATCTGCTAACACAGACAGATAAAAATTCTTTTCACTGTCACTCTTAGGGTGATGAGAACAAGAGTTCATTTCTCATTATCTCCTTTCTGCATCTTAAATGGTTGTCATTTTTTTCATGAACAGTGAGTAACTTTTACATGCATTTTAGTTACACTGGTTATTAACTCCCTTATTCTATTAACTAACCTTTATTCTTTAAGACTTTCTCCCAAAATTCCATTTTCTTTCTTTCTTTTTGTTTTTGGTTGTTTGTTTGTTTTTTGTTATTTTTGTTTGTTTGGTTGGTTTTTGAGACAGGGTTTCTCTGAGTAGCCTTGGCTGCCCTAGAACTAACTTTGTAGACCAGGCTGGCCTCTAACTCACAGATATCCACCTGCTTCTGCTTTCCAAGTCCTGGGATTAAAGGCATTTGCCACCACTGCCTGGAAAATCTCCATTTTTATCTGCTCTGCCATTTGTGTTCCCTCCTTTCTTTAGGTTCTTCCTAAAATAATTTGGCCTGAACGGCCCATAAATGTAAATAAATGTAAAATGTATCCTAATTATAACTCAACAGGACAATGTACATTTTCAGTGTTGTTTTGCTGTGTTTTGGCTTCTCCTGGAAGAGTTTCCTCATTGACTCATGTTCCCATCCTTAACCCCTGTTCTGGATTTTCAGTTTCTCTCTTGGTTTCCATTCCCTTCATCTTCTCTGGGTTTCAGAAAGCCCCAGGAGGAGCAGGGAGGCACACAAGTTCTGAGTCAGGCTCCCTAGGTTTAAACCAGGCTCTGATGCTTAATACCTGATTACATTCACTCTTGTGGTCTCAGTTTTATCACTCACAAAAGGAGGATTAAAGGGGCTCCAATTTCATAGCGTGGTTAGAAGGCTAAGGAAACCAATGGATGCCAAGTGCTAAGGACTTTTTATTGTGGTTCTCGTTCTTGTTTTGAGATATGGTCTCGCTGAGTAGAGACCTTGGCTGGCATAGAGCTCACTGTGTAGACCAGCCTGTCCTCCAGTGGAGAAATACACCTACCTTTGCCCCCTGGGTGATGGGTTTTAAAGCATGTACTGCACCACCTTACCAAAGGCAAATACTTAAAACAGAAGGTGGTAGATGGTATGCTGTAAATGAATATTAGTTTTTACTATTACCTAAAAACTCTTGAACATCCTAGTTGCCACTCTTGGCCCCACTTGTATAAGTGTATGAATTTCCTGCATTTATCTTTTTGATGTGTCTCCCACCCACAGAAAATTTTGTGTCAATCACACATTCAAGGAAAGTACATTTTCTAATAGACCAAAAATTATTTATAGAGAGTCTGGTTAAACCCAGAGCTTGAACATTGTCCCTTTTGTTTCTCCACAATGAAGCCATCTCCTTTCCCTACCTGTCATCCAAGTTTCTAAATTGGTTTCCTCAAATTGGAGTAGTGAACCTCCTTTTCCAGGAGATTGAGACATTTCCCAGGATACTCCATAGAAAACTGAATTATCAAATACAATATGAAACTCCATATATGAATTATCACCACTTCTCTCTCTTATCTGCAAGTAAATTTGCATCATAGTATAAGGTATTCATTTGAAGCTAGTGAAGTGTCTACTAAAGAAACCCTTTCTTTCTCTTCTCTGCATCGTGTTAAACGATCTTAAATGGGACAATAAGATTCTAAGTCTCCTGGATCTGAGCAGATTTAGTCTAGGTTCTGAATCTGAATTCTTGGTACCAATTCCAAGATTGGTGATTGTAGATGTGAGATTGTAGATCCAGCCACGATGTTCTCCAGTGACCTTCACAAGCTCCTTTAGATCACTGAGGAGCCCCCCTTGCTCCTCAGTCTGTTTGCGATGGGTCAGTTTAAGACAGAGCAATGAACTAAATTTGGATGACATTTGAGCAAAGAATAGAGGGAAATGAAAACAACACCCTGGAAAAGAGTATCAAAGGAGTCCTTCGCATTTTTGTTGATGTTGTTGTTGTTTTTGTTTTGTTTTAACTTTTAGGTCACCTTCAGCTTCACAGAGCGACTGAGAGGAAATGCCCAGATTGCTGATATGGCTCAGCCCTCCTACACATCCCCTGCACCTGTCAACATATCCTTCCAGACTGGTGCATTTTATAAACAATCTATATTGATAATAACAATAGACTTGGCATCACGATTGCGGTATCCAGGGATCACATGAGGTCTGGTATTGTGGGGATTTGGTCAAATGCATGTGTGATAGATAAGTTGTCCTTCATCGTAGCAGCTTGCAGGGCATTTCACTTCTCTTTAGGTTATCAGTGCTCCGTCTCGTCACTCTTCCCTTCCTCTGTGCCTCACAGCCACTGATCTTCTCAATGTCTCTGGAGCTTTCCTCTTCCAGAATGCTATATGGTCGAAATCATACAGCATGTAAACTCTTACATCCTTTTTCCATAGGCTACTTAGTATGTATTTTAGTGCCTGTCATGTATTTTCATTGATCAATGAACATTTATTTCTAGTGCTGGATATTATTATACATATTACATAACATATAACTATATATTATAATATCCCATTGTCTGGACATGCCATAGTTTATCCATTCATCTATTGAAGAACCTCTTTGCTGCTTCTGAGACTTATGAATAAAGCTGCTATAAATATCTGTTTGCAGGTTTATATGTGGCGATTACTCTGCTCTTCTCAAAGAGTAAGCTAGTAATGAATTTGAGGGCCTTTTATATTTTAGCAATCATCATATCCTAGACAAGTTCCTTGCGCATTTTATCATCTGTTGAACTAAATATGAGGATGAGAAAAAAGAACATATCTCAGACTCCCTAGAGCTCATGTTCTTTCGGAGATGTCCAAACAAAATAGAGAATTAAAATGATTTTAAGATCATGGTGATGATTCAATACTATGAATACTTATCAGGGAAATGTAATATAGAACATGATATTTCCTAGTTGGGGATCTCTCTACCACTTTTGAATGTAGGAATGCTGGATCACCAACTGTCTCCACTGAACAAGAGCTTTTGCCTTGATAGGTTCTCTAGATCACAATCAAGAAATTCTCCCATCAAGGCAAACAGCCACACTTGGTAAAATGCTGAAGGGATGAACTGTAATCCCAGTGGCTGAGCAGTATTGAAGTATCGAGTTGGATCAGGCTGCGGTAACAAAATACCACAAGCCCAGTAGCTTAAACAATAGGGATGTATTTTTCACAGTTCTGGAGGCTGGCAAGTCTGAGATCAAGATGTCTGCCAGTTTATTTCACCACTAGACTCCTTTTCCTGGCTCCTGAATGGTTCTGTTTCCCTGTTGTGTCCTTTTGAGCCTTGGAGAGCGAGAGGCCTCTCATCTTCTCTAAAGGACGTGACTGGGCCCATCCCTGTGACCTCAACTGGTCTGAGATCCTCGTGGCATTGTAGATGGGGCATTAACACAGCAATTGGTAAGAGTGGGGAGCTGAGCTCCAACATTCACTCTCTCAGTAAATATTAGCATCCTGCCCAAACATGTTAGGAATGCTTTGTCCTGTGTTCAGCAGTCAGACTTTGCACTGCAGTCAAGAGTCTAGTCCCGCTGCTGGAGGTACTTCTGCCTGTTTTGGGGGAGTCAACCAAATGGAAGCATCCAGAAGTGTCTCCAGCAATAAGCAGTCTGGACACTATAACTTATTGCTGTCTTTCTATGACAATTGTCACTTACGAGTACATTTCTAAAGAAAAGGAGGAGTGGTAAGAGTTAAGATACTACAGATAATTTTCCTTCTGCTATCACAAAAAGGGCATCATTACATGCTCGTTTATTACATGGTTGAGAAAATATTTAATGGTGTATTTCAAGACATTTTGGCAAAGATGCTGAGCAATTCAAAAGCCCATTTACTGTAACTCTAAGAAATATTAACCTGGGTCAGACATGTCTGTGTGCTTTTAATTCAACAAGGGGCAAAGTCCCTCCTATATGCATTGGTATTTATGGGCCTCAGTATTTGGATGCCTTGGGGTTGCAGGATCATGGATAAACAACTTAACACTTCATTCACTGTGATGGGAAATCAGTCCAAACTCAGAGAGAATGCTCTTTAGAAGGAGTGTCTTCCTCCCATGGACCATTTGCAAAACTATCCCCATGGACTAGGGTAGGTAAAATATGCATGAATGACACACATCAGTTCTCAAAGACAATCTGGTAAGACATGGGGGTATAAACCAGAGCAGTGTGGCCTCCTGTCTAAAGCTTCACCCACTATTGTTGATGTGTATCATAAACGTCTTTTTAAAACAGATGCAAAGTCACCACCAAATTTCGCACTCAGGAGGCAGAGGCAGGAGGAACTTTTATGAGTTCAAGGCTAGCCTAGTCTACACAACAAGTTCTAAGCAGCAAGGATTATATAATAAACAGACCCTATCTCAAAAAAAAGAAAAAGAAAAAGAAAAGGAAAGTTGCTGGGATTCCAAAGGGATGTGCACAAACACGGGTCAAGCAAGGACAATGCAGCCAGGAACTGACAGATCACAACCTCAGACTTCACGACTTCCTTCTTAGGGCGCCAGAGACACTCAATAATGAAATGGAGCACATTTGGGAGTGGGGACAAGGCTGATGAAATGCCTGCAGATATAAACGACCAAGGGTGATGAGCAACAGCCAGACTCTTGCAGCAAGTTTACCTTGAGTCACTGCCTTTCTCACTGTGTCTCATTGTGGCTGAGCAGAAGACACAAATCCAGCCTTTCCTCTTGAGGGCATGCATTCGTGAATTAGTGGTGACCATTAGATTAGCCCTAGAGTTGCACAAGAGGATGTGAAGAAGTCATAAAAGTTTGTGGACCCATGCATATAGGTATATATCTGTATTCATGTTGGAACTGCCACTCCTGCTAGTAGAATATTAAAACTCTCTGTCCCTTCACAAGCTAATTTAGAGCATGATTTCAAAACAATACCTTTTTGTACCCACACTCAAACTCTAGCTGGTATCAGAGAAGCCCTGTGGGTTGATTACGCATCACTACACGGTCAACAAAGTGAGATAGGGATTCTGGTCTCTGATGAGGTATTGGCTCCACCAGTCATGGGCTATTTGATGGGGCAAATGAAGATGTCTCCTGTAATCACCATTTTCCTAACCTGGGAAAATGAAGTTGGCTCGGGCTGCCTTGTTGTGAGGCGTAATCACTTCTAACTGAGCTCAGTTGCTGTCATCTCCTTGCTAAAGAGAGGCCAAGTTGCTTTCCCCATTGCAAAAAGTTTGGTCTTCATGACCTGTTATGAAATAGAAAATGTTTTTAAAGGCTTCAAATGTACATCTCTGGAACAGCAGATAAAAATGATAAGGATGATTGCCCTTGGGAAGAAAAGGCAGGTTGTTGTGGAAAGGGGGTGAAAGGGAGACAGACACCTGTCTGTGGGGCTTGTGGAAGTTTTGTATGTCTATCCTAGTCAACAAAGGTTAAATGTAACTTGCTAAAATAGCCTTCAAAATTTACCTGGCTTTGAACGTTCGTCTTCATCAGAGGGAAAACAGTGACAGAGGTTTACTCAGCTCTGGGGACATTTTTCAGTGTGAAACCTGTCCTGTATGAATATTAGATGGCCATCCTTGAAAGGAGGAGTCAAGCTGAACAGCTGCTCTGACTGAGAGGGCAGTACAGATTGAGCTCACACTCTCCCACAGGCTCAGGTAACTGCTGTTCTGTGAGGTAATACCTCTCAGTCAACTTTTATCTTGAGACAAAGTCTTGCCTTGAACTTCTGATGCTCCTGTCTCAGTCCTTGAAGTATCTGAGTTGGCAAGTGCCCACCACCACACCCAGTTCATGTTTTCTTTATAAGAAACATGAAATATATTACCATGCTTTGCCTAATAATGCCCCTTATCTGAGAGGTCCATGTTCTGAAGATGTGCCAAGTCGTGTGTGTGTGTGTGTGTGTGTGTGTGTGTGTGTTTCTATACATTCATACATACATCATACATCATATAGCATTCAATGTATTAATTATCCACAGTAATAGATTAAATTACAGTATTACAATATTAAAACAATTCCAAACAATACGCCACAATGAAAGTTATGTAAGTATGCATCTTTGTCTCAAACATCTTACTGTTTGGGACTCACCCTTCTCCTTCTGGGCAAAATGCCTATACAATGAGCTGAAGGACAGAAGCATCTCACATAGCATTGGGCTACAGCATAGGTGTCACTTGAACAAAAGCACTGAGATAGCATGATAGTTATCCAACAGTCTAGATGGCTACTAGGTGACTCATGAACAGGTAGCATATAGAGCAGGGATACACTTGACCAAGGGATGATTCACTTCCTGGACTAGACAGAGAGAGACAGTTCAAAATGTCATCCTGCTACTCAGAATGGCATGCCATTTGAGACTTACAAATTGTTTCTGGGATTTTCTTTTTTTAAAGGTTTTTCAAGACAGGGTTTCTCTGTGGCTTTGGAGGTAGACGAGGCTGGTCTCAAACTCACAGGGATCTGCCTGCCTCTGCCTCCCGAGTGCTGGGATTAAAAGCATGCGCCACCACCGCCCGGCTGTTTCTGGGATTTCCTACTTGACGTTTTCAGATGGTGGCCAACCAGGAAGAACCGAATCCTCCGAATGTGAAACAACAGAAAAGGGGCACCGCTATGCTTTGAAACTGATCTACCATACCTCCTAGGAGGAAAGGAGACTTAGGCACCTTTCCATCACTCTTGCCTGATCAGCTCCATTTCTTCCCATCAGATGCCCGGTTTGCTCTACCATGGGAGTGCAGTCAAATGTTTCCTTATCCTTTCTCGCCATCAAGCAATAACTAGCAACAGTCGGTGTCAGAGAGCAGCGATTCAAAGGTTAAAATGGAATGCCCTTTGTTAAGAAAACTCAAAGTAGAAGCTGCTATTCGTGTTGCCCATCCTGTTCTCTGCTAGACTTTAAATTTTTAGACAGGAAATCATCTTAATTTTCACAGCAACTTAAGTATTATTAAGTCCACCTGTTCCTAAAGCCAAGTATAGCTTGACAATGTCAATTTTTTTTCACCGATGTGACTCGGAAGCGTTCCTGTACATCAGTTCTTGTCACAGCAAAGCAAAGCTGTGTCACTCACATTCCATTAAACCCTTACATTTCAGTGTGTCCCCAGGCCCAGTGCTGCTGTTATGTGGGGAATCGTGCCACATAGGTCTATTTACAGCAAGATAGTCTTAGAGCACATTATAGGCAAATCTCCTGACCATGGTCTTATCACACTAACAGCTTCCTTACTCCTTAGAGGTCCCTCAGGGTCAACAGTGCTTCTCAACTTGTCCTTGTTTTCCTTTTTGGTGTATTGACTTCTATATGCCTTTATCATCTACTAATGCTCCGGAAACCCTGGGTGACCTCCATGGGAAGACTGTGAGAAAGCAAAGTTGTTTGTTTGTTTTGGGGTTTGTTTTGGTTTTGGTTTTTGGTTTTTTCTCTATGCTTTGGAAAAAAAAGAGGACAATTTGTTAAAGCTACCTTGTCTGTGCTCACAGTGCCCTGGACCTGTCCTGGAAGCCCGAATAAGGCAGAGAGCTTTATAGAGGAAATCTCTTAATTCCAACAATACTCACTGCCTTGAGTTAATTGTGTTAAGGAAGCAGCATTGGAATGATTCATGTTTCAATGAAACCATTATTTTCTAGACCCTGCCAAAAACTTACCACAACTCATTCATGCAATTTTATTACAAATTAAGATGTTCTATAGCCTTGAAAGGAAATGTAATCCTCAAGGCCCCTGGAGAAGGGAAAACCTATGTTCCGGACCCAGAAACTGATCTGAAAAAAAATTGAACAACAACAACTAATTAAGTTTGTGTTGATTGTGGTGACCAGGGAATGAGGGTCACCACCCCTTTATGTCCCTTCAGCATTTATAGATGTTCAAAGGAAGTCCCATGAATCACAGTGTGCCTGAGGAGTATGACCAGCACCTAGGAGGATTCTCTCAAAGGAGAGGGGGTAGAGGGGCTGAGAAACTTGGTGCGTGCGTGCGTGCGTGCTTGCGTGCGTGTTGATCTATAAAGTTTTGGTGCATTTACTCCCACATCCTTCCTCAGTCCATTGGTGCTCAAGAAGACAATGTAGTGCCTCACTTCCCTACAAGAAAGAACGAATCAGACCAGGAAAGGATAAACCATAGTCTTCTTTGTCTCCTCTTACATTCTTCTGTCAGGAAGGGCTGTTACTGCCTATTTCCCTAGTTACAGGAAGTACCGCAGAGAGGCAGAGAGGAAGAAGTAAAAGATGGAAGGAAGAAGTAGTTGAGCCCGGAGCTCAACTACTGGATCACGTGGTCACGTGACCCACCAAGGCACAGAAAGGTGAAGACCTGCTCTTCCTCTAGTCTTCTCCAATCTGCAGTCCCACATCAATATTTGCTAGCATCCCATTTAATGGCCTTTGCTCACTAAGGCCTGATGGCTGAATTAGCAATGGTTCAGAATGACCCAGAACAAAAGCTCCCATTCCAATGACTCACTACTGTACGTGTGTGTCCTATATATATAGAGCATGTTGACTCGGGCCACATATACCCGACTGTCAATGTAGAGGCAGCATCGAAGCACCATGACATTTGTACAGACATCTATACAAATAAGCAAAACACCAGAGTGATACTTCCCTGTCTCACAGCCCAAGAACTTGGAGATGGAGCGTGGACAGGGCCTGAGCCTCAAAGGCTGAGGTCTGGATTTGCAATGCCTTAGTCATCTAATCTTACATAAGTAACCTCTCCAAGAATCTACTTCCCTAAAAAACAAATAAGAACTCTCAGCTTCCTTCTAGATTTTAAAGTTCTTCATATCCATATTAATATATCTGACAAAATATAAACCTCTAAATTGATTGTGCTATCAATTATTTACCAAAAATGATAGCAACAAAATGACAACATCCTTTTTCCTTGTGACATTATGGTTATGGTAACATCTCCAAAATCTAGTGTTAGATTTTTCTCGGTATTACACATGCCAAATGGATTACAAAGGAGGGGGCATCAACATATACGCTCATTGCAAAATAAATAAATAAATAAATAAATAAATAAATAAATAGTATGCTATGTGTTGGGTATTAAATTCCCTGAAGATTGAAGAAAACTTGATACTATAAAATATTCTTTTTTACCCAGTTTCCATAACCCAGAAAAAAAAATATCTGTGGCCTTTTTTGACTCCTAACCCATAAGCACATGGCTAGATGTATATGGAAAAACTATTTAAAAATCATACCCAACTTTTCAGTTTGTTACTAAATAACTTTGTTGATGAAAGTCTAGATTTCATCAACTTTTAACATCCCACTATGGTTTTCCCATGACTTCCAGGACCTGGATTATAGGAGGTACAGTCTATGACTATACCAAAATATTTCATCACCAACAACAAAAGAAGCATTTACCAAGTTTTAATTACACATAGTCCTTCCATTCTAACCAAGTACTAAGAGTTATTGAAAATAATGACATAAATCATTGCATAAGACACATGTGACAGCAAAATGAAACAGTATGGCTGATCAATAAGATACAGATTTCTCTATAAAGATGAACAATAAGGAGGGATCGCGGCAACGTTAGATGTGTAACTGAGATGGTATCAGTACGAAGGTCTACAAAAGTTAGGATGAGATAAAACATGTTCGTGTCTTACTTCATAACTGATAGGGAGATCTGAGGGGGGGGAATGTAGGTCGATTGGTAAGGTCTCAAAAAAAGGTTCATAAGAACAGGGATTATCAGTCAAGAGTGCTCTCACTCAGTGTCCTACCTAGGGAGGTCTGCTATATCCACCTGGGATGCTAGCTAGCTCCATGGCATCCTGAAGAGACAGGATGCCAGGTGGAGCCACAGTGTGACGAGGGCAGGAGGAATCATCTAGATAAGAAGGAGCCAAGCTCTGCACCCAGGCAGGCAACAGAGAAAGGAGCACACTTCAAAGATGGGAAAGAAGGCAATCTCTCAGGCAGCAGACAGCTGCCTGTGAACCTTATCTGCCCCATCCACCATGGCTTTAGCAAGAAGTCCTCCGGCTGAAGGTTAGAATTTAGTATCGGAGAGCAAGTGACCCATTTACTTTCAAGTTTTCAGATGCGAAAAACTCACCACCAACTTGGGAGGTTGAAGTTTCTGTGGGATGTTATTGTGAAACTGCTTCAGATCCCCAAATCATTCCTTCTCAACTGTTCCTCAAATCTTAAAAATAGCACTTAACTCTCAGAGTGATTCAACTGGCTTAAAATAATTCACAAACATCTTTCTAAAAGGAAGTAGGGGAGAGATAGGAGGTGGCATGCAAATCAGCGAGCAGGTTCTGTGAATAGGGAGAGGTAGAGGGAGCAGATCATGTGGACTCTGGGGTTAGCGGTTGGCTGAATTTCACCTGGATCATGAATGCCTTGGTGAATTAGGACAGAGCACCAGTGTTAGCAAGGCCAAGGAAATATGGGTTGTGTCCCATGGACTATGCAGTCAGAGGAAAACTCCCCTTGTGCCCATTAAGCCATATCTACATGGGGATGACAGTGTTTCTATATGCAACAGTGGCCTAGCCCAAGGGAAGACCATGACCCAAGAGCAGCACAAGCAGGCTGTTTGGAGAAAGTGACTTTTTACCCCCAGTCTCCCATTATAAACATTACAATCTTCTTTTGCTACAAAGCCACATTCTGAAAGTGTCTAAGTTAATTCATTAATGCACTAGAAATTTATTTTGCACTCATCGTATACCAGGCACTGTGCCTGGCCCTAAGGGTATAAAAGTGAATAAATAATATAATTAATCATAATAATAGCTCCCATTATCAAGAGCCTGGTATGTGCTAGGAGCTCTCCTTCCATTACACAATGGAATGGCCACAACAAACTTCTAAAGGAGGCATTATTTTCTCATCGATAGTGAAAGGAAGAAAAGAAGGTTCTGAGAGCCTAGGAAGGAGAGAGGTCTCTCAAGAAACTGCAGGGATGAGATAAGCAAAAACCTTGTGATATACAGGGGAGTGGGGAAAGAGGTGGTCTCAACTCAGATGGAGGAGAAGAGAAAAATGGAAGGAATATGGGTACGGGTAGACATGTATGTGTGTGTGTGTGTGTGTGTGTGTGTGTGTGTGTGTGTGTGTGTATGTGTGTGTGTGTGTGTGTGTGTGTGTGTGTGTGTGTGTGTTTGCTCTCTTGCACACATGTGCTGAGGGATTAGGGCCTAGACCACTGATGATAAAGAGCCCAGGATTTGAGATAGAGGTAACACGATATGCCCTCCCTCCAGATCTCAAGCTTCTCTTGAAGGGTACCACAAGGAGAAAGCCACAGGCTGCACTACACGTCTCAAAGACATTTGTTTATCCACCTGAAGAGGCAGGCCGTTCATCATGACAGACTAATTTCTTTTTGAGCTAGATATTATACCATCTATCTACGGATATATAGAAATGACAGGCTTTTAAACAAACCAGATCATGTAGTTCTGAACAAATACTGCAAAACAACTACCTCAGGTTTCCATGTCTACTTCAGTGTTCTTCATAATGCCCAAGGCATTTTATGTACATCTCTTTCAAATTCGCCTTCACAGCCTGCATTCTTTTGAATATCCTAAACAGTGACAAATCCTCACCTTTGCAGAATAATATTTTTTAGTGTTTGTTTGTTTTAAGGCAAAAAATCATTTTGGGCTAAGCCTAGACAAGATTAAAGTGGGTAAAAAAAATAATTGAAAATGTAATTAAATGCCAGGAACCACATTAAGAATTTTCTATAAATTTACCTAATGTAATTCTTACCACAAATCTATAAAATTAATATTACGGCCTACTTAATATTTCTTTAACAATTACAAAATTAACACATTTCAATGAAGTATATTAAGGTTGATATTGATGTTCACATTTAATACTTCTTTATTACAAAATCATTACTTTCATTAAAGGTCATTTGGAAAACTCTAGAAGAGTCCCTTAGTATCTTATTGCACAGATGTAGTCCTTGATTATCTGTCTTGTTCTTCTTCTGTAAGAACCAAGATATGATTTTCTACCAAATTTGATCAGTGTATACAACTTCATAATTTTTCTCTAAATTTTATATCCTAAACCATTTCTCATGTCACTGTCACTGAATTCTTCTACAAGATATTTTTCTCACTGCCTGGAATTCCTGTACATAAATATAACACTATCTACTTAAGAATTTCCACATTCTAATTCTACCGGGACCCATTCTTCATAGCTAAGTCATGGTAAATGTCTGACCCTTTCCTAGACATGTGGATCCAGGACATGTGGGGTCTAGAGGCTGTTAGAATTTCCTTGGCCTGCCCTTAAAATCTGAAGTTGTTCCATGTCTGTGACTTTCTAAACCTTATGATCCCCATCTATGATCAGTTAATTCTGAAGGGATCATCAATGAAAGAGGGAATCTTCCCATGTATACCCAGAGCTACCCCTGAAGGACATCATTAAAGGAATCTAAAACTGCTTCAGAGGGAGCACCATTTTCCTAAAGGACTCCAAGGAATCAAGTTCATTTCTGAGTGTGAGGGTGTTGTTTGTTTGTTTGTTTGGGCTTTTCTTGTTGTTTGTTTTTGTTCTTCTAAGACTGGCTGTCTTAGAACTTGCTTTGTACACCAGTTGGCTTCAACTCAGGAGTGCTGGGATTAAATGCAGCATGACACCACTCCAGAGAGCACAGTTTGTTATTGTAGTTGTTGTTGTTGTTGTATTCCTTCTGTAAGCTCTCCCTTCTCTTCATTGGTGCAGTTCTTAGAAGACATCAGCCTTTATGAATTAGAAGGTGGTGACTATCCTGGCCTAAGCACTAGGCTTCTGATTAAATTGCCAAAAGTTGAATCCCTCCAGCCTATCCACAATCTACTTGGAACAAACTTGGTTACAATTTAGGCCAGCCACCCTGAGGTGGAGAGCCCACACCCGCATGTTTGGAATACCAAATGACTAATAGATAACCAGTCTTTAAGGCTGGCTACATTCTGATAACAGGAGGAGGGGACGCATTTCCCACCCAGAGTCCTTCTGGTTTGTTGTAAATGTCTGGCCTGCTCTCCTGGAAGGATGAGTTGGGTGAGCAGTGCATGAATAGCCAGCTCTGCCTAGGTTAACTATCTCCGGAATGAAACTCAGACTAATGAAACTCAGACTAGACAGAAAACACACCTCGTTGAAGAGGGTCAAAACAACGTGTAGAAGGGGGTGTTGTGTTGGAATTGTCTTTTAGCGGTGGCACCTTTGTAAGCACTCACAAACTGTCTTTAATTCCTTGACCCCAGAGTACCTCTGTTTGTGGGGAAGGGGTACAAATAGAAAGGATTTGAAAGGTAAAGCTGAGGAGGTGGTTGGGGTTAGGAATACTGTCTCAGGCTTTCCAAGCTTCAGTAAAGACATCCTAGATGTCTTCATGCACTCACCTGATTTCTCTCGTGCTCTGTTTATTGAGCAGCCGATCAACACAACAGCCTCCTCCAGATCCGCCCCATCAACTTCACAGACTCTGGATTCTGGTCAGCCATCCCCACCTACTCCTGAAATTTCCTCCTGCCTCTGCCTCCTGAGTGTTGGGACTAAAGGCCCAGCAGTTTTTTCTTTTGTTTTTGTATACCCTGCCATCACTCTGGTACACGCCCTGCTAATCTCTTCTAGAGGCCTCATTTCTATTTCTCTTCTTTAACACACAATACCCAAACTCTCCAGTGTTTTCCTTTTATTTGTTATTTATTTTTTAATCTCAGACATTCAGTCTCCTCACCATGGTGTTTGAAGCTGAGGGCCTACCATTCTCTTTTCCCTCAATGTCCACCAAGTGCTCACAACAAACCCTACTGGCCCCACCCCAACCACCTCCTGGAACAGTGGTCACTCTCTTAGGTCTTTTCTTAGCTGCATAACTTCACATTTCAGGCCAAAGATTCAAAGCAACTTCCTGAGGTTATCCCTGGCTCCCTCCCCCAAAGTCACACCACTTTATTGTCTACTTATCGCTCTTCATCAGGGACATCATCTTCTGTTTGTGTCTGGAACTGTTGATCTGTCTTGCTCACTAACATCTGTAAAAGAAAAACTCCTCAACTTCTACAGTATCTCACACAAGCGCATAAAACAGTGCCTAGCTCAGATAAGACAGGTATTTAGTGAGAATGTGTCAAATAATGAAATGGACAAATGACTAGGATGGTGGGTGGAGCCCATTCCCCTATTACTACCTTTAATTTCTCAGGAAAGCGTGCAGGTGTCTTTCTATTTGTTTGTTTGTTTGGTTTGTTTTTGACATAGTGTCTCATGTAGCCCAGGCTAGTCTGAACTCTTGTGTAACTCTTTAGTTATGAGTGCTGACACTATATCGAATTAGGTTCAGCCACCCTATAACCTTCTCCAAGTTTTAAATTGGGTGTTTTTGCTTGTTGCAGCAGCATTAGTGCATTAATGACCAGAAAGAATTAACTAAGCTTCTAGAATATTTTTCTTTTGTGATAGCAATAATAGAATTTAACACATTATATTTTGTAAAATTAATGCTTATCTCTTTTTCTTCATCATTATCTTCTTCTTTCTTCTTCCTTTTTTTAGATAAGGTCTCACATAGCCCAGGCTGGCTTCGAACTCAGTATGTAGTTAAAGATGATAACCTTCAACTTCCCCGTTCTCCTTCCTTGACCTCCTGAATGCTAGAATTATAGATGTGCCCCTTTGTCCATTTTTAATTGATACTGAAGCTCAAACCCAGCATTTCATGGATGCTAGGCAGACACTATACCAACTGAGCCTACATCCCCAGTCCTTCATCTCAGATTTTAAACTTGATATGCTTTCTGTGGAGAATTTCCAATCTGGTGAGTAGGGCTTTTTTAATATTATCTTACTAAAATCTTATATGAAAATGCATGATTGATGAAAGTCAAATCATTTGCCTTGTCCTCTAGGAAAAATATGCCTTTGCATCAAAAACATATATATGAGTATAAATGCACATACATAAGAACATATTATGCATTAATGTCTCTGCTGTATGCATGAGACTTTCTGCATTACATAATGCATGACTGGCAAAATAGGTCAACCAGTGGAAATTCCGACATCTTTGAAATCTTCATGAATACAATACTGTGTCCCATCACCCCTAGCTTAAGAGTCTAATGAAGAATGAGGAGCAAAATGAAGAACCAGCCCTGCATTGCACACTGAAGCAGCAGTGTACGCTGGGACTCTCATGTCATGTTTGCAGGGACATGTTTTGGTTGCTAAAACACTATTTCCAGGACATCAACTCCAAGCATAAGCCAGACTTCATGTGTTGTCACAGTGAGTGCTAAGATATTTTTGTTGCATATTTTATCCAAATTGTGAAAAAAAGTTGCAGCAACTTCATAGTTTAGCAATAATGTAAACACCAGACTTTTTTTTTACAGTAACATTAGAGAGACACTGTGTCAGCCACTCCCTTGATGCTATGCTTATTTTTTTTTATTTTAGAGTCTAGTTCCACATACCCTCATCCAATAAAGACAGTCCTCCCTCCTCCTCTCACTACAGTAAAGTCATGTCCCTGTAATGGGACCAGAATATTGAGAGTCAAGGAATAAAGGGGATTTACAAGTGATACAGACGCTGCCCATGTAACTCTCACAGGATGGGCATTCATTTCTATACATCTCTAATAAAAAATGCTAGCAACCATAGAGTTCTCAGATGTGCGCTCCCTCCCTCTCTCTGTGTTTGTGCTTTTGAAATTCTGATATTCTGGCCGAGGCTATAGCAGATGTCTCTTTGTTATTTGCTAACATGACATGCACAAAACAGTCTGTGGGGCCTGACTCCCATCAATAGGGTCTTGTTAAGGCCGATGTGGGAGATCTGTCCCAGCTTGAGCCCCCAACTCCCTGTAGACGCTTAATGGTATCAGTTTGCAAATGTGTAAATGGGGATCCATTGATAATACGTATCTGAAGTCTCTGGAGGAAAAGCCACATTCCTTGTTTCTCAAATTTGCTGCCCACAGAGACTGTTCTGTGGATGTTTCAGATAAGAGAAAGATCCACCGCTTAAGAGTGCATTCCTTTGCTTAGTGGGTGAGGTATTTTTAGACCCCTTATGTTTTCTTTCTTTCCCCTGCGTTTCGATCAAACTCTGAACCTCTGGGCATGCCAGCAAGTGCTCTCTATCACTAATCAAACCCCTCAACTCCTAGATCTTTATTTTCAAAATATCTTTATGTATAACTTTAGTATAGTTTCCTATGTGACTGCCTCTTGACATGTTTAAGTACTTCCCAGAACATAAGTACACAAAACAGATTCTCAAAATGCAATGTTGAAGATGAACCATATTAGCAAATTCCCTACTTCTGCATATATTACTCTTTCTTTTACCTAAGCCATACCAGTAAAACTGATCAAACTGAACAAATGTGATAGCCATTAACCGTTTGCATCTCTTTCCACAGGCCAGGAGGAGTTGGGGAAAATACAATCGCATTGTGGGGCTTAGGGATGAGAGAAAGGAACTATGAGACAATGTCACAAAGGAACAAGAACCCCCAGGCTCACTTCTACCCCTCCCTCCATAGCCTGGCCTTCTGCTTCCCTGAGTTACTCTCTCAGTCAGGTTCTTTCCTTGAGAGGCCCAACTCTTCCCCATAGGATAATCTGTCAGTAGGCAATGTCCTCCCCGGCATACTGATGGAAAGAACCTACCAGAAGGGGAGGAAATCACAGCCTGGAGACTAGTGGAAAAACATTTGATTAGAAAGAAATGGAATCACAGCCCACTCTTCTATAAATGCATCACACAAATAACGTGAAATTTCCACACATTTGTCTCACTTCAGCACCACAGTCACGACGAAGGAATTACTGGTGTAAATAGTTGAGTCCTGGACAGCACTCTGTTCAACTGAGTGTGTTTAGAGAGAGATTGGGGGACGGACAGTCCAGGTACATATTTATATATATTTGAGACATGTCCGTAATCAAACGTTACTGTTTATCTGAAATTCAAATTTATCCAGAAATTCCGTATTTTTAATTTGCCTAATCTGACACCTGTAAGCCAGAAGCCATTCGATTTGGAATTTACAAGATCACTGTGACCTTTGAAACATCAGGTATTAATCGAGTAGCAAGGAAGCTAAATCTGATTAGAAGAAAGGAGAGATAAGGATGTGCTACTCTTTTCTGGAAATTGGATAGTGAATAGAGAAGGAGACAGAGAGACAGAGAAACGTGTTCCTCTTCAAATTGGGGTGCTTCTGTAACTGCCAGAATATGGCTAAATAAACCAAGTAATGCATTTGTCTAAGATTAGATGCCATTACTTCACTAGACTGGAGATTCGTCGAGAAATTTATCCTTGCTATTTTGACTTTAAAAATAATTAGCCCAAATGCATTGAACCACTTCTGATTCTTGTGCTTGAAGAAATGTCTGAGTAGTGGAGTCGATCTAGTTTTCCTTCTTTAACAACCAAATAGAGAATCAAATAGAGAATCATCTGTTTACCTGAGTAAAAACTGTGAAGAGGTAACAGGCAATACCAAAAGAAACTGAAAAGTTAATCGTATGAAAGCGAAGCTTGAAACGAATCAAAGAAACCCTTTGTATCTAGAGCAAATTACACTCATTAAATACAGACAAGAGAGTGTCAATGACTCGGCAAACAAAATAATTATTTAGCCAAAAGACAAATCTGAATGACTTCTAACATGTACAGAAGTTCAATTCTTTTGTAACCAAGGAAAGGTAACATAAAAGACAGCTACCTTCTTCTCATGGCCACTGAGCTCACTAAAATTTGAAAGTCTAACTATCCCAAAGCTGCAGGAAGATATAAAACAACGAGAACTATGGCACACCATCAGTGGGTGTGGACATTCGGTTCTCTGAGTTGGAAAAGCAATTTGGCGTTGTCTAGTAAAGTAACAGAAATGCATATTGCCATAGCTAGCAGTTTCATTTTTTTATACTCTGCAGAGCAAAATTCTTGTTTGTAACACTCGGGAGACTTAGTCTAGAATGCCCCCTCCCCCAAAGGCCTAGAAACAGCCTGGCTATCAGTCAAAGGGAAGTAAACAGATAGGCGGGCTCGCTTGTGGTATATTTACACAATCAAGAAAGTTGGCCTTCTTATCTGCGTGTTCCACTTCCAAAGGAGTCAACAAATTGAGAATGGAAAATATTGGGGGGTTGGGGGGTATCTGTAGTGAACATGTCCAGACTTTCCCCCTTAACACAATACAGGGGACAACTATATAGTGTTTGCATATTAGGTATGTAATTATTCTAGAGACGTCTTAAAGATGCAATATGTAAATGCCTCATTATTTTATATACAGTTACTTGAGCATTTTGAGCATTTTGGTGTCCTCGGGGATCCTGAGCCTCTCTTCTACATATAAGGAAGGACTTTTCTTAAGCGACATTTAGTCGGCTACATGCATATGAATGAATCTCACAAAGAAAATTTTGAACTAATGCAAATTGAAGAAAAAAAAAGCATGGAGCACACACTTCCATTTGTAAGTTTGGAAATACCTAAAAACAAAACGATTTTGTGAGGGAGTGTGTAAATGCTCTTGTGTGAGTTTGTGAAATACCTCACACAAAAACATAGGCGTTACTTCCAAAATGAAGGGATTAGAGACGTTTTCTTACACGTTGTGATTGTAAGGATTCAGGCATTATGCTGACCTGTCCCGTCACCGGGCAGAATGCACTCGGGCAGTAAGTATTCTGGTCAGCATGCAGGTGCAAAGAAAGCTCTCCCTTCTGCCCCTTATGCTCCCAACCCCCACCTCGCTCCCCCACCCCCACCTTCTGCTGTTCCCCTGGGGCAGACAGGACTTTTCCTGTCTCCCTCTTCTCTTCTGTCCTCTCGGTCTCTGTGTCTCTTTACCTCCTTTCTCTCCCCCACCCCTTCCCTTTTTGTTTTTTTGTTTTTTGTTTTTTGGTTTTTGGTTTTTGGTTTTTTGGTTTTTCAAGACAGGGTTTCTCTGTATTATTTTGGAGGCTGCTGATCCTGGAACTCACTCTGTAGACCAGGCTGGCCTCGAACTCACAGAGATTTGCCTGACTCTGCCTCCCGAGTGCTGGGATTAAAGGCGTGCGCCACTGACGCTCGGCCCACCCCTTCCCTTTCTAAGAAAATTTCTCACTTAAGCTCTGTCCGCCTGGCGTGTTTGTCCCGGTCATCCTCGCATGCAATGGGATCCCCCAAGGTTCACCACTCACTTTATCATAACAGTGGTATTGTTATTTATACTTCAATATTTTATTTGAATGAGCTATTTCATTACTTTTAGAAGCTGATGAAGAAATGTGCGCACTTTTATTATCAAATAACTTCTGCAGAAACAGAGTCTACTTTGGATACATACTTTAAAATGTGTATCATGAACTATCTAGCTCTCTCCTACCAACACGTGTTTGCATCAACCAAGCATGGGTTTAGCATTCCTAAGCAGAGCATGCGCAGCAGCGCCCCGAGGTTGCATCAGCGCTAATCACTGGTCTTACAGCCTGGCTTTGTGTTTAAGATTGAGCCTTTTAGAAACCACCCCACCCAAAATGTTACACAGACTCTCCAAAACATGTTTTTCAAGTGCAATGAGAGCCAAAAATGATTTGGCACGAGAACGTCAAAATATTCTGTGCTTTTAAAGACACAAGCACAGAATTGTGATGGGCCTTCTTAGAATTAGGATGTTTATGCAAGCAGCATGAAGAAGTGGTCAAACTGGACTTTTCCAGCCTTATTTCATGCCAAGTCAAGGCCAAACATGGAGATTCTGAATCTTTCTTAAAAAAAAATCCATCGAAATTTTAAAGTGTGTGTGTTGTGTGTGTGTGTGTGTGTGTGTGTGTGTGTGTGTGTGTTCTATACAATGCACATGTGGAGATCAGGAACAACTCATTGGAATTCGTTGTTTCCTTCCACCTTGTAGGACCCTGGATTAGAACTCAGGCTGTCAGGCTTGGCAGCAAGCACCTTTACCTGCTCAGCCATCTTACCATCCTAAAGAGAGATAATGGGGCTCTGGTGGGTACCTTTCCCACTGCTCTGCCCTGAATGATGCCTCAATGCTTCCTTCTATTGTGACACTTAGCTATTTTCATCACCAGATGTTCCAGTGTGTATAGCATTGACAGCTATGGTCAAGATTTGCTGATTTGCCCGACATCATGATGCACACCTTTTGTAATCCCAGTGCTCAGAGGTGGGCTATACAGTAAGACTCTGTGGGGGAAAAAAATCCTCACAAACAAAAACAAACCCTGACAACTGTCAGGGAGCCAGCTTGTGTCTCATTTGTTGATTGCCTATATTAGAGAAAAGATAATTAGTTCCGTTTTGTAGGAGATAAAGAATGCCTCTTTGTTTTCTGAGATATATAGCTTCAGGGACTTAATTTTTTTTCTATCAGTGCTTGATATATAGTCTCATGGGCAAACTGTAACTGAGTTCTCAGTGAGAACCATCAGCAGGCCTAGACACCTGGCCTACTGATCACTGCCATTCTCTTCCTTGTCCCAGAGCTATGAAAGGGAGAAAAGACCTCCCACAGTATGAAGATAAAGAACTAGAAATGGCCCTTAACTACCAGTGTGCAGTCGTGTTAATGCTGTTTTCTTCAGAGGATAATCAACATCTCCTAACCCCAGCACCTACAGCAGACTCTCCTGTGTCAGGCAGAGGGTCTTGTTATGACCTGCTTTGCTAGAACTAGTTTCTGTGTTCTACGAACTGAGGCGTCTGAGCTCAAGGACAACTGGACACACCTATGCTGTTGCCACACCTAGTATTGGTTCAAATCTGGGATTGTAACTGTATCTTGGCCTGGTAAAGTCACTGAACTCTAACCTTTAAATACATAGGCTACAACAAATGCCTGTAGGACTGCTGTGAGGACAGAGCTTGGGGGAGGGGGCAGAAGCTGGGAGATGGCTCAATTGATAGAGTGCCTACCACGTATGCCTGAGGACCAGAGATCCGATTCCCAGAACCTAAGTGAAAAGCAAGGCAGGTGTGGCAGTTCTGGAGGCCGAGATAAGGCAAGATAAGGAGGCCAGCTGGCTAGCTAGACTAGTTGAATCAGTGAGCTCTGAGTTCAATTCACAGGCCCTGCCTCAATTACTAAAGGAGGCAGTGACCAAAGGTATCCAACATCAACTTCAGGCTTCTACACACATCTACCCACACTAGTGTGTCCACACACATGTAAACACACATACAAGTGCTCGCACCACATATACATACACATGATAAAAGGAGGGCTGGGAAAATATCTCAGTAAAGTGTTTGCTGTACGAGCATGATGATGTCAGTTCAATTCCCAGAATCCACATGAAAAAGTTAAGCATGATGGTATGCTTGTAATCCCTGACCTGGGAAGACACAGAAAGAAAGAGCCCTGGAGCTCACTGGCCAACTGCCTAGCCAAATCAGCGAGTTCCAAGGCAGTGAGAGATCCTGTCTCAAAAAGCAGAATGGATAACGTCTTAAAGTATTACACCTAAAGTTATCATCTGGCCTCCACATACATGCAATCACAGATACACATGTTCACATATACACACTACAATAGAGAATAATTAAGGCAGTTTCTATGTGAAAACTCTTTCTTAGTCGAATGCTAAAGAAGACATTTTTTTTTATCAGACAATAGATCCACCATTTACACAATATAAATGTAGTATCAAGAGTGAAAAGACTTTGTTCGTCTTTTGATATGGTCATGGAGATCACTGGCTGGTGGAAATGAAACCCAAGCCCTCCCTTTTCCAATTACTCTATTAGTTAAATGGGAACAATAAGCCCATTCAACTCCTAGAGATGCTGAAAGAACTCAAGAGCCAATGTTTAGGAAGCACTGGAGTCCCTCAAATGAGAGGCGCTGTGTAAACACAGCCCTGCAGTGTTCTAGCCAACCATATCTATACTCGGCTGCTGCAAAACACCACCTCCTATTCCAGTGAGAAGCTGTTTCTAGTACTATACTTGTTGTACTAGCTTACTCAGAGAAATAAAATGACATAGACGCATGAATAAAGTTTATATTTGACTTGGGGTATACAATACCCAGTTCAATTTTTCCTCCATAGAGTGTCTACATATATATATGTAAGTGTGTGTGTGTATTATACATATACATACACACACATATATATATACTTCCTCCATAGAGTGTCTATATACATACATGAATACACGCATACATATGTGTATGCAAATATCTCACCACTGAGCTATTCCTCCAACCCAAAATACATGTTTGAGACAGGGTCTCACTATGTAACCCTAGCTGGTCTAGAAACACTCTATGCAGACCGGGCTGGCCTCAAACTCATAGAGCTCTGCCTCCTCTACTTCCCAAGTGCCAGGATTAAAGATCTGCATCACCGCACCCAGCTAATGAATATTATTTTTAACATCAAAAGCTTACATTTAACTAGTGTCCTATTTTCAGTGTTCCTTACTGCAGTGTTGTGGGCCATATCCAACATCAGTCAAGAATATTTTAGAAAGCGCACGGTTCTTAGTCGAGTGAGAAAAAAAATTTAATGAATAAAGTGTGGCTTAAGTCCATGAAGACACGGGAAAGCTGTGTGTTGATAAAGGTAAAGATGTTTGTGCAGAATAAGGAAAGCAAAGCTCATACCGGTCCACTGTAAGACGGGAGGAGATAAAGAGGCTCATGGCTGGTTCCAGATTCCTTCCCCACAGCTGTGTTTTGAGTTGCACCATGGATGTGATGTCATATCATCTGATTACATGGTCCTATGGTCCTCTCCACCCTCAGGAATTCCTGACAGTTCCTGTATCTCATAGGATGTGACCATTACCCTACAGGGTGCATTCCATGCTTAGGTTCAAATACTTTGTAAAGGATTCTCATCCAACAAAATTGTACGGATAGCAAATATGGCTTCACCAACAGTAAAAAAACAAAAACAAACACAAAAAACTTTACAGAGAATGTATGTTTGGAATGGACTTTGAAGATCAGTTGGAATCTTCTAAAGGAGACATAATAGGAGAGAAAAACATCAGAGAGGAATATAGAATGGTTGTGTTTTGTTTAGTCTTTACTGTCAATTTGGAGGATTATAAATCAGATCTAAAGGGCAGGGGAGATACTCATACTGAAGTGGAAGAGAAAGGATGGGAACGGGGAGGCTCAGTCCGAATGAGCTCTGAAAGTCACACAGCAAAGTGTAAGAACTTCATTCTACAACTTGTGCAGTCACAAAATGTCTGAGCAGGAAAACAGCCTAATGAGAGCCATGCTTGAGGCAAATAATTTGTCCTCCATTGTGCAGAAGGATTGCAGATGGAAGGAGTCACCAGAGAGCCGACCTAAATGAAACTTTTGCAGTGTTCTAAGCAAGAAATCATCGAATCCAGCATGGAAGCTCAAGCTAGTCCACACTTAAAATCCCAGCAGTAGACTAAGTTTGGGGAATCTCAAGCCCCAGGCTAACCTGGGAGGACTCAGCGAGGCTCTGTCTCAAAAACAGAGAAACAAATTATGAAGACCTAAGTCTGCGTGGTAGCAGAAGGCATGGGAAGAAAATGCACTGGGTGTAGTCCCCAGGGACCGTCCTCTGAGAGTTAAGTGTTGGCGCAGGGTTGACTGAGGAGCACTGTCAGAACCTCTTTCAGATAGTGCAGAAGTTGGGGGCTAGGAGACAGAGATGTTAGGACAGAACCAATCCCATGAGGGATTGAGAAGGTGGGATGGTCCCTTACTGGAAAAAAGGACAATAGTTTGCAGAAGTGAAATTGCAAAGCTCCAAAGAGAAAGGTCAGCCACAGCTAGGGTTTAAGAACACCCAGGAAATGCCTTAGAACAAACTGGAATATCTGGTTTGGAGACAAGGGGGACAGCTTCAACTGGGACATGTTTATGCCTTCCTTGTTTAGGTAATGCCACCACCAAGACTATGCCTACACCTATAGTTAAGCCTACGGTACATCTTACTTTTGGTCACTCAAGTCCTTTAAGGAAAGAAGGAAGATAAAAGTAGCCTGGGACCCTGTTGACAAGGAGGAGAGCACATGTCTGTGCCAAAGGTCAGAAAACAAGTCCCAAGCAATAAGACACAAAGACTGGGAAACAAGACTTTAAGCATTCAATTTGTAGACATATGATGGGATTCCTGGGAGACCTTAGTCATTCGGTAATAAGATGAGAGAATAAAGTAATTGAGCAAGGGCCAGTGAGATGGCTCAGTAAGAAAAGGTGCTTGCCACAAAGTCAGACAACCTCAGTTCGATTCCTCAGTATCCACTTAGTTGGAAGGAGAAAACTGACTTGCACAAATTGTTCTGTGACCTTCCCAACCACTGTAAGGCACATGAACAGGCACACATATGCACGTGTGTGCACACACAAACTAAATAAATAGGTTAATTTACTAAATGTAATTAAAATGAGAAAGATATAAAAGGTATAAAATTAACATGTAAAATTAACAGCCTTCAAACATTTAGACCCAAGTCAATTGAAAGATGTAATCTCTTTACAAGGTCCACAGAAACATTTCAAAAAAATAAGAATAAGCTTAACAAGGAAAATACTCTCTGGGAGTTCAAGGCCAGCCTGGTATACAAAGCCACACACAGAAAACCGGTCTCAAAAAGCAAAACAACAACAAAACAAAACAAAACCCATTTTTTAAGACGGGCAGTGGTGACGCACGCCTTTAATCCCAGCACTAAGGAGACAGAGGCAGGAGGATCTCTGTGAGTTCAAGACCAGCTTGGTCTACAAGAGCTAGTTCCAGGACAGCCTCCAAAGACACAGAGAAACCCTGTCTCAAGCCCCCCCCTCAAAAAAAAACAACACACAAGTAAAATACAAAACTTAGTTGAAAACTGTAACACTCTTAAATACTCCAGAAAAGACCAAAACTGACTTCCTAGAATCAGAGCCCCGCTTCCTCTTGGCAAGGATGACTCTGTATTACAAAGATATCAATTCTGTCCCTTCTAGTAAATATATAAATGTTATGTAATCCCAATAAACCTCTGTGGGAGGTAGTCAAGTAGATCCTAAAATTCATATGAAAAGCAAACATGCAAGAATAACTAGCAAGATCCTGGAGACAGGGCATCCACCAGATATGAAATCACACCGAGACATCTACAGTTTGTAAAATGTGGTACTTGAATACAGAGAAGGAAACAAAGCAGAATGTCAAAAGAGTTGGTGATATTGATGTCGCCAACGAAATTGATAAGGAAAAGAACAGTTTCTGATTAAATGGCATGGGGCAATATAACTTTGTGTTCAAGAAAGATATGGACCCATACATCAGAATAAAATTTAAATATGTTAGTGTTGGTGGTTTTGTTTGTTTTGATATCAGAGTCTTACTATCTTACTCTGGTTATAGCCCAGGCTGACCCGAAACTCCATTTTGAAGCCCAAGTTAGCCTTGAACTTGCAGTGATTCTGATTCCTCTACAGGAATTCCAGGAATGAGCCAGGACATCTGGCTAACATAATATACTCGACAGAGGGGGGTTTTACAAAACACCCTGCCCAGTGGAGAGCACATGCTAAACTCCATCTGCTAATAATTTCAGTGTCACAACTAGGAAGAACTGGGCCTTATTCATGTCAGAATAGACTGTCATGATGCAATAGTCACCTGCCTGTTCAGGGTACTGTACATTCTCCAGCAGGATAGTGTGGAATTACAAACTCAGGCCTAGGCAGAGCTTAGCTCTCATCCCAGCAAAAAGAAAGAACCAAAAAAGGAAAAGAAGGGAGGGAAAAAAAAGACATGAGGAGACATTATACATGAGCCTTCATTCAATTTTTTAAAAATAGTTTTAAAAGACATTACTGGGACAAGAAGCAATTTAAATATAGATTAATTATTAACTATTATTACTTTATGTTAAAGTTATGCCCTGTGGTAACAGTTTTGGGATCATAGAGGAAAGTGTTCTTGCTCTTAGGAAGCATGAAGGGGGATTTAAAAATAAACATCAAGATGTCTGCAACTTACTCTGGGGTCTATGTATGTCATATGAGCATAAGTATAAACACATGCAGAGGGAAGAGAAAGCAAGTACAGAAAAGATAAACACCTATGGAATAGAACAGTAGAAGAATTTGCTATTAAAATTTTCTATAGGTTTCAATTGTTTAATTTAAAATAAAAATGGTGGTGGTGGAGGGTGGAGTTTGAATCTATGAGCTGATACAAAACAAACAAATTACTTAAAAACTGGATCAAGCATTTGTTCCACTTTCCCTAATGGAACTATGATTTGGGGCTACCAAATAGTTAAACAGAAAACTTGTCCTGATAGGAACCCTTCTGTATAATAAGTGAAGTAATGCGATGTATGACCCCTAATGAGTTAACAGATTAGCCAGAACCCTCAATGGCTGCCAACATCCTGCAAAGAGAAACATCAGAGCATGTGCACCTCCAGATGGAAGTTGATAATACCCCCCACGAAGGCACCTTGCCAAATATAAATAAATAAACAGTATGACTGGGCTAAACATCACCCTGGGGATGCACTCCTTCAAACCTGGAAAGATATTCCGGAAGCCCTGCACAACAAAGAGCCTTGTCTGTCTGAGGAAGAAAGAGAACCCATAGCTTAAGAGGAACTAGAAAGATAGTCTGTGACAACGTGTGGACCTCATTTATAATTCTAATTCGATAACCCTAATTCAAAAAGTGTGGGAGAAGCAAGTGGAAAATGTAAACATGCCTGTGATTAGGAATTACATTGATTGTCATCTTTGGATATGATCATGATATTTGGTTTTCTCATGTATATTTGTTGTACATGACACTGTTAAATGCACAGCCCACATTCACGTAAACACGCATATTCATGCATACCACATATACGATGCAAGAAAAAAAAAGTTCTTTAATACCAGAATCCACTTAGATGAATGAGGTAGAAAGATCGTGAGTTTGAGAGTGGTCTGAATTACACAGCCAGACCCTCTTCTAAATTGGGGTGGGGGGGTCCTTCCTTTTAGGTATATAACCTAAAATATTTGTAGATAAGCTAGTATGATTGAGGGATACTAAAATAATAAAGGAGGAGGTTTAGAGTTGGTGATTGTTGAAAGCTACATAGACTTCATTACATGAATATTAACTTTGAAGGAAAAGGAAATAGGGGCTTTGCCCTTTCCCCTGAATTACTGAGATCCTCCTGTTAAAGCCAATCGCTACATCATCCCATTTAGTCCCATCATGTCACACCATCACACAATGGGTAGTTCCAAGACTAAGCATCATCCCCTAGTATCAGACCTCCTGGGTTCAAATCTGTCCTGCCACTGAGTAATGAGCCTTATCTCTAAATGGGGATGACAATAATATTCTAAATTTCACGGCACTGTAGTGAAGGTTAAACAATAAAGTATTTAAGTTCATTGCTCATACTGAAAAATATATTTATTAGTACTTGTTATGAACATATGGGGCAAGGATATGACATAAGGTTGGCCTGACCTGGAACTCATTATCTTGAAGTATGTAGCCTGGAGACCTCTGGCTGTATATATACATATGCATAAGATTTTTAAGTACCCTCTGACAAACCTATGTCACCATCCCCCAATGTGGTATTTATTAAATTTTAAGTACCAACAACAAGGTGTTTTTTGTTTTTTTTGTTTTTTTTGTTTTTTTTTTTTTTTGGTTTTTCGAGACAGGGTTTCTCTGTATTGTTTTGGAGGCTGTCCTGGAACTCACTCTGTAGACCAGGCTGGCCTCGAACTCACAGAGATCCACCTGCCTCTGCCTCCCGAGTGCTGGGATTAAAGGCGTGCGCCACCAACGCCCGGCTCCAACAACAAGGTTTAAGACATGCCAATAAGGAGATTTGAATGTTAATATATTCTTATGAATAATGTAGACAAGTGCCCAGTCATTTATTCACTCAATACATAATTACTAAGCTCAGCTCTGCAATAGATGCTAAGGATTTGATAGTCACAGCCCTGTCTTTGCAAGTTCTCTCATCAGGACTCATGCTAGGGGGTCCTCTACAAGGTCAGCTGAGGGGCAGAAGCATCACATAGAGCTGGATGGGAATGAAAAAGACCTGCTCTCTGAAGTGAAATCTCCCCAGCAGTAGCTTCTCAAGCAGTCTGGCCAAGGTCCAGCCAACTCAGACACACTGCTGGAAAACACCCACTTTAGTAGGTCCACATCAACAGTCGGCTCCCAACCACACTAACTAAAGACATTGGTCAAATGTGCAGAAGCCCAGGTATTTTGTGGAGTTCAGGACATTTGTGGCAGAAGTCACCTAAGAAGTTGAGAGATAGCTGGGCTTGGTGACGCACACACCTTTAATCCCAGCACTCAGGAGGCAGAGGCAGGCAGATCTCTGTGAGTTCGAGGCCAGCCTGGTCTACAGAGCGAATTCCAGGACAGCCTCCAAAACAATACAAAGAAACCCTGTCTCGAAAAACCAAAAAAAAAAAAAAAAAGAAAAAGAAAAAAAAGTTGAGAGATGGGAAGAGTCTAAGCTCGGCAAGAGTTACAAGTAGAAGAAAAGATGTCTGGGCTTAGCCATGCCAGCAAGGTTGTAGTTCTGAGAAGCCTGTGAACTCAGCCAGCAGAAGGAAGGACCCTGATGGCATTTTCGAGGTCAAAGTCTAGAACAAGTTTTGAGACTGAGAATATGAAGGCCATGGAGTGTGGTCCTGTCCCATAGCTTTTGTCCGTGCATTCACTATGGCCCGTCCTCAACTGGTTTCCCAGAACCAGAGCCTGAGGAAAGAATTCGTGTGCACATGACCTATGAAGAAATTCTCCCAAGAGGAGTCAGGGAGTAGAGGAAAACAGACACCAGGAAAAGAAGAAGAAGGGCAACAAGGAAAAGGAGAGATCTTATTCAAAGTTTCCAAATAAGGTCAGAAGCTCTGCAAAGTTTCAGAGGCCCAGAGGGTGGCTTCATCCAGATCTTAGAGAATTTCTGGAGTGTGGACTCCGTCTCGGAGTTTGTCGTGACTCAAGCAAAGTGGAGGTGGTAAGGATCGCTCAACGACCTAGCCCAGAGGTGTTCTGGTGGGACATGAGCTCCAGGCATTTCCAGCCCTTCCATGTGTGGCTAAAGTCATCTCAGGACTGGTCTCTGAAGAGAGTCTCATATGTAGGCTTGCCAGAGATGACAGCACAGACGTAGTGGGGAAGGACACAGTCCAAAAAGGTTTCTGAAGAGCTTCAGGCAGAAAACCAGTCAGGTCCACCTTACACCTGAACTCTAAATTATGGGCTTAATTGTCAGTAAAGAATAAATTAATGGGATGTCAACTGGCTGGGACATTATGAATATGCTGCAGTCAGTAGAACAGTCACTTCTAACTTTCAGTCTAATAGAGCTAAGGGGCTGGTGTACTTGGGATTCTATAAGAACTGGCTTTGAAATTTCTAACAGTGAGCCAAGAGGTACAGAGACAAGTTATTAGCCATGCCAGATGCTGGGAATGGTCATGTAGATGCTCCACTATCCTCCGAGCTCCTGTGAGTTCAGGTCCACGGGTCTCCATACCACTGTTCTTTCTACCTCTCTCCAATATTCCTGACCAGCAAGAAAGCCTTAGGAACATATCCTTTGGGTGAAATGCCAGGAAGGTTATAAACCCTTAAACGTTTTCGTAGAATTAGCATGCAGTTTTCTAAATTAGATAGCAATGGGTTAGAAAAGGGGCATTTGCCTAATTCACTTATACTTCCTGTGTCTCTTGGACATCCGCACTCCATTTGGACCTAGTTATAGGCACTGACTGATCCCTGCCTTGTCCCCAGAAACTCAACTCTCTTATCATTCCTTCCAGACCCATGTCTTGAAGCAGGTTGCTATTCTCATGTGCCATTTTCTCATACTGAATCAGAGGTCCTCACATCAAAAACATGCACTGTTATATCAGAGGCAAAATAATGAGGGTGCACAGGCTTGTATATAATTGTTAAGTCATTAGTAGTGGGGAGGGTCTAACCCTGAAGAACCAGAGATAAAAGATTGATAGATCCAACTAGACCAAGGCATACATAGCTTAGGCAATAATTCCTCAGAAGTGCATTAGATTACAAGGGAGAGGGAGACTCCCTGTATCTGAAATGGCCAAAGCTGACAATGATACTTATGAAGACTCTAACACCACACTAGAGAGAGGAACTCAGAGATGTTACAATATATGAAAACATTCATCAAAAAACATTCCTTGGAGGGGGCCAGTGAGACGCATGAGTAAACAACACACAATAATTGCAGGGGAAAAAAAACCTTTTTTAAACAGTCCCTTGGTAGCCGGGTGGCAATGGCACATACCTACAATCCCAGCACTTGGGAGGCAGAGGCAGGTGAGTTAGAGACCAGCCTGGTCTACAGAGTGAGTTCTAGGACAGGCAGGGCTGTTACACAGAGAAACCCTGACTCAAAAAACAAAACAGCAGCAAGCAAAGAAGCAAAGAATCCTTTAGAACATTGTCATTTTTTCTTTTCATATAGCATCAGGAATGTACAATACTTTCTTTTATAAAAAAAAAAGAAAACCATTGTTTAGACACAGAGTTGATCCCTTACTTCAGCATAGAAGAGTGTGCATTGTTCCAATAGGACCTTACTTCACCAATGACTACAAACGACATTCTCTATCTTAATGCCGCCAGGTTCCAGGGCCATTCTCCCTGTGGTCAGCAACACTATTTCGAGAAAAGATTACAGTCATGGTCAAACATCTTCTAAAGGCTTACCCTCAAAGAGGCAAATTTGCTTTAGCTGTTTTTATAGCCATTGTTCAGACACATTTTCAATAAATCATTTACATCGGGTCTTTGACTTCAGATTGGTAAACAGTTTATTTAACGCAGCAGTATTATATATTACAGATCTCCTGAAGGATGTGTGTAATATTACCTAAGACATAGTCTAGTAGAATGAAAATTTAAAAAACAAAAAATTAAATTCCAGCCTAAATACTAAATTACAGGAAATGTAATGATTGGAAGACTGCTGATTTGGCCCACCTCTCCATGTGGTGGAAGGACCATATAATGGGACGCTAATAGATACCTTTGCACAAATCTACATCTTTGCCCTGATCTCTTCAAATTGGTCATGGCAGGAGTGTCTACACCTACCAGAAAATAGAATGTACTAACTAGAGGTTTTAAATCCAGAAAAATCAGTGGTTCAACAATTACTAGTACTCAGTCTTGGTCAATTCCCCAAAATTTCCATGGTAAGCATTACCCAACACAAGACAAACATGCCAGCTAGAAAGCTGAAGAAAGATGTGGCGGTTTGCACTAACTGCTATTAAAGTGTCTTCCTGTGAGGTGTTCATCTACCACCACTGAGAGAATCCCTCCCAGAACTACAGAGCCAGGGAAAGGGTCTTGAAGCATAATCTTCCATCACTGTTTTGGCTGGGTTGGTTCATCCTTTCAGGTCCTTCAAATCTTGTACAAATGGCATGAGAGAAGTCATCCTTAACATTTATCTATAATGACTCTCTTGACCATTATCTACCCTTTTCACTATTTTTCTTCAGAAAACTTATCACTGGTGACCATATAAACTCTGTGAAAAAAAAATCTTGTTTTGTTTGGTTCAATGTAGCATCCTAGCACTAAACATGGTGCATCATTAAAGACTATGAGGTGAGCGAATTAAATACCATATGCAATAACATGGCAGGTTATCCATACATTATTACTAGATAGCAAAAAATATTGCAGGAAGATAGATGGTTGGCACTCATTACTCATTGATTCCAAAATTACCAATCCACCTGCTCACTGATATGTATTTGTAGCCCCAAAACAATACTCATGTTGTTTTCTGAATCAGTCACAGAGATGAACGTTCCTAGCTGGGGCTGATGAGCATTAAGATCTCCTTATTTCAGTTCTCATACTGTAATCAAATGCTTTTCTGTCTCCTATACAGGCTCCTGTCCTGATATTTGATGTTGCTGCTCTCAATAACCCCAAATACAATGGAAAAGTCTTGTGCAGTGTTTTCTAATACAAGACATCTGCAATGTGCCTCCCAGAGAAAAAGTATGCACTGGGTAAACCTCATTCGACCATATAGTGTTATGGTTGACTTCAATGTAAGTGAGTTAACAATACATAGTGAATAGTGTGTCTTAGGCAGCGATACACAAAGAATAAGGTTATATGTTGGTTGATGTAAAGGATAGCCACCAGAGAACCAATTCAGAAAAATAAAATAAAATAGGAGGGCTGGAAGCAAACCAAACTGCCTATTTGTACTAAGGAGAAAATAACTGGGCTCAGAACAACGGTATTTGTTTTGGATTTGATTTTTTTTAGCATACTACATGTAAACAACTAGATCTTTAAAAAGTGGCCCACTCAACCTTCCCAGAAATATTGACCCTTTAATAAGAAATGGCTTTTATTCTCTTCCAAGAAGGAATATGTTGTCCGGTTAGTTTAATAGTCTTCATAAGCTATTCTTTATAAATTCTTTATATTATTTATAAAAGCAGGTGGTTTTTATATGCAGCACTGGGCATTAGTAAATACAAGAACTGTTGCTAATATAGTCCAGGTTTTAAAAACCTTAAGGCATGTTCAGGGAGATTGAAAAACAGGATATTACCAGTAAGTCGTGATATAATATGTGAGGGATAGACTGTTTACAGAGTTAAAAATCACGATTTCTTGTTTCTTGACCAGAAAGCCATGAAGTAAGAATTTGAGTGACTTTTCCCCTTTTCCTAGACAATAGCAGCAGTACAGATGAAGGCCAGCTGGACTGGGCAGGCAGCAAGAGTTGAACATTATCTCTACTTCCTTACCCGAACGCCAGCCCCATGAGTCCTTTCAAACAGGGGACTCCAATAGAACGTTATTCTCAAAGGGGATGCTGCCTGCAAACATGTGAACTAGGACTCCCGTGTAACCCAAACAGAAGAAAATCGAGGAGCTAAATGATCCATCTTGGGGTCTTCCTGGCCTCCCCCTCAGAACACCTGGAGGGCAGGTGTTCATGAGAGGTTGCTGCAGTGTGATGGTAGCCCTATAAAATGCTGTGTCAGTGTTTATGCTGACATAAACATGCCCAGCACACATCTCAATCATCAACCACAAGAAGCTGTAGCACGGGATCTGGATTAGGATTCTTCTTATTGGACTTTCTCCTCTAAAAGAACAAGAGACCATGTGTTTTACTGGCTGCTCTTGGGCATGAACCTGACCTTCGTTTCTTTCCCAAATACATTTTTGCTTCCTTAAATGAGGGAATTTCTCATTAAAAAAAAGTTACCAGGGCATTTATCAATCCTTCAGTAGGAGCATTTGTATTACCGGCTAAGAATAAAATTTAAGCAATCCAGGGGTTAAAAAAATCACATGCAAACTAATCTTACACCAAGCCTGCAGCCAATCTCATTGAATTTTAAGTAAGGTTGTTGAGTTCTTCCTTCTTCCCAGCTCAAATATATTTTACTAAGTGTAGAACTCATTTTTTCACTACATATTTAAAAAATCATTAATATTCATTATGGCTTACAGATGGACCAATGATGGCTTTTCCTGAGACTTCGTTCACCATAATTCTTAGTCTCTGAGAAGAAAAGGTGGGCCTGAATTAAACTCTGGCCTTGACCATTCTTAGGGCAGGTAAGTCCTAAGGTATCACTGATATTTAGTAAAATAAATACATTTTAGGAGCTCAGAGTTAACTTTCATTAATAAGTTTATAATGAATTTTCTTCCTAGGAGTGTTTGCCTGAGGAATTTGGAATCTGTTATTGGAATATAATAAATTCTAAGTTTTGAAAAGGCCACTTGGCTGAACATGGCCAATATTTTATAATTCGCCTATTGCAACTTCTTACGGTTTCTCGACTTATAAATGCATTTATTTTCCTCTATGAAAAAGATGCTCTAAGTTTCTGTGGAGTTTGGGGCAATTATTCATAACATTTCTCTTTGGCCAAGACTATATTGGCCATAGCATCTTTGTCCTCCTCCTTTTCCATTGGTACTAATGTCAGGTTGGTCTCTACATTGAGACCTTAGTTGGAACTACATCATGATCCTTCACAATGCACAGAAATGCATTTGGCCTCTGGGAAGTGTCATCTTCGTCAGAAGAGAATAAGCTGCGTCTTTGTTACGCCCTCTGGACAAACAGAAGCAGTCCTTTTGAACTCTTGGTGATAGCAGGAAGGCATTCTTACAGTCTTCTTACAGCAGAAGAGCAGAAGAGTTGTGAGGACCTTGGAATGATGATCTAAAACAACCTCCAAGAGTGGAAAAGGGGGGCGTGGTCCTCCATTAGTCTTGAGTCCCTAGGCCTCACACTGAAGTAGACATTTAACCCACAGAGAAAAGGACCTATAAAGAAACCACCATCCTGTGCTCTTGTGTGACTTTGTCTTGGTCCTACTTACAATGAACCCAGTCTGCAATGCTACATCCCTACCGGTGACTTCATCTCCCCTCCATGGAAAGTTAACACCTGATCTATGAAGTCATACTTTTTACCCCTTTTCTCATGGCTTTAGCTAGAAAATCTTCATCTAAAACTCTTACCATGTCAAAATAAAATTGATAGGAGCCCTTGACTCTGTTCATTCTCCGTGTTCATGTCTTCTCGTCAATATTTTTCATATCTGCCATTCGCCTTCACCCTAGCATTAGAATTTTTTTGTTTTGTTTTGTTTTTCAAGACAAGGTTTCTCTGTGACTTTCGAGAGTGTCCTGGAACTAACTCTTGTAGACCAGGCTGGTCTTGAACTCACAGACATCAGCCTGCCTCTGGCTCCCAAGTGCTGGGATTAAAGGCGTGCGCCACCACCGCCCAACTGTCTAGCGTTAGAATTTATGGCACACATGTACAGTTGTTCCTTAGTTCTCCACATCCTTTGTTGCCTTGATACCTGCCTTTCTCAGTGTTATCTCAAGCCGTCAGTGCTGCCCTCTTTCTTCTCTGGCCCTAGAACCTTGTCAATTCTTTCTCAATATGTTTCTCAAAACTGATATCCCACATAAGCCCTTTTTATTATGTATCTTTATAAGTAATTCTTAATTCCCCTGCCCTTAGCCCTTCCATCCCACCATGCAAGTCATTTTTCGTTTTTGACCTTCTGTCCAGCTTTCTCCAGACATCTCCACATGTAGTCATTCTAGGTGCATGCCAATTTCTTTATCATTACTTTTGTTTTTGCCATGCATTATTTTGAATCTTAACCACATCTCTAATAGTTTGGTTATTCCCATTTTACAAGGGAAATGGAGAGTTAAAATGAGCCGCTTTTCTGGTGATGGCTACAGTGAGAATTCTCATCAGTTTGACTCCTAACCCGTGCTTCTCCTGACTGTGAAGGCCCTCTACAGCCCAGTGAGCTTCCTAAACTCTTCCAACCTTTGATTATTTTAATTGTATTTAATTTATTTTACTCATTTATTTTTGTTTTTTCCACACAGGGTTTCTCTGTATAGCCTTAACCATCCTTGGCTGCACTGGAACGCTCTCTGTAGACTATGCTGGCTTCAAACTCACAGAAATCCACCTACCTCAACCTCCTGAGTGCTGGGATCAAAGGTGTACACCACCACCACCTGGCTCCAAACTCTGATTTTAATACAACACGTAGTCCACCTGATCTACCACACTGCCACAGCCTTGTGCTCTGACAGATGCCACTTGAGATCACAGACTTAAGTCAGGAAAGCCAGCATGTCCTTACCCATCTCCACTTCCATTTTCTCATAACTACTAACAGCACTCATCTCAGAAAAGTGCTGGGAACAGGGTGATATTTCTTCCCACTGACTTAGTCTTCAACTATCATTTCCCTCTTGTTTCAGCTTAGGAGATGCAACACCAAGCCAACAATGACCTTTTAGTGATTAATTTCATCTCAACAGAATATTTTCTGTGGCCAAGTTGCCTAATTTCATTTGCCTATTCTCATGGATATATTGAGTTATATTGTCTTACTTTTGGATATTTATTACATCACCTTCTGCTATTCTTTCTTGTGTAAGTTTTCTCTTGTCAAAGCAATTACGAATTTCCATAGGAAACATTATTTCTCATCTGCCTTACTACCAGAATACATTACTGTGCTGAGCACAAAAATATTTGGCCTCCAAGCTGAGAACCTAAGACTTACATTTCACCAATTACTAGTTAACCATAATGTCAGTTACCTTGGTCAAATTCCTCTTCTACATGTTAGCCACCTCTAGTCAAGACCCTACTGCCTGCACCTGACCATTAAAAGAAGCTTAAGGAAACCCAGTGTTGCTGGAGCAAGAAAATCTGAGAGGACATCAAGGATTACTAAGCCCAAAAGGACAGAGCCAGTGATGAAGTATTTATATAATTATTCTTTATAAATAAAAAAACAGGAGTCAGATATTGGGGTAAGAATCTGAATGATCAGAGAAGCAGTGGAGAAGCTACCAGTGACCTCCTACCTCTCTTCCATCCTTCATCCAAAAGGGAGAAGATCCTCTCTCAGCCCTGCCTTACTACTTCCTGTCTACCTGTCCTCAGTCCTTCAAAAACTCTATGGTTAATTTTGGTCAGCTATTGACTACCTCTGCCCTCTGATTCAAAACAAATCATATTATCAGAATATCACATACGCAATAACACATAGATAGCCTTGTTTTCTGTGTCTTTTTCTGAAACAGAGTAGAAGAATGAGAACCTGCCTTCTGGATCTGAATTATGGAGATCTGAATCCTTGACTCCTATCTGTGGCTGAGAGCATAATACCCTTCTCTAATGACTTGCCTCCCTTACTTGTACAATGGGAATAATGATGATAATAATAATAATAGCTATTATTATTATAATAAGTAGTAGTAGCAGCAGTAGGTTGGTATCATTGGATCTGGTTCCCCCAGGAACAAGTTTGCGTAAGAAGATATATTCTCAGCAAAGGCACCAGAATTCAGTGAGAGAGGAAAGATGGAGAAGTAGGAAGCCTTTGCACACTGAAGACTCCAGCTGACCCCACAGTGCTCCAAGCTGGCATGGCCACGAGCAGATACAGGCCTGTCGATGGAGGCAGGCAATCTCTAGAAGGAGGTACAGCCTTGAACACACAGCTCCTTGCTGCCAAGAGCAGCTTTGGGGAAGAGACTTAACTATGAGTTCACAGCAAACAGCATTCCAATAAACAAGGGAATGGACACTTTCATCCTGTAAGAGGATGTCTATGTGGCTTATCTTGAATTAAAATATACAAGGTACAGTCTAAGCAATTCATATGAATTTGTTTACTTAGTCCTGAAATCAGCTGAATTGCTTAGACTGTACCTTGTATATTTTAATTCAAGACAAGTGTCAGCCATCATATGAGTTTCACTACCTAGAAGGTCTCTTTACTTTACCTGACAGCTTCCGGGCTATGATGTAAAACCCAGGCTGGCAGCATATCATTCTACTTCAGTATCTGACATAGCTAAACTCTGTGAATATGTATGTATTTACTAGGTTATTCATGTTTGCTTCTCTGCCAATTAAATAAATCCTTAGCATTGCTGTGGAACAATCCTTCTGTACACTGTGAAAATGTGTTGCTCTCACTGTAATAAAAAGCTGATTAGCCAATAGCTAGGCAAGATTTGGGGGCCAGAGAGCATACTACAAAGAAGAAGGGCAGAGTCAGGGGAGTTGCTAGCCAGCCACAGAGAGGAAACGGGAGGTGCAAGAGGAAGGAGAGGTAATGACATGTGGCAGAATGTAGATTAATATAATTGGGTTGATTTCAGTTGTAAGAGCTAGCTAGTAATAAGCCTGAGCTATTGACTGAGCATTTATAATTAATATTAAGCTTGTGTGTGGTTAGTTTGGGAACAGCTGGGGAACAGAACTGGTTGGTAGTCCAGACAGAAAACTCTGCCTACATAGCATGCTGTCTTTTCAAGGATTTATTGCCATAGTCTCTGTCACAGCTTTAAACAAATAAGAGAACAATGTCTTTCTGACTGAACATGGTCATCACTGAACACAGTTGCTGGTGGCTTACTAATACATGCCATTGTGAAGAAGATGAAAACTTTTTAAAAAGAGACCAAGCATAGACCAGTACTTAGATACCACCATGGCTAGAACCAGGGAAATCTCTGACTGCAGCATATCCTTCCCTTGGGTGTCTCTCTTCTCTTCATAATATTCAAAGCTCTAGCTGCCCAGGAACCAAAGCTAGGGGCCCCTGAAGCTGTTACTATAAGTGATCTGATTTACACATATAGAACCCCAGCTTATGTCTTCTTGCTTCCATCCAAAGAATATAAAATTTCACTTAGGATCAGTGAATCTAAGAGTTGTAATATGGTGAATATAGTTAATTAGAATGTATTATGTCCTTCAAAATCACTAAGGTTTTAAGTGTACTTACCATGAACAGTAAGTATCTAGTTAATGCGTAGTGTTCATTACACTGGCTTAGATATATATGGATATTTGAAAGCACATTACAGATGACAAATCTATACAATTTTGATCAATTAAAAACAAAATTAGAAAATTAATACTTTATTTCTCTCACCATACATACTACTTTTGCTCAAAATGTTGTTACACCATGAACAACAGTGTGTGAACTCATTTAATAGTGTTGATGAATAAATGCCATTTTCTAGCCTGAATTTTCTTTCTTTCTGACATTTTTGAAACAGGGTTTCTCTGTAGCAATGGCTACAGAGAACTTGCTCTGTAGACCATGCTGACCTTGAACTCAGAGCTCCCCCAACTCTGCCTGGAGTGTTGCGATTAAAGGTGTGTGACAGCATTATCCAGCCATATCCTGAATTTTCTTAATCAAAGCTCAATAGATATATAAACATTACTATATATGTTATATTAAGAAAACATTCTTATCCCCAATCTCTAGACCACTTCATTCTTCCTAATTTCTATATGCCTTTTACATCCTAAGGACATCAGAGACCAACCTCACAAGCCCTGTTCCTGTGCTAGTTACTAGAAATATAATGGTAAACCAAGATCATAAATTCTTTGTTCACATGTAACTTGCAATCTACCAAGAAAGATAATCCACATAAGAGAAATCTGTATTTCTGATAAGCGAAGGAGAAATAAAGGGCATATTGTATGGCTATTTTAGTGGCCACTGTTTCAAACTGTGTGGGCAGGAAATGAACAGGAGACTCTAGGAAAGGAAACATGTTCAAGCTGAGATCCAAAGGGAAGGAGGAGTTTGCCAACAAGATTTACGGAGAAAATGCAGGCACAGGGAAAACTACGTGGAAGTAGAGGGGATCTTCAGCATTGCCAGGGGCAGATGGACTGGGTCATTGCAGTTCCCAAGACTGGAATTCAGAGGTCAACTTAGCAGGACCCTTAACGTGAAGTTTTTGGGTGCTTGTTTGTTTGGTTCATTCTATAAATTGCTCATCTCAGAAGCATGAAGATAGGAGTTTAACTCCCAAGACCCACATAAAGATGTAGTATGTGGCCAGGCATTGGTGTCGCATGCCTTTATTCCCAGCACTTGGGAGGCAGGCGGATCTCTGTGAGGTCTCCAAAACAATACAGAGAAACCCTGTCTTGAAAAAACAAACAAACAAAAAAAGATGTAGTATGTGATAATATACACTTCTAATCTGTGGGGCTCACTGGCCAGCCCATCTAGCCTAATTATTGTTCCAGACCAATAAGAGACTTTTGATCAAAAGAACTGGACAGAATTTCTGAGGTGGACACTGGAGGAAGTTGTCTTCTGGCCTCGCTCCTTTGCATGTACACTTGCATCCACACATGTGTATGCACATACAGGCAAACAAACATGAATATATGCACACGCACTCATACACCCACACAGAGATGAAAATAACAGTAAAATACAGTTTTTTGCTTACCACTAAAATCTTATTTTACTTATTCTACTAAAGATCAACCACCATGATAGGTATTAAAAATCTAGAGTGAGCCAGACAATGCTAATTCTCCAGTAGATTTCGGTTCAGCAAGAGGGGAAGATGGTCAGACATTATGTGAAGGAGGGACAAGTGTTGGGAAGGAGCTAAGACCAAGAGATAAGACAACCGGAGAAGGTCATTAACTTCAAAGAAGGCCCCCTGCTGGAAGTAACCTCTAACTGGAGTTGGCTCTGGGGTCTGAAGGTCAAAAGAAGACAAAGAGAGGTCAGAACAGTTGAAGGGGGAGGATTATCCTCCTACAAATGTTGAGGAATCTGGAAGGTGGATATGACTCAGAAGAGGGGCCTTATAGGGGCCAGAGTATGAGGAAGACATTTGAATCAGACAGACAGCATGTGATGATTTAAGCCTTAAAGCATTTTTCTGGTGGAATTATATTTAAAATTAGATCAATATATCAAGAGCGGTTTTGCACTGCTTTCAAAGCAAATCCACGTTTTTCAGTATTTCTTCTTCTCCTCCCTCTTTTCCTTTCCCTCCTCCTCCTTCTTACACTTTTCATTTAGTGAAGAGATTTGAACCACTGACCTCACACACGCTAGGCAAGTACCCTTCCAGTGTTCTGCATCCTCAGCCCTTTCAGTATTGTTCTTTTACTTGACAATATTTTGCAACTCATTCTTTTTCTCTACTTGATAAAAATGGCTTCCTGTTTAACTTACCCCATGATCCCATTCCAATCAAACTTCACAAATTTAGCAGATCTCACTCTCCAAATCACCCCCATGGACCTTATCAGAGACACCCCAGACATTTTAAAATAATGCTGACACTAAAGATGGAAGCCCCACTATCTCAATGCTTCCTGGGTTTGGTGGCTTTGACAGTATGTGTTTCAGGATGTCCTTCTCGGAATTCCTTCTCTCTCTAGACATGTCGCTCAGTACCAGCTCCTCCTTAATGAGTTAAACTACTAAATAGTGAAAGCCCCCCCCCCGCTTGGGGAACTTGAATGATTTGACATAATCCTTCTCTGGGTTCCCACTAAAGACATGCCACCAGATCCACATAGCACCCCTTCAGCCCTAAGACTTTGTATTCAAATTCTGGTTCCCTCATGTAAATCCCATGTAAAAAGAGTAAGAAGCCTGAAGAGGAAGAGGTAGAACACCAGAGGGAGGTTCCAAGGGGTCAGAAAGGGATAAAAATCCTAGAGTTTATGGCAGAAAACAGTCTGACCAAGACTGCTAAGGACCTTACACACCTTCTCAAGTAGGTCACAAGGGTTTCTACCATCAGGAAGGTCTTAGTGGTTGTTTCATTACAACTCCGGTCATAATGCTCAAGCATTATGCATTGCATTTTTTTAGTAAGTAACTCAGTTCAGTTCCAAACACAGTTTCAAATACATTGATATATTCCACAAATACTACCCAGTGAACTTAAACCGAAAGCAAGTCATTCCCTTGAAGAATCAGAGATACCTCCACATTGGCTCATCAACATACAAAAAAAGACAGAGGGACACAGACACTGCTTCAATGCACACTCTGCATCTAAGGAAAGTGCTAGAAAAAAAAAGTCTAATGCATAATGTTACATAGCCAACCTAGTAGTAGCAAGCTCAGGTCCCATGCCTTACCCTGCGGATCAAACCTGCTTCCTCACTGTGTCATGGTGACATATTATGTAAAGACTCATCTTTACTCAAAAAGCAAAGAGAGGTCTGCTGAGTGTTTATTTTTGATAATGGGTGTCATTTCTTTTTTCTCTTAAAAACATGTAATAGAATAGGGTAAAAACCCTGTTAGTTTTGGAGCAATTTATTGCAGTGTGTTTTCTTATGTAAGGTATTAATAAGCTTCCTTCTGCTGATAGTAAGATGTGAAACACACCTGCATATGTACTGCAAACAGTACAGAAGTCATTGGCCTCCACTGGGGAGTTATCTAATATTTACTTGAAAAACAATTTTTATCTGGATTTGCGCTCTGGCTCATCCTTTCAATAGATCTAAGCAAGCAGGGAGGATTGGAGGCAGAAGTTATTGCACACACAGCAGATTCTCAGAACTGCATTTTCCTTGACTGTGATCTTCCAGCCCCTTTAAGACGTTCTTGGGGTCCCTGAACAGTATATGAGCTCTGCCACTGTTCACAACCGCACAGCGGTGACTCTCAAATAGAGTCACTCAGTGAAACTCAAGCATGACAATGGGAAATGGTGGATCCACTCTCCAGCTGGTGTTCTGAAATCCTTTTCCCAAGGCTGGCATCTTTCCCCCTCAATTCGCTAAATCCCTTCTATCGACTCTAAATACTTCAGGGTTCAACAGTTGCATGGTGAGCACTGACAAACACATGGTACTTTCTGCAGGGGGTATGTGCGTATAGAGAGCGGGGAGCTCAAAGATCTCTGCAACTCAGACAATACCCATTAAGTCTTGCTTCCCTATACCCACTAAGTGCCACAACAGTGATGGCCACTGTCTTGTCAAACAATGAGAAAGAACGGTAGTGGATGTTATGGAACTATTAAGTATAAAGGGCTACATAGGAAGCAAGACATGAAAACTCAATATTTATAAGTGAGAGAAAATGTTTGTAAGGACTAAAGTGATTTATCTAATATTAAGTCAACAAATAGTGCCCTTGTGTCTAGCTCCAGCCTCCCTCTGTCTGCGTTGTATTTCTTACAGTTTGAAGTGCAGGAGTACAGGGACCATACTTGAGTCATTTGTCACAACATAACCATCGTGTAGCATAATATCTGACACAGGGCAAAGAAAAGAAACAAAAGAAAACATTTAGTAGTTGAATCCCGACTCTAACTCAGATTTTGTCTTGTTTTGTTTGTTTTCTGTTTAGTTGATACAGCTAGAGAAGGGGTTGTGGTAGAAAAACCTAGACAAAGAGGCAGCAGCTGACTCATGGGGGTTGTGTTCTGATTTTGTACAGAAAGGATGAAGCTGGTCAGAAATACCAAAAACTTGAACTGAAAATAGCACCGAGGCCAAAATGTCTAGCCCCAGAGTGTGACTCTTTAAAGTCGATATGTCATTAAAAAGTTATGTTGGGGTGAGTATGACAGAGACACAGAGTTCCAGGACTGAGCAGCTAAAACACTCTCCTCCCTACCAAGACAGTAGCCCAGAATGTGGGCTGCAGGTACTTCCCAGCCATGACTATAAAGTTCTCACCCACATCCTCTTTCCTGGAGCTTTTGGCTCTGAAAGCCACTCACACAGTGAGGACTTTGAATCTAATCTCCTGGATTTTCTCAGCTGTCTTTCGGAGCCCAGTTTACAGCAAATCTCATTGCAGGATGTATTGAGAAGCAGTGAAGGGTAAAACAGTCTCATGGGCTTCCTCTAATGTCACATGCACTCTGCCAACTCTGGTCCTGGCACTACAGTCGCTCTGACACTGTGGATGTGCCACAATGTGTCCCATTGCTACCCTTTGTAGTGCTGAGACGTTAAACCCAGGACCCTGAGCAATCTCAGCAAGTGTCCCAGCACTGAGTACAAACCCAGACCTTAATTGTTTGAGGTAGGGTCTTACTTACCATGTAACAACTTTGACCTTGAACCCACTATGCTGCCCAGGCTGGCCTTGAACCCAAGAACCCCCTACCTCCATTTCTCCAATGCAGAGCCATATAAATCTTTTTATGACCCATAATAATCTCTTCTGTGCTTAGATGATTCATCCACTTAAATACTAGTCTACATCAAATGTCTGTCTTCTAGTTCAATATCTTCCCTGGCTTCTAGTCTAAGACGTGCCAATTGCAAGATTTAAAAGACTTATTAAAAGCAAAATTTCCTAACCTTGAGTGAACAGAAAACCCTCATTGTGTGTAGATTCAGTGTATTTAGATTTCACACCACACTGAAGTTGATTTGTTGTCCCCAAATCAGGGATCTTTGATGTTTAAGTCACTTACAGACATGCCCAGAGAGGTGAGAATGTCCAGTTGTCAGTTGGTAGCACATGTTCTTAGGAAGAAGAGCTAAGTATTATTCTTTAGGCAAAGCCACCAGCCTATGATTTCAAGATAACTTGTAAATGTCCCTACTTGATAAAACTTATTTAGAGATCAAAAATAAATAAATGCTTAGTTCTTTTGCAGTCATTGGTGAACACATAGAGAAAAGAGCATATCAGGCAAGTTTCTTTTGGGTGCAAGCCATAGTGCCACTGGCTGTAATGTCAGCACTCGGGACTTTTTTTTTTTTTTGGGTTTTCCAGACAGGATTTCTCTGTGGCTTTGGAGGCTGTCCTGGAACTAGCTCTTGTAGACCAGGCTAGTCTCGAACTCACAGATACCCTCCTGCCTCTGTCTCCCGAGTGCTGGGATTAAAGGTGTGCGTCACCACCACCCAGCTGGATTCTTTTTTTTAAATGTGCAATTGTGTTTTGTCTTTGTCTGCCTAAGGGTGTCAGATACCCTGGAACTGGAGTTACAGACAGTTGTGAGCTGTCATATGGGTGCTGGGAATTGAACCCCAGTCCTATGGAAGAGCAGCCAGTGCTCTTAAGCATTGAACCGTCTCTCTGGCCCAAAGACAGGATTTTATGTGCACCAATCAGCTGAGTGAAAATGCTGTGACCAGAGGTTCAAAGGAACCTACGCTGTATTTCCCCTAGGAACTGTTTCATATTTCCTAATTCAAAGGCAACTTTATAGAAATAACTACTATTATGAATCAACTGTAATTATTTTTGATTCTTGCTTAAATCCCTCCCAGGATCCTGGAGCTCAGGAAATGTCCCAGAAGGCTTCTTAGGCTTCTCATATCCTTTCCACACCCAATCTGTACTCAGCCTGAATGAAAAAAGACTCCCTCCTCTCATTCATCCCCTTGATCAGTTCTCAACCATTTTACACCAAAACAACCACCAGGAGTTCCCTACTGCCCTCCACATTTCTCTCTTAACCTAAGCTGGGGACTCTACCTTCTTCCCTTTCCCTGGATCATCTCACCATGTCGGAATCCACACCCAAGCTCCAAATTCACCAAGGGAGAGCTTGACAGTCCTGTGAGAGCAATTGAAGTTCTTGGCATTTGTCAAAGTTCCCTCCCCTACTCCTTCACAGACGCTCATCGCCTTGTCTACTATGTGTCTTCTTACGTTTCTAAGTGGGCGAATGCCTAGTCTATCTTCCCAAACAAGTGTAAACCCACACCACCAAAATGAAGCTTCCCGGATTAAGCACAAGAAGAGACAGGAGTTCCTTGTTCAGGGCTCCCACTGCCCCAGAGCATGCTTTTCTAGTCTCCCTGATCCTATTCAGGAGTAACTTTATATTTGCCCTTATCTCTACCTCACTAGACTAAGCTCCTTCAGGATAAAGGCCATGTTTTGTTCTCGCACGCTGTTTTCAGTACGGGTCAGAATATGTTATTCAATAAGTAGCAATGAAAAGGTGAATGAGTGAATGAATAAGTTTTATATCATTCCTTCAGACAACCTTCAGACTTATTCTCCGGAATGAAAAGAAGAGGACTGTTACCAACATAAGCTTTGTCACTAGACACTAACTGTCATAACAGCCAACTAGACAGTATTTTTGTAGACTTTTTGTCTCATTTTGCTCTGCTTTGAATTCTTTTTTATCTTATCTGTGTTTTGTTTATTTCGATTTTCCTTTTTCCGTGTGGTTGTTTCTTGAGTTTTTGCCTGTGTTGCTGTTTTGGTTTTGTGTTGGTTTCTTTGTTGTTGTCTGTCTGTTTTTAAGAGAGAGGGGGAGAAAGTTGGGTAAAGAGGGGAACAGGAAGAATCTGGGGGAGACTGGCAGACTGGAGGAACTCTAATCAAAATACAGTCTATGAAAATAATCCCAGCACTCCAGAGGCAGAGGCAGGCAGATCCCTGAGTTCCAGGAAAGCCTGGTCTACAGAGCAGGGGAGTTCCGGGACATCCAGGGCTCCATAGAGACACACTGTCTCAAAAAACTAACAGCAACAACAACAAAAATTTTTAATTGAAAACAAGCTTCTGTTTGTTGTGTTTGGCTTTTTGAGACAGGGGTTCTTTGTAAATCCTTGTTTTCCTGGAACTCGGTATGTAGACCAGACTGGTCTCCAACTCTGTGATCTGCCTGTCTCTGCCTCCTGAGTGCTAGGATTAAAGGCGTGTGCCACCACCAACCGGCTAAAAACAAGGTGTTTTGTTTTGTTTTTTCCCCCCGCCTATAAAAACAAGTTTAAAAAAAAAAGAACAGAGAAACATTTGTACTCCTGCCTAACCTTGGCTTTGTCAGAAGTGTCCATCCCCCCCCACCCCACCCCACCCCCACCCCCACCCCCACCCCAACCACTTCCTGGTTGCCAGCATGAGGAATTTATCTTTCTTTTGAGCATCCACCCATCCTCTAAGGTCATTCTGTGTTCCTTAAAGCACCTTCCCTTGCCCCCCACTGTCTCTGGCCTCTTGCTCTGTCTCCCAAGTGTTGAGAGCAGGTAACAGTTGCTCCCTGCACGCAGTAGAGATGCAAACAGACCCGCTGAGCAGGCCAATCACGGTGAAGTATGAGGTGGGTGTTATAATAGCACAGCAGCAGCAAAAACATAATGAGTAAGAGCTGTCCTCTGGAATCCAGATGTCCGGGATACAATCTTGACCTGGTCACTTTCTGTCTGGGAAACTGTAAGTCACTGAATGCCATCCCACATAAGCTTCCTTATCTGTGAAAGCAGACCCATAATGATACAGGCCTTAAAGGTCTTTGTCATAATTTTTTTAATAAGGGGCTAGGGAGATGGCTCAATTCATAAGATACTTGCTGCATAATCAAGACCTGAGTTTGGATTCCCAACACTCATATCAAAAGCCAGGCATGACAACATCCACCTAAGGTTCCAACAGTGGGGACACATAGCAGCATCCCGGAGCCCACTGGCCAGCCAGTCTCAGCAAGCTCTGCATTTAAGGGGAGACTCATCCTCTAAAGGTAAAGTGACAAACAGTTGAGAAAGATGCATGATGTCAACACCCCGCCTCCGCATGCTCATGAACACAAGCACACACGTGTGTACACAGAAACATGAGCAGACAGACATACAAAATGAATGTAAAAAGACAGGGTAAATTTGTTTCTACTAAAGTGCAGTGTGTATCCCACATTACTTTCCCAGCACAGTCATCCGGAAGGGGACTGGAAGCAAGCCCTTTATGTAAAACGGGATAGCATTTGCATATAACCTTCGTGGACACTCCCACACACTCTGAATCATCTAGTTGACTTACAGTACCTCATACAACATAAAGACTATGTAAATAGTTGCTACTCTACACTGTTCAGGGTTTGGTGACAAGAAAAACAGTCTGCGTATGTTCAGTACAGATACAATTTTCCTTTCAAATATTTCAACCTGAGATTGGTTGAATCCATGAATATGTAACCTGCATCCAAGAGGGCTATTTTCATATCTATGATATCAATAAGAAAATTAGCGCTGGAGAATAAAATCACTGTAGGTCACTGAATGATAGGTTTAGGGATACAGTTGAAATGGGGAAAAATAAAAATATTTCAAGAACTAGAATGACAGAAATGAACAAAGAGTAACAGGTAGGTGCTGAGAGCCAGAGAAAATGAAAGCCCAGTAGTAGTGGTGGCTGCAGCAGGCACGCCTTTATTCCCAGAACTCAGGAGGCAGAGGCAGGCGAATTTCTGAGTTTGAGGCCAGCCTGGTCTACAGAGTGAGTTCCAGGACAGCCAGAGTCTTTGGAGGGGCGGGGATGGAGGCCGGAGAATGGGGATGATGACAACTAGAACTGCATCTGGTCAGGGAGCAAAATACACTGAAGCTTCTAGAATATAAGGCTTGAGATGGAGAGACAAAAGCACAAACCAGAAGAGTGAGTTCTAGAACAGAAGCTAAGGGAACACCAGCTTAGCCAAGAGCTAGAGCTAAATAGGAGCCAAAAGGGACTGGAAGGATGTCAGGCATGTAACAACCTTTGTGGGGATTAGGGTCAGGATGAGGATGAGCTCCTCAAGGAAGATTCACCACGGGAAGCTGAGTCTGGAAAGGAAACTCTGACAAAGAAGTGTCCAGAATGAATGAACTATGAATACTTGACCTAGGAAAGTCGCCTCCTCCTACTTTCGCTTTTCCCATCTCTTTTCGCCTTATTTTCCCAGTATGCTTTGGGTGAAGACTGGGTGTGTGTCTAGTATGACCAGTATCAGAGCTGACATCTCCACCAGGCACAGGAAGGTCAGCGCTTAGACCCCACTAAGGTTTGGGAAATTCATGACGTTTTCATTTTAATTTCTCTTAAACAACAGGAGGCAGAAAAGATGATAAATGTGAATATAAGCACAAATCCAACCTAAATTATTTATATATATATGTATGTATAAATATGTTAAATATATGTATTATATTTTATGCTGGTGTGCCTGTAAGATATGTCTGCCAGTGTATTTGTGGAAGATGTGTCTCAAAAAGGCAAAAGCTAAGTAAATCCCTAACCAGATAAGACAAAAGCTAAGGCATGGAATCCAGCCAGCAAAGAGATAACCTTGGGAAGAAGCAGAGAAAGCCAGAACTCTATGACCCTTTCTAGGTTTGAGAAAGAAATGTGTTTTCTAAGGACAAAGAGGTTCCTGTTCCCTCACCCCATCCATGCAACAATGCAACTCATAAAATAGTCTGTGAGCATTCACATTAATTATACCTGGGGACCTTATGCAACACCAAAAACACAAATACGTTTTTTGTTTTTTTATTGTGTTGCTGTTATTATTACTGTTGTGCGTGTGTGCGCGTGTTGACGTGTGTGTTTGTATGTACACCAAGGAGTATATGTAAAAGTCAAAGAACAACTTTGAGGAGTGGACTCTATTTTTTTTTTTTTTTTTTTTTTACCTTTATGGCCCTTCCAGGGATGGAACTCAGGTCACCAGGTTTGCAAGACAAGTGTCTTTCCCAACTGAGTCATCTCACCAACCCCACCTGAATACTTCAGCATTCACATTTGTATCATTTGATCTCATTCTTCCTTGTTTTCAGTCTAGGGTCTGGCACGGGGATGGGGGGGTGGGGGTAGGGGGGTGGGGGATGGGGAGGAACTTTTCAATGGTTTAAAAACATACAGTGTCCATTTCCACTATGTTTTTAGCTCCAGGACCACAATTAGGAAAGAAAGGAACTCCCACACTGCATTCAATAAGCCATGCACCCCATCTTTATGAAATATTAAGATCAATCAAGGATAGGTCCCATCACTGAAGTCTTTCAAAATGAGTAAACGAGAAAAGGAGACAGCTCTTCCTCTTGCTTTTTCAATAAGCACAGTTCCTTGGGGTTTATAAATACACTGTATCAAATCCCTCTGCACACGAAATCTTGAGTTGCGCCCCCCCCCCCCTGCAGCCCTGCACCATGAGAGAATGAATAAATGAATATCTAGCAAGGCCCACACAATACCCACAAGATAATCGGCATTCTGAAAGTGTCTGAAGATATCATGTATGATAGACACCAGAGAGTGGCCCTGCACGTATTATTCCTGAATTACTGGTTTGAAGAAAGCACAGACAACACCAACAGATCACAGAAGGATGCAACAGATAAATTCACAAAACAGGGTCAGCATGATTAGTAAATGTCAGAAATGATACTCCTCTGTCCCTTTTGATGTATGCAAGACACCGTTGCTGGTTTCTTTGTTTTTAGTCCCGATATACCCTGGCTCCAGTTATTCGCTACAAATGGCCACACTGTTTACTGAAGGTTGTGTGTCTGTTGCTAAAGGAGGAAGGGACAGACACAATGTCCAATATCAGCAGCCCTGTCCCCAAGCCCTTTGCAGCTCCATCGTTCTAGGGAGTGAAGACTGCCAAGGAGGGATCTCCAGGTGGAGTTTCTGCCAGGCCACCTTGCAGAGCCCTGGCCATCAGAAGGGGACACTGAAGAAGCATCTCAATGACAGCCACGTGAAAATGACAGTTCAGACCCACAAACACCCAGCAAAACTATGAGAACAATTTTGTGGGCAAAATCTGCTTTAATAGGGAACGTTAAGTGTTGGGCATTGCAGCCTATTATGAATTGGTGGTAATTTTCTCCTGACAGTTTCTGAATTAAACTAGTTAGTACACAAAATAACAATAATAATAACAAGAATAATAATAACAAATGCCACAAAGCAGAAAGCAAACTTGGTGTCTGAAGGTTAATGATTGCTCATGAAAGCCATAGAAATAAATTATCTGCCTAGGGACACTGTCACATGATCAGCACAAAAGCTGTAACAGCCAAAAATGTTTATGTAGAGGGGGAAAAAAAAAAACACTGTCAGCGTCACCCTTCCCCCCACAGCTAAATTCGAGTCCCGAGCCAGCCAGCTGCTCCTGACTGCTTACATTAAACTAATTTGTGCTGCTACATTGCAGCTGCTTAATTTTTACTCTGAACTTTATCACCAATAAGTGTTACAATAACAAGCGATATGATGGTATCTCTGAAGAAATATCCATCAACCCTCAAACGAGGACAGTTTCACAAGCGCGGCTCACAGAAACACAAAACCAAAACGGTGGGGGAAAAGGAGAAGAAAGAAAGAAAGGAAGGAAGGAAGGAAAGAAGAAAATTACCCCGCACTGCCTCTTTAAAAGCGGGGGAGGGGCGAACTTTTAGTGGGGAAAGGCTTTAAAACACTGCTTTGTTCGGAAGGCCTTTCTGCAGTGATGAAGGGGCTGGCTGAAAAGGTTAGCTAGCAGGGGAAGAGTTAGCCAGTTAAGCCGTGCTTGTGCTGGGAGGGGGCGATTTGCAAGGTGAGAGCTTTAGAAGCGAGCAGGCAATTTCCTTCTAACAATGCGGTCTGCTCTCCCTGGCCCACTGTCCTCCAAACATCTTGCGACCCCAAACTGCAGCTCGGGCGGTAATTCCTGAATCGCTCCCAGCGTTATTCTTTGGCCAGCCCGCACTAGCGCTTAAAATATTAGCTGTGTCTCCCCACTCCCCCGCCCCGTGTTTTCCTGTTATTTTCCTAGTCCAGTGGAAATGCACAAACTCTTCTTTGCACAGAAAACAGACACTGACCTGAACTGTTTTAAATTCCTGCCAAATACACGGGCCTTGTTTTTGCTACATTTTTGGAACGTGGCTGAGAGCATATGTCAGACATTTATCTGTCCTAGGAACTACAATGAATACCTAACAACTTAAAAAATCAAATCAAGTAAAAGTTTTTTTAAAAAGTGTTTGTAATGACCTGAAACTTTTCCATTATTAATTCATCTGAACGTGAGTCGAAGTGTCTGTCGCCTCACCGTCTGTCCCTCCTGCTTGAGAACAATTCAAGTTTACCCCTCTCAGTGATCACAAACACTGATTCCTTTGAAGACACTGAAGAACACCCATGTCAGCTATTTACATTTTTAAAATTCTGTGGTTTTCAGAATTAAGGTTCAAAGTGAGTGTTATTAACATTGAGTAATACGGTAGTTTTTCTGGCGCAAAGATACCCTAAATTTTAAAAGGCATGTTTACACTTACAGCATTCTCTCAGGGCGTGGAGGGGGGGTGGCTGCTAGGGAGGAAATTTAGACCCACCCTTTTTTTTCACCTTTACACCTTTGCACCTTATGGTCCCAGCCCAGGTCCCAGTAGTATTTTCTTTATTCAGACAACTAGTAAATCACATACGGGGCAGGGCCGACCGAGTAGGGGGCATTTGAGGAGGCAGGGCCCTGCTCCCTTCTTACCCGTAGACACCCTCCATCTCTAAAGTGGAAGGGTGGGTGTGTTTTCAAGAGCTATGGTCCCTGGGGAAGTGGAGGCAGATTCCCCAGACTCCCTCAGGATTGTCCTTCCAGGTGCCAAGTGGGTCACTGTTGGGCAAAGCCAGGCTTTCCATGGAGCTCAGTGTGATGCCTCCTTCGATGTCTGGACAGGAAGCATCCACAGGCAGGCTGGCGGGGCAGGGTGTAACCCAAATAAGAACAACTTTTGAAAATGCCCCTAACCCGGGGCAATCAGAAAAAAATCAGTGGAAGAGCAACCATGGAAAGAATCCCCAAGATGCACCTCGATTTTCTTCCTGGGCAGGTGTGCTTGGCTGGCTTTGAGCAGCGTAATAGAACTTAGCAAGGTTTGAAGCCAGACAGCCTGTCAAAACCTAAGTTGTGAAATTAAGACTCAATTTGACAGGGTTTGACAGGATATATGAGTTTATCTTCTCAGAACTGGACTAAACTGGTCTGACTGGGACACTTGATGGCTGGTAGCACACAATTGCATAAAGGGAGGGGCTAAAACATGAGGGTCAGTGAGTCTCAGGAAGTTCTGCACAGAGGGGACACTGGATGAGCTCAAGAGTAGTGGTTATCTCTCTCTCCTCTCAGCAAGCCACGGTGACAGAAGGGGCCCGCTACAAGCCACAAATAACCTCAGTGGGTAGAGCAGCTTGAATCGGCCACTCCCCTGAAAAGTTCTCCAAATAAATCCTTCTTGACACACACATGCTTTTCCAGAGCAGCGCTGAACAAGAGTTGGCTGCCAGCCCTGACTTAGGACCACAGTTCAGGAAAGTGTTTGCCATTGTGGACTCCCTAAGTGGCAAGGCGCCCCGGTCTCAGGCTCCTCCGTAGGCGCTCTGGTCTCAGCCTCGTCCATCCTGACTCTGAACTAGCATCAAGCCAGCTTTGCTCTTTAGAAGTCATGCTTTTCTGGGTTCTAGTTGCTGGAGAAGTGGCAACAGTTAATGAGGTGTGCCATGAGGTATGTTATAATTTCCAGTTCACAGCATTAACACTCATAAGCCTGGAGCGTATCCTCTCTCACAGGGGTGAAGGGCGGGAAGCCACATATATGACCAAGGAGCACAAGCTTTGTTTTCCAGTTTTGCCTACTTATTGGAACAGAGGCCCAATTATAAAATGACAGAAGTCAAATAGACATTTATCATTCTCCATGTTTCTCTTAATAAGCCAATATCAAGCAATTTATCTAAAGTTGAAACACCATAACTGCTAATAGATTTTACAACAATAAGTTATAAAACACTTTCCCTACTGATCTTTAATGACTGTGCAGGTTATCATAAGAAAGAATGGGGCTGGTTACATGGCACCTACCCAAGCCTGATGTCCTGAGGAGGGGCCTGACTCCCTCAAATTGAGCTCTCACCTCCACAAACACACTGTGACATATTTTCCCCACCACAATAATAATAAACAATGTTAATTAAAAATTGTTAAGTAATGTATACAAAATTTTCTGAAAACTGTGGGTGACTCTCCCCCCCCCACCGTGGGTGACTCTTAAACATAAGGAATAATGATGTTTTTGTTATACTCATCTCGAAATTTAAAAACTAACTTATTCTATTCTCTACTTGCAATATAAAGGAAGAGAGGAATAAATAAAGATATATTCAGTAAAGTGGTTTGGTTTGGTTTTGTGTTTTTAAATTAAAAGTCAGGCCACTGATTCCTCACTCAAACAGAAGGTATTTCGTTTGTTGAGTATATAATGAGGGGCTATGCTGATGCCATGTGACTTAAGAATAGAATGACATTTCTATGCTCAAAATATATGTCCCTGATATTGCAAAACCCTACCGCCTCCACTCAAATGCCAAGAGACATGACAACAAAGAAGCCGGTTTCTCCATAATCTCTCAGTTGGCATGTGTTTCCAGATACGAATCCAAGAGCTGAGTGACAGGAATAGTTTGGATAAAGGTACCAATAGGTAGAGCCAGCCTATCCATTAGACATAGCTAGCACTTTGCTTGGAGCCAAGGATATTTTTTGTACCCATAAATATATTTTCATTTCTTTTAAAATCTAAAAAGTGGAGCTTTTGAATGAAATTTGCAACATTATTTATAACAAATTTAATTAACATTAAGCCATATTGATGTTAATAACACCTTTATGCTAACATGATCAGAGGATGCAACCTTTGCAATGTTTTGTTCATAGAGGAAAAGAATCCACGAAGGCAAAAATGTCTGCCTTAGTTTTGCATTGCTGATTTAACAAGTTACCACAAATTAGACTTCATTATAATGTTAGTCAGAACTCTAAAATGGAACTCATGGAACTAAAGGAAAAATGCTGACAAGGCTGCTTTTTCCTCCACAGGGCAGAAGTGAGAGTCCCTCATTCTACCCTCATAGTCACAGCATGTCCTCTTCCTATGCATTGTTTCCTTGCTGCAATCAGAGTTGGTTCCTGTGGGGAAGCTGTGTTATTGTACCATGTACACACGGAGCAATGGGGCCATAAAAACGCCCCCATGTTAGACACACACTAACCCTGTAGCCCATTTGCTTTGGAGCGAGTGTTCTGAAGCTCATCTTCATGGACATAGGCAAACACAGCAAGCCCGTTAAGACCCTGGATTTCTTACTCTCTGGGTTCACAACAGTGTGTGTAATCTAGAGTTGGCCACTAAGAAGAAAGCAGACACATTTCCAGCATTGGAGTTGAAACTATAAGGAGAGTGCCCAGAGCCAGCTAAGCCTGGCCCTGTGACAGACTGGGGTAGGGTGTTTACGAGGAAGAACTCATGCTAAACAATGATGCTAGGCTTTCTCTTTCTGAGAAAGACCGTTGAGCAGAAGGGACCTGTAGCTTCGTCACTCCAAGGAGTTTTCTCTATATGATATTATGTACTTGATACAAAACGCCACGATTTTCTGTTATAAACCTGGACACCAGGGCTGGGGATACAGTTCAGTGGGTAAATGCTTGCTGTGCAAACATGTGGCAAGCATGACGACCAGTGTTTGGATCCCTTGCTACAGTCAAGTGCTACAGAGCATGCCCGTGACCCCAGGACAGGCTGGCAGAAACAAGAGCATCTGCTGGCCTCACCAGCCAACCAGAGGAGCTGAAAAAGCCAGATCTGGGTTTCAATAAAAGACAAGGAGAGCCAAGCGCACACCTTTAATCCCAGTACTCAGGAGGCAGAGGCAGGCAGATCTCTATGAGTTAGGAACCAGCCTGGTCTACAGAGTGACTTTCCAGGACAGGCTCCAAAACAATACAGAGAAATCCTGTCCTGAAAAACCAAGAAAAAAAAAGAAAGAAGGGAAGAAATTGAGGAAGATAGTTGATACTGACCTCTGTCCTACAGACACCAACACACATACAAAAAAAAAAAGCGTATCTAGTCTACAGCCTCTCAGACAGACATGAGATGGGAACCAAAGAGAAAGACAGAAATGTAACTAAATGTGAATTCAACAACTAGATTTTTACCACAGCCACACTACATCTAACAGTCTCCATCTTTTAAGTTACTATATATTATTTTTCTTGACATCTTGAAGAAAAAATACTATAGAAAATAATTTTGAAAGTCAGGCTTAGCAAACACATACTGTGTTTTCTGGTTAAAGATTAGGTTTCCAAAATCTTTGCCAAGAGAAATTCTCAGAAGTGATTTTGCTGCCATTTGATGGGTCAGGCTTTGTTGACTTGGTTTGGATTTCGGTACTGAGAATGGAACCCAGGGCCTTGTATACGCCACAAACTTCATTCCCAGTGGAGACTGGGATTCCTTGATCTGTTGTGAAATATTTTCCTCCTCAGCCAAGTCCTGACATACCTAGCTATGGGGGGCAACTTAATCAATAAGAGAAAACCAGTGGCAATGATGTAAATACATAGGAAATGTCTGTTTAAGAGAACTTAGATGGGGAGGGGTGAGTCAAAAGGGGAGCAAAGTTTGCTGAACTTGGGTGAGGTTTAATCTTCAATGGGGAAAAAATTTCCCCAGCATTGATGCATATCTCATATAAAGTCAAAGTGTGAAAAAAGAATCAAACCAGCAGGGGTGGGTATTAAATAGGATTTCTGCAGAGACTACATAATAAAACTTGGGGGAAAGTGACTTAAGTGGAGCTGGAATAATGACATTGGAGGAGGAATGTTTGGCCACAAGCAGTAGAAATGTTTCCCTTTAGAATGTCTTCCACCTCACCTTTACAAAAGGACGGGGCCCAGAGCAAACTCTCAGCAACAGAGGACTACCTCCAACCATGAGCAGCAGAGAAGAGAAACCACTGTGCACAGTGCTACATTGTCCCAAAAACATTTCAGTTTTTACGTTCCCTAGACTTTTTTCATCTTGTCAGTGTCCTTGCTCAACCATGCTGGGAAGTTAGACTGTTTCAGACATGAGTTAACAGGTTTTTTACATACATGCATTTCCATATTCCAGTGAGACCTAGACTATCTTTTTCCTTTCTATCCCACCCTCCCGCACCACACACACATACACACCACACACACACCACATACACACACCACACACCACACACAGACACACCACACACAGACACAGACACACACACATCCACCACACACACACACACACACACACACACACACACACACACACACACACACACACACACCAGTCTTTGGCCTCTGCCTACACAGCACCCTCTCCCTCCTTCATTTTTCCTTGTTTCATTTTATTATTATTGTTGTTGTTTGAAGACATGGTTTTTCTGTATAGCCCTGGCTATCCTGTAACTCACTCTGTAGACCAAACTGGCCTCGAACTCAGGCCCCTGCCTCCAGAGTGCCTTTTCCTAAAAACAACAACCACCTTCTGAAGGTTTCCAGTACCATGCAAATCCACATGCCCCAGAAAGGTTTCCTACCATGTGACATGGCTGATTCTGCAAAATAAAATGTCAGGAGCCACAGAGGAAACGGCAGGGGGAAAACAGCAAAGAAAAGAAAGAACTTTAATTTGGCTGGTATTTGAGATAAGAATTAATCTAAAGGAATCTCAGCCTTTGACACTCAACATGTAATCCAAGAACCCACAGTGTCTCTGGGATCTTATCAGAAGGGCAGAATCTCGGGGCCCCCACTGCGATCGGGTCGCTAGATTGGAATCTACATTTTATCCAAAATCTCTAAATCATTTGCATGTATGTTAAAGATAGGGAAACTTCACTTTCTCGGTTTCCTACCACCAGCGATGGAAGACAGTTGTCAATAACTGAAATATGAGCTTAAGTTACGAAGGGGAGAAACCTCACAGATTTTAAGAAATGTACACTTTCACTCCTCCATGCCTTTCACAGAAAAGTACAAGGGCTATGTGTCTAATGTGGTTGGTTTGGGAACAAAGAGCTAAGGCCACCAAAGTTCTCTATACACTCAGATATTTCCCTTGTGAAGGGTATGCTTCATCCTTTCATGGTTCAGCAGGCCCGACTTGTGGAGAAATGGACAGGAGAGAACAAAGTTGCCAGGCCACAAGTACTTCCACACAACTCAAGGGCAATTTCTAAATCTGTTGTGGTGTTTGGTGGAGGACATGAAAATTCTTCTCCTCCCTTGAATGGGAAGAAAGGAGACTGAGGGTCTGGTAAAATGGCTCGGCAGTTATTGCACATTGCTCTTGCTGAGGACACAAGTTCAGTGCTCAGCATCCAAGTCTGGTGGCTCACAATATAACTCCAGTTCCAAGGGACCACTCACTGCCTCTAACAGCAGAGTGGGAAATGGATTGATATAAGATGAATTCACCATTGTCACGAAAAACTAAACTAAGGCAAGAGCAACGTCAAGAGATTATTTTTATTTCTGATTTTTTTCAGAAGTCAACAGGACAAAAACTGACAGCTAGTTGATCTCAGGAGGAGAAGATTCTGACCCCCAACTGAAAACACAACTGGAGGACAGTACCATTTGTAGAGATTAGGAATGTGAGAGGGGAAAATAGATTTGAGAGTTACAAAGATTCCTCAAAGACATTTGACAGACAGTGAAGGGCTTTGTATTCAAATTTATAGAAATACCTCATAGTAGAGGTATATTTGAACCTGAGCTGAGGGGAGATTAGCAAAATCAGATCTGGTAGTTATCAAGATGGAGAATAATTGATGCTGTAGACAAAGACGGCTGAGTGAAGGGAGAAGAGAGTTAACTGCTGTTTCTTCCTCTCTTCCTTCCTTCCCTGTCCACCCTAAGAGTTTTAGAGCTGTGTGATCACCATTATTAGTGAAATGCAAGTTCCACGTTTTGGAACTTACTTTGGACACTGCCTATTATCACAGAAATACATTCTGGTCCTACCTTGGGCTAAATGATTGTCCATGGATTTGATTGTAACTTGCATACTAATGACTTCTGAAAGGTGGTGTTTCCCAAGCTAAGAATCATATGTATTTTACAAGGTCATAACTTAGTGTCTATGTCAACGAACCAAAGCATATGCAATCCCTTGATAATTTACTTTTGTGGTACTGAACATTGACCCTAAGACCTCATGTGTGCTAGGTTAGTGTTCTACAACTGAACTAAATCTCTAGCCCTGCCCTGGTAATTTACATCACCATAACCCACCAAAGACAGGCAGTCTTGGGGAAGGAAAAAAAGAACTTTGTCCTGATCCTCCCGCAGCATTACCAAATGGAAAGCTACCAGCTCTCTTCCCAATGTACCTGCCCCAACAAAAGGCTTATTAAAAGCAGGGTGAAGAGATAGACTGTCTGGACCTGACCTTATACATAATTCGGTGAAGCTCAAGGGGAGAGGAAAAGGAAGCAGAGAGGATTATTACAAATAAACAAACTGGGCATGAATTCTTCATTGTTGAAGGGCAGCTTGTCACTCTTGGAGTTACCTTTGTATACATTCGGGATTTCTATAATAAAAAGTTTACTTTTTTAAAATACCAAAAATTATGATCAAAGGCTATATCTAAATTCCCATCTTGGGTAAATTCCATTTCTAAGGACAGGGCATGACACAAAGTACATAACAGCTTTATCTTTGGATTTGCCAATGGTCTCGAGTTATCACTCATTGCTTAAGGCATTTTTGTCATTCCAATTAATCCAACATCGTTCAACACATTCATTAACATTATACTTACTACATCTCCCAAATCATAATTAATAGAAACAAGACCAAGTATTTTATGGAAGTATAAATCACTGGGAAAGCCTTCTCAATTATACAGCTGATGAAAAGCAATAAACGATAATAACCCTGCAAATTCACCGCACGACGCCGTCCACAGACCCCAAAAGTTCATTCGCGCCTGTAAATCCCTGCATAGCACATGGAAATGCCTCCAGTATTTCAGAGGCCTAAACAGAGAAAGTCAAGTGACATCTATGCCTAATTTGGGTTCTAGTTTATTGGGAGGAAGGTATTTTTCACGAGAAATGCTTACGAATGCAGCCTCAAACTCACCAACTCAGTTCACTATTTCAAAACAAATCAGAAAAAGATATATATATATATATATATTAAAGAATATTGGTCTTTTTTTTTTTAGTACAAATACAAAAGTTCCTGAACCTCAAGTGAACAGAAAAAAAATGTATTCGGTTTTGCTGCCAAGTTATTACCATTCTATACAAACAAAGACCCTCTGGGGAGATGGCTCAGTAGTTAAGATTGTGTACTGCTCTTCCTGAGGACCCGAGTTCAGATCCTGAGTTCACACTGGGAAGGTCATGACTGCCTGTCACTCCATGTCCAGGGTAGCCAACATCTCTGGCTGCTTTGTCCATTTCACTCACATGCTCATATGCTCATATCTACATAGAGACATACATAGATAAGGAAAATAGCAACAAATCCTAAAAAAGATGAAATCAAATAAATCACTCAGTTAGTTACATAAAAGGGATACCTGAATCCAAAAAGACAGAGAAATAATTGATGTGGCTTTCTGTTTTCTTTAGTTTTGTTTGTTTAGTTGTTTGTTTGTTTTGTTTTGTTTTTCAAGACAGGGTTTCTCTATGTTGCTTTAGAGCCTGTCCTGGTACTCACTCTGTAGACCAGGCTGGTCTCAATCTCACAGAGATCCACCTGCCTCTACCTCCCAAGTGCTGGGATTAAAGGTGCTAGTTTTAGTTTTTCAAGACAGGGTCTCTCTGTGTAGCCCTGGCTGTCCTGGAACTCGCTCTAGAGACCAGGCTGACCTCCAGAGTGCTGGGCTTAAAGGGCCTTGCCACCACTGCCCAGCAACTGGTGTGTTTTAATCTATACTAATGTTCTTACCCAAATACATCTGAATAAGTATGTATAAATTTATTAGAAGTAAGCATAAAGTATTTTATGTGAAATTTATTGCATGAATAAAACAAACCATTTCTTCTACTATAACCTTTGTTTTGGTCGCCTGCTTGTTTACTCTCAAAACGACTCTCCATTTTTCTAAGGCTTATGCTGTAAGGCAGGGTCACACTATGTAAATTTCAATTCCCGGGAGCCTTTTCAAATTTAGGTTTGGTCAATGGCAGGCACTAAAGTGGGAAGATTTGAGACTTAGGGGGAAACTGTATTTGTTTCTCTGTTTCTTGGTAATGATTCTTTCTCCTTCCTGGACCCGTCTCCAGTCACGGGTTCCTCTCTGCATTCCTAGCGTCCCCATCAGGCTTCTAGATATCAACTAGCTACCAGCACTGGCTGGTAACTACATACCCTCAGTCCCTCCAGCCCTGAGAACGATGGGGCTTCCAGTAGTTGCTGAGATCTTGGGCAATGACTTTTATGCTTTTCTAATACCCTGAACAAACATCTGCTTCTGTGTGTGCTCACATTTCAAAAAGCAGTCCTGCTTTCATGACGGAACTGTATGTATGTCTTAGAAAACCATTTCATATGCGGGCATAATTTTACTCTTATATCGTTATTTACTCTTTATAATCTATTGCTTCTTAAACATATACAGGTATTCTCGGCCACTCTATTATTAATTACACTGAGCAGTGGTGAAAAGCCTGTTTCCAGTATTTGAAAGGAATTTTTATTTCAGACATTGGTCTCAATATTGTTCTGTTTTGCCTAGATGGTTGACAATGACATATTAGTTTCAGTTCACACATAAGATGCTAAAATTGGGTGTTTTAAAATGTGAAATTTCCTGAAGAAAAGGTTGCAGTGTGCTATAAAACACTGGATATATTCACTGAAATGGACCCAGGACACCAGCAGATATACATATTTGTATTCCAGCGTGTCAACACATACCTTCACTAGATGAGTAGTAGGTGTGCTCCCAAAAAGTTCACAATGAAGCAAATTGACTTTTAATTTTATTAAATCCAAAAGATAATCGGGAACCGGGCAGTGGCGGCATAGGCCTTTAATCCCAGCACTCAGGAGGCAGAGGCAGGCAGATCTCTGTGATAGTTATAATGATAGTTTTCCTTAGTTATAATAAAAGATAAATTAGATATAAAACTTTAGACTCACAAGATAAGATAATAGAGTATTTTCTTTAATTTTGCCAAGTACAAATAAACTAAAAATTGTAACTGTTAATTCTTACTTGATACCTATTTTGTTATATGTAATTTTACAGCATTAAAGTTAAAACCTTCCTTTTTAATTAGACAGGAAAGGGAAAATGATGTGGGATGTCCTTCTGTACGATTCGAATATGTGTTGCTTTTATTGGCTGATGAACAATAGGGTTTATATAGTATGAAAGTCCACCATTCCACTAACTCCTCCTCCAATTTGGGTCAAGTCAGCCAATCTCATTATTTCCTGGAGGTGAGTACTGTCAACACACAGGGTGTGTTCCTGACACTCTCCAATACATATACTCCATCTCTACTCATCCAACTAGTATTTCAGAACACATGCGGTGGGCAGGCTCTCAAGGTACTGGAGACAGAAGCAGGCGACAGAAGAAACCCAATGGTTATTTGACACTTGTGTCTTAACAGGCAAGACAAGGACAGAAGAATAAACACGTAAATATGCAGTGAGCAGGTAGAGATAGACACTGAGGAGGAGAGCATCCCAGAGCTGTGCAGATGCTGAATTCCTGAGACTCCATTTCAGCTAGGTCTCAGAGCACTCTGCTCCCAGGTCACCGGGTAGCTTCCTTTAGTCACGAATGTGTCACCGGTGGGAATCCACCTGCTTTAGTTTCTTGGCGTGGGAAATGGGTCTAGATAATCCCCTGGGGTTCCTTTCTGCCCTGATACTTTTTTTTTTTTATCAACAACGGAGACATTAACCATGCCGATTAGACCTCTGTTTTTGGACATTTGTTAAAATGTAAAATTTATGAAATTCTGACATTTTTATGATGCAGCTCTTGTATTTTCTTTCCACTCCAGTAGATTCTTTCCCCTGCCCCTCAGCTCACCGGTCACATAAACTATTGACGTGGGTTATAGAGGCATTTAATGTGAAAATAAGTCAGTCATGGATTTACCCCCAGAGTTCTTCAAATAGTCTGACAGTTTCACTGCGTCCTTCCCAGATGCTCAGGCTGCCTAACACACCCAGACATTCCTGAATAAAGACCCAGACACACCTGGCCTGAAATGGGTACTCAGGGATCCATTCCTAAGCCAAGGGCAACTGGCGTCAGACTGGCTTTCGCCTCACACAGACACCATCACTAAAATGTGCCCCAAGCCCAGTTCCATAAAACACTATCTCACATAGATGGTGAATCTGAGGCACGCAACTATGTCAGCTGAGAGCAACTTTAGAAATACGTGTGAGTTAAAACTATGAAGCAATAGATGTGGCGTGTGAGGAGGAAGAAAGCCCTGCTATGGAGAAGTCAAGTGGGAGAATTGCACCATGGAGAAGAAACAGAACGGATGTCCCAAAGACAGCTTCTTCTATGGCACAATGTTGGGTTACCAGCTCTCCTGTTAGCCTTCTAGAAATGAAGCGCTACTGCATTCCAAAGGTCAGGAACTTCCTGAGAGGCAGAGTCAGGAAGACCTCTGTGAGTTTGAGGCGAGGCTGATCTACATAGTGAGTTCCAGCTAGAGTTACATAGACCATGTCAAAAACAAACAAACAAAACAGTAGGAGCTTTCTAGCCTGGGACCCTAGACAGTCTTGGGTCCCTGCTATGTACCCAGGGTTCAGTCTTACTGAAAAGCTGGGGAGACACTCAGCAGTTAAGAGAGCAGTCATGCAAGCAAGAGAATCCGAGACTGGGTCCCCAGAACCCATGTAAACACCTGGTGGGACAAACAGCTGACCTGTAATTAATTCCAGTCTCAGAAGACAGAGACTGGGAGTCCCCGGGAGCAAGCTGACTGGCAAGACTAGCCATATCAGTGAGCTCCAGGTTTGACTGAGAGACCCTGCCTCAAAGAATAAAGTTGAAGAGCAATCAATGAAAATCCCTGCTATCAACCTGCACGTTTACAAGTGCACACGCGAACACACAGTACACAAAGAAACATGAAGAAAAGGGAGGAGTTTAGTAGCTGAAGTCACCTGACAGTTTGTAACAGAATTAAAGCTTCAGTTCAGGACATTTTCCAACACCTATGTAACAAGTTGATCCCCTTTGCTGGCCTGATGAGGCTAGTTATCCATCCATAGCATATCCCATAAGCATGGCAGATGTTAGACAATCTAGAAAACAGGAATAGAATGGAACATTAGGACTCAGTGGAAGGAAATAAATGCACGCTCCTACTTGGGATATAGCTTTATAGGAGTTGACAAGGAAGAATTGCATCATTATCCTACAGCGTGGACTCTGGACTTAGAGGGTGAGGTTCTGCTCCCCAACCCTGCAGCTTCAAAGCTGTTTGCCTCTGCATAGAATCCTTCCTTCTTTGGTTGTATGATGATTAACTGAGTTAATGGTGGTAAATGCTTATGTTACACTAATATTCATAGCTTGTCATAAAGAACAGGATGGACTTTACTACAGGCACAAATGCTAAGATTGATTAAAAAAAAAAAAAGAAAACAATTTCAATTATGTGTGCCCACATTCGTTTGTGCTGGTGTTTTGCCTAATGAAGGTTCCCCAACAAGACCAAAAAGCTCTGGAAACACATTTTTTTTGTTTCAGAGTCACCCCCAAAATGATTCAGTTTTGGGTAACCTACACACACACACATACACACGCACACACCCATTCTACTGAGAGCATTCACTTTACTGTAAATATATTCAACTAAATCCTGTGCTGCTATTTTTACTTCAGTTTTCCCACACAGACTAGGTTTGCCTGGCTACTTCCAGTACCCCTTCTCATCTTTACTCAGAAATATGCAGGAGGATGGAAACTTTCTGTGATCCCATCCCCGCTTGATAAACATTTCCCCCACTTAAAAGCCTATTCTTCAAGTGCATTCAATTTTCCATATCTGCTACTCCTTCTTGATTCTTCCAGAAACAGGGTAGTCAACCCCTGAACCATCCCCTAGTCTCTTCTTGGGCCCCACTGATGGGCTCTGAATCTGTTTCAATTGACTTACCATGACCTCTGTGCACACATGGAATTGCTCGGGGCATCCTTAGATCTTTTGTTGCTATATCCTTTGCCTTGATTCTGCAAGAAGCCAACCATCCCCTCTCTGGCCTGTGCCACAGATGTCTTCCACATCAGTACCATCTGTGATCTTGATGGAAATGATGGTTGAAATTTGTTGCATCTGCTATTGGACCTGTCTTTGTAGTAGGAGTAATGAAATTTGGCTCTCCCAGCAATCCACCTTTGTGCAGAAGGTTCTAACTTACCTACAATTATAACGTGAAAGACAGACACACCTGAGAGAGACAAAAAGAAAGTGAAGCTAATTCTTTTTCAACGAGGAAACATCATGATTTTGAAAAACATCAACCCCTAAAACTTTAAATTGACAGAAAAATAAGAAAACTATGCAAATGAAAGAAAATTTGCATTCTGCTAGTTAACTTACACTGTGGAATGAGAAGAATGTCTGATAAGAGAGGTAAGGCCTTGCTAGGGTCAAGGAGGTCGCTCTTATTCTATTATTGCTTAACTTGTTTGGGGACATAAAGAGTAAAGAAAAAGAGCATGAATATGATTGCCATTAAATAAATCTAGAAAAGTCAACTACATTCGTCTTCCAAAAGGCATTAGGATGAAATTCTGTCACTCACTCGAAATTCAAAATATTTATTGTAGATAATAAATGCATAAATTTTTAAGATTTTCAAATTGTCTGTTTCATATTGGTTAAATAAGCTGTTGAAAGATTTCAAATGGCCAGAACATTAGAAATTTTCAGGGATACCCAAAAACTTCTATTCCTGAAAGAACGCTTCATCCTGTTTTACCTTATTTGACACACTTACTTCTCACATAGGAATGCAGCTATCAAATCTCAGTGTCCAAGTATGTCACTCAGCGTCTGGGACACAGCTCCGTACCCCATGATCTACCCATCTACCCATGTGCTGTGAGCCAACCGCCCTGCCCTCAATACAGTACAGATAGTTTAACCAGCAAATCACAGGGGGAAAAAAATCAGCTGTTGTGTAGGAGTATTATGTTGCTGCTTTGGGGCATTTGTGTGCTTCAGAGTTTCAAGGGATCAAATCTAATCTAGAGCTTCACTTAGACCAGGCATGCACTCCACAACTCAACCATATCCCCAACTCTTGGAAGGTATACTAGCCAAAGGCCACATATCTCTCCATAACAGTACTAACAGTACACGTTTTTAACCAAAACTAAAGAACTGAAAAATGATGATACAAGGGAAAGTTATACTGGTTAAGCGAGACTTCAAAGGCTACTTAATAAAACATTCCCAGGATTGCTTCACATGAAAAAAATACTCAATCTTGAGAAGTACAAACAAAAATAAGAATTATACTCTACCAGAGAAGCGTGTTATGGGTCTTACTCACCCTGTTTGATGAACCACCTTACATAGCTGTAAAACAGTGTTAAGATTTCGTTTATGGAAGTTTGCCAGCATGGTTTGTACAAGATGTCCATCTATGGAAAGGAGCGCTTGGCCGACGAGACTCAAATCTAGGCAGTATCCTCACCTCCTATACACTTTAGGCAAGCCACTTAACCTTACGGTGACTCAATCTTCTTATAGAAGTGGAAGGTGTATAATAGTGTATACCTCAAAAGATTGTCGTATATATTAAAAACATAACATAAGATTCTTAGAACTGCTAGCAATATCTTAAGTTCTCAGCAAATGTTAGATTGCTACTAGTATTGCATTTATAATCATTGCTAGGCTAACAAGTTTCAATACACGTATCTATGGATGATGAATTCTTCAGAAGACAGTGTAAGTTGCTACAAAAGTGTCTTAAGAAGATTACAATGCAGTGAAGAAAAAAATACAAATATATTCTCAAAATAAAAATAAAAAGTGTTAGTACATGCCTTTAATCCCAGCACATGGAAGCCAGGGGCCCGTGGATCTCTAGGAATTCAAGGCCAGCCTGGTCTACAGAGAGAGTTCCAGGACAGGCTCCAAAGCTACAGAGAGAAACCCTGTCTTGAAAAATATTATATATATAATCATACTATATATATATATATATATATCATACAATGTTTCATTAGGCTAAATGGAAACATGTAAATGTTACACAAGTTAATTATTTTTTTTAACCTACTACTATCCATCAATGATCAGGAAATTATGCCTGTGTTGATATTTTTTCTCCTAAGTATGAAAAGTGGTTTTTAGCAGGTGGTTACAAAATTTTAAGAAACTCTCAACCCAAAGAACATTTTCTAAAGTAACTATTGATTCTGCAGTATGGAAGCAAAGATCTGTCTGAAATAATAACTGATGTATGTCCATAAAACTCTGAATCATTGTCTCAAAAACAGAGATGTCAGACACTGAGTACATCCACCCATTGGCCTAGTTAAGTGGCGACTGAGGCAGCAGGATCACAGGAACCCATGAATTAGAGGGCAGCCAGAGCACCAGAAAAGAATTATCTTTCCAGCGAACAGAGACCATCACTGTTCTATGTGCCCTATTTACTACAACAAGAAAACGTAAAATGATTTCATGGTAAGTAAAATGATGTTGTGTTCTACCTAAAATCCCCAGGGAGTAAACGGAAAAACTGATGTGACTAACAGGCGCATTTATCAATACAGCTGAAAACGAAGTAAATATAAAAAAAATCAATGGCTTTCTGAATAAATGACAATGGAAGAAATATGATGATTAAGAATCTTTATTCACAATAGCAACAAAAGAATGCTACGCATCTAAAGGCAGTGTGAGACAGGTGTTGTGGCCCACAACACATGTGAGGAGGAGGCAGGAGAATCGGGAGTTTGGGGTCATTTTTCAGCTGCACAGCAAGCAACTTAGGAAAGAGTGGGTCTCCAACATGTCTCTTTTCCACTGTCAACCAAAACCTACAATGGTGCGCTGAGGGGAATAGAAACACTTCAATGAAGTTTACATACCATTTTCTTAAGACTGAATATTATATTAAAGTATCTAGTTTGCATGGATTAATGTTTAATTTCCAGGCAATCATAAGCCCCCCCTAAGAAAAATCTTAAAATCTTCAAAATTTTCTCAAAATTGGAAGGGACCGCAACAGACTCTGAGAGAAGGAGGCCAGATTTCATTTGGATTAAGAAGAAAACAGTCTTGTAAACTCACACTTATGGAGCAAGGGCCGTGCACATGTGCATAGGAAAAGTCTAGGAGAAAATTCTTAGAAATGTTATCTTTTAGTGGTAGGGTTATGGATGGATGTGATTTTTCTCACTGTCCTGTTGTATTTGCCCAAATCTGTACACTACTTACTGATTTTAGAAACACAGGCTATATAAATTTTAAAAGAAAAAAGAAATATGCAAATAAAGCTAGAGCTTGGGATTTAGAGCAAGAGTGAATACAAATAAATAAATAAAATAATATATTGCCAAACTCAATAAAGAACTGTACTAAACTGTATTGATGTCCTAAAAAGCCACTTAGGCCCATGGGCATATGCTTATTATTAAATCTTGTGTTGAGACTAGGCAACCACCCCCATATAATCTATCATACTTGTTAATCATTAACTTCTTCATATATGCTTGTAAACTATTATCTTGTTGGTTATTGATTTAAATTTTTTAAACATAAGTCAATGCCATGTAGCTAAATTTGAAGAGAAAGAACTATAGATGAGAAAAACAACCAAAGTTTTCCCAAAATGAAGATGTCTTCTTGTGAGGGGAAGGACCCACATGACTGCCAAAGCAGGAAGTGTGGAACTAAGTCAGAGAGAAAGAGGTCAATGGCTGCCTCAAAGGAAAGCAGGTTTTCTGAGTTCTGTGCTGCCTGGTCAAGAGTCCTAAGGCTTGACTTCATTCTATTTTATAAGGATCCAGGGAAATCTCCTATGATCCCCACACACTGTCAGGTGGCATAGTCACCACAAAAACAGTGTCAAACATGGACCTTGATCTCTGGGACCTTTCAGTCAGCTTGTAGAGTCAAAGATAACACATGAACGAGCAGAGTAAAGTGCTGTAGGAGAGCGCAGGGCACTGGAGGGAAACCTCAGGGGCTGGAGCAGAGAGAAGCCAGTCTGTCCCAGGAAGCTTGTTGTAGCTCGTATGTTCGCTCCGGTGCCTTCATTCCCTCTTTGATGTCACACAAGCAAGCAGCAGCCATCCCACAGGCAGGCCTGACTCCAGGCTACAAGTGGGTCAGAAATGGAGCCCTTGTCTTGAACAATAGCCCTGTATCAAATCACATTTTTCTTCTTTTTATCCTAGGAAGGGTTATTCATATCCCTTTTCTCCACACCTTAAATTCATGACAATCATGAACCAAGTTTGACATGCTAAGATGGTTTTCCACCAGCTAAAATGAATTTATCCAAACTGTGACAGTAAACAGCTTTGGAACACACACACACACACACACACACACACACACACACACACACACACACACACACACACGGGGGCAAAGATCCAGCAGGAAAGCAGGCTTTTCACATGGAGGGTTCGAGACTCCTCATCAACAGGAGATTGCATCAAAAAGTTCAAGGGGAATCCAATTATTCTTTTGCCTTTGATTGTAATTCAGAGGCAGATGGAATTCATGGTGAGATGGAGAAGATAAAAACCTTTGTTTTTTAAGAGATACCAAAGCCTCAGTGTGGTCAAAGATCACTCCAATAGAGAGGGGTTCAAATTACCCAGGAATTCCACCTCACATACCCCATCCCACTGGCTCCCTCAGATAAATATGGCATGCAGCAATCAGCCATAGATTGCTTTAATAAAAATGACCACAATACAACTCATAACAGCGAGTTCTTCATTACGTCCTACGGGAGTTAGAACTATAGAAGTTGTTGCATTCTTTTACACCCAATAGATTTAATGATCCTGGATATTTCTGGAACATGATGAAATAGAGCCCTGGAGTTGGAATTTAAGCACTCCCTGCATGAGGAGGATGCTTGGTCTCACATTCTGTCCTTGTGTCAGGCAATAACTCTGAACATAAAACACCCTCGAAGTGCACTTGAATTTCTTTGGTAGAATTTCTTTGACACCTGTTACATTTTAAACAGCCCTGTGAAAGGCATTTTCGTAACTATTCAAATGGCTCTTGATTCTTTTCCGGGCACAGAGATGCCCTGAAAGCTTGCAATTGAAAGTGCTCTGCCTCCCTCACCAATTTTTCTCCCCGTTGGCATCCTTTCTCCTCGTCCCTTGTCACGCTGGCTCACTATGAAGTAGACACCCTACTTGGAATGAAATGGAAATGTGATAGGCTAGCGGGAACCTTACCATCAATTATTCTGATAAGTAGATATGATTGGAGTACAGTGTGCTTTTAAGATAAATTTCATCTGAAATCCACAGTAATTTAAGCCCGGTTCTAAATAGATGGTAACAAATCTTAAAGCTGCGTCTTTATGATTGAAATAACCAGACGTCCATCTGCTCATCGGCTCGATTTCAACCACCTTAGCTACAGATGCCCATCACTGAGTGCAGACTGTATTTATAAAATCCAATGTCAAGTCAGCCTTGGCTCAGAAAAGCTAGCAGCACACACAGAAATACTTATATTCATACATAACAGCCACAATTACATTGGGAAAAAAAGGCCCCTCTGCTAGAAAACACTCATTTCTTGACACTGCTGATCCCTTTGGGGATCACTGCTTCCAGAATGGTGTCTCCTCTGCAGAGAAGGAAGATGCAAAGACAGGTTCCTGGACAATGCCCTGAGGAACGTGCAGCCTGGGTGCAGATCTCAGCTGTGTTGTTTACTGGTTGTGTGATTCAGCAAGTTCTCTCAACTTTATTTTCCTCCTATGTAAATGAGGGGTAATAACAGCCCTTGCCTTATGCAGCTGTTATGAAGACTGAAGGAAGCCAGGCCTATATAAAATAGAAGAGTCTGGCACACAATAGCACTGAGTGAAAAAGCCTAGCCTGGGAATGTTCACTGAGTAACATCAGTTTTCCCTTAATACGGGGATGCTTGTTTATTTAGGCTAGAGATACTCGTTATTGTTGATAGCATGTAAGTAATTTTGCATATTACTAATTTAGAAATTTATACAATCAAAAAATGTAATCTAAATGAACTCAATAGTTAAAATGACTTTATAGTAAATGAGGCCAAATTATGTTTCTAACAAATTTGTTTCCAGTTTTATCAGGAAAATGAATGGCAAGAGGCTTTGGGACACAGAAAGCCAATTTGTTACCCCCCCCACCTCCCGTACACTATCAATTCTATAATCTAATGTTCTCATACCTGGCTATGAGTAATTACATAACCTTTATGGCCAGAAAGAGTGGCAGCCCATATTATTTCCAGGTATTCAAGTTCTGTCCAGTAGCAAAAAAATAGACTAACTGGTCATGTGAAGCTATCATCAAATGACAAAGTTGTAGAGGCTTTCAAAACTCAAGAGCGTACAACCATTTTTCTCTGTCCCTGCCTATTGCTTCGGGTTTTTCCAGATACCAAGCAAGAGAGAATAGACTTCAGGCTTTACTATGAGAATTCTAGAAACTGAGACTCTAAATGTTCCTTTGGAAACACATGAAAAAAATTTAAAGTAAACAATGAACGTAAGTAAATCTCAGTAAGATTCCAAGAACAAAGGAAAAAAAACAAAATGTCTTCCAAAAAGGAAAAAAAAAATGAGTTACCTAAACGAACAACAGCAACAACAACAACAACAAAAAAAAAGTTTTCCCTCTTTTTTTTTTAATCAGTAAGACTAAGTACAACAGAGAAGCACTTTCAAAGGCCAGAGGAAAAGATCGTGAATCTAGAAATAAGAGAAGTTTGAAAAGGATGGAATAAAACAACAGGACGAGGCATGGGGAATACAGTTAAGTCTAAACTGTTTGGGTAAGTATGAATCTCAAGCAATAATTAAAAGGTGAGTCACGGGCCTGCTGAATGGTTCAGCACGTTAATGCTCAGCCTGATAACCTGAGTTTGATTCCCTAAACCCACACGGTAGGTGAGAATTGACTCCTGAAAGCTGCCCTCCAACTTCTACACGTGTGCTGCGTCAGGCATGTACACACACACACACACACACACACACACACACACACACACACACACACTCAAATAAATAAATGTTAATTTCTTTAATGAATCATAAATAGAGTAATGGGGTCTTCCTCCTTTGAAGCCCCTCCCACTTTTGGGAGTTCTTTCTCAAGTTTCCTTAAGAGATCTATGTCTACTCTGAAAAACACAAAAATTGAAACAAAGGAAAGAAGAGAGGAATAGATTTAAACGTTAATAACAATCAAGAAAATTACAAATGATTAAATCAGATAAAGTAGGGGAGAGTGGAATAGCATGTCTACCACCTAGTCATCTTCAGGCAGGAAGATTTAGGTTATTTTCTATGTTGCTCAAAACATACAGCTGTGCAGTTGGATCCTTGGGACTTCAGAAGGGCTCCTTTTGTGTAAGGATATAAACACGGGAGGTGAGATAAGGGTCACCGTGGCACCCGTTACCACAAAGAGCGGCTCAGAACCCAAACGGCTGCTCCTACACCAGGAACTTGGCTTCTAGAGACTCAGCTGTAGAAATCGCTCGTGTGAGTACACTATTTACTGTTATATAGTAAATGATAGAGACCATTCTGGGTGTTCTTCTAAATGGAATTGGTTTACAAGGTCTACACCCCTTCCCATTAAATAGCATGTGGTCATTAAAAACACAAAACAGATATACTAATACATATATGGAGATATAGTGTGCTAAAGACAAAGGTATTATGTGATTTTAATTTATGAAACTTAAATATTGAGTATATATACATATATAGAAAGATGCATGTTTGTGCTTATAATACATAAAAAAGAATTGTAAGCAAAATGAGAGGAACAGAATTGATGAAACATAGCAAAGAGATTTTTTTTAATTTCGTTGTATAAAACTTTCTATTTTGGATATTTTCAACAACGTCTCTATTGTTTTATAACTTTATAAATGAGAAAATGACCATATAGCGTACGTTGCTAATGAAAAATGTAGTTTATAATTAAAAATCTACAAAACCAATCTACTTGCGACTCAGTGAAGACGAGATTGCATCTTCAGAAACAGAGTGCACATTGGGTGCAACATCAGCATTCAGTAAAACCTAGCTATGAGGCAAGAAAGGCAGGAAGGCAGGAACAAGGGGGGGCGGGGAGAAGAAAAGAAACATGAAGGGGAGGGGGAGGGGGGCCAAGATACCAAACACTTGAGTCCCGAAGATCCAGTTTCACTAGCAGAAAATGTCCTCTTTCAAACCAGTGTGACTTCAGTTCATTGTAGGCTTACGTTCTAAGAAATGTGGTGTTTGTCTCTGAACAGATTAAGGGTCTCTTCAAGTAAACCTTCCATCTGGACCGGCAGCTAAGAGCCGCTAAAGGGAGAGGCTCAGATAGAGTCTGTCAGGGTAGCAATTATTTTACCTTTGGGAACAGAAACTATTTTTACTCAAAAGAAGAAACTTTGTGGAGACAGCGTTTTTCCTAGCTTCATAAATGCTGCACACAAAAAATGATTTGCTCTGGAAAACATAAAATAAAGTGGACACGTATCAGTTGCACTAGAAAAGGGACCTGGAGACAGCAGCGGTCCAAATGTTTGCCAGCCTCTCTTCTCCACACGTTTATTGAACTTGCATTCTGTGACCTGATAAAAGGGAAGAAAAAGTGGAAAATGACATCATCCGGGCCTTCAAGTTGCCGACAGAAGGGTGAAAGATGAAAGCACCTAAGTGGTTAATTACAGAGCAATTTGGGACTGTCTGTAATAGAGGTAAATAACACAAAGTGCATTCCAACTTGGCTACTTTGTGGGCGCTGCAGTTTTGGGCAAGTTCCTTAACCTACCATTGCCCAGGTTCTCACATCCAGAGAGCCGGTCTCAGAATGACACGGTATTAGAATTATACTAATTCCTAACAGTATTCTGGGGGTCTGAATGAAATAGCAGAGACTATCCATCCACACGTAGGAAGATAGTAGAAGCTAGTAGCGGTTACTCTTTGGGAAGGCAGGAAAATGTGAGTCACAGCGTGCACTCTGGGCTCAGACCGTCTGGGTTTGAAATTTTACCTTGTGTGAATTATTATGCAGAGCCTTAGGTTCTTTGCTCAAAATCTGTAGATCATGAGAGCCCCAGACTCAGAAGTGGTTTTGCATGCTGAATAAGTCAATCCACACGCAAGACTTGGACCAGCCAGGGGCACCTAAGAATTCCATGAATATAGGTCGTTATCTCTACCAAAATGCTTGGGACGTGAAAAGGAAATAACCCTTCATGAGAGTGATGGAGAATGTGTAGCAAAAGAGCTGTTCTTGGATGTCTAGCAGGCATCCTCCAAGCCAGATGATGAAAACAGCGTGTGAAATTGCAGAGAAACCGAGACTGGTGATCAGAAATAATGGTAGTGATTGATCACTATAATGGCTGTTCCAAACTGGTGCAGGAAGATGTCTCAAAGGCTTTAGGACGCAGGCACTGGAATTGGGCTGAGAAGTCGGGAGCCAGAGAACTTCATGGGCAACCGGGGGCTGGCGAAAGAAACCAGAACAGAGCCAGAGTGCAATGTGAGCAGCGCATCAATGGATCCCCCAGAAAGAGAACATCAAAGGGCAGGAGGAAGCCCCAGAGGAAGCCCACGAAGAAAGCTGAGAGGGGCAGGAGCCGGTGAAATAAAAGCGGCTGAGAAAGGAAAGAGTTTCAATAAGGACGAGCTGGTCAACCGTGTCAAATGTTGCATAAATGTCAACTGGGATGACAAGGGAAAGTGGGGCCATTGAACCAGCCAATTGGGAGGAGGCTGGCAGGAAAGTATTTTTAATTGAGTGGTGGCTGGTGGAAGCCAGATTGTAATGGGCTGAGGAATTAATGAGATGTGAAGACTCTAAGTACAGGCCACTTTGAAGAAGTTTGGTGAGTAAAAGAAAGAAAGAAAAAGAAAAGAAGGTAAAAGACGGCGGCCCACAGAAGCCAGAAGACACTAATTTTTAAATGTCCAAATAAAATTCACATTTGGTTGCATTTTTGTTTCCCTTTGTTTTTACACAAAAGTTGGGGGGGATGCAAGAAGGGGTTTAACTTCCCAAGACCATAAAAAACAAAACAAAACCACCTTCAAGGAGAAAATGAAGAAGGGGAACTCAATGCTTAAATGGGATTAGGGGATTAGGATCAAGTTAGACCCAGGACAGAAAGTTGGAAACTAGCAAACTTTAAATGCTAGAAAATGAAGATTCCAGAAAAAAAAGAAAGAAAGAAAGGGGAGGAGTCAGGATAGCCTCGTGGGATTTACTTAAAGAACAAGAGGCAAGTTTAGGTGACTCCGAAGAAAATGCTAGAACACAAAAGCAGAGCCTTCTGTCCCTCAAGCTGGATGTGTGCCAGGGCAAACTCAGAGCATGGCTGTTTGACTCCTGCTCTGTGCTGAAAGAGGCCTCACCCATGAGTCCTAGGAGGATGCTACAGTCCTAGGAGGATGCTACAGTCCTAGGAGGATGCTACACATGAACACTCTGTTGCCAGCCACAGAGCTTCCACTCTAGCCGGGACCATGGTCCCCTTTAGCCAGACACTGTCCTAAATGTCTACGTAAGGCAGAGGCTGCCAAAAACTACACCTACCCTAAGCAAGCCAGAGGAATATTGAAAATGTCCATTGGGCAATATGAAGCATTGAATTTTGGAAAAAGAGAGAACACTGAATTATTTTCTTCTGGAAACTCTAGAAAAATTTGCCCTGTAAGTTCCATCAGTTCCTCAGCTACAGATGATGTCCTTATGGAAAACATGAAAAAAATAACTTTGTTCCATGTATACTGTGTGCCCATATACATGAAATAAGGAGGATTAGCCTGTTTGTTTTAGGTAGGCCTTAGCCTAAGAAGTAATTTTTATACCTGGCTTTTTTTTTTTCTTTATTATTCTGGCTACTAGATAGCGCATTATTGATTAGAATCTCTTTGAATACTTTTTCCTTTATGGTTTTCTGTGACTACATCAGAATATAATCCATTTTAAATGTGAACCAAAAACATGTGTTTTTTTAAGTTATTAATTACAGTCTACACTGTGGATATATATTTTTCAGATAGCTTTTTCTTTCTAGTCCATTGCCTACTAATTCTTGGCATATTTTATTTTGTAATTCTATTTTGTAGAAAGACAACCAGTCTTTTTGCTCTGACTGAGCGGACAGAAACAAAGTTTGTAAAGTCTTTCTCTAGGAACTCAGGGTTTGACAGATGGCCTCTGATTTCAGTGTCTATGAGGTAGCAGGCCCTATGAAATTCAGTATTTAAACCAGAGAAAATGGATGAACTTTCAGATTCCAAAGACTCTGCCAATGGCTTCTACGTCCCTTTCCTAGAACAGTCAGGGCTTGGCACTACCGTGACCAAAGGTCACGTGCCATTGCCTGAGCACACCCTCTGTTAGGAAAGCCTTCAAGACATGAGGCCATTTTGCCTTTTAATACCATTTCCAAAGAACATCATATTTAACAAGAATTGTAGCTTAAAGATAAGATAGTTGGAGCTGGGAAGTCAGCCTAAGAAGGCTCTACCAAACCTGCAGAATTTAAAACACTGGCCAAGATCTTGTTTGCTTTGCCTCTGACTTGCTAGGAAAGCTTTAGTCACCAGAAAATGAGTTGATGACTTACTTTACCTCTCCATGAAAGCACTTGTCTACAAGGTGGTGCTGGGTTCTTTCTCGCTTTCTTTTTCTTTCTCTCTCTTCCTTCCTTTCTTCCTTTCTTTCTTTCTCTATTTATTCACAGTGTAACAAACTTCTAAGTTTGCATAATCTTTCCTCTAGCCCTGGGAGTTTGTTGGACTGATCCAGATGGGGACACAACTCAGAGCAAAACCAGAATTCAAATGAACCAGGTGGAAGGACATTCCCACCATTGTCTTATGAATGAGGCTGAGGCTGCACCACGCAGAAGGGTATTCTCGAAGAACACGGACTGTGCCACTTCCTGTGAGATACTGCAGTTGACGGCGGGGAGTTTTGTTTGCTATTCTTTTTGAGTGAATCCTTCACAGAGTACGCTTGGGAGAACCAAAGAGAGACAAAGCTTTCATTTTCCCTATATTCTGGTTGGCGAAAAGAGATGGAATCCAAAAGGATGTCAATGAGTACAAATCCAATCCTGGACCCGGTCCCATGGGGCGGGGATCTCAGGGGCTATTAATCTACAACCTTCAATTTGCAAGGATGCAGGAGACTGAGTCAGTAGGGAAAAAAATAATTTTAAACATCTGTGGTATTCTTCCTGTTCCAGATTAATTACACTGCTTGTTTATTGATGCTGACCAGTATCCAGAGGACTATGCTTGGGACATCATAAGTGTTTTTCTGTGTGTTTAGCTCTTATGTCCCACGCAACTTTATCTCTGTCACAGCCTGTCTTTCATAATTTATATTACGCACCCAGATTGTCCATTTATTCCCTTGCCTTAGACTTCTTGTTTTCCCTTGATGGGGAGCAGTGTGCAACCTCCTTGTCCTTGTCCAATATTGCTTTTAGGAGAGATCATATTAACACACAACCCTTGCATGCATACACAAGGTTCAATCAAACTGATAATATAAATGAAAATCCAAATGTGCCGTTTAATCATCTGGAGAGGTTCATAATTATTTTCAATCAACTAGGACTGCTCTACTACTTCACAGAATTATTAACGAGGGCGAATTTTGTTAATAAATTGTGAGTGGAGCAAATATTAAGTATGAGCACTCCAGAAACTAGTGCCCATGGCCCAATGCAGCTCATACCAGCCTCTTAGTGAGCCAAGAGGGTGACCACCATTCCCTTCATCCTAAGATCTAGAAGATACCTTCCTGTAGCTGGATTCATGGCAGAGATAAGTAGAAGTGAACCACAGAGGCAGTTTTGCCTGGAACAGCCCAGCGTAGAATGAGAGAATTCCAAGCCCTTTGCAATGTGCAAGGCAGACACGATCCCCATCCCAATATCTACTCAGTCTCAAGCACAGCCCCCACTCCAGCTCCTGGTCAGAATTCAGAGTCATTCTCCACTACCCACCAGTGCTTCACGTGATGCCAAGTGACCACAGAACTCCTATTTGAGGATCCAGGGTCACTTCTCTTTCTTGATCCCAAGAACTTCCCCCAAAGTACAGCAGCACCCATCTAGAGAGAAGCCTTTTCCTTGCCAGCCACTATGGTTTTTCCCCACCAGTCGCCTAGGTTCTGCTGCGTTGTAGTCCCCAAATAACACACAAGACACTGTATTAATTATGAAGCTGTTGGCCTTGCTTGTTTCTTACTGGCTAGCTCTGACTTAAGTATTTACCCCATACCTGCCAATCTAAGTATTTCTCTTACCGGAGAAAAGTTTCCAGACTTCTTTCCCCTGTGGTGGTTACATCTTGACTCCCTGTGTTTCTCCTACCCAGAGTCCTCCTGGACTCCTAGTCCCACCTATCTTGCTTCCCTATTGGCCAACAGTGCTTTATTGACATATACACAGGACTTCCCCATCACACCCATAGTCTTTTCCTCTTTGCCAAGCACTCATGATCTTGGCCAGCTTTGGACCGTCTTTACAACTTAGCTGCAGCTGCCCCATGCCCTGCAGCTTTCTATCTGTGGGACAGGAAGATGGAGGCATGGAGGCCTATGCTGCAGCTCACCTCCTTCTTCCTCTTCATACTGAGCCCATACACACTTCAAGCTTTGTGGTTTTGCTTAATGGTCACCAAGGGGAAAGGCGGAAAGGGCTAAATCACATCACAGGTAAGCTGTGTGACTGTGTGAGAATCCTGATGGAATGGTTGAAGTCAATAGTAACGTTATTTGGTCCCTTCCTGCCTGCCTATCACTGACCTTTAGTGTCTAATAGTTACTGTCATCAGGCTGTCCTTCATAGAATATCTTGGGAGCCCCATTAGCTGCTCACTGTCCTTGGCGAATAGCTTGCTAAGCTCTTCTTTTTTCAGTAAGGAGGGCAAAATTTTTTAAATGGGCAATGTCCTCTCCTTGGGTAATTTGTATTTCTGAATAGCTCTGCACGTGTGGGTAACGTGCACACCAATGTTGTCTTACCTGCACAGACAAAAAGATGGTAGGACACACACACACACACACACACACACACACACACACCAGGCCCAACTCTAATAGTGGAGTCATTTAACGATGAGACTGTTTAGTAAGCTCAGTCCCTTCTCAGTTTAATACCACCGTTTTGAACAATGAAGGTTTTCGGCTGCCACCTGATAATGTAGCATTTAGTCTCGTGTCCTTGTACCAGCTCTCTGAAAAGGAAAATTAAATAAACAGAAAAGTCTTGGCTTGATTTCTGTGCTGTAAATGGTCCCTCAGTCTCTGTCAAGGGCCCTTACAAGCCATTCAGAATGAGTTCTAGCCCACCCCTCGCCTTCCAGTCTTACCAAACCTTGTTCTGGACATCATCTCTAAAGGGCAGCTTTAGAGAAAAGAAAATCCCAGCAACGTCAATGGCAGAGTGTGAAGAATGCGTAACATACCAGTATCTGCTCAGAGGGGGCCCTCTAGGCTGTGGAGGAAACCTCTAATGCTCAGGATGCACCCTTAGTGACATTACAGACAGGACAAAGAAAATACAGGCTAAAAGCTACTGAGGCACTAGGTGCCCGAAAGCAGTCTTTTTTTTTTAAATTATTTTATACCTGACTGAAGTTTCCCCTCCCTCCTCTCCTCCCAATCCCTCCCCACCTCCTCCCCTCTGCCCCACCCCCACCCCAAGCACAGAGTCTTGATTCCTCTTACCAAGGTTTCTGATATTTTGCCGGTAACTAAATGTCTTTGTACCTAATTTCTTCACTTGTAAAGTAAGCATTACTAATATTGCATCTCACAGAATCTAAAATGTCCTCAATTTAAAACATTATTTTACATTTCAGGAAAAAAAATTTTAGAGTGTTACCAGCTAAACTGTGCAACAGGCTTTAATAGGGTTGCGGCAGGTAAAGAGGTCTGCAGCCAAGCCTGGACGCTTAAGTTTCAACCCCTGGATCCCATATGGTGGAAGTGAAAAACCAACTCCCATAAGTTGTCTTCTCACATTTATGTGAGTCATTGTATATATGTGCCCACATATAAGCACAGTAAAATGTAAAAGACAGTTTGATAAAAGAGATAAACTATGACTTAGCATCAAAAGCAAGACTGTTTCATTTTCACAAATGCAACAATGTGAAAGAAAGGCATGTTTTACAATCAATAAACTACAGTAGCAGGTTAGGGTTGCTAAAAGATCAAACAAGTTGCTGTTAGCAAAGTGTTTAGAACACCATGTGGCCCCTGTGAGAGCAATGAAAGATATTCCTGTCATAGTGTCATTAGTATTATCAAGAGATCAATGGAACAAAACTGTTAAATATCTGACTCATGGGTTGAAGAGTTGAAGTTTTATTTTGTTTTATTTCATTGTCCCCCTAAGACAGGGTTTCTCTGTATAGCCCAGCTGCCCTGGAATTTACTCTGTAGAACAGGCTCGCCTGCCTCTGCCTCTTGAGTGCTGGAATTAAAGGCATGTGCCACCACCACTGGGCTCAAGTAGAAATTTAAAGTTTCCTCATAAGACATGCGCATGAACTCAAGAGGTTCCGCACCAACATTTTTCAAGCCATTTTTTCTGAAAATCCTATGGGCTTTGGGGGTTGCTCAGCTAAGGAAGTAGAGGTGAGGCTACAGGTGGGAGATGAAGGCTTTGGCGGATGCTCAGCTAAGGAAGCAGAGATGAGGATACAGGTAGGAGATGAAGGCTTTGGGGGATGCTCAGCTAAGGAAGTAGAGGTGAGGCTACAGGTGGGAGATGATGGCCAAGCACGCAAAATACTGTCACCTCGCCTAGAATTCCTCCCAAGCTGTTCTGTTTCTGTCAACTGAAAGAATTAGAACACAATACAAAGGTTTCATCTCAATTGTGTCCTTGTACCAAAGACATAGCTTGTGGTGGTTTGAATAAGAATGTTCCTCCTACTTCTGCCACTCTTCAGTCCCAAATAAACACACAGAGGCTTATATTAATTAGAAACTTTTTGGCCAATGTCTCAGGCTTATTATTGGCTAGCTCTCTCTTAATTATTAACCCATTTATATTAGGTACAAAACTTTGGACTCATCTAGAAAGAATAGATAATGGAGTATTTTCTTGGAATTTGTCATATGCTTGTAGACTAGACATTGTTAATGTACTTATTGCCATGTATGTATTGTATGTAGTTACTGTACTTCTTGTATATAGTTTTCCTTTATTAGTTATAACCTTTATAATTTTTTTAGAAATAAAATGGGATATATGGTGACATCTTGCCTGTACAAATAAATCCTGTCTGAGAGTCAGAGGATGGAGCCTGCCACTAGCTAACCATAGACTCCCATAGGCTCATATATCTGAATGCGTGGTCCCCAGGGAGTGGAACTGTTTGGGAAAGATTAGGAGGTGGGGCCTTGTGGGAGGAAGTGTGTCACTGAGAGTGGGCTCTGGGATTTCAAAAGTCCACACCATTCTCAGTCTCTCCCTCTCCCTCTCCCTCTCCCTCTTCCTCTCCCTCTCCCTCTCCCTCTCCCTCTCCCTCTCTCTCTCTCTCTCTCCCTCTCCCTCCCTCTCTCTCCCTCTCTCTCTCTCTCTCTCTCTCTCTCTCTCTCTCTCTGCCTCCAACTTGAGAATAAGCATATACGAAAGCCCTCAGATACTGCTCTAGTGCCATGCCTGCCTCCCTGTTGCCATGCTCTCCACCATAATTGTCACGGACTAACTCTTTTGAACTGTAAGCAAACCCCCAAACTCAATGCTTTCTTTTACAAGTTACTTTGGTCATGATGCCTCTTCACAACAATAGGAAAGTCAGTAAGACATGGTTTGAACACAGCTACCTGTTTAAACAAAGCTTGAAAGAAGTAGGACCTCAGTGGCAGCTACACAGAGATAGTTAACTGATATTCACTGAACGCCAAGTCCAGAATTTAGCACTTTTCTTGGTCATTGTACCTGAGTGACATGCTTCCCTTCTCTTCAGCATCTTGTGCTATCATGCTTGGCAATGCCCTCTGACAGACCACATCCAATGCCATAATCCCTAGGGTATTTCTGTCTTGACTAGAGCTATTCAAATTTTTAAGTCCAGTAGGGCAAGGACCATGGCGAGAAATTTAAATGTGATGGCAAAGTTTATACCCTAAACATTTCCACAGAGACTCCCTTAGCAACAACTTTGTTCTGTGTTCACCTTCACCATAGCTATGGTTCCTCAGGCTCATCTCCCTGCACCGGTTCAGATCCCTCTCAGGACCAATACGGAAGCAAGAGTTGAAGCAGAAAGCAAACATTTTAAATACAGGCCTAAAATTTTCTTTAAAGTAGTCGTAGCTTCCTCTGAGATCCAGATCGGTGAAAAAACACAGGAAACAGAAATGAGGGACAGCCCTCTCCGTGTGTGTGTGTGTGTGTGTGTGTGTGTGTGTGTGTGTGTTTGTGTACCCACCATAATGTGATCCAACTATATAATAAAACAATATAAATGTGGAAAAATAACCCCTGAAAATGAAAACAGATATATCAAGGAATTTTGAAAAGAAGAGATTCAATTTTTAAAATTCTTGTCTGATATTGCTACATTTTTAATTTAAAATTGTAAGATATCTCTCATGGTTGCATTCAACAAATATTTATGGTACATTGGATTTGCACTTACCTTTATTTACCTTAACCTTCTCTCATCCATTCTTCATCTCTCATGCACTAAGGTTTAAATGGGCGCTTTAACATCTGTTCCTGTGTCTATGGTTACCGGGTCAGGCTTTTGGTCTCTTTCTTTTTTTTTTTTTTTTTTTTTTTGGTTTTTCGAGACAGGGTTTCTCTGTGGCTTTGGAGGCTGTCCTGGAACTCGCTCTGTAGACCAGGCTGGCCTCGAACTCACAAAGATCCTCCTACCTCTGCCTCCCGAGTGCTGGGATTAAAGGCGTGCGCCACCATGCCCCTAAAGCACATACTAATCTTGCAGAGGACCAGAGTTCAGTTGCCAGCAACCACACCAGGCAGTTCACAATTGCCTAGAACTCCAGCTCCAAGGGATTTGATGTCTTTTCTGGACTCTGCAGACTCACACATACCCACCCAGAGGTACGCATGTATACACATAATTAGATACAAATCTTTTTTTCATAGAGGAAGAAAAGGACCTGAGCACGGTAGTGCATTTCTTTTAATCTTAGCACAGAGAAGGTTGAGATAAGTAGATCTCTGTGCGTTCAAGAACAGCTTGATCTGCATAGCTAGTTCCAGGCCATATAGTGAGACCCTACAGATAGATAGATAGATAGATAGATAGATAGATAGATAGATAGATAGATAGATAGATGAAGTGTACAAAGAAAGCTCAATTAGAGAAGGATAACTCCTACCAGAGTAATGAAAAATATAGATTTATTATGTATACACCAGATCTTACACAAGCCAGTAAGTCTATACAAGATTGTGGCTTCCTTGCGCTGTTGAACATTATCTTTCTGTAGGCTGAGTCAGTAAACAGTTAGCAAGGATAGTGGGAAATGGCATACAAAAGTGACAGGACAAAATACAACCTAAAAGAATAAACCGGAGGGGCTAGGGAGATGGCTTAGAAGTTAAGAGCACTGACTGCTCTTCCAGAAGACCAGGGTTCAATTCCAAGCATCTACATGGCAGCTCACAATTGTCTGTAACTCCAGTTCTAGGGGACCTGACACCAATGGCAAAACACTGATACACATAAAATAAAAAATAATAGAATTTTAAAAAGGATAAACTGGGACCCATTAGTACCAATAAGTGATGTCTCTCCCCTTCACCCACAATCAGGTCCGTTCCATGGTAAAGCCAGCTCACTTGACCATTGAGTTGTATCTCCACTTGCCTCAAGACTCCAAGAGGAAAGAGGACCCAGTGGTTGTTAGGAGAACCATGGTCCCCAAGGTGAGCTGACAGCATTAATCTGTGTCATCCACCATTGTGCCTGCATGTCTAACGCTGCCACTTCATTTTCACCTTCCAGATTTTAGCAAGCATTTCTTGGACCTAGAATAACTTCAATCAATTCCACACAAGGGACCACGAGAAAGAGAACTCCAGCTTAGCAAAAGCCAACATAGTGCAAAGCTATAAAACACACCTCTCCCTTCTCTACCTCCCCAGCAAGAGCTTGCAGGATCCACAGCTATTGTCATTCTAAACCCAGTTTAATTCTAGGCTCAGCAGGACAGCCAATCTCAACATCCTGGGATTGTCAGGTGACTTGCCTCGGGCCTCCTTTTCAGAAATTAACTTCAGAATGGAGAGTTTAAGCCAAAAGGCCATATCAATAGAACAGGAATACGAATCAAGTGCTGATACTGGGAGCTATTCAAGATCATACGAAAGATAACACTCGGGAGGCTGAGGCAGATGGATCTCTGCATGCTCAAGGGCTAGCCTGATCTACATAGTGAGCCCCTGTATTAAAAAACAAAACCAAGTTCATATCTACAAAATAACAAGCAAATCTACCAGTAACATATGAAGGGATTTTCCAGATTTCCTGATTACCTCTGTTCCACTCTTAAAGAAAAGAACAAAAAAGAAGAGATAAGGGGAGAAATGTCAGTCTTGCTTAAAGAAAATATTCATGGAGAAGCCAAACACATGAGTCCTCTCCTACAATACAGTGCCTTTGGTGGGGACTGTCTTGAGAGAGGATGAAGAAAAAGGTCAAGAGCAATTATCAATGTCATTTGACAGAGAGTTGCTATGCAACAGCCTCCGAAGTGCTGCCACTGGATCAGATTCTGAGCATGATAAAGGTGAAGACCACAGGCACAAGGAACAGCATTCTCCCAGAGAAGCTGCACTTCGGGAATGTAGTTGAGAGCCTTAGATTAAACCGTTGCGAGCCAGGCATGGCGGCGTACATCTTTGAGCCCAGCACTCGGGAGGCAGCGGCAGGTGGGTCTGTGATTTTGAGGCCAGCCTGGTCTGCAAAGTGAATTCCAGGACAGCCAGAGCTGTTACACACAGAAGCCCTGTCTCAAAAAACCAAAACCAAAACTAACTAACAAACAAAAGATGCAAGAGATGGGTAGGTATCCATTGAGATGTGAGAAGCCAGGAAAAAGAATCCTTATCATTATTGTCAAGATTCCTGCACGGATCTCCAAACGGTAGGACTTTTGTCCTTACTCAGTCATGGTCCAGTCAAATACCTTGTGGCCTAGAGTAACTCCAGATCACTGACCCAGGCAGCAGAGCTTGAGTGACTGGATGGGGGCCAAAAATGCCTCCAGTTTTACTCCCCAGACTGTGCAATAAGAACACGGTACCATACAGGAAAATAACGACACCGAACATTGCACTCCCGACCCCCTGGAAGGCAGGCTGCCCATCGTTATTTTGGAAACAGGACATTTTTGACATTCATGAGTTGGGTTGGGTTTTGTTTTGTTGATGTTGTGCCGGGTGCAGTGATTGTTTGCATACACCTGACTAACCTGTCAAATTAAAAGTCAAAGTCCTCTCACCAGGAATTGTGAGGATTTATTTTCTCTTCCGCAGGGGCCTCATCAGGACTGGCCTATAAACCCAGCTGGATGGGTTGTTCACAGCTGACTGTGTGCCCCACCAGCCACTGCTCCAGAGTCTAGGCATGGTAAGAAAAGTCTGATTCCACCGTGGGTTATTTAGTTGAAACTGAGAGAGAAAATAGCATCTATCTCTCCTTTCTGTGGATGCAGAGTGTCACCATCATCTCCATCCCACCAGTTTCAGGAAGGCTCCCTAAGCTGCATCTGCTCTTCTTTGATTGGCCTGCTGGGAATCACGTGTTTTCCAGCACATGCAGATTAGTCAACAATGTTAAATATGCATATATACGTATGTATGTATGTATGTATATGTGTGTGTGTGTGTGTGCTTTATAATGATTGTTAGGAGGCATTTAAAAATATCAAGAGCAGCCATGTTGAGACATTCATACAGCCCTAGTCAATTCCCCTGGTTTTTCATATATTTCCCCATAATAAACTAATGGGTATTAGATGCATGTATTTTAAGTGGTAACAATTCTTCAAACCTAGTGAAAATGCCAGTCATTTCAGTATTTCTCTAGCCTTCAAGTTGTTTAAATCCATATAATTTTTATTAATGATTATGATAGCATATAAAATTATGCTCATTGATACAAAATAAATCACTTTAACTCATGAATATTTTATATACTTTCTAAAATGTGAAGAATGTTTTTGTAGCATTTTCTGCTACAACTTGCTAGAAAATAAAAATTCTATGTTGAGAAAATTATATTTGGTTATTGAGAATTTCCTCTAATCTCATAATTCTTTTCCAAAGATCACCACTTTTAACAATTAAATATAGGTACCCAGAATTTCAAAAAATGGTAGCAATGGAAACTGCTCATCTGCACTCATTAAATACCATACAATTATATCTACCACCATTGAAAACTTGCTATAATGTTAGGTAGAGGTTAGGCTGAAGACGCTCTGCAGGCCATCTGAATTCTCCTTGTTCTTAGGTGGGAGTGCTATTGTATCAGAACCATTTCATTCATAGCGTGGGGGTACAGAGAGGTCAAGTAAACAGGTACAGCTTGGATTTCAGACATGTTTCTTCTGATCCTGGAGTCTGAGCTCTTGCCTCACAAACTGGTGACCTTTAACCTGGGGTGGTTACAGGTTGCTCTGAGAATGTTAGTTATGAACCCTCCCCCAAAAGAATGACACACACTTTCACTACATACAGTTCTGAACGGTTTTCCAACTCACCCCGAGGACCAATCCGTGTTTTCTTGGGGTCCATATGTTTTTTGTTTTTTGTTTTTGGTTTTTTTTTTTTGGTTTTTCAAGACAGGGTTTCTCTGTATTGTTTTGGAGGATGTCCTGGAACTCACTCTGTAGACCAGGCTGACCTCGAACTCACAGAGATCTGCCTGCCTCTGCCTCCCGAGTGCTGGGATTAAAGGTGTGTGCCACCAATGCCCGGCTCCGTATGGTTTAAATTACAGAAATCAAAGTTCAAAAAAATTTTTTATATTCCAAAATGTAGGGGCTTCATTGTTGACGACTGGAACTAACCTATGCAAATGGGAGTGTTATATGACTGTGAAGAGTGACCCAGATACCAAGCCATCTGCAGGCCCAACCAATGGCCAGAGCCAGTGAGTCAGAATACACGGAGCCTATCCTGTGGCATCTTGCTCATCTGTCCCATGACTAGGAGTGGTTGTTGTCGCAGTATAGCTAGGCAGGAACTCCATGGGAAGAAAAACAGGCAGTGCAGTAGGTCAGAGCTTTCTGGACCGGAGGCAGCTATGCTGTATGAGCCCTGGGACCTGCCCTCGCTGACCCACCCCGTTCTCTTTTAACGACCTATTCTCCCTCCAGACTGCATCATACCGCAAGGTCACCTCTGAATAATCACCAACTCAGTGTCTGCTTCGTCATAACTTTCGGTCACCATGACACCTCCGCTCTAACTTCACCTCAGGGCTGCCCTCCCATGTTTTCTCAGCTACTGTCTCCACCTCTGGCTCTAATGGAATTAGTAGCTCCAGTCTCTCAGAATTTCCCAGTTGACAAACTTGGCTATAGCTGAGCTCTTAGGTATTTCACTGGCCTGTAGTTAGACTGTGTTTGTGAATGACGTCACTTATAACACAGACAGGAACTGCTGGTAGCAGGGTAAGAGGAAGACTGGTCTATGGATCTGAGCGTGGCTCTGCACTAGATTAGCCTGGAGTCCTTTCCCCATCTGAAGATGTGGGCTGGGAAAGTGTCTGGTATAGACCCTCAGGATAGGCTGACCGGCTTTAGCAGACTCCTGGGCTACTTTCTATGTTCAACATTCATTCTGTCTAGTGTCAGATCTTCCATGACATGAACTAGGAGTACTTAGGCAGGAATTAAATGGCAGGAAACTTCATTACTGAGAAAAGCCTAGGAATGGTGAAAGTTTCTGTAATCCAAGACCAGTGAGTCATCTAGGATACCCTGTGTCAAGTTTCAGAGCATACCATACGTCCTGGTGGTACAATTCACTGGTCACTTGCTGAGTCCTTTAGAAGGGAAGTAGCTTAAAGAACACTGTGGCATGTGGCATACCATAGAGGTACAGAATGAAATACATCACGTCATCTCCCCGTGTGTTTAGGAGAGGGAGAGAGCCTGCGAGGAGCTAGCTGCTAAATGGGCACATAGAAGTTAAATATGGCTTCTCCACTTCCAGACTACTTCTTCCTGAATCAGCCCCAAGGATGCTTTGTTCACTGGCATTCACTGATATTCTGTCAAGGAACAAAAAAGCTCGTAGAGCAGTATCTCATGCTAGAAAGGTTCCATTCCATTGTGTGTCTGCTGGGTCTCTGTGAGCACTGATAGGCGATGTCTTGGGAACAATACTGCATCAGACTTCCTGTGTCACTCTGAGGTCCTTCCCTGGGAAATAGATTTATTATACACTCCTCATTTATCCAGCAAAGATTAGTTGACCATGTGCTATGCTTCAGCCTCTGGGTGTAAAACGATGTGTAACGAAGAGCTTTTATACTTGAGCAGGGGGTCCATGGTAAGTGAATTACCCATGGGATTCCGGAGCAAACGAAGCGAGGTCTACAAGTACAATGAGAGCTAGCCCAGCAGAGAGTGGGGCTGGGCAGAAGGTGAGTGACAGGGTTAGACATCTGGGAAGAAGTGTAGCGGGGATGCTTCAGAGACGTCAAGGGGACGACACAGAGAGATGGGTAAGAAGCAGGTCTGGTGACAGACATCACATACCACGTGAGCTACTTTACATGCTGCTTGGACAAAACGGGGAGCAAAACAAATTTGAGGAATTAACGGTCTTTTGGCTCACAGCTTAAGCTCATGCTGGGGAAGTAGGAGCCTGAGGAGAGGAGTCACATTGCATCCACAGTCAAGAAGCAGAGGGAGATGGATCCTATCGCTCAATTCACTCTCTCCTTTTTATTCAGCCCACCAGTTAAAGCAGATCTTTCTACTTCAGTTAACCTGCTCTAGAAGATCCCTCACACACATGCCCAGAGACTGTTTCCATGGTGATTCTAGATCCTATTAAGTGAATGAGCAATGCCAATCAGCATATGTCATTCAGTCTACGGGATGGCAATGAGGGATATAGCAGGCTATTGTTTGAGCCCATTTTTTTCCAATGGCAGAATAGAGAATGTTCTAGAAGCAAGAAGATGGGTTCTAAGGCTGCTGCAGGGGTGGTGGCACCAGACAGAAGTGGACGGTCTACAGAGTGATGGAAAGTGTTTGGAGATTGTGTTGTGGTCCAGACATTAGGTGTCTCCACAAGAGTTCATGTGTGAAAAACTTAATCCTCTATAGAATGTTCAGACCCAGCTCTGGGTAAATGACTGGGTCATGGGGTTGCTGGCATAATTAATAAATTAACACACCTACAGACTCATAACTGAATGGATTATCGGGAGTCGAGGCTTGACTGGAAGAAGATAAATCCTGTCTCACTTCAGTTGTTTTCTGGTGTGCTTTGTATCAGCAACTGAAAGGGTCCAAAGCATCTTAGAAGCCATGAGAAATGACTAATGTGTGAGGAAGGAAAGGGAAAAGAACATAGTAATCTTGATGGCAGGGGTAGAGCGAGAAGACACTAATGAAACTGGCTGAGATATTTGAATGGGTTTCTAGTGAAACATCCAAGACTAAAATGCCTGTAGAACACTTGTCAGTAGGTCTGGAGTCCGACGAAGGTACTGGGCTTCAACCATCAGCATCTACAGACAGATGAGGCTCAAAACATAGAGGAAAGAAGACTGGAGAATTACCTTCAGTTCTGCTTCTAATTACACACACATGCTCTCAGAGATTTTCCAGTGCTTTCTGTCCCACCCCTTAACTTCATGTCAGCCATCAGCAGAGTAAATCATTGGCACCAGAGAAGGGATGTGAGAGAGGCAAGCAGGAGACAGGCCCCTTGGAGATAAGTTCCAGGGACGGGAGTAAAAAAATGGAGTAAATCCTGAGCAATATCCAGGAAGAGGCTAAGTGATTCTGTGTCAAGCTGCTACAGAAATGTGCTATAGTGTCAATAGCTTATGAACAGCAGAAATATGTCTCGTAGCCTGGAGGCTGGAAAAGTACAAAAACAAGTCACATTCTGTGTCTGGTACTGACGGTCCACTTCCTTGTAGAGAAATGACTTTTCACCGTAGTGTCTGTCATGTGACAGAAGAGATTGGAGGTGTTCCAAAGGAGACTAGAAGCAACAGTGAAGAGTACTAATCCCATTCCTGAGGACTCCAGGCCCCACCCCATCCCAGTCATCTCCCAAACTCCAAGCCTCCTAATATTAAGACCTTGGAGATGAGGGTTCCAACATATGAACTTGGAAGAACACAAAGGTCCCAACCATAGCATTCAGAACTCTAAGCCCATAGATGGACATAGTGGCACACACTTTTAATCCTAGCACTTGGGAGTCAGAGGCAGGGGGATCTCTGAGTTCAAGGCCAGCCTGGTCTACATAACAAGTTCCAGGAAGAAACCCAGATCTTGAAAAACCAAAAGAAGGAAGAGGCAGAAGAGGAGGAGGAGGAAGAGGAGGAAGAAGAATAAGAGTAACCACTATCCCAAAGTCTTTCAGAAATCACGGAAGGGTGACATGCTTTCTGAAGTACAAACATCACACAACATTAGCCACTAGCATTGTTGGGCTTATGATTCAACATACATCTTATTGGCATTGCAAGGCTCTCCCTGTCCCCCCAAGACCACCCTCCTGGAGGTACACAGCAACAAGTGTTCCCTAGCGCAGCTGTATACCCTCTCCCTGTGTGCAGAGGCAGGGATCATGGGCTCATGGAGTGGGTGGATGATTAATATTATGTCATTATATACTAGAACTTTCTTCAGCATGAAACATATCCAGTTTTTCATTTCATTTTGTTTTGTTTTTAACTAAACCTTATGTGCTCATTTCATTTTTCTTTTATCTTTATCGTTTATTTTATGCCTTTATTACAAGAAAAATGAATCAGCTCCCTAGAATAATCAAACAAATATATACCAAAATCTTTCTAACAGCAATCTGCATCTTTGTTTCCTCTCTCCCTTTCCACTGGGCACCTTACACCTTACCAGAGCCCATGTTTGTTTTCTGGTTTCCATCATGTTCAGATACAAATCAATGTGAACTAATTTTGCAAGTAAAATGTGTTGAGAGCACGCCCTAAATGCTCTACTAAATCCTAAATACTTAACATCTGTTTCACTGGACCTACTAGCCTGGTAAATCTACTTCTAGCCACCAATTTGGCTTTTTATAATTTATTGCCTCAAAACCCCATGCCATTTATTGCCCTTGACTATATCACCACATGTGTTCTGTAAATAGACACTTCCCTACATGTCTAGCATAGTCTCTTGAGCAATTGTCATCTCTAATCTACCAGGAGAGCAAATCTACTCACTCTTTCTCTAGCCTTTGCAAACTTATTTCTGAATCTGTGCTTGCTCTAGGGTGCATTTTTAAAGGATGATCAATTCCAGAGGTGGGTTTTCCAGATCTATAGGATTTCAAGAATATCTCTATTATGGAGTCTTGCCTTTAGGGGCACATATTTTCACAAGACTGCTCACTAACCATGCTCTTGCTATTATTGGAGTGTATGTAAATTTTGCAAGGGTTGAGATGGGCTTTTGGTTCTTAGAGAATACCCCTACTCCAGCATCATTGTGCACACACTGCCTCTTTTGCTGTGTACTGGCTGCCTCCTTCCTCCTTTCCCCCTTCTGTAACTGACAGGGAACCAGAGAGAGAAAAACCTCACCCACAACCTTTGGTCCTGGCCATCTATTGCCTTCAGCCTGGGGCCTGGCAACAACCGGAGTTAGGAAGGGGAAGTCAACAGCACTGAGCAAGAACACAGGTCACAGGAACATGAGATGCCTCTTGGCCTCTGGGTCCATCGCTCATCCCACTAGATGAAATGGGTTTCTGTCTCTCCCAGGAGGAAGCGAAGGCCTAGGTGAAAGAGGTGCCAAAACAGCAGGACCGACCATGAGTTGCTCAGATAACACAGGGATGGTTCTGCTAATGAAGAACTAAGCCTCCACACACACTGACAGGCTGGCCCCTCTCGGGAGCAGATAGTATGGGGCCACCGTTCTTCTGTCCCATTGAGTTGGTTTCAAACTAAGGACTGCTAACCACGTGTCCTACACTCCATACTGCTGGGAAAGAGGCGTTTTCTCAGCAGTTTTTCTCAGCTCTATGCTGGTCGCCTAATAGGAATAAGAGTAATATAGATCTGACAGATCTGGTTGATGGCTGTTGACTGTTGTTATCCCAAGTATTTCTTAGGAAAGGCTTGTGGTCTGCATGCGCATGACTCTGCCCTCCATCCTCAGTGCTACAGCCAGACAAGTCTTTCTCTAGCAAACTTCTCAAACACCTCTTTCCTTTTCATGAAGGGAGACGGACTCGCAAGCATCACATCTCCCAACATTTGGGAAAAAGGGAAAAGACAGCTTGAGCAAGCCCGTCAGTTAAAATATTGCTATACACATAAAATAAGATTATGCAACATTCTTACACGTCATTCTGGTTATTTATGGAGTAGATAAAATGCATCTGTCTCTTGGGATTGTTATGAAGATAGAACAAGATATTTAATATGAGGAATAAAGAATCTTGAGCTCAAGAAAATGAACTACAATTTTGCATAGTGTACCTTAAAAAAAAAGATTCATTGATTTGCTTTGCTAGAAAGTCCACGGGTAGTGTGCCACTGTAGCCTCAGTAAGCATGAGCTGTCAGCAAACCCGCAGTCCATCATACTGCACATTAGGTCACAGAATATACACTAGTGGTAACTCCCTGGATGTGCTTAGCTATCTCATAGACTAGAGATCTTCTCCTGCACCTATGCCCCACCCCTTTCTTCCCCTATTGCTGGACCCCAAACATCTATTTGAATATGACTTTCCCTGCTCTTGAGTCTGATCACAAGCCATTCTACCAACCTACAGGGCACGGCCTATCTGGCAGAGGAACTCAGATGTTGGAAAAGTACTGATCCACACTGAACTCCATGAAACTGTCCATCAGATTCCTGGGAAGAGCAAACACTCCCCTCCCAAGTCATCCAGCAAGGTCCTTGGCTGGAAGAAGCAACCACTTCATTAGGCACCAACCAAAATCTTGGGTTTGAACGGTGACAAATCTGGAATCCTCTGTCAGATGCCAGCCCAGGGCCTACTGCACAAAAGAAGCTCTTTTCACAGGCTCAGCACTGAGTCTGAACACATAGAGTGCTAATCTTGGCTGCAAGGGGAAAGCCAGTGTGGAAAACAAAATCTAGTGGCTGAACATGAAACGAAAGGTATAATATGATGGCCCCAGCTTCCAGAGGCTGAACTCCTACTGGGCAGAAACATATGCTTTTATGGAGCCTAAGACCAGGATACAAACTGATACAACAGTACAAGCGAGCGCAGCCAGGGGATTAAACATTAAAGGACTCCTGTTTGCAAACTGTGAATCACTGGCATCTGAAGAGAGGGCGTTATCAGCCAGCGTTTTCACTTTCAGTGAGCTCTACAAAGATGAGGAGACCTGGCCCTGGAGGAAATGTCTGTACCTGGTGAGCAACCGAGGTGGGGGGAAAGTGCCCAAATCCCACTCAACACAAAGGCAGCAGAACTCTCTTCTTTGGGGGTAGTTGAGGATCCCCCCAAAGAGAGTTCATCTCACCTGGACCCTTTGAGAAGAGAATCTCAGGCAGAGGAGATAGCATGAACAAAGGCAGCTCAGAGGCAAGGCCAGGGTGTGGTGCGGAACTGTGTTCAGCCAAGCTGTGGGCAGCTGAGCCCAGAAGCAGCTGGGGTTGGAAGACCTTGAACATGCAGGAAGATCAGCCTTGACTCCCAGGGCCTTTGAACATTCCATGCCTGCTATTGCAACAAAAAGGCAACCGGTATGGAGTGAGCCAACAAACTGAATTAGGGAGGGCATATTCACTCTGCTCCCTACACAAACACAAACATTTTGTTGTTGTTGTTGGTTGAAACAGCCATCCCACATGCAAACCAGAAATGGACCCTCACTCTGTTTAGGAAGTGCTGAACCCTGAACATAGATTTCTTCTTGCCTGGAGTGGTGTTCAGCTCTAGACAGCTCCGCCATCCCTCTTCTGTGGGATCCTACCATACTAGGTCAGAGCTATCTTGCAGATTGCATTTCCCAGTGTTTCTGCTTATTAAAAGCACACCTTCAACGCAAAGGGGTCACTTATCACCAGTGCACATATCCTTCAAACTGGATACAATTTATTTGTTTTGTGGTGCATATATGCTTCAAACTGGATACAGTTTATTTGTTTCATTTGGCTTACTGGATTTTCTCTGCACATTCTGGCTGCAAACAGAGTTTAACTGGGTGGTATTAAGCACTGAGTTTTTAATATCATAAAAGCACAATCATGTGTCTTACTGATTATCAAAACTATGCTCATGACATTTTAAACAGAAAACATGCAGCAAAAATCAAGCATGGTTGTTTTTGAGAGCTACAGCCAAGAACTTGTTTACTTCTTTGGGTAATTTACACTTTGCTTGTGATGTAGGTGGTTTATCTAGGCAGTCATATAAAGTAAATGTTTTTGATTTCTTCTTTTCCTTTTCGTTGGCAGATTTTCTTCATCTCTGTCTCATTTTCTTTGCTGAAAGGAAGAATGAGAGGCAATGTGTGGAGTATTAGAGGAGGTGCTACAAGGTTTTCTGAAGCTGGAGCCCTGTTCTAGAGCAAATGCTAACCATCCAGAAGATAAGAGCAAGGAGAATGATGTGTGCTGGTCGCCCAAAAAACACTCCCATCTAAAGATATCAGTGTCACCTTCCTCATTTAATTTAGAGCAGGCAGCAAGATTTGATGGGATCATGACATTTTCTGAGTGGCCCCTAATCCTCAGCACTGTAGCCTACTCTCCTCGGTACCAAATCACTGTGCTTTCCCAGGTGTCACATTAAGAGAGAATCTGAACTATTGGTTGGGTCATTTGTTGGAAACTTGTGTCTATGATGGTAATAGCAAAGAAAGTTCTGGAAACAACCATTTCAAGCCGAAGGAGGGATTTGCAAGACTAAGTGGTGGACTATTGTTTCTCCTACACATTTTCAAAATAGATGAGCATTCCTGGCCTGCCTGCCAAGCATGCCTGACTGCCAGACCAAAGAATTTTAAAGGCCAAGCAGTCATACCACAAGATTGGTCAAGACTGCAGTCCCCCAGGCAGGTGCTGTCATTTGCCTTTGGCTTTTACGATGTGCATCTCAGAACCACACCGTGGGGAAAGGGACTGCTGCTTCCTCCCACAACACACATTGAAAGCCAACACCTCGGGCATGCAGTTTTACTTCATGGCCAAACACAGAGAGTCGGGGTGGGACAGGAGGACAGAAACCAGCACTTACTTTCTCAGTCGGATATTTCTAGCAAGTTCCAGCTTACTTGCTTTTTCTCATTACCCCTTTTTCTACTTGTAATGGGCACTTTCTCTTCCATTTTACAGAAAAAGAAACCAAGCTGTGGAAAAATGAAGCTTTGTAAGTCACAGGTAAAAGGGGCATCATTGATAATATGTCAAGTCCTAGAGAGAAGGCTCTGTATTTGAAAGTCCATCTTGTCCCCAAGAAACATACAGCCTGATTCCGGTCTCAGTAAATCATCATTACTAGTATATTATAAAAAATAGAAGAGTGGTCAAGGCTTACTGTGAGGCAGAAATACACCAGTTTCCCCCACTGTTGTATTTGTGGCAAAAGCAGTCTTCTAGATGATTTTGGAAAAGACATTACCCAAAACTTGTGGCGTTAGAATACACCGTCTAGTAAGCAGCTGCTGCAGCAGCAATGTATCTCTTCACATATTCTGGTGGTAGGAACACTGAGGTTAGTCTATGAGTGCAGAACCTGGAGAAACTGAGAACAATATTTCAGTCTATTAGAAAAACCTTTCACAGACACCTATAGCAGAAGAAAGGTGCCTGGTGGGTTAGAGGTAAAGGACACAGAAAAAAAAATTAGACATCTGAATCTACCCTGTAGCCTGTCACATTACATATAGGCACCTTCTCCTTATCCTCAGGGATGTCTTTAAGATGCCTGGCGAGTGCTTGTAACAGAAGATGGTGACTACCCTCTCATATTTATACATATATTTTATAAATTAGGCACTGTGAGAGGTTAACAACAATGACAATGAAGTATAAAAGTTTGGTACTCAAGAAAATGAAATTGGCAGTTAAGTATAGCTACCACCACTAGTCAATGGAGACCATCAGAGAAAAGACAACTGGACAAACACACAGATGATGGATCATGACGAGTCCAGCCCCTCCATAGACCTACATCACAGCTCCTGAATTTGTGGCTCAGGGAACATCACAGAAGAGAGGTATGAAACACTGTAAGGCCAAAATACCACAAAGTCTGCTGTGAAACAGTCTCTCCTAGAAATGGCAGCATGGCAAAGGCCAGGGCCTTGCTAATATTAGTGGCATGCTAACATGGAAGGGGAAAATTTCATGGAGTCCCCATCCCTAGACAAATCTCTACAGGTTGTCTAACACATTGAGGTCAGCCTTGAAACCATGCACACACAAACAAAAATGGACTTGTATTTATGTTTTCTCTGTAAATATTTGTGCATACACGTATATGTATGCAACAATAACCATCAAGGAAAAAGAGGCCATTGACTTGAAAGGGTGGGGGGGGCATGGGAAGGGTTTGAGAGAGGGGGAAAAGGGGGAAAGTGATGCAATTCTAGTCCAATTAAAAACATATTTAAAAAGTAAATCTATATACTCTTTTTTAAAGGTACATGGGCGCTCACTCTCTCCCGCTCTCTCTCAGCTAATTATACTGTACCAAAATTTTATTCAGACCTTGGTCGACTGAAGCTGTGGAATGTGAAATCAAGGATAAGAGAAATGACTTTAGAAATTGTGTTTGGGGGTGGTGTTTGGGTGGTGTGTTGTGTGTGTGTGTGCCCGTGCGTGTCTGTCTGTCTGTCTGCCTGCCTGCCTGTCTGTCTGTCTTTTAAAGAACGTGTGCCTAGATGACCCAAAGTTGGGACCCATTTCCAGAAGCTGTTGTTGCTGTTAAATGCAAGAAGTTAAGCAACAGGAAAGGGAGCAGTGTGGCAATATTCCTCAGCACCCTCAGAGCCCAGGGAGGAACAAAGATTTCACACTTCACCAATTTCATGCTGTGAGAGGGGAATCCCCATTATTCTGAGAGGGGCAAGTTGCCAGTTCTGTAAGGAGATCCTTCAGCCTGGGAGGGTGATCTGGATCAGAAACCAGAGAGCGGACAATCAAATACACGTGTAAGTTCTTCCTTGAACAGGAAGGAAATAGCCTATCAGGAATGGAACCACGGAAGATTCCATTCAATCCAGATTTGTTCCAAATATTTGAAGACAACTGTTTAACATTTCTTTTTTGTTTGGTTGGTTTTTTTGTTTTGTTTTGATTTTTCTCAAGACAGGGTTTCACTGCATAGCCCTAGCTGTCTTGCAACTCATTCTGTAGACCAGGCTGGCCTTGAACTCACAGATTCACCTACCTTTGCCTCCAGAGTGCTGGGATTAAAAGCATGCCCAGCCACCACCCAGATTACTGTATAACATTTCTAAGCTGTTTTCTTTCTCCCTGTAGGTAAAATGCCAAAAATAATTTTTACGCAGGTCTACACAACAATGTGAGGAAGTCAAGACTGCTAGTTCTTCAGAGACACTCAAACCTCAAGTTCTCCACAGAAACAAACACTGCAGGAAAACGTGGAAGATGGGCTGCTGAACCAACACAAGGCACAGTAACATTACAGAAGTCAGAAAATTGCTATTATGTCATGCAAATTAGTCTCAAGCAGCACACCGCTCTATCAATGCTGAAAAATTAAAGAAGAACTCTCAATAAGAAAAGTATTTTGAGTGTTGTGAGTACTAAATCAAGAAAAAAGTACTAGGGAGGCAGAGGCAGGTGGATCTCTGTGAGTTCAAGACCAGCCTGGTCTACAAGAGCTAGTTCCAGGACAGGCTCCAAAACTACACAGAGAAATCCTGTCTGTCCCCCCTCCCAAAAAAAAGACCAGAAAAAAATAAAAGAGGAATATGAAGAAAACTGGGAGTTTCTCTGTCTTTCCAAAGTTGCATGTTATTTATATACTTATGACCTTTATTGCACACATTTTCAAACATCTAGAACATTGCCCAGTATATAGTAACCATCACAGAACCTTCTTTTAACAAGTCTGTAACAGTGTTGTACAAGACCAACCTCTGAGACAAATAACTGTCATCTTGGGGAGTTCAGCTGTACCCCTTTGTGGAAGATCACCCCAGCTGGTTTTGTCAACTGTTTACATTCCCTCATAGAGGCCAGAGAGGGTATGGGGACCGTGACACCTAAGAATCCAACCACTCCATATCTTCTGCACCCAAGATGCTAGAATATATAGGCCAGTGAAGGCTAGAGGAGGGAGCTCCAACTATGTGACTGTGGGAAAGCCTTCATCCCTGCTTGGAAAAGACTTTCTGGTAGGACCTTGTGTGAAGGTGGGTTGGAAGGGGACATCTACACTCCAGTAAATAACCCCTCACCTATACCCTGTAAGTAAGTCCAATAAAATCTTCGGTTTCCAAGAGTGAGCTCTAATGTGTAGTTAGGACCTTAGGAGGGGAAGCTATGACTTATGCCTCTCACTGGGAAGGAATTTTAGCAACAATCACATCGATGACATAAGGATACCTAGTGCACTTTCGAGAAAGATGGCTGGAATGAATCCTTGGGTCATTTTCTGAACCAAGCATTCCTTGGAAAGGCCAGGGGCTACTTTCTTCCAGTCAGGAATTTATGATGGGGAGGAACTGGGAATTGCTTTTGAAACAAAGGTGCTGGGTTTGGGTTTTCTGACTGGTACCCCATCATGTATGTCATGAGAAGTGACGGATCAGTCATCCCTTTGGCTACCTCATGAGCCACTCTCCCGGCTTCAAGAGCATTTCCTAATAACCAGCACCTGTGTGTATAACGAGCAGGACACTGGTGACATCCCTTCTGGGCTCTTTTAGCAGGAGACAACTTTCTATAGGGTCATTTCCTTCCTAGCTCCCTTATCAGTGCCCCCACCCATTTTCCTAGAATGATAGGCTTTTATCCACAGGCCCTGAAACACTTCATAGAAGAGAGGAGCCCTTCAGCCCCTCCGTGACACTCTCCCTTGCTGGCTGGACTGAAGAGTTCAAAGTTTGTCCCTGGTGAGAGGGAAAAGTCACTGCTAAGATCCAGCTGCCCAAGCCCTGCTTAACAAGTTTGGGTGGTGGTGGCGCATGTCTTTAATCCCAGCACTAGGGAGGCAGAGGCAGGCAGATCTCTGTGAGTCCGAGGCCAGCCTGGTCTACAGAGAAATCCTGTCACGAAAAATAAAATAAATAAATAAATAAATAAATAAATAAATAAATAAATAAATAAAGTTTGTGGTCCAAACCTCATTCCTAACAATGTGATTTAGATTATTGAATTCTAGAGCTATCAGAATTCAATCAAATTCAACTCCCTCATCTTGAGACTAAGGAAAATAAATCTCAACAGGAGATTAATTTATCTAAGGTCCCACAACCAGGAAGTGGGAAGCAGAAAGCCTCAACGGCCTTGGCTGTGCTCGCTCCTGCCTACCTAAGAGTAATGGTGCTGGGGTGGCGGCTGGGGGCAGTGGGGATGTGGAGGAGGGAAGGGGAGGAGAGGAGGGAGGGGAAACTAAGGTCAGGATATAGAATAAATAAATGAATTTAATTAAAAATATAATGTAGCGGAAAGAGAGTGTGTATTGCACAATGGTTCCATGAACCATCAGCAGAAGGTTGTGTGTGAACTTCTAGGGTTTGAGACAGGGTCTCTCCATGTGGATCTGGCTGGTCTGGGACTCCCTTTGCAGCACCAGGCTGACTTCTCTGGAACTCACAGAGTTTCACCTGCCTCTGCCTCCCAGTGCTGGAACTAAAGGTGTGAGCCTTTGCCTGACAAGTTGTGACTATTCGTACAAGGCTCTCTGCCAATAAATGCAGTAAGGCTTACCCAGTTGACCAAACAAAAACCAGTTTTTTTTTTTCCTGAGCAGGCTCCCCTGTCTCCTCTCTGAACTGTAGTTACATGTATACATTGTACTACTTAATGCCACGGCACGCAGCACCCTTTTAAGCTAGGATTGGACTCAACAAATAAATGATCTGTTTGAGGAAATCTGACTAACCTTTCCAATGGCTCCTTTATTGTCCAATACAAGCTCACATTGGGTAAGGGGAGTAGAGATGGAATACAGCAAACAGGGCAGCCCCCAAACAGTAGTTTGTAAAAACAGGCAACGCCTGGTACCAGGGGAGGTTGTGGGATGGGGGTTGTTTACAGTCTGGAATGACATTTTCAAGAAGCCAAGGAAAGAGACAACACTGGAGCCTAATATTCTAGAGCTGCCGGGAACCAGGAGAAGTGTTATTTAGGTCAACTATTTCACAATGTAGATAAGGAAACAAGAGCTCAGAGCAGAGACTGTCTCCTCTAAGGCTAGCGAGCCTGTCCCTCCAACTTGGTCCTCTTTCTGTCCTAGCTTTTGGACGAGGTAGGAGGACTGGAGAGGAGTGTGAAATTTTAGGGAACATTCCCAGCTCTTCCTACCAAGAGAGAAGCTCCCCAAAGTGTCCGGAGAACAAAGGGGTCCTTCAGAACCCTGGATTTCCTGGGCGGGAAGGCAAAGAAGCAAAGGCTGCCAGACAGCCAGGCCTCTTATATCCAGGCATCAAGACCAGTGTGGCCCCAGACAGGGAGAGCTTACCAATGAGAGGAAGAGACAGGTTTGTCCAAGCTCCCACTGGAATCCAGAATTCTATTGCCAAGATCCTGGCCTTTACGCCATGGACTGCCAACCTGGAAATTTGGGACAATGTCTGAGGAAGGATGTTTGAGGTTGTCACACTGAGAAGGAGGCTGTTTGCATCTAGGGCAAAGAAACCATACCTGAAAAACCACAGCCTAATGTTCTACCAAAAGGTGGTATCCCAACAGGGAGGGTCCTGCCCAAGGCTGGGAGAAAGACCTAACTCTGCCCACCTACTGCTCTCAGGTTCTATACCTTTCCCTTCTAAATAAACACCAAGTAACCAAGCTTGAAAGATTCATCACTCTCTTTAGGCCTTTAGAGGTTTTACAACCCCCACCCCCCCCATTCTGCCCCCCCAACAAGAAAAAAAAATTCCAGGTGCCGTGGAGGTGAGCAGTACAGGAAGCAGCAATTTTAATAAAAAAATTTTCCTGGTGCTGAAAATATATGCGTAGGAGAGACTATTTTCCGTGTACTTATATTTTTCTTGTTCTTTGTTGTCATTCCACCATTCTTGGTAAATTTGTTTTCATTTTAAGTGTTACAAGCAGTTATTATGTATTCCAGGCAGGGCTCCCAAGCTGTGACAATTTAAATGAGGGAGACTTTCTTTGTAGGAAAAAAAAAGATAAAAGTATAAATGGTTTGTTGGAACACTGAAGAAAAGCTCGCCTCAGAGAGAAAAATTCTTTTTTATGTAGTCTTAATATTAATCCAAAATGAAAATGTCCTTCACTTCAAAAGGGGAAGATCTGGCAGGTATAAGATACAAGAGGACAAGGATATGTTCCCTCCACATTGAGATCTGCGTGCCTTGTGAAGAGACTTTGAAATCAATAGCATATAAGACACTACAAATAATTTTTTGTTTAATTGTTTAAATCTTAACACATTCAGCTCAAAGGAACAGAAGCACACAATGGCAGTTTGAAAGGACAGAAAGGTCTGTGAAAGCAAACCTGAAAGCTGGGATTCTAACCCAGGGTGGCTAGCATGCTCTCTGGCCCAAGGCAAGAGGTTTTTGTTAAATCAGTTAGTTTACAATCAAATAATAATAAAACAAGGTGGTTTCCGAGGTGCAAAAGATGTGTAAATGTAAATGTCAATGTATAACTTCTTAAATTAGCTCTCAGTGACTACTAAAAAGATAAAAAACAAACTAACAAAAAAACCAAACCAAACCAAAAACAGCGGCTTCTAACTTTTCAAAGAAAGGACAGGTATCTGGCTTGCTATTTATGGAAGCTGAGCCGCTGGGTGGCAGCTCTGGAAAGGCTCCTCCAACTATGTCACCTCATGGAGAATAGCATCATGGCAGACCCTGTCAAAATGGGAGGCCAATGACAAAGTCCAGGGTCAAGTTGCCTCGTTTGTAACAACTCCCTCTTACAGGAACTGAGACCCTGACCCTTTGCTGCCACGCGCTGCCAATGTCCTAATCTCTTCCCGCTAAGAGACGCCTTTTTTGTTGTCGTTCGTTTGTTTTTACTTGCCATATATTATACATAATACTGTTCCCGTATGACATCTTCATACATGTACATAACACACTGATCGCATCTTCCCACTCTTGGCCCCTCCCCCTCTCATTGATTCTCTTACTCTTCCCAACTAGTTCCTCTCCCACTTTCACGTGCGGTTTTTAAAAACTGTTTTGCTTTTGTCTGCCGTGACTCACTGAGTTAAATTTAGAGTTGTTTACAGGAGCACAGGGCAACTCACCAGCAAGGCCTGATGATGACCCGCCCCCCTCCATGACGGACAGTTGCTCCGCCCAATCTTGTATAGGTCTTGTGCAGGCAAGCATAGCGGCGGAAGAGTTCACCAACACCGACATCACGCTCAGGAGACAGCATTTCACAGCTCTTCTCTGGCTCTTGCACGCTGGCTTTCTGATCCACCATGTTCCCCAAGTCTTGGAGTGGGTGACATAAATGTCCCATTTAAGACTGATCATTCAATAGTCACTTACTCTCAGCACCTTGACCAGTCATGAGTCAAAAACCAAGCTTCTCTGACCGAAGCTGGGAGCAGCACTGGTCTTTGGGCATAAACACAGATATCTAGAAGTCAGTTCAACAAGCTTAGTAAGCTCATTTAGTAAGTCAGTGGCCCTGGCTTCTTCACTTGGACCGAAAAGCCCTCAGGTATGGGCTTTTCACCAAGTTTAGACTACCAGCCGTGAAGTCCCTCCCATGAAGCCATCCTGAAGCCCAATGACAAGCCACTCTTCGCCCACAGTCAAGACCCTCTCCTGCACCAATGGGCAAGTTTTGTATTGATTGTAGTTTGTAGGGTCCACTGCTGGGTAAGACAGTTAATGACTTTTCTCCCACAATGATCTGCAAAGCACCTTCCAGCATTACAGAAACTACATCTATGCAGATATGCTTGAGGACCAAGCCACCAAGACAGGAGCCTTTGGGATACAGGCCTCAGTGTGCTTCCTGTTTCCATGTGGTCAGTAGCCTCGCCATAGAGAGGACCAGCCATCATTGACAACACCATCAAGATCAAACCTGCAGTTACAGCAAATGAACACTTTGAGTATGTTGCTTATCATATACATTCACATTGTCTCTAATTTCATTTCTTTTGTTTGTTTGTTTGTTTTGTTTTTCGAGACAGGGTTTCTCTGTGTAACCTTGGTTGTCCTGGAACTCACTTTGTAGACCAGGCTGTCCTTGAACTCACTGAAATCCTCCTGCCTCTGCCTCCCAAGTGCTGGGACTAATGGCATGTGCCACCACTACCCAGTTCTATTTTTTTTTCTGTCTAAGGTGAGGAATTATTGGAGAAGAATGAATAACAACTCCAATATTTTCCCAGAAAGCAGTCATGAAAAGAAATCCTATCTATTAAACCAAAATATTAGAGACATATTGAAGAAAAGTCACTTCCCTGAAATTTCTGACAAGTTGGTAAATAAATAAAAGTCATCAAGAAAGCATTGCACAGAGAAGTAGTCAACCACCGGAGTTTATTTACTCTGAAAAGTAGTTCATAAGTCCTACCCGTTGCATTACATTATTAATACGTGTCGAAGAATATAGCTTGCTGAAGCCCAGTGGTAGGCCAGAGTTGTCACAAACAGAAAAGTGATTTTAAGGGAAGAAAAAGAAGCTATAGATAATATACTAGTAAATACAAAAACTAAGAGACCATTTGGGATTTGTTATTTCTTTTTGTGACTTCAGGGTTTGGTTTTTTTTTTTTTTAAGTGCAGGATTTGTTGTTGTTGTTGTTGTTGTTGTTTTGTTGTTTTTGTTTTTTCGAGACAGGGTTTCTTTGTGGCTTTGGAGGTTGTCCTGGAACTCGCTCTCGTAGACCAGGCTGGTCTCGAACTCACAGAGATTCACCTGCCTCTGGCTCTCAAGTCCTGGGATTAAAGGCATGCACCACCGCGCCCAGCTTTAACGCAGGATTTTATGGAGAAAAAAAATGGTGGTTAAAGAGAAATCAGTGGATGTGATTTATTAGACTCTCAAAGGGCTTTTGCTAAAGTCCCACACAGGAGACTATTAAGGAACCTTGACAAACACTGGGTACCTCTTGGTAAAGGGCTGTCAATCATGAGTTAACTGTGGGTTAAGAGATAGAGGAGCATGAAAGAATAAATGGCCAGTTCTCAACAAGGAAAGGAGTTAATCGTTGGGTGTCGGCAATCAATATAAGAGCCATGTTCTCCAGGATTTTATTAACACCCTTGAAAATGGACTAAATAACAAGGTGCTGGAATTTGCTGACTACACAAAACTATTTTGGTTCACTGAGTCCACACAGACGGATGTGAGAGACACAGAATCCCAACTTGATAATTGAGCAAAACCGTGCCTGATGAATCCCTGAGCAGACAAGCGCGAGGTAATGTTCATTGGAAGTGGCAAGTGCAATGTGTCAGGCACTATGGCGAGTTTCGAATCCGCACTAACCTCAAGAGTCAGGCCCACAGACATCTTAGTGAAACTCCATGCAAGGTACTCAATAAGGTTTTGTTTTCAAAAGGAAACCAGACAGAAGCTCTTAAACTTGAGTCAAAATAAGACATACTCTGATGTCACACTCTGATGTCACTGTAGAAGTCAGTGGCACAGGAGTATGATCCAAGTACATGATATATCTGTATAAAATACCATAGTGAAGTCTGGTGGGGTGGCTATGAGGGTCAAATGCTTGTCAACAAACCTGAAGACCTATGCTCGGTTCAGAGGACCCACATGGTATCCGGAGAGAATCAAATCCCAAAGTCCTCTGATCTCTACAACATGCATTGTCATGGCACAATGTGCACATGCATATACAATAAAGAAGTAAATGCAATTTTAAAACCATCACAATGAAACTTATCTTTGGTATAGAATGAATATTAATTAAATGCATGGCTGAGATAAGTGGCCAAGGCTCCTATAGTCAGGAGGGAATCAACCCTCTCGTTTTGAGATATCAATATTTAACATTCAGTTAAAATCATCTTTTCATTTTTAAGTTTTTATGTGTGGGCAACAGAGGCCCAGGAGCTGGAGTTGCAGGCAGTTTTAAGCCCCATGACATGGGTTCTGGGAACCAAACTAGATCCTCTAGAACAGGTTCTCAACCTGTAGGTTGTGACCTCTTTAGGGAGGATGCCTGAAACCCTTGGAAAACACAGATGTTTGCATTATGATTCATAACAGTAGCAAGATTACACTTATGAAGTAGCAATGAAATAATTTTATGGTTGGGGGTCACAACACATCTTGAGGAGCTGTATTAGAGGGTCTCAGCATTAGGACAATTGAGAGCTGCTGGTCTAGAAGATCAGGAAGTGCTCTTAACCTCTGAACCATCTTTCCAGCCTCCCAGCCACTTGATTTCTATAGAGGATGGTAAAAATAGAAACAAGTGGTAACAGCTATATGAAAGAATTTATAAACAATGGGAAGAGACAAACACAATTTCATATGAGAGATTCTAAAGTTCAAAATAATTTGAACCTAAGAAAGATAACAGATCAGATGTCTTCCATGAAGATAAGCTCTCTTAATTTTTGCAATTTAGCTGTAGGCACACCGAAAACTATAAGTAGTGTCAAAGATAAATTGACTTTCCTTCTGCTATTAGATGCTTTAAATCCAGCCTCTCTTCTTACGTATGGTGACCATTTTTCATTGGCATTAACTGGGGAGATCACTATACACAGATTACAAAACTGAGCATGGCGGTACAGGCCTGTAATCCAAGCACTTTGGAGACTGATATAGGAGGATCAGGATTCAATCCTGGGATGCATAATAAATCCCTGACCCAAAGAGAAGAAATGAACCAATAGACACAGAGTATAAATAGTTTTAATAATTATTATTTATAGTTCCTTTCAATGACTTTTTTTCTCTTCTTCTCAATCCAGAACGATTCACCAAGATTTCACACTGACAATGCATAACTTTGCCAGTGACACAATTGCTCAGGGGGGGTCTCCTGAGGGTCACATGACCCTGGAGGTTCTGTGATTGCACATGACTGCACATGCTCCTTCCCTCTTTTGCAAGAGAAACTCTATCCCTGGATACCGGGAACATCGAGACCTCCCCTCGGCTCTGCTCCTTCCCCAGTGCTTAGCTGAGATAGGCTATTGCGCTTGCTGGGGGCAGGACGCAATCAATGCCAGACTTCCAGAGCCCCAGCTCCTATGTGATGGAGGCCAGACAAGGATGCTGTCCCACAGGACAGAGTACCTTGTATTGACCCAGTACTTGTTGGAAAAATGACATCTCACACTAGGTTGAGGACTGCACAAGACACGGGTACATATCCAGCCAGAGACCTTGTGGTAAGGGTGAGGCTAGTGGCTAGTTCCCCTCCTGCAGTATGGGGCCCAAGAAACTGGGCATTTCTTATCCCATGCAACTCACTTAGTACGTAAGTTCAGGTAGTTGATGAGGTACAGGATTTAAGAGGCACTTTTCCTGTCTTTGGTTTTTTTCCTGAAATCTAATCTTGAAGCACCGTAGTAAACAAAACAAACTAAGAACGGTGGGAAATAAAACACAAGAAAGAACAAACCTAATGCTAATGGAAAAACAGCATCCATGGGCACTAAAAATTGAATTTTGCCATATGAGAGGCCAAGCACATGACTTTTCTTTCTCTCTCTTTTTTTCAGTCTTGCAGGTGACATTTAAGTGTTCTACAGTGGATAGGATTACCCTTAAGCCATAGATTCTTTTTCAGAAAGGTAGTTGGGTTTAATGAAATATTCCAAGTGACAGAGACAGTTTCCTCTTCAAATACCCAGGTTCTTTCTCAAAAAGGGCACAAGGTAATAGTTTCATGGCAATTCTGCAAAGTATGAGAAGCGAAACATTTTTGCTAAAGAAAGCATTGTAACAAGGGTAAGTAAGTCACTGGCAAGGGTCAGTGTTTACACAATGTCTTTAGCTCTCCACTATGCACCAAAATAGCTGAAAATCACTCTCCAAATAAAACCCAAGGAAATGAGTGCACATGACTGCTGGATAATTTGATATTTTCTGGTTACCTCTCCTCATTTCTCTTATTTCTGTTCGACCAATGACAATAAGTAAATGTCAATACTGAGCCCCTCCTCACATGTTCATTCATCCTCCAGTCTGTGGAGAATAAAACTTTTCATGAACTCAGGGCATGGTGGCACAGGCTTTGAATCCCAGCACTCAGGAGACAGAGGCAGACAAATCTCTGTGAGTTTGAGGCCAGGTTGGTCTATATAGAGAGTTCCACGATGTGTGTTCCAAGACAGCCAGAGCGACATAGTGAGACTCTGTCCCAAAAAACAAACAAACCAAAAAACCAACCAAACTTTTATGAACTATAAAAACCACCATCTCTGTCATACAGAAATGTCGAACCTACAGAGAGGCACAGAAATTTTTGTTGTGCTTGTCATTATCTGAATGAATGATTAGAGCTTTTATATGGAACTCAATTGAATGAATGTTTTGTGTGTATGCTTGTGTATGTGCACATGCGCGCACAGATGCACGTCTCTATGTAGGCATTTGGCGACCAAACGTCAGTATTGGTGGTCTTCTTCCATCATTCTCTACTTTTTGTTTTGTTTTGTTTTGTTTTTGGACAGTCTCTCACTGACTCTGGAGCTCAGCAATTCAGCAAGACTAGCTGGCCAGTGATCTCTAAGGCCTGCCTGTTTGCCTCCCCAGCGCTAAAGGCTATGCGTGCAGCCCCCAAGCCCACTTCTGCCATGGGTGCTGTGCACTGGCTGTCTGAGCTCAGGCCCTCGCACTGGTACACAGGCTTTGCCAACTAAAGCATCTCCCAGGCCCCCAGCTTACTCTAAGACTGCCACTCTCTAGAATACAGACGAAAAAAAAATAGATCAAATATCCACGCGCTTCCCTTTGAGATGAGCCCTTCAGGTTGTCTCCGGAAACCGATTGGCTTTTGTTTTAAGTTTACTAACGTAATCGAGTATCAAAAATGTGCTCTTAGGTTGAGATCATGCATGCATTCTGAAGATGAATCCTAAACTTACCATAATGCAGAATTAAAAAAAAAAGAGTTTTGACAGCTTTAAGCCATAACTTAGCATATAATCCAGTCATTAAAATGTGCCATTCAGTGGCCTTTTTCCATTCACAGATATGCGCAGTGAACATCACAGTCAATTTTAGAACATTTCTGCTACCTCAGAATGAAGCCCCGGAGCCTTCATCCATTGTGCCCTGTCACCCTCACCTGAGCAATCTCCAGTCTATTCTCTTGATGTCAGAGTTCCCTGTCCTAAGAGGGACTTGGTGATGCCCATTTGTAATCTGAAGACTGGGAGGTTACGGCAAGAAGATCTAGGCCTCAAATTCCAGGTCAGCCTGGGCTATATAGTAAGATCCTGTCTCAAAAGTAACATCCCCTTGTTCTAGACTTTGATGTGACTGAGCTAATGGAATCCGTGGGCCTTTGTGACTGACGTCTATCTCTTGCCATGATGTGATATGGTTTCATGTTGTGACATGTCAATTGCCTATTCCTTTTTGTTAACTCTGCCATGTGCGGGGAGGTAAGTTCCATGTCAACTATCCGCTTCAGGTGATGGACATTTAGATTGTTTCTGCCTTGTGACTATCACAAATAATGCTGTCTTGTAAGTGCCTCTGAAAGCCTCTGTGGCTCCTGGGTTTCTACCTAGCAGTACAATTGCTGGTCATACGGCAGCTTTGGGTTTAGTTGTCTGGAAAATGCCTACACTGTTTCCCACTTCTAAGGAGGTACGAGGTGCCCATGTCTCCACACCTCTGTTACTGTTTGTCATTACTGGAGTTCTTGATGGATCTCATGCTAATGGGCGTGGCTGTGGCTCACTGTGGTTCTGAGCTGTGTTTCCCTCAAGAGTAACCAAGTGTCTTCTCCCGCCCTTATCGGCTTCTTGTGCTTCCACTGGGAAATACCTACTCACATCCTATGTCAATTTTTCTTTAATTGGGAGCTGGTTACTTTAACATTCTACATAATTTTCACAGCTGATTTTTTTTTCCTCAGCAAAAAATGATGAAAAATAGCTTAAAAGTGAGGCAGGCATTATGGACTAACCCAAGACAATGAGGAAAGAAAAACACTGTTCTTTAAAAAAAAAAAAAAAAAGAGCAAATAGAATTCCTCAAAAAAAATTAGAGCACTTTCCACCCCATAGGGTGGCAACAACAGTCTCCCTGGGCTCTGACAGCCTCTTTGGACCATAATATGGAAAGCCATTGAAATTCGCTGATTACTTTAATCCTCTTTAAAAGATCACTTTCAATTTTATACGGTTTGTTTTAAAAGGCTAGGAGGGCCCTAATATAATTTGGGACTTGGCAAAGGGAAAGACTACTTGTTATCCGCACTATGCTCTTAAAATATTCAACAACCAACTCTCACTCAGCAGGGGAGGGGTAGGAGGGTTGGGAGGGGTGGGGTGAGGTATGGAGTTTGCTTTCCTCTGTAACTGTTTAAGTCACTGAAGTCATGTCAACCTACACAAGAGCTTTCTGGAAATTCAACGATCAGCTCCCAGGATTGTTAGGAGCCAGCCCTAACCTAGCACGGGTCCATGTGTGACTGTCACAAGTTCAGCACTGTCTTACAGTCTCTCCCTACTGCTGTCATTTGAGTGCTTATATCCTGACAAAGTTCACACTGAAATTTAATCTCAGTGCAACTGTTGAAGAGGTGTGACCTTTTAGAGTTGATTAGGTAATGAAGGATGTCCTGTAGAAATATATTAGTGGACTTATAAAGAGGTCAAGACCAGGCTGGAGAAACCCACAGAAACAGCTGACCTGAGCAAGGGGGAGCTCATGGGCTCCAGACTGATAGCTGGGAAACCAGCATAGGACTGATCCAGACCCCCTGAATGTGGGTGTCAGTTAGGAGGCCTGGGCAATCTATGGGACCTCTAGTAATGGATCAGTATTTATCCCCAGTATACGAATGGACTTTGGGAGCCCATTCCACATAGAGGGTTACTCTCTCAGCCTAGACACACTGGGGAAGGCCTAGGCCCTGCTCCAAAGGATATGACAGACTTTTGAAGATTCCCCATGGAAGGCCTCACCAGGGAGTAAAAAGGGATGGGATAGGGGGTTGGTGGAGGGCAGGGGAGGAGGGGAGGGACAGGGAACTGGGATTGACATGTAAAACAAGCTTGTTTCTAATTTAAATTAAAAAAAGAAAGACATTTGGTGGACAGAGTTGGAGAGAAGGATCGGTAAAGAAATAGTGGCTACACAATCATGAGAACCTAAGTTCAGAACACTAGAACCCACGTAAAAAGCCAGGCATAACATATGCCTCTAATCTCAGCACGTAGGGAGGTGGACACAAGAGGATCCCTGGGGCTTGCTGGCCAAGTCAGTGAGTTTTGGGTGTGGTGAGAGACTCTGTCTCAGAAAATATAGTGGGGAGTTAGAAAAGAGACATTACCCTCTGGCCTCCATATATACCTGCTCGCACAGGAGCACATGTAGACAACACACACAGCATTTGTGAGATACTAGCCAGGTCCTTTTCTCCTTTCTGTCCCCTCTACATCATTTAAGACACCTCAGCAAATTTGCTGGCACATTGATCTTGGACTTTCCAGCCTTCAGAATGGTAAGGAAATTAATTTCTGTTAAATAAATGCATATCATTTTCCTGAGTGACCCCAAGGAAGAAATTGTTATAGCCTTCCACCTTTTCTTCAGAGTACACTGAGGCACTGGCAGGTTTTACATCCACAGCCAGGAGGACAGAGCTGAGAAGTGTCGTGTTGTTCATTCTTCCTGGTACGCTAAATCAATTCCTCAATCGGAAAGGCATATCCAAAAACAATCTCTTAAAAGATTGATTTTTATTTTACGCATATGAATATTTTCACCTGCATGCATGAATATGTGCCATGTGTGTGCCAGGCGCCCATGGGGACCATAAGAGAGTGTTGGGTCCCCTGAAAGTAGAGTTACAGGTGATTGTGAGGCTGACAGCTGCCAGGTGGGTACTGGGAATCACACACGGTCCTCTGGAAGATGATCAACACCTCCCTAACACACACACATCCACCACCACGTGCACCAAATTCTTAAAGTGGTCAAAAGGTACTTCTGTGTGAAGATGGAATTACATTCATTGGAAACCGTTTCTGCCAGCACCTCACTCCAGGCCTTGGCATTCATGGCCATGTGAAGTGTAAATACATAGAAATTATAATCAGAAACAACAGAAGCCCCAGTTCAGGCCGTAATTTGCAAACAAATGCTCTAGCATCTCCAAGCAGTAGAGTAAGCCAGAGACAGTTGCCTGTAGCTTCATCATAAACATAGTAACTGGCAACTTCTTCCAAGACTAATCCCAATCATCATGTGGGGCTGTCACCACAGCAAGTCAAGAACTCCTATCTGTTCGTTCATATATGAAACATCAATACAGTCACATAACCTCAAGGCAAAGAACAAGAAATTTCATTTCAACATATAGTATGTGACAGTATCCCCCGACCATAGATTAGAAATAAAATATCAAATAAGCAACCAACCCTATAGCTTGAAAGCACAGTGGAACTTTTGCAACTGAACATTAACAAGATTTTATTTAAATAAAACTCCAAATTCTTCATACAGATGTTAATGATCAATCAGTACACTGAAAAATTTGTAATTGGACAAATTGCATGGAAGGAATCAATTATGCAATCAGTGGCAAGTTTCAACTTCTGTTTCCAGCCAGTATCAAAGAGGTGGGTTGATCAGCCACAGGATAACACATTCCCCTGGCCCTCCCTGGCACCCGACGTGGAATATATTACTCCACCAGAGAAGCTGCTATTGTGTGCTTCTTAGGTAAGTAAGATTTGTGATTCAACAACCACGCTTTGGTAATTAGCCCTATACCAGCAGAGGCTCAAACCTCACCACATACCAATGTTCAGAAGTTTTCAATACAAAGAGAAAGAAAGAAAGAAAGAAAGAAAGAACAGAAGGAAGGAAGAGAAGAAAGAAAAATGTTTCTTTTAAAGACCAAAGAAGATATTGGTCAAGACTTGGAAGATCTACTTTAATTTATGTCAAGAACAAGAACTAAACTAGAGTGTGATAGCATCAAGAAATGAAGGCCATTAATGCACAATACTCTTCATTGTATTTTGTTCTGCTCTATATTAAAACCTGAATGAACTAGATTTAAAAAAAAAGCATGCACTTTTTTTTAACCTTTCACCCAGCAAAGAATACAATAAACAGTAGCCTCATTCAGAGAACTTTGGTACAAAGCAAAATGCTTTGACTCGGTGGTGGATATGTAGGCAAACAAGAAGGGAAGAGACAAGAAGATGATGGAAGACATCGGGGCACTCCCAGGTTCCCTTTCCATAGCCCACATCCTCAGTACCCTCGTTACCCTCATCTGCCCACCACAGACAATCCACTAATGCCAAGCACTGCCTTCTCATGCATCATGGTATCCTAACTGAACTTCCGTCACGCCATGCTGTCTGGGCCCTGCCTCCACATCCCTTAAGCTCCATCCACTACAGTTTAGACATCTGGAATCTCATGCCCTCAGGGACAGGTTTGCTTATTAGGAAATACAACAAACAAGTCCTGTGAGCTAGTTGGGAAACTCAAGAGGACAGTACTCATTCCATTGTCTCCAATAGGTACATTCAGACCACTGGCTACCAAGGCTTCCTGGAAGCAATGGTCCATCCTTCCATGGACTCATCTGGAAGCCATTCCAGGACTGAGGTGTTCGGTCCAAGCTATAGAGAATATAATATCATGCCAGGCAGGTTTCAGCCTTAGCCACTGGATGGACATGGCTGGATGAGTAATGGGTGAAGTGAGATCACAAGATTGGGCGGGGCCTCCTCAGTATGGATGCTCCTTAACAGCACTTAGATGGCCGAGCCAAAAACAAAACAAGACAACAACAATAACAACAAAAACCAGCCAGTTTTCTACTTCCACCTCTGTGCATTTTAACCACAACCACCACAGCACACACAACAAATATGGATGATAACTTGTAGAAAGCAATCTTATAGCATCTGTGCCCCAGGAACGCTGGTCTCTAGTAAGAGCTTTCATCCCCAGACATGGGGAGTGGAGGTGTGCAACCAATCTCACGTGGCTGCAAGTTTCTTTTGTTTGGCAGCCAGGTGGAACAGGACTGACTCCTCTAAGCAACCCGCCTTCCCTACATACCCTTCATACATAGAATTCCTTTTGAAGTCACTGAAAACCCCTTTTGCAGAATAGAGACAAAAAAAAAAAAAAAACCTGTGATCTCTGTCCTTCCAACCATCCTAGCAAGTCCCCTTTCCCTCCTCAGATCTCTTCTCAAAACTTCCCACATTCCGCATTCCCAGGAAGGTTTTTCCTACAATGGTTCTCTGAATCAAAATGGCCTCAGGCCAAAGGTTGTAGAGAAGAACAATTCAGCTAGCTGCCAGGGAAGTCTCAGCTGTGTGGCTGACCTCTCTTCTTCCTCTCTGTTTTTCTTTCTGAACTGGCATGTATCTTCTTCCAGTTAAGCGACAAACATGACACAAACATGACGTAGAAGTTGCCTTTAGCCTTGTGTTTTTGGCATTGCAGATGACTCCACTCAGTAAGTTGGAAATCATTATCATACAGCATATGCTAATCTGTGACCTGGGAGCTACATGGTGGAATGAACGGGCAATTACTGGCAAACACCAGGGTATGGCATTTCAATGAAGTCATCACAGAATCACTAGCAATTATCTCTACAAACTTAAGGTGAGAGGTGAGTGTGGACTGAGAAGAGGAAGAAGAAAAAAACTGCTCTTGTGTTTTAAGAAAAAAAATGGGAAAATTCTAAAAAAAGAAAAAATCAAATTGAGTATCTTAGCACTAAGATCCAGAAACCTACTAAATTTTATAAACACACACACATGCACTCTCTCACACACACAGACACATGCTCACTCACAGATAGTGAAAAAAAAGATGCTTGTTTTTAAAAAATCTTATCTATACATTAGTCAAGTATTATCCCGCAGATGCATGACAAGACCATATAGAAGGAAAAGGACTAGTGTGACGTTCAGGCTTTGTCTTGCTTGTGGTTGGCCAACTAAGGAACTACATCCTGAAATCACCCTCACCTGGTGGACTCATGAATGATTAGATGGCCTTTCCCAGTAGCAATTACTAATGGTCTAGCGTGAACCCAGAGGTGCATACCTCATTGGAATCTAAAGAGGTGGGCCTTACCCTACTGCTATTTTTAGTAGGGACTTAGATGATGGGAGACAATATGGTTATTAAGTTCAGTAATGACATCAAAGTGGGTGTGGCCCATCCCACTTTGGAAAACTGTACAGAAGTGCAAATGATCTTGATAAGTGAGAGAGATGGGTGGACGTAAACAGACCGAGGTTCTGTCGTGTGATTCACATGGGAAGGAAAACAAACCACACAATTGCAGGATTCATTCTGTGATGTCATAAAGAAAAAGGTCTGGAGGTCACAGCCAGCACAAGTTACTGAGGTTCGGATGTGTCTTTGAAGGCAGGCTCAATTTAGTAGAAGCAAAGCAGGTAGTCTTTCCCGGGTACCCAGTGTAGCTCATGTCCAATACTATGATAACAAAACTATGCTATCTTTAAGCCCACATTTTGTTTTGTTTTTGTTAGTTTATTTGTTTTTCTAGACAGGCTTTGGAGGCTGTCCTGGAATTTACTCTGTAGACCAGGCTGGTCTCGAACTCACAGAGATCCACCTGCCTCTGCCTCCCTAGTGCTGGGTGGCGTGCACCACCAATGCCCGACTTAAGTTCACATGGTAAAGTAGAACAATTGAGAACGTGGGGAGCAGTTTAAAAAAATCAATTTGTTTATTGATTATATGCTTGAGAAACTGCTAAAACCACACAGTGATTTGTTTTGTGAACTGCTTGGGGGAGACAGTTAAACATGGGCAAGCAAAAGGAGGACTGGAGGGAGGGACTGTGTCTCTGTGACACCAAAACAGCCAGATAACAAAGCTACAGAGAGCAGCAGAAATCAGATGCCCTCGCTGACAACCAGATTGGGGACAGCTCTGTGTTATGGACAGAAAACCCGTGAGAGCAAAACTACAGAGTCGTTGTGCTTCTCATTTGTCTGGTTTACCCCCTTTTAGTTTTTAAAGGAAGGTAGCAGAAGGGACAGGGAAGGAACATCCACAAGGGCTTGGGACCCTTGCTTTCCCCCAGAAACTGAGTGAAAGCTTAAATCCCATGGCCCACACAGACTTCCCAGGTCCCAGCCCTGCTCTGTGAGATGTTCTGCTGTTTCAAGATGGTGATGGCAGCTGATGTGGAGTTGCGAAGAAAATCCAAAACCCAAAACTTTTGCCTCGGGAAGGTGGGGTGCAGCTTTTTTCCACCCCTGGGCTTTGGGGCAAGCCTCCTGTGGAACACGTCTGGAATGCACAAGGTGTCCTTCCAATTCCAGGCCGGATGCAGGAGCAGGCCGCCTCCCAAGGGCTTGTCTAACCTCTCTTGGTCACAGCATTTTCTCCTTCTTAGGAATGCAGGGCATTTGTTTACTATCAGTGGCATTCCCTTGACACATAGTCACACAGAGCATTGTGACACCACAGGCACTGTTGAGTCACCATTTGGTGTTTGCTTCTCATCTCTCCTACATTCCCACCAGGTGGTAAGCTCTCTGAAGATCACGTGTTAAGCTGGTTCTCATCCTCCTACAGCTCCTAATTCAACAGCACTGTGCTCACAATAAGGAGTAAATTAATCCTACTCATGAATACATGGGTGAGGGATAATGTTCAAAGAACAATCTTCCAGAAATGTTGCTTCTGTGTTTGTTTGCTTGCTTTTCTTAAGACAAGGTCTCACTATGTGGCTTTGGCTGCCCTAGAACTCACTATGTTGATAGAACAGACTGTCCTCAAACTCAAGAGATCCACACCTCTGCCTCCTAACTGCTGGGATTGAAGATGTGTACCACTAGGTCCAGTGAAACATTAAAAGTGAAAAATTTGCTTTCCAGGTTTTGGTGTTGTTGATTTGTTTGTTTGTTTTGTGGGGAGGAGTTTCGAGACAGGGTTTCTCCATGGCTTTGGAGGTTGTCCTGGAACTAGTTCTTGCAGACCAGGCTGGTCTCGAACTCACAGAGATCCGCCTGCCTCTGCCTCCCAAGTACTAGTATTAAAGGCATGGGTGTTGTTGATTTTTGTTTGTTTCAACTGTTCTCGAGAGAGACTATCATGAAAACCAATTAGGAAACTATTAACATTTTACTAATTAACTATCTCTCTATTCCTTTGGTTTTTCAAGGCGGAGTCTTATTTATTCCAGGATGGCTTTGAACTCTCCAAAGTGATGCTGTACCTCCCAAGTGCTGAGGTCACAGGTTTGTGCCACCAAGCCCTGCAATGGTTTATAAGTTCTTAGTAAGAAAACTAGATGTCAACACTATAAAACAATTAAAAATCTGCAATGGTTCTTTATACATATATATATATATGTTATATATACTATAGAGTACTTAAAATTATAAAATTGTTAATATTTTGATATGAGTCTAGCATTTCCTAGCAGCCCAGGGGATTACAAAGCAAAAGAGGAAATCATCCCATGCACAAGCATGAGGTAAGATGATTCAGTCCAATAAAATTTGAATGCTTTTGTTATGTTGAGATTAATATTTTATCGTCATTTTGCCCCTGCTCACTGTGAGTGATCTTTCTGCCTGCCAACAAAATGTCAAAGGTGGCAGCCACATTTACAATGCTACAGTTGGGATTTTGAATGAAAACACTGGGTCATTTTGCAGAGATTGACAATGAATGATAGTCACCTGCCTGGCCTGCACTTGAACCTATGACCTGGAACTTAAGAGCACTATATCCACAGTATCTTTTCAAACTATCTCCAATGTGAAGCTTGTTTGCTGATTGTTGTCTAAACATTATACTTAGATAGCAAGGTTTTTTGTTTTTTTTAATACTGAGGCATTATGGTATATAGTGACTGAGGCTTCCGACTGACACCCCATGGGTTGAGGTAGTTGATGGACGTCTTATTCGTCAAGGCAATTGATTGACATCCTCTTAGTTTCCCCTTGAACCTTTCCAGAGATACTCATTAGCTGTTGTTATAACAGAATATCCCTCGTTTCTGAAACTATTCAGGATGCCCAATGTTCTTACAAAATTATTGTCTTAGAAATGGGGAAATATATTTTGGCATGGACTGTGAGTTTGAGAAGCAGTTTAAAAAGTCCTTGTCAAAGTCAACATTACTTGTTTCTATCTGGGAACCTAAGTCTGTGTGATAGAAATCTACTCTATACTAAATTTCATAGGAGTGCCATGATCCCATCACATAGGTTTCTTCATCTGGGAGTCTGAGAGTCATATTGTTTTTCCTGGGCTCAAACCAATGAACAGAAGAGTTGGCTGGGAGTAATGGATACCTGCATGAAGCCAAAGGGAACAGGGCAGCAGCAGGGATTCCTAGGGCCCCGAGAATTCAGTCAGCTCTGAGACCCAGTAATAACCAAAGCCTTTTGCCTGGTGTCTCATCTTCACTCTCTTGAATTCTTTGCTTTGCTTTCTTTCTCTTTTTTTTGGGGGGAGAGGGAAGGAGCAGTAATTTTTGATAAGGGACAGGTTCAAAGTTCAGGGGCAAGGAAGGTCTACGGATGGTTTGATTTATGTTGGATTTGTATTCCAATCAAACATCAGAAGTTAAAACTATTGCAAGCTACAAATTTACTCGGGAGTGAATAAAATCAAACATTATGCAACACATGCACGCAAAACATTATATTGAAAAACATGATTGCTTTGGGCAATGAACATCCACTAATGTTCTAAAATGCTCTTAATACACCTAATATAGCCAAGTATGGTGATTTATACTGTCATGCTAGAACTTGGGAGGTTAAGGCAGGAGGACTGCCAAAGTTTGAGGCCAACCTGAGCTACATAGTAGTTACCTGAGACCCTATCCTAAGAAAAAGAAACAACAGCAACTAATATCCTAGCTTGGCAGTTACTACGGAGGATACTGTTGAGTTTCTTTCTCCTTGTGGTCATGGAGCTGACTGAGACCTTCAAGTCCTGCTATTGCCCAGCATTGTTAGTGAGTTCCCATCCCTCACCAACCTGGGAGAAGGTCAGCATTCAGAAGATGATTGTTCCTCCTGGACACACAGTTTTCATATCGTTACAAAGTCAAAGAGCTGGACCTGACCCATCTGTACCTTTTTGGCCGTGAAAAATCATGGGTGACTTAGAAATGAACAATGATTGAGAAACTGAATCTAGAAGTTAGGAAATCCCAGCTCTAATATCCACTGCAGGCTGTTTTAGTTTCTTCATTAAAAAGTAATCTTTATTGCAGCTAAAGATTGTTTTGTGATATTTTGATTGTGTTCTGACAAATAAAGCTTGCTTTTTGAGTGAGAAGGTGGAGCTAGCCACTAGCTGCCCTAAATTAACCATAGAGGTTTGGAGGACTAGAGACAGAGAAGAGACAGGAAGTAGTAAGGCAAGGCAGAGAGAGGGGATCTTGCCTTTTTGGACAGAGAAATGGAAGAGTTGGGACGTCACTGGTGGCTTCTCTACCACTTCTCTGACCATTCAGGTTCTTAAGCCGATATTTGACTCTTGACCTTTTTTATTGATAAAGAATAACTAGATAAATGATGCAAAAGATTGACACTACCAAGGTCATATAGTAACTGGCACAGTACCTTGAATAAACTGGCCTCTCCATAAACTAAACTCACAAAGTACTGAGCAACAGTAGAGTTTTAAGGTCCCATCCAGCCACAGGGTCAGAAGGAGTATATATGGCTGTAATGACTGAGTTCTCATTTAGCATCCAGAACATGAAACATCCCATGCCCTCTTGACGAGAAACAGGCCACCTTCATTTCCTCTTATGAGCTAGGCACTTGGAAGTCTGGGTAAAATGACGCCATGAAGAAGGAAAAATAAGTGAAGTAAGGAGAAGTTTCATTTAACTCACAATTTCCCCCAAATTCCCTAAATATGTTGTGAGAACTGGCACCCCTTAAAAAATAAATTATCTTAGACTATCTCATCAAAATTGTTTCCCCACTAGAAAGATAGGGACAGGGCAACAAGTTCTAGAACTGGGGAGAAAATCTACATTCCATATCAAAAAAAATAGTCATTTGGTATTCCGTATCAGATATGTTCATTTAAATAAACAGCAACTTAACATTTATTAAAGTGTAAACACAATTCCAATCCCAGGAATACATGTTAAACAGTAAAGGGTGAGATTACAAAACAGCTTAATGCATTGCCACCTAAAAAAGCTATGACATTTCAGGGAGATGCTTAATTCAGTTGACATTTACTAACTCATACAGGGTGATTGAGATCAGGGATGAATATGATGCAGGCTCCGCCTCGGGGACCTCCAACCTTGCCCAGCTTCGCACAGCTGGGAAGGAAGCCCACTAGTGTGGCGGCGACTCACGGCCAGCATCGGCCTCCCTCAGGGAGCTTCTAATCTCATCTCAGAGAAGGGAGGGTAACTCCTCCAAAGAGCTCTGCCCAGGAGCATCCTAAAAGGTGAGGACGCTGCCGGGCAGAGGCAGATGCGGCAGGAACCATCAGAGGATGTCAGAGAGTCCTGGGACTAGATGAATCACCGTACAGACTGGTGCAGGAGAAAGTGGCTTCTCTGTAAAGACACAACTGGGAAGTAGGTGGAGGCTACAACCCAGAGTGTGTCCTGAGTGGAAGTTTGAGATTTATCCTTTGGTGACTGTTAGAGTAGCAGTAATCCCCCGGTCATACTTGAAACTCCAACACCATCATTCCTGGTGTCCCTGGTACTCTCATAGGTATCCCACATGAGTCCTGGTGACTAGAAACCACTGGGTCTGGGCATCCAGGTAAGAATTAGCCTGTCTTCTGGTCCCTAAAGAGCTCATAGGAATGAAAGAGAAAGACATATAAAAAGCTAAACATAATAGAAATGGAGAAAAAAAAATGGAACCAGGTGTGGTGGATTATCTTTGCAATCCCAGCACTCTGGGAAGCTGAGCCAAGAGGATTGCCATGAGTTTAAGGGCCACCTGGGCCGCATGGTGAGTTCAGGTTTGCCTCGGAAGACACGGTCTCAAGAAATGATTCAAAAGTAAGAAAAAAAAAAAAGATGATGTGAGATGATGCAAGGCTAAACATGACAGCTACAGTAGATGTGAATAGTCATACATTTTCGTGAAAGAGTAAATGTCCATGGGCTTTGCAGGGAGTTGGAAGCGAAAAGCAGACCTTAAAGATGCTTCATCAAGGTTCTTCAGCCGAATATCCAGGAATACAAAGCTGAGGGCATCAGTGAGGACCCATTAGAAAAGAAAGGTTTTTTTCTTCTTTTGTGTGTGTGTGTGTGTGTGTGTGTGTGTGTGTGTGTGTGTGTGTGCCAGAGATTGATTGATGTTGAGTATCTTTCTCAATCTCTCTCCACCTTAACATTTGAGACAGGGTTCCTTAGGGAACCCAAAGCTCTGTGATTTAACTAGATGGTCTGTGAGCCCCAGGGCTATTCCTGTTTCTACCTCCCTAACCTTGGATTACACGTGCGCAGTATATCATCCTGCTTTTTATGGGATGCTGAGGATGCAGATTCAGGTCCTCATTCTTGTACAGAAAACACTTTGCTGAGCCATTTCCCTAGCCAAGATTTCTAATCGTGGAACACTTTGAAGGAACCCAACCTGCCATCCCCCTAGCCAAGATTTCTAATCATGGTACTCATTGATGGAACTCAACTTGATTTTGTTTATTTGTTTGGTTTTGACTGACACTACAGCCTGTGGACCAAGGATGGATAGTGCAATGGATAAATGATGACTTTGTTTCAGATAGGATGGGATTCAGCACTGTGGCTCTGAAGATATGTCAGACTGTCTACTCTAAAGTTATGTGACCATAACATTTCTCAGTCCAAAACTGAAGTGTTGGTCCTTCAGGAGAGTAAATAGGAGAGTATTTACAATCCTGGAGAGATATATCAATCCAGTATAAAAGAATGAGGAACACCAGTGTTTTAATGAGTTACTACCCAAAAGGTTATGTCAATGTTTACAGACTATAAATTTTATAATAAATCAGGAAACCAAATGAACCCACAGAAGTTTGTGACAGAGTCAGGAGCGCTATTGAAGAGCCTTCTGCCTTCACCAATGAGATGACATCATTTATAATAATGGTGTATCCCAAAGCCAGTCTGTGAAAAACCTGGCAAATTGGGGAGATGGAATTTATTTCAATAAACTAGCTTGCTGGAAGTTTTCATAATCAAAATACACTGGCTAGAAGCCATACAAAAAAGAGAGGAAAACTCATTCGTCTCCTTTGCTCTCTTGTCTGCTATTTTTTTTTCTTCCTTTGTGGAAAAAAGTAGCACTGAAAGGGAAATAAATTTGACTCAGTGCACTATGCTAAGTCTGACGGCCAATGGATGACAGAGAACCAGTTGTCAATGGGAATGCTTTTCCAATGTTTAGAAAGGCAGTATCTGCTCAATCATAAGGTAATCGCCTCTGCTCTACAAAAAGGATTGTGAGACTAGAAGGCTTAAGGTCTGATAAAAATGACCCACATACATACATACATACACACACATAAGGGGAATCTGCTAATTAGCTAATTAAGGCAGAAACCCCTCATATATGCCATGAATGGCCACCTTTGTTAAAAGATGTTTCCCATGATTTGGATCCTTGAGAAATTCCCCCCCCCCCAAACAAGATCATTTCGTTTCCTTGCTGTTTTGTTCATCATGCACACCCCTCCCTGCCATTCAGTCCCTGGCCATCAGGAAAGGGTCTCTGTTACTGCACCAAGTCGATATGATTTGAGCCAGAAGCAAAGATACTTGACATTTTATTTAGCCCACAGGGGCTTATCTCAAGAAAAAACACCAGCTTCTGCTAGCCTTTTTGAAATATTGAAAATAGCTCAAGGAGTCCATTACAGTCTTCAAGGACCCTAAGGGAGGTGAAATTTTTACACGGGGAAACTTTCCCACTAGAGAATAGACAAGCATAAATTAGGCAATGTCAAGCTGTGTGCGCATGACATTCCCCTAATTTCTATGCATTTATTCTTGCATGTATCCCTCTTGACAATTGTTGGATGAGCACCAACTGGTTAGGTAGAATGCACTAAAGGGCATATTGGGGGCAGAGATATAGTTCTCTACCCAGAGAACCTCACAGTCTAATCAGGGAGCCAGAGGTGTGAAAGACCCCAGTGTATTCTAATACAGGTTTGATCACATATTAACGGCTTTGGGTGGCTATGGAGACAGATCCTAATCCTACCTTAGGGAACCTGAAGAAGACAGTGCAGAAGTTGAGACTCATGGAGGGCATTGAGTTGAACGAATGGGACACGGCTTTGAAGGTAACACATGGGAAGGTGCAAGTTTTGTGTGTGTGTGTGTGTGTGTGTGTGTGTGTGTGTGTGTGTGTGCGTAAAGAGAGAGAGAGAGAGAGAGAGAGAGAGAGAGAGAGAGAGAGAGAGAGAGAGAGAGAGAGAGAGAGAGGTATGTTCCCAAACATTCGGCAGGAGAAGCAATTTGTAGTATGATGGGTAGACACAGCTGTGATGCCAAGCCTGGGAGGGACTCCAAGCTCCACCACTGGAAACTGGTTACCTAATTTTCTGTCTTTCTTTTTTGGAGCCTGTCCTGGAACTAGCTCTTGTAGACCAGGCTGGTCTCGAACACACAGCTATCTGCCTGCCTCTGCCTTCCAAGTGCTGGATTAAAGGCAAAAGGCATGTGCCACCACTGCCTGGCTGGTCATTTTCTAAGTGTCAATTTCCCCAGCACCTGAAAAGGGGGCTGGACAGGAGCTTCCACCCCTCAGAGTTATTTTGAGAATCGAAGCATACCCTTAAGCATTCAGCCTTCAGGTTGTTTTCTGTGTCATTGCTGCCTGGGCACCTTGGTCATTCACCACTCTCAGGAAGTATGCTCACCATGAGGCAGTGACAACAGACAGGAAAGCTGGGACCAGCACATTGTGGGTTTCTCTGTGATGCTAGTGTTGTCTTCTGGGCATCTTTGAAGAACTTTAAGGCAAAGAGCAGGAAATAATACAGTGTGATTTTAGGATAGAAAGAGGATCACTGTGGCTTAGTGTCAAGCATGGACTGGGAACTGGGAAGCCAGAGACTGTCACAATGACACTCAACATTTAGGCATGATTTCAAGATTCCAATATTCACCAACCAGAAGCAGAAGGATGTCTACAAATTCAAGGTCAGCCTACACTAGGTAGAACACACTCTCCCAACAAAACAAAATTAAACAAAAGCCACCACCACTACAACCCTAAAAACAAACAATGACACCTAATAACACTTGGTGACACTCCATGACAATAGCCATAAGTATGATTTCCTAGATGGGTCTGCCAAAGGAAGAAAAATATTAGTCTCAACCCCTCATACCAGGTCTACAATATCCTGTGAAAATTTCTCTTCCTGGGGTGTTTGTTTTTCTCCTTAGGGCAACAAAGCATCTTTGAAATCAGCACAGCAACCAGGGTGGCAACTTTGTTGCCAGGGCAAAAGGAGGGCGTGTAGAGAAAGTCCTTTTTAAAGAACCCCACACCTGTGAGAAGCCAACTCCGCCTCCCAGCTGTTACTTAACTAATGGGATAAATACAGGCTCTTTGAAATGCAGAAGTGGCCCCAGAAGAGGCAGCAGCCTCCAGGAAGTCCTGTTTGATGTGCACATGCAGCTTCAACAATACTTTCCTTCTCTGGGGTCCCATTAGAGACAACTGGGGGAAGACAACTTCTAGTCACACAAGAACACTTTCAGAATGAAGTCCTCATAGTTTTGGCCCCCACCCCCACCCCCAACAGCTGGGCTTGTTGAAAAATACCTAGAGCAAATCACGTTTTTTGTTTGTTTGTTTTTGTTTTTGCCAGAATTCTCTGGGCTTCGGATTAACTAACACAACCCTGGCAAGGGAGGTGGGGACCTTGAGAGATGTAGGACAGGAAAATGGGGAGCCATCAAAGCTTGGTCATCTCTCCAGTGGGGAGCAAAAGAAATTTACTTCTGTCGGGAATGCAACTATCATCCTTCACCTCCTTCTCAAAAAGAATGAGCCATAACGATGGAAGTGACTACAACAGAGACCTGGAGAGAGAAAACAGACTAAGCAAGGGTAGGAGGGGCATATTCCAAGAGCAAAACCAAGTCCGTTAGAACCCTAAGCAACATGTCAAGAGTATTTTAAAGTAGTATATTGTGCCCAAATGGTTTCTCTGAAGCCTGCTAACAGCTGAGGTTTTTTCCCCATACGGAGGACCACCCAGATGTGTTAATTTGGTGTTGGACTCATCTTTCTGGCACTTACAAAGGCAGCTGCAGTTAGAAGTGAGTTGGAAGCAACCAACAAAGCAACTGCAGTGAAATGCAAGTTCAAGGTACATGGCCTTGTGAGTAAAGCTGCCACAGACAGTGATAAGACTCCCCCACCCCGACCCAGGCCCAGCTCCCTCTGGAGTCCTTGGAAAGTCATTTTGAGAAACCCTGGAAGAAAATGTTCAAAAATGTCAAATTCATGGAACCTGAAATGATTTTGCCTATCTTCTTTAATACTTTTTTTTTCATTTTTTTTTCATTTTTAAGATAGAGTTTCTCTGTGTAGCCCTAGCCGTCCTGGAACTCTGTAGATCAGACTGGCCTCAATCTCATGGAGGCCTGCCTCTGCCTCCCAAGTGCTGGGACTAAAGGTGTGCGCTGCCAACGCCCTGCCTTTAATACCTTTTTGCAGATTCTCTACAATGGGATGACATTTCACTGGTCTGTATCAGTCACCACTATGGTACAAATGTCTTATAAATCACTTGGAAATGTATTTGTCACACAGCAGCCAACACGATAACCTTCCCTCTGTCTTCTTGGAAGATTAAAGTTCATATGCCAAGAAGAAAGGTGTGTATCGGAACAACACTGGAGGCACATGACACCAATGCAAACGGAGTGGTCCTCTTAGAAACTGTCTGAAGAAGCTCAACGGAAGGAAGCTCTACTTTCTGTAGAAGAAACCAGGGGAAGGGAGTAACTACAAAAGGTTGTCCTGCCCCCTCAGGGAGCTGGGAAGGCATGATTACCCAGATCAAAAGTTAAGCACTCTGGAAGTTCTGACTTCTAACATAGAACAGATAAAGCCAACACTGCGCAGTAGAATGCCTCTCGTTGCAAACACAAATGGTAGCTTTATTGAGAGAATGGATCTATCCACGGAGGTAAGTCAGCGTGACTGATAGCTTGATAATACCATGATGACGTCTCCAACGGCAGTTTCTCAAGCAGACCGTGATAACACTGTGTGCAGTCGTGCCGGCCTGCATGAGCATGAGTGTGTGTGCTTTCTTGACAAAAGGTCACATACTGTAACTCAGGCTGCCCAGGGATTCAGCAAACTCGTGTTTTTAAAGGGAAAAACACTGTGAAGTCCTCTCCCTATGATAAAAAAAACTATACATACTACATTTGTGTACAAGAAATCACATTGTTAATCAAAACATAAGAAGCCACTATGGAAGGATGCCACAGTAATTTCTCATCCAAATTATGATAGGATAGGACAAAAAAAAAAAGAGTATTAAAAAGCTTTTCAACAACATGCAGAAAAATACTAACTGATCAATGCTATAGAAGAAGTAATTAGAGACCTGCAAAGAAAAATTTTCTTTGGAAAATATATCAAAAACTATTATGCCTAGTTGAATAAGCAAATAAAAATCATCCCTCTGCTAATGGTAATGATTGCAATCCCCCCAGAAATTATCTTAGATATTTTTAAATGGTGGACTCTCCTCTAGCATTTATTTTTCTCCCTCTCTTCTGCCACCAGGAAGCTGGGGGGAATTTGCATTGTCCCAATGTTTACTAAAGCATTATCTATTGTGGTTTGTGTCTGGCTATTCTGTCTTACTACATCTTTTGAAAACTTAGTCTATTCAAAGTTGGAAAAGAGGAGGAAGGGATGAATGTATTCCTCTTCTCTGTCGAAAATGATGGTGAGTATTGTGGCCTTTCCTTAAGGATAAAAGAGAGGTGGAAAGCTAAAGAAACTGGCATCGGTTTCCCTGGATTTAGGAAAACAGTAAAGAACTCTTGTACTAAACAAATTAAGTGGGGTCTAGAGTCATATTACACCCAACTGTCTTTTAAAAGCAATGAGTAATCCCAGAATGCCCTCCAAGTTCCCTGTCTGGCAGATTTACCTGAAAACTTAGCTGGGCTGTTTGGTCACTGACTGACCACAGTCTGGTCACTGCACCTCTCTTAGTCAAGGTGGGGTGGATTCCATAGCACAGTGCATGCAACAGGGGTGTGGAGTCTCTCCTTTTGTTCTTCTCCTACCCTCCAGGACACACTGTGTTTCCTATATATAAGTAATGAAGCAAAACTTGTACAAAGAGGACAACTCAATGTGGCAGTCAGTAGCAGCCACAGCTGTCACTAATGACCTAGTGTGATTTTCCCATCCACTCTAGATTTGTGTGTTTGTATACATATATATGTGTGTATGCATATATGTCTCTATCCAACTGTGTTTTGTAAATATTGTCAACCTAGAATCTCATAGAAAACAGTCTCAATGAAGGATTATATACACTGGGTTGGCCTGTGGGTATTTTTGTGGGGAACTGTCTTAAGTCCATTGATACAGGAAGACCCAGCCCACTATGGGTGACACAATTCCCTAAGCAGGGTTGAGGCCAAACTGTATAAGAGTAGAAATTTGGCAGAGCATGAACAAATGAAGAAATGAGTGAGTTCATTTCTCATTTTTCAAAACTGTGGGTATGGACCAACTGCTTCAGACACTTCCTGCTCTGACTTACCTTCAATGATGGACCATAACCTGGGACTATAAACTAAAATAAACCCTTTCCCCCCTAAATTGCTTTTCATCAGGATATTGTATCAGCAACAGACATGAAGTTAAAACAATAGGGATCGGTTGACCAGAGGTCACCATCAAGCCACAGAGTAATGACTTCCCTATCATGAAGACACTTCTCTAGGCATCCAAACTTTTATAATTTTTTTTTTGGCCAGCACAGACAAATGCCACCAAATTCTTGCTCTCCAGATTCCACTTAGTCACGTTCCTGCATTGACCATCTACTTTAAGATGACATCTCCTCAAGCAACTTACCTGGACTCCAAGTTTCAAAAGTTAAGATTGTAGTCATTTGTTGCTATGAGGTGGCTTTTGGAAAGTGATTTTATTGCTCCAGTGTCATGACAACTAGCCCCCTACTGCACACATGACTGCCTTGCCCAAGATAAGTCTGGTTGCTGATTAGATAGGGCATTCCTGATTCTCCCAGCCACTACTGCATACACAGTCTTCATTATTTCTCTAGACATCTGGTGTTACAGATAATGTGGTCCTCCTACAGCACTGGCCTTCACAGGGTGGTTCCTGTGTCTGTTAACACTGACATGTCATCACTGATTCCTTACCTTCACATCCTGGGAATTGAAAGAACCTTCTCATAACCAGGGGATTTTGGAAAGAAAGGTATTCAAGTGGTCACTTGTAACACTGAGACAGGGATACAATTAGCATAGGAAGCTGTCTGGTTAGTTGGTCAGTGTATGACTCCCAGTCATGGCTTTCCACCTCCCAGAACTTGTGCCTACCATAAGTGGCTTCATGAGACAATATGAAAGCAATACATTGACATCTTGACCATGACCATGACCTGTGCCTTTGCCAATGAAGAGCTCTTGACCCTTCATATCTCCAAGCACACGGACAATCACCAGTTTACCCTATACATAGATCTTGTTCAGATTCTGATATTGAGCTGGCTTTCCGGAGAGTCCAGATGGGTAAAAACAATGTAGTCATTTCCCTAACAAGCCTCATGACAGCAGTCTCTGGTTACTGCTGTGAGCGAAGGCTTTGGCCCCCTTTTGGTTTGTCTGGTGGCAGCTGGTGCACAGTTGATCCTTCAGGCTCATCAGTCGGACACAAACAATGGGCCATGAACTCAGTAGACAGTTCATATAATCTTCTGCCACTCCCTCAGACTTCTCTCTTAATCCCTTCCCTCTGTGACCTTGGGCAAGTCACTATGTGTCCCTCAGCACGGATTTCTTTAACTCTGAAATGAAATAGATTGGGCTGGATGGTGTTTGACTTTCCACAATTCTTAGGAATCTAGTCCACAGGGTCTACCATGAACCCAGAATAGTAGTGCATACCTGTAATCCCAACACTTGGGAAGCTGAGGCAGGAGAGTCATGAGATTAAAACCAGCCTTCACTATATAGAGAGTTTAAAGCTAACCTGAGCTATACAAGATTTATTTCAAAATAAAATAAAAATAGTGGCTATGTTTGGTGACTCGTGTCTTATACTGTCAGAACTCAGGAGACTAAGACAGTAGGATTACCCCAAATTTAAGGTCAACCAGGACCTTACTGGGTCCCAGATCAACCTGGGCTACAGAGTGACACTGTCTAAAAAATAATAAATTAGATAAAAACCCTAAAATAAATAAATAAATACATACATACACACTAACCTCCATCATCCTCATTGTTTAGGTACCCCACAAGCACGTGCTTGTGAAATCTTTTCCAATTTTGTGTGTGCATGGTCACACTTCCTGTGCCCACACTACTAGGTAAACACCTCCCAGAATTTTCATGGCATTGTGACTTGATGACTTGAAAGAAAATGGGAAGCTCTCTAGCTCTCACTGCCCAGGGATCAACCCTTTCCATTTTCAGAGCACAGCTGCATCCCAGAGGGGGAATCCTAGCATTGTTCATTTCTGACAAAGGGTCCAACTGACAGCCACCAGTGCTGATCGGCAGAGCACCAGTGACTTGAACTCCTTTGATGCTACCCACACTCAGTAGCTGGGAAAGCCCCCTTCTTCAAAGGTTAGTGAGTAAACACTTTAAAGAGACACTTGTAAAGTCAGTGGACCCACTTTGCTGCTTAACAAATGAATACATATTGTAACTTTTGGCCTCTGCTCAATTTTAAGTCCAAATTTCAAGAAATTAAGATGGTTCCTAGTCTGTTATTGATCATCTATTCATTTCCTGAGATTCGTCTTATCAAAATGTGTTTTTGTCTGAATCAATGTCCTCATGCCGGGTGCAGGAGTCACACAGCCCATGCTATAAATCCGTGTGCTTGGACAGAAAAATAAGCTACAATCTGGGGCAGGGAGCAGTCAGCACACAGGGAAACTGTGAAATGAGGGTGTGTGGGTTCTGATGCTACAGATGCGACGCTATCTAATCGCCCAAGATCTCAGAGAGCAGAGCTCATGGAGCCTCCTGAACCCTGGACCTTTCCCTTGATGCCTGCATTGGTTTACTTTACTTCCTTTGCATGGTCTTTGCCTGGCAAGCAACAGCAACCAGTGATGTTGTGATACTTTGGAATTTATTAACAATTTATAGAAAGCATAATTACAACCTACCACAGCACCACGTAATTGGGGAACACGTGACTATGTTGGGATTAGATGGAATGGCGCGGGATTTGTCTGCTGGGTCTGTGGGTGTGTGCAAGGTGCCTTTAACTGGGAGGAAAGAGTGAGCAATGCTGACAACCTCTAGCCAAAGGATTGACTATTATTGTCTTTACTATATTATATCATATTACTTTGTTATATTATCAATCTTTCATATAATCTCTTCCTCCTGATGATGCTTAATAGAGGAGCCACAAAGTCACACACAAAAAAAGTCACAGGGAATGGTGTCTCAGAGACAAACAAACTTAACTGATAGAAGAATCTAGAATCCTGAAATTATGGTAAAGGAAAGACCAAAAAATATGAAAATATAATGATTAGCTTCTAAAATGTCCTTCCTAAACTATTTAGCATAGATTATCTGTTATGGAGAAAACCTGGAGGTTCACAGAAAAGATGGGGAGGGAAATTGCTTTTGTAAAGCAAGCATAAAACTATAACTCAATTTCTTCAGTGGAAAATTGTAAAGAACTTGGACTATCAGCTTCATGGCCACTGTGCTCAGTTAGATACTACATATTTGAGACTGGATGAATAGACACTTGGGATAAGACAGAATCTTGGTTCTTGCCACTGTAGTGACAGTGACCAAGGAGTAACCACAAATATTAAGTATACACTATTAAGAGGGGCTCTGGAAGGAGGGCACAAGGTGTTACAGTCTCACATTGTACAGTGATGCTTCCATCAACAATGGAACAAGTGTAAGACAGTGGTCCCCAGAGATTATATCGCGTAATAAACCTTAGTTCTGGGTTTGCTTCAGTACTCTCTACTGTGTTTGCACAATGATGAAATCTCTTACTGATGCATTTCTCAACACATGTTCCCATGGCTAAATGATCCATGAGTATATACATGGCAGGGGCAATGATAGGGACCTGACTTGACTTGCTATGGGAAAATTGCTAACAGCTTTACAGGATGACAAAGAAGAAGGATCAATGAGTAGGATTGCAACCATTCAGAATTTCAGAGCACAGCTACAGACCCACTGCGGTTGTAACACAGAGATATGAGGGATGGAAGCAGGCCAAACCGACAGTCACTCTCCCTGTGTCTCTTCATTAGCAGGCCGCTACAATCCAAGGTTGACCATCAGCTCAGCTGGTCTATCTATCCTGAGCCCTAAAGGGTTTTAGACTCATCAGACAGACAAGAGGTGGATGGGGAGCACTTGATTGATTTATGGTGGGGCCTTTGTTCTTCTAGTATCTTTGATTTCTAGGCTGTAACTCCCAAGGTCCAGGAGGGGCCAGGAAGTTGGAGTTTCCCTGCTAAATACTCTGATCTTCTCTTATAAATGTTTAGGACCCTTTCTCTCACTCACAGATGATAACATTATCTCAATGTTCTATGGGTTCCTCCCACACAGGTTCCAGAAGCTCACTACACATCAAAGTAGCCTAGAAGTCCCTTGCTCACCACAAATGGAGGGTGTAAACAAGGTTATTTAAAATACATGGAGGAATTATACCTACAAGCATTTCAGATAATATTATCTAAACTCAAAGTAACATATACTGATACATAAACTCTTACAAAGTTATTTTCAAGATCATATAAGAATTGTTTGAATGAGTTGAAAAAGAAACCAGAAAAGAAATGGCAAAGAATGAATCCACAGACAACTTTAAGGGATCATGTGTTTGACATAGGGGGAAAGCCCCTGCAATTTGAAAAGGAATTATGTAATGTTAAACATCCCAGGGAATTAGCCTTCCTATCCTTTTTCTAGCTCAGCCATTAACTCAAACTATTCATAATGATAATTATAAGATACACGGTATTAATATTGACTATAACCCAAACTACTATTTATTTCATTGACTTTCATGTCACTTTCACGTTCCTGATTCTTTCAGAGTTCTTTTTTTTTTCAAATCAAGAAATCTTCCATTTAAGCCAAGTGTAGTGACACACCTTTAATGCCAGTACCTTGTGAGTTTGAGGCCTGTGTGGTCTACGAGTGAGTTCCAGGACATCCAGAACTAAAGAGTGAGAGCCTGTCTCTGAGGGGAAAGAAAGAAAGATCATTAATTTGGGTAATTTGAGGTCAGTGAGTTGGCTCAGTGGGTAAAGGGGGTGCTTGCATTAGTGTGTGGGTACATGTGGCGACCAGAAACATGACACGTGTCATCTCCTCTTTAGGCAGGATCTCACATTGGCCTGGAACTCATTAGTTAAGTCACACTGGCTGGCCTGTGAGTTCTGAGTTCTCCTGCCTCCATCTCCCCTGCACTGTGATAACAGATGCATGTCATTACCCCAGAACTTTTACATGAATTCTGGGGATGGAATTCATGTAAGTACTTTCCTGATGTTGCTCAGTTTCCTGGCCAGGCTCTCTCTCCTACCCCCTAATGCAAGTTTGTAGAGTGGACCCAATTAAAGAATTGTATTGCATAGCACACTGAACTCAACAAAGTATATGCTGAAGTAGTTGCTACTAGAATCAACGCAAAATTTGCCATGGGAATGCTGTTCATTTCAAATGTTATTGGTTCTTCAATTTCATTTTTAGTTAGCATGTAAAACGTGTTCTGGTAATGTAGTTACACAAGAGCAATACATGTAAGGATATCACTGTTGTTTTCTATTTTCATATACATAAAAATAATAAAGATCAGTTGACTAAACATTTAAGATTCTGGAGTTTTATTTTCTTTTGAGTTTTCTATGTTATTATATATTAAGAAACATTGGCTCAAGCTAACATTTTTTTAAAGCATCTCTGTCTTGTGAATCATCTCCATCACTGGCTCAGAACTATGTAGGCATTTCTAGGTCATTTATACGAGAGTTCATATGAAATATATTTTAGATTCATGTGTAACTGAAATTGTGAAGGCTACTGTAACTCACTTTGCATAATTTGTTGACAAATTCAAAATCCAGGCTATATCTTTCAGATTTTGGATTAAACACATACTTAAATATGAGCTATAACTACATATTATAAGATCAGGAATTGACAAAATACTTCCATTTCCTGGGGTTTTTATTCTTCAGTTTTACACTTCAAAATTAGATAGAAAAGTAAAAATGTTTTCTTAAAAGAATCAATGAAGATTTCCTTAAAAATCAATATGTGTGCTTTGTTTGTAATATGGAGATCAATCAAAGAAATAGTTTCAGGCTGTCAACCACAATTACACCTCCACAATTATTCCATATGGTAGTTGGAATGTTCTTTCTAATAGGTTGAAGAATAAATTAGGTACAATCATCGCAGTTCTTAGCACTGAAATTTTGCTTCAAGAACTATGTGTTTATACAATGTAAGAAATTTCATTTGGCAAACACATCTTCTGGATGACCTGAACGTTATCACAAGTGATTGCAAAATAATTACAGTGGTCCCACTTCTTGCTGACTTATTTTATTCAGTACTCCTAGCCATATATATTACATGACAAAGAAAAGAAAGTATTTAAGGCCAGATGCGGTGGCACAGTCATCTAAGTCACTCCAGTGTGCAGGAGGCTGAGGCAGGACAATTTTGATGTTGGTGAAGGCTACATAGTGACACTCTGCTTCAGAGACCCCAAACAAACACAACAAAAAACCCAGCTGTAAACTGTAAAGCCTACTCCTCCAACAAGAGAGTGTGTGTACCTGTTTGCTGCAGGTGAACCAACTGCTTACCACAGATGTCTACAACCGCTTCTCAGGGCACACAAGATGCCTACAACTGCCTCTCAGGGCACACAAAATGTCTACAACTGCCTGTCAGGGCACACAAAATGTCTACAACTGCCTGTCAGGGCACACAAAATGTCTACAACTGCTTCTCAGAGCACACAAAATGTCTACAACTGCCTCTCAGGGCATACAAGATGTCATCTACAACCGCCTCTCAGGGCACACAAGCACAGACTCTCACACTTCCTGCTCGAACCAGACAATAATTTTAAATGAGTTGACTTTATCCTTTAGTATAAAAGGAGAAACCCACACAGATACTGTTCTGGTGTCCTGCAGTTCAGGTAATAGTAAGAAAGCCAGCCTGGGACAGCCTGATCCCGCCGTTCTGCAAACTCTATCCAGTTCACTGCTGTCTTTGTGAAGACAGGCTCCTCTGACGATGTGCACTGTGTTTGGCAATCCTAGTGTTCAGAGAGTCAGGAAGAAGTCCACTTAACCTCTCAAGACCTCAAATTTCTCACGTGGAAAACAAAAGAATTGGGATAAATGCTTCTGTTTCAAGTTCCACCTACAAGGACAATTCCATAATTTTATTTTCTCTTTTTAGATGTTATCCAGAGCTCTTTCTCATAATCATTTAACATCAGGACAAAGTTTTGAAGCAAAGTAAAACAGGTCCTTAATCCATAAAGCACAAAAAAGCCGAGGCTAGGGACACTCTACAGGGTGGGAATCCCCGAATGCAAGCACTCTTCTCCAACGCGCTGTTTTCTTTTTTCCTTTGTCTCAGTGGACAAAGAAAACATCTGGAAAGTCCACCACGTCGCTCTCTACGCACACACCAGAAACGCGTGTATCGAGTCACCTGACTGCCTTTTCTTCTCCGAACTAAATAGCCATTCTAGGTCCCCACTTGCTACCTCGGTAAAACATATTTCTTTTTAAGAAAGAAAAATAAACAAACCTCCTTTGGTTTCTGTAACTCCTTATTAAAATGAAACATTTCAAACCAACATGGGAAGAGCCAAGTTCAGCAAAAGGATTATTTTCAGCTCTATCATGTAAGAGTCCCACTCTTGACATACTTCAAGTCGTTCCCTTTTTAAACAACATTTTCTTTGTGCATCTGATTCAACCAACCAAGCACTCGGGGGATCCACATTTTAACTTTTGACTCAACTGGTTGCCTCTACTCAATAATGTCCCGCCCCACACTGGCATAATCTGTTATTGTCCTTTTGGAGCCTCTTTAGTTACTCTTACTAAGTATAATCTTGTTTTGATAGAGCCCTAAATTATTCAGCCACTGATTTTTTTTTCTTGTCAAGCTTTCAACAGACCTCACCCAACTTCAAAACCAATAGGAGTGCTCCTAGTTTGCTCTTCAAGTTGCACGCTGATAAAATGTCAATTAACTAAAATGAATCTGCAGATGAAGTGGAACTGTGTCCCCTCCAAATTCCTGTGATGAAGTGCTAACCCTGGTCTTCAGTGCCTTCAGGATGTTACTGTTTGGAGATAAGGCCTTTAAAGAGGTGGTGACATTGAAAGGAAGCCATCTGAACCAGGCCTATCTAATCTGGCCCATGTCTTTATTTAAAAAAAAAAAGACACTGTGCACATGTAAGAGGAACACGTGCCTTTCAGGCCACATGAGGACGAAACAAGACAGCCAACTGCAAACCTAGACTACATGCCTCAGAAAGCGGTCTGCTAACAGTGTGGCCTTGGCCTTGCAGCCTCCAAAACTTTCCTTTGATAAACCTCGCAGCTGGATTTCCTTACGGCAGGCAGTGCCAGCCATATGATATAACGTTGGCCTTACTTTCTCCATGGCATTGGTTAACTCTTTAGAGCTCACGGAGCATCCTCCATCCTTACCAGAAAAGCTTCAGCAAGTCACCATTTTGTTGTTGTTATTTTGTTTTCATTTTCTTAAACCTCTTTGAAACTCAGAGTCCTCCTTAACACACACACACACACACACACAGGCACACACACACACACAGGCACACACACACTACTTTTTAAGGACTTGTGGGATAATTAGGTGAAGCAGAAATCATTGTGTTAGATCTCATCCCACCCCCACCACACACTCAAGAATAAGTTTTTTACACTAGCGTTCTGTTGTTGTTGTTTCCGAGCTCAGGTTTTAGCTTAACCTGGAGGCTCACACTTAGAAGCTCCGTGTCAGTCAAAAAGTCACACCAGTGGGGACCTGATTCCAGTCAATTATAAGTAGCCAGTGAGCCTTTGGTGACCCATCTCCCTTAAACGGGTGACGGTGACAGTATTGCTTAAGTGAAAGACAGGCCAAGGTTCACACTGTGGTGAGCAGCTATTCCGTTCCACTGGAATGTTGTTGTTTTGTCTTGTTCAGGTAGGGTCTCAGAGAGCTCAGGCTGGCCTCAAACTTTTTATTTAGCCAAGGATGACCTTGAACTCTTGACATATCCCAAGTGTAAGGAATGCACCCCCACTTGGTTTACAAGGTTTTGGGGGTTGGTCTTCAAGGTTTTGTGTTAGCTAAGTACTCTATTGGCTTTTTCTGCCTCTAGCCTTAAAAGCAATCTCGAGAAAAATCTTCCCTCGCCGCCTTTCATTTTGGTTTCCTGGAGAGCTATGCCATGTGTCAATCTCCATTCACTGATTCATGCATTCACTAATTCATTCATTGTTGTCAATCAGGTAGACTTGACCCAGTCTACCACGAACAAACAAACTGGTCTCTCCACTCTCTTGGAGTCTTCTTTCTAGTGGGGGAAGGCAGCTAACAGTTTATTTACTGTGCAGCGTATCGGAAGGGAGCAAACACCAAGAAGAAAAGTAGACTGCCATGAGGACAGGGAACAAAAGAGGACATTGTCCTTTGGGTAGGATACTGAGCAAGACCCCTGGGTGGAATCTGAGCAGAGACACAGGAACCAGGACAAGGGCCATTGGAGTATGTGGGAAGAAAGAGTTTCTCTCCCAATCTGCAGGGATCGTCCGAGCTCTTAATTCTTCACAGCTGCAAGGTTGGATGAAGCCTTCCTAAAAAGCGGTGGTTCTTCCAGCGGACCCGGGTTCAATTCCCAGCAACCACATGGTGGCTCACAACCATCTACAATTCAATCTGGTGTATATGTAATACATAAATAAATCTTTAAAAAAAAGCGGTGGTTCAACTCAGAATGGGATCGGATCTGAACACAGGATGAGGTTCTTCAGGATAGGCCTCATCCGGTCCAACTGATGTCCTTACGTGGGCTGGGGGTCAGTGAAACACATATGCAGGGAAAAACTCTGCAAAAGGAGGGCAGAAACCACAGTGATATATTTACCTAGTGTTGCCAGCCACCTGCCAAAAGACACAAGACGGACAGGACCAACCCTGCCAACTCTTGATTGTGGACTTCTGGCTCCCTAGTATGTGTCAGACAATCCCGTTTTGTTGCTTAAGTGTGGTGTTCTGTTATGTCATTCCTAGAAAACTAATACAACCAACGAGTGCTGACAATCAGAGACAGGCCACGCCTCCCCAGGCTCCCGGGAGAAACCTCAGGGAACTTCCTGTGTTCCCTGTAATCTCCCCCTACCTGGATGCCCTGTTGCCAGACTCCATTTCTCGGACCATCCTCCACCATACTGCCTCGTAAGTTGATAAGCTGTCTCCCACTCCTCCATGTCTCTGGGACCCAATCAGAATTCTCAGCCTGGAATCACAGGCCCTTAGGATCCAACTGCAGCACATCATCTCCAGTTTGTTTCTCTCATCTTTGAAGTAACGAATTGTCCCTGTGGTCAAACTGTTAGTCATCCCGAGGCCTTAACTAGTTTGCCATGTCCACCGGGAAGCCTCCCAATGCCCCCGAGACAGGATATGGTATGGTCGGAGGTGGGGAGGTGTGTGTGTGTGTGTGTGTGTGTGTGTGTGTGTGTGTGTGTGTGTGGTGTATCCAACGCCTGATTATCTGAGGTCTCTTTGTAACCCTGAGTTCTCCTGTCTTGTTTATATCTTAGGGTACCTGAAGAGCATTGGGAGACTAAATGAGCAATGCATCTTGCATCCCATCCAGATGGACCCAGAAGTATTTATTTTTTCTTTTAGTGGTGGGGGATGGGCAAGTGACCTTTCCAGGGATTGCCCAACAGGCTGTGGAAACACTGGCGCTGCATGGTGGGGTACCTTCCCTTAATGGTTGCAAGAGGAATTTAGATTAGACATTCAAAAGCTGTTCCTTATGTCGCAAGACACTGCACAATAAGGAAGGGAAGTAAACAATCTATTCAAAAATTATTTTGGCTTGGCAGTTCTTTTTTTTTTCTTTTTTCTTTTTTTGATAGGAAGTGTCGTTTCTGATCTCCAAACCTCTTGATATTTCAACTTCATGCTCATGACCTACAGGAGACATTAGGAGGTGAACAAAATAGGGGAATTGTTATAGCTGAAAGCTCACTTCTCCAAAAAAGTAAACATTCTTGAGGTTTCACAATCATTTGCATACAGGGTTATAAATGCTGGACGGCCTGGAAAAGGGGTAGAGAGGAAGACAGAGGGTTTTGTTGTTTGGGGTATTTGAATAGGACTAACTGGAGGAAGACAGAAGTAAAGCGAAGAGAAAAAAATTACTGAATGAGGCAGGCGATGTATCAGAATTTCCAGTTCTCAAGAAATACAACCCTAAAAAAAAAGTCTGGAGCTAGAAGGAAGAAAAAGAAACGGGAAGGGGGAGGGGTGCTGGCTCTTTACAGCAGGAAGTCTTCCATGGACATCAAGTTATGAAGACACAACTGTACACAGAAGTCCTTATTCGGAGCGCTAAACTCGATCTCACCACTTAATGAGGGATACACGCTCCGAGCAGCTTCATCCCAGTGTTGGGGAAACAACTAACCAAGCAACAGAGCTCCGACTGGATAGTGGACCCGACCAGTGTTAGGGGTTTTATTTGCAAGTCAATGAGCCAAATGGGCGATCGGGCTCCTTGTGCTTCGTTCTGCAGGCAAGGTTATTATTATCACCACCTATTGCTCCACTGAACAATTTCACTGAAAAGGAAGAGTCCTAGCAGTGTATGCGCGCACCGTGCCATACAGGACGTGCCGCTACGTGCTCACCTCCAAAACGACTTTATTTACAAAGCGATTACCAAGCTATCTGTTTTCCTTTTGCTGCTGCAGCAGCCTTACCCAGCCCTCGAATTTCTTAATTACAAACCCATTTGCTTCTAAATCAACCCCAAACCGTCAGGCAGAGCCCGGAGGGAGGCTGTGCAAGTTTGCACACACCCCCACCTCCTGGATCAAGGGCAACAGCAGAAGCAAGTAACTGTGTATGTGCAAAAAGGTGGATCTGGGGACGAGGATCGCTGAGTTTGTTTACAGAGCAGGGACGCCTCAGCTCGGATGCCAAAGCTACCAAGAGCTGCAAACGCAAACTTAGCAGAAGCACACGTACTCCGGGAGCGTGGAGCAGATCAGAAAGAGTGGAGCGGATCCCCGAACGCGGGAGCGGAGCCGACCCGGCCTGTGAGCGCGCTCCGTCCACCTGCAGCCACTGCCGCTCCCCACCCCCAGCCCCTGTCCTTGAAAAGAGTGGAGGCGGGGGAAATGCAGGCACACGCAGAAAATATCTCGGTTAGGTTTACATGCTGCCCGAGTAAAAACACAAAGGCGCGGCTCAGGAAAGCGCGCTCAGAGAACAGGGCAGGATCGGTCCGGAGCTTTAAAACCCAAACTCGGCAAAGCAAAACCATTATCCGCAGGCTCAGAGGCTTTTGCACCCAAGAAAACTGCAGGGCGGGGAGACCGAGCGAACCCCCATTTTCCTGTAGAGCGCTGGGCAGATCACTAGGTGAACCGGGTGAGCGAGCTGGGGGTGGGGAGGTCTGGCCAGAGGAAGGCGGAGAGTGCTCCTTGCTCCTCTCCTGTAAGTGCTTCCCTGCACTGGGTGGCTTGTAGGATCACCTCCTTGCCTCGGAGGTGGCAGGCACAACCCTCGCATTTGGGGGCCAGAAAGACACCCACAGTCCCGGGAACTTCAGGGCGGCGCCGGGGCGCGCAGCCTCTGCGCACGTGCGGCGCGGACTCGCGGACGCGGCTCGGGGACCCGATCCAGGGAGCTCGAGTTCCGGAATCCGCATCTTCTGGCTTGCCGGCGGGAGGCTCTCGCTCCGCCCTTCCCGAGATCCTTATATTAACTGTGGCCAAAGCCCTAAGAAACACAGCTCATTGTTGGCAGCTGCCGGGCGGTCCTGCGGAGCGGCGAGGGCTGCGGAGGGAAAAGAAAAGGGAACGGCTCGCAATCTGCCCCAGCGGCTGCTGCAAGTCCCCGGCTCCAACCTCGCACGAGCGAGCGCACCACAGCCCCTCGGCTGCCCCTCTATGTGCTGCTGAGCCGGTCCTGGACCCGACGAGCCCGCCTTCGGTGTTCGGAGCAGAAATCGCAAAGACGGAAGGTGAGCGCGGCGGGCGAAGCTGGCCAGAGCTGCTGCCAGCCTCGTCCTCCGAGGGCAGGGCTGGCCCCGGGGACGAGCGTGAGGCGGAGCTGGGGAATAACAACAGGATGTGCAACCACAGGGTGAGAAGGGCTGATTGAATGCCTGAAGTTCGCGGCCGAGCTCCGGGGCACTTCCTTTATTAGGCCACTTCGGGGAACCTAAGGAGGTGTGGGCTCCGGTCGCCACCCCCGGCCCCCCTTACTCCCGGATCGCTGGGGAAGGGGCCGATCGCGCAGCGCCAGGCTGTGCGGGTCCGGCGGGCGGCAGGTCCGCCGAGGTGGCGAGCTCGGGTGCACGGACTGCCGGTGGGTTGGTTCCCTCTCGGGGGTGGTGGTGGTCTGCCGCTTGACGTGCGCGCGGGTACAGGGGCGACCGAAGTGGGGTGCGCTCCGGTGGGCGACACGTGTGGCGCGGGTCTCAGCGTCTGCTCGTTTCGCTTTCAGGACTGGAAATGGCAGACCATATGATGGCCATGAACCACGGGCGCTTCCCCGACGGCACCAACGGGCTGCACCACCACCCTGCCCACCGCATGGGCATGGGGCAGTTCCCGAGCCCGCATCACCACCAGCAGCAGCAGCCCCAGCACGCCTTCAACGCCCTCATGGGCGAGCACATACACTACGGCGCGGGCAACATGAATGCCACGAGCGGCATCAGGCACGCCATGGGGCCGGGGACTGTGAACGGGGGGCACCCCCCGAGCGCTCTGGCCCCCGCTGCCAGGTTTAACAACTCCCAGTTCATGGGCCCCCCGGTGGCCAGCCAGGGAGGCTCCCTGCCGGCCAGCATGCAGCTGCAGAAGCTCAACAACCAGTATTTCAACCATCACCCCTACCCCCACAACCACTACATGCCGGATTTGCACCCCGCTGCAGGCCACCAGATGAACGGGACAAACCAGCACTTCCGAGATTGCAACCCCAAGCACAGCGGCGGCAGCAGCACCCCTGGCGGCGCGGGCGGCAGCGGCACCCCCGGCGGCTCTGGCGGCACCTCGGGCGGCGCTGGCGGCAGTGGCGCGGGCGGCAGCGGCGGTGGCAACACCATGCCGGCCTCGGTGGCTCACGTCCCCGCGGCAATGCTGCCGCCCAATGTCATAGACACTGATTTCATCGACGAGGAAGTGCTTATGTCCTTAGTGATAGAAATGGGTTTGGACCGCATCAAGGAGCTGCCCGAACTCTGGCTGGGCCAAAACGAGTTTGATTTTATGACGGACTTCGTGTGCAAACAGCAGCCCAGCAGAGTCAGCTGTTGACTCGGTTAACCTCGGCGGGCGGGCGAAAGAAATCACCCTCCCCACCCCCACCCCAACTTCTTCGGTGTGAATTAAAAAAAAACAAAAAAACAAAAAAAAAAAAAACATTCCCTTAGACGCAGTATCTCACTTTTCAGATCCTGAAAGGTTTGAGAACCTGGAAGCAAAGTAAACTATAAACTTGTACAAATTGGTTTAAAAAAAAAAAAAGATTGCTGCCACTTTTTTCCTGTTCTTGTTTCGTTTTTTTGTAGCATTGACACTCACCTCCCTTATGTAGCTGAAATATCTAGCTAACTTGGTCTTTTTTGTTGTTTTTATTCCTAATTTCCTCACTTTCTCCAGTGCTCAACTGTTAGATATTAATCTTGGCAAACTGCTTAATCTTGTGGATTCTGTAGATGGTTTCAAATGACTGCGCTGCATTCAGATTTATGAGTGAAAGGAAAAATTGCATTTGTTGGCTGCATGAACTCTGAAGGGCAGATATTACTGCACAAACTGCCATGTCGCTTCATTTTTTTTAAACTATGCATTTGAGTACTGACTAAGTTTTCAAATATGCTAAACTGGAAGATTAAACAGATGTGGGCCAAACCGTTCTGGATCAGGAAGTCATACCGTTCACTTTAAAGTTGGCTGTCTCCCTCCCCTCCCCCATATGTACAGACAATAATAGGGTGTGGAATGTCGTCAGTGGCAAACATTTCACAGATTTTTATTTTGTTTCTGTCTTCAACATTTTTGACACTGTGCTAATAGTTATATTCAGTACATGAGAAGATACTACTGTGTTGAAAGCTTTTTAGGAAATTTTGACAGTATTTTTGTACAAAACATTTTTTTGAAAAAATACTTGTTAATTTATTCTATTTTAATTTGCCAATGTCAATAAAAAGTTAAGAAATAACTTGTTTCCTGTTAGTCAGTCATTGGGGGGAGTGGGTTCCTTTAAGTTGGACTTGTTATTGATCGAGCGCTTTCCAAAGGGTAAGTTACAGGACACTAAAACAGGTCACGGTGAGCTTAAGGGAGAGCAGGATTTAAGATAATTGGCATAATGCTGCATTGTTAGCTTTGTAGCATGCCTCTTGGTGTGGTTTAATCAAAGGCAGAAAAGTTGCCAATGTGCTTTTTTGTTGTTTCTTAACAGCATCCAGTTTCAGTGAACCTTAGCTAGGAAGGCTTGCAATATTAAACATATCTTTCTCACTGGATGGGAGGGAGGAGGGGTCAAGTGCTTCTGATTCAATGGCTTAAAAGGAGTGGGCTAAAGTGATATGCTGAGTGATTGATGGGGTGATACTAAAGACAATTCTACCTTTATTGCTAGTGATGAATTTTATTTCTGAGCAAAGGTGCTAAGGATAGACACATTTCCCAATCTGTTCTCAAATAGCTTCTGACTGGGTTACAGTTCCGAGTGGAAGGAGGCTGGAAGCTACCTTGAGGCTTCTTCTAATATTTAAATTTCACCCAATGGTTGATTCAAAGGTCAAATTACAACCTCGGTAAGGTGCCCTTGTAAGCACGCCCCACTATCCAGAATTCTGAGCTGCTGCTGTCCCATGCATTTAGGTGCCAAGCACCTTGCTTTAAAACCATTTCTGACAACCTGGATGCAGACCATCTCCATATCCTATGGGTGTCAAGGATCGCCTTACATAATCAAGCCGAGGAGGAGAAACAGCGTTAAGTGTCAAAACATCCCAGGTGGAAGGGGAAGGGTTTAGATGTCGCCTGTCATGTTTTCATGCTTTTAAGAATAGCATAACCGCAGCCAAGAAGAAAATAACAGACTCATACTTAACCTGGGGAGAGCAAGGAGATGCAGAGTGAGAAAACCCTACAAATAAGCCATGCTTCGATTCCTTTCCATGCTTGGCTCTCACCTTAAACCCCAGGAATCCGGCACACAGGCTGGCTGTGCAGGACTCAGACTGCCTCCCACTCTGTAAGCTCTATTTCCAAGAAGGACAGGTAAAATTAAGATGCACTCTGCACTGGGCTTGCTAGACCTCTATAACTGACATCGTCCTATTAAAAATTATGTTCTAGGAAATCATCCAGAGCTCTTTGACCCCAATTTTCAAACAATCCCATTTCTCCAATAGTTAAGGCTGAAGTTTTTCTTCAGCTAATACGTGTCAATGCTGCGTCTTCAACCAGGCAGTAAATCTTCCTAGCTTGGCATTTTCACAGTGAGATCACCCCGCCCCCACTCCCTGAAGACTCAAGTGGAAAAAATGTTTACATGCATATTAATACAGCAATTCTGGTTCTTTTTCACTTGTGGGCATATATATGTGTATACACATATATACATGCACACATACATACATTCATACACATACATGGAAAGCAAAGAATTGTCATGCCATCACCCTTCATTATTTACTCTGCCAGGGACTAAGTCACAACACCTGCTCTGTTACTAGATTCCTCCTGCTGCTCCAATGCCGGACACGTATGTAGAGATGCAGAGCTCAAGGAACTATTATTAGAACTTGGACCCATCCCTGCCAGAATAGAGGACTCAAACAGAGGAGCTGGCTAAAAGCACAATTTGTCCTCAGTACAAATACAAATTCTCCCTCCCCCCATCTCTATTTCATTAAGACTCTCTTGATCAACAATTGAGCAGATCCTACGTGATATCTGCAGGTCGCTTTAGGCAGAGAAAAATAAGCCCTTGTTTAAACAACCCGATTAATGAAACCTGTACAGTGACCTAGATCACCGGGCTCCTGGCAGACATTTGCAAAAACCTTCTGTGGTCTCGCTTCCTACTATGTTGCTTAGAGCATATGGGGAAATTTGACCTCTGTACCTTGGCTGTTTGTCAAAAAGTTCTAACGTGGTACAAGAGGGCCTCTGTTCTTTAGGCTTTGCTAACAAATAGACACTCCATGCCTAATTTTCAAGACGAGATGAGTGATAAGCACCGCTCCATTGACACACAACAGAAAAATATGTCTGCATGCATGTAATCGTGTGGGTCTGCGGGTGCTTGATAAAATCCTGGTGGCGGCATCTTTACTGCTGATAAAGACGTTAGAGCTATGGATAGGTCTTTGAAGAACAGTTACCTAATCACTACTGTTTATGGGGTGCTAGGCTAGAACACTAGTTCCAGAAGGTTGACATCTATTGTGAAGTTTACGGTCTCTGTGACTTTTACTACTGTAAACGCCTGGGATGGCTATAAATTGATGTCAACATTAAAGGCCAGATCCTTTAGAGCAAAATATTAATCCACTAATCTATTATGGGTGGCTGGCTTTCAAATACAAACTTTGCAGCTCCGGACCATTAGGTGTTTTCGCCCCCTTGTGGAATTTATTTGGAAGGTTAAAAGAAAGCTTTAAAGAGGGTTTTCGTTGTTGGGTATTTTTTGTTTTGTTTTGTTTTTTATTTGTTTTTGCCATTGCGAAGACTCTGCTTTTTTTCCCCTTAAGAAATACCCTATGTTTGTGCAATTATTTTTTTTCAATCACCAAGGATTGGAATTAAGCACTCTTTATAAAAATAAGACTATCTTACCTGCCAAAGACTTTAACCTATGATTAAAGGTGCATAATTTGAGACTGGCTTCCTATTTGGAAATGTACACTGGCTAGGGGATTTTCCCTTTGGAAGCGTGAGGGACGGAGGTTTGGACCAATGCTTTCACCTGTCAGATGGGGGAGGGCGCGGGGAAACACAGGAACCCCCACAACAACAGGATTACTGGTTTGCAAATGAGCAAATAAGTGTGGCAAAGACTGAATTTGATGGGGTGAGGTTAGAGAAGTGCTGGGAAATATTCAGGAATGCAGAACGCAATTATCCATGTTGGAATGTGACCTAGTCACTGACTCTAATCTAGTGAAAAGGGCCACAGGATCTCTAATGAGAATAAATGCTCCTGTCTAATTGAGTCAGGAAAAATTTAACTTTAACATAAACCTGGCAGATAACGTTGTCTCCAAAAAAATAAATGTAGAACTTGAAGAATGTAGGCTCTAAGCCACTGGCAATTCTTTTTTTTTTTTTTTTTTTTTTTTTTTTTGTCTTGTTTTTTGCACCAAGGAACTATTTCCTATCACTTCAGAGATCCTATTTGCCCGGTCAGTATTATACCAGTATCGTCAAAATCTGAGCTCCCAGGCAGGCTAGGTGAGCCTCAGCTAGAGAACACTAAACAGCACACATCAAAGGCCTTAGCCAGTGAAACTCCATTAGCATGTGTTTTGTTTGTCTTCCCCCAAAAGAGCGGGAACAATGGCAGCCACTGAATTTTAATTGCTGTGGACTGGCTTAAAGCACTTGACCTATTTTTTTATGCAGCAAGGACAGAAATGACCCCCCGGCCCCCCTTAAACTGATGACCATACTTAGGGGAAAAGGAAATAGAAGGGCATTTTCTATCAAGCAGTGAGCTGCTGGTCAGTAATTTAGCTTGCATTATAGTGAGTGAGACCTACCTATAGTCTTCAGAAGTATTAGAATACCTGAAAGAAAAAAAAATTCCCTTCACAGGATGGAATTAAATTTATAAGGGATGCTAAATAATGAACTTCAGCTAGTTTAAGCGCCATAGGTTTGAATTTCTATCATACTTAGCTATTCATAGGCATGATAAGAGCTAAGAAAATGAGGGGCTGCTGTATCCAGGGATGGTTCAGCCGTTGGGAAGGAGACAACCCCAGGCCACCTTCCTCCCATACTTTCTCTAAATAAACAACGCCTTTTGGGTGCAAGGGTCCTTATCAGTTACTTACTTCTACCCCCAAGATGAGCACCAGTGTTAAAAGCAACGAGGCAGAGGTAGCCCAGGTGACTTGGTTGGTACTTCCTGAGAATTCTGCTTGACTAACCCAGGGCCTGGGAGTGCTCTCCTGCCGAGCCAGGATGGGTGAGCATTCTACTACTTCCTTCCTGGACTATTGGACGATTAGTGAGACTGCTGCTCAACATGGGGTTGAGCACACTGCTTCACAGGCTGCCTGGAATTTTCCCCAGGGCACCGCCCCCCCCTCATGCCCAACCCTAAAACCCTTTCCTTTTTTTCCTTTACTACACTTACCCTCTGCAACCCCCAGTTGATCACCATGTAAGCACTGTATCCTAGGGAGCCTGCAGCCAGGGACTGTTAGCTGGTGTCACAGTAGGACAGACAGACACAGAGGGTGGCTAACGGGGCTGAAAGAACCCTTCCAGCACATTCCTAAAAACAGAAGAGAAATTTAGGCTGAGGAGAAACTCAAAGTAGCATAAAATAATTAATAATAATAATAATAATAAGTTAACTACCAGTTCACGGCTACCTAAGTCTTCTCTCATTGTATCTCCCCAAGGACTGACATAAAACTTGACCTTGTGATTTCCTTAAGTTAGTTGGCCACAAACATCATCATCATAACGTTGTTATTTCTTCTACTCACTGTTTGGGATTTAGTACCTCCCCCCATAACAATGCGTGTCCTATACTGGCAAACACCAAGTTTTCAGTTGTGAAGTCAAGTCCTCAGACCACTTGGTGCAGACTGCCCTGCTGCCCTCATTTATTTTACAAAGCTCTTTGAAGAAGACGGAGGGAGACGCCACTTCCACGCCTCTCTCCCCATGTGGGGTGGTGTGGTGAAATGATACATGGCTACGTGACTGCACTGCCTCTCAAGTTCCTAAACTAAACATCCCCAAGGCGCTGAGACCCCTGTCCATCCAGTTCTTGGGACAGCGATTCCCACCAGAGTGGAGCCACCTCTGTAAGGCGTAAATCATGAAAGGGGGGGGCAGTAACACGAGAAAGAATTCCATATGCTGTATGAAAAATATTTAAATAAATACTACTTTAATAAAACAAAATATAGGGAGACTTTTCTCGAGTCATGGGATATGGATTTTTAAGAGGGTGAGAAACACACTGTTTAGGCTGCATGGGACCAAATCCCACAAAACAATTCTTAACCAATCTTTTTGTTGACACAGGGTCTCGTGGCTTCAGAAATTGTAGAAGGCAACTCATGCACACACACTTATCTAATCCAACTGTCCTACAAAATTCAGATTATTGTTCCAATGTGAGTTAAGAAAGTGACATTTGCTGGGAGGTGGTGGCACTCACCTTTAATCCCAGAAGTCAGGAGGCAGAGGGAGTGGGATCTCTGTGAGTTTGAGACCAGCCTGGTCTACAAGAGCTAGTTCCAGGACAGCCTGCAAAGCCACAGAGAAACCCTGCCTCGAACCCTCCCCCCCCAAAAAAGAAAGTGACAATTAGGAAGGAGGTGAATTGCTCAAGGGCAGTACAGCCCGTCTCAGAGGCTGACACAGGACTTGGAGATAGTTCCTACCATAGCGCTCTCGAGATAAGCCAAGAGATGCCTATTCTTAGACAGCACTGACTGCAAAACGGTAAATTTAAAAACAGCACATGAGGAGAAGCTCTGAATCAGTGGTTCTCATCCTGTGGGTTGCAACCCTTTTGGGGTCCAACAGCCCTTTCATGGGGGTCCATTGAAAATCACAGATATTTACATTACAATTCATAACGGTAGCAAAATTGCAGTTATGAAGTAGCAATAATTTTATGGTTGGGGTCACCACAACATGAGGCTGTGTATGAAAGGGTTGCAGCATTAGGATGTTTGAGAATCACTGGTCTACACATTCATCAGTTATAAAGCACACTGACATTACTACGGATGTGACTACCCATTCGATACATCAGACCTTTTAGGAGTTTTAAGACATGGCTGTATATGTTTCCAGATGCAGTCAAAATATTCTTCGAAAGCAAGCATGGCTCTGAAAGGACATAGATTGTGTAGTGGAAACCATGCTTAGCATTTTGACCTCATTAGAACTTCAAGTCAGACAAAAGCATACTAGTGTTGTATGCTGTAATTTTGTTTCTATTTACTGAATTCCATAATGCTGGATGATGGTTTCTTCCCCAAATGGAGATAATGCCCGAGATTTGTCAGTTCTATAACCTAGTCAATGACAATGTTTGTGGCTAAGTTCTCCTTCGTAAAGACCACCGCTTTGTGACTTGCTCCAGTGGCTGGCGGCTATTACACTTCAGTGCTGACTGTAAGTTTCAGGCTGATGTTTGCATGGCAATGTGTAAGAAAATGAACATCATAAGACGCAGGAAATGGCCAGGTAGTGGTGGGGCACGCCTTTAATGCTAGCAGTCAGACAGAAGAGGCAGGGGAATCTCTGTGAGTTCAAGGTCAGCCTGGTCCACAGAGCTAGTTCCAAGACAGCCAAGGGCGACACAAAGAAATCTTGTCTCAAAAAACCAAAGGCACAGGAAGTGTAGACTTCAGTCTGCTTACACTTCCTGGACAGAGCCAGACTTTTCTGCTCTAAGGGTGGACTTTATCTACTCCGCCTGCCACAGACACGGAGGGTTCTTCTATTAATAGTTGTAGTGAAATGAATAGCAGACCAGAATTAAAACACATGGATCTGACTCTTGCAACCAAATAGCTGTGTAATTTAATCACGGCTGGCTTAAGTTTCTCCATCAGCGAAATGAAGATGTTTAATTAATATATCTTGTATTCAAATTCTCATGAAAGAAACATCAGCCCATTCCTATCATTTTTCTTTCTGTGGAAAGATGGACTACATACAGTGAGCTACCTCAAACCCTCTTAAACCATTTCTCACTCATCTTTTTCCAAGGTAAAAAGAAACAGCCGGTGTGCCGCAGACCTGGTCCAGCTGGGCGGGTGCTCTGAGAGTTGGAGTCATTTCTGTAAACATTCCTTACATTGTCATAATAACACTATACCACTTTTTGGCTGGGATTTGCTGACCTCCAAACAAATAGCAAAAATTTACCAGCCATTAAATATTTCTGGCATGCAATACTTTAGAAGCTTTAGGGGACTGCAGGACACCTGCTTCTGGTACAATGGTTCCAATTATGTGTACTGACATTTTTAACCAACTCTTCATTTCAAGTTTCTGTCCCACTTTCTTATGTATTAAGTTTGTTACTCAGAACTTATAAATAAAAAGTATTTGATCAGCATTGAGATTCTGCTTTCTTCAAACAATTCTTCCTGGCCCACAGTTATCACCACCATCATTGTTATCATTACTTAATTGCTCAGAGAGATATTCCTATCATGTAAGAGAAACGCAGCTGGCAACTGAGAATTTTAAAGTGTCAACAGTCTATGTCCACTCATCTAGTTTCCCTTATCCAACTTCCCAACTAGTTATACCAGGAAAAGACTCTTGATTTTGCATGCAGAAGACACACTTCTTCCAGCACAAAGAAGCATTCCACTAACATGACACCAGGTGGAGCTAAAGTCCCATAAAAATTACTTGCACTTGCTTCTGAGCAGCTACCAAGACTGGATTGGCACTTGCTTTATCTGAGAGTTACCCTCCACCCCATTTGTTTTTACTGAACCACAACAGATTCTGCATGACCTGCAATAAACTTCAAAACAGAACTAAGTCAAGGACGCCTAAACACACTCTTCCCAGGCATCACCCTTGCTACAGTCTACCAAAATTAGAATTTGCAAAAGGTGTCCTTTTCCTTGGGTCTCCTTCCTTTTGAAGGATTCCTCTCCTGTCTTCCTTTCACTCAAGTGCCAGTAGCCTGATGTGACGCCCTGCTAGGGACATTTTTATCGGAAGAGAGAAGAGACAGAAAGAAAAGTTGAATGATAGGATTTTAGGTATTAATCCAAAAAAAGCATGGAAGGCTCTGGTGCCTCCCTCTGCCATTGCCTGATCTGAAAGTCATTCCTTTCTTCTGTTTCTTCTCTCATCCCTCAAGCCAGCCAGTTCCACAGTCAGTGTTGCTCCTCTGCTCAGCCTTCAATGTGGGGATTCATTCCTGCTGCGTCACCAGCCAGTTCCTCCATCACTCAAGGTTCAGACAGCATCAAGACACTGAGGGTTCAGCCCAAATCTGCAGCGCTGACCTCCAACCCGCCCACCCATCCTCGACCTAACTCTGCCTACTGCAGAGTCTCTCTCCTCCCCCCTCCCTCTTCTCTCTCCCAGGCACGTGCACACACGAACACACACATTTGTGATACATCTTTAGGTAGAAATCCATCTAAGACTACATTCAAACCTCTCTTCTTCATTAGGGACCCTCACCAAGCTAATTGGTTTCTGTTAGGTAAGATACCTAAATCTCGCATCCCTCTGCCTAAAGTGTGTCCACCTCCCCCAGATCCACTACACCTTGTCTAGACTCTGCCCCTCCCCCAACTCTGGGTGACTGAGTGAGCAGATGCTTATCTCTCTCCCCATGGAGCTTAAAGCTCTTCAGCCTTGCTCCAGTTCTTATGGTGTCTCACGGAATTTTTTTTTTTAAAGTGTTGACTATTTGACATTCATCTCATCAGATGGTGGAATCGAACCGTTTTTTGGGTTTTGTTTTGTTTTCTTTTTTTTTGTTGTTGTTGTTGTTTTGTTTTTGTTTTTGTTTTTTTGTAGACCCGGGGTTCACTTACTGAGTTTTCTGCCCTGTGATTTCTGAGGCTCATTTAGCAAAGACCACACAGCTTCCTCCTGCTTCTTGCAGGACACAAGCCCTTGGAGCCCGGAGACCCCGTGGAAGTCCCACGCAGGTCATGCTGTGAGGAGGAAAGCAGGTCATGCGCAAAGGCCTTGTGGAGTTACTGCTCCTGCCATCAGCACCCACAGAGGTTCCCCGTTGGTTGGTGACCAGTGCCGACCTCCATACGGGAGCGAAGAGGCCTTTGCAGGTGCTTCTGGTTTCAGGTACTGAGTTACCAACCCTGCAACTCTGACTTTTCCCGGTTCAGATACTATGGAGCAGGCGAAGCCTGACTCTCAACTTTCTCCACATTTGTGATGCACAGACTTAGTGTGTGGGGTCACTTGATAGATACCAGCAGCACCTGAATCGTAGTCATTACCATTTGTCTTAAAATATATTTTCTTTTAATCAAGAGGGTTGTTGGTTACTGTCCTTGATTCGAAATATAAACTCTATGAGAACGAGTATCTTTGTTTTTGTTCATTGTACATCAACCTTAGGAAAATGCTAATACATGGCAGATGCTCACGAAATATTTATTGTTAAATCCAATTAGAAGGAATCAATAATTTCTCCTCTACTATATATTTATTCCCTTCTCTATTGTACCCCTGATGCCTTTGTTCAGAAATTCATTACTTCTTACCTAAATGTGCTTTGACCAGATACTACCTATGCATTTCATGAGGCAAGAACATAAGAGAAAAATTTGGTCCTATAGCTCAGGCCAATGAAATCTGGGTAGCCATGCTTGTTCCACAACAATGAGGGGATGAACAGGCTGCACAGTGGGCAAGGGCCTCTCAGGGTAGGAATAAAAGCTAGTATCTGACAGACCAAGGGAGTTGCATGAAAGAGAAACTATGCAATAGAAACTGTGGAGAAATTATCTACAGTTGAACTGGGGTGCTCTTAGGGGACCCCAGACTCGCACTGAAGAATGGAGGAATTGGTTGGCTGACATCAACAGACTGTGGAGCTATTATGTGATCAAAGCAATACAAATGGGTTATATTCTGATAAGTACAGGAAGAAAAGGAGAGAGTAGACACATTTGTCCATCACAGCATTGCCGCTAACTCAGTACCCATCAGAACTATACTTCTTGTGAGGTGCCACTACAACTTTCTTTAATAATGGGAGGACCTTAGCACTCTGATTCAGAACTATATATGCCCATATCCGAAAGGCAAGGTTCATCTTCATCCTCCTAGTTGAGGTGCCCTTCACACCCACCTCAAGGATTTTCTCTGAAGAAGCCTTTTCCCATAATCCCCTTCTCCACAACACTATTCACATTAAGGGTTACATAGACTTTGCAATCCCTCCCCTGTGTTAGAATATTTCAGCTATAATTTGCAGTCACTCTGATTCTAAAACCCATTATATTCTCTGTTCTGAGTCAATGAAAGGGCATTGGGATTGATTAATTCCCAACTTAATGATGTCGGCGGGAACTCTAGTCTTTATCACTTCTCTACTGGGCTCTTCAGGTTGACCTGACCTTCAGCTAGTGACAGGTGCAGTTAGCCAGCCTTCCATGATAAGTGGTTCAGAAACCTTTTGAAAATGTGATCTTCCCTTCATGTATCAGGTCCCACACCCATTTCCAAATCAATCAAGCACTAGGGCAGTTATCTTAACCTTCCTATAGGAGAGTCAACAGTGGACAGTCACATTCTGAAAGTTTGGTTTCAAAGCATAGATTTTTTTTAAACTTGGACCTGAATAAGACACACACAGATACACACACACACACTTATTTTCCAAGAAAGGTTTTTCTTTGTGTAACAGTCCTGGCTGTCCTGGGACTCGATTTGTATATCAGATAGGTGCTTTGAACTCACAGAGATCTGCCTGCCTCTTCCTCCCAAGTGCTGGGATTAAAGGTATGCATCACCACCCGGCAGGACTACTTTTTTTAAAAAATAGTTTTTATATTTTCAAAGCCTCCTCATAAGAAAGATTTATAGCTAACAGAATTGTGTTGAAATCACTTAATTTAGGTTTATTTGAAAAATTTAAAGTGTCTTTCTATAAAATGACATTTGTTAATATAAATGAATAACCTTTAAAAATAAGAATTCGGTCATTATGTCCTCATTTCTAACCTTTCAAATATTCCCTTGCTAAGATGATGAATAAATAATTTTGCTGAACTAAGGAAATCATGTATGTATTGACAGATGATTAATCTCAGTGTTTATGAGCAAGAACAGAATCTAGTGTTTATGAGCAAATTACCAGTAGCTGTCTAGTCTATTTCCTTGGTCAAACACGTGGGTACATACACCAAAGTAAAAATAAACCATTAAATTAGTCTGGCAAGATCCCAATAGGAGAAATAACAGATGCCTAAGATATAATGGTGGGCACCTTTCTGTCTGTAGATTGACGGGCCTACTCTTCTGTAAAACACCCCATCTCTACTTCAGTCATGCATCAGTGTATGAAGATTCTCACATTCATATCTGAGCATCCTCATAGGGCTATGACCATATTTCCCAGCCCTGGCAATGGGCCAGGGGCACCCAGAGTCTCAACTTAGCTGATCAACATAACTTCCTCTGCTAGCTATGGTGATTGGTCCATGGATACTGTATCATTGTAGATGTATCATTCATTGAATCATTGCAGAAGCAGCCTTTTCCCTAAGTATTTTGATAGTAGAGACATCTTGTTGTCTGTTAGTTAAATATCTAGCTGTGTACAAGAAGCTAAATTGAACTTAAAGACAATGGGAAGATGGAAGGGACTAAAAAGGCAAGGGATACCTTCTGAGTCCTTGAAGTCTAGATGTAGCCTTACCTTCCTTGAAGTTGTTGGGAAAGATAGCAGTTCCCGTTCCTGAACTAAGTCACTGGGGTTTTAAAATGTGAAACAAAACCATTTGATTAACACATTGTTTTGCACTTAGGTTCTCAAAATCGAAACATTCTTTCTTGGAGGGAGAAGGTTCACCAAGGCTCAGGAAGTAAATGAATCTAAGCAAGGCTTGAGAAGTCAACTAAACCCAAGTGTGAGAAAGCTCCTGAAATTGACAAGATCAACCCAGCTTGGACCTCGAGGTTATAGAAGCAGAATCAATAGCTAAGGAGAAGTCTCAGGCTAGCTGAGCTCCCCGAAACTCCTGCAGGGAGCTCCAGGGAGGCAGCTGTCCGAAGTCACTTACACTGGGGTGAATGTGCAGTGACGCAGCTGCCTTTGAGTCATTTGTGTCCTTCTAAGTGGCCCTTCACACATGCTCCAGAGAGACATGTAAGCTCAATAAACCAATCAGCCCACAAGGTGGACTTCATTGGAATTGTTTGGCCCGTCGCCTGTGCCCTTTTGGAGTGAAGGTACACTGCTAATTCAAACTTCATCTCTGCCGTTACTATTACTAAAAGCTACTCCATTCCCACCAAGGAGCAGGATGTTCACCTGTGTTTCGACCTTCAGCTAGCATCCTCTGGGGTATGAAACCCAGCGTGGCTGCTCTCCAGAGTCGTCAGGTGTGGCACATGTGAACCCGTGCAGGAACTTTCCTGAGCCCTGGGGAACTTCATCCTGAGTCCCAGGCTTGGGCCATCCCTCCTTGCTCATGTGTGAGCCAGGAACTCACATGGCGCACGCACACGATCTGTTTCACCGAGCTCAGGCGCACTGTAAGAGCACAGCCCAAGGTGCAGTGTGCTGAAGCGTCCACGGGCAAACAGTGGACACACCTCACACCCACTTAACGACAGCCTACCCTTCACATCGAAACGTGGAATGCTCAGCACCAACGAACACAGTGGGGGTTGTTCTAAGGGAACAGTCCCCCACCCCCGTGCCACAGTCTGACCTGCTCCACACTGACAGCATGGCTAAAGAGGACCAGACACGTTCCCACATCAGATGATTTGTTAAGAAAGAGGGCTAGGGCACAAGCAACAGAAACTATACAACAAACACTTCCTTCCCTAATAAATTACATCAATGCAATGTTTCATTGTCCCTCAATCTTACCTTACTTTATCTTCAGGTCACCTTGGGATGTAGGAAAAAAAATCAGTAAACCCTGCATTTCGAGATGGAAATACTGACGTTTCAAAGACTTACAGGTTAGGAATGAAAGTAGAATGGAAATCTTACTCCCACTGCAACACTGTTATTTTTTTATGTACACAATTCATGGAAGTCTATTTTCACCCTGACAGGTAGGAGTCATAGTTATGTCTATAATAAAGGAACTTATAATTTGGGTTGGAGTAACACATTAATTTGAATTCGATAATGGTCAAATCAAGCTGAAGAAACAGAATGTGTCCCATTGCCCAGATGACTCAAAAATGGTGCGTTTGGATAGAAATCTTGATTAAGAAAGCAGAAAGGTGTACGATTAACTGTACTCATTTTTGAACATATATGTACTTTGCGTTGTAAATAGCAAGTATTTCTAATGCCTCCCCCTAGAGTATTGTTTGCAATCCTGCAGTTCTCCAGATTAAAAACCAGATTCCACCTGAAACCTTTTCCTCTTGTTCTCTGGCTGTCCCGAGTAGCAATCTAGTCTTTTCTGAGATGCTCAGTTTTGGATGTCTCTATCAGCAGGTCCTTTGCAGGATAGAGGTGAGGGTGGGGTGGAAACTGATGGGAAAGGAAATCGGGCTGTCAGTTCCCGAGCTGTGCCTTCAGCTCAGCTCAGCCTGCTGTTTCCTCCACATGTCTTCTGCCAGCATATGGCAAACACATCAGCTCATTTTCTCTCCCTGTCATAAGTGAACTGAGGCCTCCTGCATAGTCGTTATTCATAAGGGTAGTCCTGTAGGATAATTTGATTTCCTATTCTCTTGTCTCCTCTTGTTTCCACCTATTTACATCTCATTGATTCTCGGGAATAACGTCTTACTCAGCTCCATTCCATGTGGTCAAAAACGAAGCTGCTATCTCTTATGTGCTCTCTTCTTGAATCCCAGGCTCACACATCTCAGCAGCCTTACTTAGGGACAGTATGACCTTGGTCAAGGCAATTATCTGCTCACTGGCTTTAACGTCCTCCTCTAAACAAAGGGGATAATTGTAATTAATTGCCCTACTTCCTAATGTGCTTTGAAAAAAATCACTGTGGATCTTTAGGATGTGTGGACAGACCATTCCTGGTGATGTATTTGCACATAGTCCCGAGAGGCCCTTGATACATAAAGTGGCTTGTCATCTTAAATGGCTGGATGTTTGACAATGGGGCCTGAGCCAGCCACTTAGCCAGGGCCTCATCTCTTGCACTGGCCAGTGACTGTGCCATGGTCAAGTTTCTCCCCAGTGGACCCTCATGCTAGGGGACAAGAACGTCGCTACTTCACTAGGACCTGCAAAGTGAGCCAGCTGTTAGCAATGTTGGAAAACATGATGACGAAATAGCAAAAGAAGTGTCTAGACTCTATTAGGAACAGGCTTCTGCCATATTTGCTCAATATGGAAAGGGGGGAAAAAGCAATTGAAGCAATCATTTCAGCAAGAGCTTTAGCCAACACAAATATGGAAATCTGCAGGGAAAAACTATGAACTACAGCAGTTTTGCAACTTGCGGGGCTCCAGATGAGTTCAGATGTTTCTCTCTAAAATGTTCAATGGCTGCTGCATAAGGCAGCGTGGGAATGCTGACCATGCTACTATTGTCCCATCCATTAAGGTTGTGTTGAGCATGTAAGAGTCAGTTTTCAATTTTTTTATTGCTTACATAAAAGACTAAATAATTTTAACACCCTGGAGTTTAGACTTCATACTTTTGTCTGGGAAAACTATAAGCAAATTGGATAATTCATAAGGGTTTCTAGCTGTTGAGTGGTGGTGTTTTGACTGCATGAATGTCTACAACCTTTAATATTTTCCAGCTATGGATGTATTATAAGAACATAGCCTAAAATATAGAAAAATGATTTCTACATCAGAATATTTAACTGTAGCAATTTTTAGGCAGTCAAAATAATCTTGTCTCTCATTTAACTATTTAAGAATGGTTCAATAAGCTGATTTTAAATATAGCATGGAAAACTATGTAGCCATTTAAAATGATGTGTATTTACATATACATGTTCCTGCATAGGCACATGTATTGTGTGAAGGTCAAAGTTAAATTGGCAGGGCGGTCTCTCAGTGAATCTGGAGCTCACAATGATTGTCTAGACAGGCTGGCCAGCAAGCTCCAGCAATCCTCCTGCCTCTACCACCCCAGTGCTGAGCTTATAAGTGCATAGTGCCATGCCTGTCAGTGCTGGGGAATCTGAACTCAAATTGTTATGTTTGTATTGCAAGGATTTACTAACTGAGCTATCTCTCCAGCCTCCAAAATAATATTTTTAAAAACTTCAATGAAAATAATGTAATAAATATTAAAAAAACTTCAAGATTAAAATATACTATACTGTTTGAGCTCAACTATATAAAGACATATGTACTGGAAAGGTTTGAAAACAAATATGCCACAATTATTATTATTATTATTATTTTTTGGTTTTTCGAGACAGGGTTTCTCTGTGGCTTTGGAGGCTGTCCTGGAACTCGCTTGGTAGTCCAGGCTGGTCTCGAACTCACAGAGATCCGCCTGCCTCTGCCTCCCGAGTGCTGGGATTAAAGGCGTGCGCCACCAACGCCCGGCCGCCACAATGATTTTGAGCATTGAATTAATGAGTTTTTTGAACAATGGGTTTTGAATACTTGCATTAAGATTTTTATAGTTAATATCTTTTCCATTAAAAATAACACATGCATTCTATAGTTAGGATAACTTATGAAATTCCCAAAGAATTAATGGAAATATTTTAAAAGAAAAAATTAGATATCCTATTAATTATAAGATTCTGCTTTAACTATTAATATTTCTGGCAGAAGAATATGAGTTAATAACATCAGAAAATAGATGTCGATTGCCTATAGCACCGTGCCCTAGAAGCCATATAAGTGTTTTTCACCCTCTTGTCTGCTACCTGTGAAATCCATCTATAACTTTGGGTTTTTCCATAGCTGTTCAAGCAAAAACTGACATAATAAAAAAAGGAAATTCCAGATGCTATCTGTTATTATGTAAAGTAGGTATTCATTTACAAATATGTCTCTAATTAGATACTGGCTGCTTTATATGTTAGGGACTGGAAAGCAAGTCAGACTTAGAGATGCAGTTTATAGTCTAAATATAGTTAAATAAGTAACAAATAATTATTTAACCTGAAACCAGATCAGTATGTGTGAGCCAACTAAGGTAACAGGTAAGTCAGGCATAGGGCAATAACATCACAATACATGTCACGTATGCACAGGGTAATATATGTGACAGCCCTGGAAACAAGGTCTTTATCTAGTGTCACCAACAGCCATTTCCCTTTCTGTTGCAGACGCACAGAGGCCTCTCATTCTTATCTCCTTCCACTTGGGCAAAGTCATGTGACTATTTCTGTCCACTACAGTGCTAGTGAAAGTCAGCATGCGCATTTCCAATCTGTGCTGCTTCCCCTAATCTCTAACTGGGGAGATTTGAGTATCATAGTTAGGTCACTGGGTCACCATATGGATAGCAGTTGCCCTGGATAGTGTCCCCAGCCTACTGCAAACACTGCACTGACTATGAATAAATCGTTATTGTGTTCACCCACAGAGGATCTGGGGTTATTTATTTATGTGACAGTGTCAACTACATCAGTCATGGCTGATATCCTTGTGGCACAGTCCCCAGAGAGATGCTATATGTTCCCTAATGCTATATGTTGACTTGCATCATCCTGTTCTCAAATGGCCACACGGCATGCCTCTGGATGTGTTTTTCTCAATCTTATTTGTTAAGCGTGTGGTCACTCTTCTCGGGATGCTGATATAACCAGCCTTTATTTCTTATCAGGCTGACCCTGGCCCCTGGGTGCCTATTTCTGTATCTCTGTCTTCGAAGGCTCCCTCAGGTTCATGTAAAAATTGCAATTTAATGCCCAGCATGAGGTTTCTTTGCTTTACTTTTCTTGCACCCTGTCACTAAATCTGGTTTCCAGGCATAAAATAAATGCCATTGTAAGAAGCCACCAAAACTAAATCCACCGTGTTGCAGCACAGCCAACCAGATTCAGAACAGTGCAGAGGAGAACGCGTGGGTATTCCACACGAGTGTGCACTGCCAAGTGTGCACAGATCACAGTCTGCTCAGCTGTTCCTCACTATTTGAATCCATAACAACACCACAGAGGGCTTACCATATGGTCACAGGTTAGAACCGGAACAGCCACCCCCAACAACCATGCAGTCCTGAGAACCGGCACTACTTCCAACTTCAGTTAGAACATGTCAGGATCTGAACATGTTCTTCATATGGGACATCCATGGAACTTGCACAGTCCCTAATAAACCCACCAATCCAAACGGCTTTATCCACTTCGCATCTCCCAAGCCCAACCAATAAAAATTAGACAGTCATTTACCTGGATTGTTTCCTTTTGTTTCTGTGAGCTTATAAAAGTCCTGTTGTTGGTGGTGATGATGTTTTAAGTCAGGGTCTCTCTACATAGTCCTGGCTGTCCTGGAACTCCCCCCTGTAGACCAAGCTGGCCTCAAACTAACAGAGATCCACCTGCCTCTAGAACTAAGGACATGTGCTACCACCACCCAGCTGTGAAGTCCATTTTTACACTATAACAGGTTTTATTTACTTAAGAGGGTTCCCATTTTGAAGAACTCATCAAGATTCAGCCCTTACCCTTCTCCCATGGACAGGATTTTTGAGACAGACAACTCCTGACTGCCTTGTGCAAAGCTCTGTTTCTCTTCTGATAATATTACTGGACAATGGTGGAAAAGTAACTCATATGCTGGGGTTGAGATGATTTCCACGGACACAACTAAACATCAAAACTGGTAACTTTCTTTTTTTTTAATTCTTTTTTTTTAAATTTAGATAAGAAACAAGGTTGCTTCACAAGTCAGTTCCAGGTCCCTCTCCCTTTCCCTCCCCTCCTCCCGTGCCCTCCCCCCATCCCCCCCCCGTTATCCCCTCGTTCCCCCAGGGAGGGTGAGGCCCTCCATGGGGGTGTCATAGTCTGTCATTTCATATAGGGCAGGGCCTAGACCCTTCCCCAAGAGTTCAGGGTGAGAGTGCACCTCACATTGTTCTATGGGAGTCCAAAGTCCGTGTGTATACTTGGGATGGGTACTGATCTGCTGCCCAAGGCTCAATAGATTACCTAGGCCTCCTCACTGACACCAAAACTGGTAACTTTCTAAGAAAAGCATATTCTGTTCATTGCCATCATAGAATTTCTAATGAGACGTATGTTGCTGTAGTGCTTGGTGATTTTGTGTTTTTTTTTTAAACTCCATCCTGGGGTTGCTTTTTCATGAGCATTAACTACCAATAAAGGTGAGAAGAAGAACATAGAATGATCAACCAATGGAGTGCCAGTAAGTCTCTCCATGAGAAGACCCAAGAACTTCCAACTATGTCCAAGATGGAGTAAGAAATATAGGTAAACCAAAATAGTCAAACTAATGGATAAAGTACATTAAATCATGGGTTCCTAGTTACTTGGTATCTAACAATAAAGAACTGTCAGAAATGGGGGGGACAACCAAATAAAGTGCTATGATTGCCTCAGTTTACGCCCTTGAGAATTTCTAGGCCAAAGCACAAGGAAGAGAGCTAGGGAAGTTGATGGGGGAAGTCCTTCTTGTATATGTTTGTCATATTGGTTGATAAATAAAGCACTGTTGGCCAATAGGGAAGCAAGATAGATGGGACTAGGAGTCGAGGAGGATTCTGGGAAGTGTAGTCAAGAGTAGAGAGTTGCCATGTGATCCTGGGAGGAGAGGACACAAGTCTGGCATTCTCAGTAAGATAAGACCTTATAAAAATATATATTAGCAATTATGGGTTAAAAATTAAGTCAGAGATAGCCATTAAGAAACTATAGCAAATGGCCAACAGTTTCATAATTAATATAGTGTCTTGCATGTTATTCAAGGCCTGAGACAGCATTGTAACCCAGGCAGCTGGCAGGAAGGGTACATGTTACAGAAAGTTATTAAGATTCCTTAGGCTGGAGAGATGGAGCCAACAGATGAGGGGTGGGCAGCTAGAATTCATACATCAGACTACTGGAGATTGATGTTTGGAAAGAGGGACTCCCCCAGGGCCAGGAACAGTGCCTATTTCCACTAACCATACTGTAAAATCATGTAACACACAAAACATTTGCTAAAGTGTCTTGCTTTAATGAAAGGGAGCCATTAACTCTAGACTATTGCCCTAGGAATGCTAAGCAAATCTTTCTAGTTTTTTAAGATTTATTAATTTTTATTTTATGCTCATCAGTCTTTTGTCAGAATGTATGTACATATAATACACCCATGCCTGGTGCCTGCAAAGGTGAGAAGAGGGAGGGCATCGGATTCCCTGGAACTAGAGTTTCAGATGGTTGTGAGCCTCTGTGTGGTGCTGGGAACTGAACTAGTGACCTCTGCAAGAGCAACAAATAGTCTTGGCCGCTGAGTCATTTCTCTAGGCCCTGCTACGCAAATCTTAAAAGACACCTAGATTGAGTTTCCAAACAACTCAACTGCATCCACAAAATACTCAGAACTCCCTGTGTAGACTGAGTAAACCCTGGATGCACAGAGATCTATCTGCCTACTTCTGCCACCCAGCTGCTGAGATTAAAGGCGTATGCCACCACACTTGGTCCCAAAGAATATTTTTAGGACTATTAAAATATTCCATACCAAATAAAAAAAACTACAATACTTAGCATCCAATCAAGATTACCTGGTATGCAAAAAAGCCCAAAACAAAGCAGAACAACAACACCAACAGCAAAGAATCTTAATGAAGAAAGAAAGAAGTCAACTGGAAATAGGTGAGGGCAGGTAACTTTTCTATCAGATCAAAAATTAAACTGTGAATTTCATAGAAAAGACCTAACTCAGACACCAAATGATGAAAACTTTAGTGATAAGACAAAAATCACACTGAACAGAATTAAGAGAAAATCAGATGTATCACAACAATGTCAGTGTACTCAACATTATTGAGCCAAAAACTATAAAATGGTGAAGCTGAGAAATTTTATGTTAGTTTTTACCACAATGGAAAATTAAATAATAAATTAGAAATTATAGCAAAAAAATCACTGCACTTGATGTCCTGGCAACAGAAACAGTCCAAAATAAAAAATAAAATAAAATAAAATAAAAGTAGAGAAGTTTATGTCAGCCAACAACTTCAAAATGTCTGAAATAAATTACAAGAAAGGGTGTCAGGATTGTAGGGGTAATAATAGCTAGATATTTTCCAAATTCAACGATAAGTACAAACCCACATATCCAAGATCTAAGAATCCAAGGCACAAGAAATATAAGGAAAAATGTACCAAGTCACACCACAATCAGATTTGTCTAAGACTGTGATAAAAAATGCAAAAGTAGAGATGGCATTTTATATAACGTTATAAGTTAGTATAGTAAGTTTCTTGTAAGAAAAAAAATACAAGTGCAAATACAGTAAAGCCACATCTTTAATATGTGGAGAGAAAAGAGTTATCAACCCAGAATTTTCTGTTAAAGATTACTTTCAAGAATTTGGCGGCATAAAGACTCCTTCACAGAAAATCACCAACAGATTTGCTTTACAGGAAATTATTCAATCAAGAGCGCAAGGAAAGGGAAGGGAAGATAGGAAAAAACAGAAGATAAATGACAAGATGGCAGACAACTGTGTCATAATATATTAATTGCAAATTGTCATAATACAAAAGAAAATTGTCAAAATAACTCAAAACACTGAAGTCATCAAGTAGAGAAAAATTGCAAGATACAACTATATGCCGTATATAAGAAATGTTCTCCATGTATAAGCCTATATATACATACATGTACATTGATTTACAATTATATATGCAAAAGGTAAAGATATATCATGGTAACCCCAATTAAAATAAAGAATGATTACATTTATATTAGACACAACAGATTTCAAAGCAAAGAGTATTTTGAGAAAGTTTTTCCTTATTTCACAATACTGATCATAGGACCTAAGCAAGTAAAATATTTATGTATCTAATAAGAAAATACATGGAGCAAAAATGGGTAAAACTGTAAGAAATGTAGACAAATCAAAATTATGGTTAGAGATTTAAATATTCAACACTTGACTGAACAGGTAGACACAGAACCTACAAAGACAAAATTTGAGCCGGGCGTTGGTGGCGCACGCCTTTAATCCCAGCACCCGGGAGGCAGAGGCAGGTGGATCTCTGTGAGTTCGAGGCCAGGCTGGACCGACAGCCTCCAAAACAGAGAAACCCTGTCTCATAAAACCAAAAAAAAAAAAAAAAAAAAGACAAAATCTGTAGACAGAAACCCAATATAACCAATTTGATTAAACTTAGATTTACACGCTACTCCACCTAACAATAGTAGAATGAACTATGACCTAGGAATTAAAATTTAAAGACCAGAAGATCCTTAGAATAGCTTCATATATTTGAAAACCAAGTAATGTTTCTAGAACCAAGCTATGAATCAGAGAAGTATAGTGGGACAAGCTTGTAACCTCAAAGCTTCCAAGGCTAAGGCAAGAGGACTATGGGTTCAAGGCCATCCTAAAGTACACAACAAGACTCTGTCTGAAAAAGAAAGGAAGAAATGAACAAACAAAAGAATGAATGAACAAAGAGACAACTAATAAATTAGAAGAGAAACTGAAGGCCATTTGACACTGCAAATTGAATAATTCTAAGTGTGTGAGATAGCTTGAAGCAGCACCTAGAGGAATTTTGAACATTACAAACTTCTAGCCTACACATAGCAACATAGCTCAGTGGTAGAGCTCCAGTTGGCATTAGAAATGCCCAGACTCAATTTCTAGTACTGTACAAAAAGAAAAGGAAAAATCTGAGTGATAAAAATGGGAAGATTAGATCAAGGAGCAATGAAATAGAAACACAAAATCCTTAGGTAAATCAATAAAAACCCGAAGCTGTTTCATTGGCTAGATCAGTGAACATGGCAAGCCTCTAGCTAGACCCATGAGTAAGAGGGAGAAATTAATAACTGAAATAGCTTCATACCTATAAAAATTTAAGTCTACAGTTAAATATTTTCCCCATGCCCTTGATTTTACTTAGAAAATTTCATCAGACATCTAAGAAAGAAATAATACCAAGTTTCTATATTAGAGAAAATTGAAAAAAAAAATTCTACTAGCACTGACTAGTGATTTAGCAAAATTCTAGAAGCAAAATCAATAGCTGTTCTATATACCAGTAATGATCAGACATTTTATAAAGCTAATATGATTTTCCAGACCATCAGCAATATGAGACGGAGATAAAGCTCCCAAAATACGTGGGGAAAGTCTGAATGCGAGGAGAGAAGGAAGTGGTGACAAGGGTTAACAAAAATGAAAGCTGTATGAAAAGTCTACGGAAGCCTACTATGTTGTGAAAAACGTAACTTTCAAAAAAGAAATTTGAATTTCTTTTTGTAAATAATGCTGCTTCCAGAAGCTACAGATTATCAGATAAAAACCTTAGTGCCAGGCATGGGTACCTCTCTCCGAAGTGTTGATCATGAAGGCGCCTGAGGGTCCCCAAAGCAATGTCTATTGCCATGACTTTCAGGTGTGTACCAGACCACACAGTAAAAGACTCCTGCAAAAGACACCCCACACTTTGGTTACAGGACATACAGAAATAGAGTTTGAACTGATCTGAAAACTTCCTCCTGCTGACCAGCGCTCACAGTGCCAGCAGAAGCTATGCAAATCGCTGAGGGGAGAAAAGCCGTCAATGGTCACGCATCACAGTGAGCCTTGCATGGCACAGAGCTGATCTGTCGAGCAAGACCTGCCGGCTGGTGCAGCAGTGACATGAATGCTATGTATGGGGTAACCAACCACTTTCAGCTGGATTTTAGGTCCACCATCCGAGGAATTTCATTCCTAGTATTTAAAACAAACAAACAAACAACACAAACAGACAAACCTTGCCAAAAGTCCATGCCTCTGGAGGTCGTAGTCACTAAGGGGGAGCCTACTCCTGCCATTTTGCTAAGGCCATGTTGTCAAACTGCCTTCTAAATACCTAAACTTATATACATGAGCTGCTTTAAATCTTGGTCAGGGAAGAAGCTTATTTTAGTAGTGGTTAATGCAACTTATAACTGATCAAAGTGCTGAGAACGACTGACTGCTCAGTCCTGGGGCCTACATGGGACATTTACGTGACCCTTTCTTCTCAGGGCTCAGGGATTATCACAGAAGGGGCAGGAAAAAATTGTTAAGAGTCTGCAGATGGGAAGGAGTGCTGTGAATCAGTGTTTTCTAGACATGGCATGGCTGTTGCACTCATAAATTCACAACAGTCCTGCTTACCTAACCAGGACCTGCACAAGATAGAGCCCCGCCAACATTCTAACATGGATGTGGGAAGATCACAGGAGGCCCCGCCCCTAGCTGAGGAGCTAGTGGCAGTTAATGGCTGCTGGAGGAGGGATGGTCATTTTTCCTGAGGGGTGCAGCCACTGTTAAGTTGTCCATGATCCCGTATATAACCCAAGACCCATGCACATACAAGGGACCCTAATTAAATCAGCGTGTTTACATGCCACATATACATATGCATTACTTTTAAATAAAAAGACAGGTAGGGTCAGTGAGACGGCTCACCAGGTAAGGATGTTTGCCTTGCAAGCCTGATACCTGCGTTCAATCTGCAAGCCTGGTACCCGAGTTCAATCTGCAGAACCGACCTAAAGGCAGAGAAAGCCAAGCCTGACCTTCACGCATGCGCTGTGACGTTTGTCCTCACACACGTATGTCACATATCATATACTCACACACACACACACACACACACACACACACACACACACACACACACACACGCATGCAACACAGTTTTAAAAACTTAAAGTGGAAGTAGGAGGGGAAGATGCCGAGTGAGGCTTCCGGGGGGAGACAGATACGATCACATGTGTTACAGAGATGGAGGAACCTGTCAAGGAATAAACTTAAACTGGGAAAAATAACCAATAAGAATAAACAAGACAAAAAACGTGTTACCGAACGTCCCTGGGAGGAGATTAAAGACGTCACAAACATGCAAAAGGCTAAATATTGTCAGTTCTCCTGAAAGTGATGTACAGATCGAAGGCTATTCAAATCAAATTCCCAGTAGACATATTTGTAGAAATTGATAAAGTGATTTAAAAATCCATATGAAGTTCAAAGAATTCAGAAGACTCAAATAAATATGAAAAAGTACAAAGTTGGAGGGTTTTCACAACCACATTTTAAATTTATTATAGTTTTACAGTCACTGAGGTCACACACTTAGCACAAATATGGGAACATATATTAAAAGACAATTACTGTATTACTGTGCCGTAATACAGAGTTCAAGAATAACCTGTCTATGTGCATAAAGCTGATTTTTAACCAAGAAGCATAGATGCAAAAGAAACAGAACATTCCACAAATGGAACATCCCCATGCAAAAACACAAACTTCCCACCATATTCAAAAATTGAATTTAAATGGGTCACAGAGTTAAATGTAAGCCTTACAACGAGGCAGCTTCTAAAAGAAAATACAGGGGAAAAGTTTGGTGAACCTAGGCTAGGCAAAGGCTTCATACAAAGTCTAACAGCCCCATTCCATTCCTATTCTAGGAAGCAGCCAAAGGCCTTTTATATGATAAGCCATAGCCCAGATCCCAATTTTATTTTATTACTTGTTTGCTATTTTTTGGTCTTGCTTCTACCTCCCCAGTGCTGGGATTACAGGGTGTGCCACTGTAACTGTCAGTCCTCGATTGAAACCAGAAAAGAGGTTTCTAAAAAGTTTAACAGTCTGTGATGTTCACTAGCAGACAGTTTACATTGAACCGCCAACCAAAACCTCACAATCCATTCTTCTTCTTGCTTAGTGTTCACCCCACCCAAGGGAAAAAACGGATACAGAATCATTAGCAGTTCAGCAGGGCAGACCCCTCCTTTATTACCACGCCTTAGAAATGGCCATCTCTTTGGCTGTAGTTAAAACCATTTGGGGCAAGGAAGCTAAACATTCCTGTCCCATGGGCCTTACTCCTTATGACACAAGACAAGCCTGCTCAGAAGGATTCCTGCTAGCCGCCTTTCGGTCCTGAACGAACCTGCATGTGCTCAGTAATGTCCACCTGAAAAGAGCATGCTCAGGATATGTCTACCCTGAAAGTGCCTTCCCACATGAATAGTACAGGCTCCCTGAGTAAAGTCCCGGACATTGTTCCTTTGTTCCAGGCAGGCATGGCTTTGGAAATCATTCCTCTGGCATTCCTACCTGCGGTAGGTGATAAATCTTCCCCCACATCAACTGTTGTAAAGTGTGGCTGCCCAGTGGTGAGGGGTCTGTACCTGAGGTGGACAGTCAGCACATTCGACTGATCATGAGTTTTTCTCCAAGGGCTGTCTCAGTCTGTCTTTATAGCCTGCTAGTCACCTTCTTCATATCCTCACACATCCTCACACATCTCACAGACTTGTACAATGCCAATGGTACAATATCATCCAAATGATAATTTGGAATTCTAACATCAACTCTGGGGAAATTATAGGTATTTCCAAAACCTTCCAGCATTCTGAAACAGACAGTACACCCAAATGTGCAGAGTATTGGCTTTTTGGGTTAGTATAAAGATGATTGTAAACAAAATTCCAGTTCTGTAATAGCTTTAATTACAAGGAAATCTCACAAACCCCCATAGCTTATTACAGATTCTCTTTTGATCCAGTGGCAATGACCTGCCTTGCCTCCAGGCCATAGCAACCACTGCCAACTTCATGGCTCTTCTGCCTGCTCAGTTTCATGGTCTTGGAGGTAGCACTATGTAATTTTGGCACTTAACAAAGAATATACACGACTTCCTGCAAGCTGGCTCAATTCTGTGTGACAGTCTTTTTAAATTCCTTGCAAATCCTTAACTGCTGTTCTCACACCTTACAACTTGCTATCTCTATTCTTTGAAAAAGAAGAAATGCATACAACCTTGGCTCACATGGTTCACAAGGTCCTCTTGAAGTTAGATGCCTTTAGGGAAAAATCGAAGTTCCAACAAAAGAAGTTCACACTTAATGTGTTCAATCAAGAAAGCCATCCATAATATCAAACAGTTTTCTGGCCACAGAGAATTTGAATTTGAATTGGCAAGAGACAAGCAATTAGGATTTTTGAACTGCCTAGACATGACGAGGTAGAAATCGGAGGGAGCCAAGAGGGTGTTTAAACTTGCTTTCTCAGCTACTCGGTGAGGTGTTATTCCCCACAGAAGGCCTGAAAGGCCCTGTTCAGACCAGTTCTAAATGTGCAGAGGTATGGCCCCACCTTCAGGAGACTTACTTCACCTGCTTCTGTTGGGAGATGAGCTCCTAAAACTTCTTGTTATTGTGTTTTGGGGACCGGGATTGTGTCTCTGTGCAAGAGCTTTAAGGAGGCCCTGACTTCTATCCCCATCCCTAAACAAAAAAAAATGTTTCTGGATATTACATTTACTCGTTTCCCTGTCAACAGATTCAATTTCTTTTTATACTTACCAATATTCAATAGTTTTACATTATTTTTTCTTTTTACCTGGACTAATACTTCCAAGCCATCTTCCCCAGACCATTCTCCTTCCCTCCTAACAAAACAAACTGACAGCAGCAACAAAATACCTCCATGGAAGGCATTTTGAGAATATTTTTCAAAGTAGCAACCTTACCTATGTGCTACCATCTGAGATGATAAAATCAATACTAATATTTTTCATTTGAGACAGATTTTATCATCACAGCAAAAGAAAGAAACATGAAGTGGTTATTTTGTGTTGGTTGTGTGAAGAAGGGGATGCCTTGGGAGAGGTCTGTTTGGATGAATCATGAGTCACAATTGGCAAAGGTTTAAATGAAACAGTGAGTCTGATGAATCCGTCCCGGTTTAAGGATATCTCCAACTCCTTAGCTCCCTGTAGAAGATCCCCACGGACTTCTTCGGGGACAAAGGCTTTTTTAGCATGGCTCCAAAGGATTCCCACATAACTTCCTGCCGATGCCACCAAAGGGATTTCTTTACTCTTAGTAAGATCATTAGCTAGCTTGCCAGATTTTTCAGCATAACAAAATTATAGGCCGTTCCTCTCTTGGGCATGCTGAAGTGGCGAAATTGCCCAAAGAAAATTTAAACCGTGATAATTGTTTTTCTTGCTGTTTTCAAAAGAGTCAAACCTTTTCACGATTAAACTGAACCTCTCAGAACAAGCACAATCAAAGCCCTGGGGGTTGCCTCTACACACTCGGAGCAGGTTCCCAGCTAAAACCTGCACGAGTCATTTCTTCGCACAAGATTTAGGATTCAACTATTTCTCTACAACAGAACTTGCCTTTTCCAGCTCATGCAGAATCCGCTAATTGGACTGCATGATTCATTTTATCCCTGTTACATAGGATCTAGAAACAAAACAAAACACAAAACCAAACCCACAGGGAAATCCAGGCTATGAAACAAATGCACCATGCTACCAACTTGAAAATAAAAAGCTCACTTCTCATTTCTGTCTTCATCAGTGACTTGAAGACTTGGTTGACAACAACGACTGAAATGTGGGACATCAAAATTCCCCATGAAGAATGTGTCTAAATGATTTGATGTTTCAAGACACATATGTGGTGCATATATTTCCAAAGTCGAGAAACATGACATATGCTCCAAATACACAGACCAAGGGCAGCACCGCAGGCAGAGGGAAGCTGATAGCTGAAGGGTACTTTACATTTGAAAGCTCTCCTCACAGAAGCACTTGGCCCCCCTTTTCCAGAGTAACTCCTCCTACACCCCTGTCCCAAACAGCTGGACTGGTAAGACTAGTTCTTTGAATCATTTATTTCTCTATAAGATGTGATTGTTCTGCTCCACAATACTACAATAAAACACTCTCCCAAGAGGGTGGACTTAACCATAGATGTTAGTGTCTAATTGTTCTGGAATTTGGAAAGGCCAAGGTCAGAGTGCTAGCACATTTATCATCTGTGGTTTGTCTAACTTATAGTCAACTGCCTTCTCCCTGTGCACCCCCACCCTGCAACCCCAAGTAGTCTCATCATGAAGGCTCCTGAGCACATCTAACCCTATTAAATGTCCCCTCTCCAAACTCTGTCATATTGGGGCTCTGGCTTCACACAGGAATTGAATTTAATCCACGTCAATGACACAACAGTGTCAACTATCTCAGTCCATGTTTATGTCCTTCATCCCTGAAGTTCTAGATTAAAAAGAAGGATTTCACAAAAGAGTTGTATAAAGTCACTGGCTTCAAACTCAACCATGGGAACACTGGTTTTCTACCTTTAAGAGAACACATGTTCTTTTTTCCCGGAGTGCCCATCCCTTTTCTAAGTACCACAGCTAGCCAACTGCACCCCTGGAGCTCCTCCACAGGATCCACATCTTTTCTGTTTTCTTTTTCATTATTTTTTGAATTAATTTTTCATATACAATATTTTGATCATGTTTTCCCTACCCAATTTCTCCCAGATCTTTCCAAACTCACTACCCTGCTGAGTTCATGTTCTCTTTCTCTCAAAAATAACAAAAAACAAAAGCAATAACAACAAAAGAAATGAAAAATACTACAAAAACAAAAATCAAAGCAAACAGGCAAAAGACTAATAAAATAAAAAGTTCAAACAAAGCAAAGCAAAACAAAAAAATCCACAAAACACCATTCAGTTCCTTTTGGGTTGGCCAGCTGCTGGGCATGGGGCTTGCTCTGGAGTGTGGTTGATATACCCAGTGACATTCCGTTGGTGAAAACTGTTTTTTCCCTTTGTTAGTGGGTATCAGTTGCAGACAGCCTTGGTTAAGAGTGGGACCCCTGTCCGCTATCCCTTCTCAGCTCTGGCTTGAGCCTGTGCAAGTCTTGTATATGCTGCTACAGTGTCTATGAATTCATGTACGCATCAGTCTTGTTGCGTCTGGAAGACACTGTTTCCTTGATGTCATCTATAACCTCAAGCTCTTTTTATCTTTCTACCCCCTCTTCCATATTGCTCAAGGGGAAGACTTTGATGAAGACATCCCATGTAGGCTGAGTACTCCAAAGTCTCTCACTCTCTGCAATTGTCCAGTCGTGAGTCTCTGTGTGAAATCCTAGCTACTTCAAGAAGAAACTTCTCTGGTAGGGACTGAACAAGAGATTAATTTATGGGTATAGCAGAATGTCATTAGGAGTCATTTTATTGCTATGTTCCTTTAGCAGAATAACAAAATTAGGTTTTTCCCTAAGCCCATGACCTATCTAGTCTCAGTCTTTTTTGTTTTTGTTTTTGTTTTTTTCAAGACAGGGTTTCTCTGTATTGTTTTGGAGGCTGTCCTGGAACTCGTTCTGTAGACCAGGCTGGCCTCGAACTCACAGAAATCTGCCTGCCTCTGCCTCCCGAGTGCTGGGATCAAAGGCGTGCACCACCAGCACCCAGCCTAGTCTCAGTCTTTTAGCCTCTTTAGCCAAGGTATGGGCTCTGTCTCACATTGTAGAACTTAAATACAACTTTTTTTTTGTTTTGTTTTTCTGTGTAGCCCTGGCTGTTCTGGAATTCACTCTGTAGACCAGGTTGGCCTCAGACTCAGAGAGATTTACCTGCCTCTGCCTCCCAAGTGCTGTGTCATCAATGCCAGCTTAAATACAATTTTAAAAAAACAGTTGGTTATTCCTACAGTCTTGGTGCCACTATTGCTCCAGTATCTCTTACAGGCAAATCTCAGTTTTATGTCACAGGGCTTGTAGTTGGGTGACACTGATGATTACCTTTCTTCTCTGGTAGTGTGTAGAGCATCTCCCAGTACCACAAATGCTAATCAGTAGAGGCGAAGCTTTTAGTTAGGCACCAGCGTGACGTCTCTGTGTTCAGTGACATGCTTGTTGTCTTCAGCAATAGAGCCTTACCATCAGGTTATAGAGAGCAACTAATAACCTTGCAGATAGCCAGTGATGCTTGAGGAGTTGCATGGGAGCGCTTTGGCCAGTATCTCAACTAAATTTTGCAATGAGTAAACAACTCTAGTTCCATTCCCTGTTTTCTGGAAACTGAATCCACTTGACTTTGTAGTAAGCCCTAAGCTAAGAAGTTCATTTCCGCAGCATCTCCAGCACTCCTAGGCTCTAGTCACAATGATTGATTAGAGGAATAGGGTGAACACATTAACCAGATCCAGAGAGAAAGCACATGTACAATCTAAGAATTGTCAGGAAGCTGCAGAAATGATTCTTCCCTAGCAGAGCATAAAAATACCTCAGAACATGAAGCAAACCATGCAGCCAAAGGAGCATACGCTACGGGGGCAGAGCTTGATTTTCAAGAAGGTTTTACCAATAAAAAAGAAAATCCTAAATGATGCTCTATTGCTGTGAAGGAACACCATGACCATCTCTTAGAAACAAAAACATTTCATTGGGGCTGGCTTACTGTTTCAGTGGTTTAGTCCATTATCAGCGTGACAGGAAGCATGGTAGCACATAGGAAGACATGGTGCTGAAGAAGGAGCTGAGAGTTCTACATCTGGAGCCACAGGCAGCAGGAAGAGAGAGGGAGGGAGCGAGGGAGAGAGAGACGCAGACACGCACGCACGCACGCACACACGCACGCACGCACATACTGGGCCTGGCTTGGGCTTTTTAAACCTCATATCCTATCCACAGTGACACACATCCTCCAACAAGGTCATTCCTACTCCAACAAGGACACACCCCTTAATCTTTCCCAAGTAGTGACACTCCTAATGACTAAGAATTTAAACATATGAGCCTATGAGGGCTATTCTTATTCAAGCCACCACAGTTTCCTTTATTCATGAAGCAATGTATTCATTCAATTTGATAATTCTTAGAACTATATTTTCAAAAGAAACTCATTAATCTGAAAGGGAAAAAATACAACTTAAGATACTGACAACTATATTTGTAATTTATAAAGTATATTCATACCTGCTGGTTTTGCAGTTATACTGAAATGTATTAAATTTAAATATTTAATATTTAAAAAGAAGATGAAAGGCTTGGCTATAGTTAACAGGATCAATGAATGTGAATTTGGGAATACAGTGTCCAAGAAAGAGCATTTTCAGATCACACAATCCAATTCTGTCCTACTTAGGCTGTTCTGAACTTTATAAAAACCTCTCTTCACTCTACAACAAGATTTAGATTTAGAACAATGCTCATCTAAACTGGGAACTCATAAGAAATTGGGTGGAAGACAGGGGGACTCTACCTGCCTGGTTTTAGAGGGCTACAATATGAGTGATCTTTGAAAACAAAATGTTGGCCTCTATTTCCCTCCTTTTTTTCCGATTAAAAAAAACTGCTTCCATTAGATTGGTTCAGCAGAAAGCAACATATGCACTTTTCCCTTAGATCCTTGTTGAAACGCCTTTACAAAAATTTAACATTCTCTTCTTACAAAATACTATAGGAAATGGCCAGCTATAGACTTTCTTGTACTTTCTACAAAACAGTATTTAAAGGTGGCACCCTTTATGTTATCATTTGTTCTTACGTTTAGCTCCATGTATGGAATTATTAGGACAAAATAGAGCACAGTGCTAAGAATGGCACCTCTTCCCCTGGCTGAATACATATCCAAGGGAACTCCTAAAACCCATTATAGTTACTTTTGACCTTGTCCATCAGGAATATTTACATATTAAATTGCTGTTGATACAATGCTAGGTGTTTCTGGTCTTATAATTCTAACGGTCCCTTCAATGTTTATATCAACTGCTTTGTCTGATGTCTGAAAAATATATTAGCAGTATAAAGTTGTTTCAAATTTTACTTGGAAATAAAGGTAGAATAATATATTTTAAGGCTAACTTCCTAAGCTCCATATGGTTAAACTGAAATTGAAAAGATGGTATGCTAAACTTTTTATGCTACATCCAAAAGAATTACGGAAATAGATAGTATTAAGGAGGCCCACAAACCATGAAGCGAGCATTGAAGCTTTTCCCTAAAAACAGACAAAGAGTAAGACTTTACAATAGTGGGGTAACCTGAAATGAAATTTCACACTCTGCCTTGACAGTTTGTTGCAATTCATCTGTTTACAATTTGTTGCAATCTACTCATTGCTTGCTTAACATTTTATCCATACTGCCATTGAAAATAATGGTATTCCTTTATAGTGTAGTTCAACATTTTAATATATGCAGAACTGGGAAGGAGGGAGGGAGGGAGGGAGGGAGGGAGGAAGGGAGGGAAGGACTATTCCATCCAATCGTTTGTTCATTCATTCAACAGCTGCACACGGAGTATCTGCCAGCTATGAGGCACTGGAGTGTCAGCCCTGTTCCTAAAGACGCAAGAGTAAGGCATCAAACAAGAAACAAGAGCATTAGATAAATAGATCATTAAAGCCATGAATACTATGGGGAATTCAAATGGAGATCATTCATATGAGGGTATCAGAGAGTTCAGTTCTGAGGATGTAACATCTGTCTCGGCCTTCAAAAGAACCGTAAGTGAGCCAAGGCATGGAGGAGGACAGGACAGACCATTTCTAGCTGGGAGGAATGTCGTGTGAAGAGCTAGAGGCAAGAGAGCCTGTTGTATTGAGGAACTGAAAAATCTGCTATGGAGTGCGGGGAAGGTGCAGAAATGAACACCTGTTTAAACTGCCAGAAAACTCAAATCCTGCCAAAAGTAGGGCAGAGAACAGCAGCTTTTGTGAATAGCTGCCCTCCACCTTTCATTACTAACTATTGAATTAAAGATTGATATATGTGCATGCAGAACTGATCCTTAAAAAAAAAAACGGGCTGCTCACTTCTAATTCATGCTGTTACCTCCCATTGGTCAACAGTTACTGAGCCCTGCACTGTGTTAGGACTGTGCATACATACATGAACAGGGTATATACCGCCTCATCGTTCATGCAACTTACATGTCTGGGAAGACGAGGCAAACACGCAAACACGACAGATAGGTCAGCGCTGTGACACAGGGCCTTTCCACAGCAAAGGCCATTCCACAGAGCAGAAACAGTGAGCAGAGCCACCAACGGGTGGACAAAGCAACGAGACGAGGGGACATAAAGCAAGGTTCTAGTAGCAAAGGAAATATTTCCCGGCCGAAAGACATATACGCAGACTGGCCAGCTGCCGTAGGGGACTACTGCAGGAACACCGTATTGGCACTGGGCAGAGAAGTTTCCACCCTGGTTCTCAACTGCCAAAAAGCACTTGGTTTTCTCCTCTCATGAAATGGAAGTGTGACAACCTTCATGAATCGTAATACTTCAAGAACGCAGCTTAGAGTTTCGGGAAGTCTTGTTCCGTTTTCACTTTAAGAAAACAACTGTGTTTTCTAACTGCAAGACAAAATATTTGACAAGTGAACATCTAATGATTTGACTCTGGGTGTTTGCGTGTGGGGGAAACGGTAGTTGTAAGCATGCCTACAACAAACATCCCTTGAAGACTGAGGAAGTGAGCCCTGCAGTTAGCAAACTGTTTTCATCTCTAACCGCAGAAGCAGAGGCTGACAACAAATTTGATTTACAAAGTGAATGCAGTTTTTTGCAGTTGGGCTCAACCTGTTGTTTTCTTAGAGGAAATTGTGGAAAAAACTCAGTGCCTTTGGCGGCATTAGGACCCAAACATGGTGTATTAAAATAATATAAAGTGGATTAATTTTATCTTCCGGTTACCAAAACTGTTCAGCATCAAAAGGGCACGTGACTGACGATGTCCAGTGTGTGTGCAGTTATCCTCTTTTCTACGTGACAACAGAAGATGGGGCTTGTACAGCAAAGGGACAGGCAATGCTCCACAACCAAACAAAGATCCACAAAAGCATAACAGATCTATTGAAACAATTTTAAAATATTATTTGATCTACATGATCAAATGAGTGTTTCGCCTGCTTGCATGTATGTGCCTGGTGCCCGAAGAGGCCAGAAGAGGACTCTGGATCCCCTGGAACTGGGGTTATAAACAGTTGTTAGCTACCATGTGGGTGCCAAGAATCAAACCTCTGAAAGAACAGCAAGTGTTCTTAACCTCTGAGCCACCTCACCAGTCACAAACCAACATTTCATGTGGCACAGGAGCCTTGAGAGTAAAGACGCCATAGACCCAGCAGAAGCCACCACTTTAATAGTCAGTTTTGAGGAGGGATAAAGAGCCATTGAGAAGGCCAACTGGGCAAAAGGTATGTGCTAATAGGTAGCCATCTAGAAATGTGACTGGGTGAATGGTATGTGCTAATGCAATAGACTTCAGTAGGGAATCCCAGAATATCTTTCTTCTCAGATTTTCCTGGGCATATCAGGATGTCATCCTCCATCTGGGGACAGCACAGGACACACTGGAAGGATCTCTTATCAGACAATAGGTTTGAGAATTTCTTTATGCTTTGGGGGAAAGGGGTTCTAGTTTCAGTGACCTGGCTTTGGGACAGGAATTCCTGTTACTATGATTTGCCTCAGGGGAAAATGAGAGTGACAGGTGGGAAGACAGGAGGTCAGTGAAACATCACTCTGAGATGGCTCTTAAGGCCTTCTAAGGCCTTTTAGTTCAAACTCTCAGCACACCTGAGCTCAGACCCCACACCTTGAGACAGTGTTTCCTGGGCCTAGATATAAGTGATGGTTCATCTGTGTCACGAATATTCCAGACTTTTCTCTATGCCATTTGATTGGAGTAGTACCAGCTAACTCTGGAAAATACTGGCATATGTTTGAGTTAAATTTAGAGTTTTATTTTATTTTATGTATTTTGCTTGCATGTATGTCTGGGTACCACATGTATGCGTGGTGCCCACACAGGTTAGAAGAGGGCATCAGATTCCTTGGAACCAGAGTTATAGATGGTTTTAAGTTCCCATGTGAGGGCTGGGAATGAACCCAGGTCTCCTGGAAGAGCATCCACTGTTCTTTACTGCTGAGCCATCTTTCAAGTCCCTAGAATTTTCTTAAAGGCCCAATCTTAAAAAACAAAACAAAAAAACCCTCCAGTTAAAAATAAGGCAATTTAATAGAAGTCCTTTTCCCCCTGAAACAATAATGCACAAAGCAAGATATTTTATAAAATGTAGTTTTGAACTGGAACAAGGACAAAAAGCACTGATATGCAGATCAGGACATTGGCTTCTGTCCCTCTCAAGGGAAGTTGAAGGGGCTTTGCTCATGGGTTTCTGAGAGCAAGGTTATACTCAAGTGTTAGCACTGTATGTTCACCATTTGGCACTAGGATAAGGCTAGCAAGGATGGGAATTTTACTTTATTTAAATTAACATTGTTTGTTGAGACAGGGTCTCTCTATGTAGTGCTGGCTGTCTTAGAGCTTCTTTTGTAAACCAGGCTTGCTTTGAACTCACAGAGATCCTCTGGCCTTTGCCTCTTGAGTGCTGGGATTAAAGATGTATACCACCACAACGATGGGAATTTCAAATCAGTGTTTATGTCCCAGAGTTCTCTGCAATGTCAAAATGGAGTTCTACGGGTTAAATAAACCATAATACAAATGAACTGGAACTAGCTTGCCGAAGATGACAATAGGAGAGATGACCCCCACTTACCCGCCCTGCTCACGGCTTTTGGGACATATTTCAGTTTGCAGGACAGTCTACAAACCTTGACCACACCAGATAAATATGGCATGTGCACTAGCTAGCTCACTCTGGACCCTTCCCCCATGGGAAATCAAGGCTGAACCATTCAGAAGTTTAGAGGACAGAGCTGACTCAAAAGGGAGCCCTGGGACCCACGATGGACCTTGCAAACTGAACAGGAAACAGAAATTATGAGTCAGCAGCGGAAGTTGGCTAAGTGAACCCCTGAAGGAAATCGAGCAGATGTGCATAGATGCCAAGACAAGCTGTGCCACGTGGCGCCGAGTGGCTTCCCTCCTCATTCCAGCTCACATCCACATGTGTCCTTATTGCTGTCTAAGTCAGTGAAGAGATGGACGCTTGTCTTGGGGTCACGGTAATGAACTTTCTGATACTCACTGTAAACAAGCTAGCCTTAGCCACACACTGGTCCTGTCTCTCAACCTCATCTTGTGCTGTGTGATCAGCGCCACAGAATGACTTCCTGTGTGTTTAGGACAGAACACTCCTAGGCACCAGTCCCCAAATGGAGCTTCTTACTGAGCAGACAGCTGAAGTGCTTGCTGGCCTCTTACAGAAGTCTTGATTCAGCAGCTGAAAATGCATAAAAGTCTGGAAGAAACAGATCAGTGGTTCTCAACCTGTGTGTCACAACCTCCACAGGGGTCACATATCAGACATCCTGCATATCAGATATTTACATCATGAGTCATAACAGTAGCAAAATTACAGTTATGAAGTAGCAACAAAAATAATTTTATGGTTTGGGGTCATCACAACTTGAGGAACTGTATCAAAGGGTTGCAGCTTTAGGAAGGCTGAGAACCACTGAAAGATGAAAGAAGTAAAAGAAAAGGGACATTAAAAGGTGATTATCACAGGGAACACTGTCTTGAGACTCACTACTCAATCAGCAAGTGTGCCTGGAAGATCCAACAGAGGGAGAAGAATAAAGGAGGAGAGTAAACTTGACAAAAATGACTACCCTGACACAACACACTGACTAGAGAAAGCAGAATGAACAAAACAATTAAGTTAAATGTGCAGTATTGTTTTCCCTAAAGATCAAAATCAAACAACTGGAATACAAAGTTGGGCTGCAGGAAAGGACTCGGGAGCTGTTAAGGGAGTGGCCAGGGAAGCTTCAGTGTGAGCAACCAAGAGAATGGATTCTCCCTATAGGAACTTGAGAGAAAGAACTTTAGAGACAGAACAACAGGAAGAGAAAAAGCTCACACAGAGTGTTGCTGGAAATGCTTGAAGTGCATATGGTCGCAGTGGAGACAGCTAGGGGACAGAGTTGAGCCAGGTCACAGGTCAGGCTAGAGGTCATTGAATGGGCTCTGGCTTCTACCTTGAGTCCACAGGAAGCCACTTACGTTCCAAACTAAAAGTGACAGACAGACACTCTGAGATCACCCTGAATGATGTGCTGAAAGCAGATGGGAGAAGAAAGATTAGAAGTTGATGCATTCAGAGGTTTTAAGAATTCTGGGAGAGACCACAGTGATTGGATCAGAATGGTAGTCAAGAACGTGATTAAGTGGTTGAATTCTGCACCAGTATTAAAGTCAAACAAGAAAAGACTTTATATCAGATTGGCATTAGAAGGTTAAAAAAAAACAACAAATTGGATATGACCCCCAATTGTTTGAGACAAGGCCTCTCTATGGTGCCCTGACAGCTAGTTATGTAGATCAGGCTGGCCTGGAACTCACAGAAATCTGCCTGCCTCTGTTTCCTGAGTGCAGGAATGAAGGATGTGAGCCACCATGCCTGGCTAGGATTCCTTTTTTGAAAAGTGGGGCAAATTAGAGGGAAAAATGAAGCGATATGTTTTGGACAGGTAAAGTTTTATATGCCTAAGTAATTGAATTATGAATCTAAAGTTGAATGGATAGCCTGGACTAAAAATGTCAATGTAAAAGGCTGCAGTATATAAATAGAGTCCAGGTTGTTTGAAAGAAATCTGTTTTAGTTCAAGTGAACAGCTATAATGTGACGACATAACCTGGATGGCTTATAAACAATGAAACCTACTACTTCTCACAGGTCTGGACAGTAGATTCAGTGAGGACCTGTTTTTGACTCTGTGGCCATGCTTTCTGGGTATCATCACATTTTAGCAGATGTCTAATAGCCCTCTCTTTCACACGGGCACTGATCTCCCGGGAAGCACCACCCTCATGGCCCAGTTGCCTCCAGAAAGGCCAACTTCCAGTGTCACCCCCCTTGACATGCATTTTTAGGGTAGTGAAGAGAATATAGAAACACTCACATCATAGGAGGCTCAACAACTCCCACACTTAAAACTTTGTGTTGATTAAAACACAATCCCGGCTGGGAGAGGTGGTACACTCCTTTGACCGCAGCACTCAGGAGGCAGAGGCAGGCAGATCTCTGTGCATGGAAGGATAGCCTGGTCTCTATAGAGAGTTCTAGACAGCCAAAGATATATGGTGATATCCTGTCTCAATAAATAAATAAATAAATAAGTAAAGATCCACTAAACATGGTAAAAAATGCAAATAGCATTGTATATAGAACACAAAGGATCATGCCTCCACCAACCCATGGCTGTGCGGCTGAGAGCCGGTTGACGAATGTCTGTTATAGGTCTGTCTTCTGAAAATGAGGACAATACTGTCTTAGCGAGCACAGCACCTTAGTAAAGGAATGCTGAGTTCATGGGCTACAGTTTCGCTTTTTCCTATGACTGAATTTGGCATAGCAGTGAAAGTAATGGTTTTGTGTGTTGTGGAAATATTCTTTGTAGTTTCAGAAATTGTTGAAAGTCAAAAACCTCCATGAAGACCTCGTTAGTGCTGAAAACTGCTGATAATTAAGAAGGATGTGTAGATTCTAGGATTTACAAATTAGGACATGTTTTATACAGTATTTTAGAGACTTAGTCAAAGCTAAAGGATGTTGTTTAGGCAACTTTTGTTGTTTTGTTTTCGAGACAGTACCTCTTATGTAGTCCTGGCTGTCCTGGAACTCACTATGTAGACCAGGTTAGCCTGGAACTCACAGATTGCCTGTCTCTGCCTCTTGAGTGCTGGGATCAAAGGCCTGCACCACAATGCCTGACTTGTTCAGGCAACTGTTTATCTTAAAAAGGTTAGTACTAGGCACTACTGTGTAGTTACAGAGTTAACAACTTAATACCATGTGTTCTAGACATGTAAATTTAAAACAAAAGACACAAAACACTATATTTGACAACTACTATAAATTATAAGGTATTTCAAGTATATAACCATAAGGAGACTATTTTATTTTTTAGAGATTTATTTATTTTTATGTGTATTGGTGTTTTTCCTGCTTGCATGTCTGTGTGAGGGTGTCAAGTCCTCTGGAACTGGAGTCAGAGACGGCTGTGAACTGTCAAGTGGGTTTTGGGAATTGAACCTGGGTCCTTTGGAAGAGCAGCCAGTGCTCCTAACCACCATTCCTCCAGTCCCCAGAGAACTATAAAGTAATACATTTTAAATAATAATATTTTGACTTTTTACCCATTTTAGTATGCTATATATTGCTTAGCCTTTCTAAACCTGCCTTATCATTTCCTATTACATTTCCTAGCCCAATGCTTTAAGTAGACTTCAGATTTATAGGTCAATGTACTCATTCATAAAGCCTTGTCTGCTTGTTGTACCTTTCAGAAGGGAGAAAGACATTCTAATAAATCCTGAGCAAAGTATATAAATTAGTATTTGTGTATCCACAGGTTTTAATGTGGTTTCACTGGCAACAAATATGCTCATTTTGTTTACCTGAAAAAGTCAAAAATTTTCCTTGACCTATTTTTCTTTTTCTTTTAGAAGGGCTCTTATTTACATATCAATTCCCCCATTCTCTCTCCCACCCTCCCACCCTCCCCACTGACCCCCTAACTCACCTCCTACCCACTCCCCAAGGAGAGTGAGGCCCTTCTCAGGGAATCATCAAAGTCTGTCATATCATTTGGAGGAGGGCCTAGGCCCTCTTTCTTGTATCTGGGCTGCAATAGTGTCCCTTCATAGTTTCCTTGGCTTTTCAAGGATATTTTTGACTGCTTACAGAATTCTAAGTTGGCAAGCATTTTCTTACATCATTCCAAAAGTGTTTTCCCCACCCCTTGGAAATAATGTATGATAATAAATGGTGATTTTTTTACGCTTTTTATCTTTGTTTTAAGCAGTTTTGCACCAATATGAAGATGTGTTAGGGTTTTATAGAAACAGTCAATATCTGACTTAATGGTTTGTATCACTTTCAGAAACTTCTATTTTTTTAAACTACTACTCACCTCCCTTCTCTACTTCATTTCTTCCTGGGGCTCCAGTTAACCACATATGTGAGAACTTCGCATCACTTATCATACATCTCTTGTCCACCTGGGTTTTCCATCATACTGTCCAGTCAGCAGTTCAATAAGCATAGTTACTGTCTGCTCTGTTAATAAAATCATTTGATGAAACCTTAATTTTGCTTTGTATTTGCAGTCATAATTCCCAAAGGATTATTTTTATGTTTCAGATTTTTAAAACCTAATTTATTTAATCTGTCAGTTACTATCACTTTAAAGCCCTGTTTGGTGACTCTAATATACACATTATCTATTATATTTCCATTGATTTTGGGTTTTTCCTATTCCCTGGGGTATTTGGTAAGTTTTCACTCAGCACCAGTTACAGTGTATGATAAATTATAAGGACTTTGAATGATATCATACTTAGAAAGCAATTTTTGCCATTGAAAGGTAAGAGAGGTTACATACTGTCTTGACCCAATCAGGGGTTAGGATGATTGCAATCAACAAAGTTCTTGGAATGGTGAAGCCAGTTTTTAAATCTTTCAAACGCTGTGAAACTACTGGAAGTTCTCTTTGCTTTCTTACCTCCTAACTTCCACTTCCTGCTTTATTGCTTATATTTTCACACCATCTGCTGAAAGATCACCCCAAGGGACAAAGCTGAAGACCCATCTTGCTTCTCTGTATTAAATCCTTGTACCTAAACCCTGCCTCACGGTAATATTGAAACCCAGTGTTTGTCTGCCTAACTTCAAGTTCAGGGACCCCAAGAAGGTCTAAGTGCTTCTCAACCTGTGGGTCATGACCCTTTCACAGAGGTCACTTAAGACCATCAGAAAACACAGATATTTGCATTATGTTTCATAAAAGTAGCAAAATTATGGCTATGAAGTAGCAACAAAACTAATTTTATGGTGGGGGGTTACCACAGCATAAGGAACTGTATTAAAGGGCCATGGCATTAGGAAGGTTGAGAATCAATGAACTGACCCTTCCCCATCGCTTCCTCTCACTCTGTAATTTGTACATTGGGAGCCGGTGACAGACCCAACAGTAGAGAACACTGCTGCATCAACACAAATCTCATCTCCCAGAATTTGTCCCAGTAATCTTATATTAACCTATAACAATCTTGGTTGCTCTTCGAAACCCCCAAAAGTCATTATTTAAAAAATATACTGACTTGAGGCCAGTGAGATGGCTCAGTGGGTACAAGAACTTGTTTCCAAGTGTGATGAACTAAGTCTGATCCGTGGAACCCACATGCAGAAGGAGAGAGCCGGCTCCTCCGTTGTCCACTGACCTCCACACATGTACACTACACTCAGGCACTCACTTGCACAACACACTCACACACTAACACACACTCACACACATACACACACTCACACACATACACACTCACACACACATACACACTCACACACACATACACACTCATACACACTCACACACATACACTCACACACACAAAACAAATATATGTAAAAGTTTTAAAATATGCATGGACTTGATGCATTTCCACATTTTAAAGTTTTAAATATATATCAATTCTGTTTATTTTTGGCTTATAATCAAGCTCAGAATCCATTTTCCCTTTGTAAATTCTATGTTCAAAATAACTTTTTTTGTTAAGGGACTTATCTCTAAAGCTACAACAGAATAATTGTGATTTTTTCAATGAGTGTCTCACATACATTTTATTCAACCTATGTTAGTTTTTCTATTGTCAATTTTATTTTCTCAGAGAAATTTAAGCCCTGAACATCTGCCTTTACCTTTAATAACTTCATAATACATTCTACTTTTATGGAGAATCTGAGGTTCAGACTCTTCTAGGGTGCTATAAATATTCTATATGCTTAAAATTAATATTCAGTTACTTATGACATCTTTCATATGACTAGTCTTCTCAGTGAGATGTGTAACACATAATTGCATGGGTATAGATCTTAAAAAACTAAAGTTCATGAATTTTCACTCAATCTTGAAGATCTTTTATGTCAGTAAAAAGTATAGAGGAAATTACTTAGCATTGTGTGAGGCCGAGGCTGCTATGAAGCCTAAAATCTCATTTCTTCCAAGAAAATCTTATACATGCGTAGCAGTGCTGTCTGCCACACAGGTGACTTAAATATAACACTGCAGTTCTGTTGGTACCCAGGGTTATTCTCTGACATGAAGACAGGGGCTTCATTATTTTAACCAAGGGGGATTCTCTGAATGCAACTACGTAAGAGTTCAGCCAAGTTGAAGGAAGGTAGGGAGAGGGTTATTTCTCATTTCTCATTCTCTAGCCTAAGGTCTTCAGTTGTCTCCTCTACTTCTTAATTTTCCTTCATTTTCATTTTTCTTACATTTTGTTTAAAATTTTTTTCTTTTTATTTTTCATCCTTTGGCTCCATTCCCTCCCTACTCATTAAAAAATATTAATTATCTCACTTCTCGCCCCTCCACCCTCTTTCAGCTACCCACACATGTACACACACATATACACACATACACATGTACACACACACACACACACGCACACACACACAAATACGATCTGTATATAAGTCAAGGTTTGAACATAAGGGAACAGAAGTCCTTGTATGAATGCACATCTTTTGGGTATATGCCTAAGAGTGGAATTGCTGGGTCTTGTGGTAGACTGATTCCCATTTTTCCTGAGGAATCTCCATACTAATTTCCAAAGTGGCTGAACAAGTTGGCACTCCCACCAGCAGTGTAGGAGTGTTCCCCTCTCTTCACATCCTTTGCAGCATAAATTGTCATTGGTGTCTTTGATTTTAGCCATGCTGACAGGAGTAAGATGGTATCTCAGAGTTGTTCTGATTTGCATTTCCCTGATGGCTAAGGATGTTGAGCACTTTCTGAAGTGTCTCTCAGCCATTTTAGACTCCTCTACTGAGAATTCTCTATTTAGTTCTGTAGCCCACTTTTTAATTGGATCCTTTGGTGTTTTGGAGACTTGCTTCTTGAGTTCTTTGTAAATTTTGGAGATCAGCCCTCTGTCAGATGTGGGATTAGTGAATATCTTTTCCTATTCTGTGGGCTGCCTTTTTGTCTTGCTGACTGTGTCCTTTGCCTTACAGAAGCTTTTCTGTTTCAGGAGGTCCCATTTGTTAATTGTCGATCTCAGTGTCTGTGCCACTGGTGTTATGTTCAGGAAGCAGTCTCCTGTACCAATTCACTGAAGAGTATCTCCCACTTTCTCTTCTAAGAGTTTCAGTATGGCTGGATTTATGTTGAAATCTTTGATCCATTTGGACTTAAGTTTTGTGCAAGGCGATTGACATGGATCTATCTGCAGTCTTCTGCATGCCAATATCCAGTTATGCCAGCACCATTTGTTGAAGATGCTTTCTTTTTTTCCATTGTATAATTTTAGCTTCTTTGTCAAAAATCAAGTGTTCATAGGTATGTGGGTTAAAATCAGGGTTTTCAATTCAACTCCATTGGTCTACCTGTCTATTTTTGTGCCAATACCAAGCTGTTTTCAGGACTATAGCTCTACAATAGAGCTTGAAGTCAGGTATGGTGATGCCTCCTGAAGTTCCTTTATTGTATAGGGATGTTTTGGCTATCCTGAGCCTTTTGTTTTTCCATATAAAGTTGATTAATGTTCTCTCCAGGTCCTTGAAGAATTGTGATGGAATTTTGATAGGGATTGCATTGAATCTGTAGACTGCTTTTGGTAAGATTGCCATTTTTATTATGTTGATCCTACCAATCCATGAGCATGGGAGATCTTTCCATTTTCTGGTATCCTCTTTGATTTCTTTCTTTAGGCACTGAAAATTCTTGATATACAGGTCTTTCACTTTGGTTAGCGTTATCCCCAGATATTTGATGATGTTTATGGCAATTGTAAAGGGTGGTGTTTTTCTGATTTCTTTCTCAGCCATTTTATCATCTGTATATTATAGGGCTACTGATTTTTTGAGTTAACCTTGTATCCTGCCACTTTGCTGAAGATGTTTATCAACTCTAGGAGTTCCCTTGCAGAGTTTTTCGGGTCACTTATATAAACTATCATGTCATCTGCAAATAGTGAAAGTTTGACTTCGGGGCTGGAGAGATGGCTCAGAGGTTAAGAGCACTGACTGCTCTTCCAGAGGTCCTGAGTTCAATTCCCAGCAACCATATGGTGGCTCACAACCATTTGTAATGAGATCTGTTGCCCTCTTCTGATATGCAGGCAGAACACTGAATATGTAATAAATAAAATAAATCTTTTTAAAAAAAGAAAGTTTGACTTCTTCTTTTCCTATTTGTATCCCCTTGATCTCCCTTCGTTGTCTTATTGCTCTAGCTAGAAATTCAAGTACAATATTGAAGAGATATGGAGAGAGTGAACAGCCTTTTCTTGCTCCTGATTTTAGAGGAACTGAGTTGAGTTTCTCTCCATTTAGTTTAATGTTAACTGTTGATTTACTGTATATTGCTTTTATTATGTTCAGATATGTTCCTGTTATCACTGATCTCTCTAGGACCTTTATCATGAAGGGGTGCTGGATTTTGTCAAAGACTTTTTCAGCATCTAGTGAGATGATCATGCGGTTTTTCCTTTGCAGTTTGTTTATATGGTGGATTACATTATTACATTATTTGTAATAGCCAGAACCTGGAAGCAACCTAGATGCCCCTCAAATGAAGAGTGGATAGAGAAAATGTGGTACATTTACACAATGGAGTACTACTCAGTGGAAAAAAACAATGGAATCTTGAAATTTGCAGGCAAATGGATGGCACTAGAAGAAACCACCCTGAGCAAGGTAACCCAGTCACAAAAAGACAAACATGGTATGTACTCTCTCATATATGGATTTTAGACATGGATCAGGGGAGTGCCAGTCTGCAATTCCACTGACAGAGAGTCTGGGAAACAGGAAAGAACCTAAGAGAGATATGCATGGTACCCCAGAGAAGAGGAATGAGGCAAGATCTCCTGAACAGATTGGGAACACAGCAGGGGGTGGGGAGGAGTGGGAGCTGGGAAGAAGAGAGGGGGAGAAGAAGAGGAGAGAGTAGGTCATGGGGGAACAGTAAGGTTGAGTGGGGGTTAGAATAGGAGGAGAACAGTGTGAGAAATACCATAATAGAGGGAGTCATAGGTTTGAAGAGAGACCTGGCACCATTGAGACCTCTAGCGATCTACAAGGATGACACCAACTGGCAAGCTAAGCAATAGTGGAGAGACCACCTTAAATGCCCATTCCTGATAATGAACTTAAGGACTACCTTATATGCTATCCTAGAACCTTCATCCAGTGACTGATAGAAGCAGAGGCAAACATCCACAGCTAAACACTGAACTGAACCCCTGGAACCCAGTGACAGAGAGAGTGGAGTGATGAGTAAATGGGCAAAGAATGGGCTGGCGAAACCAGCAGAGACAGCTTTTCTGAACAGGGGAGAGCTCTTGGGCCCCAGACCTACAGCTGGGAGGCCAGCATGGAACTGATCCAGAACCCCTGGGTGTGAGAGTCAGTGAGGAGGCCTGGGTAACCTATGGGGCTCTGGGCAGTAGATCATTATTTATCCCTGGCATACAAATGGACTTTGTGTGTCCATAACACAAAGAGGGATGCTCTCTCAGCCTGGACTCATAGGGGAGTGCCTGGACCCTGCCCTGAGTGAAATGACAGACTCGATATCCCCTATGTGGAACGAAGTGGGGATAGGGTGGGAGTCTGGGGAGATGGTGGGGCAGTGTGGGAGGAGGGGAGGGAGAGGGAGCTGGGATTGACATGTGGAGCAAGCTCTCTTCTAAAAAAATGCAATAAAAAGTAATGAAAAATAAAAGCCAAGGTTTGTGGTAGTTTTCAAAGACACAGCTGCAGTCAGCTTCTGGAAGTGGGGGGCACTGGGGTGCGGGCACACAACACCTAGTCTTGCTCTCACGGGTGTTTCCTTCTTCATATGAACCTAAAGCTCTTTCTGAATATCTTTCCTTCTGTCTTCTCCAGTTTGGTGCACCTCATGTAAAAAACAAAACTAGCAATAGCAAAGCATGTAGGGTCCAATATAGGCAGCTTTGTGAGGTCCTTGAAGAGGATTTTGGGCAATGGACTAAAAAGTTCATAAATCACACACACACACACACACACACACACACACACACACACACACACACACACAATCACTAAATAAAGCCTCTGTTCTCTGTAGTGTGGCCTGGGCTCAAAGCAGTGTTTCAGCTTGTAGCACAGACACAATATTCTACATTTTTCTGCAAGCAGTCCTCCAACAGATTCTTGATTTATATTTGTATAACTAAATTGTCCGTTCAAAAGGTTTTATGAATAATAAAAGAATAGTAAGCTGAGGCTGTTTTGGATAGCAGGATTGCTTGTCACTTTTTGACATTTCTATATCTTCCTGTGACTGAGATTTCAAAATCCCTAATATCTTCTACTCACCAAAATTCAAAATCCATAGTCAGTCAGCACTCCTGGTATTGGGTCTCAAATGTAGGACAAATGGCTAGCTGAGGTGCTTATTTAACACATCAAAGTAGGCCTGGCCACCAGGTTCTCCCAGCATCCTTCAGTCCCCACCTGTTTTATGGTATGGCTGGCACACCCTGCCCTATACCCTAAACTTGTCCAGCCTAGGGACTGCCCTTCCCTATAATCCAGCCATTTTGTTTTTTTTTCTTTTCTTTTTTACCTTTTACCTCTTGGTCTCCTGGTTTCTTTCCTCTCCCTTTTCCTCACATGGGCCAGCTCAGGGTCATGTTCACTCTAGACTCTCCCAGATGTCCCTGCCTATGTTATCCCTCTTATCTACAACAAACTTTCTCACCCACCATCCTTAGAAGCAGTCATATGATGGGTGATGTCCTTCTGTATATGTGTTTCTCTTATTGCTTGATGAATAAAGCCCTGTCTGGCTAATGAGGTAGGTCTAGGACAAGGAGAATTCTGGGAAAAGTAGGTAGAGTGAGCCCACTAAAGACAGATGTCATGTAGTCTGCCAAAAGACTAACAGGTTCAGGAAATCTCCAGTAAGCCAAGACCACGTGGAAATACTTAGATTAATAGAATTGGGTTAATAATTAAGACAGAGCTAGCCAATAAGAAGCCCTACCCACCGGCCAACAGTTTTATAATTAATATAGCCTCTGTGTGCTTATTTGGGGCTGAGAAGGGTGGCAGGACCTGGCGGGACAAGAAAACTTCACCAATAGTCGTATCCTTTTGTCTTTTTCTTTATTTCCATTCACCTGGTGACATAAAATGTAGCACTAAGGGCTAGCAGGCTGGCCAGCTTTTCCACGTGCTGGAGACTTTGCAAGTTTAATCCATCTCCAGAATAATTGGTGACTATTTCTTCAGTCATTATACATTAGTACTTATACACAAATACAAAAGGGTTTAACAACTGTGTCATTAAAATAGAAAACATTTATGGCTACTAACAATAGTATCGAATGTTATCAGCAAATAATTAAAATATGGAGATCTTGGCGCCAATCAGGCTGATAAAAGGCAAGCTTCTAGTTGAGTAAGAGATGCTGTCTCAAGGCAGATAGCAATGGAGGAAGTTAAGCAACATCTTGCTTTGTCCTTTACATACATGCATACAGGTGCACATGCTTGCATATTGGCACACATGTAACACACACACACACACACACACACACACACCACAGGTAGTTGAGTGTTTTACATCTTCATAACTGGAAAGAGAGGTAGACTGTCAATGCTCACACTGCCAGATTGCCAGATGAAATCAGTCATAGGAGAAGGAAATTGTATTTAGAGTTGATAACTTCTGTTTTGAGAGGTATCAAAGTCAAGAATCTAATCATTTGCCTCCAGACAGCTCTGGGAATGGCAGAAGTAACTGAATGCAAATGCTGTAGCCAGAGAGTCTTCAGTATGCTCTGTGAAAGTAGAGTGTTTCTAATGAAGGGTGTTCTTATTCTAAGGAAGCTGTCACTTCTCCAGGCCTGGTTAGGGCAGGAAAGTGGAAGGTCTGGAGACAAGAACAGCAGTGCCAGAGACATATTTGCTTGTCTTCAACATCTCAGATGGATTCGAGATCTCCAAGGCTAATCAGAGTTTGACAGGACAATAAACTAACAGAAAATATTCTTTTGTTAGAAGATCTGTAAAAATTCCTATTTAGGCTGCAAGTCTATAATTTCAGGTTTTACATGTGTCAAATATTCACTTCTTTCATAAAATCCCCCTATATATTATACTGAGTAAAATTTTTTTACACTTTTTATTATATATTTAAGTTAGAAACAAGCTTGCTTTTATACTGAGTAAAATTTGATAACAATAGAGATTTTCTCTATAGATTACAAGGGATGGCATCCTAAATCTTGAACTCATTTTTGTTATTATTGATGTTGCCAAATGAATCTCATTCACTAGTTATCCACTTTTGAATTGTTCTCTGTTTCACTGACTCTCAATGTGGTCATATAACCAGTTTTAATCATTTGAACAAATGGTGTAAGAAGCATATATAGATTTTGCACATACGAGGCTTTCTTGCTTCTGCTGAATTTTGTTGGTCTGAACAGCCACCTGAAAGATGAAGCTTCATAGAGGGAGAAATTCAGCCATTTTACTTGTCCTATGTGAGCCAAACACTCAAATGAAATCCTTTAAGTACACTTACATGAGTCAGCCCAGGCAGTTCCGAGAGGAGTACTGGCTAAACTGTCATGAGGAAGTTGCCAGTGTTTTAAGATTCCTAAGTTTTGTAGTGGGGAAATGACTCAGTTGGTAGCATGCTTGCCAGGCAAGCATAAGGAACTGAATTTGGATCCCCAGCATCCACATTTAAAAAAAAAAGGCAGGCATGGCAATGCATGCCTGAAACTCCAGTTCTTGAGTAAGCAAGAAACAGGAAGATCCCTGGGGTCTGCTGTTCAGCAAGTATGGCCAATTGGAGGGTTCCAGCTTCAGTGAGTGATCACCTATCAATAAGTAAGATGGAAAACAATAGAGATAGACATCAATTTCTGTGTGTGCACGCACACACACACACACACACTCCCCACTTCTAAGATTCAGGAATTACTTACACAGCACTGACACTAACACTGTGTGGTATTACCCGTGGGTTCTGTGTTGCAAAAAAGTGAATGGAGGACCCAGGAGTCTGAGACAGATCTCTATGAGTTTGAGCCAGCCTGGTCAACATAGCAAGCTCCAGGCCAGCCAAGTCTACATAGTGAGATCTTGTCTCAAAAACAGTCACTAAAAATGCATAGAGGATTGTAAGAATAGAGTAAGGGTGTTCTGGAAAATCTAGAAAGTCAGGACAGTTATTTCGTGGGTGAGAATATTACTTCATGTGGGGCGACTGAGAAAGCAAGACTCTCTTCAGTAAGGGAGCATAGACAAAAACTACAGTCTGCTCTCTTCCCTCGGTCAGATTCATGACGATTCACAAGCTTTTATTGAGCCCTAGTAGCTTCCATGCCCCTCCTCCCCCGTCAGTCTGTCTTGGTTGATAGTTTCATCAATGTTCAGATAAAGATGTGGTAAAAGTTTATCAACAGTATAGATGTCAACAGCTCAGGGTTTTAAATATTAAGTGTTGAATCATGATTCCAAAATGTTTCAATAGTTTAGAAAAACGAGCCAAATGATTTTAACAAAAATACAAGCTGATGTTTTCCTGATGGCTTAGCAGCTATATATGAATGTATTAATATCTCAATTATTATCTGTGGCCCCACACCCCACAGTCAATGCCCCACTGCCCACCCAGGCCTCAGCCTGGAGGCCCTTCCAGTCCTGAGGCCCCGGCTCTACTGCAGTTGTGAGATATGTAGTTTTAAACTAAGTCTCTATTGTTCTATTTACCAACAAAGACTCAGAAGTCAGATGTGAGGGTGAAAGCCTGCTAGATCAGAGGAGCCAAGGAGCAACCAGCTGGCCTTGCTTTTTGGCTAGAGACCCAGCAAGAGCTGTATCTCCTCAATCATCCCCAAACCACAAGGCATCACCAAAATCAAGTCCCCGCGTTTTCCTTCCTGTGAGTCTTCTCTATCTAAATTGCTGGCTTCTCTAAGGCCAATTCCAACCAGCTAATCACTAGCTATACTCCCTGATTCAAGGTAAACTTTATCTAACAGTCTTGGAGTCTCAAGGTGTGATCAAAATTTCTGTAACACAAGTTAAACCCTTAGGTGTATTTACAGAACTGGAGAATCATGCATTACAAACTTTGCATTAAAAAACAACAGGGGCACATGTGTGCTCTCAGATACTTGTGAGGCTGATGTCAGAGCAGCATGAATTTGAGGCTAGTGTGGCCAACACAGTGAAAACCCATCCCAAAGAAGACGAGGGGAAGGGAGATGATGGGAGATGTCATTCTGTAAATCTGTCCCTCTTATTGGATGATGAATAAAGCACTGTTGGCCAATAGGGATGCAAGATGGGTGAGACTAGGAGTCAAGGAGGATTCTAGAAAATGTAATCAAGAGTGGAGGGTTGCCATGTGATCTCCCGGTAGAAGAGGATATGTCAGGAAGGTGTCCTCGGAAAGATAAGTCCATATTAGTAATTATGGATTAATAGTTAAGTCAGAGATGTCCATTAAGAAACCATAGCAGGGCTGGAGAGATGGCTCAGCCATTAAAAGCTAGGCTCACAACCAAAAATATAAGAAACCATAGCAAATGGCCAACAGCATCATAATTAATATAGTGTCCTGTGTGTTATTCGGGGATAAGGCAACGGCTGGGTGGAGGAATACACATTACAGGAAGAGGAGGAGGGAGAACTACAACTAACCAGGCTCAAAAAACAATGCTAGATGCTAAAGAGAGAGAGAGAGAGAGAGAGAGAGAGAGAGAGAGAAAATAAATCTATACAAATACAGCATAAAAAAGCACAAGAACCTGAGGTAGCTGCAAGCGTACTGAGAGGCAAGAACATGATGGGGTTGCCAAAACTAGCGACACCATCTTGGCTGCAATGGAAATGCCCTGCCCTGAGGAATTGCACCAGTGTTGTCTGCTATGGTCAGGCTACATCCACATTCCATGCTCACTTCTTCTAGCTATAGCGATATTATTGTAGAATAAACATATAGGACCTAGAAGAGGAAAGACAGAGTGGAGCAAAGTGTGGAGTCTGTAGGATATTTATGAACTTCTTTCCCCCATTGTGACCAAACCACTCACAAAAGCAATTGAGAGAAGGAGTGGCTTATTTTGGCTTCCAGTTTTAGTTCGTCATGGCAGGGAAGGAGCAGCTCGGATTATAGCAGCAGGAGTGTAGCAGAGACTATTCACATCAAAGAGGACGAGGAAACAGAGAAGAGGAGGTCAGCTATGCTAGTCCACATTTGAGGTTTTTTAGTACTTATTAATCCTCTGCAGTATCTCATGTGTATGCTCAGAGGTATGTCTCAATCTTCTAGGTGATTCTAAATAAAGTCAAGTTGGCATTGAAGATGAACCATCGCATCACACAGGAACAAGAGAAGAAAATGACTGCATAAAAGCCCCACGTGACTTTCAAATATCAGAAAGCTCATCATGAAGAAATGACTGTGGGCTTGTTGTCTGTAACAAATGTTTAGTCAGAGTCTGAGAAGAAAACTATGTTCAACTTGAGTTCAGTTGCTGCTAGGTACATTTTGTACAATGCATCCTCTCTCAGAAAATGTTGAGGGTTGTGTCTCAGGAACTTTACGGAAATTGACCCTCTCCATCTGTAGGCATGCCCTAGACCAGACATTAACAAAAAAATAATAAAAATCAGAGGGTGCTGAGATGGTTCCAGGAGAGATGGTTCCGGGAGCCACTCAGCGGTACTAAGAAGAGACAAACTTTCTCTGATCTGTGGAGGAGAGACTAATTCAAAACCAAATCTCACAAAAACCTTAACCTCATCCACTCATTCATTAGCATTTACAGAGCACTGCCTCGGGGCCAGGGACTGTAGTAAGAACGCTGAGTTGAAAAATATCATTATTATTTTCAAAAAACTTAGTCTCATAGAAAGACAGAGGTAATAGATCATGTAACTGAAACTGATGGACTGCTAAGCAGATTGTATCATCCCCAACTCAAGACAAATATCAATAGATTGTTTTTGATTCTTGAACATTTATCTATACTTAATTCTTTACCTTCTGGGGTTTAAAAGGTGCATACTTATTAAGAAGATGAATGCCTTACAAATTGATTGGGATTATTTACTATCAATAACAGATGGAGGATCTGGATGCTTCCCCAGCACTGCTGATATGTGCAAACCTCTACTTACAGTTATCATGTTAATAATCTATAACTCTGGTAGAGGTTACCACTCAACCCAAAACCTAAGTCTTGAGTTTACATCATATACAATACTTACTTATCCCAATTCCCTAAATCATCCCTCCTACCCAGGATTAGCCATTCAGTGTAACTGAGACCTCTACATATAAAATGTTGTCCACTAACAAAATAGACAGATGAATTTCAACTTAATTGTTCCAAGGATTTTTCACACTTGAGATTTTCCCAATGTGTAGTCCATGCTATCAACTATTTATAAAACATTCCTAATGCTAGAAAATTTTAAATGTATATGGTTATAACCCATTTCAAATTCTCTAGTGACTTTCCTTCTTGATGTTTATCAGAAAATTGTCATTAATCATGTTCAATATATATAGATATTTTAAAATATTGATATTAACCCTAATCTCTCTCCAATTTACTATATAACAATACATATCACATACTATATGTTATTGAAATTTTTTTTGAAAAATTTTGTTCTCATACAACATATTTGAACCACACTTTTCCTTTCTCCCAACTCTTCTCAGGCCCTCCCATTCCCTATCTATCCAATTCCATGCCCTTTCTTTCTCTCTCTTTAAAAAAGCAAATGAAGCACACAGAGAAAAAAAAACTTCACAAAAAACACAAAACCAGAAACCAAGGCCAGTAAGACAAAAAGGCCCAAATAAAGTAATATGATACAAAAAATTGTATAAAAATGTCATAGACCTTGTTTTGTGTTGGCCGTCTCCTCCTGGGCATGGAGTTCTACCCTGAAGGGTTGTTAATAGACTCAGTAAGATTCTGCTGGGGAGACAATTTTTCATTGCAAGGAAGTACCAATTGCACACAACTTCTTGGTGAGGAGTAGGAGCCATGGCCACTCTCCTCTCTCAGTGCTGGGACGATGTATAGCCTGACCCTGTGAAAACCTTGTACAGGCTGTCACAGTCTCTGTGAGTTCATACGCACAACAGTACTACTATGTCGGGAGGGCACTGTTTCCTTGGAGTCATCTATCACCCCTGGCTCTTGCGATCTTTGTGCCTCCTCTTCAGTATAGACCCCTGGACCCTGACAGAATGCTTTGATATACAGACATCCCACTTACAACTGAGTGCCCCAATGACTCTAACCTTCTGCACATTTTCCAATTGTGAGTCTTTGTGTTAGCTACCATCACTTCAAAAGCTTCTACAATGATGGCTAAGAGGCACTGACCTATGGGTATAGCAGTATGTCATTAGGGGTCATCTTGTTGGTATGTTCCTTTAGCAGGACAATAATATTTGGTCTTCCCCAGGGCCCATGGCTTATCTAGTTTCAGGTTGTTGAATACTTTTGCAGTGTCAGACATTGTTCCATCTCATAGAGTGGGCCTTAAATTCAACCAGAGAGTGGTTGGTGACTCCCACAGTGTTGGTGCCACTATCGTATCAGTGTATCTCATAGGCAGATTACCATTGTATGTTACAGGGTTCGTGACTGGGCTGATGATGATACCTTTCTCCTCTGGTAGTATGCAGAGTACTTTCCCGTTCCATAAATGCTAGTAAACTAGAGAGAAATTTCTACTTAGACACCAGCTTGACTTCTCTATGCTTGATGAGATACATAAAAATGTTATCTTCAGCAACAAGGCCTTACCATCATTTTGTGGAAGACAACCAAAAGTCTTAGCAATAGCCTGAGACATATGGGAGCTCCCATGGTGCCCCTTTGGCCAACAACCCAATTATACATAGCTCATTCCTAGCACTGGACATTTCCTTGAGTGGCATAAAATGTCTAGTTGGGGTTTTGTCTCTCCCATTATTTGGTTACTCCATTTCGATTTCTTTCATAACATATTTAAAAATTTTTAAGCTTGTGGCTAGGGCAGTAGCTCAGTTAGAACAGGACTCATCCAGTATACATGAAGACTTGGGTTCAGCTGTTAAAAATTTAGACACACACACAATGTTGCATAAAAATCCAATCTTTTATTACACACCAAAAAAATAAGGCAAACTGGATTGCCACTACCAAAAACTGGATTTGGAGTGGGGATTTCTACTTAACAGTGAGTGGAGGAATAATCAGTCACTCACTCACATCACCAGTAATAGGTAGCATGGCCTTAAATAGTAGCTGTGTTTTCTTTCATGGTTAGTAGTGTCTTTTGGGTCTCTGTGAGGAAAACAATTAAGAGTTTGTGATTCCATCTGGCCACAATTTATAGAATCAAGGTCCCAGGCTGAGTCTAGAACCCAAACTCAGGGTGGCCACACTTATTCTGCTTAAATAGTAACCCATAGTTAGGCAATAACTAACTCAGCCATAGTTCAACTATAGCTCGGAAACATAACTGGAACAATTCCAATTTTATATAGAATTAGAACCATAGAATGGTTTGTTGATGAACAGATGTATTATTTCCTTCTGAGTCTACATCTACAAACTTGAACAAGGAACAACATGATAAATTCATCTAGTCTAGGGATGAACCTGTCACAGGAGAGATATTAGGGGCAGGAAAGGTTTTCAAACTAGACAGGCTAGAATGCTAATGGTCTGCTTCCAAGATAGCAGAGACTACCAAGGGGCAGCATTAGCTGAGGCATGTCCTCATGCTGTAGAAAAAGCAAATAAAAGATATCATGAGAAGGTAAGACATGAGTGTGCAAGTATTGTTCATGTAGTCCCCATCCTGGTGACAACCTGTTACATTGTCAGGGTCCATCTTGTTTATCAGAACTACACAAAAATTATTGTATAATAAAAACCATACCCTCATATTTTTAAAATAAATTAATGTTCTTTAATATAACTGCATTGCAACAAGGACCAGTACTCGAAATTAGTGGCCATCCCACCTCTAATTTTGAACACATTATAGCAATAACAATAGGCCTTCCTTTAAACAGAAGGTCAACAGATTCCTTTGGAGATTTACCTTGTGATCAGTAGGGGAGAAGAGGCCTCATGAGGTACTCAAGGAGAAGTAGAAGGTCTTGTAACCCGTGTGGAAGAAAAAGCAAACAAACGAACAAAAACCCTATGATGTCACCTAGAGAAATCTTTCAGGCAGCTAGAAATCCTCAAAACTCCTATTTGAATCCTTGGAAAGGAGCCCCAGATACTGTAGGGCACAACACTAGGACTCATTCAGTTTGGGAGACATTACTCCATTACCTCACTACCCTCGGTGTACTGTTTCATTGGGGGAGGAAAGACTTCTTCCCACCACATAGCATTTGCCCAGAGTGGATCAGGCTGCTGTGTACAGAGCCATCAGATTATGTTAAGAATGTTCAAATGCCAGTGGTCTTTCCTACTATCTGCATAAACAAGCAGATCTCTGCCCAGAGTAGCCAGGAACATTCTAGGACAAACCACTGGTCCATGTTTCTAAAGGGACCAAGAGGAGAAATTTCTCCATCCTTCCATCATGTGGCCTTGAAGTCCTCTGGTATGCAGGAGTTGGGATAGGGGATGCCATCACTGTTTCTGGAAAATGTCATCACTGTAGCCGCACCTACCTAAGTAAGGTCAGTAGCTGACTCCCAATGGCATTGACCCAGTGATCCCGAGTGTAGTGATATTTTGTCTGTGTTGTAACAAATAAAGCTTGCCTAAAGATCAGAGAGCAGAGTTAGCCACACTAGTTAGTCATAGAGGCCAGGCAGTGGGTGACACTCCCTTTAATCCCAGCACTCAAGACAGAGACAGGTAGGTCTCTGAGTTCAAGGCCACCTTCGGCTTCACAGGATTGAATACTGATTCAATCTAAAAGAGAAACAGAGCTCACACCTTTGATCCCAGCACTTGGGATCACACACCTTTAATCCCAACACTAGGGAGGTGGAGCTGGAGATAGGAATGATATGGCTGGGCTGAGTGGAGAGAAGAATATAAGACAGAAGGAGACAGGAGCTCATAGCATTCAGTCTGAGGATTCATAGAGATAGGATCTTGGCTCCTTGGGTCTGAGGATTTCATAGGTAAGAACTCTAGTGGCTAGCTCCTTTACTTCTCTCGGCTTTCAGCATTTACGCCAATATCTGACTCCAGGTTTTTATTATTAACACCAATTAGAATTCGGGCTACACCTGAGTCTCCACAGCATCCAGCAATAGACTCAGCAAGCAATTTTGAAGGAGGAGACCCAGTGTTATTGCAGCATGACAGACTTCATTTTGTCCTTGTGATAAAATACTGACATGTGCATACCCTCTGTGGAGAATGCTAGCAGCAAAATCTTCTTAACTCTGATTAAACAAAGAATCAATAAAAAAGAGCTTAAGCCAAAGCTTACCTGCATTATTTACCAGATGTCCATGATTAATTTGTTACCATGAAAAAGTTAAAGTGTAATTTAATAAGGCTGCTTAAGAAGTGGAGATCTTTCCAGGTAAATGCAATTACAGAGTGCAATATTCATGCAAATTTCAAACAATTTATTTGACTCATGAAAGCAAGTCCACTTTGTCCTTTATTGGAAATAATCTTTGTTTGCCTAATTGCAGCTTAGAAGTAATAAAAACCAAATTCTTTTAACATCTGGAGATTGACTGCACACAACTAGCACCAATTAAAGAGTTGTAATCACAGGAAACGAATATTATAATTCACAGCATGGTTTGCATTTGAAATAATAAAAAAATCTATACTTGGCCATAAGCCCATAGTTGGCCACATTTTAGGAAGGCAGAGATGCTGTTCTTCGAGAAGGTACAAAGTATTCAAAGATTTGCAGTCCTGGACCCAGTGATGATTCAGCAAGTGAAGGTGCCTGCTTGTGAACCAAACAGAGCCTGATCTCCAAGCCCCATGTGGTGGAAAGAGAAAACTGACTCCCACAACTTGTCTTATCTCTACACACAGACGGTATAGCACACACCAATAAAAAGTAAATCTTTTGTTGTTGTTGTTCTTAAGAACCAAAAGAAGCTCCTCCCCCTTGTTTTGGTGACCCTTGCTGAGCTTCTTCCAATGCTGACCCTCGAGTCTCTAATGATGATCCCACCCCATTATTCTATGAGATTTACATCAGTTTACACAAAGGAAAGAGAGCTCATGCTATTTATTACCTTCCTGCGTGGGGCTTATTTCACTTAGTATAACAATCTACAGTTCCACCCACACAGCTGCAAATGACAGAATTTCATTCTTCTTTATGACACAGACCATATTCCCATAGCATATCATCCACCAAAAGGCACATGGATTGATTTGGTGTTATAGCTGTTGGGGAAGTGTTGCAATAAGCGTGGGGTTACAAGCATCTTTGTAACATAATGATTTCGTTTATGATTTTTCATTTGTGATTTCACAACAAAATGATTCCTTTTGATATATACCTAGTTGTGGAATTTCAGGGTCATATGATTGTTATTTCAAGAGTTTTGAATTTTATTTTATTTTGTAATTATGTGTATGCATGTGTGTAGGTGTGTTCATGAGAGTTCAGGCGCCAACTGAAGCCAGAGGCATTGGATGCCCCTGGAGATGGAGTTACAAGTAATCTTGCTCCATCCGATCTGGATGTTGGGAACTGAATCCAGGTCCTTTGCAAGGGCAATACATGCTCTTAACTTCAAGGCCACCACTCCATTTTAGTTTTGGAAAAGTCACTGGGTTGACTGTACTAATTTATATTCCCACAAACATTGCATAAGAACTTTCTCCCCTCTGAATCTTCACCAACATTTACCTTTTGCCCTTTTCATTATTTTTATCGTATGTATTTATTTATTATTCATGTGGGGGAGTGGAAGATGGAATGTGTGGATGTTGAAGTCAATGGACAACTCTCAGGAATTGGTTCTCTTCCTTCCACCATCTACACCCAGGGATGGCACCCACTACGTCATCTCACCAGCCTCAGGCTTAGAATCTTAGTTATCAATCTTATCAACATAATATAACCACAATAATTAATTTACTTCAGGTCATGGTGGACAACTATGGAGCTTATTAATGGACAGTTTAAAGAGATCGTCAAATGAATCACCTATTTATCTACCCCTCCTTCCAGCTAGCTCCATGCAGGAATCCCTCAGTATCCCTGAAACATTCATTGCTGAAGTGTATTAGAGGACAGTTCATTTCATTATGGAACCACTAAAATGTTTAAACAGATCTCTCCAACTCAAAACTGGTAGGGTAATGATGCTTACAAGCTCTTTCTCCACTAGAATTTGCCACAAACCAGCGAGAAGCAGTAAAAGAGATGATAACATAAGGAAAAGAGAAGAATTGAATCTGGAAACTCCGAGCCACGGTGGGTAAGAACTAGAACACAGAGTGGTCAGTGATGCAATAGAAAAAAAGAGCAGGATTCATAGGAATGGGACTGGCTGGCAGCGGGAAGGCCAGCTGCGAAAGGCATGCTACCATGGCTGAGAAACTGAAACTAACACAAAAGCTACCAAAAGATACAGCAAAAGACGACATACGAGGACTGTTTGATGGCTCTTGGTTTGACTACTTTAATGTAAAGAGGAAATGTTAAACTGCTTAAGTGCCCAATAACCTGAAACTAGATAGGTCATGGGTCTACGGGAAACCTAGTACCATTGTTCTGTTAAAGGAATATAGCCATAAAAACGACTCCTAGAGACATTCTGCTATACTCACAGATGAGGGCCCCGACCACCCATCATCAGAGAGGCTTCTTCTTGCAGAAGATAGTCATTAACACAGAGACCACAACTGCACGATGTGCAGAGAGTGAGAGACTCTGGAGCACTCATTCCAGTGGGATGCCTTCATCAAAGCCCTCTCCTCAAGGCCCAGGGATCTATTTGGAAGAAGAAGCAGAAAGATTGTAAGAGCCAGAAGAGATGAATGACTCCAAGGAAACACTATCTTCCAGAATGATGCACATGTGAACTCAGAGACTATAGCAATATGCACAGAGCCTGCACAGGTTCCGGCTAGACAGGGTCCCCGCAGTGAGAGGGGAGAATGGCCACAGGGTCCTATCCCCAACCAAGAAGCTTGTTTCAACTGATGCCCACCAGCGAAAGGAAATCAGCTTTCCCCAGTGGAGTGGGTCTAGCAGTCACACTTCAGAACAGCCCTTATGCCCAGGAATACCTGGCCAACACAAAATGAACTCAATTTGTGTTTATGTGTGCATATGCTTTTTGTTTCTTCTTGGTTTGGCTTTAAAAATATTATTATTATTACTATAATTATTATTTTGGTCTTATTGATCTTTTGAATTTTGTTTTGTGGGGTTTTTTTTTTGAGATAGTAAAGTTGAGAGGGTAGGGATGTGAGCAGGATCTGGGAGGGGTTGGTAGAGAGGGAAATGGTCAAAATACATTATACATAAAATATAGTATATGAAAAAAAGAAATATTACAGCCAGGCGGTGGTGGCACATGCCTTTAATTCTAGCACTTGGGAGGTAGAGGCAGGTGGATCTCTGCGAGTTCAAGGCCAGCCTGGTCTACATGAGCAAGTTTCAGGACAGGCTACAAAGCTACAGAGAAACCTTGTCTTGAAAACCAAAAATAAATAATCAAATAAATAAATAAATAAGAAGAAATATTAAAATTAAGAGTCAAAAGCCCAGTCCCATCTCACAAAAAGAAGTTTTTTTCAGGATACCCAAGGGATGAATATATATATATTCATCATTTTTTAAAACAGAAACACAGTTAGAGGGGTCCAGAAGACGACAAAGAACAATGACAAAGGGGAGATTAAAAGATGAGAATCCAGATTTTTAAAAAAAGCCATTACATCCAGAAGGTTTCCATCAAATTCTATCACCATAACTCTAGAAACTCAGAAATGGTCCTAAAGGGTTCAGAAAAGGGGAAAGAAGTGGATCAGGTACAAAGGATAAAGAACAAAAATGATCTTGTATGTACTTCTAAGAGGAAAGAAAGACAACTAAAAAACAGGCATTTTCACCTTTAAAAAAACAGAGAAATGATATTTCAACTTGTAAGTTATTATCTAGACAATCAATCAAGCGCAAGGCTAGAAAGTGACATTTTAGACACAAAGTCTCCCGTGAATGCCATCTCAGGAAGCCACTTGAGGATATGCTCCACCGAATGAGGAAATAAAGTCAAGAAAGAGGAAGGAGACCAAGAAATGAAAGAAGCAAACGGGAATTCAATTCCTAGATGGCAGAGAAAGCTAGCACAGCCGCACAGCAGGTCAGGGAATGTAACACATATAATAAAAACCCAGAGACAGATATTGGGGTTCAAGCTGAAGATCAGAAAAGCAAACAGCCAGCCACTAGCTCTTACCTCTGTCTCAGACTGGGGTGATCCTGTCCTCACCGTGACTGGAAATTGAACACCTAAGACTGAATGCCTACTCTGAGACTCTGCTCCTGTCTTACATAACTCTCTAGTGCTGGGATTAAAAGTGTGAGCTGTTTCTCTTGTAGACTGATTCATGCTCATGTAGCTCTGGGTGGTCTTGAACTCACAGAGATCTATCTGCCTCTGTCTTGTGAGTCCTTGGACTAAAGGTGTGTGCCACTACTGCCTGGCCTCTGTGCCTGCGGCTAGCTTTGCATTCTGATATCCAGGCAAGCTTTAATAGATCATAAAAAAATGTATCACCACACAGGAGCAACCTGACCAGCGCAGAGATCAAAGCTTTCTGGGTGTGGGGATGGAACCACCCCAGAAGTACTAAGACCTGTGAGTTATCTAAAAGTTTTGATCCTGGGGGAATTATATAATTGACAGGGCTCTTGTGCAGTTAGGGAAGACAGAGACGTCCCCATGTTAAATAAATGAAAGCACAGCCAGTTGTGGTAGTGCACACTTAGAACCCCAGGGCTCAGGAGGCAGAGATGAGAGAAGGAATGAATGGAGGAGAGGGGAGAGATCAGGAGGTGAGAAAATGGGAAAGAAGAAAAGACAAATATGAACTTCAGGAGACACAGAAAGCTGCACAAGAAAGGAAGCCGTGTCACAATACTACCGCATTTAGCAGAACATAACGCTTCTTGTTGAAAATCAAGTCTTTTGATGGGCAGTGGTGGCACACACCTTTGATCCCAGCACTTTGGAGGCATAGTTCAAGGTCAGCCCGATCTACAGAGCTATACAGAGAATTCCTTGCCACTGTAATCTCACATGAGAGGAGGGATTTTCCTCCAAGTCTCTGTAGAAGGGCATACCCAACTGAAATTATGTGATCTCCATCATTGCCTAATGACTTCTCAAAGACCTAACCACCCAATGCCACCTTACAGGAAATACAAACAGAAAATAGTGAGCAGGGGGGCACATATCTGTCCAATAAAAACATGGCAGGTTACATGAACAAAATTTCCCTGCTGTCCTTAATGTCCTTAATCTCTTGCAGATTCTATCCTTGGTAACCCTCTGAAGTCTTTCTGTAGCCTCTGACAGATGTACCTCAGAGCTTTGGGTATCAAGACTCTTAGCTCTGGAATTCTCAGTGGCCTCCTCACCAGCACTGCTGCTACCAGACCTAGAATACCTGAGGACCCAGCTTCTTGTGCAACCACACCAACCTATTCTATTTTTGATAACGATCCCAAATAGGCAAAGACTACACTCAAGCAAAGCCTGTATCAGTGTCTACTGTTGTAATACCAGGGGACAGAGCAGGGCAGAAACTACCCAGACTTTCCTGAATAAAGTGGGCTTTTAAAAAGCCAGAAGAGGGGCTCAGATGTTATGTTCAGTCTAATCCCACCATTCGTAGTCCCATATATGCACAGCTTGCAATTCCACTGGTCCCAAGCCATACAAGGACCAATGGGCCAATCATAAGATTTTTGCTGAGTCATAGCAGGAGGATTTGCCGACTTCACTAAGTCTTCCAAAGCTGGTACAGACTGTGCAGAAAGAGGTCATGGCTGGAACATGGTCTCCCAGAGCAGGCCTTGTTGGATTCATTGCTGTCGACATTGCAATAGTTCTTGAAGCTCAAGTAAAGTGATTCCTGGATGCTGTGCAACGGTATTTTTTACACTGTGAAGATGTGTTGCTCTCATTGGTTTAAAAAAGAGCTAAATGGCCAATAGCTAGGCAAGAAGGGGTTAGGTGGAACTTGCCAACAGGGAGAAAGCCTGGGGATGATGAAGGATGGAGAAAAGCAAGATGAGCATGCCATACTGAAAAAGGAAACTGAGCCACGTGGTAGAACTTAGATAAGAAACATGGGTTAATTTGAGTTGTAAGAGCTAGTTAGTAAGAACAAAGGCCAAGAATTTATAATTAATATAAGTGTCTGTGTGGTTATTTGGAAGCTGGCTGGAGGGACAGAAAAGTCCACTTATACCTAGAGGGCCAAAGAAGCTTGTTTGTGCAGTGAGGATGCTGCTTAATCCAGGGAGCCACATAGAGAAGAGAATATGTCAGTTGTCAATCAAACAAGCAGCTGACTAGCTCACACATGTCATTTAAAATATCATTTAAAAAAACCAAAGGATACTTATAAAAAATCTAGGAAATTAACATTAACTGTGTTTAACAGTGCCCAAATCCTATATAAAATTCTTTAGAGAGAATTGTATCATTCTGTATTCAGTTTTGTGGAATGTTAAAGTAATACATATCCAAAAGTGAGTATTTTAGAAAAAGTATAAGAAAGGTATAGGAAAGATATGACTGTTTTCATATTAGGACATACTGATATATACAATAATATAAAATTCAGTTCAGTCACTAGATTTCCTTTTCTAGTTAGTTTCAATGCTTTCTTGTTAGAAGGATCTGCACCTTATTTAACTTTGATTGGTACTGATTTGTCATTTGTGTTTACTCTAGATGTGACTGGGTTGATTTTGCCAATCCAGGATGTGCAGTCTCCTGACTTGCGGTGTTTACCTAAGGGACACTAAGTTACAAAAGAGGATTATTCTCTTTCATCGGCTTCATTGTGTTTGTCCCTGCAGTGTCTTTGTCCCATACAGCTTCCCCCTGTCAGGCTGGGCCTTCTCTGTGTCCTTGAAAGCTCCTGCGCCCTTTTCTGTGACTTACATCACTCAGAGGAAGCAGGGCAGCACTCTGGAGTGGGGTGCATTCTTTCCTCTTTGTTCTTTTCCAACAATCTGCCGCCAAGGTGGGAGCTTTCACAACGCTAACTTACTGCTTCACTGTCCTAGAGGTTTAAAGTGAGTTTCAAGGTGTCTGGAGTCAAGCTGTCAGCAGGACTGCATCTCCCCTGAGGCTGGAGAGAATAGCGTTTGGTTGCCATTCCCAGCTTCTAAGCTTCTATGCTCCATGGTTCAGGAGCTCACTCCATTACACACCCTGCTTACACCAACAAACCGCCTGCTCTGATTCTCAGCTGGCTCACCTGGCTCATTGATAATTACTCTGTGATTAGTGGGTCTGCTCAGATAATTCTAGATCATTCCCCATCTCCAAATGCTTAATCACATCTGTAAGTCCCCTTCTTGTGTAAGGTGACAGATTCATGAGCTGCCCCACACACATGGATGTTGTAGAATATCATTTTAAGGCGTGTTAATTTTATTTATGCTTTGGGACAATTGTTTAAAGATGCAAAGATGTGTTTGATTAAATAAAATTCACCTGCGTTCAGGAAGCTGGGTCAGCAACTGGCTGACAGGAAGTTGTAGGGAGGAGCAAGGTGGAATAGGGCTTATAAGGAGGGCAAGAAAAAGCGGGACTCGTTGAGAGACCTGAGGAGATGATCTAGGTGAGCTGCTTGCTATTCAGCCTCTGTGGGAAGCAGGATTCTACCTCAACCTTTGAATCTCAAGTTCTTTAGACCGATTTAAATATGTTTCCTTAGTATCTTTGAAAGAGTTGGTGCCTGAGGGGACAGAATTCCCTCAGGCTTCAGCTCTTGTGGCCTAGCTGCTGCTGGTAACAGCAGAATTGCAGTGGCTGAATAGGATAGCTGTAGTATAAAAGGCAGAAACAATTAAGAAAAACAACACATGGACATCTTTGGGGTGACTGTATTCTTTTTAGCGATGCTGTGCCCGGATTCTTCCCAGAGCAGAAACTTTGATAGAAAATAAATAAATATCTGCTTTGGTAAAGCATGGGAATATATTCTCCAGAAAAATAAATGAGAAACCTGGGAATGACTATGAGTTAGAAGGAAGGCATTGTTTCTTTGTGGACAGGACATCACTACATACCTCTGGCTACCCACATACCACATAGACCAGGCTGGCCATGAACTCACAGAGAACCACCTGCCTCTGCCTCCAGGCCCGAGAAAGGCATTTTTAGGGCAAGTGGGCTCATGGACATGTTAGTTTTAGACACACCAGTTACCACACTTGTGAAGACTACCTGAACCACAGTTCCAAAGCAGCCACCCAAATGTGTGTTTCAAACCTTGCAAAAGCAATAGTATGGGCAAGAAAGCAGTGGCCTCAGGACCGCTGTCTCTGCCACCTCTCCTGTGCAGTGTGGCATTGCGTCTTCAGCAATCCTTAAAGAAACCCGACACTAACTACTTCAGCCCAAGGGACAGGGACTGAATCATAAACCACCCTGGAGATAAAGCAAGAAATAAACAAGCGGTCCCTGAGTTACCCAAAAGAAGAACGGTGGTGGAAAACTGCACCAGGCGGCCATTCATCTGGGTTTGAATTCTGAAGAGGACTAAACATGAAGCCTCTCACAGGCCACCACCAGCTGCTTTTCTTTGAAAGGATATTTCCCTGGTGATACCTACTGGAGCGTGGGCAGACTTCTCTCTTGCTGCATCATGGGATGTTCCCTTCCCCACCCCCGCCTTTTGTGGGAGTGTGGGAGTGTGTGTGTGTGTGTGTGTGTGTGTGTGTGTGTGGTTTCTTGCTCCCTGTGAGAACACAACCCTGCTGCCTGTTCCTGCTGCCGCTGCCTGACTCTCTGCCACTTCTTTCCTCCCTATTTCTCTTCCTGCTTAGCTCCCTTCCTGCTGGTAAGTGTGGCAAACACTCCCCCAAAGCCCTGCGAGGTGCAGCCTGTAGTCTGTAGTGTTCAAAACTTGCAGATGCCAGTGAATGCTGGAACGGCTTTCCATTGTTCAACTTCTAAAGACAACATGTCGATCAGGATCTGGAAGGGACGGTGTGTGAGCAGCTGCAGGGATCCCCAGGACAGGGGAAACTGTTCTCCTCACAGGAGGGGCACAGAGCCAATAAAGTTTGTAAAAGACAGATTTTAGAGTTTCTTTGCTAGAAAATAAATTACTGTATAAAAGGGATCATTTAAAGTTCTTTGACTTTGTTTGTATTTGTTTTTCTTTCTTGTTAATTTGTTCTGGGGATTTGTTAAGGCAGTAAATTGTCCTGTGAAGAAACACAGCTTACTCTGTTTGAAAAAGAAAGTTGGGGTTTGGGGATATAGCACAATAATAGAGCATTTGAGGTCCCAGGATTGATCCCAGTGCTTCTCTCTCTCTCTCTCTCTCTCTCTCTCTCTCTCTCTCTCTCTCTCTCTCTCTCTCTCTCTCTCTCTCTCTCTCATGCATACACACACATCAATTAACACAGAACAGGAATTTAAAGAATATTCATGGGCCTAAGTATAGAAAAAGAACAATGGATCACACAAACGCTTTCATGCATCCTAACCATGGTAGAATGCCTAGGGACGATTTGAAATAGCTGCCTTGAGGTTTACTTTAGATTTCATCCAACAATAACCTCCCTACACTTACAAGTTCACATACGGTTCAAACCAGTAAATGCTCCCTATTTCCAGTATGACTTTGCCGCTGTTTTCTTGACTTTAGGGACAGAATCGAAATGTTAGAACTTATTTTAGAAGAGCCGAAAATAACTTCTGGCTGGACAGCAGGTGACACGTGTCTCTCTCTGCACTGGGGAGAGGCAGGAGCTATTTATAGATGAGAGTGTAGTAAGCAGAGGTCAGGATATAAAGTCAGGATATAAATTGCTGTAATGGAGACATTGTTGAATTTTGTGATGAGAAGTTGATGTACTAAAACTAGTGAACTTCCTTCTAAGTCAGCAAAGGCTGGGCGAGCTCCACAGGTAGGTGGGGGTGTCTGTACGTTGCATTTTCCACTGTCTTGGCATTGAAACGTTCTGACACCCACTGCCCTAAAAGTGGGAGAAGGAAGCCGTGTGGTTTGGAGAACAGCATGCTTTTGTTCTTACTTTCATGCCACCACAGCAAAACCTGTGAGGCTTGAGGATTTCACCATATTTTTATGCTGCTAATTAGTAGCATCATTATTACATTCTATTTGCAAACAAAATGTACCAGAAGGTTAAAAAAAAAAGCCTGTGCCAAATCTATCCTCCACTCGAAGTGGTAAGAGCAAAGCCTTGATTGTATTGCTCCATATTTCTCAGAGTCCCTATTATATCTGGGTGGTATTGTTACAGCAGCAGCTGCTGCTGCTGATGGGGGACAGGATCACAAGCCGAGGCAGGCCCAGAACTTAGTATATAGCTAAGGCATGCCCCATTCATCCTGCTTTGAGCTCATACTGTATTTGAGTTATTTCTCTAGTTGATCTCCCTGTTTATTATACATTGCCTTTTCTTAAAATTCTTACCCTTTCTTAGAACTTTATGACTCAGAAAATTGTAATTTCTTTTCTTCTAAAATAAGGTCAACTTTTGGAGTAGAAGAATAGCATAGCAATTAAGGAACTAGCATTGTAAGTGGGTTGGAGAGATGGCTCATGGATAAGAGCACTTACTCTATAAGCAAAAGGATTTGAGTTCAGATCCTAACAACCATGTAAAAACCTGGTGTGGTCAAATGCACCTATCATTGTAGTGCTGTTACGTACAGAGACAGGAAGATAACTGGGCCTTGTTGGCTGCCAGCCTAGAGGTGGGGTCAGTGAGGGACCCTGTCTCAAAGGAATAGGGTGGAGAGTGCCTGAGCAGGACACCTGGCATCCTCCTCTGTCCCCCACATGTGCCCACATGCAAGCACATGAGAACACACTTATAAGCACCATCATTCTTCCATATTATTGGCTTATTTATACATCTCCCCGTTCCCCACTTTAATTAAAATATAATGCTGGCCTGAAGCTCAAAAAATTTTTTGCTCCTTGATGTTTTTGCTCCTTGCATGTTGCTTATTATCAGGAAGAAAATACTATAAAAAGGATTTTTACCTAATAATGTATTTATATTAAATTATGCAAATTGAATTTTACATAAAGATTAAAAATAGCTTATGGAAGTAACTATAATGAATGATTTTTAGTAAGCACAATGGTTCCTGTATTATATATTTTAGCTTTGGAAAAGAATGTCTATATGCATGTACTTTGGAGGACTGTGAAGTCCACACATGAAAATCTTAATACAAATTGACAAATATGTTCATACACAAAACAATACCATGAGTTAATTCAGACTATTTCAGCAATAAGATACTCTGAAAATGTGAAGATTATACCCAAAATATGACAGTAACATGACTTTATTTTTAGTGTCGTGGTATATGATAGTTCATTTTTTTTTCTACGACAGAAACTAAAGTTAGCTGGTACCTATATCTTTATTGTTAATCTGTAAGTGTGTTCATTACATAAAACCTAACCTTTCTTCCCACCAGATACCACTCCCACATGGAGACTAATCACCCTAAACAACTCTCAGCTGAACAGCCAAAACCCCCAGGGGACAGTTCATCACTCAATCAAAATGGCCTGGGAAAGCCAGATGGCCAGCAGCCCTCAACCTCACTCGGAGCACCAGAGCAGGAGACAAGTGTACATCCTGAGAAGGGAGCCCATGACATCTCTGAAGAGCTGAACCGGCAGCTGGAGGACATCATAAACATGTATGGGTCAGCAGCCAGTCCCACAGGGCAAGAGGGTACCACTGAGACTAAGGAGCAGCCCGAAAACACAGAGGCACTAGACAATGAGGATGGGGACTGTGAAGAGACCGTTGAAGAGACAGACAGAGAAGCCACTGCTTCTGAAGAGCCAGCCTCAGCCAAAGATCCTGCCAGCAATAAAGAGCAGAAACTGGAGAAGAAGGTCCTAAAAGGGCGAGGCAAGTACTATGTCCTAATAGACGACTTTTCTCCTAATTATCCCATTGGCTTTGACTTCACTAAAAGCCATGCCTAATATGTTTGAATTAATATAGTATCCCCCTTTTGGGTTGCATTTGTCCCTAGCCCATTCCTTTAAATAAAACTAAAGTAAAATTTTAACATGGTGCCTATCTACTCTACCTATGTGGCTTCCCACTCCGCTCAGAGAGAACACCAAAATTCTTACGAGATTTTTTAGTCCCCTAAACGGATCTAACCCTAACCAGGTTAAGCTCGATCTCATTTCACAGTATCTCTTTCTTTCTCTTTCTATCCTTGACCCCACCTCTGCTGCAGCCATTCTCATCTTGCATTTTGATTCTCTGGACTTCCTTGTTCTCTCCTCTGCTCGTTTTGCATTGCCGCCCTTCCAGCCTGCTGAGCAGAGAACCCCTACTTAGCATTTAGCTCAAAACCAAATGGCAATTTCTTAGCCATGTGTCCTTTTTTCATAGTACTAGGTAGCATTTCGAATTACACATTTTGGGGGAAGAGCATTTGGTTAATGTAGCTAATTCCCAGTTGAATTTTTTTTTCAACCTCAAGAACAATGCATGTTTATGGGAGTACAGAACAGGAGATGACAAATTAAAGGCTCAGTAGATGTTTGCTATAGGATGAATATATGAAAGGGAAATTTATACGGGAAACCTAAAGCAAACCTGGTAAATAAGCAAAATATAATAAATAGGGATAAGTCCATTGATAAAATAATTACCAATTCGATCACTTGCTAGAAAATAGTTTTGATTGAGCACAGATCACACAAACTGGGGTTACGTTTGCCACAAATGGCAAAGGACCCTACCTGCGCTCATCAGTTCCTCATCCCATAACCGTTGGTTAAGGCCTCACTGTGTTGGGAGCCCAAAAAGAGATGGTCCTTTGGCTAAGGGTCTCGGTACAGAGAGAAAAGCAAACACGCGCACAGTTACACAGCAGAAACAGGCAGAGGAGAAGATATTTTTGAGCAGCATGGGGGATTGGGAGCACCGACAGTAACGGTAGGTGAAGGGAAAGAATACTGATTTTGTAGCTGCAAACATTACTTCACACAGGAAACCCCCTCAGTCTGTCCCCACTAGTGGCTGCCACTACAGCGCTCACTTCAAAGACCACTCCCCAAGTAGACTGTTAGTATCACCTTCCTAACTTCTCCATTAGGTTTTCTCCAGCTTCCCGTGCTCGACGGGGGGAGCTCTCAAGGGGTAACCACGCACTGTTCATCTGTGCAGTGTGACAGAGTGAAATGCCAAGGACACTGAGTCCGAACTTTGTTCATGCCCCACATGCTCCAGTAACAGATGCCGATCTATAAACCGAAGTCATCTCATTAGAGTAGGGGACCACTGTGTGCATAAAACTCACATGAAAAGGATTTCTGGAATGGTGACCCCCCCCACACACATAAAGATCACAACAGCATTTAATTCACTCTCACATCCCAAAATGCAAGGCTGAATCACTCTAGAACACCAGGAGTCATTATAACGTCCTTCTGTGTTCAAGAGCAATGTTTCACTAATTCTAATAAAATCAACTTGGATGTGCCTCTTGGCACTGTCACATTAAGGATCCAGGATGTTCCTGAACCATTGTGCACATCGCTCTGAACCATTTATGTTCGGATTTCTGTGTATCGGCTGCACTAAGAGCAAAGTAGGAGTTTGAAAATAAGGGGAAATTAAAGACAACCAATTGGAGCTTCTACCTTCTCTGCCATGAATTGTTTTTTTATAAATCTGTATCATACTTAAAATACCAAATAATTAGGACAATTTTGCAGAATGAGAAAAAATTACACTCCTTTATTCCCCCTGCCACCTCCTACAGATTACCATGCTCCAGCCCAATGTGTTTGGCTAGAATTTCTGTTTGTGCATCAGAGGCCAACTCTCAGCATGTGTGGGCTGGTGGCCTTTCGGTGATAAACCACTCTATATCATTAACATATTCTTCTACACACAGCACAGTCTCAGCTATGCCCCCAGTTATAACAACATTTTCAGGCCAGCCTACACATAAAACCACCACTTCCAACTTAGCTGCCTACAAGTGGCTTTAGGAAACTTCTTGGCTACTTGTCCATTACATTGCATTACAAGCATTGTCTACAAACTTGACTGTGTTTAAGCTAAGTTCAGAACTTGTCAAAACTCTGCCTTGCATAGGGATTCAGAACTGGTGTACATAAAGCCAGCTCAAGGCACTATGACAAGGACAGACAGCAGGTTGTGGGAGAAAAGGGTGCTCTGGCTTCAGAAACTGTTTCTTCCAGCCTTAGAGTAATAACGTTCTGACTGAGGGCTTCTTCCTAGGGGAAGAGCTTCCCTGGGCAGAAGGAGGGTGTCAGACAAGATAAGGCTCTGCCTGAATCTGCCCATTTACTAGTAGATACTTGTAAGTCTTTTTATAAAAAGAAAGCTGCTCAGTAGCCTACCTGTGACTGCAGAGGGCTGCCACTTCTCTGAATAATAATCCTAAAGATTCCAGAGAAACAGGTCCCTTGTGGGATATTCCATTCATCACCACTGACTACAGGTAAAGCTTCAATATACTGAGATACCCATAAGCAGGACACTGTTAACTCCGTAACATCTTCAGACACCCAGTTACTTCCTCATCTTCTTAGAACAGTCACACACACACACACACACACACACACACACACACACACACTTATGCAACAGAAGATCTGGTCAATTTTTGGTTGACTTATACATATTCTGAAAGGACAACAACATGTAGCTTTGATATGAATTCTTCATGTTCTTGAGGGAGGAGAGCTTGAACTCAAGGAGAAGAGGAACTGTCGGGACTCAAAGATGGATGAGTAGGTTCACAGAGAAGCAGAAACTTGGGTCAGAATTGAGTAGAGAGAGGTGTTAGAGAAACAGAGTCAAGGCTCAAGAAAACAAGTCTGCAGTGAAACAATTTGTTCCCTCTTTTGGGCACAGGAGATGGTGTACATGTTAATTCCTTATTACTCTTTCTGAATTTTTTTCATGATTACTAGTAGTGAAAATACCTTACCAGCTAGCTGACCTCATGAGAAACCCAGGTCTCTTCTCACAGTGAGTGAAAGGCTGAAGTTCCAAATGCAACTATAACTAAAATTTCTACAGCTATTTCAATTGTCCAAAAATTAAGGTTCTTAATTTCTTTTCCAAATTATTGACAAAAAATAATTGCTTAAAAACTGTCTTTTGTGTAAAAATAGCTCCTTCATACTCAATTGCAACAGTGCCAGTGCCACAGTGTCGTCCTCATTGCACAGGTCTTTAACTTTCATATAGCTTCCCAACATAGTTTGCTTTGACGGTCATATGCCCACTGCAGGCCCTCCTCAGCTTTCACAGGGAGAAACGAGGCTTCCTTCAGAATGGTGCATTAGGGAGAAGGCAGATGATGCCCACCTGATAAAATGTCCTGGGGTAGAGTCAGGTTTTCCTCCTGTGTCTAATATGCCAGCACACGGTTCTGTTTCCACGGAAATGGACTAACAGTTCTGTTAGAGATTGAGTACATACATCTCTGTCCCTCTCCTCCATGAGTGTCCCACACAGAACCCCAGCCCCACGGAACCCATGCAAGTTTAAAACCTAAGGTTTCTGATGAGTTCTGAACCATGCCCCTCTCTAGTTTCTTTCTTTCTTTTTTTTTTTTCCTTTGGTTTTATGAGACAGGGTTTCTCTGTATTGTTTTAGAGGCTGTCGGTCCAGCCCGGCCTCGAACTCACAGAGATCCGCCTGCTTCTGCCTCCCGAGTGCTGGGATTAAAGGCGTGTGCCGCCGCCACCACCACCTGGCCCCTCTCTAGTTTCTTGAATTTTCTTTTGAGGCTGAGAACAATCTTTGAAGGTGTATCGATACACTGGAATGATAAACATTTACACTAAATGGCAAACTTCTAAAGCAGAATGGGACCTCAGTTAACATGAATATTGTACAGTAAGAACAACAAAATGGCCTCTGTACAGCTACAGAAAATACAACCCAGAGACAAACCCTTCATGTGAAAAAGAAGAAACCACTGGAGTCACTCATTTCTTTGCCCTTCCAGTAAGACATGCAATAGCTTAATACTCACCACGAGAAGTGATCCCACACACTGAATCTCCAGGTGAGGGTGAAGGTTCACCGTCCTCTACTCAATTAGGACAATGACATTTGAGTTTTCTGATGCCTGTAGCTGACAGCTAGCTTTATTTCACTATATTATTAAGGTTATTTAACATTTGCCATGGACCAAATACTGTGCTAGGCCCTGGCCCTAACCTGAGGAACAGAGCGACTTCCTTGCTTTTGATAGGTAAAAATGACCCAGGAGAGCAATCTCCGCATGCCCACATTCATGGCTCTGAAGTCAAGGGTGAAAGGATGGTCTAGCCAGTGCAGATGCTCCAGCTGTCAGAAGAGCAGCCGGAAGTACATGCCGAGCAGAGGCAAGCATCAGATTCAGTAGCCACAAAGAACAAGGGCTAGGAGCTGGGTGGAGCCCCTCACAGCCACTTTCTCTCCTGTGGTAGGCCAGTCTCAGATCTGAACTGACTCACTGAGCCAAGAGAGACCATTATGAAGATAAACATTAGAAATGATGTCCCCCCTTGTTTCACTATGTTTCTCTACCACCGAAATTCCAAGTGAGATCTTAAAGCAAGTCAACTTGGATTAAACTTTTGCAGTATCAGCAGCAATTATATATTGTTGGCGTTTTCTGGGCCTTGGATATTTCATCTAGAAAATTAAATTGGCTAATCTAGATGTCTTTGGAGATCCTTCTAGACCTAAAATTTTGTAATTCCATGTGGGCTTGCCATATTTAACAAATAAGAATATAAGGTGTCCACAAGAATTGAGTCATGAGTAAACAATGTATGTAATTGTATACATGCATGTCTCATGCCTGTCTTTTGAAGGCAATCCTAATTCCTGATCGATTTGCTCGATCTCCAGGATGAAAGCAAGTATTCCAGCCCAGGGGAAATGTCAGTTCTTATGGAAAAGGTTTCAAAGTTGCTCACATTCTTTGTCAAGGTTATGTCAAGAAACATGGGCTCTCCTCAGTGGTCTGACCTCCTTACTGGGAGTACACCAAGTAGCTATCACAGATAGGTGAAGAAGGGAAAAAAATCCTCCACCAGGGCAGGATGGCTTGCAAAAATGTAATCAATAGTAAATGTGGGCCCAAGCATCCCAGACATCCCTCCTGACACTGGCCAGATGGTTAACTAGCACCACAGAGAGACAAAGCTAAAGGAGACAGAAGGAAGAAGGCAGGGAGAACCTAAATCTCTCTCTTAAGTAATCAGGAACATATGAGTTTAAAATATGGCTTGATGACCAACTGGGGAGCAAAAAAAAAAATGAAGCTGCCAGCAGAGGTTGAGGTCTGGGTAGAAGGAATGACTGCAAGAGAAGGCTGAGCCCAAAGTCATGGGCCACACACCTGTGAAAGAAACATCTCCGAGGTTTGGATCTCTTCCCTTATACATTGGTTTTTATTCTCTGGTAGGTAATGTGATTAGAGTTATTCCCACTCAAGCCTGATGAATAGGTTTGGCCAAGAGGAGAGGATTGGTTTAAAGGAAGATACAGGACAGTAGAGGACAAGCAGGCTCTGCTTGGGCTGAAGTTCCAGCAACATGTAGTGATACCGGCTCTTTCTAGCTCATCAGGAATTCTTTTTCATTAGTTGACATAGGAAATGGGTAATTTATCATTTCATAAAGTCAGTGTTGTGACATACTTACCTTTAAAATATTTAGGATACATAACGGGGAGTAATGGAAAATTTGGGACTACTGTTTTTAGCAAACATTTACTGAATTCTACCTGAATTCGACACTGATTCACCCAAGCTAATCCTCACTCTGAAAGGCAGGGGTCATCCTTTCTCATAGGATGACAAAACTGTTGTCAGAGGCTCAGTCAAGTTAGTGGTTTGGTTGAAATTGGTTCTAACTTGCAAGAGGTTGACCCTAATTTGCAAATGATCAGTAGGCAATAACAGCCCTATCATCCTACTACAAGTTCAACACTGATTTTTAAATTTTTTTTTCAGGCAAAGAAGCTAACTTGCTAATGCAAAATCTGAACAAGCTGCAAACAGCTGAAGACAAGCTTGATTTTTTATTCAAGAAGTATGCTGAGTTGGTAAGATCTTTGATCTATTCTTTCTGTCGGAAATTCTCTGCTCTAGTCAGTGCTGCGGAGAGATGGTAGCTTCTCATGGACATCATTGTAGAACACAGCTAGTTACCATAAACAAGCCCAAACCAGATTGACAGAATTCTAGAAGGAAAGTATTTTTAAGGAAAAAGGAAAGCTGAGATGTAACAATAGAAAGGAAAAAGCAGATAATGGTCCCTGTGTTCAATTATGTGCATAGTTTGGGGAAGAGGAGTAGAGATAGTTTAAATCTGTGGACATTTTAAAGTTCCTGTCAGCTTTAAAGAAAAACAAGACTGTCTCTATAAAGATGAATGAATATTAAAGTTTCACTCATCTTCTACATGTAAGTTTCCCAAGGGCTACAAGGGAAAGTTCAGAGTGGCGTTATTGCCACCTCACAGTCCAGGGCACTTTCTTGTCTGGCCTAACCCATTTCTTCAGTTCTCTTCTTTGTTCCCCATTCTTTCCCTTCCCTACAATGACAAAGCCATCTACAGGGCTGCTTAGTGCCCACCTCCATCTCCTCTACCAACAGCCTCACTCCATAACTCAGGGTCCTGGGAGCAAGGGAGGCCACTTCAAACCGTCCAAGAATCCCAGAAGGTTGTCTTCTCTTCTGTGCTTTAATTGGCCAGTGTAGAAAAGGGAAGGGCTTGGTGAGGTCAGTGCTCTGGTATTAAGGAAGCCTCACCAACACCTGCTGCAATAAGACGGGCAGGAAAAGGCAGCCAAAAGGAACCATCTGAGGTCTGTACACTACCTTCCTCCTTTTCCCCCAGAAATGAGATGGCAAGGTGCTTTTGACTCATGAATTATAATTATTATATTATGGATTATTATTATATTATATTCTTTAAGAAAGTGCTTCTCTTCTAGAGAAGCAACATGTAAACAAAGCACAGCACAGAACTTCCTCCTGGCAGGAGCTGAACCATCTCCCCTCCTGGGCAGATGAGTTTTCCAGCTCAGATGCTCCTGTTCGGGGCCTCCTGCTAGTAGCATGCTCCCCCACCCCAGGAGGCCTTGAAAGTAATTTCATTTTCTTAATTCTGTTTTTAGCAGAGCCTCCCAAACCTCGTAAGCATCGGGCCCACAAACTCCATGTCTGATGATAGTTTGGTTTTCAATGACTCTGGTCCTGTAATCCCTGTGTGTTCTTTCCTTTCTAATGACTTGACAGATCCTGGTAATTTGAGTTGTGATACCATCGACACAATACAGTTCTGAAACCCTGAGTGCCCAGCTGATTGCTTAACTTTTAGTTATTTTTATTCATACTTCCACATCATGATGACCTAAGAGTCCCAAAGACACAGCAGGATTATATTGTGGACTATTTTAAGGTGTATTACATGTCTTTCTATTGCTTTCAGTTACAATGAAAAAACATTTTCCATTTGTTCGATTAAATAAAATTAACCTGGGGTCAGGAGGTTGAGCCAGCAACTAGCTTACAGGAAATGGTAGGGAGGAACTAGGTAGGGAGTGTTCTTAAGTGGGAGTTGAAGAGAAGGTCTCCTGGGTTTTTCATGAGACACTTACAAGGAGAGACACTTACAAGGAGAGTGAGCAGAATTTCACCTCAACCTTTGGATCCTGAGTTCTATAGAAGGGTAGAGATCTAGATATAGTTTCCCTTAGTGGCTTTGAGAGAGGCTGTGCATGAGGGAACAGAATTCCTGCCAGCTGCAGCCCCAATGGCAGTTGCTAATTAGGAAGGCAATTGCTTAAGGGGCAGCAGCTGAATTGGTGAAAAATGGCCACATCTCCAATCCATCATCTAAAACACAAGTTCTGCTTTATGCCTGATCCTTTCAAGCTCTATGCAGCCAGAGATGGAGTCACTCCTGCCATACGGCACAGACGAGTTGATTTTTTGTTTTCTTGGCTCACCTGGCATTTTCCGGTGTCGTTCAGTCTGCATATGCATATTTTGTTAAGGCTGTGTTATACTCTGTTAAGTGGCTCTATGTGCTGACTCACCCATTTGGGAGACAGTGTCCTTCCACTTCAGAGACTCCTGCTGCAGTGAACACCATCATTTATTAGAGTTGTTCCTTCTCCATTATGGTTTTAAGGGAAAGTTCTAGAAGTAGGAGACCTGGGTCAAGCAAGAAGAATGTTTGCTTTCCAGTTTTATGGCCATGCTGCTTGCCAAAAGAAGGGTAGAAATTTTCAAAGCAATTTAACATTGATGATTAGCAATTTAAATTAGCATAACCTAAACTGGAAGTCAAAGATCTTTTCTGCCGAATTTGGGTCAAATTCTCTCATGGACACCACAAGACTCTCACTCATCTTTGCTCTTTTTTCAGTACTTTCTGTACTGTCTGTCCATCATCCCTTCGACTGAACGACTACACTCCAAGGCCATTATTGTCTATTTTCTAGCACCATATGCTATGCTTGGGAGGACCAGGAGGTACTGTGGACTGTCACCTGACACCGTTCTACAGCAGTACACAAGAAAAGAATACTTCTCCAGTCTAAGGGGGATTTCTCCAAGAGCCAGGGCTTTTCACCCTGGTCCCAAGAAATCCCATATACCAACTCACTAGCCAGAAATCACCCCAACAGAGATAAGCCAGTTCAAGCCTTAGAGCATTTGTCTTATCCCTGTAACAAAGTTTAAGACCTAAGAGGTCATTTTCAAAAACCGACCCAAAAGGCCAATTACATTTCCTTTTCAGGGAAAAAAATCATGAAAATTTTTAATTATTTGCATGGCGACAAAAAGTTTTTATCTCCATGTAAATAATTATTCCCTTGCTCATTGATTAGGATATTAGTATAGAAAATGTCTGAAATATAATGGTTAGTATGGAGTAAATTCCTAACTCTAATTCTTTAAATCGAACTGTCACTGTAGCTCACTCATGCTTACATAGCCTGAAGCCTGTAATATTATCTGCCATTGTGTTCATCAATAAATAAGGACATGTCCATTAATAAGTAAGGACACTTCGTGGCTGCATTCAGAAATGGCCTTAGAAAAACATTTTCTGGAAATTTCTTCAACTTCTATATACTTAAAAAGAATCATTAACACAATTCTAATTTAGTCATTGGCACTGATTGTGCTTTTATTTATTTTTTTAACTTAATAAAGAAGAAAAAACAAGAATTTCAGAAAAATACCTGTTACAAATTTCCAGAACCATGCCTACATGAATCATTTAACTTCACAGCCAGATCTGGGCTGAGGGTGACTTGGTTGTAATGTTCATTTTAATTCATTAACACTCCCACCCCGTGTTCAAGTCTGAATTACTTGTAAAGAAAACATCAGCCAAACATTAAGAAATGTAGGACATTCACAATCTTTCCTTTTAAACCTAAGGAAAATAGATCTAGCTAAAATTTTAATGTGCATGACCTTATAACACAGCCAAAGATTAAACATGGCAAAGTACGAATCATCTGTCTTCCGCCTTATAAAGCACACAAAGTATATATTTGTTTCAGGGCACACAAAGAATGCTGTGGTCTTGTTCACCAAGGAGCTATAAGTGTCTCTGACTGGAGATATTTCTTCATGTCACAATTATATATGTTACTGTCATACAGTAGATAGAGGGGCCCAGGTTGATGGGCACATAACAGCCCATAATACAGAGGATTCTGCACAATACAAAATTATGTCCACTTTGTCAACAGTGGTGAACTTGCAAAGTTTTGACATGTAGCTTAACCATCAAAAATGAAGTCTAATCTATATTGACAATATTATATCAATTTCAAGGAAGAAAAGTCTTGCTATAATCATGGGAAATTTTACTTGTCTAATCACTATGGTACAAAATGAAAGGACCACATCTATCTTATAAGCAGGAGTTCTGCATGAGAAATGCATAATATAGGATCACTGGCTTTTCAAGAAGGGTGCCAAGCTAACCATTATTTCTAGTAGCATGGTTCTCTTTTTCCAATGTTAATGTTTAAAAAGTAAAAATTGCACATGGGCATAAACTTAGAATATTAAATATGCATATTCTTGGTTTAATCTGAGTAGGATTTTTAATAGTTATTCAACATGGTAGAAGAAAAAATAAAATATGAATGGAAGAAAGTGTGACAATCTTCAAATAGTTGGGGTGGGGAGAAAATACTTCTAAAATGGGGAAACTAGATGTGGTCAAGATCCACGTGGAATGTATATCCATTTCCATCGGGACCTATGAGGCACCAGGAATACCTGGCATCTAGAAGTACTCAGTGGATCCCCAGGAGTTTTCCTTGCTCCTAGCCAACATGGTTACTGATATAACCAGTCCCTTCCTGGCTTAGGCAACACCCAGACACCAAGAAACAAGTCCAGTAGAGTGAACAATTCTAGACCAAAGTCTGCTGCTTGCCATGTGGGCTATACTGATGCTTACACTGACACGGGTACTCCTAGAGTCCACTGGTCTCACTCTTTCTCTGGCAGCTTCTAGGGGCTGTTTCCCATAATTCTTCCTTTAGAACTAAGATCTCGTGAAAATGTTACCAGATTTACCAAATAAAGATAAAAGATCCATTTAACTTTACATTTTAGAAAACAAACAATGTTGGGTAAAAAAATTACAGTCCATCCAATATTTGGAATATACTAAAATTATTGTTTAATATCTGAAATTTCTATTTCCTTAGGTATCCTGTATCAAATCTGGCAATTCTGCACTCACATTTTAGTATCTCAACATGGACAGTATGGGAATAAACTGCATCTGGATTGTCAGAAACAAGGGTCATGATATCTTTACTGTAGTCACAGAGAGGCTGGGGACAGGGCTGGGCAGCAGGGAATGGTATAAATATTTGACTTTTGCCCACTGTGTTGTGTGTGTTTGGGTGTTATGTTTTCTCTTGCTTTCCCCATACCCAAAGAGTCCACATTCTAAATCCCCAAATTATAAAGAGGATAACTGCACTTTATGTTACCAGGAGGCTGTTTTTCTCTTTCCTATTTTAAAACTGTCACCGTTGGCTTACTTTCAGACAGAGTTATGAGAGTGAAATGTGAGCCAAGCAAACAAAATTGCTAGCCATGGTCTGAATACAAAATACTGCCATGAACTCCAGCATGTTATAAGTGTGTCTTTCTTTTTAGAATAGCACTAGATGACATCATTAGACAGAAACAAGGAAAGTATTTCTAGACATCCAAAAAAAAAATCAAAGAGGCTAATAGAAGTAATAGTTATGTAAAAATTGTATATACATATTATATATATATACACATTATATATACATATTTGTAGAGCATATACATATTATGCTCTACAAATTATACCCACACATTATACAGGAGTGGGACTTGTGAAGCTTATGAGCTGTCAGAGAGGCAGATAATGACGAAAAATAGCTCTAAACAACCACACAGAAAGTCCTTAGGCTTTGCTTTTTCTCTGTGAGCCACAAAGACACCCCTGCCGATTTCTTTGCTGCTTGCATCCCCATGTCTAGCTGGATGAGCATCGAGCTGAGCAAAAGAAACTAAAACTCCTACGGAAGCAGCAGGCACAGACCCAGAGAGAGAAGGACCAGCTGCAGAGTGAACACAACCGAGCCATCCTCGCTCGAAGCAAACTTGAGAGTCTGTGTCGGGAGCTGCAGAGGCACAACAAGACACTGAAGGTATGTGGCACCTTGGCTTGGGATGACTCGTTTCTTAGCTGGCTGCATAGACACAGGCCTCTGTTACCTGGAGAAAGCATGAGTTACAACCAGAGAGCTTGAAGTCAAATACTGGCTCTGTCACTTGCTTTGTGATCTTCAAGTTTTTACCTCTGTGAATGGTTCCTCCATCATCCGATTATGTGGTCAGAAGGGAAAAGCTAAATGAGATTCCATCTGCAAGGTGCTTACACATGACAACAGTGCAGGCCCAGGGAAAAAGAAATGTCGTCTCTCTTTCTTTTTTGCTAGGTTGAGTTTTATTGGTTGTTTAGATGGTCCTTTGTTTACTATTTAATTATTTTTATTTTTACTTTATGTGACTGGTGTTTTTTTCAGCATGTATGTCTGTGCTTCACATGTGTCCCTAGTGCCTGAGGAAGCCAGAAGAAGCCATAGGAACTATCGTTATAGACAGTTGAGCTCTGCTGTGTGGGTGCTGGAATTGAACCTAGGTCCTCTGGGAAAGTTGTCAACACTCAACCTCTGAACCATCTCTTCATCCCTTAGATTCATCTTTAAAAATTTGTAAAAATTCAGCATTTATTTTTATTTAATGAATTCTGCATGACAAGGCATAGCCACAAAGCTAATTGATATGACGAGGGCGTCAAAAATGCCAATAATTGTCTGAGAAAAGAAGCTACTTTAAAAAATGCTGGAGAGCTCTTTAAGTCTTAATTACTCAATTTAAAAATAATAGACTGATCGCTTCATTATGTCTGCATGGGTTTCATTAATTACAGCATGGGTCTCTAACAACATATTTAATTTGATTACCAGCTCCATTCAAAAGTAAGATGTAGGGCTCTTCCAAATAAGTCTGTTTGCATTTACAATCCCTTTTCCAGTGGTAGATCCCAAAGCTTCAGACACACAGTAATTAAGCAGGCAATATTCCTCCAAGGAAGTTATTACTATGTTTGTTTACAAGGAGATACCTTAGAAGAAGCAACCAGACATTAAAATCACTAACTACTTTGACAAGCAGGAGGAGATAGTGGTTCCTTGTTGCTCAATTATCCTGTCATGTTTGGGAAATCGGAAGCCAGTGTGACAAACTGTGAGTCTCACAAGTTCCAGAGGATGGGCTTTCTTCAGTATTGTATTGGGAACCACCACAAGTCCAGGGTAGGTGGGGACCTTGAGATGGGTGCATCATCTTCAACCCAAGGGGTAGCGTTCTGTGTTTACAAAAGACTCCAGGCTTTCTACGGTGTCACACAGTGAAGGAATGGTAATTAAACCAGATAGGGTGGGGGTGTGTCACTTTAAAGACTCCAAGGGAGAAGAGTGTGGCTTTGACTCTTTGGGACTTTGCATGTTACTTCATTTGATCTGCACAAATGACCTTCGGAGAGTTCATGTCTCTACTGACAAGGAACCCCGCTGATTTTAATTGGTCCTTTAAAGTAGTGAATATTTTAAGTGTCAAAATAATTCAAATCCAAAATACTAATCTACCTTTGATTATTTACCCATGAGCTGGGGAGTATTTAATTTGCATAGCCCATCATGTATATCCTCTCTTGATGAACAACTATTGTATGCTGTATTCAAGAAGCAACAACTAGCTTTGGAATTGTCACTATAATCCCAGTATTAATTACGGAGCAGTCTACTTCTTTCAAATACATCAATTTTTGTTTCTTGAAGCACTGATGTTAATTTTATTCATGTTTCACTTTCTGTCTTTTTGAATAACTGGTCATTTTATCATCATTAGCCTCCCCTGGTAATAATCTTTATCTTGATATTTACATTATTTGACATCCATACAGCACCTTAAGTTTCTTGCTTTTTTTGTTTGTTTGCACAGTATATATCTTTTTATCTGCTTATTTCCTACCTGGGTCTACAAAATATTACTTACAAATATACCCAAAGTGTCTGCCTTTAACTGGGATGCCAGTCCATTAACACACAAAACAATGACTGATACAACTATATTAAACAGCAGATACCATGTTTAGTTATTTACAACATACATTCCACCTCTCTTTTCTGTTCTTCTATTCTTTTCCTGCCTTCCAATGTGAAGATTCCTTTTATTTTTATTTTTCATTTATCTCCTCTTTGCATTATTTACATTGGTCGATCTATAGTTACAATCAACATTTTAAACTGTTCCTAGTCTACCTAGAGTTAATATTATACCACATCACATATGTAGAAACATTAAAGCTAAGTCCAATTATTTTTCTTTAAGCTAGAATCTTCTAAGCATACAACTGTATGACTTTATAAAGCCCATTAGACGACAATATCATGTGTTTTTGTCTTTATTATCATCCGTATCCCTTGAAAAATGAAAGAGAAAACTGCCTTTTATCTTTCCCCAGATACTGAACTTTCCTGTTGCCTTTTTTATTTGGTGTAAAACTTCAGTGTCCTGTCTGGCTCCACTTTCTCTCAGCCTAAAGAGCTCCCCATTAGAGTTTGTTGGATCCCAGCTTGGCTGGCAGTCAATTCTCCTAGTTGTCCTTTATCTTAATGTTATCTTTTATTGATTCATTTGCTCTTCCTGCTGGTGAGAGCTGTAATTATTGGATGCTGAAGTTGTCCACTGATGGGATATGTTCATGGGTCTCCCACGTTACCCTGATCCCCATAATCCTGATGATGACGGCAGCAGTAACTTCAGCTGTTATTCCTCCTCACATGACATCATCTTTCTAAGACTACTTTCAAAGCCTGTCTAGTGTTTTTTACTTTCAGAATCTCTGTATCTTCTAATGGTTTTATTTTTTTAAAAAATGGTGTGTTAAGTGTACCATATGTGTGGTACGTATGGAGGCCAGAAGAAGATGAAGAATCCCCTGAATCTGGACTCACAGATGGTTGTGAATTGCCCTGTGGGTATTGGGAACCAAACCCAAGAACTCTGCAAGAGCAGTCAGTGCTCTTAACACTGAGCCAGCTCTCCAGTCCCTGAAGGTTTTCTTTACATTCCACTTGGTATTTGCTGAGATTTATGTATCTGTTTTTCACCAAACTTGGAATTTTTAAGTGTTATTTCTTCAGATATATTTGTTACTTCATGTTCGCCTCTTCTCCCTAATTGCATGTATATTAACCTAATGACAGTGTCCCACAGTTCCCTTCATGACTTCCTGAATCTTCTGATCAGCTTACTTCATAGTCCTTTGTTTTTTATCTCTGAACCCACAAAGTGATCTTTAAATTTCTAATTACAGAGTTTTAAATTCCAGGACTCTCACTTGTTTAGCAGATTGTTTTTCTTGTCTGGGATATCCTGCTTTTAATTCATTGGCTAGTTTTCTTTACATCATGGAACAGAATTATAACACCTGTTTTATAATTCTTTCCTACTATTTTCACATTTGGACCGTTGTAGAGCAAATTGTTCGGTTACTGTTTTTGCTTTGATAGTGTGCCTTTTTTTGTAGGGTTTTCATATGTCAGGTCATTGCCAACAATATCCTAGATGATATGACAATGTAGAGACTCTAGAGTCTATCATTATGTTATTTGACTTTCCAAATGCTATAATAAGTACCTTACAAAAATCAACTTAAAGGAGGACAAGGTTAATTTGACTCATGGTTTCAGAGATTTCAGTTCATGGTCACTTGATGCTTGTTTCTGGGTCATGACGAAGAAGGACATCACTGTCAGGAACATATGGTAGAGAGGAAGCAGCAATACACAGAAAAGGGCTCCAGGGACAAGACAGAGTCTTCAAGGCACGCACCAGGAATCCACATACTCCAACTAAGGCCCACTTCTGAACAACTGATTCAGCCACAAAGGCATCAATGACAAAATTAGCACCATCATGCTATAATCATCTCTCAAAACCAAATCATCTGAGAACAGACTTTTAGCACATGAGCTTTTGGAGTGTATTCACTACATATCTAAACCCTAACTGTACTCTTCTGAAAAATATTGACAATTTTTTAATTCAGTTACTATAGTTACCTTCAAATACAAACTTTTGTCTCTTGGACAGCCGTCCAAATGCCTGTTCAATTTTCTTCCTTAGATAGACTGCTTTGAATCCTTCCTGCAGAAGTGTGATTGGTATTGCTCAGAGACTGGTGACTTTTCTCCACAGAATTCGGGTTTTTCTACCTCACTGACTCTTTTCTTGAAACTTCCCTCTCATCTTTCTGTGGTTATACAGTTTCCCAGAATTTCACACTCTTGTTCTTATCTGAGAGATGGTAGATGTTCGGGGGAAGTTTAACACATCTCTTTCGGTTTCCAAGTCTTCCTACAAGCTAAAATCTGTTTAAAAGGGGAAAGGGTGAGAAACTTCCATTACATTACACCAAGTGCCAATTGGCCTCCAGAGTCCACAGATGTTACCTGTAGAAGACTAAACTTGCCCCAGCCTTCTTTGTCCATGCTAATAGGGCAGCCTCAGAACTGGGCTCTAAAACCCACACTTTAGGAGCTGAGGAAAGCATGGAAAACGAATGCACAGTTGGGTCTCTCCAGCACTGTCCGTTTTAACTCTTATACTCTTTATAGTTTTTTTCTTCAGTGAGTGAAACACAAATGCAAACCTTAACAGCTTAGTATAATTTAGAAAGGGCCAGTGAAAGCCAGAGCCAGCCACTTGTTTCAACAGTTCCTGTAATTACATAAAGTAGTAAGTTTAAGCCTGAAACTATATTAAAAAACAACTTTCTAGTACAATGTGGGTAGGTGGCTTAGGGAACATGATTTGAGTAAAGAAAGAAGTAGTATTTGTTAACAGACTATCAAGGAATTTTTACACAGAAAGGACCATAGAAATCATACCATTCAAGCTCCTCAAGTGTCTGTACACAAGTTAATAATGTATTAATCATTAAATAAACATTTACTGAATACCTATGGATTATGTGCCAGGCACGGCATCAGTTTTAAGATATATGATGCTGCTTGCAAAGTTGTTTTCAGCTTTTGTCTCTCAGTCTTGTTTGTCTTAATAATTTTCAGTATCTATATACACACTTGATTAATTTAAAAATTTAATGTTCAAATGATGGCAAATTATTTATCAATGAACTCAATTTAATAACATTTAGCAACACCTTTTTTTGTCTAGTTGAAAAAACAGCATAGCTAGGAATGTAGTTATTTGAGAGGATGAGGCAGGAGGATCACAAGCTCACAAGACCTTGTACTTGTCCTCCTGTTAAAATTTGGGGAAGCAATACAGTACAAAATTCAAGCTGCCATTACATAAGGCAGAACTTACTAGCTTGACAAATGTGTAATAACTTGCTAAGGCTCTTTGCCACTGTTCCCCTGGGACAGACAGGGCTTTTCCTGTCTCCCTCTTCTCTTCTGTCCTCTCTCTCTGTCTCTGTGTCTCTTCACCTCTTTTCTCTTTCCTTCCCCCAGCCCCTGCCCTCTCTTTTCTAATAAAACTTCTCACTAAATAAATAAACAAATAAATAAAATAAATGAATAAAAATAACTTGCTAAGATCTGGAAAATCTCAAACTTTCTCAGGAACATAACAGTTTCTTAAACTCACACAAGAAATCTTTATAAATAAAAATGAAATTAAGATGGTCTAAAGTCCTGTAAGCCATAATTTTGGGACTTGTAAGTATATCAGGAGCAATGAGGTGACAATCACTCTGACAGGTATGTTGTTACTCTTTAGCTGATAGGTGCAATAATTCTTAGTGATATATATAGTAAGAATTGATACACAGAGATGAATATCTCCATCTTTAGATTAGAAAATATCTTTTACAATATCTTTCAGAAGATACACTATGATGAAATTACAATTCTGGTGGCCAACAAGTTAGGCACTATGTTAATATTCTGTAGGAAATATGGAAATGAGTGATAAATTACTTCTAGAGTATATATTTTCCAGATCAATTTGTGTTTTGATCACATTGTTCTGTCCTAATAAAGACTTGTGCAATTACTTCTGCTAAAATAATTCTCTCTTTTTAAATCCTGTCACATAATCTGAAGTTTGTAGGCAACTAAATGCAGTGTAGTTTTAGTTGCCAAGCATGAAACAAGCTTTTCTATTAACAATTAACCAGTACTGGAAGGAATCTGAAAACGTGTGTATCATCTGTCAGCAGTGAAAACATGTCTATCTTTGGGATAATATAGCAAGAACAAACCCTTTATTCTAAAAGAATGAAAGGAACAATTAATTACAACACAGATAATTCTTGGTATAGAGACAGGAATCTGGGCACATTATTAATGGTTAGCAATGAATGTAGAGTTTTGATGTAAGAGAAAAGAGAACAGAAATAATATAAAAGCAAACTTTCAGTTCCTTGACAGTAACAAGTGGTAAAGGGGGTGGTAAAATGTGTCTTTGTTATCATTCTAGAGCTAAAGAGATATCAAACTTATTGCTTTCTAATTCAAAATTTACACTGCAAGCATTTTAGTTATCCCAGGTGACACATAAAATGATTGTTTGTCCAGAAATAAAATAGCCAGTATATTTAGAAAGATTCTCTTTTATATCTTTGAATGCAGCATTAAGCTTCCTGATATTTTTTTCTTATTCAGAGCACTTGCTGCTCTTACAGAGAGCCCAAGTTCAAGTTCAGTTCCCAGCATCCATGTGAGGCATCTCACAATCACCTATAACTCCAATTTCAGAGGATCTGACACCTTCTTCTGGCCTCTCTGGGATCCACACATGTGACTATACTCACACATAAATAGGAATAAAACCTAAAAGAAAGAAAAAATTGATATTATGATCACTTATTCTTATAAAAATCTGGGTGATACAATTATGTGGTTTATATTCCATGGTTTTACAGAGTAATATTATATCTATTGCTTTCCTCCCCCTCCCCCCCACACACATACCAGACAAACAACTCATGATCTGTGACCCATCACTCGGTAAATCCCAGTGACCTTTTCCTCCAGGCCACAACTAAGAGATCAAAGTCGTGTGACTATGTGACTGTCAGAAGTCACTGCTGACCATTCCCTCACCCAGAGACTGCCATCTTTAAAGGAAGCCTGTTCATCACTGAACATTGTGGCTGCCTATGACTGCACTCACAGTGGAAGCCCTGATTGGACATTTATTTGGAGCTTGGGCAACTTTAGCTATAGAGACTGAAAAGAAACACCCCACTTACTCTGCACACTGCACCTTTCAGTGATCTGACCTTGAGGTCTCTAAACCCTGGGCACTTCTAAACCAGTACCAAAGGTTCTGCTATTCATCCACAGGAGGAAACCCTCCAACGGGCACGTGAGGAAGAAGAGAAGAGGAAAGAGATCACGAGTCATTTTCAGACCACCCTGACAGATATCCAGACTCAGATAGAGCAACAGAGCGAGCGAAATATGAAGCTCTGCCAGGAGAACACAGAGCTTGCAGAAAAACTGAAAAGCATCATCGATCAGTATGAGCTCAGAGAGGAGGTGAGAACCACATCAAACAGCTCGCAGAATTGTACACAGGCCTAGATCCGGGTTCTGAAAGTGAGGAGCTTGTTTAAGAAACAATTCATGGCCAGTCCTCTCAACCAATTAATAGTTAAGATTGGGGTTCTTTTACTAGCCAAAATAAAAACAGACAGTCCTACAAAACACCTGGCTGAATTCATGCCAAACTAAAAGCAGTAAACCTATGGGCACACTTACCTGGCATAATACTTCGGTCCTTTGAAAATCCTTTCCATGTAGACAAGAGATAATTCCACTTTCTTCATTAGAATCACCATGTCAACTCAGTTAACAAGCTGAGACTAGCATGGATAATGTAATGATTATAATTATCATTTATTTAGTGCTTAATTTGTGTCAAGCAACGTATTACTTTGCACACAATATGTCATTTGTCTCAACTTTACTCTCAAACAGAAAACACTATCTATATGTTACTTTATATGTTGTTGTGACCAAATATCTAACAAGAAGCAATATAAGGAAGGAATGGTAAATTCTAGCTAACAGTTTTGGAGGATTATTCCATCATGGCATGGAAAGCACGGGAGTAGGAGGGGAAAGACAGTGACAAGAGCAGGCAGCCCGTTGGTTCCACCAGGTCTACAGACAGGAAACAGAACAATGGATTCCCATGCTTACTTATTTGTCTTCATTCAGTCCGGGGCTCCAGGCCATGAAATGGTACCATCCACAATTAAGGGGGTCTTCCCATCTCAATAAACCTAGCCAAGCTAGCCCTGAAGTCAACCAAATGTAGACAGTCCCTCACAGGCATGCCCAGAAGGTACCCTAATGTAGACAGTCCCTCATAGGCATGCCCAGAAGGTACCCTAATGTAGACAGTCCCTCACAGGCAGGGTCAGAAATCAACCAAATGTAGACAGTCCCTCACAGACATGCCCAGAAGGTAACCTAATGTAGACAGTCCCTCACAGGCAAGCCTAATGTTTTCCAGAGGTCAAGGTATGGAGGACAGAGAATGACTGCTTACCAGTTCATTATGAGCCCCAGTCATGTTATATCTATGTTAGTCAGCTTCCCTTCACTATAAGGAATACTTGAGACACTTGGGTCATCAAGAAAAGGGTTCGCTGTGGCTCACAGATTTGAAGGTTTCAGTCCAGACAAGTGACCCCATCAATGAGGGGCCTATGGCAAAGCAGCACATCACCATGGTGAGAGGTGTGGAGGAGCCAAGTTACTTACTCCATGGCAACTGGGAAGGGAGGGCACTAGCTATCAAAGACTAGAGGGTCTCCTAGCAAGCCTCACCTCTTGAATTTTCTACCACATCCCAGTACCGTCAGGCTGGATACTAAGAGTTTAATAGTTGGACATTCAGATCCAAACTACATTATCATTGAACAAAGTAAGCAAAGAATTCAGGGGTCTGGGCCTCAATCTCAAACATCTAGGGATTACATACTGGAACACCAAAGCTTTCTTACAACCCTTGAGACAAATACACAGAGAATTCAGCATGATAAATTATATTCACTGAAATAAGGTAATGAAAGGGGCCATAATACCAAGCCAGAATACAGTGGAGCATTATCTGGGAGGTCTAGCATAATGAGAAGCATCATATCAACTGGCTACCAAATTGAGAAAAATCATGCTGGCATTAATACCGGTGACCTCTGGCACCTCCACCTTTTGAAGCTGCCTCTGAACAGTGCAAAGTGGGGTGCTCTCACCAACTTAGGGCTTTAATATAACGCCTTCGGTGAGCCAGAGTGTTTATTCCTAGGAAATTTGCATTCGTGTGAGTTATTTTCCAGTTTTGCATTTCTTGATCCCAAGCCTGGCTTGTATGTGTTCTTTTCCCTTAGCATCTGGACAAAATATTTAAACACAGAGAACTACAGCAGAAGCTGGTGGATGCGAAACTCGAACAGGCTCAAGAGATGATGCAGGAAGCAGAGGAGCGGCACAAACGGGAAAAGGAATATGTATCTATCCTTTTAGTCGGTGTGCATATGCAGTTCATCTCTTTCGGGGGGGCTCTCTAGGAAAGCCGTCCAAGGATCGCAGAAGATCACTCCACTCACATAAAGGCCCGTGCATCTACGGGGAAGTCAATGGGCTAGCCCAGTAGGAGGCACTGGGCCTATACCATTATTCACACTGAATAGTCATTCAGCGTACTCAACAAGTGTTTCTCAAGTGCCTATTATCTGCTGAGAGCAGCTGAGGTGCCAGATTATAGTTATGAATAAGACAGAGAAGGGCCATCGCCTACCAGGCAGATTAGGGGCTGAGTGGGCAGAGACGAGCTGTAGCAAGCGAAGCGGGAAGGGTATTTAGACAATAGTAAGTTATTAGGCAAACAAGGAATAACTGAGATGGGGCTGGGGGGCGGGGCGCTTACTTAGACTGAGTTATCAGGACAGGTGGGGAGGATGTATGAGCCACGCCCTGCCTCCTGAGGAACTGCCTCATGGGAGTCTTCTTCAGCAGTGGTGTCTTGTCAGTGACAAGACTTGATGTTAGACCCACCATGGCATGTTCCACACTCAGGGGGAAAGTCCAAGAAAATGGAACAAGTAGAAAAATGTTCAAGATCTGGGGGTGATTGAGGTCCAACCGTGCAGCTTTGTAGGACTTGGAGAGGTGGCTGGATTTCATTCCAAATATAACGGGAAATGACTGAGTAGTTCTAGAAGAGGAGGTGACATGGCTGGCTTCCCACATGTACAGGTGACTGCGGCTCCCGAATGGAGAGTGGACTAGAAAGGAAAGGAGGCGGGGTTCCCAGCGCAGTCCACACAAGGGGTGACGAGGGCTTGGGTAAGAAGGAAGCAGCTAAAAGAAGAAAGATCCAGGGAACGTTACTTTGAAGTACAAGCAGCAATCAGTCCAAAGAGGGTGACAATGTGGAGAGCGGTGAGCTATCAGTGACCTCTGCATTTAGGACTGAAGACACTGAATGGTAGTACTTATTGCTCTTACCTCCAAGTAACCACCCAAAGCTGCACAGATGACAAAATTGAGGCTTAAAGGGGACGCGCAGCTTAAGGTTTCACACTGCTAAGAGAAGCTTCAAACACACGTGTCTGCCCCCATCCTTAAGCACTCTGTGACACTGCATCGCATTCAGACGTGTGTTTCCCATGTGTGAAACATGTACCAGTTACTGGAGGAAGAGAGAGACAGGGAGAGAGGTGTGTGTGTGTGTGTGTGTGTGTGTGTGTGTGTGTGTGTGTGTATACTGAAACGTCTGTAAGACAGTTAGTTGTTAGGTCAGTTACTCAAATGACACCACTTAACACTTGACCAGAAGAAGCTTTTTGTTTGGCTGAACCCAGGCTAGAATCACTTAATCTGTTAGCATAGCAATTACAAAATAACCAGTTCTCAAGTATGACAGAAGCAAGTCAATTTGGACAACAAATCCTCACTGGTAATTCTCAAAGCCTGCCCAGCCCCACCCACCCCTACCCACACCCCACCCCACCCACAGTTCTCAGCTCACAGCAGTGACATCTCACTTCCGGTGAGATATCAAGTCCAAACTGGAGTTTTTTCCATGCAAACAGAATAATCAGAGATATCCAACAGGCCGGCACTGATGGCTCCAAAGACTCCTAAAGCACACCTCCACCACACCCTCAGAAGCCACAGTGTACCTGGCTTCTCTCAGGACCAATAACGTATACTTTACTACCATCTCTAGGCTACTGTATAATTATCTGGAAATCAACAACTAGAATTTTCATGGCCCACTGTAGACTTAACTTTTATTTAGAAAAAGCAAAACAAAAACCCCTTCTGAGCTCTGACCAGAAGATCCAAACCTAAACCAAAGACTAGAGCTGTATATCAAAACAGATTAACAGATAAATGTACATCTTAAGTTAAAATAACATGTTTACCCATTCACTCCCTGTTTGACCATGTCTAACCACGGTGGCTATATATGAAAGGCTTCCGTGTAAGAGAGAGAGATGAGGACTCTTAGTATCAGAGGCAGAGTTCAAAGCAACCACTCAAACTTCTGTTTCTCAAATGTGCTGCATGGGTCACTGATAGCCAAATCATCTTTGATATTGGAAAAGCACAGATTCTGACCATGCCCTATACACCCTAGATTACATTCTCCAAAGGGGGATCTATTCTTCAGTGATCCCTTGAGGAGAGTCACACACATGTTTGAAGGGCTGTGTCAAAAACCAGGGATCAAATGTGTATTTCTAAAGGCATCATGTGTGCAGTGTTGGAGAATAACCATGTGTTAATATAATGGACCTGTTACAGGCAGCCAGGTCCGGGTGGGAAAGTATGGAGACGGCCAAGCTAAGGTTGATGATGGTGGTGGGAGAGGGTCGCTTCAGAAGCTCCTGAAATTGCTAGGGAAGCTTTTCATCAATGGGTCTAGTGGGAAGTTACATTTTGTGTCATAGATATTTGATTTGGATCCCTAATTTTTTTTTTTGTTAAAGCCACTAGTTTCCTTGGGAAATCAAACATATTAAACTAATTGTTTTCTTACTTTAACCTTGCTAGCTTATATTTTGCAAAAGTCTCTCCTGTCAAAAGAAAAATGGTTAAGGGAAAGGGGGTAAGAAGAAAATTAGTTTTATACATATATGGTAAAATGGCAATTTGAAAACAACTGGACTTTCTTCCCATGCATTCTCTTTTCTCATAGTTGCTGAACCAGGCAGCAGAGTGGAAACTCCAGGCCAAAGTGCTGAAGGAACAAGAGACAGTGTTGCAGGCTCAGGTGAAGTGAGGAGACCAACACATGGGGGGGGCAGCCTCCTTCTGGTACCAAGGGTCTGGGACCCAAGATTCTCTGCACAGTTTTACAGGTAGCAGGGAATGGGGAGGAATGAGACTTGAACAACTTCACATTTCCTATATTTAAGAAAGTAGAGTATTATGTCTAGGAAAAAGAAACAAGGTGTACCAACATCAGGTAGCCAAGAGGTCTGTGACAAATGACAAACGATGCTATTCAAGTGGCCAGCCACAGCAAACTAATGTCCAGCTTCTCACCTGTCTATCATATCTCCTTTCTCTCACCTGACCCATTGCCCAATTAAGGTAAAAAGAAATGTAAAACTGTTCAGAAGCATCATTTATAACCGTTAATCCTAAACGGTCTTCACATTTTCATACTAACACAAGAAAGTGAGAAAAATGGAAGCCAAGCTCCCATGCTATCAAAGACTGGCCTTGTCAACAGTGAGTGACTAGGAGTGGTGGGAAAATCAGGAATCCTTCTGATTTGGCTTCAGCTGTATTGGCATTACTATTATTTTTGTCAGATTACTGGAGTTCCCATTTCAGGCTCAAAAACATAGACTCCTAGCACAGCGGCTCTGTGCAAAAGCCATGCCTATCCATCTCCCTTAATGCCATGGGGCTCTGGCCTGCCTGGGAAACATTCCCTGTCACAGGCCAGAGTCCCTCTCCTATGCCTGACATTTTTTTTAATGTGGGTGCTGGGCATCCAAGGTCAGATCCTCATGCTGGCACAGCAAACACTTTACTGACAGAACGTCTCAATAGAACCAAGGATCTGGGAGTTTAATGGTGTGAGAAATCAAAATATAAACATGTGATACAATTTCTCAACTCTGCCCATCAAACTGGAGTATTTGCCAGGCATTCCTGAATGAGTCCAGGCATTAAGACTGACTCTTTACACAGAGACATGTGTGACCCTATCCAGCGTACATAACCACATTCCACTCACATACTTTCCTTGTTTCTAATTATCCTTAAAAGAGTAGGAACAGCAGGAAGTCATAGCCTTGACGATCATTTTTAAAACCTGAGCAAGAAAAATACCAAGGGCACTTTACTCGTTCTCGTGGTTTGAAGTCACTGTCAATCATAAGACAACACTGTTGAGTTGGGAACGTGTTTCTCACTTAGGAAAGCGGTATCTGACTTTCAGTTATATAAACCGAGGCAACAGAGCAGCCATCCCAGATGTTCAGTTAGATACAACTGTCATGACTAATGTCGTGTCATCAGATCAGCAAGGATGAAGACAGTAGCAAACATGGGATGTCGGGCAGTATCTGACAGCACGGACACGAAATATCCTCTCCTTACCTTAAGATGAGGGAGAGCCTCTGCATCAACTCTGGGACAGGACTTGTTTCCATGTCCAGTCTCCCAGTCTTATTAAGACAATTTCTAGGCACGGTCCTTTCATTTCCTACTCTAACCAGAACTTGGTGTTTAGTTAAAGGAACACATGAGGACCGGCTTGTTATAGCTCAGTGGGTACAGGCACTTACTGCCAAGCTTGGTGATTCCCCAAATTCCATATGGCAGAAAGAACTCCCAACCCTGGAAAGTAATACTCGGTCCTCCACTAGCCCATGTTGCATACATGAACCTCCAAACACAAATAACTGAACATAAAAGCAAAATAAGTGAGCCCTTTGGTGCATTTTAAGGTGATATATTGTAGCACTTTCTGTTACTTTTAATCCTGGAGGAGTAAGCTTCTACTTCTGTCCCTGGCATGTCCCTGGTGTGACTTCCGGACTGCCTTTCCACAGTTCTCTGAATCCCAAAGTGAAAGTGGAAATAGCTCCCATCAAGTGATGCATTAACAACATACTAATAGAAGGTCAACTCTATGGTATAAACATCCACTAAGGAAATGTGAAGTACAAAATTCTAGTTAGAATAAGATAATGCTCCTAAATAAAAGAAATTCTGAATTTACAGAAAGGCTGATGACTTTCCAAAGAAGCTGAAATTCCTACAACTATACCAATAGAAGTTTGGTCTTTTATATTCACAGAAACACATTTTTAAATTAATAACTAATTTGAGCCAAATGTTTATTATTTTAAAGGAAATAAGTATGTGTATAGGGATGAAACATTACAAGTAACTATTTTACTGCAGATTTTTTTTCATGTAAGTGAAAGAAACCTATGGGATCATAAATCTGTGAAATCATCTTTGTGAGAAGCCATTTACATAGTATTAGAAGTAGGGTTAATATGTACCCTGAGAATAAATGCAGCATAAACATAAAACAGAATAAGATAATGATGGTGCTGGTTACCTGAACCATTGATAAACTACACAAATTGTTCCATCTATGACAAATCAGTCCAGTAGGAAGAAAAGAATATGAAAACCTGACTACTTGAAGGAGTATATGAGAAGTTGTTTAATGTCTGTGGAGTTCATTAATGTGTGATTTGTTCCCATGCTGCAACATGAAAACATTCTGGAGATTGGCTATACAACAATGCCCGCATAACAATATTGATCTGTATACTTCAAATGGTTAGGGTGGTTAGTTTGGTGTGTATTATAATACAATTTAATTTTTAAACAAAGCAAAACAAAAAATGGCCAATTGGAATAATCTAGTAAAAAAATAAAGGAGATGATGAAAAATATCCAGTTCTTGGCAAAAATGTGACAACCTGAGTTTGCCCCAGAGCACCCTCCCACAGGTGCCAGGAGAAAAACACCTCCTGAATTTTCTTCTGCCCCCCACATGCATGCCATGACACATGTAAACACACCCCACATGCTAAATACATATATTTTAAAATATTTGTTTTACTATTTTATACTATTGTCACTAAGTGTGTCGGTTTGAACACAATAATAAACTCAGAGTCAATAATAATGCTGCATTAGTGTCCCATGAAGGAAAGAAATCAAAGCACTGACCCTTGCTGTTGTAACCAAGAGTGAGTCCAGATAGGATGTTTTAGCTGTAACCGTGTGTTTAACCTCTGAACTAGCATATCAGTTCAATGAATCCAGATTTGAATTCTCTATTTCACCCCCCCCATTTCTTCTGTCATCCTGATGTACCTGTTGTAAGAGCCAGAATCTGTTTTCTGCCTGAAAACTGTCTTGTGAATTTGTCCCAGTTCTGTCTGTCCCTAATGAAGGGCTTTGCTGTGTAATTATTGATCAGCACAGAAAGTATCACATGGGGAAGGAATGGGAAGGAACTTTACAGAATCATTAACAGAGTCTTACAAGGGATTGAGTCACTGACTCCAGCTGACCCCAATGGCTCCAGTTGGCCCATATATCAAACAAATACTGCCAAGCAATAGCCAAAGGCCCCTTTCAATATTTATGAGAGATATGCACGTGTAAGATTGATGTTGATCTCTATTTGCTGTTTTCAGCAAATGATTATCACAGTACATGTACAAACCCATTATGTGTTACTCTTGGGTCAGGAGCATGGAAAAGTACATAATTTAAGATTATAGCTATTTATTAGCTTAGGTTGATTACATGGGAATACAAGGCAAATGAAATTCTGACCTGGCAATTTGTATTGAACATCTCATAGTCAAGCTATCATAGAGTTTGTCTTCCCATTATGAATGCAAGTACCTCAAAAGCAAGACCCATGTGTTAAATAAATATCTATATATGTGGTACATATGTATGTTCATGATCAATAAATGCTTACAAAAATTAAGATGTAATAAATCTGTAATGACATATCTTATCATTTTATTTTTCTTTAAACAACATTTTAGGCAACACTGAAGAGAATTCAATAGATTCTTCAGAAGATAGAGCACAAGAAATTGGAAGGGAAAGGTTGATGAGGGGATAAGGGAGAAACTAGAGGGAGAGAATGGTGGTGGGTCTGGAAAGGTGGCTGAGTGGGTAGAGAGCATGCTGTAACAGAATAAGGAACCAAGTTCGAATCTCAAGCACTCATCTAAAAGTCAGGTGTGGTGACACATGCCTACAAACGCAGCACTGATGGGTAGAAGAGACAGAAAGATTCCTGGGCCTTCCTTGCCAACCAGTGCAGCTGAAATGCAAACGCTGGACTCACCGAGAGCCCCTCTTTCAAATGGTACAGTGTAGAGCTATAGGAGATACCTACAGACAGACAGACAGACAGACAGACACACACGCTAGACTCACCGAGAGCCCCTCTTTCAAATGGTACGGTGTAGAGTTATAGGAGATACCTACAGACAGACAGACAGACAGACAGACAGACAGACAGACAGACACACACACACACACGCTAGACTCACCGAGAGCCCCTCTTTCAAATGGTACGGTGTAGAGCTATAGGAGATACCTACAGACAGACAGACAGACACACACACACACACACACACTTTTTAAATGAAAAATTTCAATCATGTTCACCAAGCTAGATGGATCTTGTAGTAAACAGAATAACTAGACATATGACTAACCCTGTATTGAGAATACTTTGAAATAATTTTTCTTCTCAGATAATGAACAATGACATTTTTTCTGGAAGCAGCGCTAAAACAGATGTGCTCTTCCCTCTGCTTACAGCTCACCCTCTACTCAGGAAGGTTTGAAGAGTTCCAGAGCACACTGTCGAAAAGCAATGAAGTGTTTGCCACTTTCAAGCAGGAAATGGATAAAGTGAGTATTGTGTATCCATGAAGACTGACATCATTTTTTGTTTTGATAGGCAGTTCTTTGCATTCATTTTTCTCTGGCTAAGATACTTTAATGCATTTCACAATGTAATGACATTTTTATAGGCAGGAATGAGACTTTCACTGGGTGGGTTTTTTTTAATCTTTGAAAATTTTTCCAGTAAATTAATTAACAGTCTTAAAATTCTAGAACTCATTTTTACTAACATGAACAATATTTTTCATCTTGATAGCTAGCTTTAAAGAGGACAGGAGCTAGCATTAAGTTAAGTCTCACCTAACAATTAAAGACAAACTTTTAAATATCTAAAAATACAACACTAGAGTTGATAGACTCCTTCCCATAATTGTAATATAACTGATGGACAAGAATATGAGTAAGAGGATGGAAGAATAAGTTCAAATACTGAGTTTGTAATTGTCTGCCAAGTACTGTTGGGCTATTTACTTACCTCTCTTAACTTTCTTTTTTTATTATTTTTATTTTTTTGGTTTTACGAGACAGGGTTTCTCTGTATTGTTTTTTGGAGGCTGCCAGACCAGCCCGGCCTTGAACTCACAGAGATCCACCTGCCTCTCTCTCTTAACTTTCATTTTTTTAATCTATAAACTGAGATATTATTTTCTTTGCACAAGTCAGAAAGCCCTGATGTTCAAGTAAATTAATCTATTAAAAGGTTTTTGGGAGTCTTTTACAAATATAAGGTACAAATATTACTGACGGAAGTAACATTGGCATTATATTCAGAACAGAATCTTCCCAACAGAAAGTCAGCATCAGCATTCTGTCTCTAAGGGCAGAGAGTGGAAGCACTTGCTGTTCAAGGCTGATGGCCTGAGTCTCTAGATCCCTGGAATCATGCTCAAAGCTGGGTGAGGTGGGGGCACACCTGTCATCCTCTAGCAACAAGGGAGGCAGAAGCAGGAAAATCCTCTGGAAGCTCATGGGTCAGCTGGCCTAGCATAGGGAGCATAGCAACAGACCAAGAGAGTTCCTGCCTCAAAACAAGGCGGATAAAGACAACTGATCCCTAAAAGTTGTCCTTCTGACTTCCACAAGTACAGCATAGTTTGGCATGCACACACACACACATACACACACACACACACACACACACACACACTGGGTTCCTGAATAGCCACAGGCATTAATTATAATTGCAAGAAGCATCTTTCAAAAATCTATTTTATTGTAATAATGTAACATTTACACTAATATTTGCTAAGTTAGTTTTCTTGGTTCTGAATAGATCAATCCATTAGTTGTTTTTTTAATTCTAGATTAATTATAAATATAAGATTATAGGATTAGAATTTTTCTCAGAATTGCATATTTTCAGACTGGGATATTAAATCAAGTGTTCTTAATCTGAAATCTGTTTATAACTATTAGTTAACCCAATAAATTCCAGATTAAAAAACAACAAAAGACCTGGCATGCGTGTTTGTATAACTCTCAATATGGCCCTATATCTTTCATCAAATTATTAAAGTTAACCTCTTAAACTTTAACAAGTGCCTAATGTGGCTAACATATGATCAAAACTAAAAAATAAATGCAAGACTCATCTAGCTTCTCTTAGAGCAAGAACTGATAGTTTGGGCTCAGTCTCTGACCTTAGTCCGTGGTGCCTCAAGACAACTTTGCTCAAGAAGCAAGCATGGAGGCTCACACTTTTAATCCTAGCACTTACTAGGAGGCAGCAGCAGGCAGACCTCTGTGAATTCCAGGCTAGTCTTGTTTTTCTACCAAGTTTAGGCCATCCAAGGCTACAGAACGAACCTGGTCTCAAAATAACTGAAATAAAATAAAAAAGAAGCAAGCACCTAGGTGTGACTCGTGAAAGGGAATAAATAATACCTGAACACAAGCCTTACCCTTCAATTTATAGAAGCAGAGAGGAGAGCCTACAATAATATCCATCAATCTTATACTCAAAAACGATCTGATCACTTCTATGTCACCCACATTCATACACAATGACTAAACGTTACTTCATCTGTTGCAGAAAATGAGGTGTCTACAGCCTGGCTCTTTTGTCAACTTGCCTAGATATTACCACATGTCCCTGAGCCTCAGTTTCCCCATTTATAAACTAGGGATGGGAGTGGGGCCTTTCTCGTTGGACTGTTTCAAAGATGAAATGAATGTGTAATAACCACATTCTGTGAACTCACCTTCACCCTTTAAGCATAAATAAAGAGGTTGAAAGCAGTTTTTGTGTATACACGAATTATTATCTACAGTTAAATGCCTAAAAGCAATGCCGGCTTTCTCACTGTGATAGCCTTCTATTCAATAAAGTAACTGATCTAAATGCAAGCTTATTCATGGGTCTCAACTAAGGAAATTTTTTATTTCAAATGAAAGAAAAGTCAACAACAACGATGTGTTCCTAAGTAGTTTCCTTCCTCCTGAATTGGCTCTGGTGCAAATAAGTTTATTCATCACTGTTCTAGAGGACTCAGAAATAAATCACTCCTCTTCTGCAATCTTCATTGTTGACATTGAATATTTGTTTGCTTCACCAGCTGGTAGCAAAAGAACTGCCCTTGGTGTCACATGTGGAACTAATTGCTTCCTCAGGCTTAACACTAAAACACTCTAATTTCTGTTAGACAACCAAGAAAATGAAGAAGCTGGAGAAGGATACAGCCACATGGAAAGCCCGATTTGAGAACTGCAACAAAGCTCTACTGGACATGATTGAAGAGGTGAGGAAATTCATTTCTTAGCTTTTATCTCCATTTCCCCAATCCTGTCAAAATAATCAATATAACCTACTAGTGGAAAATGATTGTGCTTGAAAATAGGCTGAATTTCAAGGGAGATGTGACACACTAAAATATAGTGGAAATAAGATCAAAGTTTATTTAGAAACCTAAGGAAGTGTCAAAGACCTTTAGGGACTTTAGTCACAAGATTATCGAGTAGAAAGCTGTGGTACCATGCCTGCTGGACTGTAAAGGTTTTGATAAAGGTTTTACTTGACCTACAATTTCTACTGTTTAGCACCCAGCAAATACAATGGGTACATTGGTTTGATCATACTGAGAGAAGACACCAGCCCAGGTAGCCCATGTATAGATTATTTTATAGACAGTTATGAGGAAATCTTTTTTGAAAACTCCTTCACTGGGTATTAGATTGCTGATGCTATATCAGGATATTCAGGGCTTTCAACTCCAAAGGCAAAGATATATAAGCTGTGACATGAGTGACAGGGCTTCCAAGTGAAGAGCCCTTCATGTTAACAAGTAAGAAGGGTCTCATAGGTATAGAGTATCTGGGGTGGGAGTAGGCAGTAAGATGTTTAGGAACAGATTCCTGCTCACATTCCCACCACTATTACCAGAGAAAAGAAGAACTGAACAGTTTAATCATCCAGCATCATGAATTAGTATGTGACAAGTTTCTGTGGTTATAATTACCACTTTAACTATTCATCCCAAGTTGCAACCATTCCCAAGACATGTGTTCATGACTCATCAACATGAGTCAAATGGCTGCAATGATTAGCATGTAGCAGTTTATCTATCAAGAAGACATACTCCCTAGAATACATAAAGGAGTGCTGAGGGTGAAGTCCCAGTTGGTTTTACTCATTTTATGCAAGCTCTTGCTTACCCTCTAGTTCTTAGAAGCACAAAATTCATGTAGGTTTAAGAATTGAGAGGTTCTTCATTGAAGTGCAAAGAAGGCTCGCCATGTATCTTTCTCAAAGAACAGGCAATGGTGATTAAAATTCTATTAGTTTAATAATCAGTGCAAAAAGCAAAACAAAAAGGCCAAGTGGTTTCCATAAATGTTCGTTCAAACCTAGTAGACAAATTCTGGGATAAATGGTTTTGTCTCTGGAAAGCATCCTAAGCAGTTCCCTAATCATGCCATGTGTGTGTGTGTTTGTGTGTGTCACAGAAAGCCCTCAGAGCTAAGGAATACGAGTGTTTCGTGATGAAAATCCAGAGGCTGGAGAACCTGTGTCGTGCTTTACAAGAAGAGAGAAAGGAACTCTATAAAAAAATCAGAGAAGCAAAAGTATCCGAAAAGGAAGACCAGGGTCAGCACACCTCTGACGAAGAGCCAGAGTCAAATGTCTCTGAAGATAAAGAAACAGATGCAGAGGAAGCCAACAGTGTTCAAAACGCTGTGACAAACTTGGCCACAGCTTTCACCATCCTTCATCATCCAGAGTCCACCCTGGACCAATCAGAGGAAAGACAACCAGCAGTGATTGGTCCTCAGGGTGGAAGTGACATCATCTCCCAGCAGCCCGAACTAGCCCTTCTGAACCCTGTCACTGCTTCAGGGAGTGTTGAGCCTTCTCTGGATTCTCAGGGTGAGGCAGGAGGGCTCTGTGAGGCTGTGCCTGCCTCTACAGCCAGCTGTACCCCTGCTGGGGCAGAGCTCCAAAGCCAGGGACTTCCTGCCGGAAACCCCCTGGACCTGAAGCTCCAGAAGCCAGAGGCAAAAGCTTCTGATCAGGCCCCAGTGTCCCCAGCCCAGGGTTCCCTAGCTGTAGTGGAGGCAAAATGCACTGTTCTACCATCTCCAGAGAGTGAGGGAGTCCCTACTGTGGTGCCTGGCTGTGAGCACAGGGAGCAGCCCCTACCAGCAGCCACAGAGATCCCTCCAGGCCCTTCCACAGGGCTCCCTGTAGAGGCCTACACCAGTCTGGATGGAGTAGACTAAGCCTCATCGATTCTGCAAGCTGTTCACCCTGCTCCATCTTCCTTTCAGAATGTCTGTGAAAGAAAATTCAAATACTAGGAAGAGAGTTAGGGTCAAGACATTTTTAATGTTAAGTCTTTGCTGCCATTTGCATTGTATAACTAATGTGTAAATTTTCTGTAATTGTATCATTTTCCCATTGGAAGCCAAACATACCAATAGCAAATATACATTTAATTTCCATTAAGTTGGTACTTTAATCCAGTTTATTAACAGTAAGATTTGTTATTTAAGGATTCACATTACAATATATAAATATTCTAAGATGTTATATTTATTTTCACAACTACAAAGAGCTATAATGACTATTCAGGTTTCATTTAAATAGCAAAATATACACTGTGCTTATGTGTGTATATAATACACATATGTACATGTATGGATAAGTAATACATTTATGTGTATATATACACATATTTTTACACATGTATATAAAGTCATCATACAAGTATATTTCACTTCTTACAGATTTTTCTCTATTGCAAGATATTTATATGCTGACCAAAAGTTCTAATTTACATTCTGGACTGCAGTAGACTAATGCCCTATGAATCAGAAATAGGTTCGGAACACAAATATTTAGGCCATTACTACTTTGGTTGAAAAAAGTAACCCAATTTAAGATAAAGAACCTCAACCCAATGGTCAAAGGACAGATATAGCAAGCGTGTTAGAACACTTGTGCAGACAGCATGTGTATGCAAAGTGGACCACAAGAGATCCTAGACAGTAAAGGGGAAAAATCACGAGGAGGTGGGTCCCTTCTTCTAAAGCTTCTCCTCATATTCTGAGCCAGTTTCCTCCCAACTTCCCAGCATCACTTCTCTGGAACAAGCAGCCTACTTCTGGCTACATGTGAGCAAAGAGCTGGAAATGGGAAGAGAATCTAGGGTTTGAGGGGTTGAATGTCCTCTGGTACCTGCCTCTTTTGCTACTCAAGAAAATACCCACTTCTTGATGTCTCTAACCTTGTCTTCATCTCAAGGCATCTGTTCCTTCCAAATTCCCTCCTCTGTATCAAGTAATCATGCCTGGCCCACATCTCAAATAATGTTAAGCAAAATGTATTTTTCCAAAGCAGAAATCCACACAAGTTTTCAATACAATGTGAGGCTTAACAAAGCCAACACATTTTCTGCTTAAGAATTTTTGCATAGGCAGAAGTACAAAAATTTAAAAAGGAGAGGGGACTCTACTCATAATTCAAACATAGCAGGTGAGGACTCCATAGATGTCAAAAGCTAGAAGCACCAGGAACTGTTCCTACAAGTTTTACACTCTCATTGTCGATAAGAACCTCTAATAACACTGACAGCATATATCACTTGGCCTAGGCTAAAAGACTATACTAACAAAACAGAAGAGTTGGAAAGGAGGGAGACAAAAGGAGCTTCAAGAGAGAAATGTCTAATCAACTTTAAGAAGTTGAACTTGCTGGACAGAGATGCCAAATGCCTTTAATCCCAGCATTGGGGAGAGAGAGGCAGTGAGTTTGGGGCCAGTCTGGTCAACAGAGTGAGTTCCAGGACAGCCAGGGCTACACAGAGAAACCCTGCCTCAAAAAACAACAACAACAACAAAGTTGGCCTCAGGAAGAAAAATGAATAAAGGAAGATTCCTGACTACTCATCCAGAAAACCATTCTTCAGTGGTGCATGTGGCTGTTTGCCAAGGCACACAAGGAGCTGGTATGCAATAGCCATATGTTAAAAGAATTATAAAACTGTACAAAATGTGTTCAAAGTAGACAGTAATGGAAATAACAAAAATACCATCTGAGAAAAAAATCAGAGGGAAAAAAAGGATGCCATTATTTGAGAACCCATGTGTTTTTAGAGGCTTTGCATATTATAATCACAAAGCTATCCAGCCAAGTTCAACACTACTGGAAATTAAACATTCAATTAACTCAAAGCCAAATATTCACCATAATAATCCCTTCTGTTTACAGGAGTTGAGCTTCAAAGAATGCAGTAAGATCACCACAATTAGGTCTCGGACCTAAAGCTTAGGGAGACAGACAGTCAGGAGGCACTGACATCCAATAAATTAAGTATTCTAACACCCAAAGTTTATTATTTTCATCCAAAAGGGTTTCACAGCAACACATCGCTCACAAGTGTGTGTACCTTTGGCACACTTTCAGAGGCTATAACTTCCCTGAAGTCTGTAAAGCTTTAATATAGGCTTTGGGAGAATTATTTTAATAGTCAAAGATTATTTTATTAGAGTTCTTTGTGTTCAAACTTGGCCTTACTCATAATAAGTCATAGGCTCTGAAAGCAGAAAATGTATCTCTTCTTTATCAAGCTCATGCAACTATTTTTAGAGATGCCAAATCATTCTAGAAACACTAGAATTATTGTTTACTAAATGTAATAACAATGTCTGTACCAATCAAAAAGGCTTTTCTCCCAAATTTTCTAGTAGTTTTTAAAAATTATTTTTCTGTTTTATTCTTCCATGATTCAACAATACCAAGTAAAAATATGGCATTACTCTATTTTGATTGAGTTTGGGCTTTCTAAATAAAATGCATATGTAGTAAGTTTTGGGGGAACATAAATGGGAGAGGGGCTAAGGAATAAAGGGAAAGACCATAGTAATAAGGCTATAGTCAAAACACTCAGCTCTGTGAAAGCAAGTACAAACAGGATGCCCAGTTGCATAGTTTGACAAGGGAACATCATACATTGCACTTATTGCAGTGCACGTGCACACACACACACACACACACACACACACACACAGGTTCCCATTGCACACACTTCAGGTTTGCTTACTGGACACTGGATAGCTGAGATATTTAAACTTGACAAAGCTGAAGCACCTCAAATTCCTGCACTTGGGAGGCAGAGGCAGGAGGATCTCTGTGAGTTCAAGGCCAGCCTGGTCTACATAATGAGTTCTAGGACAGCTAAGACCACATAACAAAACCTTGTCTCAAAATATTAAACAAGTTGATATAGCTCAAAACGAAAAAAAAGCCCAATTCTAGAAACATACATACATACAATATAACATAAGAAAAAGTAAAACTCCTCTTTATGAAGTGACAAGAATGATAATTTCAAAAATTACCACATTGACTAAGTAGAGCCAGTAGTTAGAAAAAAACAACAAAAGTCTCTATGCACTCCAAAATCTGTGGAACAAGTGGTGGTTATGTGGTTCTACTGAAATGGTATCCACCAGCATTATCTACACCCTGTATATTAAGTATGGCAAGGCTAGAAACCTTGTGAACACAGCATTGTGCTAATATATCAACCAGAAGATGAAAGAATCCATAGACTCAGAAACTTGGAAAATTGAGACTCCAAGTATGTTCAATTCACTTAGCGTTTTAATTAAGGAGTTAATTAATTGGGCATAGCATTGCCCAAGTCTAATAGAGGACACTGCTCCAAGAATCACTATTGAATTCCTAGTTCTCAGTCTGCTGCCAGCTACCTGAATTACTTTGGAGAACTTTCTAATATTTCTGAGCATCAGTTCACTTATCTACAAAATAAGAACCTTGATGTTATGGTTTAAGGAATTACCTTGGTATCAAGTTTACTTACAAAGAGGAGGATTTGGGATGGCCAATCTTGACTGTCAACTTGACTGGACTGAGAAGCATTGAATGGGTTAGTGACACATGCCACTGACTGAGAGTGGGAGAGCATTTTCAGGGAGGAGTCACTACAGCGTATGTAGTACTGTCTCATAGATGAGGGACCTGGATGGAACAAAAAGGGAAAAATGAATAAAAATTTAAAGAGATTCTCTCTCTCTCTCTCTCTCTCTCTCTCTCTCTCTCTCTCTCTCTCTCTCTCTCTCTCTCTCTTCCCTCTCCCTCTCATTGTCCCTCCCTTCCCCCTTCCCCCCTCTCCCCTTCCTGGACACCGTGATGTGAATTCTTCCATCATCCTGCCCTTGCTGGAATGGGTGGACACCTCTACAAACATAGCAAAACAAGCTTTTCATTGCCTCAGTTCACACCTCAGGTGTCTGTACACAGCAACAGTTGGCTAATACACTTGCACTGGATGGTCTTGGAGGATTTGGGTATTTCTGATTAAGTCTTCAAGACCATAAAACTAGGTCAAGCTTCCTACTCTCTGAGGAGCGCTTCATTCCAAGAGATGGAGGCACCGTCTTGGCACTTCTGTTACAGGCCAGAAAAGGAAAAGGAGACAAGAAATCCCCAACCTTTTATTTTAGAAATCACACAACAGGATTTTTCCAACATGCATCAAGGTTCTTCTGCATGTGAGTTTTTGTGCCAGGTCCCATGATGATAGTAGTTAGAAGACTAAAGGAAGGAAGACTTCAGGCCTGAGGAGTCCCACCCCATGCCTTGTGAGAGAAATACAAAAACGAATGTTTTAATCACTTTATAACAAATGGGATACACCAATCTCCAAGTGGAGAACATTCTCCTGAGGATGCATGCTTTCTAATAGAACATGGCTATTTGTATGTATATGTAAGGCTATGTATATGTGTGCATGTATAATATGTATATGTGTAGCTTTATGCAAGTATACTGCATACCATGTATTATCTGTGAATATTTATGACCAAATATGGCCCTGTATGCATAATAAATTAACATGAACTTACATAAGTCTGTGTAGTTATATTTTTGTTCACTCTGTGTGTGTTGGGGAGTAGGGACTGAAAGCTCACTCTGAAGATATAATTTTGGTCACGTGGTTAACAAGTTTTTCAGAGGAGCACGTCTTGCTGCACTTGGCTCAGTAAATCCTTGGCTTACAAGTCACAAAGCTTACTGGGTTTGTTTGCTTTGGTTGCTTGTGTTGTTTTGTTTTGTTGGCTGACTCTGCCTTCCGAACAAACAAGCAGGAGGGTGAGGCCGCACGTGTCCACTGGCAGTTGTTCATTAGATAATTGCACATGCCACTAGTCCAAGGTGACAGCGCTCATCCCAGGAAGGCAAATGTGCATCTTGAGAAATTCTCTATGCCATTCCTCACAGAGACCCACAGCTGGAGTAAGGAGCAGCACGCTGCTGGAAAGCAAGCTGTCTTCATTCATGCCTTCCTTGGGGAGGGAGAAGCTCCCCCTTGGTCACTGTCTTTTACCATGGCGGCAATGTTAAGGGCTAAATTATAGTCTCCTCAATCTCTGCCACGTTACCTGCAGCAATAACTGAAACTCTGGATATTAAGAATGTTTCCTTAAACCAAAAGCCAAAGAGAAATTATTTTAATCCATTTACACTTTAATCATGAGTCAGAAGGTAGTAAGCCAGCGTTTACTGCAAATAGTGCCAGCCAATCTGTCATGCCCATGACTCATTCTTTCTGTGGGGAGTTTTTTTCCTCCATGATACAATTCATCTCCTAAAAATATCCAGTATTGATGGGCTGTGCTGTCACAGCTGGACCATCTGGCTGCTCCTCTGACATTACTAGGGGACCAATACAAGAATCTTCTAATTCAGTCAGGGAGTAAGTTGAAGCAATGTCTATTGCCTGCCATTCAAAGAATTAAGAATCTTCAAAAGTTAAAGGGAGACAGCTACATATGCAATAAACAAAATTAAAAGGTAATAACAAAGACGGTCACAAAAAACTGTGAGAGGATATCAATGTCCAGAATACAGATAGTATTATAACAATAATAAACCAAGTAAACAAGTCAGAAAGTATGTAGACAGTGGATCTAGGTACAGGTAGCTGATGCACTGTCTGGAGATAATTAAAATAATAATAAAAACTGACTACCAGCTAGCCTGCTTTTTATTCCTCTTCATACTAATCCTAAATAATGCCAGTGGTAAAGCTGCCCTCATTACCAGAGATCATCATGTTTGCTTGTGCCCTCATCAACATTTGCAAGCTTCCTGCCATGCTAGATAAGGTGTAGGAGAAACACAAATGCATAAAATGCATCACATATCATCACCTTTGCTCATCTGCCTAACCTAACTTTAAATGTTGATAACATCTAATATCAGCAAGGGTAACAGCACAACGGCCACACCCATAAATTGTTGTTAAGGGTTGGGCTTTCTCTCTATTGCTTGTCCAATTGTAGTTCATTCAGGCAATGGGAAAATTAACACAGTCTTAAACTATTTCTAATGTGCAAAACCGAAAATTACTTAGCACACAGTACACATATAGCATTTGCATTCCATTCTCAAGGGAAGTTCTTAGTATATATTCAGTGTGAGTGAAGCTGTCCCTCCCTCTCACCCAATTCCAGGAACTATCAATGGCAGGGCCCTACTCCTCTCGCTCCCTTCTGCCTGAGGGCTGTGGCTACTTCAGCAGAACACCTTATAGGGTGTTCCACTCAGAGGCAGTGACAGCTGCAGAATTCCTACAGAAAATGTCCTTAAAAGCTCAAAAGCAGGGATTAGATAGATGCCTCAGTGGTAAAGAGCACTTGCTGATCATGCAGAGGACCTTTGGCTCCTAGCACCCATATGGTGTCTTACAACTGGCCATAACTCCAGTTACAAGGGAATCTGGTACCTCCCTATGTCTGCCACCCTGGGCAGCAGGCACACATAAACATACACTTACATATATGTAAGCAAAATACATAACCGTGTGATAAAAATAAATCTTTTTTTTAAAGCTCAAAACATTTGAAAACGAGGCAAAAGATTGTTTGCTTCAAGATGATATGTTGTTTCGTACAATCATATGTGATCTGGCGTTAGCAAGCACTGGAGCCCCTCCAGGTAGTATGTCTAAATAGCCCAAGAAGCTTGCTGCCCATGCTATTTGTTATTTCTTTCTGCAGGAATTGTATCTAGCACTGGGAAATGTTAGCCTGAATGCAACATAAGGTTGGAGAGGGGTTAAGTGGAGCTGTGAGACCAAAAGAAGAGAGTTTTGATAATCACGTTTGAGCTGCCAGGTCCACTTGGCACTTTCGGACCAGAGGCTTGTCTTGTGAGCTGGGCTGCTCACAACTGACAAACTCTGGGAAATGGAAACAAGAGTCACCAACAGCTGATGTGCAGTGTGGTATCTACAAAACCACAACTTCAAAAACCAAAAAAAAAATTATTCCTTTAACTTTTCCATTTATCTTTAAAATCTTAAAAAGTATGATCTGGGTCAAGAAATAGAACATCCCACCAGCTTCTTAAGTTTCTCTTCCCCTTCTCCAGAGGGACTCACCTTCCTAAATGCTGTCTTTGCCTATTTAAGCATGCATGTGGTGGGAGATGTGTTTAGTATTTTGTAAAAGCGTTTTGTGCCTGGCCTCTTTTGCTCACACCTATATAGACATAATATTCACCTATATTTTGTCTTACAGGAATATTTATTCATTCACTGTCATATAGTAATCCATACCGCAATTTTTCCATTCCAGTATTGGTAATCAAATTCATTCAACCACTGTCTAAGTTAGCTGTTTCCAAAGAGGGGTGAGTAATGGGCTATTAACAGATAGCAGCAACTTCCCAAGGAAATTGTGCTACTAGTGCGCTGAGAGTTCCAGTTGCTTCCTGTCTTCCCCAACATGGGACGTCATACGCTGCATTTATTTTAGACTTTGAAGATAGGTAGTGATGTCCACCGTGGTTTTGGCTTGCCACTCCCTCATGAGCAGTGAGACCGAGTGTCACTGTATCCATGTCTGCCACATGAAGACCCTGTCACTGGCATGCACATCAAGGTCTGTCCCCTTTGCCTGCAGGCCCACCCTTTTCTTTTTACTTGGAGGAACACTTTGTATTTCCAGGAAGAGTAATTTTTTTGCTTGATACAATTGTCAATAAATTCTGTGGCTTCCCCTTTTTAGTTACTCAATGGTATTTTGATAAGCAGAACTTTTCAACTTTAATTCTTATCCAATCTGCCAATCAGTGACCTTTTTGGCACATGCATCTGTGTCCCATTTAAGAAGTCTTTGTTCCCTTCACAATTGTGATGATCACATCTTTTGTTATTTTCTGGAAACCCTATCATTTTATCTTTTACATTTCGATATACATCTCCTTGGGACTGATTTGGGGGCTAATGTGACACACATCATCAAATTAATTTCTTATATGACACAATTCATCAAGCACCATCTACTTAGACAAAAAGTTTTCCTCTTTTCTGTTTAATGAAATACTTCTCATACATTGAATGTCATATGTGGGGAGGTCTTTTTGTAGACTCTATTATGTTTGATTGGTTTGTGTACTCTTACATTATTTGTTATTGCTACTTTATAATCTCTATAGCAGATATTAATACTAATGTAACATAGTATTCCATTTTAAAGGTAGTATTCTTCAATGGAGTATTAATTATCTCCAAGATCTTTATGGCAGTATTGTTATGCTTAATTTCTTTATTTCCATATGTTATTTAGAATCCAATTGTGAGTTTACATATACATATAGTAGGACTTTCATAAAGAATGGCCTTACTTGGTACCCAAGCCACACAAAGACACAACTAAGAAAGAATTACAGATCAATATCCTTCATGAACATTGATGCAAAAATATTCAATAAAACACTGGCAAATAGTATCCAAGAACACATCAGAAAAATCATACACCATGATCAAGTAGGCTTCATCCCAGTGATGCAGGGATGGTTCAACATACGAAAATCCATCAATGTAGTCCACCATATAGACAAACTGAGAAAGAAAAATCACATGATCATCTTACTAGATGCTGAAAAAAACCTTTGACAAAATCCAACACCCCTTTATGATAAAGGTCCTGGAGCTATCGCGGATAACAGGAACATACATAAACATAATAAAGGCAATATACAGCAAACTAACAGCCAACATCAAATTAAATGCAGAGAAACTCAAGACAATTCCTCTAAACTCAGGAACAAGACAAGGCTGTCCACTCTCTCCATATCTCTTCAATACTGTACTTGAAGTTCTAGCTAGAGCAATAAGACAACAAAAGGAGATCAAGGGGATGCAAATTGGAAAGGAAGAAGTCTATTTGCAGATGATATGATAGTTTACGTAAGTGATCCAAAAAATTCTACCATGGAACTCCTACAGCTGATAAACACCTTCAAGAAAGTGGCAGGATACAAGATTAACTCAAAAAAAAATCAGTAGCCATACTATATATAGACGATAAATGGGCTGAGAAAGAAATCAGAGAAACATCACCCTTTACAATAGTCACAAACAGCACAAATTGTCTTGAGGTAATGCTAACCAAACAAGTGAAAGACCTATATAACAAGAACTTTGAGTCTAAAAAAATTAAAGAAGATACCAGAAAATGGAAAGATCTCCCATGAGCTTGGATAGGTAGGATCAACATAGTAAAAATGGCAATCTTGATAAAAGCAATCTACAGATTCAATGCAATCCCCATTAAAATACTGACACAATTCTTCACAGACCTTGAAAGAACAATACTCCACTTTATATAAAAAACAAAAAACCCAGGATAGCCAAAACAATCCTGTACAATAAAGGAACTTCTGAAGGCATCATCATACCTGGCTTCAAGCTCTACTATAGAGCTATAGTAATGAAAACAGCTTAGTATTGGCACAAAAAGACAGGTAGAACAATGGAATCAAATCAAATACCCTGATACTAACCCACACACCTATGAACACCTGATTTTTAACAAGGAAGCTAAAACTATACAATGGAAAAAAAGATAGCATCTTCAACAAATGGTGCTGGCATAACTGGATGCAGACATGCAGAAGATTGCAGATAGATCTGTATCTATCGCCATGCACAAACCAAAGGTGTCAACATAAACCCAGCCACACTGAACCTCTTAGAAGAGAAGGTGGGAGGTACCCTTGAATAAATTGATACAGGAGATCACTTCATGAATGTAACTCCACTAGCACAGACACTGAAATGGACAACTGGGAAACTGAGAAGTTCCTGAAAGGCAAAAGACACAGTCAACAAGACAAAACAACAGCCCACAGAATGGAAAAAGGTCTTCTCCAATCCCACATCTGACAGAGGGCTGATTTCCAAAATATACAAATAACTCATGAAGCTAGTCACCAAAACACTAAACAATTCAATTGAAAAATGGGGTAAAGAACTAAATAGAGAATTTTCAATAGAGGAATCTTAAAAAGTGTTCAACATCCTTAGTCATCAGGAAAATGCGAACCAAAACTACTCAGAGATACCATCTTACACCAGTCAGAATGGCTAAAATCAAAACCACCAATGGCAGTCTGTACTGGAGAGGATGTGGAGAAAGGGGAACACTCCTCCATTGTTGGTAGGAGTGCAAACTGTGCAGTCACCTTGGAAATCAGTATGATGGTTTCTCAGGAAAATGGGAGTCTACCTCCTAATCCAGCAATTCCACCCTTGGGCATATAACCAAATATACAACAAAGACATATGTTCAACAATGTTCACATCAGTGTTGTTTGTAATAGCCAGAACCTGGAAGCAACCTAGATTCCCCTCAATTGAAGAATGGATGGAGAAAATGTGGTACATTTATGCAATGAAGTATTACACAGCAGGGAAAAACATTGAAATCTTGAAATTTGCAGGCAAATGAATTGAACTGGAAAAAACCATCCTGAGTGAGGTAATCCAGTCACAGAAAGACAAGCGTGGCATGTACTCACTCATATATGGATACTAGACATAGAGAAAAGGACTACCAGCCTACAATCCACACCACCAGAGAAACTAGGAAACAAGGAGGACCCTAAGAGAAAAATACATGGTCCCCCGAAGAAGAGGAAAGGGACAAGAACTCCTGAGCAAATTGGGAGCATGGGTGAGGGGAGGGGGTAGGAAAAAGAGAAGGGGAGAAGAGAAGGGGGGAGAACAAGAGGGATCAGGAAGACTGAAACAGGGGAGGAATAGAGGAGAGCAAGGAAAAAGAAACCTTAATAGAGGGAGTCAGTATAGGTTTAAAGAGAATTCTGGCACTAGGGAAATGTTCAGAGATCCACAAAGGTGACCCCAACTAAGAATAAGCAATAGTGGAGAGGCCGCCTTTGATACCCTTCCCCTATAATGAGATTAATGACTACCTTAATTGCCATCCTAGAGCCTTAATCCAGTAGCTGATGGAAGCAGAAGCAGGCACCCACAGCTAAGCACTGAGCCAAACTCCTGGAATCCAGTTGTGGAGAGGGAGGAGGAATGAGCAAAGGAGTCAAGACTGTGCTGGAGAAACCTATAAAACCAGCTGACCTGACCTGTTGAGAGCACACGGACCCCAGTCGTAAAGCTGGGGAGCCACCATTGGACTGAACCAACCCCTCTGAATGTAGGTACTAGTTAGGAGGTCTGGACAGTCTATGGGACCTCTAACAGTGGGACCAGTATTTATCCCTAGTGCACAAATGGACTTTGGAAGCACCCATTCCCTATGGGGGGATACTATTTTAGCTCAGATGCGGCATCCGCACCACAAGCTAGTCCAAGATATCAGGAAAAGAAAGACCAGATGTCCAGCTGTTTATATTAAGAAGTGTCTTTATTTTGTAAGTGTTAAGAGGTCTCTCTCTTGTCTTTATTTTATAAGTGTTAAGAGGTCTCTCCCTTGTAGGAGGGAGTAGTCTTATATATAGTCTTACAACACAGTAGAAAAACCCCAGGTGGAAGAGAGCATGTTTTCCTCCTGCTAGATGTTGATGTCAGTGGGGCAATGCAGAGGCAGTAAGCCAGGAACAGGATGCACCTGTGGCTTATCAGCTGACAAATAACTCAGAGACCCTGTGGGGGCTAGGCCCCAAAACCCAGATACACAGAGGAGGGTCTAGGCCCTCCCCTAAATGATGTGACAGACTTTGATGATCCCCCATGGAAGCCCTCACTGTCCTTGGGGAGCGGGTGGGAGGTGGGTTGTGGGGTTGGTAGGGAGCATGGGAGAATGGGAGGGAGAGGAATATGTAAAACGATTGTTTCTAAAGAAAAAAAAAGAAGAAGAAAGAATGGACTTAACCTATAGACCAATTTGAGTAGAACTCATATTTTAAATGAGATTTTCCAATCATGAATATGATAATATATTAATTTATTTTAGTCTTTGATTATTTTTCATTTTACAGTTTTATTTTTGGTTAGATTTCATTCTAATTATTATTGTGTAATTTTATTGAAAATGAAGTAATTATTTAAGTTTTGTTTTTAATTGTTGCTAAAATATAAGAATGTAGTTGAATATTTTAATTTTCTAACTAGCAGTCTTAACAAATTCTAATGGTTACCATAGGTTCTTTAGGATTTGCTAGGCAGAAAGCCATGTTACTCACAAACAGTAACTATTTTCCTAATCTTTTTTGATTTTTCTCCAATACAATACATCCCCACCACCATTAATTTCTCCTCTCTCCACTCCTCCCAGTTTCCCACCACTACCTCCTCTCTTCCCCAGATCCACTTCTCCTCTGTTTCCCTTCAGAAAAGAGCAGGTCTCCCAGAGATATCAACCAAATTCAGCAAAACAAGTTATAATAAGACTAGGCACAGACCCTCATATCAAGGCTGAATGAAGCAACTCAGTAGGAGAAAAAGGGGCGATCTGTCCCTATGAATCCTCAGACTGAATGCCATGAGCTCCTGTCTCCTCCCACCTTATAACCCGCCTGCTGCGGACAGCCATATCACTCCTGTCTCCACCTCCCTAGGGCTGGATTAAAGGCATGTGATTCCCAAATACTGGGATTAAAGGTGTGAGCCACCACCACCTGGCTCTCTTTCTCTTTTATACTGGATCAATCAAGGCTCAGGGTAGCCTTGAATTCACAGAGATCCACCTGCCTTTGCCTCCTGAGTGCTGGGACTAAAGGTGTGTACCACCACTGCCTGTGGTTTATGGCTAACTAGTGTGGCTAGCTCTGCTCTCTGATCTTCAGGCAAGCTTTATTTGTTAGATCATAAACAACATATCACCACAGCAGACCTCTGCTTGTTCCTATTTCAAGTGAAATTTTATATTTTGCTAATAGATGGAATGTTTACTGTATAATTTCTTTAAATATTTTATATAAGATTAAGGTTATAACTTATTGTTCCTGCTTTTTTCTAGTATTTTTCAAGATTAGATATAATTTTTAAAATCAAATGCTTTGCTTTTCTTCAATTGTAATTGTTTTCTATTTTTCTTCTGTGGCATATTCCAGTGATTAAAAATTCAATTATTCATCTAATTTTACATCTTTGGATTGAAGTCAACTTGGTCAAGAAGTAATACCCCTTTTATGCAAATAGTTTGCTAATGTTTTGCTTAGCAACCTTGTATCTATGTTCAAGGGAGATTACCTATAATTTTCTTCTCTTAGAATGCTTTTGTTATTACAAGTTAGAAAACGTGTCTTGTTTTTGTATTTAGAGGGAAGGATTATGTATGTTATATGTTCCTTTTCCCCTAAATATTTGAAAGAATTCTTTAGTTAAGCTGTCTGGGTCTGGAGTACTATAAAAAGGATTCAAATTAAGATTGAGATTTCTAAAGAAAGCTTTCCACTTTGTGTCTTTGCCCCTTGTTATTTGTTATATTTTTAAGGAAATCGATCCATCGTATTTCAAAGTTCATGTTTATTAAAACATATGGTTTGTGCTATGCTCTTAATTTTTAAAATTCTGTGTGTCTACATTGTCCCCCATCTCATGCAGTGATGTTTGCCTCTTCCTGATCTTTTATCACCATCAGACGATCATCAGCCACGGTACATTTTCCCCCCAAACAACCATTAACTGTTAGTTTTCTGTATTTCATTTCCTCTGTTGTACATTTGTTTTCTAGCTCATCAATTTGTGTCTGTATCTTGATGTGTAACTTACTTGGTTTTGTTTCTCAGTGCTTGGGACTGAACCCAAGGTCTTATACAAGATAGATGCAGGCCAGGTGATAAGATATGATGACTAAGTCAACTTAGAGAAGAAAAGAATTTATTGGGCGTCTACAGTTTCATAGGGTAAATTCACTGACCATGGCAGCAGGCAGGCAGGCATGGGGCTGCAGCAGTAGCTAAGAGCTTACAACTTGACCCACAAGCACAAGGCAGAGAAAGACACACTGGGAATGGTGTGGGATTTTGAAATTTCAAAGCCCAACCCTAGTGACACACCTCTTCCAGCAAGACAATACTTCCCAAATAGCTTCAACAGAGTGAACTAAACAAGTGTATGGCCCAATGGAGGCCATTCCCATTCAAACCACCACCCTGGGCAAGTCTTCTCCCACTACACTAAATCCTCATTTCTGGTTAGTTAATTCATTGACTCCCATCCCCCGCCCTTTCTTCCTTCCCAGCACAGACTTCTCAAGGATGGTTTAAGCATAACTCACCACTTTTGATCACTTCAAAATATTTTCACTTTTCTTTAAGATATTTCAAGAACACATAAACATTTGAAATGTTTATATTATCTTTTAAATATGGCTTAGTTCTACTATACTCATCATGTGGAATATGTTGAAGCTTCATAGTCTGGCACATGGTCGGTTTTAGCAACTGCACCACAGCAGTGCTGCATGGATAGAACTCTCTCAGCCAGTGGTTCTCAACCTTCCTAATGCTGCAACCCTTTAACATAGTTCCTCATGTTGTGTGACCCCAACCATAATATTATTTCATTGCTACTTCATAACTGTAACTTTGCTACTATTATGAATCATAATGTAAGTATCTGATATTTAGTATATCTGACATGTGACCCCTATAAAGGGTGTTCAACCCCCCCAAGGGGGTCATAACCCACAGGTTGGAAACCACTGCTCTAAACTATGCTGCTCAAATCTTCAGCTTCATTAATTCATTTGGCCACTTGTTCTATGAGTCGAAGTTCCTACTATTATTTTGCATTTTCATATTAATCCACTTTGTTTTATTAAATATTATCTTACATATTAATAAATATATGGATTTATAGTTGTGATAACTTTGCATTGAATGATCATTTTATTATGAAATATCCTTCCTTAAAATTAGCACTGTTTGTTGCCTTAATGTTTACTTTGTCTGATAGAAATGTACATAGTGAGTTTCTCATGGTTAATATTTACAAGCATAAATATTTCCTACTCTTCTGCTTTCAATTTTTATGGATTCTTTTAATTTACAACATAGACTTCTATAAAACATAGAATTGAACTTTATACAGTTCAACAATCTTTGTCTACTTGATATTTTATTCATTTATGCTTAATATAATTAATATATATAATTATTACTAGCTTGTTTGTTTTATAACTGTCCCACCTGTTTTGCATTTCAACTTTCATTATGTTCTTTAAAACCACCATCTTATATTATTTTTATTGTCTCATTCCTTCTCTGTTAACTATTCTTCGTAATAGATTTCCATTATGCTTTTGCATTTACCATAGGGATTTCAACATTCATCGTTGATTTATTAATGTCTAGTGAACAGTGTTGCCTTTGCAAATTCCTGCTCCAAATAAGGCCTTAGGACATTTAAACTCCATTTGAAACCTTTTCCCTATTTTTTGATTCATCTTCCAATTAACTTAGGGCCCCTCCTTCATTACCTATTATCTAAATCATTGTTCTAGAGTCCTTTGATCTCTTAATTTCATTTATCATAGTTTCCGGTTGTAGATATTCCACTTGACTTATGTTCTAGGTTTCTTTAACTATATAATTGAATGTACTGAGCACAGCTATTTAATAGCCATGCCTAATTACTACAACATTTGATTGCTTGAGAAATTTTATTTTGGTTTTCAACACTTTGCCTATAAGTATACCAGAAAAAAAATTTATTTTATTTCAGAGCATTTTCCATAAAAAAAATCTTAGGGAGTGTGAACCAACGGACAGTTAAGGTGAGCAGCTTACCCTACCCAGTCATAAATTGAGAGGACTGAAGCTGGGCCCCTCAGAGCTGTCTCTCTCCTGTGGTGAAGTCATTTTAGGGTCCCAATTAAAACACTGGAATGTTGCTGTCTGGATCCTAAACCACTGGCTGTCTCTAAACTCCATTTTTTGTTCTTAATGCTGCATGAAACTGTAGGACCCTTTGATGAGCTCCTCGGCCTCTCAGTCAAGTGAAGGAGAAAACTAGTCTGAAGGTCTTTTCATTTCTCTTTTCTCATCAACCAGTTCCACCCATGCAAGAAGTAACACAGAAATTCAAGCCAACATGTCTGTCTGTCTGTCTATCTCTGTCTCTCCTTCTTCCTTCCTTCCTTCCTTTTTCCCCTCCCTCCCTTCCCCCTCCCTCCCCCCTCCTTCCCTTCCTTCTTTCTGAGACAGTGTGATTGTGTAGTCTAAACTTCCTATGAAAACCAGGCTGGCCACATATTTGTAGTTGTCCTCCCAGCTCTGTCTTCTCAAGTGCTAAGATTACATGTGAGTACCACTACGCTTGTCTTTTGAATATCAGTTTCATCATCCTAAAATTCTGACAACTTGTCATATTTTCTTTGAACTCAAATTAAATGGTTCCCGATTACATTGGCCTGAGTTCCTATTTCTCTAAGAAGCAACGAGGGAGCATGTGTTTCATTAATTTAGCTAAGATTTTGATCTTTATCATGACCTATTATGATGGAAATAATGCCATTAGTGAAATCAAGCAGAGTCTGAGGACCCAGGAGGTTCAGAAGGAATGTGTACCATGATAAGTTAATAGTGCCTATTATAGAAAGAAAAGTTACAGTAACATACATGCCAAGAATATGTCAAACTCAATTGCAATGACTAACAAGTAGAGCATCCCAGCAGTTGCTCTGTATTCACTAAAATTTAAAGAAACATATTTGTTAACAAGGCAGATAATTATTCCACAAACAAAGTTACTAGCAAAACCCAGATTCCGATAGCTCATACTTTTCTATCACTTCATATATAGGTTTGATAGAAGTTGGAATCAGATAGAAAAAAAAGAAACCATATTGCTGTTCTTGTTACTTGGGGCTACTGTCACAAAAATACCAGTGATTGTGTGCATTATAAACAAAAACTATGGCTCACAGCTCTGGGGTCCAGGAAGTCTATAGCCAGCATTCTGTAAGATTCATTGTCTGGCCAGGGCTCACTTTGCCAATAGTCTCCTTCTCATTGTAACATCTCACAGAAGGGACTAGGAAGCTCACAGGGGTCTCCTTCCATAAGGATACTAGCTCCATGTATTAGGGCTCTATCTTCATGATCTCACTCCTTCCCAACTGTTCCATCCTCCAGAACCATCTTGGAGGTAAGGATTTCAATATAGAAATTTAGCAGGGAATTGAGCACTTAGTACATAACATCAATTTAGACATGACTGTCAGGAAATAAAGGGCTGTAGTGACTGCATGCCAAGCAGAGACACTGTCATACAAGGCCTAACACATTTATATCAGGAAAAAAACAAAACACTAGATATTAAAGTGCTCATAAGACAGAATTCTGAACCAACTCAAGAGAGTCTAAAAGATTTTTACTAGCTTGGCTCCAAGATGAGTCCTAAGTAAACTGGCATTTTTGGTTAAGATTTTTTTCAAGTGAGGAGCTCAGCTTCCTAGCTGCTGTCTGCAGGAAACCAGACATCTGATCTGCAACCTACTTATTTTAGTCCCCTCAGGTCCCTTCCTGTTTTGACATCTCCAACCACGCTGTGGGACTCCAAGGCCCATCCTCTAAACCATCCTACAAGCAGGGGCAGACAGCAGTAGCTGCTGCCATCACACTGATAGTGGTTTGTGCTGCCACTTGCCTTAAAAGGCTACTGACTTGCTTGCTTGCCTTCCTGCCTGCCCAAACAGCCTCTGCAAGGCAGCCGCCTTCAGCACACAGAGAGAGCAGCAGTGCCACCTACTGAACCACTAGAGGCAGAACCGCTTTGCAGCCAGCTCCAGACCAATTGTCACTTAACCTGGCAGAACAGCTGTACCCAGCAACAGGACTGAAAAACTACTTTTGGACAGAGATTAGGTAGGTCTTCTTATCCGCCAGCATTAGGATTTGTTTGATGCTGCCCCACTGAAGAGACTCAAAGGAAGTGTACTCTTCTATGAACAAATGAAACCCGGTTGTAGTTAGGACCAAGACTGTATCCCAGGTGAGAGCTTGGGCAAGCCAGCGAATGCAGTGTCGAGCAGTGAATGGATTAATTACTTACCCTGCGACAGACACTGTGTGAGGCACAAAGGTACAAATGTAAATGCCTGCCCCAGAGAGGCTAGAAAAAGTTAACAGGCAGACGTCTGTGTCCCACATTGACAGGCTACACTCATGGAACTCAGCTGCACACAGGCACGTCCAAACTTCTGACATTGCAGTATGACTGACCCATGTCATCTATAGAGTTCATGATGGAGGGCTAGACTCTCTCTCTCTCTCTCTCTCTCTCTCTCTCTCTCTCTCTCTCTCTCTCTCTCTCTCTCTCCCTCCCTCCCTCCCTCCCTCCCTCCCTCCCTCCCTCTCCTCTCCTCTCCCCCTCTCTTAAGAAAGTTTTCAGCTATCCTGGGACCAAACATGCTTCAAAACACACAATATGTAAAGGATCTGGATTTTCTAGTTTTCCCAGGGTTATATTGCTCTTTCCACCAAGTTTAGATTAAGAAGTTGTGGTGAGTTCCTCAATGGCTTGTTACATTTTGTTTTGTTATTTTAATTATCTTTTTTTATTTTTCCATATTTTTTGTTTTTATTATTATTTATTTTTAAGTTTAAATTTAGATTAGAAACAAGGTTGCTTCACAAGTCAGTTCCAGGTCCCTCTCCCTTTCCCTCCCCTCCTCCCGCGCCCTCCCCCCAACCCTCCCATTATCCCCTCATTTCCCCAGGGAGGGTGAGGCCCTCCATGGGGATATCCATAGTCTGTCATTTCATCCAGGGCAGGGCCTAGACCCTCCCCCAAGAGTTTAGGGTGAGAATGCATCTCTCATTGTTGGATGGGAGTCCAAAGTCCATGTGTATACTCGGGATGAGTACTGATCTACTGCCCAAGGCTCAATAGATTACCTAGGCCTCCTCACTGACACCCAGATTCAGGGGGTCTTGATCAGTCCCATGCTGGATTCCCAGGCTGATGCCTGGGATTCAAGAGTTAACCTTTGTCAGGTCAGCTGTTTCTGGGGGTTAAACCAGCCCAGTCTTAATCCCTTTGGTCATCAGTCCTCCCTCTCTGTTACTGGCTTTCTTGAGTTCAGCTCAGTACTTAGCCATGGGAGTGTGCCTCTTCTTCCATCAGCCACTGAATGAAGTTTCTGTTTCCCAGACTCTCTGGCCATGGGATTGTAGGCTGGCACTCCCCAGATCTATGTCTAAAATCCATATATGAGAGAGTACATGCCATGTTTCTCTTTTTGTGGCTGCATTACCTCACTCAGGATGGTTTTAGTGTCATCCATTTGACTGCAAATCTCAGGATTCCATTGTTTTTTTCTGCTGAATAGTACTCCATTGTGTAAATATACCACATTTTCTCTATCCACTCTTCAGTTGAGGGGCATCTAGGTTGCTTCCAAGTTCTGGCTATTACAAATAATGCTGCTATGAACATAGTGGAACAGACATCCTTGTTGCATGAATGGCCATCTTTTGGATATATGCCTAAGAGTGCAGTTGCTGGGTCTTGTGGTAGGTTTATTCCATTTTTCTGAGGAATCTCCACACTGATTTCCAAAGTGGCTGAACCAGTTGGCACTCCCACCAGCAATGGAGGAGTGTCCCCCTTTCACCACATCCTTTCCAGCATAAATTGTCATTGGTGTTTTTGATTTTAGCCATTCTGACAGGAGTAAGATGGTATCTCAGAGTTGTTTTGATTTGCATTTCCTGGATGGCTAAGGATGTTGAGCACTTTCTCAAGTGCCTCTCAGCCATTTTAGACTCCTCTATTAAAAATTCTCTATTTAGTTCTGCAGCCCACTTTTTAATTGGATCCTTTGGTATTTTAGAGACTTGCTTCTTGAGTTCTTTGTAAATTTTGGAGATCAACCCTCTGTCAGATGTGGGATTAGTGAATATTTTTTCCCATTCTGAGGGCTGCCTTTTTGTCTTGCTGACTGTGTCCTTTGCCTTGCAGAAGCTTCTCAGTTTCAGTAGGTCCCATTTATTAATTGTTGATCTCACTGTCTGTGCTACTGGTGTTATGTTCAGGAAGCTGTCTCCTGTACCAATTTGTTCAAGGGTACCACCCACTTTCTCTTCTAAGAGGTTCAGTGTGGCTGGATTTATGTTAAGGTCTTTGACCCATTTGGACTTAAGTTTTGTGCATGGCGATAAATATGGATCGATCCGCATTCTTCTACATGCCAGCCTCCAGTTATGCCAGCAACATTTGTTGAAGATGCTTTCTTTATTCCATTGGATATTTTTAGCTTCTTTGTCAAAGATCAGATGTTCATACATGTGTGGGTTAATACCTGGGTTTTCAATTCGATTCCATTGGTCTACCTGTCTATTTTTGTGCCAATACCAAGCTGTTTTCAGGACTATAGCTCTATAATAGAGCTTAAGGTCAGGGATGGTGATATCTCCGGACGTTGCCTTGTTGAACAGAGTTGTTTTGGCTATCCTGGGTATTTTGTTTTTCCATACAAAATTGATTATTGTTCTTTCAAGGTCTGTGAAGAATTGTGCTGGGATTTTAATGGGGATTGCATTGAATCTGTAGATTGCTTTTGGCAGGATTGCCATTTTTACTACATTGATTCTACCTATCCAAGAGCATGTGAGATCTTTCCATTTTCTGAGGGCTTCTTTTTTTTTTCCATTTTTTTTCCTTTTCTTTTTTTTATCATTTTTTATTTTAATTTTAAATAGCTTGTTTTACATGTCAATCCCAGTTCCCTCTCCCTCCTCTCTTCCAGCACTCCCCTTCCCCCCCCCTCCCTCCCACCCTATTGTTCTGAGGGCTTCTTTAATTTCTTTCTTTAAAGATTCAAAGTGCTTGCGATACAGGTCTTTCACTTGTTTGGTTAGCGTTACCCCAAGGTATTTTATGTTGTTTGTGGCAATTGTAAAGGGTGATGTTTCTCTGATTTCTTTCTCAGCCCTTTTATCATCTGTATATAGTAGGGCTACTGATTTTCTTGAGTTGATCTTGTAGCCTGCCACTTTGCTGAAGGTGTTAATCAGCCATATATTTTTCCATATTTTTATTTAACTTTTTAGGCATGTCACTTTCAGTTCCCTCTCCCTCCTCTCCTCCCCTACCCCCCAATCTTCCCAGCCCCTCACCCCCACTCCACCCCCCTCCATTCCCCAGAGAGGGCAAGGGCTTCCATGAGGGATTTTCAGAGTCTGTCACATCATCCCGGGAATGGCCTAGGTTCTTCCCCATGTGTCCAGGCTGAGAGAGCATCTCTCCACGTGGCATGGGTTCCCACAGTCCTTCTGTATGCCAGGAATAAATACTGCTCCACTCTCTAAGGTCCCACAGATTGCCAAGGCCTCCTCTCTGACACCCAGGTTTGGTGGGAGGGATGTCTAGATCAGTCCCATGCTGGCCCCTCAGTCATCAGTCTGAGGTCCATGTGTTCCCCCTTGTTTAGGTCGGCTGCCTCTGTGGTTTTGCCAGCCCGATCTTGATTCCTTTGGTCATCACTCTTCTTTGCAACATGTGGCTCACCTTCTTCTCTTTGAGGTACTCAAAGCTGATGAGGACTGAATAGGAATTAGGCTGAGTCTCATCTTTCATCCACATCTCTCTTCCCTCCTTTTCTGTCCTTTATGTCTCTTCTCTCAAGGGATGGTTGGGTTGTCATCTGACCAAGCAAAAAATGCGGAAGGCTTGAAGGCAGTCTTTGTAAAAATCAACATAAACTAAAGTGAAAAACAATCATAGATTCGAATATGAGAAGCAACCTTCACACCTCAACTCAGCCTCTTACTCCATACCTTGGTGACCATGTCTGGAGATGAATGGACCTGCTAACTCCAAAGCAGCCATGTCTTATTTAGGGTTTCTATTGCTGTGAAGAGACACTATGACCATGGCTACTCTTATAAAAGAAAATAATTAATTGTGGTGGCTCACTTACAGTTCAGAGGTTCAGCCCATTATCATCATGGTGGGGCATGGCAACATGCAGGCAGACATGGTGCTGGGGAAGCATCTAAGAATCCTATATCTTGCAGGCAACAGGAAGTGGTCTGTATTACTGGGAGTGGTTTGAACATGTATGAGACCTCAAAATCCACCTCCACAGTCACTCACTTCCTCTAATACAACGATACCTACTTCAACAAGGCTATACCTCCTAATAGTGCTACTCCCTTTGGGGGGGCATTTTCTTTCAAACCACCACAAGCCCATTCAATATTGTGGTAGTTTGAATAGGTATGGCCCCACAGACTCATGTGTTTGAATGCTTGACCTACATGGGGTGGAACTGTTAGGAGATGTGGCCTTGCTGGAGTAGGTGCGGTCTTGTTGGAGGGAAGTACATTACTGCAAGGGAGGGTTTTGAGGTCTCATATGCTCAAGTTATGCCCAGCGTGGGACACAGTTTCCTCCCTGTTGACTGTGGATCAAGATGCAGATCTCTCAGCTCCTTCTCCAGCACCATGGTCTGCCTGCACACCACCATGTCCCACCATGATGATAATGGACTGAACCTCTGAACTATAAGTGGGCTACCACAATTAAATATTTTCCTCTATAAGAGTTGCTGTGATCATAGTGTCTCTTCACAGCAATAGAAACCCTAAGACAGATCATCCTGTTTTATATCAGAGTATAACTCCATATTCACAGCTAACTACTGTTAATTCTCTCTCTACCACACACACATACCACAATGGTTCTTAAATTTTCTTCTTCTCCCATATAAGTTATTAATCTGTCCCTGCATTCATGACAATACTTTTATCATGTTCATAAAATCTAATATAAATCATTGTCAAATTTCTTGTTAACATATTCAGTATTTATTAGTTATACACAAAACCACCTAATTAACAACCTATTAAGAAATAGACTAAATCAGGTATGGTGCCATATGCCTTTAATCCCATCACTCAGAGGCAAGCAGATTTGTAATTTTGGAGGCCAGTTTGGTCTACACAGAGAAACTCTGTCTTGAACTAAAATATGAAAAGAAACTTGGTGGTAAGTACCTGACTAGCATGCATGAGGCTCTAGGCTAAGTTCCCAGGACCATCAATACAAAATAAAGTAATAACAAGAGAATAGAATGATGGGGCTGGAGAGATGGGTAGTTACAAGTGCACACTGCTCTTGTAGGGGACTCACATACTCGTGCCCACACAGATACACACACATAATTTAAAATAAAATCTTTTTTATAGAGAAATAGAAGGAGATCAACTTTTCATTATTTCTCCTTGAATTCTTCCTGACTACTGGAATTATCAAATATTCATAATTCACTCAGGCAAGGATACCTTTCTATGTTCATCCAGAAGAGTGTAAAAGCTGACATATTAATAGCAATTCTATTCGCCACAGGGAAAGAAAAGCATTAGAGCAAAGAATAGCTGTAATAAAAAGCAAGACTTTGAGTCAGAATTTTTTTAAAGATTCATTTGTATGACAGGACAATAAATGAGAACTTTTTTATTGCCCCAATTCCATCTAACATCTCAAAGCTGAATTTCATACATGCCGAGGCCCAGGCTGACACACTTTAAAGATCAGAGTTATAATATTTTCACAGAACTTTGTTGGGTGTCCTTAAATGACTATCTTGAGCATACATGTGAGGAAAAGAGAACTATGAAGAGAGATAACCTTGATGGGTACAAACACCCTGGACTGGAACAAAAAAAGGGAAAAAGGAGAGACCCAGGTGCATGCCTGCATTTTCCTGGTTATGTATCCTCACCTCCCAGATTTAAGCAAGCAGCTTCACACCTGCAGTCATACCTCCCTGCCATAATGGACCATGGCATCAAACCATGAACCAAAATAAAATTCTTCTCACCTAAGTTTGGTATTTGGTCTTAGTGATGAGAAAAGTAACTGATGCAGTATACCAGGGGTCACTTCTGACTACCCTTAGCTTTTCAGCCTATGGACCAAGCAGGCTGTCATTCATTCCAGAGCCTCCTCAGTTTGTATAAAGAGATATGGCTGAAGTTGAAGGTGGGGGTTCTCTCTCCAGTGTGTTGGGGTATGGGAGTGACAGGTGAATGCTGAGATCTGCTACTGGAGGATGTGTCTCCATGCTTTTTGATCCTTTTCCTACAGGAGGAAGGATGCTGTGAGGATTGTATAATAAACCCAAGCTTTAGAGTTCTCAGTCCTGTTAGTAGAAAACCAGATGGCTTACCGAGTAGTTCAAGCAGTGTCTTAGTTACTTTTCTATTGCTATGATGTAAGACCACGGCTAAGGCAACTTACAAAAGAACGTATTTAATTGGGCTTACAGTTTCAGAGGGTTGAATTCTGTGTTGGCAGAGCAAAGGAATGGCTGCTGAGAGCTTAAACTACAAGGAGGAGGTCAAGACAGCACACTGGGAATGGTGCAAGTCTTTTCAAACATCAAGCCCCACCTCCAGGAACAAGGCCACACCTCATAATCCTTCCCAAACAGTTTCACCAACTGGAACTCTAGTGTTCAAAGATACAGAATATGGGGGCCACTATCATTCAAACCATCCCAAGCAGCTTGCTAACCTCTGACCCAAGGATAGGCAGTTTTCAAAGCAATTGTTCCCCTTCCCTATCAAAGAAGGGGTAGCTCCTGACTAATGATTCCTTGCTACCCAACCTTCCCACCACCTGAACTTTTCTAGTATTTACACTTAGCCCTCCCCCAAGCAGAGAATGCACCATGAAGTCACCTCTCAATCAGGGTCTATGTCAGTTACTTTTAGACTTCCTAGCTTATGATTGTTCCTTGCCATCAGGTCCCCACAGTATATCAGACTTAATAGGTTCCCTCCCAATGGCATGAAGCCAAAGCCCTTCCAAACACCAAAACAGACCTCCTCTCTACTGCTGCCCATCTTTGGATGACTCACCTTCTAAATAGAATTCCCAACAGGATTCTAACCTTAAAGAACTCTGGGCTTACCCCACTGGTGGGCTTACCATTCTCTTTTCATTGGGGTCTTGAGTTTACCTCTTGGATGAGTCACAGGACTTTTATTTACTGAAGGTTATCCCCAGTGAATAATGGAGGAACTAGCAGGTTATGTTTAAAGTGAACAGAAAGGAGTTAAAAACAAGACAAAACAAGCTGTGAAGAATAAGAGGACACAAATAAAAAAAGAGTATAAATGAAGGAAAATATGGTACAGTTATAAATAAAAATGAGATGATGACATTTGCAAGAAAAGGGATGCAATTTTGGAGGCCATTGTGTTAAATGAAACAAGTCAGACTCAGAAAGACAAACCACACATTTTTCTTTTATATACAGACACTAGATTTAAATATCTCTCTCTCTCTCTCTCCTCTCTCTCTCCTCTCTCCCTCTCCCTCTCCCTCTCCCTCTCTCTCTCTCCCTCTCCCTCTCCCTCTCCCTCTCCCTCTCCCTCTCCCTCTCCCTCTCCCTCTCTCTCTCTCTCTCTCTCTCTCTCTCTGTGTGTCATAAAAACAGAAGGGGCCATGAAAGAGAAGGAAGATATCTTAAGCCTCTGCTGCTTTTGCTTGCTCTCAATCTTTCCGTGCTGTGTCAACATGTTAGCTAAGCATAGAAGTCCTTCGAATACACTGTACAGGACATGCTTCATCCTTCCCTTACTCTTTGGGACAACCTATCTACCATGCCCCAGTTAAAAATGCCTCTCTTAAAATATATTAGCCAGATCCTACACGTCAAACACAAATAAATATTCAAGGACACTACTAGAAAAATGATCTCAGGAAGAGGAGAGGAAGAGGGAGTCAGAAGAGGCCAGGAGAATAGTCAACCCACGGCACAAGACTGGTTCCCAGTAAAGAAGAGAGGGAAGGAAGGTGAGTAAAAGTACCCAGAGTTCCACTAGATCACTGGAAAATAAGATGAGGCCACAGAGAAGCCCTTGCAATAAAGATGACCTTCCAATGAGTTGTCTTGTCTCCTAGGGATGTGCCTCCTTGGTAACATCAATGGCTGCAGCTTCTGTGCAAACCTTACAGCAAACAGCTTGATTCTGAGTAGCTACTTGGCCCTGAGATGATTAATTTCATTCCCTATCACTAGACATCTGAATGGTACAGCCCTATGGTTATCACACATATGTTCCCATAACCCTTTGGCTAAAGTCTAAAATCATTTAAAAAGTTTTATCAACCCTATACATCAGGCCTCTAGATATACAACCCCAGTCTTATTGTAGCCATTTTATTCTGTTCCAAAATTATGGGAGTTACCTAATACCAAAGAAACCTATCACACTCAGTTTCTCCCACCAAGGCTTTTCATGCACATCCCCTGCCAGGAGAACTCACCCAGATACTTTTTTCATCATGACCTGTTTGTAAACTCAGCCTTTAATTCATCTGTTTGCTCAATACCTCTCCCAAGTCTCCTAAAAGAGGATTATATGTTGTGGCCAGTTGTTCATTTAGAACAGGTCACACAAGCAAAGGTCTGCCTGGTGTTTGACTTCCCGAGTAAATGAGTTAAGTGTCCTAACAGCACACTGTCTTACACTGGACTCTAGGGCCTGACACAGGGTGATGGCGTAACAGAGAGGGGTAAATTTCACCTATGTCATATGCACAAACATCAAAATTAAACTCATTATGCCTGAGTCTATACCATTAATACACATCATTACTGTTATTTTAATGTCCTCATTAAAAGTTCAATAACCCATTCTGACTGACTAAAAAAAAGGATAGCAGATAGAAGGGGATTTCTGGCAAGAAATTAGTCACATCAGTATAAGATAAGGTTAGAGATTAAGAAGGAAACTTTGAGAGACACCTAAAACAAGAGAATTAGGCCTTTAAGAAAATTTATTTTGTAGAGGAAAAATTAAGACAAAGATCAGACTCAAAAAGTGATCATTCTGTGAACTATGTGTAAATCTAAAGTCTAAATATAGTTACTTTTCAAATCACTTGGCTCCTGTAGTCTGTCGCAGTTAAGATTAAATTTAGCACACAACACAGAGAACCTAAATACAAAGCTCTATCAGTAGGGGACCTCAGCATGACACATATGACGCATTGAAAGGGGGTTAACCAGACACAGTTTGAAGAAGCCACTATTTATAGATGTAGATGATGCTAAAGAAAGAAAGGCAGAGTGGCAAAGCTCCCTGGAGCTGACCAGCAGGAAGCCATTGCCTCTCCTACCCAGGCTGAATGGACATAAGGACACGACCTGAAGACTTGGAGAAGGAGGCTCTGGGCAGGCACAGTGGCCACCAGAGGAACAGGGCTTCTGACAGGCCTGACAGAAATAATGCAATCATAGGAAGTAGGGGAAATAATCATTCTCTCTTCCAATTGATCCCTGTCAGGTGCATCATTTGGTCAACTCCAACCGGATGCTAGACAGCAAGCCTAGGATACAGGTCATGGAAGACAGGATGAGAGTGGATCTTTGGAAGAGAAGCACAAAAGGAAAAGATTGAATGCAGTGTGTTGTTTAGCTCATATTCTAGCAAGCCTAGAGGTAGACACCCCAGAACTGGGATGCTGCTGCTATGCACCATTTCCTTACATCCATCCCTCATTTCAGAACAACCTCTGGAGCCCATGCCATCCAAATCTTATTCTAATAGGACTAAAGAGCAAAAGGGAAATCCCAAAGGGGCACCTTTCAGTTGAGGAACCCCTTTAAGGAGCTGCCCAGTACCCTTGCATGTACTAGTTCCCCAGAGCTGCAAGAGAAGTCAGAAAATGACTTCCTTCTGTGGTATTTTGCTGAGCATGTGCATCCCAGAACCAAACCATATAGGGATGTAAAGGAAGTTTGGAATGAACAATGAGTGGGCCTCCCTGAAACAAAAACTTAAAGTTGAGTATGACAAAAATTGGCCTCGGTGAAAGATGGGGAAGGGTGGTCCTGGCAAGGAACTAGGTTCTGAAGTAGCATAAAAGACTGAACATTCCCCTAACACATACAAAGGTTATTATGCCTTTAAACCCCAGCACACATGAGATTTGTTGACACTAAACAATCAGAGGTATCTCCTGACTGTAGAAGTCTCCCAGGATCCTAGTTAGATAAATAAGAAGTAAAAACCAAAAGCCAGTCTTCATTTATTTTATTATGTTGAAAATGATCCAATTAGCACTGTTATCTATCAGAACCACTCAACAAGGAAAACTGACCTCGAATTAAGTTCAATAGACACCAAAAGGACAACTTTTAAAAGGTAACAATATTATATTATTAAAAGCTAGGTTAATGGTATGCTCAAATCTTTGTAGAAGACAGATTGAGAAGTTATGTTTAAAATACTGCTTGACACAGATCTTAATGAACTTCACATTTCTCCTAAGGTAGATAAGGACCAAATTAAGCTCTTCCCCATTCGGTAAGAAAAATTTAGTATTATGATTGCACACATAGGGTTACTAGTGTCTGAAACAACTGGATACCTTCATAAGTGTTCTAGGACAATCATGATCTGTGTTTGTTTCCTTTCTATATGTTATAGTAAGGATTGACAAAGCAATCTTTAAGGTGTTTTCTGATATTCCATAGTTCCTTTAATCTTAAATAAGATAACCCTATGCAGAATCTAAATATTTGTGTCTTCCTCAAATTCATACTTTGGAACTTAATCTCAATGTTGATGGCATTAAGAGACCTTCAGGATATTATTAGAAAACAGAGTCATAACCTTCATGAGTGGAATGAGGACTTTCATAATGAGGTCCATGGGAGTTTGTGCATTCCTGCCATCTGAGAAGAACTGGTCCTTACCAGCTATCACATCTGATGGCAGCTTGATCCTATATTTAAGCTCTGGAATATAAGCAATACCTTTTATTTATAAATCACACAATCTAAGGATGGGCCTAGTAGTTAAAAGACAGGAGTTAAAGGCATTGCTATTATTCCAGAAGAGCCACATTTAGTTCCCAGCATCCACATGGCAGGGCACAACTGTCTGTAACTCCAGGTCCAGTGATTCTGGGCTTCACGAACACCCGGCATGTGCACAGTGCATGCACACACACACACACACACACACACACACACACACACACACACACACACACACACAGGCAAGCACTCTTACTATTGTCTAATACCAAGATACCACCTATTTTAACTTGGTAAGAGAAAAAGAGATCTTTACCAATCTCCAAGAATAGTAGTTAGGTCTTATGATTCGGGTATTTTCTTTCCTCTTAGTTACCATTTTGGCACCAGATTTTCTAAAAGAAATTCCCAAAAGGAGATTCTAAAGGCACTGATTGCCTCAGCTGTGAGAAATCAGTACAGTGGAAAATAACTGCCCTTAGTGGAGCTCTTCTCCTCCAGAAAGAGTAAACCACTCTAAGAAATGACCTCCCACCTCCTGTAGGTAGAATGGGCTTTGCACTCTAGTGACAGCTATGGTTGAAGAATGGGACAGCTGAAAGCTTCCTGGTGGATCCCCTTCGAGGAACTGCAGACAACCATCTAGGCCTCAGGTAACTCAATGTGACAGGGCAAACACAGGTCTATTCCAACCAGAATGAGAGTTCACAAGAATGCATGAATTTGGATGCAGTAGTGTAACAACTTCTCTGCACACTACTGTTTAAAACATTATTTTTAATTAAATTAGAAACAAGCCTGCTTCACATGTCAATCCCAGCTCCCTCCCCTCCACCCCTTCCCTCTAGGAGCCCCCGACTCCATCTCCCCTCCACTCCCCAGGGAGGATGAGGCCCTCCATGGGGGATCCCCAAAGTCTGTCATAATTCGGGGCAGGGCCTAGACCCTCCCCCATGCTCTGCACACTACTTTTAAGTGGCCTAATCTCTCCCCAAAATTGCAAAGACTGTACAGTTAGTCATCTATATCCATAATTTTACATCCACAGATTCAACCAACTACATATTGAAAATATTCAGGAAAACAATGTGTCTGTACTGAACTAGTATAGATTTTCCCCTTGTTATTACTTATTATTACCTCAGTAATAAAGAATGACTTTTATTTCACAGCACTTGTGCTGGGCATGGTAAATATGCAGAAAGAAGGGGAACAGACTGCTCAGTGGTTGAGTCCTTGTTGTTCCTGCGGAGGACCAACATTCCCAGAACCCACATCAGATGCTCACAATCCTGTGACTCCAGCTCCATAGGACAGGCAACCAAAGCTCTAAGTAAATGTGACAAGGACCCCAATTCCTCACGGGTATTGGAAAAATCTTCCCTGGGTCAGGCTCAGAGAATTGACAAAGCCTCCAGGATGAGAGCAACCGAAGATTTTCTGGAGCAAGAATCTGTAGTTGCTAGCTTTTGTATATGCTGTCAATATTCAAACATCGATTACAGAAGGCTTTGTCAGAAAGGATTGTTCTTCACAGACTTCCTACTGAGTCTAGCTAACTTTCTCTTGCATGTTCTTTTGTTGACATACCAGAATGCAAACTGGGAACTCAGCATGTTTATTACATACATGCCTGTATATCTATCCCTTTCTTCATTACCCCAGTCCAAGTCATGCTAAACACAGTGCATACTCATACACATAATTTAAATAATAAAATACATATGTAAAACATGCAGAAGGAGCATGTTGATCACAGGCCATATTATGTGGTTTTGTAAGAACATAAGCATCTGTGGATCTGGATATCCACAAGGAGTTCTGGAACCAATGCCCTATGATACAGAGAGATTATTTTATTGTCTTTGAAGGAGTAAAATATACTTCTTTGAGCCAAACAGAAAACTGATCTGGAAGTCTATATTTTCAAGAGACAACCCTAAACAAGCTGAGAATTACATTCATTTCAAGACCTTTCTGATTTCCTTTCTTTGATATCTAATAGTTCTAAAATCTTCAGTTTTTGTTATTTAAAAATTATATATAAATCAAAACTTGCTGCTAAAGTATTTGCTCCAACTTTAAAATAGAAGCAATGCTAATAAAAAATCAGTTTGGCTATTTTAACAATTATTCTTAGAAAAAAATTGTCACTTCTGAATTTTGATGCTAAGCAGCTTTGAATATACATTCTCACTCAGTGTAAGATGACTTGTAAGTGATATTTACTTTTAACAAATGCAATTCAAATACACAACATTACAAGTATCAGGTTTAAAACAGATCATAGTTTTTCAGCAACATAATATGCCGCCACTGCAACATTTTTACTGTGAAACCTAGAGTAAAACATTGATATTTATTACATGGAATACCATATGAATGCTCAATGTTCTAACCTCAATTTCAAAAGAACATTTGTATATTCTTCACAGCTCATGCTGTACCAACATAGAAAACCAGATTAAAGACATCTGGAAAATAACGGAGATTCCAGCATCACTCTTCACAAAGCTCCTACTTCTCTGCACAGAAAGTGTTACAAATGTTTGAACAAACCCAACCGAAGGTAATTTAGAGACATGTCAGAAATCAAATATTTCTTTCAGTCAGAAAATTCTTCTTAACCTAAAAGTACAAATCTTATAAGTAAAATTTTGGTTAGACATTCAAATAGGTTTTTTAAATGAATCTAATTAAAATTTTCTTTCAGAAAGGAAGATCACAGATGAGCACAGTAATCCACAGCAAGAACTATGTTAACTCTATACACCTCTGGAAATCTTGGAATCTTTTCAAAGAATTCAGCCATGTCAAGACTAGTATCCAACAAACATTCAGGAAATGTTTTTAAAGACACTGAAAATGATAAGTATTCTGAAAAGTTATAATGGTGTATTTTAACTCTCAGAACTGCAGATAGTATTATTTATATAATGAATTGAATTGCATTTGGATTGTTGAGTGGGACATGCGAAAAGAATAACAGGAAAGAAACACAGATGTTTAAACCAAGGAACAGAGGTATCTGAACCATTTGCTATTTATTTTATTCTCTAAAAGATAAATAAAGGGAACAACTAAATTATGTTTTCATAATTCCACAGGTCTATTTCTCATAGCAAGTTAAATCCATTTTTGCCTATGTTTTATGATTCTTTCTGGGAAGATATGAGCAAATATCTATTCATCTCAAGATAGGGTAGCAACAACATACCAAAGAAACAATTCTACCCAAGTCTAGGTTATTCAACTAGTGAGGATTTTTTGGTGCTACTTTCAGGAGCAATGGTGAAAAGTTGGTTACTTGGGGTAGCATGAGTGATTCAAAAGCAGATACATCACTGATAAAAGCATGGGTGATAACCCATGAGTGTTACATCCTTGGAGCTGCATCTTTGGAACTCCTTGTACCACTTGCAGGTAGTTTAGCTGGTCCTAACATCTCCTCTTCTTGGCGACTGTTTTTCATAACCTTCGAGAGGGAATTTGTCAACCTATTAAGTTTCAGGAATTTCCTGAACCTTGCATGTCTTATTTACTTCTTGAGTCTTAAAGAATCTTCCTACTCCTTCAATTTGGAGGAAATAGCTACAAAAAGCCTGTGTCTTTATCAGTTAGCCATGCTTGTTTCCAAACTTGTTGACAAGTCAGTTATGCTTGTCATTTCAACAATGAAATTTAATAACCAAAGAAAGAGAAGTATGAAATACTCTCAGTGACTCAGTAGGATGCTTTGAATGAATAAATCAAAACACAGGATTCCATTTATGTAAAACTCATCAAGCACCTGTAATGACAGATGAGTAGTTGCCTGGAGATAGAACATTAATGGGGATGAGAAAAATTCTTGGGGCTCACTGTAACCAGTCATCTCTGTGGTGATGGTTTCACAAATATATGCATCTGTCAAAACTTAGGAAATTATTACGTGTCAATTGCTCCATGGAGTAGAATAAATTACCATAAATATTTGAATTTAGTTGGGCAGTAGTGGTGCACATCTTTATTCCCAGCACTTGAGAGGCAGAGGCAGGTGGATTTCTGTGAGCTCTAAGCCAACCTGGTCTATAGAGTAAGTTCCAGGACAGCCAGAGCTATTACACAGAGAAATCCTGTTTTGAAAAACCAACCAACCAAAGGAACAAAAAACCTATTTAAATTTAATTTAAAACAGTGATGTATAGTGACTGTTTTCATGTGTGATCCCTCTACTTGTAGGACCATAATGGCTTTCTTGCAAAATCTTCACTTACGATGCATTTTAAAATATGTTATATCTGAGTGTGCATATGTGTTTGTGGAGATCAGAGGACTGAATTCAGGTCATCAGGCTTGACAGCCAGTAGTTCTGTCAGCTGTGCCATTTTGATGGCCTTTAGACAGTTTTTTAAAGATGATTTCCTGCTTAGTTATCAAGACATAAGAAATGGTATAAACAAACAAACCGACAAAAAAAAAAAAAAAAAAAAAAACAGAGCCTACCTAAGTTCCTAGGATTTCTGGCAAATGTTTTCCCTCCCATTTAATTCAACAACTTTGTTTTACTACTTCTGGATTCATTCACATTGTTGACCAAGAACTTGTTCCTTTTTGTTGCTTGGTGCTGCTCTATGTTATGGATATTATGTTTGTTCATTCTTCTGTAGATGAATACTTGTGTGATTTCTGCTTGGGATTACTACAAAGTTGCTAGAAACACTTGCATTTTTTCTTGACTAAATCTATGGGTAAAATAGAACACAGGTGAGGCCTAACTGTAGAGCTGTGCCCCATTAACAGTACTCTAGCACTCCAATTACTTTACATCTTTGCCTGTACTTGGTATTCTTAGACTTTTTAGAGAGTGCAAGGTATACGAGTTATTTCACTATGCTTTAAATTGCATTTCCCTGGTGACTAATTATGTCTAGAACTTCATGTCTGTAATTGATTTCATTTTGGTAAACTTAAATACTTTCTACCATCACCTTTAAATGTGTCATCTTGTCTATTAATATATGTTGGGAATTATTTGCTACTCTAGATCAAATTCTCTTCCAGTCTGTCTTCATTCTCTTGTCAGCATCTTTTGGGAAATTAATTTTAATAAAGTCTAATTTTATTTATTTGAGGGCTTTACATTTGTACCAATATATCATTTGCTTTCACTTATTTTACTTTAAGTATTGTATATGGATCCAGCATTGGATTTTAATTTCTGGGTTTATAGATATTAAATAGTTGCAGCACTATTTGTTATATATCCTTCATCTACTTAATGCTACTCTTCCTGCTTCTTTAAAAACCCTACTGACAAAGTAAGTATGCATGGATATATTTTTGTACTCTAATTCCATTGATCTTACTTTTAAATTTTAACTAATTTCTTAAAACTTTCTGTCCAACTCACATCTGGCTTTGTATTGTGCAGCAATTTTCTCTTGATATTAACTCCTTCCATTATGGAAAGAAGCGTCTTAAAACGAGGATATTAACGGGGAGGTGAAGAAATAGGATATTTTAAGGCTATATGTTGATGAGAGGGAGGGCCAACAACAGGATGTTCTAAGAATGAAGCTCCTTGAGATGTGTGATATTTACAGAGAGGTAAAACAACAGAATATTCTACAGTTCTTAGCCTGTCACAACCCCTTGGGGTCACATATCTAATATCATGCGTATCAAATACTTACATTAAGATTCCTAACAGTATAAAAATTGCGGATATGAAGTAGCAATAAAATAATTTCATGGTTGGGGGTTACAACAACATGAGGAATTTTATTAAAGGGTCACAGCATTAGGAAGGTTGAGAACCACTGTTCTAAGGGAGGTGAAACATTCCACCCTGCAAGGAAGTTCCTTGAGAACGGAAGGCAAACTTAAAAGCTTCAGGAACAGATTTGGGGAGGGGGGTCCTCTTTCTCTCTTGGCCTGTTGGCCACCAGCTCAAGAGGGGAAAGTGGCAGAAGGGGCGACAGTAATTTTTGTACATGGCCCATGAGCATGAACAGAGACAGCCCTCTGGGAGACAGACTTCCATGAATCAGCTCAACTTATTCCAGAGTATGAGGAATATATAGGATAGGGGAGCCTGGGGACAAACGTTAATTTGCATTAAGTGGCATGTTCGTATCATAAGGCTCCTAGTATGTGAAGAAAAGAAGGCTTCTAGCAGGAATCTATGCCAGGATTCAAGTTAAAGGTAAGTCAAGCGTCTGGCTTAGAGACAGGCATCTGGTTTAGAGACAGCTTTTAGTAAGGGCCCAGGCCCAGGGAGTCTCCAGATAAGGGCAGGTAGAGGCAGAAAGCTTTGCTGGGGAGGGAGCCTCGTGTTGCTGAACAATTCAGATAAGCTGCCAGGCCATGGGGGGACTGTAACCCCTACAAGTGAGCAAAAACCTTCCAACACAGATTCACTAGGCCCTTCCATCCCCAAGCATATACAAGTAAGGATAGCTGAGAGACACTCTCAGACAAAGCAAGCAGACTAAAAGAAACAGAAACCAGTTGAGATGTCTGAAAGGGACTCATACCAACTTAACTACGTGAAACGAATACTCTCCAACCTGTTGAACTGCCTGTCTACTGTACCATATGTTCTAGGTTTCCAAATTTTGTGAACTGTCTCACCTATCCTGGGGTGGGCTTTTGGCTTTGCATCACTTCTCCTGTGAATCCAATAAAATTCACAGGTTTGCTAAGTTGAATTTTGATGTTATCTGTATTTTGGTTGTCACTGGTTCCCTATCTGGGGTGAGTATGGGCTTACTCCTGTCTCTCCAGGAATAGTGTCACACAAAAGCTTATCTTGGAGCTTTTACTGTAAGCTGATGATCAGAAAGTTGATGCAACAGAAAGGAAGGAGAAAAAATGGAAGAGAGAAAGATGATAGGTAAGAAAAACGCATGATAAACATTTCAATAAATGAAAGGGACTAGAAAAAAGTGGGAACATATTAATGGCATTTGTCAACTCTGGCATCACCAAAAAACTATCCTCACACTCAACATATGTTCACATTATGAAAGGAGAGGTAATTATTAATAATTTATGTTCTTATATATTATCCATCAAAAGCACATACTTATCCCAGTGTTTCTCCACCACTGGAGACAGTCATAGTTGCTATAATCCATGCACAAAATGAAATGACCTTTCAGACATCCTGTGCAGGCCTATAGTAACCTTATCATCTCCACTAAGCTCTCTAAAATATTCAGTCATCTCAGACTCCTTCCCAAATTACTCTTTTTTAGGACCATGGGGTTCTGAGGAATCAAAGAAATGCTTGTCCATGACCTTCCTCTGTCCTTGTTTCCCTAATTAACGTGCTATAATACCAGAGCTTCAGAACAACTGGACTAGTTAATGTGATGAACAAGATACACAGCACTGATTGCCACCCCTTAGTTTTGCAGTTACTAACACTATCAATAATTACTCTCTAGTGGTTTGAATGAGAAATGTCCCCCATAGGTGCAGGCGTTTGAATGCTTGGTCCCCAGGCGGTGGCACTATTTGGCTAAGCTACAGAACCATCAGGGATTGCAGGTTGGTGTGGAAAGTACATCACTGCAGCAGGGTCAGGTTTTGAGGGTTCACATCCTCATCCTACTTCCTGAAGTTATCAGGCTGAATACCTCGTGACGTCCCGAGCTCAATAACCAGCCAGTTGGATGCAAACTGCAAGAGGTTTATTGTTCACACAGGTGCTTGCAGGCACTCCAGCAGCCTTAGCTAGCTGAGCATGCCGGGCTTTAGGACAGTTTTCTTTTTATGTACATAATTTTGGCAAGCAAAGCAATAGGGGTATTGTAAAAAGCGGAGCCACTGTAGGTGCAGATCTGGGCAAGCAATAGGGGTATTGTAAGAAGCACGGGCATAACTCATCCTTCCTGGAGAAACCACAAGGTCAAAATTAAACTTATCTTAACAGCTTGCCGGTGTCCTGCATCAGCACTCTGGACCAGATGTTCTTTTCAATCTGACCTTGTTCCCTGCCTATGGGACCTTGGGGAATTTTCCACTGAGGCAACCTTCTAAGTCTCAAAAAGGGGGGAGGGTGTATTGAGGTTTTTCAATTGTTCTCTGCTTCCTGCCTGTGGCAAAAAAACAAACAAACAAACAAACAAACAAACAAACGTAACTAACTTCCTGCTCCTGTCAGCACACCATGCCATGCCTTCCCCACCATTATGGATGCTAGGCCTCTGGAATCATAAGCAAGAAATAAACTTTGTTCCTTACGTTCTTTCAGTCATGGTGTTTTAACCACAGCAACAGAAAAGTAACTGATACAGCCCCCAAACCATGTAAAACGGTATTTTTTTTCTCATAATGCTCAAAGAGACTCAAATACAATAACCCTCAAACTGGGATACCAGCATTTCAGATAAGATCATGAGAAATTGAAAATGGAAGATATAAAAACTGTCTAAAGAGTTAATCAAAAAGGCAAAACCCTGACCAAACTGGATATTACCAATGGCTTATCAAACTTGACAGCTCAGACATGTATGAATTAAAAAAACAGCTCAAAGATCCCAAGTGAAGAAAATGGAGTTTTTAGAATAGACTGTAAAAATGTCACCTTCTATCCAGTTTTCCTCAAGCAGTAACCTATCTTAACAAATGGGAGGAGATGCCAACAAATTAATCATTGAAAAATAGGTAAAAGTCACAATTATTTCTAGCATGTTTTCTCTTTTCCTCCCTAAAACTACATACAGAATGTTTTCAAACCTGCTTGTTCTATGTGAATACATCAGCCCAAGCCTATACACCGGATATCTTGCCTCATGAGGCACTGCTGGAAGGTGGAACTTACCTTACTGAGGTGATCCTGTAAGAAGACCTATAGCATTAATGCCGCTTTCCACAGTAGGCTCACTTTCTTCAGTTTGGAGTTTGCCTAGCTGGTTTTCAGTCTTGCTTTATTCCATTATTTTCTATGTTCCCTTCCCTCTCTTTTGGAATGGTAATCTATATCCTGTGCCATTGTATGTTAGAAGCATGTTATCTGCTTTTTTTTTCCTCCAGGGGTTTACAGTTAAGAGATTGTCATGAGTCTCTAAAGAAACTTTGGACTTTAAAATAGTAGTGTTGAAGACTGTTGTAGATTATGGGGACTTTTGAAGTTGGACTGAATGCATTTTTGCATTACGGTATGGCTACAAGCCTATGGGGGCCAAGGAGTGGAATGTGATGGTTTAACCAGGAATGGCCTCCATGGGCTCATGTATTTAAATGCTTGATCATCAGGAAATAGCACTACTTGAGAGACAGTGAGAGGTGTGGCCTTGTTGAGGAAATGTGTCACTGGGGTTGGGCTTTGGGGATTCCAAAGCTCAAGCCAGGCCTAGTATCTTTCTGCTGCCTGTGGATCCAGTTGTAGAACTCTTAACCTCTCCAGTACTATGTCTTCCTGCTTGCGGTCAGGCTCCCCACCATGACGACACTGCACCTCTGGAACTGTAAGCAAGCCCCAATCAAACACTTTCCATTATAAGAGTTGCCGTGGTCACGGTGTACCTTCACAGTAATAGGACACTATCATTCATCTGGATCCAGATTTGTTACCCTTATCATCAGAAAATAACCTAATCCATAAAGATATAATGAAGTCAATAAAAACCAGAACCAAAATAAACAAAATTCCCATTCTACACAGTCTCTTGTCAGCCAGCAGATGTCTAAATCGAACACTGTACTGAAGGTAGTTTATACGGCTACAGAAAACAGGAGGCAAAATTAGAATGCCATCTAGTCATGCAAACTTCAAATTCTTTGGACCTCCACGTGTCTCTAAAAATGAAACACAGGCCATATCATTTAATCAACAGTGACTATGTGCAAATTAAGAAAAGCCGAGCCCTTGTTCTAAACTCTCATATCTCTAAACACTATCGTTCCTATAGCTGTTGGCTTTCCCACATCAATAGTAATTGTGTCATGAATATAATCAGATAGTTCTAAACTTGATTTTATGGGATTATCAAGTATTATCAACATTTTAAGTCAAGTATTATCACAGCACTTAACATGGTACCCATAAAGAAATGGGGCCATAAACCCCAATTCCTTTAACAGTTGTTAAGTGTGACCAGTTTTGTACTAAACTCAATGAAACAAAGTCCTTTACTTTTTTATTTCTTTTTTTGTTATTCTCATGCCTTGACAATACCAGCTCAAGTTTATAAAATTATCACAAGTATACATTAAAATAAATTATTTCAAATATTGCATCTATATAGTATTGTCTTTATGCACATTTCACATTCATCAGGTCCCCTTACCCAGTGTGAAAAGCTGAGAGCAGGAAAAGAATGAAGGCTTAAGACAAGCTCTTTTTCCTTCCAAATTTAACTCTTTACTAAACCACCCATATAATGAGCAATCTAATTATGTTTAGAATTTGTCAAATTTAAATCAAAACAGTAGGCAAGATTTAAAGTGGCAATCGCTGAGAACAGGAAAGTTTTCTACTGCTAAATTCAACTGCCACCACTGTGGAACAGCTTTTCTCCATGGGAGTAAGCACTAAGGTCCCCACTTTGCTGACATCAGTTTCACACAACAGAGACCACAGCACCTGGAATCCAAGAGGAAGTGTAGGAAGGCTGTTCAGGGCCATCACAGAATCTTTTACAAAACATAAGGGTTTTGCCCTCTTGTGTTACTGGCTGTTACACATTCTTTCTGAGACAGCTGGGTTAATCTCACCAAGTCATGCTGATGGGGACATAAAGCATGTTTTGTAGTTACAACTAGCATTCAGGAAAAAGCCAAGATAACTTTAAGTTTTGACTACACATCTGTGGTTACTTGAGTAAGAATGGTCTCCATAGGCTCACATATTTGAATGCTTGTCACCAAAGAGTAGAACTGTTTGAGAGAATGAAAAGGGTAAGTGTGGCCCTGTTGGAGGAAGTGAGTTACTGGGGGTGGGCCCATGCCAGGCCCAGTGTCATCTCTTTCTCCCCACCATCTGCCTGCAGAGCAGGATGTGAAGTTCTCAGCTCCTGTGCCTGCCTGGCAGAAGCCATGCTCCCAGTCATGATGAGAATGAGCTAAGCCTCTGAAACTGTAAACAAGCCCCAATTAAATGCTTTCCTTTATAAAAGTTGCCTTGACCATGGGTCTATCCACAGCAACAGAACACTAAGACAATGTCTATGGTGGCTAGTCTACGGTGTATCAAAACCACTTTCAATTTTTCTCTAACACTCTCTACACCATAGAATTCTTTATAAACAGAACAATAACTTTATATTACCCACATGAGACAAGGGGAAGGCTGATTTGCAGTTATTTGGTTGTAAAGGAAGCTTACATGTGATACACACTTACAAACAGCAGAGAATTTGTAATTGTGGGTCCTGTCCCCCTCTTTTTTCTTTTTTCTTAATTTTTTTTACATTTATCTATCACATGTGCACACACCACAGCATACATGCTCTGGTCAGAGGGCAACTTTCTGGAGTAGGTCTCTCCTTCAACCATGTGGGTTCTGGGGATAAAACTCATGTTGTTATATTTAGTAACAGGTACCTTTGCTTGCTGAGCCATCTCACTAGCCCAGAATTTATAGTTTTGATTAGTTGCAGGAACTTTGGAATGGTTTTCTGGATATCATTTTAACTCCTAAGAATATCCCTACTTCTCTACTGTCTTTTCTTACCAAACAACCCCATTTCTCAAAAAAAAAAAATACAACTAGTAACACATAAAAGCCAAGTTCAATATTTGTTTCTAAAATTTTATTACTCTTAATACAATACCTTTCACATATAGAAACCCTCTAACACCACACATGATTCCATAACCCAAATGATTCAATTTTTATCAACATTCTTTAAGTATTTACACTGGCTTCCCTCAACAAAAGTGCAATCCAAACATCTTAACAAGAAATCTTTATAGACAACAACATATTTTTGAACTGGTTTTAATGGTGTCCATTCACTATATTTTCTTTCAATTACCTGGAAAAATAATAAAGTCAACAAAGCATGAAGGTGAACTGGGCTGTGTAGGATCCTGCTATGGGAACCATACTCTAAACAAAAGTGCTTTCTCCTCACCTCTTCCCCAATCTTTCAACCACATTTACTCAACAAGTGCTTCCTTCAAGGAATTCAACAAAAAACCCAAACAAGTTAGAAAACAGGCACAGAGCAGACTGCACAGTCAGCACTGGTGTGGTGAGACAACATGAAGAACTCAGGAAGATCATCTAGCAAGTTATGGGTCAATCTGTTAAGTTTTAGCATTTAAACACGTAATATTATTCCTTCATAAGTGAATTACTCCCAGAAATGTATGGAAATTTCCTTTACTTAGAAAAATGAACCCTTTTTACAAAAATTGGAAATTAAAGGATGCTGGGGAAGCTCCTTTGTAATTAGAAAACAATCCGCTCATCCCTCCAGTTCATGGAATAAAGTCTACCTTTAAAGGCATAAGCCCAATGTTACCAAGTACTTCCCATGTGATCGGGTGATCAGATGAAAGCAAGAGTTGAGATGGCCTGAAGAGAAAATGATCAGAAATTAGCGTCTCTCAAGACAGGAGCAGCTTTAATTGCTCAAAGTATGGAACTCTTTAAAAATAAATGACTAAAAATGTTAAAGTAGATGAAAATCACTTTACTACTTATGAGAAAAACAGAAGTTAGATCTCCTGGATTACTGATGCCCTTTAATAGACCAACTTCAATAAAAATGGTGATCTTTCCTGACATATTCCAATTCTAACCAACGTGTTCACACAAAGTTTGGTGAAAACATTAAAGTCAGCAGATTTCCAAACTAAGATTTACCTTTAAAACAAGTATTGTATACTCAGCTGTATTTTGTTCTCAAATCAGCCGAATTTTTCCTTTCAGACAAAAATGCAATCAATTCACTAAACGGCAAAAAATAAGTACTAGAGTACGGGGCCCATGCTTCTCTTTTTATATGACTACATACAACTATAGTCCTCACTTTATCATCAACATAACACCAAAACCAAATGTTAACCAAGTATGTGAAGCTTCTTCATTTGGGGGACAGAGAACAATCTAAGGAACAAGAACAGAATGTGGCTTACAGTTCCACAGTGCTTTGGTGTTTTGCTTCTTTTGTTTTAATCTAAAGAACTCATTGGGTGCAATGGTTAGGTTGACTTCTGAACAATAATCAAGTTTTATAGAAAATGTCAATAGGTTAAAGAACGGCATTATAAGTATTTATTTTAAAAATCGGAAACAAACACGAAGACAAATATGGAATTTGAATAGAAGCTTATCAAAATTTTAACTTGAGTGTACAACAGATTCATAAGGAAACCACTAACTCATAATTACAGTTTTGTGCATCACAGACAAATTTGCAAATATTATGTCCTATAGACCTCACAAAGTTGCATTAAACACCATCTGACCACTGATGATTTCTGCTTGTCCTAAGCAACTTGAGCATTTCTTGAAGATGTGAAACGTTTCAGATCATCAAACACCAAACCAGAAGTAGCAAACCAACTGGTGAAGAAGAGTTTTAATTTAGCACAGGTTCTTTAATGCTACTGTGTCAAAGAAAACAAGCACTTCTGTAGAACATAAAACTCATTGCAATAATGCTTAGACAATTATGAAAAGAAAATCCCCTGGGGGATGGCATAAACCAAGTAGGTGATACAAAATATTTACATGAACCCCACATTTGCCTACTCAGGAAATGATTATTTTTAGCATTCTTTTAATGTATATTTCTGTATCATACTTGATATTATCATATTTATTTATGAGAAGTAACTCTAATTCTAATTATACAAGGGTTATCGTCAGCACATTGAAGACTCCAAGTTCTAGTGAATAGGGGCTGGTTTTGGAATAGCTGGTATTCTGTATGTAATTTTTTTAAACAAACAATAAGGGATCATGGGAATCTTCAGGATAATCTATTTTTAGATATGCTCTTTGCATTACTGCTACCAAAATGAAACATACTTTTAAAAGAATAACAGCTGTTTACCGTCCCAAGCAATTTCCCCTTTCTTCTTCAGGTCAACTCTTGATATTGGAAACTCAGATGAAATGTGTTCACGTGGCAGTAGATAAATGAGAAGTGTAGCATGACTGGTCCTGTAGCAGTTAGGCTAGAGGTTTACCTCTGAGAAGATCTGGATACCAAACAATTACTTCAAAAGTGCAATCTGTAAACGGTGCCCACCAACACCACAGCATGTACAGATTTTCTGTAGGTGTTCTGACTGATTTCTAGAGAAACATTCAAATAACCGAGTTCTGTCTTTCTGCCCTCTTGATTCAGTGTGCATCATTTCCAATTTCACTTCACAAGACCTGTTCCACTCAGCTCACCTAAAACATTTGCAACAGCAACAGTTTTCAAGTATCATATAATTTGGATATTATTTCCAGCATGAAAACTGTTAAATTTTATAAACAGTCAAAGAAAGAGCACTCAGCTTTACTCTCAAATCACCTGTCAGTGGAGTAAACTGCACCTCAACCTAAGCTGAAGAACAGAGTCCAGGCAGCCTCAGCAGTACTGGCTCTCCAGGCTCAGACTTACATTCACTTGTCACTCATTTTCCCCAAGGCCTAAGCATTTAACAGCGGGTCTCTACTAGAAGCTTTCCTCCCAACTCCCCCACACCTTTAGTCTCACCACAGAACCCATTCTAAATGTCACCCATTCCTCCTACTACCTTAGAACTGCAGCAGAGATTCTGCAGGAGACTAAAACCCTACCAAAATCTGCACGACTTCCCATTTGGGCTCCAGTCTTAATCACACTGACATTTGGGAATCAAGACAGGGCAAGGGGCAGCCCTCATTTTAGTGGCACAAATATACAAAGTAAACTCTGCTTTAAATTAGAAAAGAAATTAATGTCACAGAATGTCCCACTATAAAAGATATGTAGTAAAGTAATAATATCAATAAAATAGCTATTACTAAAGCAAAGCTTTCATCAATAAGCTTCGAGAACTTTGAAGGAAGAGAATGGCTTCACAAAATGGTAGTCCAGGTTCCCACAGTGTGGACACTGCTGGACATTGCTGTACTCAGAGAAGTACTGCATCCCAATCCGTACGTCGATCACAGGCTTGCCACAATGCTTGCAGTTCAGACGGGCCTGGGGAGACAGACATCATGAGCCACAATGCCAAATGGCTTCCCACTAGTCAAAAGCTGTCTAATCAAAGTGCTGGGAGCTGACTGAAATTCAGTGAAGCATCTCCATTTTTAACAGAATAAGGGTATGCACATCTAAGACACACACTCTCCCAGGTTCTCTCGTAATATGAGGTGCCTATCAACGAAAGAATTCTAAACTGTACCACCTGAACATCTCCACCAGTTACCTAACAACCACCACCTATCCACTAGATTTTTAGTAAGTGGCTGAAACAGGTTCCCCGCAGCCAAACCTACATGACACTTTCTTGAAAAGTCCAAGTTTATTTCAAACGCTCATATACACTTTCATTTGATTCCACATAACACTGTTTGATATAAAAATAAAATTTCTCTAAAATATCCAATCAAAATTGGCAATCTAGGCTTGAGTGCTTTGTATATCTTGAGACTTCTGGAACTTACTAGCATATGACACCTTCACCTGTACCTGGGCCTCTAACAGCATGATCTTGGAGCCCTTCAGCAATAGATCTGGGAGTGAAGAGGATAGGCAGAAATTACAGATCAAACAGTCTTAATTTAGATACTTCCCAAAAATGTGCTAACAAATTTGTCCTCAAAGCATCCTTGTGAGGGAGTATAATCTACATTTCAGATGATGAAAAGGGGCACACAGTGATAAATACCATGCCCAAGGAAACAGAAAGCAGAACAGCTGGGATTTAAACTAAATGTGCTCCCAAGTGCACATTTCAGCAACACACAGACTATCTTTCTACAACCTAAAATGAACTCCCTTTTAACTACTTCATCCCTGAGTCTGGAGTGTCAAGTTCTCTCTAACCTGCTATTCCTTTCTGATAACTAATTATTGCTTATTTTTGCCTCAGACTTACCTGGAATCCTTAGTAGTGTCTACTACTATATCCCCACAGTGAATACTTTCAGTTGATTAATAATAAATGGTAATCAAACAGGTTTGCCATTTCAGTTGGGGGCCAGAAAATATAGTCTTGGCATATACAGTTTAAAGAATAAATATGCAGTGTATACTAAAGGGCTAGTGGGCAGGGTGCCATTGCATATTTATCTTTGAAGATATGGGAATCCCATGTAGTAAAAAGAGGAATCGCAGACTTTAGTCACAACCGTGACACAACTTGTGTAGACCTGAGCAAAACATTAAAAACTTTTGAGTCATCCATTATAAGCAACAACTCAGCAGGCTGAGTGAGCTGTGCAACATCCTATGCAACACTAAGATGCTGTTGAGTTTTAACAGGCCCAAACCTTTGTTCACATCTTGATTTCCTTAATTAAAAGTCTAATGCTCCTGCAGCATCACACATGTGCAGAGAAAGGTGCCACTTCCTTTGGTTTCTCTATCTTAGGAGTGGACACTAAGCCACAGTAGTAACCATAAAACATAACAGTGATTAACTAGATTATGGTAGCTCACTGTCAAAGCTAACACTGAATCTGGAAATGTCGTCAGTATGCCACAAAAGCAGAAAACAAGCCAGCCTTATCAAAAAACAAAAGACACAAAAAGAAGACTGTCTTCCACTCTCATGACCATATTTCTCCTCTGGAAAATACTAAAATGGCAAAAAAAAAAAAATGAACAACTGTCTCTGCCAGCCTTTGAACTCAACAGAAACTGGTCATCTGAACAAACTGATAATAGAAGAAAATGTCTCTCCTACCCAGGACCGCCTACCAGGGAATTATATAACAAGTTCTTCCTCAAGCATGTGGAATAATAAATTCAGGTATTCCTGGAGACTTTTATCTTCTTAGTTTCTTATTTAATGGGGTTTCATGTCAACACCTCCCTCCTCTCCTTTTGACAGCTACACTTCAGGTACTCCTAAAAGTCAGAGAAGAATGTTGCTCTTCTAGTACTTTAAGAATTACAAATCTTTCTGGTCAACCTCACACAACTTAAAGAATGAGAGGCGGGTTTTGCACTCACAGAAAGTAAGCAAGAGGAAATTTAGTCTGTTCTAGAAAATAAAACTTTTCATTTTAAATTATAACATTTTGCTACAAACGCAGTACAAATTAGTCACACAAAATGAGAAAATTACAAGCAAACAAAAAGAAAACTAAAAAAAAAAAACATGTATATAAATCTAACCCCGGGACCACCTGACCAGCTGCAGAGCTCAGCAGCACTTTTCATGCTTAGTTACAAACAGAAACAAGGTGTTCTGATCGTTTGTGACTTTTTTTCTGACATAGTACATGGAAGATACTCCAAGCCTATTATTGTATATATCCCTTTGACAGCATGGTGTTCTATCTCATGACCCGGGCACCTGAATTCTTCACCCTCAGAAGCACCTTCTTCAAGCCTTCAAAACTCCCTCAAGAGAACCACAAGGCAGTCTTTGACTCTCTAGGTTACTTTGGTGACAGAAGCCCAATGTCACCCACTGCACCCTCACTTCAGGGGATACCAACCTGACAGCAGGGAGAGGCAGCCAGGATGTCGTAGGTGTACATGGTGCCCAGCTGGTGCCAGCTGCCATCCCACCGGGACTTGCATTTGATGCAGATGATCTTGTGAACCCCTTCCAGGCAGTCCACACACACTGCATACAGATGCATGAGTCTCCCTGCAGACAGAAAGCACAAGGCTGAGGGCGGCCATGGCGGAAAGCACCTTATTCTCTAGTGACAATGAAAACTCCCTCATCAACAACAAAAAGAAAACATTTTATCATTTGAATAAATATAAAAAGCAAGGCAGATGGTTTCTATCATACATCCATAAGCTGTCCTGTTAGGATAACAGTGAATGATTGCTATCTATATGACAAATTCAAATTTATTCAAAATAGACACTTGCTTTAATTGACTTTTCTACAATGTGCTGCCCAGCTTACAATGTCTGTCCATCCAAATTCAAACAATAAAGCCATGTGCTTATAACCAGCCTGTAATCACCAGGATTCTCCAGAGTATATGTGTGGCATACCAACATGAACCAACAACACTGGCTTTGTATGACAGCCCAGAATTTTACCACAGCCATAATTACTACGTAAACTGTCCTCATTCCAAAAGCTGCTCAGCTATCACCACAGCTAATTTAGGAACTAGAATTATATATTGCTTGTGATACATTACAAGTCCAACATATGACTTACTGGGCTTTTAAACATCACAACCTCATTCCTTCACTGTTTATCAAAGACTTAATATTTATAAAGGAGAAAGGTCATCTAATTGTATGAAAGGGTAAAATTTCAAATAATTACCATGATCAGGATGACTATTTCCTGGGCAGTATGTAACAGCAACACTGCTGAGAACAGGGAGCACTCTAGAACACCACTGAGAACACAGAACAGTACCCCAGAATGCTGCATAGTAGCTTCTTATTCAGAATGTGCTGCTCTCTGCCAAAAGTCAGCTCTCTGTTTTCTAGTGCATAGGCACCTTCTGGTCCTGAGAGGGAACCTATTCATTGCATTTGCTTACATGGACCTCTTTTTCCTTCAGAGTAGAGCCGTACCTCATTCACCTTTGTCAACTCCATGTCCAACACAGTGTCAGGAATGTGAAAAGTTCTGTGTGCTAAGTGAACGGATGGAGCATGGTTAACAGTCAGTGACACTATAAACAGGGAGAGGGGGGCAGTTCTAGGCCAAAACCAGGAAGAGAAGGGCTTCCTGCAATACACCCACCTCTGTTCTAAAACGGTGAAAACAAGGTCTCACATACCATACCCACTGAGTGCCTGGGACCATATCCAAAAGTCAATTCAATTATCTATGAGCCACTGGCACGTCCAGTCTCCTCCTTGGTCCTACGTGTAATATTCAATGAATCATGCTGCTAGTGGAAGTTAACGCCAGACACAGAAGGTGTCTATTACAGTGGCTGTGACGATGAAGACAAGGAACATTCACCATACACTATCAAGGGTCTGCCCTGTACTGTGAGTGCTCTATCAATTACTTAACTCTCACTGCAATGCTACAAAGGACTCATGATTGCTATCCCCATTTCAAACAGGAGGGACAGATACTTAAAGAACCTGAGTAGCTTGTGAAAGCTTACAAAGAAAATAAGGAGCCAAGACCAAACCCAATTCATGTCTATCTCGACTCTTATCCTATAGGCAAGCAGACTCTTGGGAAGTCTGAGTTCAAACTTAATTTCTGGACTTGTTTTCCATTATTATCCCACCATGTCCTATACAGAGAATTTTGAGCCATAGGAAAGATGATTCTACAAGCAGAGCCCATTAGGGACAATCACATATAATACACAGTAGTAAAGTAAAACAAGTCCCTCTTAACTATACCAACCTTACTTATGAAGACCAAACCATTTTCTGAATCAGAGAGCAGGGGCTGGAAGCATAGCTGGGGAGGGCCAGAAGGGGTAAGGGGCAGAGCAAGGAAAATAACAATCCAATGAACATAGCAACATATAATCAACTTTAAACTGGAGAATCCCATAGCCAAGAATGTGGCCATTCTGTTGGAACTGAAAATGTTTTAAAGTGTGGTTGGGATAAAAGCTTGCTATAAATAAGATCACCCAAACTTCTGAGGTGCAGCAATAGAAACACTGACCCATGACTAATGCCTTATTTGTGGTACTGCTGACTTCTCTAGTATTCATTAAATCCCCTGACCACAGATTCTAAAACCAGAAGTTGGTTGTCAGTACCTCTGTAAAGTGAGTTGAACACAATCATTATCTGTGTATGCTTACATACAGTGTGAGTAGACTTGTAATTCAGGCTTACCTAATTTTTGCCTTTCTCCATCCCTTCCCTGATCAACGCCCTCAAGACTTAGTCTTGAGCTCTATCATAACCAATTCCTCTTCTCTTTTCATTTAAGAGCTTTCTATTGCCAAGATTTAGTCACTGATATTAAAATAAGCTCCCACATGCTCCATCCCAGATGCTTGTTTCTAACAGTGCTTGTTAGATACCTCCATAGAAAATTAATTAAACATATATAACTGATTTTACCTTCTTTCCTATGAAATTGGGTCTTTTTTCCCAACCTCATCTACTCCTGCCTGTGAAAGCATCATTTATCTGGTCTGGAATCAAGGTGAACTAGAGAAGACCCTTCATTTTTACAGTCAGAGTCTCCAAACCTGTAATCTCCCTTTTAAAAAGTCTCATGCATGTCTCTCTTCCTTTTTATTCTCAGACAATAGATTTTCATCTTCATGCATACAACTATGACAAAGTTTCAACTCTGTCTCTGGACCCCAAACCTTTCAAGCAACTTCTTTGAATATATTAGTGTATGCTTGCTTGCTTTTGAATGCTGAAAAAAATCTCTCAATTCATAATCACATGGCAAAGTGTTTCTACAATAGCTTGAAAATACACACACACACACACACACACACACACACACACACACACACGCCCTGTGCCCCAACCTGCTCTCCATATTTCCTATTAATTTTCTACTGTACAACATTTCCAACAAAACATCTCCTGATCACAACCAAATTGGTTTTCTCTTAACTGCTGTCCCTCATACTGCCTTCATCCTCCCTTCTGAACAACCAAACCCAAGTGGCCCTTTCTTCCTTGGAAATCTAAGAATGTTCAATGTAATATAATGTGTATGTGTTATTTACTAATTCCATGTGTGATTAGTCACAGCCTCAGGCTTAGAACAGTTAGTTACATTTTATAAGATGAATTTTATATATCAATATTTTACACTGGTGACCTCACCTAGCACATGAGCAAAGTTTGATTGATAAATGAATACTAGATGGACATAAAAATAAATGTGTTCATCAATAAGACCCAAATTCATTTCTATAAAGTATGGTACAAGTTTTAAGATGTAGAAATAAAGTTTTTTTTTACCAATTTCCTCCTAAAATTACTAGTAGTTACACTAAATGAGAAACAAAAACAGAATACACCTCTACAAAATAGGAAGAAACCTAACTCTCATCAAACTGTATTTCTGCTACTGACCATTCACTTTTCCTAACCTGGGAAGGGTGTCCCATACCTTTCTTGATCTTAGTCAAGCACCTTGCATTTTATACTTCTGAAAACAGTTGTTTTCAGCTCTGCAGCTGAATGAGATAATATGGTTTCATCTTTCTGTGCTTGGCTTATTTAGTTACGTCCTCCAGCTTCATCCATTTGAGTTAAGTTCAAAGTGAATCTTCACCCACTACTAACGGGATGTAGTACAGTCGTGACAGAAAAACTACAATAAAGTTCCCTCAAAAAAAATTAAAAATTGAGCCAGGCATGGTAGCTCACACCTTTAAATTCAACACTCTGAGGGCAGAGCTTGGCTAATCTCTGAGGTCGAGCCTAGCCTGATGTATATACCTAGTTCCAGGTCATCCAAAGCTACACAGTAAGATCATGTTTCAAAAACACAAACAAAAATTATAAATTACCTAATAATAACAATAGATATGTGATGACCTGTGTAATTTTTTAATTAGAATTATCATATGATGCAGAAATCACAACACTGGGTATACAGCCAAAGGAAATAAAATCAGTATGTCAGACGTGCTTGTACTCCCAGAGTCACTGCAGTGACACAACAGCTACAGAATCAAACTGAGTCCATGATGAATGGACAAAGAAAATACTTTTGTGTATATATACATACACACATATTTAGCCAAAATGAAATTTAATCACACTGCCATAAAATGCATAAACCTGAACAGTGCATTAAGTAATAAAAAGGAGGCCAGGGGCAGAAAGACTTGTACCATGTGATCCACATAGTTGTGGCATGTAAAAAGACACTGATGGAAGTATAGAGTAAGAACAATGCTGGGAAAGAGCGGGAGGGTGGGGTGGGTGGGAGGAAGCTGCTTAAAGGACATACAACTACTTACAGTTAGGAAGAGTTTTAAAAGTTCTAACGTCTCACTGTTCTGTAGCAACTAGAGTCAACAGTATTATGCAGTGGTTTTCAAAATAACTAGGGTTTTGAATGTTCTTACCAGAGATTATAAATATGAGGTGAATGGTATCTTCAGTACCCAAATTTTATCATTGCATAATATATCAAAACATTACACTACAATCCATACTATGCGTTTCAATTAAAAACACATCTTTTTAAAAATCCCAGATTAACCTAGTAGAAAACGAATGGGAACATGGATAATAGTGAGCCCATTTCAGCTGGGGTAACAGAAGCTAACCATGTCACCTGTTGGATGTGTAGGAGAAGCCATCCTATCCAACCCTGCATGGAACTATGAGAGGGCTTTAAATCCCATGAGGCCACTAGGCTTTGGGTGTCCCACTTTATAACAAAGGCTAAAGGACTACAGAGAATCAAGCAAAAAAGACAGTTCCTAGCTACAGCTCCTTTTTCTTACTCAGAAATCTAACAAAGGGAATTGCATCTGAGAAACAAGAATGTGATACTATTAAAAAGCCCCTGGAACTAGGTTTGGCAGTATAAGTCTTTACACCCAGCATTTGGGGAACAGCCTGATCTACATCTGTGAGGTCAGCCTGATCTACATAGGAAATATATCAAAAAACATAAACAAAAAATTCCTGGAAATTCAAAATATTAGAAGACAAATCCAAGGAAATGTTCCATTTCCAGAAAGTATGACAGAATAACAGAGATGAGTACAGATTAACACAAGGATTGGGAATGTCAACCTAAGAGGTACAGTGTCACACGAACAGGAATTTCAGTATTTTTTAAGTGTAAAGAGGAATTTATCAAAGAAATAAAGCAAAATCAAAGTGTCTCCAAAGTGAGGATCTAAGTTTATATATTCAATGATCCAAGACAGCCCACAGTAAATGAAGGGGGAGGGGCCGAGGAATCACATCATGGTGGGATTTCAGAACTAGAGATATTAAGAGAAAACCAAAACCCTTTAGAGAGGATAAAGACGGGGGCATGGAGAATAAGAATATCAGACATCTAGACAGTAACAATGTAAGATAGGAGAGAGTGAAGAAACACTTTTCAACTTTTTAAAGGAAAATATTTGTAATTTAAAGGACTACATGACTCAGCTAGGCAACAATCAATCAAGTGTTAAGAACGAATATAGTTATTCTCACACTTGTAATGTCTCAGCTTCTGAGGATGTCTGATGGGGGAAATAAAGAGAAGAAACTATGGGATTAGGAGACAAGACTTAAAACATGGGAAATAAACAACAGCTGCCTCCTTCACATCCAGCAGGTCCTGAGTGCTCTAGAGCAGAATAGAGCATGGGGATGAAAGCCTTCAGAAGTTCACAGAAGAAAAAAAAACTTCAAAAACTATGCTAAGTGTGCAGAAGTGGTTTACAAAGCTGCTAGGAGAGAGCAACCTTCCAGAGTTAAAACAAAAAACAAAAGCCCTACTCTCAGGCACTCGGACCTTCAGATTCTCACCATTAGTTGGAAATGATATTTTTGAAAGTGTCCTTGACAGGATTGTTTCTACAATGGGACTACATATCCTGGTTGAACATTACTAACACACAGCAAAAACACTAAGGATTTATCCCCAGAGGGAGATAATGTAGTCATCGACCTTAAGTACCAGTCTAGTCAAAAGACAGTGCCTAACACTAGAGAATAAAAATAACTATTTAAAATTGTGGTGTCAAAAACCTTGAGGAATCAGTTAGCATTTCTGAGTGCCTGGCTCTTGGGGAGGAGACAGCAGGGTTTAGTGGGAAGAAGACGGAGTCATTTTTATCTGACACTATAGCATTTTGTTAAAGTTATAAACCGTTATATATCATGCATTTCTTCCTTTTGGAAGTTCAACAGTTTTCATTTCACACCTAAACTGACCAACTCCTTGCTATTCAAGTTATGGCTAAAATGTGCCCAAGTCTTTGCCATACATATAAGCTGACCACTACACTCCCCAACCAAGGTCATGTCTAGACTTTCAATCATGTTTCATTTTCCTTTTAATGTTATCAACAGTCTCATCTTTCACAATTTTAAAATTAATTCAATTAATAAAAAGTCATATAGTTTTGTTACTGCTTTCCTTGTTTACAAGGATCACAGCCTGCTGGGCACATTGAAGGATTTAAACTATTTCACAGCAAAGAGAAAATGTAATTTCTTTTAAATTTTCACCCAGTTGTGAAAAGCTAAACATCAGTGATCCCTTCTTCAAATTAGCACAGGACAAAAACAGAATTATCCATCAGGTCAACTGTACCCAGTATAGTGGCATCAGAGTACAAAAACCACCAGCCCACTGGGTGAAGCGACATCATACTCATGTTACCTATCCCTTGGCTAGAACAAAAACACATCAGTTAAAATTAAATTAAAAAAAAAAGCACGCAATTCCATCTTGTTTGTTTTTTTGTGTTATAACAAACAGAAAGCAGGCAAGGTGAATCAACACCTATACCTTGAAGGTGACAAGGAACATCATATTCAATCTCATCATGTCTTGAGGGACTTAAGAACAGAGTTCCGTCCACTAGTGGGAACTGTTCAAACACGGGAAGTGCCCGGTGGCACAAAGCACAGTTTACAACATTTCTGTGGCTGGCACTGAGGGCTGCAAGAATGAACTTCCGTAGATCCTCGCCTTGGCCCACATGGGCGTCATCTTCCATCCGAACATGGAAAGTGTTCAGCTTATGCCTGGGGATGTGAGTGAGGAGTTCAGAGAGGTCCAGTCGCCGCAGAAACTGAACAGGGGTGTCAAAGTGCCCTGCCCTGTGTACAGATAGCCCAGCCGAACTGTAATCAAAGTGGGCATTTCTGAACACATGGCCCCCAGGCATGGCCTTTTTGTGAGGCTCAAGATGAATGGCGTTCTTTAAGAATTCCCCAAGGTATCTGGAAGAGCGGGGACCACTAAAGTGGGCTGGGGAGAGGATAGAGTAACCAGAGGGTGGGGACTGGCCAGGGGAGCCACAAGGGGAGCGGGCTGCATATGCTGCAGCACTGACTGTCTTTTCTTGGGAGTTCTGCCTGTCCATGGAATGTCGCCGGGGAAGGTCATGGTTCAGGCCTTTCTGGGGCTTGTTCAGGGGTCTGCATTTTTTTGCCTCCTCCCCAGCTTCCCCTGGAGGCCTTGCTGTATTCTTCTCTGACCCAGACTTCTTCTTTTTTTCATCTTGCATCCGCTTTACCTGGTACCAGTCTGTGTCCTTTTTTAAGTGGCCCTGCCCACAGCGACAGGAACAGAAGCGGAAGGCCAGGTCGTAGCCCTTCTTGGTCCACATATTCTGGCGGCACTGCTTCTCGTTCCAGCTGCGGGCCCTGCCAATGCAGTTGAACTGCACCAGGATGCTGCTCTCCCACTCATAGAAGCACTGCAGGTGCATCCAAGTGCTGTAGGGGCAGTGCTCGTTGTTGCACACCACCTTCTGGTAGTCATCCTTCTCCAGGTCCACTGGCCTCCCAAAGCTGCAGAGCAGGGGCGTGGCACAAGGAGCTTCTAAAAGAAGAATAAAAGAGAATCAGTACACAGGATATGAGGACTCCAGAGGGCACCAAATCCCCATTGGCCCATTCATGCCTGTTATACCACCACTGGAAAAAATACCAGGCAGATTGAGAAACATCCATCATTTTCTTTTAATATGATGCTATCCCAAAGAAATTTATTTTCTATTATTAATTATCTGCTGAAAAACATACTGGTAAGTTTCAAGAAGTCCAAATCCTTCATAGTTCAATTGCGTTTCAGGTCTTATGACAGTGCAGTATAAAGTTTTCTCACGATGTAGTGTAATAACAAGCAGTTCCAGAGTTCCTTTAAAAGTGAGTCACTGCAGGGCAACTATTAATATGAAGCTACTAAACCAACCAGTTCTGGTAGCATCTTTGAATGCTTTATCAGGGGTTTTAGATTGTCCGGAGCAGAAATATCACTGTGGAAATAGACCAGCCTCATCTCAACCTCTCTTCTAGAGTCATCACACACTAATGGCAGGATGTCTGATCAAACTAACTGTTGGCCTACATAGAACACCACTGTCCAGTTGTGAAAAAAACAACAGTTTTATTAAAGTAGACAGACAGAAAGTCACAAAGAGGTATTTCTGCAGTCTTACACATTACCCACACGGGGTCCAAACAGCTAACAGGTTCCCAGAAATAAGGAAAACAATAACACAAAGCAGGCCCGTTTCTTAAGAAGTAAATGTGTCAACAAGGATGTCTGTTCCACTATGTTCATTGCAGCATTATATGTAATATCTAGATCCTGGAAGCAACCTAGATGCCCCACAACTGAGGAGTGGATAGAGAAAATGTGGTACATTTACACAATGGACTACTTACTACTCAGTGGAAAAAAACAATGGAATCTTGAAATTTGCAGGCAAATGGATGCCACTAGAGGAAACCATCCTGAGTGAGGTAACCCAGACACAAAAAGACAAACATGAACCTTCATCCAGTGACTGATGGAAGCAGAGACAGATATCCACAGCTAAACACTGAACTGCACTCCTGGAACCTAGTGACAGAGATGGAGGAGTGATGAGCAAAGGGGTCAAGACCATGATGGTGAAACCCACAAAGACAGCTGACTGGATAAGGGGGGGCTCTTGAATCCCAGACTGATGGCTTAGAGGCCAACAGGGGACTGATCAAGATGCCATGAATGTAGTGCCAGGGAGGAGGCCACAGAAATAACTGGGGCCTTGGGTAGTAGATCAGTGTTCACCATTGTTTATGAATGATCTTTGGGAGCCCATTCCAAATAGAGGGATGCTCTCTCATCCTGGACACATGGGGAAGGGCCTAGGTCCTGCCCTGGATGAAATGACAGACTTTAGAGATCTCTCCAAGGAGGGCCTCACCCTCCCTGGGGAATGATGTGGGGATTGGGTGGGGGGCTGGAGGGCTGGTGGAGGAACTAGGGAGGAGGGGTGGGAGAAGGAGCTGGGATTGACATGTGAAGCATTCATGTTTCTAATTTAACTAAAAATTTTTTTAAAAAGAAGTAAATGTGTGCATGGAGACTGACACACAGTGGATTCTAACAGCTTCTCAACAACAAACTAGTATCTAGGCTTAGAATATGTGTTTTAAAAACATCAAGACCACCTGTGATGGAGGCACTCAACAGGATCAGTGGTCACCAGGGAAGGGAGGAAGAGAAGGATGGAAGTGTTTCTACTCTGTATGATACACTGTGACAGAAGTTGCATAGCATTCCACCCTTGTCAAAATCCACAGCACATAAACACCATCCATGAATCCTAAAGGCTAGCTACAGAATTGAGTGCTACTACATACCAACAGAGATTCAGGACCCAATTTGTGTGCAGAACCTGCTGGCAGTGGGGTGAGAAGTTGTTTAGGAGTGGTATAGGGACTACACACAAATTCACTGTACTTTCAATTTTGTTCCAATGTACTCAAAAAAAATAACATCTATTTTTTAATATGGGAGAAGAGAAGAATGGGTAAATCTCAATTCTAAGGAATACAAACCCTGAGAAAGTAGGATGGTATTTTATTTTTATAAATTTGTACAATGTGTATATTTATATAGTGTAGATTATAATTTTCAGAGAGAAATAATGCTTAGAGTTCACAGTACCTAGCATTTTTATAAAGTTGTTCTTATCATTAATGGAGCCCTCTCTACACAGTTTATGGCATTTTTACTTGTTCAAGAAGCTTTGTATGATAATGGCTGAAGATCTAAACAAGAGATAGTAAAATTAGCAAACGTGTATCCGAAGTCAGAAATTAAGAGTCTAGCAGGGCAGGAGCTGAGTAGATTCAGTTCCGGCTATGCCATAGAAGACATGATGCCCAGGCACAAACCAGCAGTAGCCAGTTATGTGGACAGGAGCTAAGCGTGACTACCTGCCTAGAAAAGACCAGCACAGCAAAAAATAAACCAACAGGCTAGCTCAGTCCACATTTTTACGCATTTCTCTCTTTACTTCTCTAAGTAAAACTAAAAGCAAAATTTACTATTTTTTAACAAGGGCACTACCAGCATTTAGATAATTCTTTGTGGAGTGTGACTGTTCAGAGCATTACAGGAAGTTAACATCACTGGATTCTGACCACTTGATCTGTATAACCCCACCCACTTCAACTTCCTATGATTTGGGGATGGGCTACTAGGGCTAGACTCCAGGCCTTGGTCCATGCTAGCAAAGTGTTTTACCAGTGTGCTCAACCTCTAGGTCTACCCAACTGGGAACCGCTGGACTTGATCACAAAGGTCCCAAGTGCTACACAGAGGCATTTAAAACAATTCTATAAATGAGATGCTAAGGAAGCACTGAGACTCAAAGTTATCTTAGATTCCATACACTAAGGACCGGTAGGAAAGGAATGCACTGAGCATATTGGAATGTGAGAGCCTGAACACAGGGAGAGTGTCAGGTATCTGTTAGTGTAGGAGACACAGAAGAACAATCATCTGCCTGACTTCCCTGTTTGGGACCTGATGAGCAGGAAGTACCTGTGTGATGGAGAAAGAAGAATATGACCAGAACTCAAGAGAGTTCAAACAGAGTACAGATGAAATCGTACATTCAGAGATGTGGGTTAAATTCCTGGGACCCAAGAGATGTTCAAAGAGAATATGAAATATGAACATAAACAATGGATTGGGAAGTAAGCAGTAATTACTAGCATCAAGGATAGTACAAGAGAGTTCGCTACAGAGAGGCAGAAACAAAATTCACTGAAGACAAGTCAAGAGAGAATTATGTCAAATCGGTCATGGGAAATGTTTAAGAATGAAGGTTAATGGTATATCTTTGAACAAACCAGTATTTCTCAGCCTGTGCACTACTGATCTGGGGACTAAATAACTCCTGAGGTAGGAGCTATCCTGTGCTCTATAAAATACTTAGTTACATTCTTGCCTTCCTCCTCAGGGTTAGCAGTAGCATTCCTTCCCTCAATTTAAAGATCAGAATGTCTTCAGACATCCCCTGTAGGGCAAATGGCTGGTTGAGAACTACTAGTTAGGTCAGGACCAAACACTCACAGAAGGAGCAGTGACTCACGAACTGCCATCCCTGAGAGGACTGTCCTTGTGGTATGATGAGGGAGTCATAAGAGGCAAATGGAGGGCAAGATGAAAAGGTAGCTACTATGTGCAGATAACTCTCCTAGAAACTTGAGGAGTGTGGACACAAAAGGAAGAAAAGAGAATGGGAATGGTGCAGAGGACAGAGAAGGCTGCGAGCAGGACATTCCAGGAATTTAGGAGTTAGCAGCGTGAAAACAAGGCAGGGAACAAACAATGAGAACTCCCACCTTCCTCAGAAACTTTCTCAATCTCACTGCTGACCAATGAGTAATTAATATAACATCCCATCAAATCCAATAGCACAGGTGGACAGACCCTTAAAGCCAGTGCAAATACTAGCTCCTGCATTCCAATTATCTCCTTCAAATTGGGTGACAGGGCCTCAGCCAAACAGACCTAAATGACTACTATGGTTTCTCTATCTGCCTCCTAGGAGTCTAAATCCTTAATCTTCATTTGTCTAAATCCTATTCTGTACAGAAGAGCAAGTCACAGTATTAATTCTGCCATAAGAATGCCTGCCATTTCTAACAGTGGTTCTCAACCTTCCTAATGCTGTGACTCTGTAATACAGTTTCTTATGTATTCCCCAACTATGAAATCATTTTTGTTGCTACTTTATAACTATAATTTTGATACTGTTATGAATCATAATGTAAAAACCTGTGTTTTCCAATGGTTTTAGGTGACCACTGTGAAAGGGTCATTTGACCCCCAAAGGAGTTGCAATCCACAAATTGAGAACACCTGATTTCTAAGCTAGGTGCCATTGGCCAAATTACTTTTCTTGTCAGTTTTTTTCTGTGATAAATGCATATTAAAAACAATACCTTGGTTGTTATTGATCAAAAATACATGCATATACACATGGTGCTTAAAACAGGGCATGACATCTACTAAACCTTAGTTCCTCTTGCCTGCTACACTTCAAGGCCTACCTCCAGACACCACTGAACCCCCTAACCCACCCAGGTCATTTACAATCAGGAGCTGAATAAAGTTACATTAAAAGACACTGGCATGTAAGCTCACACATGACAAAAACTAAAGGAAGAGTTGTAATCTTATATGAAAAAAAAAACCAAATATACTAAAGCACACTGAAAAAAACTACAAGAATGATTCATACTGATTAACTAACTACAGTCACGTGAACTGAGTCCTTTAAAATGTTAATCAACAAATTCAGTTGCTTTAATCTTCAATTCTTCATATCTCTGAAATGTAATAGTAATAGTCAAGATATATAAACTCAGAATTAATTTAGAGTGGCTAATCTTTACATTGACAATATTCAGAATGTAAACCCTGAGACCCATTTGCCTTAAAAAAAAAGAAAGAGAGAGACTAAGGTGGACTTATAGGGAGAAATTATATTTCTATCATTCCACAAGCAGCAGATATACTTAAATCTGAGTATCAGAACAGAGCCTCGAAGCTGAAGAGTCAGCAAATTGTACGAAGAGCTCAAACAAACAGATAGAAGTCCTTACCTCTGCCCAAACATTCCTGTCACTCTACTGCTTTATACTGCCAAGTTTCTACACTGAAACACCCCACTATAGTGTGGGCATAGTTGGGTGCTCCCCATGTATTCATGTTGGAGACTTGGTGTCTTCTAGAGATGGGGCCAACAGGAACTGTGCCCCATGGAAGAAAACTTTGGTCTCTAGGGCAAGCATACGGTCACTGGGTTGCTTCCTTTTTTGATTCTGTCTTCAGTTAGTTGGGAATACCTCTGAAATGTAATTACAGTAACCTACCTGACTGATGACCTGTTCCTATACTATTCCTGCCATTACCATATGCCATAATGTGATACAGCCTTAAGGACCCTGCACAGAACTAGGCCCATGCAGATACCATGCCCTGAAACCCCCAACCTATGAAACAAATAAAATCTTCCTAAGTAGCCTACACCTCAGGTATTTTACTAAAGCAATGAAAAGCTGACTAATACAGGTCACCATTCTACCTTGTCAGTCCTGCATTGTTTACACATCAGCCACTGTAATGCAGCCTTGTAGCTAGGCCACAAAAACAAACACAAAGTCAAGAGCCTGCTTCATATTGAGTAATAAATTCAGCAGACACCTCACTCTAGGACACTCCTCCAACCTTATAATGAGGATGGGAGGAAGGCAGGAGATTAAGCAATAGGGTGATTAGAAATAGTGAACAGAAGAGCACATCGGGAAACAGTCCAGGGACTTCTGTTTGTGTCCTCACCTCTCATGCAGTCTCCCCCTCTCTTGTCCCCACTGGACAGGCAACAGAGAAGAGTAAGAAAGATGGAGTGCATGTGCTAATTCTGTTGCTGACCAACACTGAGCCATTTACCATCTGTGAAGATAAACATATCTGTCTATTCACCTCAAATGAATGTATACTTTATAAACTGTAAAGTTCTATTTTATTGTGTATTCTTTTCTATTACTTCAACCATAATTTTATAAATTTGTGGCTAGCTCCCCAACTAAATGCAAACTGACCCACTGTATTTCCTACTTTTTCTATTTTGAACATGCAAAACAGTAAGTGCACAGAAATTAAGTGGGTGATACCACACTATTCTCCATTTCTTAACTAAAACATCTAAGAAACAATTCTGTGACTCTAAGAAAACAGCACTAACAGCATTCTAAATCTTATCTGTAATAAATTAATTGTATTATAAAATCCCTAATTTTTTTGTTGTCTTGAGACAGAGTCTCACTATGTAGCCCTGGCTATCTTGGAACTTGCTACACAAACCAAGGAAGGCCTTAAACTCAAACTCAAGAGATTAAAGGCCTGTGACACTTAAAATACCTAATTCTTAATAGCAGTTCCACAAAGATATAAATAGGATGAACTAACTGGACACAGAAAAAAAACTTTAGTAAAGAAGAGTGACCTTACATTCAGTAAGAGCATATGTCACAACCATCTCCTGGGACATAAAGAGAAGCCTGATAAAGACTCCCAAGGCCAACTTCTGGCTTCTACATGCACAGTGTTGCATACATACATACACACACACACACACCACACATCACATACACTATCCCTTACCCCATACACACAACAAAAATACATATAAATCTTCCAGGCTTCTATTTCTCCCTACTCAAGAGAAAACATGCAAAGGTCAGGTCATTCTGAGCAAAATCCTGAAGAAGTTTCAAGTCTCTACAACAGTAACAGGGCTAAGGTCACCTAGCAATCTGTCTTCTCTCCCCAAATTCCTCAACTTATACACTGCCCCTACTTGAGGTCTAACAATCTTTTAAAGGGTCTGGTATACTGGTCAAAATGCAGAGAACAGCTGACTGTGTGGTACCCACCCCCAATTAATACATCTACAACACAACTTCTACATCTAAAGGTTGGGAGTACTGTGGAGAACAGGGGTAGAAGAGCCAATGACCAGAACTCTGCTGCAAGATAATTTCTTCTATTCTTTATATCCATGAAACCTCAGCAATATGGTTCCTAAACTAAACCTACATAATGACAATACTAGCTGACATGCCAATATGTGTGGGGGAAATCTTACAAGGCTCCTTCCTCCCTTAAATGAAGGGCTATAGGCAATCAATATGTGTGGGGGAAATCTTACAAGGCTCCTTCCTCCCTTAAATGAAGGGCTATAGGCAATCAATATGTGTGGGGGAAATCTTACAAGGCTCCTTCCTCCCTTAAATGAAGGGCTATAGGCAATCAATATGTGTGGGGGAAATCTTACAAGGCTCCTTCCTCCCTTAAATGAAGGGCTATAGGCAATCAATGGCTGCTAAGAGAAAGAGAATCTGTCTTCTCCAGGCACAAGTCTCCTGCAGATTTATCTAATCCCAAGTGGTCAAGCCTAAATACACATACATGAGAGCAATACTAAATTGACTCAGCAGTCTGTGTGTTAGTGCATAGTCTGTGTATGTTAGTGCATGTCCATACATATATGTGCATGCTATACAATAATCAATATATATATACATGTAGCATATATGTATAACAATAATTAAACAAGTGGTCATGAATTTGAGAGTAGGGGTACAAAGGAGGAGTTGGAGGGGAGAGAGGCCAGGGTAGAAATGATACAGTACTCATATATGAAAGTCTCAAAAATAAAGACAAATTTAAATTTAAAATAATAAAATAGTCATTTACTACTCACCTATAAACCCCACCTGACAAAACCTTAAAGTTTCCATTCATACTAACTGTGCCACAAATAAAGCATTACACTGCTTTCAGGATTTTAGCTGTAAAACCACTCTTACAACAATTGCAAGCAAACACAGAGCCAGGTGGGTCTGGGTGAGGAAGGTCATCTGAATTTAAAAAGGCTTTCTAGACCTGTAAAGTCTCCAGCTGAGACAAGGTCTTATGTAACCCTGTACACCTGTGACTAGGACAGTGTAGTAGCTATGCAATGAATGTTCTGTTGATGGAGGAATGGACTAAGCAGACGCAGTACTCGGGAGCAGCTGAGGTACTTGTAAACACAGACAAGAAGGAGGGAACAGGTAGACCCAGCCTTTATTTGTCACCTCACTTCCTCAAACAACTATGCACCCAGCCTTCTGTACTTAGAACACCAAATATGAGTTTCAGGATTTCTGAACAACTCCATGTCAAAGTAGTCTCCCTCACAGTATGAAATTCCCGACAACTGTTTTCATTTTCTAGCTTCAGACATGGGAGTCAGCCTATGTAGCCATGACACTCAGCTCTCAATTGATTAGTTTTCAAGCCTTGGCCAAGATACTAGTAGCCCCATGCCACTATTTTCTTACCTGTAAAATGGTAGAAATAAAAGTGCCTACCTCAAAGGGTCACTATGACTAATAGTGATAATAAAAGAGTTACGGAAGTAGTTCAGATAAATCATAACACTCATTTAACTATAAGCAATTATTGCTAAAAAGCTAATGTGGCAATACTTGAGAACTGAGTTCGTAACACAGCTACTCAGAGATGACCAACCTTCCTTCCACACAGGCAGTCTGCCTAGACACATGGGGAGTGTAGCATGTACTTCAAGCAGGGTATGTACATTAACCCTTCTCACTTATCCCTTCCACTACACCTGGCTACTCTCAGCTTTCTCGTAACATCAAATCCCTTCCACAAACTCCTAGACCCTAGAAGCTCCTGACTAAATCATCTCTCATTATAGTGAGCCTCCACGCACCACATTAGATAATCAGTCAAAATGCTACCTCTATCTTGCCTGCACTACTCACAACCTAACTCCTTGTTGATCATGACTTCTCATGTGTGTTTTAAGCAATAAAATGGTAGTGGTAGATTTTTCCCTACAACAAAGAAAGCAGGATGGCATACTCCAAACATTTCACTAATTAACTTGTTTTAACACTTTGAAGATATTCTCAATGTCAGAAAATTAAGTACTTTGTTATGTATTTTTTCAAATCTAAGCCCTTTCATTCCAAACTTGGGTGACAGGGATTCATAAAGCACAAAACTGAACTTTATTCATGAAACTGGTCCTAAAGACCTGCCCCAACAAAAAACAACAATCTTAGGTCTGGGATACAGTATGGGGAAAACATGTTCAAAACACATAAATACACAACCACTATGTTGATTCTGGATTTCAGTGTCTTCAATTTTATTGGTTTTATTTCTACTACTTCTCAGTTTATCTTATAAATTAACAAAGTGACTCATCACAGTATCTTTTTAAATTATAACAGTGAACATCACATGTTATTCAAATCTCTGAAGATATTCTATTAAGGTTAAGGATTCACATAACAGCAATGCCAAAAGTTAGCAGACAAACAGGACCACTGAGTTACAAAGTATTTTTACAACTCAATGGCCTGCCAGCATTAGAAATATGAGATGGTTTAATGCATAATTTGGAGGAATGTGTTCGCTAAAATTATGCACATAATGTAAAGCTTTTATTAATATTATTTATGTCATTATTTGAAAATTGTATAGTTAGATTTATATAATAGGCTCAAACTGTCCCAAACAATAAATTTGCAGGCTACTTTTTCTCTTGCTCAGATTTAGAGCTTGAGGATACTAGAAAACTACATGGTACTCTAGCATCCAAATGCACTACTAGCACTCCTCTGGAGGAAAAGCAGAGGCAGTTCTTTAAACCGAATTGCATCATAAAACGAGGTGTTCATGTGCAAGTACATGCATGCAGATGTGGATTATCTACAGAGAGTTTTGTTTTTACAGACTTCATGCCATTTTTTAGTATTGCACTCCAATTTTAAAGCCTTTATGTTGTTAAGAAGACAGGTTTGGTTTTGATAACCTTTGTCGATATTCTCTTTAGTCAGTAACAAATAGTCAAAATTTGGTAACAAATAGTCAAAAAAAAAATCAAGAAACTGAGTTCGTAACACAGCTACACAGAGGTGACCAACTTTCTTTTCACACAGGCAGCCTGCCTAGACTCATGGGGAGTGTAGCACTTTATTTTGTAGCTTCCAATTTAAGATGTAAGTTATAGTTCAGCACCCCAAAAATGTGCTCCTTTCTTGATGAGTCCCCAAATGGTGCCTGAAGGACAAAAACCATGGGAGGGTTCTGTCCTCCCTGACCTCTGGAATTCCTATGGCTGAAGATGCAAAGAGCTTTTACCTCTTCCCTAGGCAATCCAACAGAAAAAGCATGATTGTTTAATTATCTGGCAATGTGAGCAGTAAAGACCAGTTTCCTGTCCGAATACACTACCAATATTCACTCTATTCAGTATGTTCTAAAAGCTCAACTGAGAAGCAATGTTAAGTCATATTTCATAGATATGATAATCACAGTAACTAAAACAAGGACTTGTGGAAAAAAGCATAATATATTCCCAAAATGCTTGTCTTAGGGTTTCTAAGGCCATGATTTAAAAACACCATGACCACAGAGAAACCCTGTCTCGAAAAACCAAAAACCAAAAACCAAAAAAACAAAAAAAAAAAACAAAAAAAAAAAAACACCATGACCAAAAGCAAGTTCAGGAGAAAAAAGGTTTCTTTCAGCTTACAACTCTCAGTTCACTGAGGGAAGTCAAGACAAGAATTCAAGGCAGGAACCTGAAGACAGGGACTGAAGCTGAGGTCACCGAGAAACATTGCTTACTGGCTTGCTCATTCAAGGCTTTCTCAGCCTGCTTTTTTATACAACTTAGAACCATCTGCCCAGGGATGGATGGCACCACCCACAGTGAGCTAGACCCTCCCACATCAATCACTAATCAAAAAACTGTCCCACAGCCTTGCCTACAAGTCAATCTGTCGGATGCATTTTCTCAACTGAGGTTCCCTCTTCCCAGATGACTCTACAGCTTGTGCTAAGTTGAAAAAAACTAACCAGCATAGTGCTTTAAAATTCAAACTGTCAACTTCACATAGGAAATACTTCAGAGAGCTCTAAGATTTTTTTAACAAGTCTGTCATAGGTAAATGCCTAAAGATCCTTCAGAGTTCTCCAATAGGCAGTCTGCCCTAGAGTGCGTCATCATAAACCAGTCCTAGGTCTTTGTTATGGGATATGGACACGGAGTGTGGGACTCCTATGCAAAATAAAATAAGACTTCTTAAGTCAAATGGCTAAGAGTTGGTTACTGGGCCACACTATTTCATCCTTTGGACAAAATGCTTTTAAAAATGAAAGCGGACAAAATAAATGTGGTTTACTTATAAACAAGATATTGTCCTTAACACTGTTTACTGTTTTACAATGCTTTATAGTTAAGTGACTGGCATTTGTTTTTTAATCTAATAAAGATTAGAGCACACCACTACTACTTATATTTGCCTTCTCCTCTTGTGCTAGAAATATGACAGCTAAGTTTGTAAACTACCTCTTCTAATGGCTTAGGAAATGCATTATCTTACCTATTAAGTATGTCCCTATTACTAGCACTCTCGGTAATTACTTACCTTATACTGCGTTATTCTTTTGAAGGATGGTTTAAATTAATTGTGGAAAAGGAGTGCATAACTACAACAAAAGTCTCTTCACCACATGCTTTCCTAACTTGTAATTTGGTTTACCCAAATATGAATTAAAGTATGTACTTGATAGGTACCATCTAGCTCTCATTTTTCAAAGTCAGCCAGAGAATGGTGCCACCTAGTTGGCCTCAATGCAAATTCAGTAAGCATCCTTTCCTTTGTAGTGAGTAACACGACTTCAAACCCTGCCAGTCTAGCAGATTTACTTTTTTTTTTAATTGAAGCAAAATAGTATGGAAGACAAAAGCACGCACACACAAATGAGTATCTGGAAATGTTGATAATACACTGTGTGCTAATATTCTGACATCAGCACTTCCCACTTCCCATTTTCACTTTCTTTTTTGCTTCTTCTCTCCTTTCCCCTTCCTCTTCCTTTCATTTACTTCTTTGCTGGGGAAGCCTAGGGCATGCACAGCTAAGTGTGCTCTCTCCCACTGAACTATACCTCTATCTGCTAAGTGTGCTCTCTCCCACTGAACTATACCTCTATCTGCTAAGTGTGCTCTCTCCCACTGAACTCTACCTCCATCTGCTTTGGGGAAAGGAGGAAGAGCAGTTTGAAACATTATCTCACTATGTAGCACAGGTTGCTCTTAAACTCAAAATCCTTGATCCTCCTGCCTTAGCCTCCCAAGAGCTGGGATTACAAGTGTGTGCCAGCATGCTTGACCCCTACTTTAGTGGGATCAGACTTTTGTTTGTTTGTTTTTGGTCAGATGTAGTAAATTGGTTCATCTCAGGCTCAAATACTTCCATGTGTACAGTATTTTTTATCTGGACTCCAAGGGCCCCCGTGTTAAAGTCTTGATGCTCAGCCTGGTTAACAGGATGTGGTAAACTCTGAGAAGTGGGGGCCTAATTGGAGGCTTTCGGGTCACTGGGAATGTGTCCCAGTGGGGATTTGTGGGATACCAGATGTTTCCTCTCTTTCTCACTTTCTAGCCATTATATGAGTGGTTTGGGTCTACCATGTTTTGATGGTGTGCAGTTGCAAAGCAACAGGGCCAATTAACTGCAATTTCTAAAATCATATGCCAAAATAAACATTTTTAATGGGGTCTCTCTATGTAACCTGAAATTACAACTCACTATGCAGACCATGCTGGCCTCAAATTCAGAGATCTACCTGCCTGTCTTCTGAGTGATGGTATTAAAATCATGTGCTACCACACCTGGCAACTGAATAAATAGATTATCTTAAGTATTTGTTACAGTCGCAAAAAAATGACTACCAAACTGTAGAAGAAAGAAAATACATGACATCTCTGAAAATAATTCATATCAGCTGATGAAGATGTATACCAATTCAAGAGATATCTTAAACAGCTGTTTTATATATGTATCCAGTGTGGAGTTTGCTATAGGGGTTGAACATGGTTTAAAAAAAGTAAATCATATTTTCCCTTTTTTGCTTGCCTTGTACTTTTTTAATTGGATGCTTAATATTAGGGTAGTAATCCCAATGTTTATTTCATTTTCTCCCGACTTGTTATTGCTACTTATTATTGCTATACAGATTAGCTAATAGTCTTAGAGTAATTTTGGTAAAGGTTTTTGTCTTATGCAGTCACTAAAGTCTCTCTGTTCAGTTAAATTAGTAACTGCACAGACTTCCTTAGGTAACTTGAATTAAGGTATAATACCATTTGCAGAAAGGCTATGTGCACATATGTTGGAGCATGCCTGCAAAAGGCATAGCAATTTAAAATTCTCTTTTAGCTTTTACTTCCAGATCTTGTGGAACCTGCAGGTTAGCCTGACAGAGCTGGGGCCTTATTTTAAAGGTTTTCAAGGCATGCACACTGCCCGGTCCATAGAATGGTTTTCAAGACTTTTAGGATTACACATGAAATTATAAGATTCCCTAAGGGCACTTCATTCCCCAAATTTTCTTTTTTAAGTTTCATGGGCCAATTTTTGTTAGCCCCAACTATTATTATTGTCACCTTTGGCAGCTGCAATAATAAATAACTGCTGGCAACTGTTTTCAAAGGACATCTCAAGAACAAGGCTTTTCACTAATGGGTGAACTCTGAGCAGGTCAAGAGAACATTCCCTGCTGGGCGTTGGTGGTGCACGCCTTTAATCCCAACACTCGGGAGGCAGAGGCAGGGGGATCTCTGTGAATTCGAGGCCAGCCTGGTCTAAAGAATGAGTTCCAGGACGGCCTCCAAAACAATGCATAGAAACCCTGTCTCGAAAAACCAAAAAAAAAAAAAAAAAAAGAGAGAGAGAGAGAGAGAACATGTCCTACCAGACAGCTTCTAGATCAGTAATTCTCGACCTGTGGGTCACAACCCCTCTGAGAGTAGCATATCAGATATCCTGCATCAGATATTTACATTATGTTTCATAACAGTAGCAAAATTAGTTATGAAGTAGTACTGGTTTTATGATTGGGAATCACCACTGAAGACCACTGGTGCCCATGCATACCTCCAACTTACTGGGTGTTTAAGGATAATTTCTTTATTAACTGGTATGCTTTCTAAAAGTGAAAACTACCGGGTAGTGGTGGGGCATGCCTTTAATCCCAGCACTCAGGAGGCAGAGGCAGGCGGATCTCTGTGAGTTCCAGGACAGTTCCAGGACAGCCTCTGAAGCCACAGAGAAACCCTGTCTCAAAAAAACAAAAACAACAACAACAACAACAAAAAAGTGAAAACTTTAAAAGATTTAAAGACTCAAAAAGATGTTAGGACCCAAATGGACATAGACTGAAAATTATGGCTGCTTTAGTCTATCAAAATAGAGAAAATGGGACCGACAGCCTCCAAAACAATACAGAGAAACCCTGTCTCATAAAAACCAAAAAAAAAAAAAAAATAGAGAAAATGATCTGTGTTTTTTTTCTGAATGCTGCTTTACAAATAACATAGTTCCACGGAATAGAAATAAGGAGATCCCTTCATGCAGAGTCTACAAGCAATTCCTGAACCCAGAGAGGATCCTTTCATCATATACTCAAGGGCATTCAGTTTCTCCGTGGCCTTCCTTCTCCAAACGCCACACATCAGTACACAGATAAGTAAAGAATATAGATAGAGCTGGGGAGTTTAGTGGTAAAATACTTTCCTGTCATTCTCATGGCCCTGGTTTGAATCCCCAGCACCACTTAAAATAAAGAGCACAGAGATAGTGACCAATAATACTGAGTAACCAGATAGACTATTGTACATAAAGTTCTGTAAATAATAACAGTTCAAAATGTTCAGTGTTCATACTTAACATTCAAACTCACTAAACTGCTAAGTCACATTAAAGAACTATTTAAACCCAATTACAGCACAAATGCTCCCTAACCCTATTCTTTAATTTCATACAAACAAAAAAAAAAAAAAACAAGGAGGTAAATCTACTCTAGCTAATTGAGCTGATAAGTTCAAAAGACAAGGGAAAAAGTCACAAACAATGGCACTTCTCATTCAGTGGAGATAAAAAGCAATTTTCCTAAAAAAGAAAGTCAAGAAATACCATTCTATCAGTATGGAGAATATCAAATTAGACACTAGAAAAAAAGCACTGGGCACTGAAACCAAGTTCAGCCTCTTTAGGGTGTATGCTGTTGGGTTAACACACCAACTCTAAAGATGATTTAAGCTTAAACCAATACAATCCTATCACAACATAGGTAATTTCCTTTCTCTACCCTATATCCATATCCTAAACAATTTTATTTATTTACTTATTTTGTTGAGCTGAAAGCTAAAAATAATATACTTTCAACTCCATTTTCCCTTCAAAATAACCTGGTAAGACACTTTCTAGCTATCACCCTAACAGTCATTCTATTATGATACAGGGAAGATAATCCTTTGCCTAGAGCCAAACTGAACTGAACAGTTCTCAAAGACTCTATCAGAAACCAACAAATACTAAGGAATCTGTTACAACAAGGAAAGGCTTGTAGAATGAGAGGGCGCGTCTAAGTCTTATACATACCTCAGTGAATGTGAAAACAACTCAAGAATCAGTCATGACTATGTCTCCTTGGCCTAGTCATTTACCACACACATATACACTCAATGTGGCCTGCTATGATACAACCTTTTAAGAGTAGTTCCTAAAATGTTCTAAGGAAAAATAAAAGTGCCAGCTGTCAGACTCCCACTGATTGTTTAACCTAAGGAGTCTACAATAACCAAACATTCATTTTCTGACTTCCATGAAACAGATATAGTTTGGCACTATGGCCATTCTCCAACATTCAAAATTATTAATTTCAAAACTAAAGGGAAAATGAAGTATCATTTATAAACTAATTAAGAAAAAATCTAGAAATTAAGTTATAGCATAAAGCCTTTCATAGAAATTCTAGTAAGATTCTCAAGTAAGCTGGTTTTGCCGGAGACCAACAGGAAGGTTCTCCAGGGAAATCTACACAGTAAGAGCTCTCATACCCAAATCTATAGAGAAACAAAGTCCCCCTCCCACTACAAAAGCAATGCATGAATTTTGGAAGATTAGCATTCCCTGTGAACTCCTTGGAGGAAGGCCAAGGTCTGTCCTGGATACTTCCAACAAATTAGAGTATGCATTCATCACTAGTTGGAAAGCAGCCACCCTCCTTCACAAACTGAGAAGGAAAAATCCATCTAGAAAGCACTAAAACCCCAGATCATGTCACAACAAATTGCTTTTTCAAACAGCTTTATGGTTTGCAGAGGGCCCATCACAAGCAGTATCATGTTACCCTCACTTTCTTTATATAAAATTTGGATTTAAGATCAGTGAGATGGCTCATTGGGTAAAGGTGATTGCCACCCAATGATGCAAGCCTGATGACCTGAATTTGATCCCAGAAATTGATAAAAAGGTTGAAGGAGAGAACCATTCCACAGAGTTGGCCTCTGACCCATGTGTACTATAGAACAATGCACAACACACTACACCATATCAGAAAACATACAGAGAGAGAGAGAAAAATAGAGAAGCAAGTACAACTTTTTTTAAAAAGTAGGGTTGAAAAGGTTCAGTAATCTTTGCAAAGTTTGCAATGGCAAGGCCAATGTATAACTCTAACCTGTATTCTCAATCTTACACTCTTTAAAATACTCCGTGGGTCTGGGAGCCTTTTCCAAATCACTGACATTTAAGGTGTAGCGCTGCCTCACCAGCATCATGCACAGTGCATGAATAAACCCTTGATTTAAATGAACATGTTATTCTTTTATTAACATACACATGCCATTTCTGTTCAAGTGCCTGAATGAGAAAAATGAAACTTTCTTCTGACTATGAATTTAAGTTTGTTATCATAACCAAGAATAGGCAATTTGGCCCTAAGAGGCGTCAGCTTGCGGCCCAGTTCATGAGAAGAGGGAATAGGAGCCTTACCGACCAGCTGCAACACGCTACTAGATGGCCTAAAACTGCAGAGAATCTGAGAGTCAGGTGTTGAGCACTGAGCTCAGCTGTCCACTAGACTGCAGTGGCCAGGGATGAACAGTCACAGAGGAGGGCAGTAGGAACTGCAGTCAGATCACTAACTAGATCGACACACCCAAAGTATTCAGAAATTCATGAACTTAAAAGCATTATGGTACAACCAGTGTCCAAAGGTCTCAAGTGCATTAACTTTATGCAAAGCACAAATTTTCAAACTTTCCCATTTTTCCAGAGACTGTCTTTATATAAATAGTATATAATCATACAAAAACATTTCTAGCTAATATAGACCAACTTAAAGCCAAAAGGCAAATAGTAAGAGAACAAACAGATGCAAAATAAAATAAAATCCTGAATATACAAAGACTGTGAATATCAATAAAACACAAAAACTTGTAAATAAAAAAACAAGAGCAAACAGTATGTATTTAGGGGGCTGCAGTCACACTCACCCCTGGGGGTGGGGAAACAACAACAAAAAACACTACTAAAAGGAAAAGAGAAATGACCAAAATACAGACAATATGTTCATTCACTGATGATCCTACAAATGCAAGTAAGATGTGATTTTTTTTTATTCATGTGACTGCCAAAGATAAAATTGTATTCAAATCTCACTATTAGGTTTTCCAGGGCTGGAAAGATGTCTCAGTGGTTAAGAGTGCTAGATGCTCTTCCAAAGGACGTATGTTCAATTCCTAACACCCACGTGGCAGCTCACAACTGTCTGTAACCCCAATTCCAGGGGATCCAACACTCTCACACAGACATACATGCAGTCAGAACACCAATGCAAATAAAATAAAAATAAATCGTTTTTTAAAATTTTCCAATCTGTGAACATTGATTGTCTTTCCTTTTACTTGTCTTCTTTATCTTTTTGTGGCAATGTTTTGTGATTCTTCAGGCTATAATCTTTTATTCTCCTTGATGAAACTTATTTATAAATATTGAAATCCTCTTATGGCATTATGAATAGATTTTTTTCTTATTTTCCTTTATAGTTTGTTCATTGCTAGTGTATAAAACTGTAGTATTCTATGTGTCGCTCTTACGTTCTGCAACTTTACTGAATTCATTTACTAATTCTAATTTTTGGCATGTAGTCATTAGGGTTTTTCCATATACAAGGCCATGTTGTCAATCATTTTCCCTTCCTTTCCAATTTGGAAGACTATTCTTTTTCAAAGTGACTGGAACTCCATGTCAATGTTGAAAAGTGGCAAAAAATTTAAAAACAGTGTCCAAAATTCATGCCAAATAATATAAAGAAATAAATATTTCACAGGCTAGGGTATAACTTACTGGTGTATGGTTACCTTGCAAGTATGAGGGGGCATTGGGTTCAATCCGCAGCAAAGGAGGAGAGAACTGAGTAGACAAAGAGGAGAAAAGACAAGATTCTATTCTCTTGACCAGAAGCTTTCCCTTAATGGGTCTTTACTGTCACTTTACCGTTAAGTACTGCATGGTAAGAACACATATATGGAGCTAAAAACACTTTGGAAGAAGAATTTTGAGCTGCCCGTGTATTAGATATGCACATTTCTTCTTCAAGCACTGAAGGACACTTCTCCTTCTCAATGCCAGGCTCTCTCTGTGACTTCTGGTATCACTGCTCTAGACTCACCATATTTGTTCATTAACAACCGCTGCCAACTATTCCAGGCTCAGTCTCTCAGATTACAGGCCACATCTGCTGCCAATAAAAAACAGTTAGAACTTAATTCTGTACATTGCCCAGTTTCCATTTCTGTCCAGACACTGTGTTAGTCATAGCAAGTAGTAAGTTTTATTGTAATAGAATTCTATGAAATGGCACGTCGAAATGATCTTCACACTCAGAAATGCTCACTAAGTAATGGCAAACAGAGCTTGCGATTCCATCTCAACACAAGCAAGGCCCTCCTGGTTTGTTCTGATAACTTGAAGGGATACAACCTAAAGTATAAACAAACCCATACTTACCACTAAGAAAAAGCATACATTAAAGTATGCCTTGATTTATAATAGTAATCTGATGCCCTGTTAATTTTTATCAGAAAGCATCTCCTGTTTAGTTTTATACAGGCTTATTCCTTAAGTCATTCTGCACCTAGTGAATTGTCAATGAAATTAAAGAAATAAAATTATGAATTATGACATATGGGTTATCTTTTACTTGCTCTTTTTGAAGGGTTGATATAATTTAAGTGTCAATATATTTTGAAAGTCCAGAATATGTCATTATGGTCAAAAAATTTTCTTTATGAAATCTCTTATCTGCCTAGTAGCAGAACAATCCTCTTTTCCCACCAAAAGAACTCAATTACCAACAACCTCCTTACTGAGGTTGATTCTTACTACCAGAAGTGAGAGGTCTCCACACCACACAAAAGAGACATATCACAAATCCATGATATCTTCCATATTCTAAGAGCACATCTAACATTCTACAAAATACACAACTTTCCCCAGAAGTGCCCCTCCTCCACTTACTCCTTTACCATTAAACTGAAGTCTCAAATTCTACCCATGACTTTGTTCCACATATGTCTGTGACAATCTAGTTTGTAGTCCCTCAAGGCCTGAACCTAAGAAGGTAGAGGAAATGCTTATCCTTCCTAACAATTTCACCATGAACTACACTTTACTGAGTGTAGCTGAGAACCATGTGAAATTATCAAATGCAGTCTAAGCAATTATATGATTAACATTTCACACTTCCTCATTAAGTCTTAAATCTCCCACTCAATATATTTTTCTTAGATTATTCAAGTTTTACCTTAAGTATAACAGTACAAATAATTTGCTTCCCCTTTTCATGTCTGATAAATTGCAACATATTATAAACACAACCCACTTTACCAGTTTAACAAAGCTCTCAAGCTAAAGCATACTAATGATAAAACAAATTGCTAATCTACTAAACACTGAGAAAAGGAAGCTTCCGAAATAAAGTTAAAATACATACACACACAAAATCACTCGTTACAAAACAGCGGCACTGCCTCTCACCAGAATTTACTATTTTAGAGCTAGTAAGATGATAATAAAAATAAAATGACAAATTAATCCAACCATACACAAATATAACCACCTTCTAGGAAGGTCATAAAAGCATACACCAAAAGGACAAGTCCTTCCTCTGTGTCCTAGGTTTCTGGCGTTAACTTCAACTAGCTAACCTTTTGTGGGTCAGAGAACACAGGGGTGTCATATGTCTACTGCCATTCTGTAAAAATCACAAAGAGCCACAGCATATTTGACTTCTAAATCCCAACCTGTTATATCCACCGTGTTAAAATACACAATTACTTGACCTTCTGCAGCTGTCCTTGATTAAAATCTTTGGTAGATACTGGGTAGTGCACTAGCTACCAAATAACCAAATTGACTATTCAGCCCCATCCTATCACAGCCTCATCAAGTGACAGCAAGCAAAACTCAAAGCCTTTCTCACTTTCTCCTACTTGGAACATCTTGTAGAGTATGGTGCTCCCAAGTATAACTCAAGAGAGTACTTCCAGTCTTAGAACACTATGTCTAGTATATGAGTGAATGAACAAAACAATGAACATGCTTCTTGCCTAAATTTATTTTTTAAATTAAAAAATAAAAGAATTATGATCAAATCTTGGGGTGAGGATTACAGCTGAACACAGACTTATTTTTAAAAGGAATTTATGAACCTGAGCCTTTCTTTACTGTGTTTTTCTTTTTCATGTATTTAATTTCTGCATTAGCCTTCCTAGTTCTTCTAATTCTATTATATTTTTATAACTCAGATAGAGGATTAAAATGACTTTTGAAAAAAATCTTTAAGAGAAAACTTAAATAGCTCTCCCTAGAGAAAAAAAGCTTATATGAAAGAAAAAGAAGCTTGAAAGATATGTCAAAATACTAACATTTGTGATCTCTCAGTGGAGGAATTATAGGTTTGACTAGATATGTGAAAAGAATTTGGAATATCACTTTTTCTTTCTTAAATTTTTTAGATTTATGTATTTTTAAATTATGTATATGGGTGATTTGGTGGCTTGTATGACTGTGTACCTCATGTATGCAATGGCCACAGAGGGTGTCAGACCCTCTGGAAGTGGAGTAACAGACAGTGGTGGGCGCTGAGAACAGATCCTTTGCAAGAACAACTTAACCACTAAGCCATCTCTCCAGGCTCTCTTTTCTCTCTTTCTCCTCTTCCCCTTCCACAGGTGTTCTATCACTGAGCTACATCTCCAAGCTAACACAATATTTTAAATCAGTAATTCTCAACCTGTGGGGCTCAACCCCTTTAGGGGGTGAGGTCAAATGACCCTTTCACAGGGGTCACATATCAGATATTCTGCATGTAAGATATTAACATTACAATTCAAAACAGTTATGAAGTAGCAATAAAAGTAGTTTTATGGTCGGGGGTCACCACAACATGAAATGCATTAACGGGCCACAGCATTAGGAAGGTTGAGAGCCACTATTTTAAATAAATCTTTTCTGAATGTATGAGACGTGGTCACCATAATCCTCAGGACAGATTTTCTCCCTCTCTTAACATATTCTTTGGTTACCTTCACATTCTTTAACAACATGAATTAGCTGTGCACAGCTAAAAGCTTCAAGTAAATTCATAAGATGACTAAGCTACAAGACAACTGCCACATTTCATCTCCTGGTTTTTGGTTTGCTTTATGGTTTTGAGACAGATTCTTGTGTAGCTCAGGTTGACTAGAATTTTCCATTCTCCTTTGTGCTGGGATTAATGGCATGTACACATCTTTCTTCAGTTCTCTGATGAATATTTTATGTTATTAGCCTTATAGGAAATCGACACTCAAAGTTTAATTTCTATAATGTAATCACTGGTTCTGTAAAAAGTAAAGAGATGAGCAATCTTTGATGTGTCAGGCAGTATTTCCACCAACCGTACTGCAAAGGTGAACTTCAAAAGCCAGTGTCCAGCCAGGTACTGTGATCATGCCTGCTACTCAAGAACTTAGAAACTCAGCAGGCAGAAGCAAGGAAATCACACTTGAGGAAAGCCTGGGCTACAAAGCAAGACTGTCTCAAAAAAAAAAAGTGGTGTTGGGGGTAAGAAAGAAAAACTTATTTTCCTTCTGATTCATACAGGTAATTTATAAATGTATGAATAAAATAAATGTCTAAAAGGGACATCCCATTTAAAGTATACTACAAATACAGCTATACGGTATGTTTATTTACTGAGCAAAAAATAAGGCAAAGTACAAATCCTGATCATAGAAAATTGGTAATACTCAAAAAGTCTACCTTTAAACTAATACATGATTCAGAACCTATCTTCCCATCAAAATAATACGATAAAGTGGTTATCCCTCAGTCTGGCCCATGAAACCTATTCAACTGTTGGTGAGACATTTTTATTTATGCCACACTGACTGCCCTTTGTGAATGGCACTGCTAGTCTAAAGGAAGAACCTGGAAAACGACAAGGCAACAAGCTCCTCTCCACTTAAGGTCTCTAGCAGAGGCCACCCCTGTCCTCACAGCTCAAGGTTCAAATGCACTAAAAGACCATCCTATCTCTGGTATGCCTACAACACAGGTCAACTCTCCCTTCTGCCCAATCCTGCCTCCTTCCCTCTCCCACTAATGAAGAGCATTCCACAATAATCTTTTTCAAGAGATTATTTTCCAGGATCTAAGACAAATAACTATCACTATAAACTCCTTGGAACTGTTTTAATATAGTCTTTAATATATAATAGTTATCTTGCTTCATATTTACGGTGGGTTCTATAATCTCATTTTTACATATGCAGAAACTAGGCTTAGAGAACTTAAATAACTTGCTCAAGGAAATCTGAGGAACTAAGTTAAAATGGGTCCTAAAATACAAGACAAACAATGGCTTCTACTACACAGAGCTATTAAGTGACTTAAGGTAGAGTTAGCTCAAAGGTTGTGTTCAGAAGGAATTATGTGGTGAGCCTTGTTCAGTCACGAAACAGGAATTTATGAAAGTATGTACAATCAAGGCCCACTGAGAACTGGATACACCATGGTCAAGGGTTCAAATATTTTTAGAGCTGAAGAACAAAAGAAGAGGCATAATGGAGTCAGAATTTCAGAATGAAATCAGTTGTAATCTACTGCCTCATTACTAGATTCTAACAATAATGAAGGATGAATCTTGTCCACCTACAATCATAATGTTCCAGTATGTGCACACAGATGTTTACTATGTAGGAAGACGATGGCACTTCCTCACATTAGCTTGTCTCCTCCAGTTCTTTAAAAAGGCTTCATAAAGTTGTTTCTAAAAAATAAGAGTATAATATCCTTTTGCATTCTTATTCAAATGCATAAGAACAACCAGTTCAATTGCCTCACTCCAGCCATACTATAGTTTCCAAAGGTTCCGCGGCTAGCAATCTTCTCTACAGAGTGAGGGTTATTTATACTTATGATGGACAATTAAAAACTACCATCACGCTGCTCTGGTAACTACAATGCCCTACACCTACAGGACATAAAACACTATAAATTTGAAACTGGTCATTAAGTTCACATGCAAAAGACACATTAAAAACTGACTTGATCAGAAGAACCCATTTACAATTTTAACAGATATGAAACCTGTTTAAGGCTAGCCTGAGAGCTACAAAGCTATTAACAACAAAAGACTGCAAATATCTAGCAACTACTTTGAAAGTTTTATAATGAAATCTAGTATTACAAGTAAAAACTTGAAACATACTTTGAAATGCTAAAGTAGTCCAACTAATGTGATTTTAAAAATTAAAAGTAATTAAGCCTTAGCCGGGTGGTGATGGCACATGCCTTTATTCCCAGCACTCAGGAGGCAGAGGCAGGTGGATCTCTGTGAGTTTGAGGACAGCCTGGTCTGCAGAGCGAATTCCAGGACAGATTCCAAAGCAATACAGAGAAACCCTGTCTTGAAAAAAACCAAAATAATAATAATAATAATAATAATAATAAAAAGTCTTGAGTCAATAAGATGGCTCAGAGGGTAAGAGCACTTACCACTAAGCCTTACAACCTGAGTTCAATTCCAAATCCACATGATAGAAGAAAAGAATCAACTCCAGAAAATTGTTTTCTGACCTGGACAGGTATGCCATTTGAAAACACACAAAAGTTAAAAAGAAAAAAAAAGGAACCTTTATTGATTCTTAATAGTTCATACATGTCAATTGCCCCTTCCTATAAAATTCACCAGTATCACCTCTCTCTCACACCTACACTATACATATACACTATATATATGCTGTGTGTGTGTGTGTGTGTAAAATTTCAAAAGCATCTGTAATCTCCTTATTCATTTTGTGCAGGCCTCAGAACCCACATGAAACTCTCTTCAGGAGCATGGAGATGGTTCTTCCAGTTAAGGTGAGCTATTCACCAAGGCATCAACCATGTCAGAACCAGAAATGTATGCCATAAAACTCAGCCTACTGCTCTTCAATCTGCAGCTTCTGAGGTTCTGGTTATGGCAATGTGGGGGTCCATTTCCTCCTTTTTCCGTCTAATAAAATGAAGTCCTAATCAGAAATGCCTAGCTTTACACAGTATACACAGGATTGCTAAATCTACCACTGTACCTCTTCAAAAGAGTAACAGGGCATCATAACTGTCTTCATGTTTTCAAGCCAGGACACACCACCTGCCAAAGAAAAACTTCCACAACACTTTAAAACACTCAAATCTTTCAGTGGTAAACCAGAACAGGAACGAAGACTTCATGAGAACTAAGAATGCCCTAATGTGTAACACCCGCATAGTCCCATTTAATATGCAGTATTACTAACACTACCAATGATGAAGAGTTCCAAATGAATAATAGCTATTATTCACCAATCATCTATTATTTGCAATGAGCTTTACTGACCTTTTACTTAGTACGTCTTTAAAGAAACAAGGAGCAGGAAGTTGATAGTAAAGGCCCCTCTAAGGTTCCCTCACCATAACCCCTAAGTGTAGCTCCCCTACTCTCATCAAGTTTGTACATGAAGAAACTGAGGTTCAGAAAAACTGGCCTCTCTCCAGCTGTCAAAGCTCTAAGGAGTTAAGGCAGAGGTGATAGTACCCAGGGCCTAAATACCTTCCTCTCTGCCACACGGGTATCAAAACAAGGTCAGAGCTAGGAAAGCAAGACCGTGCACAGGCTAGCCAAGCCTATTACCAAACATTCACAAACATGCAAGTTTGCACCTGGTAATAAATAAATAAAGCCTCCGATTTCAAAACTGCAGAGGCAGAGCGAACGGGGCTCCATTCCAACAGCCTGCAGTCTCCTACAGAAGCACTGTGGGGTTCTAAGTGCAGGACTTGCTTAAGGGGAGACCGTCTACACAGAGAATGGCTTCAGCAACTATGTTACAAGAACAGAAAGCTGTCACTATGACAACTATTCTCATCTACTCACGTTAAAATATACATTCTCTTCCCTGGAGAACCGCCTGACAAGGGAAAGTTTAAAAGCTGTTCACATGAATGTCAAGCACCTGGTCACGAAAATCCGGTCACATCTTAGCTAGTACCTTCATGCCCCCCTCTAAAGGATCATTCTGGTGCTCAAAAGATTATCAAGCTTCTTTCAAAAAACAAATGTGAAACAATTGTACAGGGGACTTTTTTTTTTTTTTAACTCCAGGCTGGGAACGGAAGTCAAGTTCAGATTCTCTTCCTTCCTCAAGCGAGTCACTCCCCGCAAGACACACACACACACACACACACACACACACACACACACACACACACACACACACACACAGTGCGCACACTTCTCGCAACCTGTCTCTGGCCTCTCCACTTGCGGCAATTCAGAAGGCAGGCAGGCCTAGATCTGTTGGGAATGAAGGCTTTTCCTCTTTGGGGGCAAAGGCGGGTGGGCTAGGGGTGAGCAGGAAGTTTTCAACCCGATCGCTCTAACTCGGGACTCCTTTCCCAGCTCGATCGCTTGCTCGCACTAGCCCGGGACACTCCGGGACGCAGCCTACGCAGACACCACACCACGGGGAGCAAGCGCTAACTAACCGGAGCTCGGCCACAGAACCCCGAGCCCGGCGAGGTCCCCAGCCCGGCGCACGCCGCTCCGCGAGGGGACCGCCACGGCGGGGCGGAGGGGCGGGGCGAGCACTTCCTGACTCGCATTGTCCACGCGCCGCCCGCGCCACCCAGGGCCCCGCCACCGCGCCCGCCCGTCGGGGAGGAAGTTGGCGCTCGCCCCGCCGCTGTCGTCTTACCGTTCTTGGCGTCTCCCGCGGCTGCAGCCCCCGCAGCGACGGTGGCGTTGGCGGCGCCCGGGCCCGCACCTCCCGGGCCGGCCGCGCCGCCCGTGCTGCCCACCGCGCCCGCTGACACCGCCCCGCAGCCCGCCGCCGCCGCCAGGGCCCCTCCGGCCGCCGCGCCCGTGGCACCCGCCGCCGCCAAGGCCCCGGCTCCATTTTCCTGCTCGTCCCCGCTGCTGTTGGCGCGCTTGTTCTTGCGGCCGCCTTTGCTGGTCTTGGGGTTGGGCATCTCCCCTGCTCCCCGCGACGGTGTCCCGGTGCCCCGGCGCCCACGGAGGTCGCTCCCCGCGGCGCCCGGGGCGGCTAAGGAGAGCGCTTGACCGGCCGCTCTCCTCAGGCGCCCGCCCCGCCGCGCGGCCCGCGCCGCGCCATCCGGGCCGCCGCGCCCTCCCCGGCTTCCTGGAGCCGGCGCGGCCACGCGTGGCCACCCGAGGCTCGCAGCCGCGCCGGCGCCACGGGGCCCCGGAGCAGAGCGAGACGCTCGGGGAGCCTGAGGGAAAAGGCGGGTCTCGGGCTTGTTTTGATTCGGCTGCGCTGACACGCTCCAGGCCCGCCCCCGCCCGTGACGACACTGGGGCTTGCGCCTGGCCCCGCCCACCGGGTGACCTCACCGCGGGCCGGCCCGCCCCCGTGACGTCACGGTCGGCGCACGGCTCGCCCTCCCGGGTGACGTCATCCAGGCGCCTGGGGGGCGGCGGGGGAGGGGACGCTCCAGGGCTTCTAGTGCGTGCTGGGGGCCGCGTCTGAGACGGGCCTGGGAACGTGTGGGTGGAGTTGCCAGGTGGCCCTCTGACCTTCCTGGAACTCCGGGTTACCACACGCTCTGGAAACATAAACAGGTGGCTAGCACAGGGAAGGCAAACACATTCTGGCTTAATAGTTCCTTCAATGGCTCCGCGGTTCAGCAGTGAGGCCGATGCAGCGAGTTCCTGGACTGCGCAGGGAGCTCCTGCGTCGGGATTCCTCGGGCTTGTGGTGGAGCAAGCTCATTACACGCAGACCTACAAACCAGAGTGTGCCTTCTGTCAGAGGCCAGCCACACACAGACAGCAGAGTTGTCTGGGGAGAGTGGCCCCGTTGTGAGCAAGACGTTAGAAGGAGAAGTTGTGAAGGCAAGGTCAGCACAAAACGAACTCGGTGAACTCTTTGGGGGTTCCTTGTCCCATAATGTTTTGTCAGGGCTTTTTTTTTAACCTTACAAGGCTTCTGTGTATATATTATTGCTTCCGGTTTTCTGCTTTTATCTTTTTATTATTATTTAGATGCAGGTTTGTTTTCTAACGAGAGACAGAAAGGGTGTGGACGCCGCTGGGAGAAGTGGTGAGGGTCTTGGGAGAGCTGGAAGAGAAGCCATATTAGAATCTGTTATAGTACGAAAACAATCTATTTTCAGTAGAAGGAAAGCAGAAACAAGATGTGAGGGCACAGGGCTCCTGGGAAGAGTTTGTTTGGTGTGGTCTCCTCTCCTGCAACTCTGTTCTGCTCATTTCCACTCTTTAGGTCACACAGCCCAGACTCCCCACTTCCTTCAGGTGATCTCAGAAAAGCTGTCAGAGCACTGCCGTTTATTTTCCTTGTCTACATCTGATTATGATGGTGATGTGTATGCTTGACTGTCTTCCTCACGTGAAACTGCCACGATGGGAATTTGTCTTGGGTTCCATAAGAAACAAGTGACGTAACTTGTTGAATGTATAAATGGGGTTCTTGAATCATGACTGCAGAGGAAACTTACAATGTCCTCTTCCTATAGTGTGACCTTTAATTAACTCAGCTGCTGAGTCAAGGCATTGTGGCTGTGTTGATCAGCAGCTTTCAACCTGTGGGTCACAACCCCTTTGGGGGTTGAACACCTCTTTCACAGGGGTCGCCTAAGACAATCAGAAAACACAGACATTTGCATTACAATTCATAACTGGCAAAGTTACAGTTATGAAGTAGCAACGAAATTAATTTTATGGCTGGGGGTCACCACAATATCAGGAACTATATTTAAGGGTCACAGCGTTAGGAAGGCTTAGAGAAGGGCCATCTGCATGGTTTCCTAGCCAGGATTCTGACAAGCAGGGCCCAGAGCAACAAGGGCAGCACTGTATACTTCAGAGTAATTGCTAATTGGACTTTTGGTTTGGTTTTTCAAGACAAGGTTTCTCTACATAGCCCTGGCTGTCCTGGAACTCTGTAGACCAGGCTGGCCTCGAACTCGGAGATCCACCTGCCTCTGCCTCCACCCCCACCCCACTCCTACCACCACCCCTACCTCCCCACTCCCAGCAACTAGTTGGACTTTTTAAGTGGGAAAATTATGAATGTTTTAGTCCTCAATACGCTATAGAAGGTCCAGATGACAGCTAACATAGATGGTAGGTAGGTAGGTAGAAGACGGACGGACAGATACGTGTGTGCCAGAGATTCCTTTATTCCTTTCAACCTTGGTTTTTGAGGCAGGGTCACTTATTGAACCTGGAGCTCACTGGCAGATTGGCTGGCCAGCTAATGAGCTCCAGCTGTCCACCAGTTTCTGTCTCCCCAATTCTGGAACTATAGATATGTGTCTCTGTGCCCAGTTTTTACATGGGTGCTGGAGATGCAGTCCAGGTTCTCATGCTGCTACAACAAGCATCTCCCCAGCTAGAGAATAGATATTTTATGCTTATATTTTCATGTCACACATTCACATATCTCACACACACAAATATATCCTGTAAGTACCAGGAGAGGAGGGCAGAGTGTCTCTCTAACTTTACAGTCTAATATAAAGCCTTCTCCATAGTTGTGTTGAATAAAAATATGAAATACAAAATTTAAAATTATATGGAATATAAGGACTCTTTTTCCTGTATTTTTCTGAACCTTAATATGTCCACTGAGCTATTAATAACTAGGAAGTCTGCTCTGGTAATCCAAATTAGACTTGTCTCATGGACTCCCTAATCCTTCTTCACCAGAATGGCTTACACGTTTAGTCTGAAATTGTTCCTTCCCTTGCCTCTTGTCTGCAGCTCCCTGTAATGGCAGCACTTCTGTGCACACTGTACACAGTAAGTATGTACGTATTGTACATGGTACGTAACAGGAAAAGTAAAGGAGCTGAAGGACAGATGGCTTAGAGGTAGACGCAGAAAGATTGGGTAGACACTTAAAAGTGGGACTGAGGAGTGCAGTCAAGACAGTCCACAAACAGTGGAGTTCTCATGTAATTAAGCGGGGGCAGCAGCAGGACGGCAGAACTGCAGATAAAGAACAGGAGTAAATCGGGTCCACTTAGGATTTTGTTAACTTCAGTACTGTTGTGCCTCTCTAGCAGTGGTTAAGAGAGCTCAAAATATTTTCAGGACATTACTTTTGGCCTGTTTTTGGTTTTTGTTATTTTTAATTGGTGAAGATGAGGTTTTAGGCTAGAGCCTACAGAAACTGAGATAATTAATTTCTTGAATAAGCCGCACCTTGCTGCCGTGCCGTGTTGATCAGAGTTAACATGTGCATCCATATGTACCTTGCAGACAGGCATCCACACCAGCTGCCCGCCACCTCTCCATAACTGAAACTTAAGACCCGATGCTTTCCCACAGAAATATGGTTGTCTCAGAGCACACAGACACCCAGTCAGCTGCAGTTCTGGTTGTGTGAGCCACCTTCTCTTTATTCGAACTGCAAGAAAATGAAACGGAGGAAGGAGAAGCTGGGCATTTCCATGTTCAACCTTCATGTCTAATTTTGGTCTTAGTCAAATTTGACACAGAGGCTATAGTTCCTGTTTTATTGCTGCAAAGGCAAGACACTAAAATGAAGATGTTCGAGACAAAATTCAGGTGATGTTCAAGGACCCTGTTTTAAGCATCCCTTGTTCTGCAGAATTTCACCAGAATTCTGACATCCCAACCTTTCCCTTTTTTCCTACCATGCCTAGGAGGGGGATTGCATACAGAGGGAGAGAGAATGAGGCAAATCCCTGCCTTCAGATGCTTCTAGAAAAAGAGACTAAAACTGAAAGCTACCCAGGTTGTTGTGCTATATACCTCTCACTTGACATTTTAATCTTAACCTCCCTGATCAACTCAGGTGCTCTGAAATATACTTCAAAGAATTAGAACTCCATTCCACTCAGTTTTCTTTCCCCTTGAATATCATGGGCCCTATCAGACAGTTTCTGCAAATATTTTTTTAAAAAAAACAGCAATATAGTCTTTTGAAGATAAAGCAGTTTATACCTTTGAGAAAAAGGACTAGGTTTGAATAAAAGGTCATTGCTTCCGTGTTGTCATTGTAATTTTGTTGACCTTTTGTGTCTTTTGAGCTTTTGGAGTTAGTCAAATTTGGGCTAGGGTTATTCTATAGAAAGTGTGTTAACTATATTTATAAATTGAATGAGAAATATAGAAGCTGAGTATTTTTTTTTAAAAATCAGCTTGGTCCAAAAGATTGTAGAGGGACTAAGAATTCTAGAGACCATGCGGCAATGCACACAAAAGTCAAGGTGCTACAGCGAGCTGCTAAAAGTCACTTGATGTTCCTTGAGTACTGCATATGATCTGTGTGATCAGTGCCTCCTGGAGAAAGCCTCCTCTGTGCATGCAGGTTTCCTTTGAGGAATATCAACTATTGTGTGTGTGTGTGTGTGTGTGTGTGTGTGTGTGTGTGTGTGTGTGTGTGTTTAATTAAGATTTGGTTGTATTATTTTTGTGCATGTGTATGTTTATATGTGTGTACCTGTGTGAATATATGCTGTGTGTGTTCACTCACAGGTCCAAGAAAGCAAGAAGAGAACATCTGATCCTCTGGAGCTAGAGTTACACATGGTTGTGGGTGCTGGGAAATGAACTCTGGTCCTTTGGAAGAGCAGCAAGTGCTTCTAACTGCTGAGCCATCTGACCAGCCCCTTAAAAGCATGTTAATAGAATAGTAATACAAATACTACATTGACTATTAAATGACAAAATCTGTTCTCCCATAAGATTCTTCTCAATTAGTAATATTAATATTGATCTCAAATGTTTGCTTCAAAATCTTCAGTCTCTTAGTTACAATTTTTATATTTTTTTTCCAAGACAGTCTTCCCTGGACACTGTCACTCCACTCTCCTTCATGATACACACCCTGGACTCCACACCTGGCTTCACTGATGTCATCTTTTATTGACAGTGTATCATCAGAAAATACCTATTCTATTTCTTATGAAATGTAAGTATTATAAAATCTAGGCCCAATAGCTAGCTAGTAGATTCCTGTTAGCTTTACTAGCCATAATTCTGCTGTAAGGTAACAGTGATAATGTTCCTTCAATAGTTTTCAAAAATCTGGAGGTTGCTTGTTATTGCAAATCAGTGGAAATCACTAAATCATAACTTTAACTGCAGTGACCATAGAATTATCAGTTTCCACAACTTAAAGGTCGGGCTTCTACTTTAAAAGTGTTACTGCAACCCTGTCTCATAAAAAAAAAAAAGTGTCAGTGCAAACTCAAAGATTTTTGTCACCTACATTTCATATGAAAGAAGACGTTACTGGCCTTCTCTGAATACCTTTTTGAATACTGCAGTAGTCATTGCTACGTGAGCAAAGGCCCCCTGGTTACTAGCTGAAAACAGCCATTTTTTCCGTTTCTGGGAGTCAGTTACCTAGGCATGGCTTAGCTGGACCCCCTAAACTCAAGGTCTCTCCAAAGGCTGTACTGTTGTAAACTGGGTAAGGTTCACTTCCATACTCATTCTAGAGACTGTGCATTCAACCCCTCAAGAGGTTCTGGCCAGGAATTCTCTCTGTTCCCTGCCGCCTGACATAAAGCAGGTAACAAGGAGGCAGCAAGCACGAGAGTCAGTGAGGACAAATCAGCCAATAGTAACTTTATTTTTTTAAGTTCATTTGATTTTAAATGATACTTACCAGAAGGCATCATATGCATGCATTACAGCACAGGTGTGGGTGTCAGAGGACAACTTGTGGGGGTCAGCTCTTTCCTACGATGGGCCCAGGGATTAATCAAACTTGATTTTTAGGTGTGGTGGCAAGCACCTTTACCTGATGAGCTATCTCACTGGCCCGAAAGTCAAATCTCTTAGGTAGCCTAATGTTGGAAGCAGCATCCATTGTTTTTTCATAACTTAACTTTTTGCAAGGTGATTAGGTTTAGTCCATCTTCAAAGGAAGATTATACAAGGAGATGAGGACTAGGGGATGTAAACAATTAAAACTCATCTTAGGGGCTATCTACCATAAATGTGCTAATATTACCTATAGTCTAAATTGTGCGTTTAAAGGTTCAAATCTTAAATTCCCACCGGTGGCTCATATGCTGAAATCTTGGTCATGAACCTGTGGCTCTGTTGGGAGATGGTAAAGCATTAGGGTATGGAGTCTAACTGATGGAAGTTAGTGGTGGTGTGCCCCAGGAGGAGAGATCACAGCACTCTGTATCTCTCTCTAGCTCTGTCTCCCTCCCCAGCTCCTCTCTGTCCTCCCTCCTCCCTCCTTCTTCTTCTCCCTCCTCCCTCCTCCCTCCTCTCTCTCCCTTTCCCTCTCTCTCTCTGCTTCCTAGCCCCACTGTAGGGAAAAGGGACAGCCAAAGAAACACACCCTAAGCAGAGCCAAAGAAACACACTTTGGCCCTGCAACCAGAACCAAAGAAATGTACCCTGGCCCTGAAACCAGTGCCAAAGAAACACACTTTGTCCCTGGAATCAGAGTCAGTGAAAGAAATACACCCTGACTCTAAAACTAGAGCCAAAAGGCTAAAAAGGACCAGAGAAAGAAACACACTTTGGCCCTAAACCCAGAGCCAATTCTGACCTTAACCCTGTGCAGAAAACTAACCAGTCCTTGAGTAGGAGCTCTAGCTAATCTGAGCTCAGCATTGAAATCTGACCAATCCCCACCCTGGAAACCCTATATAAACCCTGTGGCTGTTCAGCTTGTGGCTGTTCATGCTGCTGGGCTGTCCTCTGTCTCTCTGGCAAAGGGCAGCCACTCTCCTGGATTCTTCCCTCCCAATAAACCCCTTTGATGAGCTTTGGGTGGATGAGCTTTAGGTGACAGCCAGAGGCGACCCAGGGCAGAGCAGAGCAAGTGAGGCTGTAACACTTTTGCTGGGGAAACCTTCTCCTGGTCTCTACTCTCCAGGGAGCAGAGCTGAACTGTAGCAACTTCGCCCAGGAAACCTCCTGCTGGAGCAAAACTGCTTAACTAGACAAACATCCCCGGCTGGAAGATCCTGTCCTGCCGAAGCAGGGCCTATGCACTGGGGAAGCCTATACTACCTGAGGCAGAGCTGTAAGCTGCTACACTTACTGCAGCCTGTGGTAGTCTTTGGCTTCCGAGCTCCAGGATACCTTTCCATCTGAGCTGTGTAATACTTAGTATTCTGTGGCTCCCCAGGGTTAGAATACCTGTCCCATCCGATCTGTCCGAAATGCCTACACCTACAAGATGAACAAAGTGCCCCAACACACTCTCACTACCATAATGTGCTAACTAGCCATAGGCCTCAAATCATCAAAGCAAACTGACACTACAGATGGTTACCTTTGCAACTATGAGTCAGAACAATTTCCCCCATTCTAAGTTGATTTTCTCAGGGTTATCATGGCAATAGAAGGCTTAACAATACACTAATTCCCAAGGACTTTAAACTTAGTGTGGAGAGGAAAATGGTAAGAGATTATTCTGCCTCTTTATTTTGAAATCGTTGCTTAAGCTAATCAATCACTGATGATTTAAGATAATTAAATCTCAAGCATTGTTAACTGTTATAAAAGATAATTTCCTGAAGTGTCTTAAGCCCATGTATTCAGAGCACTATTGACTTTTAAAATAATCACAATCAGTGTTCTTCAGTGCTGGGTCTGAAGGTCTGCTCCAAGGATACCCATTTTCTTAAGTGCTGAGGATGCTTCTGTACTTGTTTCTAGAATTAACTGTCAGGAACACTTTTCCTTCTTTGTGTCCATTTGGAACAACTTCTATGAAGAATAGCTTAGGGATACTAATTATAAAAGAGGTCCTTCCCTTTATGTGGCTAAGTAAATCTAAAAGCACTGTATATTTTAAGAGTCACAATATGCATTGCTATAGTAATCAGGGACAATATGCATTAGTATAGCAATCAGGATCCATGATTGATAGCATTCTCAGTGGTCATGGTATGTATTCTTTTTTTCCTTTCTTTCTTTTTTTTTTTTTTTTTTTTTTTTTGATTTTCGAGACAGGGTTTCTCTGTATTGTTTTGAAGGCTGTCCTGGAACTTGCTCTGTAGACCAGGCTGGCCTCCAACTCACAGAGATCCACCTGCCTCTGCCTCCTAAGTGCTAGGATTAAAGGCATGTGTCACCAACGCCCAGCAGTATGTATTCTTAATGTGGCTAAAACTAGTCTTACAACCCAAGTAGCCATTGAATCCAAGTAGGACACAGGTTTTACTATTACTATTGGCTTGCATGAGCCTGCGGAGGTAGGCTTTACTGTACTAGATAACATATGTAACAAGCCAGATATAGTGTTGCTTTACATTTGAAGCACTGAGCATGGATGTTTTCTGTGTTCTATTGAGCTTCTGGTCAGTTTTCTACTTACATATTGTGGTTGCGTTTCTTTCAGAAGCTTCCCTTTTAAATGCTGAGACATTGATTGTTCTCATGGTCTTTCTGGCTTGGGCTGCTATTTTAGACCATTGAAATCTTCAAGTTTGGTTTAAGACATTCCCAAGATAACCACAGCAAGTGTCCCACTCCTCACTAATTCTGCAACACTTTCAAGTGTATTTTGATGAAACGAATGGTCTACCTTGAAATAAAATGTTGCTGCATTAGCCCATATGTTTGTTTTGTTTTGTGTGAAATGAACAGATTGAGAAGGAGCCAGCTAGGTAGCATTTGTCTCTGTCATGTTTGGGCTAGAACATCTTTCTGTTTAGAAAAAATAATCTCTCTCAAATAGAGGGAATTCCTTCTTGTACATAAGTCCAGAGCAGTCCTGATTATTTCCTAGAGAAGTGTTTCTCAACCTTCCTAATGTTGCAACCCTTTTATACAGTTCCTCAGTTGTATGGTGACCTCCCCCAACCATAAAATTATTTTCATTGCCACTTCATAACTGTAACTTTGCTACTGTCATAAATTGTAATGTAAAAGTCTGATATTCAGGATATCTGATATGCAACACCTGTGGAAAGGTCTTTCAACCCCCGAAGGGGTCAAAACCCTCAGGTTGAGAACTGCTGTCCTAGAGCAATCGTTTTTAGATCTTTATCTCGATTATTGATTTTGTGGTTTAAAGCCTATGAATGAAGCCAGATTGCCTGTTTCAATCTTAATAGCTACATGATCTTAGACAACTTATTTAAAAAATGGAAATAATAATGATATTTATTTGAAGTCAGATAGTCAATGAGAATTGTGTTGTTGATGATGATGTTTGTGTTTTTGAGACAGATTTTTAGGCTTCAAACTCACAATTCTCCTGCCTAAGTCTTCAGAGTACGAGGACTATAGGCTGGGCCACTCTACAGATGAGATATATTTGTGTAGTGCTGGCATATACTAAGCTCTCAAAACTAATAGTTATTACTATCCAGAATGTTCCGAGTTTATTTCTGCTACCAGGTGCTATTTACCTGCCTTCCTTTCTTCTTTTTAGCTATAAGCAGCCACCCTTCCCTAAAAGTGAGCAAAAAGCAGCATTGGTTGTGGGTCAAGGTTAAATTGTTTCAGCGTACAACAAAATCGTTTTATTTCTATCCAAAACTAAACTACACCCCAAGTCCTGTGGCATGCAAATTCAGCTACCTTAAAGGGACAATCAAAACTGACCCCGGGAGTGAATGAATGCCAATACTGCAACAGTGGGCACCCTGCTATACAAATCTGGATGCCAGGAAGGAGATCATGCCAGGCAAAGTTGGCAGGTGCTCAGCTATGAGAAGTTACTCTAAGTCTCTTGTCCTTTCTCTGAGGTAAGAACTGACATGATGGAAACAGCCCTGGAAAGATAGTCTGACAGAATCAACTTGATATGAAAAGTGGAAACGGGGAGGCTGTTGTATAGCTGGGTGAGATCATGTGACTTTGTTCCTACAATGTTTGAAGTGGAAATAAGAGAAAAGGGATGAATATGGAAGACATTGTGAAGGAAGTAATCACAGACTGAACTAAATGGAAAAACTGGTCATAAAAAGCCCTTCCTATCTAAATCTTATTTACTTCTTATCCTAAATTTCAGTACCCACAAAGAATTTGGTGGAATTTTGTTTTCTAGTAAATCCCATGAGGGTAAAAAAGAACATGGTATTTGCTGTATTGATTTGTTTGCCTTTAAGGAATAAATAGTCCCTTATTTATTGTGAATCAAGACTTGTAAGTTCTAGGGCGAGCATGTCACTGAAAGACATTGCCCATGTGGTTAGATATTGTTTTGTACCACAGTGGCTTAAGTCAATGACACATTTTCATGTTTCAGTCTGGCATTCCCTGCCAAACATTCCAGATCACTTTGGTTTAAGTGAGCAATTTTGAGTTCAGTGACATGTTTTTAAATTTTAGACTGAGAAAAATGACAGCTTCAGAGCATCCCTGCCAAACATTCTAAATTACTGTTTCTCTGCATAGTACCTAGAAAGGCAGACTTAATTAAACATATATTCATCTAGTAACAATTATATACAAAAGTCTATGATAAATAAATAATAAGCATCTTTATTCCTTGGTTTATAAGCCATGAAAGTGGCCTGCATGGTAGTGAATGCCTATAGCCCCAAGTGGAGGCAGGCAAAAGGATCAGAAGTCCAAGGCTATTTTAGGGTGACTCAGCTTTAAAAAGATATTACACACACACACACACACACACACACACACACACACACACACACAATGAATATGCTGACTATAGTCAGCATCAGTGGGATTAAAAATAAGGAACTTTGAGTTATCTAATGTTCCTGGGTTCACATAAGAAGTATCTTCTCCCTTCTTGTCTATAGCTAACAGTTTTAGTCTTTTCTTTTCCCTTACCATGAAGTGAAAAGAAGCATTGCTCAAATCACCAGATGGTTCCTTTCAATTATAGAATAGTGAGCCTACTTAGTTTCCTTGAGTAGTATTTATCAAGTATATAATGAAATCCTTGCGAGATCTAAGTGCAAACCAGTGTAGAAACAATCCCAGTCTACTCCCAAGCTAATGGAAGGCAAAGGCCTTTATATTCAGGACTTCATTCAGAAGAATTTCAGAAGGGGTTAAAAAGAAGTACAACATGAGAAATAAAGTCCACTGGAAGTAACCAAGAGCATGATGGGGTCATACAATGAGAAAACAAGAGAAAAATAGGATGACCTGCATGTATCTGCTTCAGTGCACCAGGAATTTAGCTCTCTGGTTTTTGTCAGAAATGGGAGAAATGTTATTAATCAAACAATTCACAAATTCTATCAGATAAAAGCACACTAATTGTTTAGGAAAAAAATAAAACCAATTTAATATTCCTAATACAAGGCCAAACAAACAAACAAACCCCCTAGGGGGTCTCCAAAGGCAACACTGTATGAATATTTAAAAACTTCCTGCATAATAGCCTTACAGGTAGAGTGAGGCTACTTCAGGCATACATACCTCAGCAGAGGTAGGATGGATTATCACCAAGCCAGTGCAGTAAAGGCAAGTTTACAGGGCTGCGCTTACACAGGTGATTTTGTAACTGTAAATGTGGGATTAAAAACTATGCCTGTAGTTCTCTGTGACAACAGATGGGATGCGGCTGCAGTTTTGTCATTCAAAGTAGGAACAGACAGAACTAATCACTGAGGAGATATTCTGAGAACTTGCATTCAGTTTGCAAAGGAAATATGCAGGTTCAGTTGCAAACACCTAACTCTCTTGGATCTAGATACTTATTACAGATGGAAGCAATTTGAAAAGTAGTGTCAACATTGAAAATTCAACTATAAGTCTTATTTTTCAAAGATATATGCCTTACATGTCTCAGTTCACCCTTAATACTTAATATACTGAATAAACTATAATAAATTAAGAAAATAGACTCTGTCTACCATGGAGTGGGAGTCAAAAGAATCAGTGCATGTTTAGACTTTCAAGTTTCAAGCAGATATCCCTGGGGATCAGACCACAGAAGTTGTTCTTTGAATATTAGTTCTGATTCCATATTGATTTGTATTTTTAAAGAAATTATGTGTTCAGAAGTATTGTTTTTACCTAGTAAGAGAAAATATAAGCAAAACATAGAAGGATGTTCTGAATATAAAATACATCTAATAGCCAGTAAAAGGCCATAGACTTCTAAATTATTCAATAAATGGGGGTAATAAGACTTGATTTAAAGAGAAAAAAGTAGAATGTAGCATGTTTCTAATATTGACTTTATGAAGGTAGTATTTTTCTTCAGGAGTCAGCCAGGTATCAAAGGGGAGGAGGAAAAAGACCTTCCCTGTCTCTTCAGGCCCTAACTAGCTTTCCCATCATGAATAATAGTCTCACCTCTGTGAGCTGGATGGGTGCCTGACAGAGGCAATCCCAGTAGTGATGTGATTGGAACTGACACTTGACAACTACGAATACTGTCAAATTCCCACAGATGAAAATTCAGAGCATAAGAATGATGGACAAGGAGGAGTCATCTCAGATCTCCTCGGAGGCCCATGCAAAGTCTTCAGAAATGTTGGCATCCACATTTCTCTTAGGGTGATAAGGGAATCTTTACTTAGATTACAAAACCATGTTTAAAGTCTTTAACCAGCAGAGCTTTTAGATATGAGGCCAGTGTTTGTTGTTTCCCAGTAATAAACATCAAATACTTAAAATCCATCTAGAAAGAATAGGTCTCTTCATAAAAGTTTTTTTTTGTTGTTGCTAAAAGCATATGTCAACTTCAGTACTATGGAAAATTGAAGGCAGCATTAAGTGATGAGTGAGGAGATAAGGGAGAAGTAGGTATGAGGAAACCAGGAAGGAAAGAAACTGGAGCTTTATTTAGGCAGAGTAGGCTGGGAAGAAGAAAAATGCTTTGGAGGAAGAGATATGTCAGACACAGTGAAACACCCTCCACCCACCAGATTCCACACACACAGGAGAGTCACAGATGAAATGACAGCTTTTAAACATTGGCATGGAACAGAATTTATTAGAGGATCAATAGTATTTAATTCCACACACTGGGTCTTTGCTTTTACATCCTTACAAATAATTAAAAGGTAAACTTGAATGAGGTCAAAAGGATAAGGGAAAACAGAAAAGTAGGAGGACATTGAGGGACAAGAGCATTTTCACAAGGTTGCACACACACATACAGAGGGGGGGGAGAGTTCTGTTTTCACTGCCATCTTTTAATCATTTGTAGACGTGACCAGGTCTTTAATCACTTGTAGATGTGACCAGGTCTTAGGCATCTTCATGTAGCTATATGAAAGCAACTAAGATAAAGGGAAAACAGGATCTAAACAGGAAGAGAAAGGAGTTGAATAAAAAGGAAAAAAAAGAGGACTAAAAGAAATCCTATAGTATCTTTAAATGTAGATAGTATAATAGGCCCTCATGACAGCTTTGTTTCCTTTCAAAATAAGTTTTCTATACTCTTTTCATAACTAGGTCTCTACTTCATTTGGATTGAGTATCTGCTATACACCTTAAGAACTTAAGTCACACAGAATTTATACATATTCAAACATCAGTGTTTTGGGTGTGCGTGTGTATGGGGTGACTTATATACTCATTTGCAAAGGGATGTGGCTATCTTTGCAAACATGCCTGAGTGGAGGGCAGGGATGTCAGCATTGGTGTCTTTCTCAGTCTTTCTCCACATTATAGTTCTGAAACCAAGTCTCTTTCTGAGCCTGGAGCTCGCTGGTTGGGTGGCCTGTCTGGGAATCATTTGTGTCTCCCTCCTCAGCCCCAAGTTTATAGACATGCTGCACAGGTCATCTATTACATGGGTGCTGAGATCCAAAAAACGTAGGTCCTCGTGATTGCCCAGCAGGCACTTCACCAACCAAACTATCACCCAAGCCCCAAACTCCAATGTTTAGAACCATGGTTTGCTCTTAACAAAATATCTCTTTATTTTCTTCATAATCCCCAGTTTGTTTCTATTATTATTAAGGTGATACCAAAGTAGACTAAGTTGTCTGAATATCATTTGGCATATGTTTATCTTCCCATTTATATGATTTATCCTTTTCTGAGCATCTAAAATAAGTCATGAAGATAAGTATATCATCTGTCTAAAATGATCATCTAAATGATCTAAGAGATATGACACCCTGCTCAGCTGCACTGCTTATCATTTCTGACTGTGATGCCCAACCATGTGCAAGGACAATGGCTGGCTATTAATATGCCAAGACCCCCTGTGACTCCAACATGGACATCCTGGGAAACTCTAGGTTATCTGCAGCATCCTCTGTTTCATTAAGGAAGAAACTCTGCTCTTGGCATTTAGATAACTCTTAATGAGTTAAATATGGTGTGTTTATGCAATGCATTTTTTCATTCAAGACACCCAGGCCTACCCTTTTAGACCATCCTGATGTGTGTAGTATGCACTGAGCAGGGGCTATCCAGATGAAAGGTTTATTAGTGAAATGACATATGTGATTTCACTCAGGTCTGCAGTGGAAATCAGTCTGCCGTGAAAACACCCTGCAATCTGGTACAGTTGACATGATAACTAGCCAGAAAATATCGGCCAGTTTGAAGTAAAGAACTCTGTGGGGACATAAGGGAAAGGAACCCAAGGACAGTGATATGTGGGATTGTTTTTTGTTTGTTCATTGTTGTATTGGCATGGAGCCCAGGGACTTAGGAATTCTAGATTTGCATTCTATCACTGAGTGACAGTTTTCAAAAGCGCTAATAGAGTACCCTAAGAAAATCCTCCATCCATCTAGCATAATGCTAGTTTATGAATCACTCAAACTCTTTTTTCTCTCACTTGAAAATTAGTGCCTTATTGGCAAAGTGTTGGCGAATTATCATCTGAAAACAGAAGTGCAGCCACAGCAAGATCATTCACTGTTGGTTTTATTTAGTCTTACACTGTGAGGAGGCCATTGCAGTAGTTTCCATCTAGAAACATCCTCACCAGATGATCATTTAATCTTGGTTTAATTTATCTAGAACTAACACTTCATTATGCAGTCTACTACATTGTAGGATTTTGAGGGTTCTAAGAAAGTTACTTTTAAAATATTTAGCATTTTTTATGTATATGACTGTTTTGTGTGTGTATGTGCACCAAATGTATGTCTGATTCCTGAAGGGGCCAGAAAAGAGCATTGGATTCCCTGCAGCTGGTGTTTTGGATGGTTGTGAGCCCCCTATGAGTGCTGGGAATTAAATCTGGGTCCTCTGCAAGAGCAGGAAGTGCTTGTAACCACTGAGCAACCTCTTCAGACACAAAGTTTATGTTTATGGTAAAGATAGTCTTATATGCTTTTCTGGAAGATGCCAAGTTATAATTTACAGAGAAAGCTTTAGGTATGTAGCATGATGATTTAGATATAAAAAGTAGGAAATTGAGAGAGGTGAATAAGGTTCTGCTGTTGTTTGGATCTAAATGTCCCACAGAGGCCCAGGTGTTGACGTATTGGCCCCAAAAGCCAGGCTATTAAAAGATGGTAGAACGTTTGGAGGTGGAGTCTAGTAAGATGTCTCCAGATCATTTGGGGTGTGCTTCAACTTAGGTAATAGGAACCCAGCCTTTTCCCCTGAATGTCTTTTACTTCCTGGCCCTGAGCTTTGTCTGCTGTACATGGCCACCATGACATAATGCCTCGCTAGAGTCCCAAAGCAATAGAATGAAACAGCATGAACTGAAGCCTCCAGAACTGTAAATTAAATAACTCTTTTTTTCCTTATAAGGTATTTATCCCATATATTTGTTATAGTGGTAGAGAGATGTTTAACACAAATACATACTTTATTCCATCAATTTATGGGATTTGCATTGCTCATTAGTATATGTAGAAGACATGAAATAGTGTCTTTTCTCAATCAATTCACCTATTACCATTTGTTTTCCTATGTTGACCTCATCCCTAGAGCCTCCCTCACCGCACTTGAAGCAGAGAGCTTTGGGGGTAGAAGACTTAGGGAAATTTTCCTCTCAATGATTTTTAAAGTACTAGAGGACAGGACTTGTTTTTAGTTAAATAAACTTCTTGTCAGAAGTGTTGCTTATAATCAAAGGTCTTGGGAGATGTGTGCATTGTTCCAGTCTTGGGTAGAACCGCGATTTTTGAAAACAGCACTCTGAAATTCTACCACTTCCCCTGCTTTTAAGGTTAGAAGCAAATGCTTGCTCTCGTGATCATAGTGAAGATCTTATCTCCTCTTGTTTTTCTACTTCTCATAAGCTGTCCCACTACTTATCCTTATAGAATAGAAAAATGATTGGTAATTGTTCTTTTCCTGGCGCCAACTGAAAAAGTAGCAGGAACACACACACACACACACACACACACACACACACACACCAGTCTTTCTGTTACCTTTGAAGTTCATATAGCCATTGTATTTCTAACTCTCCTGTGTGATCAGAAAATCACCAGTTTCTCTATCTGCTTTGGCTCTTTCCAACCATATATTTGTGAGATAGATTGTTCACTTTAGGAAATTAGCTCATAATTTGCTAACATGATGGGTTCCTTTGGGATAACAGTAGAGCTTGCACTTCTTTCCTTTGTTTAAAGGCTGCAATAGAATGAGCAATGAGTGCTAAAAAGTACTTGGGAAATATTTGTTACTCCAAATGGCCACATTCATCCAACTTACACTGGGGAAAGATACTTAAAAATAATTAACAAGTTAGTTCAGTGATAAAGGTGCTCACTGTGCAACCCTGACTACCTGAGCTTGAGCCTCAAGACCTGTGGTAGCAGAGAACCAACTCCCAAAAGTTGTCCTCTGACTTTTACAAGCAGACTTGTGTGCACCCATGTCCCCACACACCCATCATACAGACAAATACACAATAAAATAATTAAAAATTATTAGACCTGAAAGAGTACGAATGTACTTAAATAAAAAGAAAATGATTTTCTCTTTACTTGTATAACAGTAAAAGAAGGCTCTCACAATTTAACAACTTTTGTGAAATTTAAACTAATAAGTCTCACTTGCTTTCATAAATATTTATCCAATTTAATGAGCATTGCAAGAGCTGACCTTGGCTGACTTCATGACTTTAGAACAGAGCATGCCCACTATACCATGGCTGTTTGAGAGATCTGTGGTCTTGCTCCGATGCTATTCAAAATGAAAGAGGTCCATTTATTTATTTATTTATTTTCTAGTATATCCTAAACACGTTGAGTAAGATATTTTCTTAATGGCTCTCAATCTATGGGTTGTATAAGTCAAGTCCTTTGTGGCGAATTTATACAAACAAATGAATAGAAGTGATCTTTATGTTTCAGCTCCTAGGATAGTAAATGTTGTGATGTCAACCTGACTTGCTTCAGAAATGCTTAGATAGATGGTAAAATATTGTTTCTGGTCTGAGAGTGTATCTCTAGTGTATGTTAGCATCTAACCCTGCCAACTGGGCAACACAGATCAGCCTCGATAATGTGACTGGCCTCACCAATCTGGAGGGTCTAAATTGGGTTTAAAAGATCAGATTTGATCTGTGCTTGATTGGGATATCTATCTTCTACTGAGGGAATGAGTACTCCTAGATTTGGACATCAGGGACTCAGATTCATATCACTAATGTATCCATCCTTCCATGGCCATCACACCACTTACTTTTCTGCAGGTATGGGACTTCTCTCTCTCTACTGAATGAACCAATCCTCTTCATAGATACATAGGGTACTTGTATCCTGTTGACTGTTTCTCTGGAGAATCCTGACTAATACAGCTGTGGTTCTGTGAGCTCCCCCATATCAAAAAGAAAACAAAGAGAAAAATGCATACATTTCAAGACCCCAGTGACTGCCTAAAACCATTTATAATATTCATCCCTACATTAATTTAGAAAGTAGGCATGGTAAAACTAACAATAATAAAATGACATTAAGACTGTATTTTAATTAAAATTATGTGACCCTTTCTGTTTTCCTCCTCTCTCTTCACCCTCTCTCCTTTCTACTACATTATTGTATTGTTTTTTACTATATTTTCAGACCAAGACTGACCATGGTTAACTGAAAACATGAAGAGTAAAATCACAAATAAGAGATACACACACACACACACACACACACACACACACACACACACACACAGAGTCTATTTAAATACTGGAGTAAGAATGTGAGAATCTTGTGAAAGAGCCAAATGTACGGATCCTTACCTCTAGAAATTATAATTTAGTTAACCTGGAAGATAGCTCAATCTTCAACTTTTTCAAAATAACTTCTCAGAGCAGGAATTATAGCTTAGTGCTGGAGGCCTGCCCAGTATGCACAGGCCTTGAATGCTTTATCATACGGAACACTAGCTGACATGCTTCTTCTGTGCGTTTATATTTACTTGTATCTGTGAGGAAGAGAATGAGAGGAGAAAGAAGAAACTGGGTGGGGGAGAGGGAGAGAGAATGCGCATGCTCAAAGTCTCCCCGGGTGTCTATAGTGAACATGAAGATCCACTGACCTGCAGCAATCAGAGACCCCTGCGGCAGATTTGTATAGTATAGTTTTATTATGTAAGTAAAAAAAGACAAGATTAGGTCAAGAACTGAGAAGTGGGAGAATGGATTATGTTCAAAGCTGCCACAAAGCTTTTAACCAAGAACAGTTTAATACCAAGAAACTCATGATCCAGACTGTTTCCTCTAGTCACTCGATAAGTAATAATTAAATTACATTGTAATTGAGTTGAAATAATCCTAATAGAAAAATGCTAAGTGGCTCAGATAAGTTCTGCTCTTACCCCTGGGTCTGTTTACTCCTGGTCTCCTCCCCACACAGAGAATCACTGAGCCACAGGGATCATTCTGTCCACTCTCCCTCCCCCTCCACACCACCCTCCCAGTAGCACTAGAGTGGAAACGTGCTATTAGCAACTTGAGCTTCTTATTCTAGCAGACTAAATGCCACCACCACCCTGTGCATTAAAAGATAACTTTGAAGGGGCTGGTAAGGTGGCTCAGTGAATAAAATTGCCTGCCACCAATCCAGATGACCTGGGTTTGATCTCCTGAGACCTCATATGACTCCCACAAGTTGTCCTCTGACTTCCACTCAAGTGTATGCGAACAAAGCAAATAAGCAAAAATGTAATTTAAAACATCACTTTGAGATCTTTTAATACTGTAGGATCAGTCTTAAGAGTTCCATGGAGGGGCTAAGGAGGTCACGGACTCACTGGGAAGGAGCAATTGTTCCACAAACATGATGAGCTGAGTTTGAATCCCCAGTGCCTGCAGAAAAACCCAGGAATGACTGTGCATTAGCATTGGTGGGCAGAGATAAGTAAATCCTGAGAAATGATTGGACAGCCAACCTAGCCAAAATAATGAATTTCTGGTTCAGTAAGAAACCTTGTCTCAAAACAATAAGGTCGAGAGCAATAGATAAAGATCCTCTGTGTCCTGCCTCTGGCCTGGGTACCCATGTGCATTACACACACACACACACACACACACACACACACACACACACACACACACACACCAGTCCCCTGGAAATGGGAAGAACAGAATTAAACTTTAATTAAAACACAGGTACTACATTTTAGACTCTAATTGTACCTAAAAAGTAATGCCTAGCACCTTCTTAAAAAATAAAAAATATCTTTGCCCTGATGTAAACATTATCTCCTCCCCCATGTAGAGAGAGAGAAGTCAGATATAAAGAAGCTAGGTTAATTTAGGGTGAAATGTTGAGACTTGTTTGAAAGTCCAACATGCCCTTCGTGTAAAATGTTTTCTTCAAGACCATGTGATCACCACTTGAAAATAGCCACTGTGTCCCTAACATCAAGTGAAAGACCAACATTGTGTTACTAGTCATCACCCACAGGTAGCCAGGAAAGGCCAACCCAAGCAGCCCCTTAACTCCTGGGTTGGTTTGAGTGAGAGTGCCTCATCTTGGCTCATGCATTTGAACACTTGATTCCCACTGGTAGTGCTACTTGAGGAGATTTAGGAAGATTGGCCTAGCTGGAGAAAGTATGTCACCAAGGGGTGAGCTCTGAGAGTTTAAAGACCCCTGCCATTTCCAGTTGTTCCTGTGCTTGATGTCCAAGATGTGCGCTCTCAGCATCCTCCTCCAGATGCTGTGCCAGCTGCTTGTTACCACTCCTCCGCTCTGCCATCATCGGCTCCTCCCCTCCTCAGCTGGAAATGAACTCTTCTAAGTTTCCTTGGTCATGATGCTTTCTCACAGCAACAGAAAAGTAGCTGATACAACACCTTTAGGAGGAAATGCTTCATAATGTATGCTGGCCTCATTTACAAGATCTGCAGGCATTGTGTAGTTTCTGGCCCTGAAAAAATATTGAAGCAGGAACAGTGTGTCTTTGGTACTACCATCCCTCAATCATAAATTCATTCATCTACTACACATTCATTCACCAAATACCATGGCCACACTATGTAGCAGACACAGAACAGAACAAGCTGTTCTCATTGTCATTGAGTTCAGTGAACAAACATTAGCAACAGATAAGTAGACAGACTCTAAGCAATGAAGGCTCCTGCCTTAATCTTGGACTTCTAGCCTCCAAGCTGCAAGTCAACACATTTCTGTAGTTTTAGCTGCATAACATGTCCTACTTTGTTATGAAAGCCTGAGCAAAGTAATGCAAACTCCAAGTATTTTATTTGAAATTTCAGAACAAATGGAAAAGCAATTTCCTGTGCACCAATTATTTTAAAATAAAAAGTTACCAGAACTGGAGCGATGACTCAGTTAAGGGCACTGGCTACTCTTCCAGAGAATCTGTATTTATTAAATCACAGAGTGGCTAACAACCATCTAGCTGTAACTACTCCCATTCCAGGATATCCAGTGCCCTCTTCTGGCCTCCAAAGGAACTGCACGCATGTGGTGCACAGACATACATGCAGGCAAAACACCCACATACGTAAGATAAAAATAAGTGGTTTTTAAAAAGAAGTTTAAAGTGTAGAGTGCATTCTTAACGACGTCTCAAACTTTTGGTTAAGATAAAGTGCAAAAGTTAAAGTTTGGCTGTGGCTCCACTGGTAAAGGATTTCCCCTGCATGAGTAAACTCTGGGTTCACATAAAGCCAGGTGTGATGGTATGTGACTGTCATCCCAGTACTCAGGGTGGAAAACTTGAAAATCAGAAGTGCAGGTTCATCCTTAGCTACACAGCCAGTGTGAGGAGAGCCTGGAGTACGAGACACCATGCCTCAAGCAATTAAAGTACTTAGTATAATTTGAAAGTATATATTGTAGTCCATCCTGGAATTTCTGCAGATTTGGTGTTTTAACAAGAGCTATTCCTCTGTTACACAGTACACCTGAGAGTCACCACTCTAGCTTCACAGATCTATACTGGAGCGGAAAAGGAAAGTTTAGGCACAAGCCAAACCTGTTAGCCCAGGGTGAGATCTGTATTCACCAAGGTATAACTCTGGGTGGACACAAATTCAGTGCCCTCCCTGTGATCTCTGCCTAGTGAAGCCCATGCACTACAGCAACAACATTCTGGACAATTCTGTCCCCCTAGACTTAGATCCCTAGGAAACAGCTCAGTTTAACAGAGAACAGAACCAGGAAGAGCTCACCTTCAACCAGTTTTGCCTTTGTCCTAGTATGTAATGATGTAAGGGGATTTCATCTCTCCTCTGAACAAATATCATGTGTACACTATTGGTTACTATAACTGCCACGATCGAGTACCACATATGAATAACAACTGAAACTGACATCTCATAATTATGAAGTCATATTTCCAAAATCAAAGCTTGGGGAGTTGCTTCTTTCTGAGGACTATAAAGGAGAATCTGCCCCCTGCCTTCTACCCAATTTCATAGTTGTCAGAGGCACAGCATCTACCTCTGTCAATTCAATCCTGCCTCTTCACATGCATCTTCCCTGTGTGACTACATCTATACCCTCATATTCCCTTTTAATTGGAGCATAAGCCAAACTGAATCAAAGACTACTGTCATAACCACATTCTAAGTTGATCATCTATTTTCCAAATAAGACTTCATTCACAGATATAGAGGTTGGGGAGGTAGAGGGGGCATAACAGATGTCAACTTAGACTCAGTGGTTCTGGGACAGAACTTAATCAGCATGCCCAACACTCCCCCACTCTAAAGTCGGCCAGGAAGATGGAGCTCCTCCATGTGTGCTCTCTGCTAGCAATGTGACGTTCAGATCACATGTCCAGTTGCACTTGTCCGTGTCCCCAGGTGAAGCCAGCCATTCATTTTCTGTTCTTGGTCATTCCTTAGAATCAAAGTTGCATTTTTCTTGTACCATGAATGTGTAGATTGTTCCTTTTCATGACTTAGATGTTCTGTTTCTTTTCTGAGCCACTTTTAGTACAATATGTTTTTCCAGAAAATTGACATTTAATCTGTTTTCATAATTACAGCATATACTTCATCATGTGCTGTTGGAATTTTTAAATACCTACCACATGCGGGTTATGCTGATTTTATTTCATTTTTGTGACACCAGTCCTCCTTCTCACCAACAGTTAGTTTTGTTAACTGTTTTAAATAATTAGGTTGTTATCTGTGTTTTTTCTCTCCTACATAGTTTTTATTTTTCGTGTTCTGTTTTCATGCGCATTGTTAGCTTCCTTCTAGTTTCTTTGGCTTATTGCATTGCCCAACTACTACAAAGATGAAACTGTTTTCATGTTAACTTATAAATTTGTTATAATCCTCATCATCACTGTTGCAGAAAAAAGATGCAAAAGATCTCCAAATGACTCCAAATTTCTGCTAGAGAAAGAAATAAGTGAAGTTGGGGGTTTTTGTGAAAAGAGTCATTTGAAGAAACTCGACTTTTCAGCTCTTGAAAATATATTCAATTATATTTAGATTTGCACAAGAAAAACAGATCATGAAAGATCAGTGATGAAAACAACCAAGAATAGCCAAGATAATCTCCTTAGATTTCTTTAAAGAATGTTTCTAGTCTTTATGAAGACATTAAAATTTAAGTTTGTTCCTCCTGAGGGCTATGAAGGGAAGAGCTATTCTAGGTGCTCTCCCTGGTTTATAGGTGGCCACTTTAATGTTTACTTGACATTGTCCCTGGCTTACTGTTGTGTTCCAAATGTAGCTTAAAAAAGCAAAGATTTGGTGGCGCACACCTTTAATCCCAGCACTCAGGAGGCAGAGGCAGGAGGATCTCTGTGAGTTCGAGGCCAGGCTGGACCGACAGCCTCCAAAACAATACAGAGAAACCCTGTCTTGTAAAACCAAAAAAAAAAAAAAAAAAAAAAAGCAAAGATTTGCTTGTGCGTGTGTTTCAGGGGTGCTGGATTCCTCTGAGCCAGAGTTACAGGAGTTTAGGGAGTTTAGGGGGCACTCACCCAGTTTGTCATGTGGATGTGGGATCCAAACTTTATTACTCGATTGTCCCCCAAAATCTCACATTTGATAAAGGATATCAGACCTGCTGTATTATGACCCATCACAATGATCTTATGTTAGCTCCATGGCCTCCGTAAAGACCCTATCTCCAAATATGGTACATTCTAAGAACGTGGAGGTGAGAAATTTAAAAGATAAATGTGGGGGCTGGGGATGCTATTCTGTCTATACCAGACAGATGTTGATAGGGGGCTGGGGATGCTATTCTGTCTATACCAGACAGATGTTGATAGGGGGCTGGGGATGCTATTCCGTCTATACCAGACAGATGTTGATAGGGGTCTGGGGATGCTATTCCATCTATACAAGACAGATGTTGATAGGGGGCTGGGGATGCTATTCCATCTATACAAGACAGATGTTGATAGGGGGCTGGGAATGCTATTCCGTCAATACCAGACAGATGTTGATAGGGGTCTGGGGATGCTATTCCATCTATACAAGACAGATGTTGATAGGGGGCTGGGGATGCTATTCGGTCAATACCAGACAGATGTTGATAGGGGGCTGGGAATGCTATTCCACTTATACCAGACGGATATTGATAGGCACTACTGGTTTTGCCTGGTTAGTCTCATTGCATTTTCTCCCTGAACTGAAATCTTTGTACCACTACTCCCAAAACTTCTGCTCCTCTTGAAGTTTTGTTTCTGTGGGGTTTAGGAAAATGTAAATGTCTTAAAAAACATAGCCCTATGTATTGCAAACACTATCTGATTAGTCTTTACTCTAAATCTCCCAAAACAAAAAGATTTAGCAAGATCATAAAATATAAGATCAGCATACAAAATAATTACATTTTTATGTACTAGTAACAAATAACTAGAAAATAAAACCTGGCAATTTATATATAGATATAATTTCAGTAACATTTAAAAGCTATTCTGGCCGGGCATTGGTGGCCCACACCTTTAATCCCAGCACTCGGGAGGCAGAGGCAGGCGGATCTCTGTAAGTTCAAGACCAGCCTGGACTACCAAGCGAGTTCCAGGACAGCCTCCAAAGCCACAGAGAAACCCTGTCTCGAAAAACCAAAAAAAAAAAAAAAAGCTATTCTGAAAATTAAAGAACAATATTGAGAGAAATTAAGGGGAAAATATAAATGTTCCATGCTTGTATATAAAGGCATACCTTACTTTTAAGATGTCTGCTCTTTTACACAATGGTTCACAGATTTAGCATAATCCTAATCAAATATATCAACATGATGTTTTTGTAGAAAGAATAAAGGATGGTGAATATAGCTTAGTGTAGGGTGCTTGCCAATCATGCATGGGGATTTTAAGATCAGCAAGCACTCTACCACTAAGAAACAAACACACACACACACACACACACACACACACACACACACAAAATCCTTTGGGCTGGAGAGATGGCTCAGAACCTGTTGCCCTTGAAGAGGATCCAAGCTGGACTCCCAGCAGTCACATGGCAGCTCAAAACTACCTGTAACGCCAGTTCCAGGGGATCCAACACCCTCTTCTGACTTCCACCAACACCAGACATACATGGGGCACAAGATCATACATGCAGACAAAACACCAATACACAGAAAATAAAAAATAATAATACAAGTGACAGTAAGGAAGGGGGTGCTGGGATGGCTCAGTGAGTAAATGCTTGCTGTGCAAGCATGCGGACATGAGTCCAGATTCCCAATGCCCCGTAAAAGCCAGGCATGGCAGGCATTTGTCACTCATGCACTGGGCATAAGGGGTGTGGGTGGGGATAAGCAAACCCCAAGAACTCAGTAACCAACCAGACTAGCTTAAAGGATGAGCTCCAGTTTCAGTGAGAGTCCCTGTCTCAGTAACTAAGGTGGAGATCAACATAGGAGGCCAGTGGCATGGACCTCTGGCCCTTACACATGCAACCATGGATGAATGTACACACACACACACACACACACACACACACACACACACACACACACTAGCTACATGGAATACGGAATAACTAGAACTCTCACTACTGCTGGAAGTATGAAAATCTTATCCTCTAATAAGGTTAAACCTGCACCTACTTTATGATCCAGAAGTTCTTTTATGTTTGTTTACTTTTTTGATGGGGGTTTTATTGTTTTGGTTTTTTGTTTGTTTGTTTGTTTGAGACAAAGTCTCTTTATTGTGTACCTCTGACTCTCCTGGAATTCACTATGTAAACCAGCCTGGCCTTGACTCAGAGAAACCCACCCACCTCTGCCTCTCAGGTGCTGGGATTAAAGACTAGGGCCACCATGCCTGGCTCTATGATGCAGAAATTCTAATACTAGGCATTTACTGGAGAAGGAAAAACATACATACATGCATGCATACATACACACACACACACACACACACACACACACACACACACACAAGACTTTTATAGGGATATTCAAAAACTGGGCTGGAGAGATGGCTCGGTGGTTAGGAATACTTCAGTTCTCAGCACCCATGCTAGTAGGTAACTTACAACTGACTGCAACTCCGGGGGACCTCATGCCCTCTTCTGGCCTCCATTGACATCTGCACACACATGGCATACATTAACACAAACACACACAGTACACATAAGTAAAGAATGAATCTTTTTGAAAAGAATATTCAAAGAAAACAGAGATGGTAGTACAGACCAGTAACTTCCGTATTGTGGAGGCTGTGGCAGGATCATAAGTTCAGAGACAGCCTCAGCTGTATAAGACTGTCTCATAGTTACCAGTAACAGAAACAATAAGGAAGAATACTCAAGCTTTATTCATAATACTCAAACATAGAAACAATATAAATGTTCATTGAAAGCAAGGTAATTATAAATTATACCATATTAATAGAATGTATTACTGCCCATCAACTAAAATGAACATTCCACTGATCATATTACAGTATGGAAACATATCACAAAAGTATCATGTTGATTGGACCAGTGCATAGTTACATGTGGTAAAATGTCACTGAACTCTATGAATATGCACAGCTAATACCTGTTAATAAAAATATAGTTAAAATTGTAAATGAAAGAAATCTGACCCATAAGAGCATATAACATGTGTTTATAAAGTCCCAAAACACTTAAGACAACAATTAAAATGTATTCCTCTCAAGTTGACAGCTAAGGGACAACTTCATGGGAGAATGAACACATTCTATATCTTGTTTTAGGTCAGTGGTCCTCAACCTTCCTAATGCTGCAACCCTTTAATACATCTCATCATGTTGTGGTGACCCCCAACTACAAAATTATTTTCATTGTTACTTCATAACCATAATGCTGCTACTGTTATGAACTGTAATGTAAAAATCAGTGTTCCCCAATGGTCTTAAGCGACTCCTGTGGAAGGATCATTCAGCCCCTTAAAGGGTTGTAACCCACAGGTTAAGAACCACTGTGTTAGGTGCTAGTTGCACAGATATATACAATCATCCAAGCACTTCAAATATTTAGATTATTATTGATCATAATCTCTGAATTTAAAAAGTAATGTATATAATATGTAAAAATATTATATTTTTCAAATGTGTAATCCAGACTTGGATAATCAGAAAAGCGTGTTAGTGGTGAGATCATGAATTAAGCCAATCAGAACCCTCCTTAGAACTTTCCCTGGAGTTACCTGAGAAGATTGAGGACATTCAGGATCATGTAATCCACCTGCTTTGCCATCTTTACTGATGTATGAAAGGCACTACCCACTACCTGAGATGTATTCTGCCATACCACAGATTAAATGGCATTATATTTGGAGCAGAAGAGGTCATTCCCAGGTTGTGTACCAATGTATCTACCATTTAAAATCATCTACAGGAGCCAAACATGGTAACACATACCTATAGTCCCAGTCCTTGGGTGCCCAACGTAAGAAGAGTATGGATTCAAGCACAGGTGCCTAAACTAAACTAAATAACAAGATCCTGTCTCAAAAGCGGGTTGTCTTTTTTTTAAGGAAGGACAAGGAAGGACCTTACAGTTAATATGTGCCTTTCAGTCTAGCCTTTAGTCAAGACCAGCTAAGAAAAACTCCTAACTACAGCAGCTCTTATCCCTGCAATGTTGTCCCCTGGGCTTGACCTCAGTTCCACTGTTTCCATATTATCCCAAGTGTCTTTGTAAAATATTAGCACTCATTCCACCCTGTGAAGTGGGTATCTCCATCTACTTTGATATCCAAGAGAGCTAAGTCACAGAGAAGAGAAATAACTCCTCCAAGGTCATAACACTGAAAAGTTCTGAGATCTGACAGCCTGACTTGAGACCTTAGCTCTCTCTGGTAGCCTGAATAGCCTAGCACTACTTGACCATGGGCCACACCTAGCAGGATAATAGCTGGGTCTGTATTTTGACAATTCCAAAGTCATGAGGAAAAGGACTAATATGTACCAGACATAACTCACACTACTAAATACTTTTATAGATAAGGTCATTTGATATTTTTGTACACACAAACCTTTAATTCGTCATTGTTCCTTTCCTACCCATGAGTAAATAGTGCAAGCAGGTTTTTAAAATAAGCCTCTGTCCTCTAACTAGGGCTAGAGATGGGTCTCAGACTGGATTCTGCCTGACTCCGCATGTACTCTCCTTAAAATTGCAATTAAATATGTTCTTTTTCCAAGTAAATGGTTTTCTGCGCCACTGAGTGTCAATTAGTTGCTTTCACTCCATTTCCTCTTTAGTAACATTCAGACAGAATTCTTCATCTTGGAAATTGAGATTTTAAAGAGATTGACTAAGGGGAATCCAGAGTACGCTATGGTTTTGCCAAGCTTTTAATTTGGGCAAACACTTGTTTCCTACTCTCGATAATGAATAACACTTAAGACGGTTTCCACCCAGGCTCAGTGTGGTTTCTCATTAAGGGACTTGGCATATGACTCCAGCCACAGGCAAGTGAGTGCACACTCCCATTCTGTGCACTCACCACAACATACCACACATACCACCAACCTTCCTCTCTCCCCAGTTCTAGGTTTGGCCTCTCCAGCTTATTCTTTTTAAAGTAACTGCCGCTGCACTAGGTTCCCACTAGATTTCCTTGGGCTCAGCCTTTCTCTGGTGATCATGGTAATTTCAGTGCTGTTACTTTGTGGCTCATACTGCCGGTATTTGTACTCATTCACCATATTAAACAGGACCCTTCTCTGTTGGGCTGTAAAAGCAGGATTCCTAGTTTGACCTGAGATCTTTGATCATCTCAACGCTATGATTTCTCTCTGCCCATAAAGACCTGAAGTAGTCTCTCATGGAAGTACTCCTTGGCTCCAGGGCCAAAAATCAGTCATCTCTTCCTGTCCCTTCTTCACCCTCAGGAAAAGAGACAAAAAGATCTATGCTAACATACAGACATTTCAGCCAGGTCTCTAGCTACTTTTCCTCTAGAGAACCCTTCCCATGCCTAAAAACTTTTCCTTTGCCATGTTTTGTTCCCTTGCATATGGGTTATGCATTTTTATCACCATAGTGTCATTGACTAAATATCATGTACATTTCAATAGATTTAACAGTATACCAAAAGAGCTCATTCTGCCCCTTGAGCGTCTAAGTTAAATTATAAAATGTAGACTTGAACTTTGGGACTAATAGTAAACACTATTTTCCCATTATTTCATCATAAGATATTTATAAGTGATCTGATAATATATTGGCGTACACCTATATGAATGTCATTTTCCCCAAAATAAACTCTTTAAAAATTTAAACAAAAGTTCAGTTCATTAAAAATGCATGATGTGGCTAAGAATAAAAGGAATAGTTTACATTTAATGAACAGTTACTATGTTCCATGACCTATGCTAAGCACTTTAAGGACATTATCTCACTTAGACCCTTAGTGACCCCAAGAGGCTGATATACAACAGTAATTGCCAGTGAGCTATCAGAGAGGCTAAATAACTTTAGAGTTCCAGAGCTAGGTCATGGTGTTGGTGTTGTTTGATTCAAACTTGAGACATAAGCCATGAAGTCACATTGCCTCTCAAAACTAGAAAGGGATGAAAATGTGTGTATGTGTGTACAGGACAGAGGGCAGATCAGACACACATAATAATGAATTAGAAAATTTCTTCAGAATAGTTTGTAGGGAAGAAACACTCATTCTAGGCTCAAAATACATACAGTAATCTTAAAAATATGCTGGTACTTTTGTAAAGCATAACCTATCATTTATATAGTTTCCCATACAAGAGTCACAAGAGAAGTTTTCAAGACACAGTACTGACCATCAGATAGGTTTTGACTGTTTAAATGTGGCTTGTGAGAAACCAAAAACAAATGAGCCAGAAACGTAAGTCTAAATCGTGTGTTAACGGTAGGGTATCGAGGAAGTCAAACTAAGGTTTTCCATCTTTCAAAATTGCCAGTTAGTGTATTGCAACGTCAGAGCAGCAGATAGGCACCACTTTGCATGAATCTCATTTTAAAGTGGAGTAGGGTGTTAATGATAGCCCCAGTAGTGAGTCATTCCTGCAGAAGCATCAGAGATAGCTGTGATGGTTAGGATATAGAGAGGATGTTATGATGACAAAAGCAGATCAGAGCAAACTCATCTTGCAGTTTTACTGCTTATCTAAAAAGAGGCAAACAATTTCTGCTCTACCCAAAGGGGAAGATTCAGGAGGCCTTAAGTTTCCTGAAACCTGATGGTAAGGTGTTAGGGTCCCTTTAATCCCTTTCCCATTTTCTGGCTTTGGTTCATACTGACCCTTTAGGATTGCATCTGCCTCCTTACTAAGTCTTAAAGACATCAACTACTGTATACTGATAGTCACAAAACTTTGAGGGGGGGCTGCTATATAGGACTTTAAGACTTTACTGCACCTCAATGTCTGCTAAATTAGTATCACTGAGATAGCAAACTTCTTTTTTGTGTATGTGCAAATGTGCTGATGCATGTATGTGTGTGCATGTGTGTATGAGTGTGGAGGTAAGAAGACAACCTTATGTCGTTCCTAAGGAGATAGCCACCTTGTGGCTTTTGTTTTGGATTGTTTTTGCAGTGTTGGGAATTGATCTTATGACTTCATGCATGCTAGCAAGAGCTCTACTGCTGAGCTACAGCTCTAGCCCTCACTTTGTTTTTTGAAACAGAGTCTCTCACTGACCTGCAGCTTGCCAAATATGTTATACTGGTTGGCCAATAAGCCCCAGGGATCTATGTGTCTCTGGGGCTGGAATTACATCCAGTAATTTGGTTTGTTTCAATGTGGGTTCTGAGAATTCAACTCCTCATGCTTGTGATGTAAATATATTATGGGCAGATCATCTCCACGGCCCCCAAAAAAGTGAACTTCCTAATCAAAGTGATGTGCTCTCTTATATACCTTGTGATGGGTATTCTGGACTGGCAAGTTCAACATACAACCTATCCTCCTGCTTAAAGGGCAGGAACTCTAACAATGACCTTTACTTCTGGGAGTCCCTATGGTTCATCTGCCATGCCATACAGTTTTACAAGAAGAAGAAAACAGAAACAAGAGAGAGGGGCCATGCATGCTCCTTCCAATATTTTGGTAATTTTTTTCTGGCAGCAATCTCCAACAGTCTGTTTGGAGCTTCCTAGAAGTTGAGGGCAATTGGAAGAGCAAGAGTCATGCTTGTGTCTATCTTCCTGATGCCTAGAACACATCTGTGCAGATGAAACTATAATAGCACCTGAGGGAGAGACCTGGTCAGGGTGCAGAGTGTGAGACCTATATTGGTCTTAGACTCCCGAAGGAACCTGGGCCTTTAAACCTGCCCCACCTTCTGTACAAGTTGTCTGCCCCAGGCAGGAAAACCCCAGCACCCACCTCAGATGCCAAAAGTTGTAGAGAAATAAACACAAGTTAAAATTTAACAACAGCTATCTGTTCTTGCTGCTCTGTTCTTTGTTCAGTACTTGCCTGAAAAGATGGAGTGCCTGAGTTTGAACCCACATAGGGTTCAAAGAGGCTAAGAGACCACAGAATCAAAGGCAGGAGCCATAGAGAGTAATGGCCAGCAAGGCTCCTTCCAGAGAACAGATCCAGGTCTAACTGTGCCCTTGGCTTCATCATCAGAACCTAGATTTCATTACTTCCTCCTAGAAGGAATTAATTCCCATTAGCTCATGATTGCTACATATTTCAGTTCTCTCTGTGATGAATCAGAGTACTGAGGTGACCCTATTTTTACTGCTGTTTTTTTGAGCATGAGGTGCAGGCCACAATACTTTTTATTTATGGGCCAGCAGGGCAAATGATTGACAGTCCTGCTGATAATGGTCATTGCACATCAGAGATCTTGGGTTTTAAACTAGCCATAGTAATAGAGATGAGCTTGAACTGCATCCTTTAAGGGAAGAAGAGAATGGGATGGATGTGTAGGAAGATAAGTGCCTATATTCAGAAACCCAAAGTGAAGGATTGTAACAGACTAACTTTAGTCCACTAAAACCCATTACTCTTTTTAATGACAGAATTAAAACTCCCACACTGTAGGAAGCATATGGCTGCCAAAATATCAGATGTGTCTCTTAACACCCATACAATTAATGCTATGTTACTAACTTCCAGCCCACGGGATACATGTGACTAGAAGTGATTCTGTCTCCAGAGTGGTAACCCCCACAATGAAGGCATATATGCTGTGTGGTGTAGGAACTTTGGGAAAGAAATGGCAATTACTGAGGATGATAGAGCTTCATCCTGGCTCTAACTGACTCTGACAGAACTACATCACTATCTTTTTGTTTGTTTGTTTTTGTTTTTGTTTTTTGTTTTTCGAGACAGTGTTTCTCTGTATTGTTTTGGAAGCTGTCCTGGAACTCGTTTGGTAGACCAGGCTGGTCTTGAACTCACAGAGATCCGCCTGCCTCTGCCTCCCTAGTGCTGGGATTAAAGGCATGCGCCACCAACGCCCAACCCACATCACTATCTTACCTGAGTTATTATAGATCTCAGGTAACTTTGCCACAAGATTTCCTTGAACTCTTGTGTTTTGCTATGATGATACATAAACAAATGAAAAGTCATGACCAGCTGAACCAATGGCAAAATCGGGTTTCCCAGTTGTAACCTGTGGGGACACCAGACCTTGAGCAGAAACCCATTTCCCCTTCGGCCTGGGAGCAGGCAGCTGTGTAAAGTTTACTGAAAACAATTCAGTGCTATAAAGCTCTTGATAGGGCTCAGATAAGGGCTCGCTCACTGAGATACCATGACTTTCACACCCCCTACGGCTAGATGCCTCTTCCTGTCCCCCCTGTGGTGTCTCCCTGATTCTGGCTCTGGAGATTAAACCACCAGCCAGGAGGGTGAGAAGTCTGGAAAGAATTGTATGTAGATGGAGCAGAAGTCCTTAAAAAGGGAAGCATTTTTTCTTGGAGAGACTTCTCCTGAGAGTTCTCTCCTAAGCGGACTGGGGTCTCCTCTTAAGCTGACTTGGGAAGATAAAGTTTTTCTTAAAGCAACCGACCCGTCTCTGTGTCATCTATCCCGACCACCTCGCTACATTCTCGGATGCAGGCCGCACAGCAGGTGCGACAGTAACCCATGGAAACTTGTATTTCTTTTTTTGTTTGATCATGTGTTTTTATGGGGGGGAGTGCATGTGTGTGTTTGTGGAGGCCAGAGGGTAACCGTGGGTGTCATCCTCAGGCGAACCACCTTTTCCTTTGAGACAGGATCTCTCATTGACCTGACTAGATTGGCTGGCTAGTGGGCCCCTTGGATCCCTTGTCTCCACCTCTCTAGTGCTAGAAATACATGCATGTGCCATGACACCTGGCATTTTCATGTGGTTTCCAACTCAGGCCCTCAGACTTTTGAGGCAGCACTTTATCAGCTATCTTCCCTAGCCTGGAACCATGCATTTCTATGGTATCTTTACTTGCACCCGTCTCCTTTCTACTTTTGGATGCTGATGATCTTCCCAGTTTTCCCTTCTCTGAAGTCACCTGGATAAATGGAGAATTGAGTTGTATTTAACACTTTCTTCATACCTAAGATTTTCAATTATACGAAAAGAGGTATGGCTAGCTCTTGCCTGGACTGCTGGACTGTTGCTGTATAAACTGGATATGCAGAACACACAGGAAAGTGACTGCTGAACTCAAATAGTCCTTCAGGGTTCCTGATTCATGGAAGAGTCTATGAGACTTTCTGCAGGACACAAAATGACTGACATATTGCCAATACAGATGGACAGTTTGAAATTTCTTGGTTTGCTGAGAAATCTTCTGGACACACTGTGGCCTATGGGCTGAAGATGGATGCCCCAACATTACAGAGAAACTTCAGGTGACTGTCCAGGCAGCAAGATGTCTCTGTCAATCCTAGTGTTTATATATTATCCTTCTGTGGTCTTTGATAGGCAGATAGTTATAATTATAGTTTTCCTTAGTTATTATAAAAGATAAGCTACATATAGAATTTTGGACTCACAAGGATGGGATGGATGATATTTTCTTTAAATCTTGCTAAATGTTGAGAGACAAAATATTGTAACTGTGTTCTTACTTGATAACTGTTCTGTTATATATAATTTGACTTTGTTAAAGTTAAGACCTTTCTTTTTGTTTAAACAGAAAAGAAGAGATGTTGGGGAAGTCCTGTGTATATGTCAATAAAGCACTGTTGCCCAATAGGGAAGCAAGATAGGTGGGACTAGGAGCCCAGGAGGATTCTGGGTAGGAGAAACACAGAGAGTCAAGATGTAACTGCCATAGGGATAAGAAGCCTGGAAAGTTCTCCGGAAAGAGAAATACTTAGATTAACAATTATGGGATAAATACTTAAGTCAGAGCTAGCCAGTAAGAAACAAGCAAGGCCAACAGCTTCATAATTAATATAGCCTCCTGTGTGTTCATTTGGGACTGATGCGGCTCTGGAACCAGACTGGCGGGACGGCTTCTCTTTACAGCTAGCGTTATCACTAATTTTCTTATGAGATAAGTTCTATCTAGATGGATTTATTGACTTCCTTTAAGGGACATATCCAATATCTGGTGGGATCTCGCTGGCAATCAGTCCTTCTGAATTCAGCCTTAGAGCTATACAATTATACCTGCACACTACTAGTCTAATCTCAGATATTCCCGAGGTAGACAGAAAAGTGAGTTTCCTGTTTGAGTTCTGTGTGGAGTCTCTGAACACATAAATATTCACATATTCCAGGAAACATATTAACACCTCCACTCGCCTCCTAGGGAAAGTCTGGCACTGACCCCAACTCTGCAGGAGCGGGGCACAGAAGCGCCATGTGTATGGACTATGCCCACTGATTCTGGGCCTGGTGCCCACGATGATTAATAGAGCCAGCTTCCATGGAAGAAATCTTCACACTACATTCTACTCCACAACTCTCTAAGACTCCATAAAACTGTATTTATTGTAAGTTTAAATACTTGTATTGGACATAATTTCTAGTATGTGTTAAATGCTGAGGCATCCATTAAGACTTACCCTGTTTTTTTAACAAGTTTATGGTATTTAAATGTCTTAACAGTTTGATAACTACTGTTTAGAGATTCGACCAAAATTTATTTTTAGCAGTCCTTACTAATTAATTCAACTTCAAAGCCTTCATATAGGTATGTTCAAATTAAACATCCTACTTTTGAATGTTTAACAAATAAAATATCTGAATGGTCATTTAAATATATATGACACAATTATGCATTTCTAATGAATTTTTAAGTGCCCCAATTGATAGTATCTTCTATCATTACAAGTACACTGTTGGTCTAAACATCAATATTACTAAAATTTTTGAGTTTTTAAAAATCTTACAGTTTCATATATATATACAACATATCATGGTATATTCACCCCATTCTCTATTATCCATTTGCTAATACTTTTTTTCTTTTTTATTATTAATTTTTTTAAGTTTAAATTTAGATTAGAAACATGGTTGGTTCACAAGTCAGTTCCAGGTCCCTCTCCCTTTCCCTCCCCTCCTCCCGTGCCCTCCCCCCCAGCTCCCCCATTATCCCCTCATTTCCCCAGGGAGGGTGAGGCCCTCCATGGGGGTGTCCATAGTCTGTCATTTCATCCAGGGCAGGGCCTAGACCCTCCCCCCCCCTAGAGTTCTGGGTGAGAGTTCATCTCACATTATTGGATGGGAGTCCAAAGTCCGTGTGTATACTCGGGATGGGTACTGATCTGCTGCCCAAGGCTCAATAGATTACCTAGACCTCCTCACTGACACCCACATTCAGGGGGTCTTGATCAGTCCCATGCTGGATTCCCAGGCTGATGCCTGGGATTCAAGAATTAACCCTTGTCAGGTCAGCTGTTTCTAGGGATAAACCAGCCCAGTCTTAATTCCTTTGGTCATCAGTCCTCCCTCTCTATTACTGGCTTTCTTGAGTTCAGCTCAGTACTTAGCCGTGGGAGTCTGCCTCTTCTTCCATCAGCCACTGAATGAAGTTTCTGTTTCCCAGACTCTCTGGCCATGGGATTGTAGGCTGGCACTCCCCAGATCTATGTCTAAAATCCATATATGAGAGAGTACATGCCATGTTTCTCTTTTTGTGACTGCGTTACCTCACTCAGGATGGTTTATTCTAGTTTCATCCATTTGCCTGCGAATCTCAGGATTCCATTGTTTTTTTCTGCTGAATAGTAAGTACTCCATTGTGTAAATGTACCACATTTTCTCTATCCATTCTTCGGTTGAGGGACATCAAGGTTGCTTTCAAGATCTGGCTATTACAAATAATGATGCTATGAACATAGTGGAACAGACATCCTTGTTGTATGAATGGGCATCTTTTGGATATATGCCTAAGAGTGGAGTTGCTGGGTCTTGTGGTAGGTTTATTCCCATTTTTCTGAGGAATCTCCATACTGATTTCCAAAGTGGCTGAACCAGTTGGCACTCCCACCAGCAATGGAGGAGTGTTCCCCTTTCACCACATCCTCTCCAGCATAAATTGTCATTGGTGTTTTTGATTTTAGCTATTCTGACAGGAGTGAGATGGTATCTCAGAGTTGTTTTGATTTGCATTTCCCGGATGGCTAAGGATGTTGAGCACTTTCTCAAGTGCCTCTCAGCCATTTTAGACTCCTCTATTGAAAATTCTCTATTAAGTTCTGCAGCCCACTTTTTAATTGGATCCTTTGGTGTTTTGGAGACTTGCTTCTTGAGTTCTTTGTAAATTTTGGAGATCAACCCTCTGTCAGATGTGGGGTTAGTGAATATTTTTCCCTTTCTGTGGGCTGCCTTTTTGTCTTGCTGACTGTGTCCTTTGCCTTACAGAAGCTTCTCAGTTTCAGGAGGTCCCATTTATTAATTCTTGATCTCACTGTCTGTGCTAGTGGTGTTATGTTCAGGAAGCTGTCTCCTGTACCAATTCGTTCAAGAGTACCACCCACTTTCTCTTCTAAGAGGTTCAGTGTGGCTGGATTTATGTTAAGGTCTTTGATCCATTTGGGTTTAAGTTTTGTGCATGGAGATAAACATGGATCGATCCGCAGTCTCCTACATGCCAGCCTCCAGTTATGCCAGCACCATTTGTTGAAGATGCTTTCTTTATTCCATTGCATATTTTTAGCTTCTTTGTCAAAGATCAGATGTTCATACGTGTGTGGGTTAATATCAGGGTTTTCAATACTTTTGAACATTATTAAATACAAAGAAATTTTTCATAGGAAGTACAGTTATTAGTGAGAGGAATAATGCTTCATCCTCAAAGTTAGTTCAATCATAAATCCAGGAGTACTACTTATTATTAATATGAGAAAAGTTTAGCTTCATTAACCCCTATTTTTAACTTTATAATATACAGATAAATCTTGTTTATGTTATCAGTATGGGGGTATAGAAAAGGTTATATAAAAACAAAGTCACACAATTTCTTGCCCTCCTTCTAAATTTTGTAGCATAAATCAACTAGTGGTTTTTCATACATTATTTTGTTATTGTATCATATGACTTGATTAGGCTTGTCTTCGGTTTTGTTAGGATAAAAGAATTGGAAGCTATCAGACTTACAAGTGAATTTTTTATCCAGCTAATTTGACTTCTCCAAAACATTATGAGACTTATCAATTGATTACTTAATAGATATTATTTTTAAAGGAGGTAAGATCTCATTACAAAGTCATGGCTAACTGGAATTCACTGTGTAGTGAAGGCTGACCTCAATCTCTTGACAGCCTTTCTGCCTCCACTCTGCAATGCAAGGTTTTACACATGTGTCCCACTATACCTAGCTCTGTGCGCATGCTTGCATGCATGTGAAAAATAATTGTCTTACTGTGTAGTTCAGGCCGTCCAGGAACTAATGAGGGAATTATAGGCAAGTGTCACCATACCCAATTTATGATTTTTAATATATTTTGTTATCATATTGATTTCAGTGTTTTGGTTTGGTTTTATCAAACTGTAAGTGGGATAAGACAACAAATTTAACTTACCAAATCCTTAGAAAATGTTTGTCATCTTGCCTAACTAGCAAAGGCAATTATAAGAGGCTTGCTTTCTTAGGAAAATTCTTCCATTCATTTCCAATTCAAGCAAATAAATTAATGTGGATTTTATGGAATATTTTGAAAACCATTGAAAGACAAAATACAAAGCACATCCTATGAGACAGATAGCTGGGAGAATCAAATCGAGAAGTCCTATATAGTCAGTTTTCCCATTTCTTATTTTCATAATAAATTATAAAAGAAAATAGCACTGTTCTGTAAAGCAAATTGATAATTGTATTTTATAATATGAAATACTGGCTGAGTCTTTCATTTTAAATTGGAGAAAGATTTTGGAAAGTAGATATCATAGTGAGGGATCTTTCTAAGCATGCAGGCTGGGTGTCAGGCAGACCAGTCTGTATGGGACTCAAAAGCTGAGGATATGATTCCCATAAAACTGTGCTCCATTGACCCTTAGAATGTTTTCCCACACCTGTAGATGTACTACAGTTTGAAGGTCACTGCTCCTAAGAACCAAGTAACAGACTTGCTTAGACCTTAAAGGAAATACTGTGATGAGAAGGGTCAGAATTGTCACCAGCCTTGCTTCTTCAACTAAAGGCCTTGGTTATTTGTTACCGTCAACATAACACCTGAGTTCACTATGAAGGTCCTAAGGTAATCAGGTCCAACGTCCCAAGCTCAATAACCAGACAGTTGGATGCAAACCGCAAGAGGTTTATTGTTCACACAGGCGCCTGCGGGCACTCCAGCAGCCTTAGCTAGCTGAGCGCGCTGGGCCTTAAGACAGTTTTCTTTTTATATACATAATCTTGGCAAGCAATAGAGGTATTGCAAAAAGCACGGGCATAATTTAACCTTCTTGGAGAAACCACAAGGTCAAAATTAAGCTTATCTCAACAGCAACAGTCTGGCGGTTTCATGCGTCAGCACTCTGGACCAGATGTTCTTTTTGATCTGACCTTGTTCCCTGCCTGGGGGACCTTGGGGAATTTTCCACTGGGGGACCTTGGAGAATTTTCCACTAGGGCGACCTTCTGAGTCTCAAGGTAGGTGTATTGGGGTCTTTCAACTAGATTTCTACTGAGACCTGTTACTCATCCTGCATTACTTGCATCAAAATATGAAACTAGAATTCACCTTATTACCTCTATAAAGACCTTCTTTTTCTATTCATCCATTCATCACTAACCAACCCATTGTTTAGTTCAGAGAGGCCATCTACCCAGCTTAAAAGAAAAAAAAACACACATGTACAAAGACAAAAAACAAATGGCCATCTCTTTAGATGCAGAAAAGGCCTTTGACAAAATCCCACATCCCTTCATGATAAAAGTCCTGGAGAGACTAGGGATACAAGGGGCATTCCTAAACATAATAAAGTAGTTTACATGTAGCAAGCCCACAGCCAACATTGAATTAAATGGAGAGAACTCAAAGACATCCCACTAAATTAAGGAACAACACAAGGTTGTTCATTATCTCCATGTCTATTTGATATAGTACTTTAAGTTTTAGCTAAAGCAACAAGGCAGCTGAAGAAGATCTAGGGGATACAAATTGTAAAGGAAGAAGTCAAAGTATTTTTATTCCAGATGATTTGATTTTATATGTAAATGACCCTAAAAACTTCACCAGGAAACTTCTACAGCTGATACTTTCAGCAAAGTAGTTGGATACAAAATTAACTTACAATAAGCAGTAGCCTTCATATTAGTATTCTTGATATGTCATGTAACACATAAACTTTATGAATGAACTAATTTTATCAATTTATATCACATCATGTACTTTAATTATAACCCAACCCATAATTTCATAGTTAATATAATTACAAGTGGATTCTGTAGCTTTGTTAGTCCAAAAATAAACCAAATTATAATTTAAAATTGTAAAAATATAATCTATACACACACACAAAAGATAGTCTGCAAAACAGGAGACCTCAAACCCAAACCAGTAAGAACTTGAATCACATTACCACACTGTTTATAAATCAAGGAAACAATTTGACCTTTTTCATGATTGGCTCTTGCACTTTAAAACTCTTCAAGGCAAGCTGACTTAGTGGTTTATAAAGGTAAAGGGGAAACCTGGTGTTAGGATGAGGTGTTTAATTTTAATTAGTCATGTTAATTAGGTGATCCAAAGCGGAATATGTCAGAGGGGATGGGAGAAAAGGGCAGGCCTGCCAGAGACACGTGTTCAAGTGGGTTAGTGTCCCTTCAGGTAGAGATTGTCTGGCAGAAAAGCAGGATGACTTGAGTTTTAGGGTGTGTGGCTATGGGCTGTGTGGGTGAATGGCCTTGGGATATATACCAACGGTGGCTTTCTTTTGGCCTTTCTTTGTATTTAGCCCCTCCCTCTCCTCAGAGCTAAAGGAAGCCAAGGTGTTCAGTGTGTAGACAAGTGTTCTACCACACAGCTGTATCCTCTCCCGATTTTTACTCTCTTCTGTTTTAGCTAGGACTGGAAGTTAGTAAACACCTCTGAGCTATGTCTCCAGCCCTCTTTTTCCCTTTTTATTTTCATATAGGAGCTCTCTAAATTGCTCAGGCTGGCATTGAACTCACTGTAGCCCAGGCAAGCCTTGGGCTTAGAATCCTTCTGTGTTAGCCTTCCTGTACCTAGGATTACAGGCCTGTGCCATCAGGCCCAGACATTTTTCTCTTCCTTCACAACTGAAATTAACATTTTCACAGACTCTAGTTATAAAAACAGGTCATTTCTAAAACATACCTATTATGTTGCTATAGGCCCCCAGCTTTTAGCATAGCTGATGTCATGTTAGAGCCCAGTATGTAGACTTCAATACCTGCCTAAAGGAGAGCAAAGACCTACACCACCAAAGTTCATAGCTTGGGAATGTCCCAAGGTACACTAATATTGAACCCACGTTCAAGTGGTCTTCACTGATGGACACCTCATAACAGTATTGGTGCCATTCTGTTGTGTGCATTGCTGTTGATTTTAGAGAGTGACTGTTGTCTGGACGGTGCTCTGGTTAGTTTGCACTGTGTAGTGGCTAATCACCATTCCTTCAATATGTCAGCATTTAATAAACATTTAACCATCATGATACTGACACTGCTGGGTTTTATCTGTTGATTATGTGCTAAGCATTGAGGAGAGATGATAATGCCCAGATTATTGTTGGACTCGTTATTAACACTGAAACATCTGTTCAGTCTTTTCTGCTCCTTCTATCATATACAGTGGTTGGTACTACTTAAATTTTTACTTGTACATGTATGTATGTGTGCATGTAGGTGCGCACACGCACACCCGTGTGTGTGTGTGTGTGTGTGTGTGTATGTGTGTGTGTGTGTGTACATGCCCTGCAGCCCACACATGAAGGTCAGATATCAGCTTTCAGGAATTGGTTCTGTCCTTCCATCATGTGGGTCCTTGGATCTTATTCAGATGGTCCAGCTTAGGGACAAGTACCTTTACCTGCTGAGCCATCTTGCCAACCCTGGTATCTATTTTAAGGTCCTTTCTTTAATTTCTAAAATCCCTTGCATGGTGTACTAATTTGTAGGGGATCACTCTTGAGAACCTCCTTCCTTAACTTGATTGAGCACTGAATTTTTAACTAGCATATAAATTACTTAATTGTGCACTGTGCGAGGAATGTAGCAGAAAATACATAAAGAAACTGAAAGTGTTTGCCTTCATACTCACGGTACAAATAATACCTTCATCTGGTTGTGCTGACTCAGAGAGGACTTTCTCTTTCCATGCCTGGTGGAACTTTCTCATCCTCCTGCCTTCCTGAGCTCCCTGCACCACACACCCCTCCCCCCACTCAGCACAGCCCCTGTTTTTAATCCCTGCAACCTCCTGTCTGGGAACAAGAACCACAAGATTACTGGAAAGCAGGGAGGAGACAATGGGCAGGAAGAGTGAGCTGCTCTAGGAAGTTGGAAGGAACAAGAAGGAGAAAGTCCCACATGCCAACTGTTCCTCCTTGTCCACCCTCCCTGTGGAGAGGGGATCTGGAAGTGGCCTCAGTTCCCCTCCTACTTCCCACCCCGCATCTTCCTGGCATGACAACACTGGCCCCACCCAGCTCCACTTCAGCATCCACCTCTTCTAGGAGTGGGGAAGCTGAGGAAGCCTGCTCTCTCTGCCCTGCTGGTGAGACAACCCTGAAGCCAGGATGACAAGAATGAGGGGGAAATGGAGAAAAGGAGGAAGGGGAAGACAGGAGAGAAGAAAAAGGAACAGGAGGGGAAAGTGAAGGAAAAGTAGGACAGGAAAGTGGAAACAGGAGACAGGAAGGAGTAAACTGGTGGAGAAGAGAGGAAAAGGTGACAGCTGACCCTGATGGAGATGGAGCTCTCTCCTCCACAGCCTGTGGGAATGGTTGGATAACTCCACTCGTACACTTGGCAGCCTGAGTCCTTTGGAGCAGGGACTGTACAGTGCTGTATAAACTGCATCCTCATGGCTATCAGGATAGCAGAAAGAAAGGCCTTCAAGCCCAAATGGCAGACCCTAGATCATAGCCCTGGCCAGATGACAGCTGCAAGCTGTGTCAGAGATTATAATTTAGCTTACAGGACAGCACTGGTGGCATTACAGAGAAGCCAGCCAGTGGGCGGCTCCTGTGACCTGGGAAACACATGACAAGGACTACCGTTACTTTCTTCCTGTCAGTGTTTATCATGCATAATAACCCTGTGCTAATATTACCAGATGTCTGATTGGTTTATAATTTAAGAAAATCCAGAAATCCTTTTCTAAGGGTCTTGCAACTTTAATTTTTTATGTTATCAATTATTTATTTTGAATAATGTATTCAAATTTTATTTAATTCAAGGAATTTGAATTACTTCAGAAACCATAAAAACAAAATGCAGTACACACAGAAGAAGCATATAAAGTGATGAGGGAGCAGAAGGGGGTCCTTGAACTCTGGCAGTTTGTGCTAGTGTAGACCCAGGTGGCATAAGTCAAACCATATGAATTGGATCATTCCTGCCACTCTGAGGCTGTGAGGGGCCAAGACTCAACTGGTAATGAAGAAGGAACACAGAATTATACTAAGTGCAGGTGTTAGGGGCACTCTCAGAGGAGCTCTTTCCCACTGGCAGGTTGGGATCCACAGGAGGAGAATGGATGCTGCAGGGAATGGATGAGCTCAAGAAGATGTCATCTAACATGGCTATGTCCTCACACTGGGCAGAGGACAAAGGGTAAGAGCTTTTGGTCTTGGACATGTGACACAAGCTTGGGCTAGGGAAACAGGAATGGATCCTTCGGGTGTTTGAAAGAAAATGACCCCATAGGCTCACAGGAAGTGGCACTATTGGGAGGCGTGGCCTTGTTGGAGGAAGTGTCACTGGGGGTGGACTTTGAGGTTTCAAGTGCTCAAGTCAGACCCAGTGTCACTCTCTCCTCCTGCTGCTTGCCAATCCAGATGTAGAACTCTCAGCTGCCTCTCCAACATCATGTCTGCCCACATGCCACCATGCTTCCCGCCATGACAATGGACTGAACCTCTGAACCTGTAAGCCAGCCTCAATTAAATGCCTTCCTTTATAAGAGTTGCCATGGTCATGCTGTCGCTTCACAGCAATAGAAACCCTAAGTAAAACAAGGAGGTGATGCTGGGCAGCTCTGAAGAAGGAGGGATTCCAGGGCTGGCCAGGGATGATGAGGACCAAGAGTGCAGAAAGTCAGAGAGAAGGAAAAAGAAGGACTTCTGTCCAGGGACTCCCACCACAGCACAAAATTTCCTGTATTTTGAAAAGAAATCTTCTGCTTTCTACATGTCAATATTAATATTATTTTTAAACACATAGATCAAAATAAAGAGTCAGATGTAATCCATGGGTCCATCTTCCCGGTAATTTTTAATTCATTGGACATTGCTACTTAACTATGACAAAAAAACCTGATCACTCATTTCTAATATTTTAGTAAGTGTAGGAAAGTAGAAGAGGCAATCAGGCCATTATTTATGAAACCATCTGATTAAATGGCTAAAACGTACAAATACAGATAATATCTAGCGTTTCTGGGTCCCTGCCATCTATGACATTATCTGGAAGAGACACATCACAAGCTTCAATAACAGCATTCAGTTCCTCAGTGGTTGAAGCACACTTCCTTATCTGCTGTTTTGATAAGAAAGACTTTTCTTTGAGATATGATTTAATAAGATTTGGAGGCTTCCCAAAGACTTAGCTAGCTGACTCTCCTGATACAACATCGATAATCTCCTTTACAATTTAAGATTCTTCAGCCACGATTAGTAGCACTGTCTGTGGCCCATGTGACACTAAACCCTGAGATCATACATCACTTGAAACATAATAAAAATACCTTTCAAAGACTAATAGGCTCTCGGTGAATAGGATTATCAGGGCTATTTTAGCCAAGCATAAATCTAACTTTAAACATGATGGTGTCTAACTTATGCATCAACTTAATTAGGCATCTAAAATTAGTTTAGAGGCATCTATGGAGGTGTTTTGATGTAACTAACATACTCATTCAGTTTTAAGTAAAGAAGATTGCCTTTCATAATGTGTGGGTCTCATCCAATCATTGAGAATGGGAAATGAGGAAAGAATCTTGCCTCAAAACTTTTAGAATACTGCCTGAATTTCTGGTTCACAGTCATACAATCCATAAATTAAGCTGTATAATATTAATAGAATGGAATTGTACATGCTAATAAAAACAGCTAGTGTTGCTGTTATCAACAATGTGGATAAATCTCTCATGCATTGTGACAGTAAATATGGTAGATGCAAAAGAATATATGATATATGGTTCATTTTTAGGAATTTCAAGTACAGGCAAAACTGAAATGTGAGTGATAGATATTAGCATGCTGGTGACTTGGGAGAGTGATATTTACTGGTAAGAGGTATGAGGACACATTCTGCAGCCAGGGATAAAGAAACTCTCCAGATGAGATATTGCTATGCTGCCCTGGTTGTCCTGAGACTCCTCACTCTACCTCCTGAGAGCTGGGATCACATGCGTGCTCCACCACACCTGACTCAGCAACAACGTTTTATGTCTTGCTATGCAGAGTAGATATGTGTGTGGGTGGTTGTATGCAAATGTGTGGGTGCATGTGCTTATGTTGATGGGAGAGTCTGTGGAGTTTGCAACATACATTCTAGAAAAATAAAAAATATCTAAAATAAATATATCTTCATTATTTTAAAATGAACCGTTTTAATAAAAATCCTAAGTTAAGAGTAACTATTATGGGGTTTGGAGTACAGCCTAGTGTCAGAGCTCCTAAAAACAGTTCTAAGGTTCAGTCCTTAGTATCCCCCCAAAATATCCCATTCTAGGTCCCATGGATTGTAAAGGCCAGGAAAGTGGGAGCTGCCTCACAAGAGGTAGAAGATTGTAATGAACATGAAAGACCTCAATACACCCCCCCTGAGACTCAGAAGGTTGCCCCAGTGGAAAATTCCCCAAGGTCCCCCAGGCAGGGAACAAGGTCAGATCTAAAAGAACATCTGGTCCAGAGTGCTGACGCATGAAACTGCCAGACTGTTGAGATAAGCTTAATTTTGACCTTGTGGTTTCTCCAAGAAGGTTAAATTATGCCCGTGCTTTTTGCAATACCCCTATTGCTTGCCAAGATTATGTATGTAAAAAGAAAACTGTCTTAAGGCCCAGTGTGCTCAGCTAGCTAAGGCTGCTGGAGTGCCTGCAGGCGCCTGTGTGAACAATAAACCTCTTTCTGTTTGCATCCAACTGTCTGGTTTTTGAGCTCGGAACGTTGCGATACGTTGGACCTGATTACCAGGTCCTTCAAACATAGCAGAAAAAAATCTTTTAGACATATAAAAATAGCTTAGTCAGGATTCCCACCACATGTCCCTGATAACCGGAACCCAGTAACATCACTCAGTCAAGATAACAGACACATGACTAACACCCACTGGACAACATATAAGCAGAGACCAATAACGATGCCCTGCTCTGCACATCTGGAGAGATGCCGCCTTGATCTGCCCTGTGACTGGGAAGTCTCCCCCAGATCCTCACCTTTGAGCTGGAAACTACTGTGAGACGTCCTTCAGCTAAGGTATGATGTGCAGGTGAGCAGCCTCGGGGAGATAGGCTTAGGACTGTAGTCAGGAATTTAGAGTGATAATCTTATATGATGACCCTCAGTATAATAAAATGTAATTTTTGTAATACCAGCTACATGTACCTACTTTCTTGCTCATGACCAGTATACATGGTGGTGTGCATTAGCAGTCTCTAACAACAGCAGTGCTTGGCATGGGGCAGGGGAAGAGAAGACAAGCCATTTTCTCTAGGCATGGTCTGAGGCGAGGGGAAAGAGAAGGCAGCTAGTCTGTCTATAGGCATGATCTGGGGTCAACAATAATGATATCCCTCATAAGTTTATTACACCTGCCATGTTGTGTGGCTCACTCCAAAGTCTGCATTTTAACAAGACTCTTGGGTTGTTCCTGTACTCCGAATGAAAGACAAAGCTGTGATACAGACAGCAGCGAGACTGTTTCATATATACCTGCTTTGTCCTCCTAAAGCAGACTGACTTTTCCTGGGATCCTGTAGGATCATAAGGGAAGAGAGAGCTCAGACCCCTCAGGAAAGAACATGGGAATCCTGAGAGAACCTGACTGATTCCGAGGTATTTGGCAGTGTGGCTCACTGAATTTTTCCTCCCAGATGGGCCATGTCCACACTCATGAAAGAAGTGTGCCAGGATCTGATCACACCCTCTCTGAAATGAGGCTGCACCAAGGAAAGGGAAAATGTAACACCTGCATATTTCATGCTTATAAAGTCTTTTTAAAAATCCTTGTTTCTTTGGTATTTGTGACAATAAATAACAGGGAAGAAATATCTCAATTTGTTATTGCTGTTTTGTCTCAAATTTTAAAACTACAGATTCTATGGTACATGGGTCACTGATCTTTGCTCCAAGGAGACAATAACAGAGATTATAATCATTCTGTCTTGGCTGGAGGTGGGAAAACTACTGTGTTTACCTGTTGGGTCCCAGCCCCCATGGGGTCTCTGTGAGTCACTGGTCAGTCAACAAGTCCATCCTGTTTTCCAGTCTAAGTGCATCCTGTTTTCTAGTCCTGGCTTCCTGCCCTGGCCTTGACCCTCTGACATCAACATCCAGCAGGAGGAAAGCAAGCTGTCTTCCACCTGAGGTTTTTCCACTGTGCTGTAAACCTGTATATAAGGCTCCTCCCTCCCTACAGGAGAGAGACCTCTTGGTACTTGCAATAAAGACACACCACACACACACACACACACACACACACACACACACACACACACACACACACAATCTCCTGGCAATAAAGTGTTGGGCCCCAGCCCCATGGGGTCTCTGTGAGTTGCTGGTCAGCCTACAAGTGCAACTTGTTTTCCAGTCCAAGTGCTTTCTGTTTTCTAGTCCTGGCTTACTGCCCTGGCCTTGACCCTCTGACATCAACATCCAATAGGAGGAAAACAACCATCTCTTCTACCTGGGGTTTTTTCCACTGTGCTGTAAACTTGTATAAAAAGCTCCTCCCTCCTACAAGGGAGAGACCTCTTAGCACTTGCAATGAAGACACACACACACACACACATTCTCCTGGCAATAAAGGCAACACATGCATTCTATTAGTACAAACAAGTGGACATTTGGTCTCTCTTTTCCTGATACCCTGGACTTGGTTGTGGCGCTGGCGCCACATAAAGGCAGCACATGGATTCTCTTAGTACAAACTGTGGGAACACCAGACCTTGAGCAGAGACCCACTTCCCCTTCTGCCTGGGAGTAGGCAGCTGTAAGACAATGTTTAGTAAAAACATGTTTACTAAAAACGATACAATAAGTTCCTGGGAAAGGCCTTCCCACGGAAACTGCCCTGACCTCGACCTTGTCCAAAGACTAACCGCACCTTCAAAAACCCACACACATCCACCTCTGGTGTCAGAGCAGAACCAGCCAGGGTAGAGGAGAGAGCAGAAGCTTCTCTGGTGGGAGCCTTTCTTAGGAAGTTTTTCTTGAACCTTTTTGGAGCCTGTTTAAAGTTCTCTTTATATCATTGAACGAGTCTCTGTGTTTTCAATACCTGACACCCTCCGCACGTTCTCAGACACAGGCCACGCAGCAGACGTGACAATTGGAGGTCCCACTGAGATCGTGAAAGCGAGGTAAGTGGACGGGGTTAAGAAACTATGGGGAATAGTTCCGGGAAGCTAGAATCATTGCAGTATCAACTAAAAAAGTTACTTAAAGAACATGGGACTGCAGTCAAGTCTAAAACCCTAGAAGGCTTTCTAAAATCGATCAAACGAGCCAGTCCATGGTTCATTACTGGGGGAAGCTTAAATATTCCAGATTGGGAGGAGGTTCGCCGTGATCTTCATAGACTTTTACGAAAAGAGGGATCTGAGTCCTTGCCCCCTACGACATTCTCCTTATGGAGATTAGTGAGGGAGCACTTTTGACAGATAAGGTTCGTCACCGCCAGGTAGTTCAGGACACAAAAGAGGCTTTTTTAGAGTTACAAGAGACTGAGGCTCAAGCCTCCTTGAGTTCAGGGGCAGAGAGTGATGATGAAGAGACCGTGACTGAAACTAGAGGCTCCATTGTTAGTGAGGATGAGGAGGAGTCTCTTGGTAACAACAAAAAAACGGGTAGACATCTCCGGGCGCGACCCAAAAAGAAGGACTCCGGTCAGAATCGGTTATATCCTTCTCTATCAGACCTAGAAAATGGAAGTAGCTCAGACTCAGACTCGTCACAGTCTGAAAAGGAACGGTTACTTGCTGAGATCGCGGCCCTTAAAAAAGAACTAAAAAAGATTCTAATTAAGGAAAGACAGGACAGGGAGAGAAACCCTTCCCCATACTCTGAAAAAAGGGACTCCTCCTATGAGATAACCCAGTCCTTCTCAGACCTGGAGGGAAGACCCAGAGGAGGGGTCCAATGCTGCCCAGTGGTGGCCCCAGTAATGGAAGTTCCAGATCCGAACAATTCTGGACAGGTCATTCGGCATCATAACCCTTTAAATTTTAAGGATATAAAACAACTTAAAGAGGCAACTTTAAATTATGGAGCACAGGCTCCCTTTACACTTTCCTTAATGGAATCTTTTGTGTCTCTTAATTTGACACCTGGCGATTGGCAGCAACTTTGCAGAGCAGCTCTGTCGGGGGGAGATTATTTGATTTGGAGAGGTGAGTTTCAGGAAAGATGCAGCCAGACAGCCCAAAGAAATGCACAGGCCGGACAGCCCCAGAGAAATGTGGAGATGCTTACCGGGAGTGGTCAATACGCCACCATTCAGCAACAAATGCAATATGACATCGCAGTCTATGCCCAAGTGGCAGCAGCAAAGGGGCTTGGAAAGCATTGCCTTCCAAGGGAGGAGGGGATCATCTGTCCAAAGTCCTTCAAGGACCTTCCGAACCTTTTCAAGACTTCGTAGACCGTCTCAGTCAGGTAGCAGAAAGAATATTTGGGGGCATTGGGCCTGCGATGCCAGTCATAAAGCAGATGGCATTTGAAAATGCAAGTAAATATTGTAAGGAAGCCCTTCGCCCCTATCGCAATAAAAGTCTAAATGACTATATCCGGATCTGTAGGGACATTGATGGGAACTTCATCCAGGGCCAAGTGTTAGCTGCTGCTATTCGGCCCCAAGTGGGGAAAGAAAGACCTACTCTGGGAAGGAGAAAAACATGTTTCAGCTGCGGCAGGGAGGGACACTTCCGTAGAGAGTGCCCTCAAAATAGTACTACGGGTCTCAAGAGACCTGGTTTATGCCCCCGTTGCCGAAGGGGATATCATTGGGCCAAAGACTGCTACTCTAAAACTGACTGGGAGGGAAATTTCCTTTCTGCTAATAATAATCAGGGAAACGGGAGGAGGGCCCCGCCCCAGGGCCCCAAAACCAATGTGTACGGGGCAATGACCCCTGCTCTGGGCAGTGGCAGGACTCATTTTCTCCCCCAGAGCAACCCCTTCATATCTCAGACCTCCTTAGAGCCACCTCGGGGAGTGCAGGATTGGACCTCGCTCCCTCTGCCCGGGCAATCCTAACACTGGAAATGGGGATCCAGGCCCTCCCTACTGGGGTGCATGGGCCATTGCCCCCAGGCACGGTCGGACTACTCTTGGGACGGTCCAGTACTATTCTTCGAGGCATCCAGGTACACCCCGGTGTTATAGACCAGGATAGTGAGGGGGAGATTAAAATAATGACATCAGTGGGCAGTGGGGTTGTTGCCATCCCTTCAGGAGAACGGATTGCTCAGTTACTCCTTCTCCCTACAGCTCCTTGTGAGGCTAGAAAAATTAAAGAGAAAAGGGGCAACCAAGGTTTTGGAAGTACCGGCCCGGCAGCATTTTGGGTAGCCACTATGGAGAACCGCCCCCAGCTTACATTAAAGATAGAAGGCAAGTCCTTTAGGGGCGTCTTAGATTCTGGGGCAGATTTCTCTGTCCTCTCAGATAAATTCTGGCCCCCCGCCTGGCCGAAAGAGGAAGGGACAGTGACCCTCCAGGGAATAGGACAGGCTGTGCCCCAAAAAAGCCTCAGAATCTTAAAGTGGCAAGACTCTGAAGGCCACGCAGGGCTTTTCCAGCCATATGTTTTGCCTGGCCTCCCTATTAACCTCTGGGGACGGGACCTCATGCAAGAAATGGGAGTGGTCCTCACCACCCAGGCACCCAAGTCCAAAAGCAGGGGCCCCCAGATGACGCAAGGGAGGGGCTGGAGCCCGGGGAGGGAACTAGGTAAACTAGAACAGGGAGAGGTTTGCCCTGTGGCATCCCTCCCTTTGGAGACCAGGGCCCCAGGGGATAGGAAGGGTTTTGGTCATTTTTGAGGGAAACTGAGAGATCTAAAAGGCTGGCCAGTAAGGCTATGCGGATGTGTTAAAAAGGGGTACCAAGCTAGGGGTACCGGATTAAATCTCCAGGCCTTCGCCTGACACCAAGGTCAGGAAAGAAAGGGGAACCTGAGAGATCACCCTCAGTTGGAGGATGGATTAAAAGTGAGTAAATTGAAAATTGGTAACAGTTAATAAAGGAGGTACTGGTATTAAGTAAAAAAAAAAAAGAAAAAGAAAAAGGTATATGGAATGAAAAATTTTGTTTACATTTAAGTTCTATTTTGTGAGTCATCTCTAAAAACTTTTGGCCAAAAACCTGCACCTTGCATCTACAGAGTTACAAGGAGTAGGTATGGCTGTACCCCATGACTGTAGCTCAAATGGAGGAATGATAAAGAACATACAGGACTTTTTAACCCTTTTAGTTCAAGGATTGGCTGGAGTTGTTCTTTTACATAGATTTCAATTAAGGAAGCTTCATTGCAACAGACTAATCATGACCTAGGGAAAAAGGATGACTGAAAGATGCATGTATGTTCTGAATGTATGGTGTGGCCACACCGGTATGTATGAAAAATGATTGCGAATGTGTGAGTGTGAACTGCTTATATGATTAAAAGGATACTTAAATCCCTTCAAAAAATAGTTCAGAAGCTACCTAGATTGCTTTATATATAGCCAAAAGGAACATCCAGCCAGTCTGTTAATGTTTTAACAGAAAAATTTAAGATGCAAATGAGGCCTTGTCAGCTAGTGAGAGCTCTACAGGTTAGATTGGGAAAGACTACTCACAGACTTCCAATAATTTTCAAAAGTTATTTTGACAAGTATAGTTTACAATCTTTGAGTGATTTTCAGAAGTTTTGGGGAAATATTTAATGGATATGTCCTTTTTAATGGGCATCTACAAATAATCTAAGTAGTAAGCCCAATTTACCTAGATAGTTAACCAAGGAGGGTAGACAAATCCTTCTACTGTTATGGTCCAGCTTCAACAGTTCAAAAAAGAAAACTTTTTTAGAAAATAAAAAAGGGGGAATAATGTCCCCAGTCCCCACATGACTCATCAAATAATACACTCCTCATTTAAAAATTTTATAATGTGAATGCCAGTGAGCTTCAGACAGATTCTGGCATGATGGAACTTGAGCAACCATTGCTCAGGTCAAATGGAGACATCCATACACTAGACAGTGGAGAAGACCCTAATTTGGGGTCGAGGGCATGTTTGTGTTTTCTTGCAGGAAAAGAATAAAGCTTTGGCAACTGTCAGACCATTTAGTGAGATGCATGGAGCAGAGAAAAACTGGACCTGAGACCATGGGAGCCTACCTAAGCCAGTTTGAGTGAGATCTCCTAAATCAGTGTTCCTGATTCTTGATGTCATCGAATCTAGAGCCCAAGAAAGAAAGAAAACAGTCGGTTCGAGATTTCCAGTTTCTCAACAGACCTGCTGCATCAACCTTCTGGACCCATGAGTTTTCATCGTGAAGCCAACAGAGAAAAAAGGACCCATTTAAAGCATTTGGACATTGGTAGGGACTATGATGAGTGACAAAAGCCTCTTTTCAGTATTTGAACAGGACATGGTCACTTGAAATATCAGACTTGATGGTTCCTATTTCTGGAATCACGACTAGGCCAGTGTATTTTTCTGGAGAAATGCAACTTGTCCTAATACGACAAATATTGTTCATATTTTTCATAATGCTACATGTGTAACATCAATGATTGTACCTAATGTATCTGTGCAAGTGCACTTTCTAAATGCTTTCCTGAGCAGATCTTAAAACGATTGGAAACTTTATCAAATTGTAAATGTAAATCACATGCGGGTTACCCTTGTAACAGACGAAGGCTGGTAGAATGTTATGGCCCAGATCTGGTGATGGGTATGGTAATGGAGAGGCGCTATGTCAATGGGGGTCCTGGAAATGGTGGCAGTGGCGGTAGGCATTCTGGCTTTATGCCGAGCTCAAACGTGCCTTGTTCCAGAGACAAGAGATCCGTAACCAAGTATTGCTTAGCTTAGCCCATGGCAATCCCGATAGCCATGAAGGTTGGTTACAGATGATTTAAGGTTGGGGTATCTCCGATGACAGGCAACCTGTGGCGAAGACCCCTCCCACCTAAAACAGGGGTTCAAGGTCCCCCAAAGACGGGAAAGGGAGGGTGACCCTACTTGACCTAAGCCAGGAGTGCCTCATTTGAAAATAAAAAGGGGTGAATTGTGGGAACACCAGACCTTGAGCAGAGACCCACTTCCCCTTCTGCCTGGGAGTAGGCAGCTGTAAGACAATGTTTAGTAAAAACATGTTTACTAAAAACGATACAATAAGTTCCTGGGAAAGGCCTTCCCACAGAAACTGCCCTGACCTCGACCTTGTCCAAAGACTAACCGCACCTTCAAAAACCCACACACATCCACCTCTGGTGTCAGAGCAGAACCAGCCAGGGTAGAGGAGAGAGCAGAAGCTTCTCTGGTGGGAGCCTTTCTTAGGAAGTTTTTCTTGAACCTTTTTGGAGCCTGTTTAAAGTTCTCTTTATATCATTGAACGAGTCTCTGTGTTTTCAATACCTGACACCCTCCGCACGTTCTCGGACACAGGCCGCGCAGCAGACGTGACACAAACAGCTGGTCGTCTTGTCTTTCTTTTCCTGATACCTTGGACTTGCTTGTGGCATGGTCACCACATTCACCCCTCTTCTAATGAGCCGCACCTTCGCTAGGGTACAAATCTGGCAATGTCATCCACTTTAAGCAGAGGGTGGAAATCCGTGTGACTGATGCTTGACTATTTGGTGTTTAACTTGATAAACAATAGAAAGAGAAGAGTTCATTAACAGCTCTTCTCTCTGTGTGTCTTTCAGAATCTGTCTTTTTTACATTGGGAATCAATCTAGAGTCTAGCCCAAAATTTAAGGTTTAAATCATATTGGATTCCAGTTAAATCTAAAAAACAGGGTAGGAGTTGTCTAGGGGAGGGTGTCTTTTTATAATCTTTCCTTTTCTCCTCCCTCCTCCATGATTCTTCATAAAAAAAACAAAAAGACACAGCTAGGCAGGATTGGTATACAGCTGTAATCCAGCGGTCAAGCAAATCTCTGAGTTGGAGACCATTCTGGTCTGCGTAGTGAGTTCACCCCAGTCTTTAAAAACTAACACCGAAACAAAAACACACTCCAATCATCCAGCCCCAAGCAGAAATAACTCCCAGCTTTAGACCTTCATGTCCAGATCACCTATCTGTCTCATCTAATGTTGTTCATTTCAGATTTGGGTTGGAGGAGCCCAAAAGACAATGCTAACACTGAGGGGAAGAGTCAGACCTAGAACATAAATGATCTTGGGCCATCTGTCCTTTTGCCTTGTTTACTATCTAGGACTCTGGATTAATGTCCCTCAGTGTCAACCTCTCTGAATTATATTGATTAGGTCAACTAGGATTTTCCATCCCATTTGGAGATCCTGACAACTTCAGAGAAAACTGGAGGAACAGAAATGTGTGCTTGCCAAGCCTCTGGCTTCTCAGCTCATTGTCTGTGTCTCCCTCATCCTTCTGCTCCACCATCACTACCCCAAGTCTGTCAACACATGCAACACGCTCTTGTCCTTTCAAAATACACCTGCATTCAAGTATGTGGTTCTAGAACAGAAGTTAATATTCTTGCCATTATGTGAATTTTGACTTTCTAAGACATTTTCCTTAATGTTACCAAAATACATGCCCTTGGTTTTTAACAAGCTATTGCTTGAATATCGTAACTCAACTGTGTTGGACCATTGTCTATTTAAATATGGAAAGTGCCTGCCACACACATACACATACTGAGTATTATCAGATTTTATTTTCCAATAGGAGAAAGAACTAAAAGATAAACTATAGCTCCTTAAACAAATTGGGGAGTTTTGTTTGGTTTCCATTGGGGGAGGGTTGGTTAGTTGGTTGGTTGAGTTTTTTGAGACTGTTTGGCCCTGTAGTCCAGACTAACCTAGAATTTAATGTCTAGCCTAGGCTTGCCTAGAATTTACAATCCTCCTGTTATAACCTTCAGAGTGCTGCAATAACTGGTGTATACCACCTTTCCCGGATAAATAATAAATATTTTATGCATAATTCTGTAGCAATGGATGAATTATTTGTGTTTCAAAGTTTAGCTTGATCAAACTACAGATCATAAATGTCATTGCTGCAGATGTGTAAAACTACTTGCAAATATTCTAATTATACAATCTATAAACTTTGACTAATGAAGCTAAATGTACAGTTATTAAATAACCAGAATTGCAGCAACTGAAAATCATGGACCATTCATAGACCCTGATTATATACTGTTCACAAGAATTCCTTCAAAAATACATCTGAAAATTCAACCATCACCATGTGCTATGCAATGCCAGCTCTAAAAAATACAATTAGTGTGTTAAGAATCAACCTCATATGTCAGATGAACTAGGTTTTTCATCAACTGTAATTATCTATTGAGTTTAGTTTATAAGTAAAGTCTCAGTTTTCTGGTGGGTTACTAGTAAAGCCCTTCTTAGCCCCGTGTAAGTGGAAATGAATGAAGAAATATCTTACTTCAGTTAATAGGAGTGTTTGAAGCTTAGGGATGAAGAACTGTATTCAAATTCCAGCACAATATAAAAAGCTTGGGTGGCCTCACCTGTGTGTAGCTCCAGTGATATGGGGGCAGAGACAGATGGATAGATGAGACTGTCTGACTGCCACTCTAGCAACAACAACAAGAGATACAGGCTCGGTGAGAGACCCTGTGTCCAAGAATGAAGAGAAGTAAAGCAGGATACCCAATGTTCTCCTCTGACTTTTGTAAGCACATGCACTGTAGTCCCCCCTCTCTCTGTGTCTCTGTCTGTCTCTGTCTCTTTGTCTCTCTCTCTGTGTCTCTCTCTGTCTCTCCCCCTCCCTCTCTGTCTCTCCCTCTCTCTCTCTGTCTCTCAAACACACACACATACACACACACACACGTGTATACACTATACACACACACCCTACCATTCACATACACACTCAAAAATAATAACAAACACTGTGACAGATAACTTCCCAGAATTCTGGGGACTGTTGTTCATGTAAGATAACAAGCCACATGTTTTCACTTTTGTGAACAAGTTGGTTGCCCTAACTGCACAGGATATGCTTGATCCCGAGTAGATGGGAGGTACATAGGCAGGAGGAACCTAGGCAGGAAGTGTATCATGATGTATGCTTGCCCCCAATTTGATGAAGGCAAGACGTATGTAATCTTGTGGGTTTTGCCTTTATAAGTCTCTGACTAATGTAATTGGTGGCCATTCTCCAGATGAACCTGGCCAGTGTTCATCATCCTGGCCAGTGTTTAATAAAGCTTGCTTCAAATTTGACTTAAAAATTACAGTTGTGGTCTTCTTCTTGCCCAGTGGGATTAACAACACCTTGCCTCTTAGATTAGGTTTGGAATCCCAAAGAGAAAATAACCATGGAATTCATTTTGAAAACAATGACACAGGTCTAGTACAGCCAGACAAATTGCCATATTGGGTCGTATGGCCTTCTTCCCCCTTTATTCTCTCTCTGCCCCCACCCCACCCTCGACTCCCATTATGAATTCTACTTTCTGGTCCTCTGCCATTCTCTGCTTCTCAACTCCCTCTCCAAAATTTACCTTTATCCAAATATACCTTCCTTGCTCTTATTCTCTAAGTACATGGGAACATTCTGTCCGACAGCAAACATCCCCAGGCAGGTCTGTGCCATGGTAGACACCTTTGGACACAGCTGCTGTCCTCTCTCTTCGAACACACTTCCTGTAAAGTGACCTGTTATATACCACCTGACACTAGATCACACTAGCTTCATCCATAATTTTCCACTTTCAGCACAACCTTGAAAAGGCTCATTTGACCTCCAAATATAAAACATAATCTAAAAGTCTAGACATGAAACAATTTGTTGTTTCATAAAATATAGGAATTTTATATTACCTCTCTGTAAATAAATATCCATTTGTTATCCAAACACTATATAATAAAAGCTGCCAAAATACTGATTTTTTTAAAAATCCTGTAACTTGCTTCCCAATCAGATAAATACAATTACTACCCGTATATGCTCCCTTATTATCTTAAGTTATAAGTAATCAAGGTACATGAGACTTTAGTGCTAGTAGCAGCAACAAAGTTCTATTAAATTTATCTACCCATCCATCCATTATCCCACTCACTCACCCATGTATTCACCCCTCTTTCCATCCACTCATCCAGCCATCCAGCCATCCATCCCACTCATTCACCCATGCATCCACTCCTCTTTCCAGCCAGACAGCCAGGCAGCCATCCATCAATCCACTCATCCATCCATCTACTCATCCACCCACCCATCCACCCACCCATCCATCCATCCAACCAACAGTTCTTACACACATATTAACTTGTCAGTGCTGTTGTAGTCATGTAGATTTGTGGTTGAGTCCAGATCCAAAGCACCTTTCCCTTATGGTAGATGCTCTATGAATGCTCTTTTCTCCTCTCGTAGTCGGCTATTAGGAGGCCCGTTTCCTCTGATTAGAACATCAACAGACAAATATTGAATACATGTGCAGACTGTTTACTATTCTAATCAAACAGTGCATTTCACAAAGTTAATTTGATACCTATTTAAGATGGCACATAATTGTCACTGAATTGCCTAGCAATTAGATAAAGTTGTACCAATAAATCTGTAATTAGCCCCCACATTGTTTTCTGTGCTGCTGTGTTTTTTCTCAAGATCTGTCATTTCCTGCCAGCATGCTATTCTTTTTCCTCTGCTTCTTACACTTCAGTTTCTTCAGAACCCAAGTGAAACAAATTATGAGCCTAGAGTAAATTTTTCATGGTGAGTCCCATATTCTTCAGGACCCAGATCTTTCTGGGCCTTTCCTAATGTACCAACCTGCCTTCCCTGATTCTCTTCTCTTTCTGGAAGCTGAACACTGAGAAGACTCAAGTCAGGTGAATCTGGCTTTGAGAAGACTATGGGTTCATCATAAGCTGGGGGGTCAATTGACAGTGACCTCCACCATAGGTGATGACACAGCTTGGGAGTGAGCTCTGGATTTCCTGCATCTGCAATTTGAGAGTCTTAGAGAAAAAACAAATAGAGCAAAAATTAAGGTAAAGAAGAGGGGGGTTTCCCAGGCACATATGGAAAAATCAACAACTTGTAAAATATTCTTTTTTTTTTTTTTTGGTTTTTCGAAACAGGGTTTTTCTATATTGTTTTGGAGGCTATCGGTCGTAAAATATTCTTTTACCTGAACCCATTCTCAACTGCAGTAAATAAAATCACAAATTCACAAGGACAAAGAGTATGAGACAATGGCAGAGAAGCAATGTGGATTACCCCATAGAGACTGGCAAGCAGATAGTGGAGAAGTGACCCGCTGAGAAAGCTTGCCCTGCACTGTACGTAAGAACGCCAGCAGGAGTTTGCCAATCTCTGGTTACAGGGGCTGGAGAGGGTCAGCAGTACATGGCCGTTCCTTTAAGAGAGCAATAGAGATATGATGGAAATAAGGGGAGTGGGTGAGTCATCCGTCCATTGAACTGATGACAAATCCAGACAAGGACTTCTTCTCCATACTGTATAGACACAACCAAGATCTCTGAAACCCTGGAGAGGAAATAGGTCCTCACCAGAGAATCCCAAGTATTATGGACAAGTGTCAAGAGCAGAGCTGTAAACAGGACCCCAGTCTCTTCTGTAAGTGCTTCCAGAATCTCAGAACATGGGAGAAAGTCAATAATGGCCAAATTCTTCCCAGGAGAAACTGAATGGCTTCAGAGAAGCATGGGGGGTGGGGTGGGGAGGGGGATAACAGAATTACAATTTGATATTGGAGATTTTCATGATGAAAACTTATCTACAATCTGATTACCCTATATTACAACTCAAGGGGTTGGAAAGGTGGTGCCTGGGTTGGTAAAGTGCTTGCCATGGAAGCATGAGGACCTGGGTTCCAATCCCCAGCACTCACAAAAAGTAATGTGTGTGACAGTGCATGTCTCCAATTCCAGCACTAAGGAGACAAAGACAGGTGGATCTTTAGAGCTTACAGGGTAGCCAGGCTGACCTAATCACTGAAGCTCTATGTTAGAAGAGAGACCCTGTCTCAAAATCAAGGTGGACAGCAAGGGAGTGTGTCACCTGATGTTGACTTCTGGTCTTCATACTCACACTCCTATGTACATGTACATACATGTGTACACACATAAATATGTACACAAATTCCCCCTCCCTTCCTCCCTCCCTCTCTCCCTCCCTCCCTCTCTCTTTCTCTTTTCCTCCCTCCATCTTCCTTTCCCTCCTCCTCCATATTACCCTAAATGTTGTTGGCAGCGATTTTTTGACCAGGAAGAAAATCGACTTAGAAATAAATGAAACTGACATTGCAGAAGGTGAACTGAAGAAAGAGAGGCCGGGCATGGTGAAGCATACCATACCTGTAATTCCAGCACTTAGGAGGATGCAACCGAAGGGTCACTGCTGTGTGAGGCCAGGCCAGGGTATAGAGTGAAGCCTGCCGCAGACAAATGAGGAACATAAGAAAGAGGAGAAGGCGACACAGTCAGGAGTTCGATGCCAGGATTTCTTTACCAAACCGTCCCCAAAGCCCTCCCTCCCTTTCTGCATTCCATGTGCCTCATAGCTACTCCATAGCCATGTATGAACTAGCCTCAGAAATCACTAGACATTCCAGCCTTTTCTTTTGAAGTAGTTTAAGTTAGGTTTCCTATTGCTACAGTGAGTGGCCATGACTAAAAAGCCAGTAGAGGACAAAAGGGTTTGTTAACTTCAACATTGGCTGTTCATCATCAAAGAAGTCAGGACAGGAACTCAAACAGGGCCGGAACCTGGAGGCAGGAGCTGATGCAGAAGTTATGGAGGGTGCTCTTTCTGAGTTGCTTCCCATGGATTGTCCAGCCTGCTATCTTACAGAACCCAGGCGGAACAGCTCAGGGATGGCCCCTCCCACCATGGGCTGGGCCCTCCCCACATCAATCACTAAGAAGATGCCTTACAGCCAGATCTTATGGAGACATTTCCTTAATTGAGGTTCCTTTTTTTTCCAGATAACTCTAGCTTGTGTCAAGTTGACATAAAACTTACCACTACACCCGCCCAGGCTCAAAAAGAAGATATGTTAGAACAGCTCTAAAAAGTAAAAGTATTGAGCAAACCCTCAGATCCAAATGTGGGCTTCCCCAATTCAGGAATGTGCTATTGTCCACAAAATTGCTAACCTGAGCACTTATGAGGAGCCCCAGTGCAGTGAAGGGACACTTCAAAGGATCTAGGAAACTATAAATACAGCATTTTATATATACTGAAAAATACATGCCTTTTCTACATAACACACTTCTATCTTCAAAATAGAAATTCTGTCTTTATGACTAAGATATAAACTCATTTGAAATCTCTGCTGAAGCTAGGTGTTGAATTTTTGTATTCTATATCCTGTATAGTTTCTTAATCATGGGTACAGGAAATATAGCAACCACTTGGGAGCAGTATTTTTTTTCCTTAACAGGAATGACCATGCCCTATAAATTAGAAGTCACTGTCATAAATCCGACTCTAAAAGGAAAGGCTTGCTGGAATGCAGTCTCTCTGCCTGCCAAATCTATGGGCCTTTAAAATATCTCAGCACTCAGACCCTGTGCAGAAACTCTAGCCCTCAAGTAACTCTAGCCACACTCTGAACTATGCCTTTCTCGCCACCACTCTGGACTGCATGCCTAGCCTCGCCACATCTACAGCCAGAACTAATTAGAATGGAGGTAGCCAGCTGGCCCAATCAATCTTTGACTGACCCTGACCCCCGAAATGGCTTGGCACAAAAAGTTGTCAGTTACGGACACACTGGGCCTCTTGGGCTTCCACTGAGCATCTGTTTTGGTTTGGCTCTAATTACCTGATGATAATAGTGCACATTAATAGGGTACACTATGATATTTTAATACATGCACTGTGTAATTATTAAATCAAGATGATTAGTACTTCAAACACTTCTTGTTTCTTTGTGGTGAGGACATTTTTAAAAAATCCTATTTTCATTATTTTCAAGTACTTAATACGATACAGTTAGTCATAGTCATTCATCTCTCATAGCAGACACACTATAAATGACCTTCACCATCTAATGGCAACATTGTGCCTGTTGACCAGTCTTTTTCTCAGGCATTTGAACTCAGATGTAGAGACATACACTATAGGAGATAACTGTCCACAAGGACTAAGGCACCCGGAAATCAAGATCATCTAGAAGCTGAGTTAGAGAAAAGATGAGGGAAGGGGAAACCAAAGAGAAAGCCTGAATCTATGAAGATGGCAGGGTGGTGTCGGCATAGCAACCCCAGTGTGAAGAAGGGATACTTGCATATCCATGGAAATGCTTGGACCATATCCAGATCTATAGATCAAATCTCCAGGGTATTTAGGTGTTGAAAAGCTACAAAAATGGTGGGTGGGTGGGTGGATGGGGAAAAATAAAAAGCTACAAAAGTCCTTCACATACCCTCTGGTAGGGAGTCCTCATCTCCAACTGCTCCACCATGGATGGCCCTTACGGCCTTCATGAGGTCTACAGTATTCTTAAATGCCCTATGTCCACCCCAAGAGTTATCTCTTTTATATAGCTAAGTGGATTTCCATTCCATCTAAATAAAAATGTCAAAAACAAAACAAGCAAACAAAAACCCAGTAATTCAAAGGGGAATACTTTTTAAAGAAAATTTTGTTGAGGCTGCCAGAGATAAAGACTATAAGAGATGAGGTTTTTCACACTGATTCGTCTTCTAGAACAGCGGGTTTGTTTCTGGTTTCTTCCCATCAGAACCTACTGAAGAGATGGCTTTCTTTGAAAATTATTTGTTAACTTTTTTAAGGAAAAGGAAACCCCAAGATTGATTGCCTACATATAAATTTAAAATGGCACATTTCTCTTGGCTTTTTCTAGACACAGAGGACTAAGATGAACCCAATAGCCCAGGTCACACAGAAAAGCCGACTTGCTCCTGTGCCATCATATACTTTTATAATTTGTCATCTCTGGGGCTTTCCCCACTGTATTGTCTAGATTCATGGGCATCCATGGGAAACCTGAATGTTAGTGGCTCAATTAAATCCCTCAAATCAACTTTTTTAGCTTATGTAAAATTATGACTCCAGGACACCAAGGCATAGTTGTATCTTCTATGATGAGAACAAAAGGAATTTTGTATATGTAAAAGTCATATTCATCCGTAATCACTATTCATTTAACAGCCATTCACCATAATGATAATGAGCTATAATTATATTGCCATATAATTTCAGTACATGCTGTTGTAGGACTTGAAAAAGTTACTGCATAATTAGCAATGCCTATCAAGTTGTTTCTTGCAGTTCTTTATAATCCATTGTTAAGACATAAACTTGGACTTGTCATATCTTAAGAATTCAAAATAATGTTCCAGGCTTCCTTTGAGATACAAATCTTGAGACTGACTCTTTTTTCCTCAGGCTACTTGATTTCCTTGTCTTTCTATGGAATGACACCACAGCTAAAATTATTTTGTGTTGGTTAGTTTTCCCAACTTATCACCAACTAAAGTAATATGAGAAGAGGGAACCTCCACTGAGGTCCCATCACACCCATCAGATTGGCCAAGTGCCTGTAGGCTTATCTATGGGGCATTTTCTTGTGGGAATGCCTAGCCCACTATGGGTGGTGTCATTCCTGGGCAGGTGCTCCTGGTTAAACATATTACTAAGATAACTAACTGGAACCCAGTTTGTGGTCAAGAAAGAGAAATTTCACTGTAAATCTGACTAAAAATAAGTGCAATAAATAATTATGTATGATCCAACTAAGATCCATATGTAAAGTTGTTACAAAAGAAACGACCAACTGGAATCTAAAGGAAAACACAGAAAACCACATTGTGAGTATCAGTGTGGGTAAGAATGCTAGTCAGCCAACTTTCTTAAAACAGTAGCCATGACAAGTTGCAGTCCTGTCACAGCAGTAAACCACTTTAGAGTTTAATTTTTCTAAAAGTAGGGCTGGACATTGGCGGCACACACCTGTAATGCCAGCACTCGGGAGGCAGAGGAAGGTGGATCTCTGTGAGTTCAAGGCCAGCCTGGTCTACAGAGTGAGTTCTAGGAAAGCCAAGGCTACACAAAAAAACCTGTCTTGAAAAAACAAACAAAAAGTGTTTAGAAGACATTTCTCCATTGCCTTCTGCTAATCGCTCCTCCCATAGGGTTTTCGTGTGATTCTTCTTTGCTGATCCAGCTCCTTCTCCACCCATCATGAACTTAACCACTCAGACCAGGGCACCTTCTAACATCACCACATCACAAAACATCATCATCACATTCACCATGGGAAGTTCTTGTTCCAACTTTCTGGGGTACAGTCACCCTATGTACCCCAGGTTGGCCTCGAGTTTCCGGTCCTCCTAGCTCAACTCTCTGGCTTCTGAGTTTCCAAGGAGAAAACTCCTATTCTATTCTCAGTTCCCTCCCCCTAACATGTCCTTCCCGGGGAAGCCTCATGGCTTCCCTTTCACGAAGATTCTGCCTTGCTAATACACGCCCCACCTTTGCTATAATCATCAACCTTATTTGTCCCATCTTACTCCCCCTAAATAACCAGCTCCTATCACTTCTCAGTGTACACCCTGCCTCTTCCCTGCTCACTGTGGCCTTCACTGATTTTACCCTGCCTGGCAGTCTCCAGCATCTTCAGCTGTGTACTGTGGCTGAGACACGCGATCACAGATAGCCTCCTATTGCTTAAATCTAACTGAAAGGCAAAAGGTTATTTTTTTTTCCTTATCCTTAACCTGGGGCTAGGTTTTCATCTACATCAAACAATAATTCTTTTTTATTAATTTTGTGGGTTTTTTAAAGATTTTTTTGTCTAAATTAAGGTCGTTTTGACTACAGTGACCTCATTTTGATATAAAAACTCGATTGTAAGAGGCACATGCATACTTAAATGACAAGACATAGCCATCAGACAATTTAGAGGCATGTACATGTTTTTATTACATAAACACAACATTCCTCATGGCATCTCATCTTCAATTTGCTTCTTGCTTTGGCAGAATGTCAAGTACCTGTAGAAATTCTCCAGGAATTATTTACGAAAACAAAAACTCCTCTCACACCTCCAAAGATGTTTCCCAATCACATTCTTAAGAAAAATAATAGGTTTGGTTTACTTTACAGTGTAATGTTTTCTTTCAAGGTATAAAAACAGGACTTCTCAAACAAAGAGTCCCCTTTGTTTACAAAGTTCTATAAAAATACATAAGGAAGCTTATGTTTGTTTTTTGACTTAATTATTCCAGTTTACCAGAGACACCACAGTATGCAAACCACATTAATCTTGCAGCAATACAATGTCCACATCATCATGGACACCCTGCAACAGTAGTTCTCCTGAGTATGTTACAATCTTTCTTCGTTTTGCAGCTTTCAGAGTTCCCACCAATGCTTCAAAGAGGTTGGCACATCTATCGTCTCGGAAGAGGACCCCAAACTTCACGCTTAACTTCCCATCAGCATCTAATTGCAGAAACACAGCATTAGTAAATGTGTCTTGTCTTCATGGATGGTGAACGTGGAACATCTTTGGGGAAACATCTCACCAGGGGTTAACCAAGATTAAAATATAACACTGAGCCTCTTCCTGCACTCAAGCATTAGCTCCAGGACAGCCAAGGCTGTTACACAGAGAAACCCTGTCTCAAACAAACAAACAAACAAACAAAAAATAACAACAACAAAAAGAAGCATTCTATTTTAGAAACTTAAAGTCTAAATTACTGAAACATGAATAAGGAAACCAAAACACAGAAACCTGAGATAAAGTGTAAAAGACCACTCAGCAAGTATAAGAGAAACAGGATTCATTCCCAGAGAGTCTAACAGGAATCCATATTCTAGTTTGACCTTCTTTTAAAAAATTTTTAGGCAAGGTCTCAGTAGTCCAGGGTGGCCTTGACCTACCAACAGCTAGGATTATAGGCAAATATCATCACAGCTGGCTAAGTCCATACTCTTAACATCTCCCCAATACATTTCCGGTCTGTCCATCTTCCAACTACCTCAAGAAGGCCTTGAGGACTGAAATAGAAGTTCTTTTTCTATCCGATATTCTCTGTGCTTGAGCCCAAAGCAGGTGTTCAAGAATCCTTGATGGATGAAAGAATGTAGATCTCCAAGTAATCATAGTCTCCACTTCATCTTCTCTAACTGGATGAAAAGTGAGACTTTAAAGATTCAGACTTTCAGAGAAACAGACGAAAATTCCTTCATTGATTTTTCTAGTAGGAGCTCATATACGTAGGTTAATCAAAATCACTCCAGGCTCAGCTTAAATAGCCATAACATGTCAGAAGATGACATAGTTCCATATATGCTCTCCAACTCAATCATCCATCTTTTGCCAACAACAAAGTCAAGGTGTTCTGGCAAGGCTGTGAATTTTAAGTATTTTCATGCATATGGATGTTATGATAATTATCTTGTCTTCTAATTTGTAAAACTGCTCATTTTGAAGTGGAGCTTCAGGTTGCCAGAGTAGAACACTGACATACTCTTTTGGAGTGCAAAGGTTAGAGTTTTAAAGCCAGCTGAACCTGACCAATGAGCACCAGGTGGACGTGAATAACAGCAGTCTACAAGTTTTGTGAAATATGCTCTTAACAATCCAAGCGGCATACTAATTCTAAGTAATGGGACCCTACTGGAGCTGGAGAGGCCCAGGAGATGTGGGAGAGGAACACAAGTAGGGGTGGCACCCGTGAAAATGAGACCTTCTCAGACTTGCATCTGGTGGGGGTAGTGAAGGGGGAAGAGAATACTGGAGTTAGGAAAGACTTCTTTTAACTGGGAACCTAAATAGTAATAAATTATACTCTCCAGTGTCTTCTCAGTATTCTACATAAACATCAATTCATTCCCATTCCAAGTTCAGCTCACATGTCCCCTCCTCAACTAACCTGCCTACACTTCAACACATCCAAATCCCACCTATTCAAGGCTTAACCAAGTAAATGCTCCCAACTCTACAGTTATCAATAATCTATTGCATTGAACTATACTGAACTGAATGCCAGCACTTCATAGTCTAGCAAGTCATTTTTTTCTGATAATTGCCTCATCAACTTTAGCTATTTTCATCAATTAAGTAATAAGATGCTTGAAGAAAAAGAACATGCCTATGTCACCTTTACTACACATGGCTTGACAAATATGGGAGAGCAAAATCAGTGACAAAATAATTAAACGCATGTGGCTATGACCTCCGCAACACCTCCCTGTGTCTCTATCTTGACATTTCAGCTATGACGTCAAAATAAAATGACTAGAAAAGACTCAAGGAGGAGGAAGCTAGGACTGCTCAGTGGTGGAGCACCTACATAGCATGTCTGAGAGCAGGAATTCTATCCCAGAACTACCAAAGGGAGCAGGGTGAATAGTGCCACCCAAAGATAAACCCATATTCTAATCTGTACAACTTGTAAATACCTTACCTTACTAGGCAAAAGGAATTTTTTCAAATGTGATTAAATAAAGGCTCTAAAATGGGGCATTCTTCTGGATTATCTGGATCCAATTAGTGAAATCCTAGGAGTTCTTGAGAATGGGAGAGTGAGGCAGAGCAGTTCAGTGTGAGGACACCCAACACCAGCAACAGTGTGGGGGGGGAAGAGGGCCATGAGCCAAGGAATGCAGGCAGCTCCAGAAGCTAGTCAAAGTAAGGAACTGCATACAGTCTCCGCAAAACCCTGCAGAAGGGATTGAAGCCAGCCAGCACCTGGATCTGAGCCTGGAAAGACCCTCTTGGGACACGTGGACTACACAAAATAGGAAAGGTGTCCTGGTGTTAAACATCCTGCTTTACCATTGCTAAGTCTGTGGTTAACTGGCTACAGCAAGAATTAAAACAAGGGCAGGGGGCTGGGGAAGATAGCTGTGCAAGCATGGAGGCTTGGTCAATCACCAGACCAAGGTTAGAACCGGAAAGGGGTGTGCACTGAAGAGGTAAAAACACAGGAATTCTGGAGCTCACTGGCCAGCCAGCTTAGGCTATTCAGTGAGCCCCATATCCCAATGAGAGACCTTTTCTCAACAGACAACCGAAGAGGAGTCCCAAGGAATGACCTGAGATTAACTTTCGGCTTCTACATGCATGAACATAGCCATGTATGTTCACAGAGATGAGGAACACAACTAATACAAGAGACAGTAGGAATTAACAAGCTTAGTGATTTTTTTAAAGTGTATCCATCCTACTGTATCAAAGAATTTGTAGTTTATAAGCAAACAGCTCTAAGAAGAATCAAGCTGTAATGACAAGGCTTTTCTTTTGAGACAGGGTTTCACTGTACACCCTAGGGTGGCCTTCAACTTGTGATCCTCCTGCCTCGGCTGAAATTACAAGGGTGCAATGTTTGTTTGTGAGATACTCTGAAACGTTAGGTCTCATTTATATGATGTTTAAAACTTTGAGTTCCATCATCCTAGTTGATGCTGAGTATGTCCATTGTTCTTCTATCCACAGTGCTCCCCAATCCTTGCACGTCTCAGATGTAGCAAATACCTCACACTACAAGTACAACCATTTCAGTACAACTTAGGAGAAAGACACCAACACACCAGTTGTACACATTGCTGTCCTCACAACAGCTGCTTGGCCACTGAAGACAAAGACACCAAGAAAAGATCTAAAGTTGGTTTATTTTACTATCATGTTTGGAATTGTACAAATCCCAAGAACTTAGAGAAAATAAAGACAATCATGATGGCTACTCATGGTTGTCAACTTGACTACATCCAAAACTAACTCAAATAAAACTTAAGTGGCTAGGTACACCTGTGATTTTTATTTCTTAAATCATCTAAAGTGGGAAGACCCACTTCTAATCCAGATCTTTTGAGGTGGGAGGCTCCACCTTTAATCTGGGCCACACCTTCTGGAGGCAGCCAATCCTGATATACAGAGCATGGAAGAGGGAAGCTTGCTCCCTTTGCCTGCTTTCTCTGACTGGCAAGCCCATTCCTTCACTGGCATCCAAGCCTCTTTCTTCAGGATTCTGTGGTATACTGGAGACCAGCTGGGACATCCAGCGTCATGGACTTAATAACTACTGGACTCTTGGATCGTCCATTGGTAGACAGCCAGTGATGGACTAACTGGCCACAACCTGCAAGCCATTCTAATAAATCCCCTGTCTGTACATACATAGGTTCATTCTATAGGTTTTCTTCCTCCAGAGAGGCCTGACTAATAGACTTATTTAGTGTAATTACAGTCTACATCTATATAAAATGGTGGCAAAAATAAAGCAGAAAACAAGAATTTTAACAGAAAAAAATTCAAGCTAACTCAAATACCAGACTTTAAATCAAACAAAGGGATCTCAGTGAGGTTTTTTTCTTTCAATTCAAAAATAAATAAATAAATAAAACATCTCAACTTTTGTCTGCCTCAGAAACCTGACACCCCAACAGCCCTGTGTCTCAAACACCCCTTGAAGGCTAAGAGCATTACCACCTCAGGCTGTGGGCAGTGTGTCCTTGTGTCCTAAGCCCTGGGCAGCTTCTCCAGAATGCCTGTCTTGGAGTATACTCACAAGAAACACTCTGTGTTAGAATACTTACTTTTAGAACCCAGACGATGAATTTCCTCCACTAGGAGGCTAACCTCGTGATCCACATTCATTGCTGGCTGGAAGAGAAAAGAAGTCCGTGTTACGGCCATTTCCATACTCCCTCGGGCACACAGCAATCAAAGGGCTCTTTCTCCATGTCATGCAGCATTTGTCACCACTGCTGACCACACCCTTTTCCACTTGTTTGAAGCACAGTGCACTAACATAGCTCCATTCCCCCTCTACCTACATACCTTCCCTCTCTGCTGCCCCACTCCTGTGACCTACTGGCTAGCAGGGAGAAGATGGCCTCTCTCCTCACAGCAGTATTACTCCATGCACATCTTGTCACAGAGTCCTGCTAAGCAGCCAACTGCAACCGATAACAGGATCCATGCTCAAGGCAGAGAGAGGCCTCGGATGAATAGCAATGTGGCGAGCACTCTCTGGGTGCTGGGTCCAAGGGATTACGGCCAGACCCCTCCTTAGAGATCATGGGGAAGGTAGATCAAGTGGGCAAATGGGGAAAAATGGAAAATTACCTCCACACAATGGAAAATTGTGGAGACAAAGAAGAAAGCACAAGGCGCAGCTGAGGCAAGCCCCGAACTAGGAGATGGCGATGCCAAGATAAATTACATGCTCCCTGCTCTTCAGGAGTCCAGGGTCTAGACGTGATACAGACCTATGCCAAGGCTACCTGGGACCCTCAGGGCAGTGCAGTGATTACTTCCAGTTCACAGACAGGAGCATCACACCCTTCTCTTGATTCTGCCCATGAGATCTGACCGCACTGCACAGCTTGTAGTGAAGCTCATTCATTTCCCATCACAGAGTCCAGGCTAATAAGAGCTGAGCCTGTTAAGTCATGCTAAATCCTGTGTGGCTCGCTAAGTCTTTCACAGGCTGGATTCTGGCCTCGGTTCCAGCCTCCTCCGCTGTATACTTGAGCACTAAGCTGCGGCTCCAAGAGTCTTTGGATTCCTCAAATATCCCTGGCCACACTGCCAGCCTTCTCTGCATGCTTTCTTCTGCTCCGGCTATTGCCATTCCCTTCCTAAGGCTCATGAGTCAGGCCCAGCTTGGATGGAACATCCTCCATAAAAGCATCCCATAATCCGAAGAGAGCTCCCCTACTGGGCGTTCCCACCGGACCAGTGGAGTTACTGGTTTCTGGGCTTTCCTCACTAGAAGGTAAATTCCTCTCCACGGGGATCTGACTTAAATATTCCTTGTTAGCCATGTCTGGAACCAAGAGGAGGTGTTCAAACTAACAAAAACAAGAAGCATCGATTCTATCTGCTTTCACAAGAGAAATTCTCCAGGCTGAATAACGAGCTAAAAGGTGGAGCTGTGTTACGTTTTTCATTAAGGTGATGACTTGAAACAACTTCATCCAGATGGATTATTACTAATTCCTGGTGGCATTTAAAATAAGAGTGGCATCTACAACTGGATACCACCTGCTTAAAGGATACTGATTGGGACACCAGATTTTCTATCAGCTAATAATTAAAGTGACACTACCACCTGCTGTTATTTGCATGAATGTTGTAATTGAAGGGGTTGACACTGCAGTGAAATGCAAAATCTTTGCTTAAGGGTTTGTGAGAGTGAAAATTTTAAAAAGCCAGCCTGCACTGAAGGGAGAAGGAAACACTCAAGGTTGGGGACTTCTGAATCCCCTGCCTGTACATTTCTCTCTTCATCATCATTCTGCCACATTCTCTACCTCAGACACCAGGAAGACACTTCAGAGTTCTATCTCGTTTACCAATGAGAAACAAAGAGGAAGGCCTCTGTCAGGTGCAGCATGCATAACCACTTGCACTGAAATGGGCACTCATCCAGTTTTAAGGAGGGAAGGCAAGGGGCATTTCTTCATAATTAATTACACACAAGGCTCCTTCTCTGAGTTAATTCATGTAATTCTTTTATTTTTTAATCTTTTTCCACATATATTTTGGGAGGATGTGAGTGTGGCTGTCAGAGACAACTTGTGGGTTTCCCATGTGGATCCCAGGGATCAAACTCTGGTCATCCGGCTTGGCAGCAACTGCCTTTATGCACTGATCCATTCAGCTACCCTAATTCATGGAATCCTAAGAACCCCACAGCGCACTTTAGTACTTGCCCCTTTTTATCGAGAATGAAACAAGTTCACAATGGTTAATGCCACAAAGCACGGTTCCTAACGCATCATTTTGCCACATCTTCCCCTTCTTTTGATGTTATGCAAATGAACCTAATGTAATGGTGTATCCTTATGTAATATCATATACGGAGTACTTATTAAGGCGGATCATTTACAAAGCAAGAAAAGGCTCCCTGTCTGGAGCCCTATGAACAGGAAAATAATAGGTTTCCTACTGTTAGCATACACAACTTGGCGTGTTTTAATCATTTATTATGGGAGGGGACAAAGAAGAAAATATTCACATTATACAATCTTTGGAAGAGCCATGGCAGTCTAAAAGCAGGACAGAACCTTTGACTGGAGTGAGCCAGATCAAGAACAATGAGAGGTCCTAAGCAGAGCAAGCCTAAGAAAAAGAGCCTGTCTGCCTGTCTGCGAGAGGCTGGGCCAGAAGGACGGCAGCGGCAGATGTTAGCCGCTAACTGTCAGACTCTAATTAGGCTGACTGAGTGGGACTCACAAAGAGTAGGTCTGTGGCAAGCGCTGGAAAGCTCCACCAATGCACATTTGGAGAGGTATGTCAGGAGCATTCTCCAGTTAGGTTTTAAAACTCCAAAGGCAGTAGTAGGTCAAGGAAATAAAGCCTACTGGAGTCACCTCCCCTGGGAATCCGCAGGCAACTTTACAGGCTTGCTGGGCTCTCTTCCAGCCTCACTTCTGTCGCTAACAGCTGGCGCGGGTCAAAGGCTGACCCGGTACCTTTCTCTTTATCCGCTGGATCGAGCACACTCCATATTTGGTCATCCCTCCTACAAGTTTGAGGTCTTGCCAAATAAGGGTCCCCAAATCCTGGGGCCTGCGGATACCACTCGCTCACCTCTTAACTGGTGGCACAGGGGTACGGAGCCCGGGACCACAGGAAGGGCTTAGTCCGGTGGCCTTTGTCTTAGCAACTCACCCGCCCTTGGTCTCCAAACGTCTGAGCACCCAACGGCGCTGCCCGTGAACCCTACAAGTCCCGCGTCCCCTCACTCACCCGCCCTCCGCACTGCAGAGGGCACTGTCCTGACAATCCTCCGTGACCCCCTCCAGCCCTTCCCCACCCAGTTATGCAGAACCGCGTCACGAACCGACGCCAAGTGCAAAACCCACACATTGCACCGCTGCAAACATCGGTTCAGGCAGCTCCTTTCCCGGTCCGCCCCGCCCGGCAAAAGTCACGTGAGCCCAGTGCGGAAGTGTGCCGGCCGAGTGGGGTACCCGCGAGTGGGGCAAAGGAAGGGGGTGGGAAGCATGCTCACGGCCCCTCCAGCAACACCTCGGCACCCTGGGGTCCCAGCCCTCCACCCGGGGCTCGACCTCCCGAGAGGTTGGGTTCAGCCTTTGCTCCCCAGACTCGCTCACCTCTCCGATTGCTTCCTTCTTCACGGAAGAACTGATGCCGCGTGGATCTGGACCGGGTTCTCTGCTTCCGTGCCCTTAGGAGGAACAAGCAGAAGAAGGAAGTGGCCCCGGCGAAGAGAAAGGCTGCCGTGGAAGAGGGAGGGGACAAGGAGAGGCGTGGGGGGCAAGTGAGACTAAGTGCTCTCTGGAAAGGGGCCGCCCACTCCTCCGGGACACGCCTAGGAGGAGGCACCCAGAGCAGACGCCAGAGCTAGAGGCAGGCTTCTAGGAATGCATACCCAAAGTACTAGCACCTCTCTCCATCCTACTCAGTCAGCACCCGCAGCCTAATGCTTCTGATACTGGGCATTGATTTCCTGCCAGGATATCTTACCCAACAGGAGAGAAAGCGTCCCGCTGTGCTGAATATCGAGGGCTCCTAGGAAAAAGCGTGACTCACATAGGTTCTGTGTGCCAGGAACGTGAGGCTCAAGACACACACACACACACACACACGCGCGCGCGCGCGCGCGACTCAGAAGTGTCCAATTTGCAAGCACTGGCATTCTTCAAGGCCAGTTTGTTCTACTGAATTGGACAAAACTGGTTCTTGATCTTGGGTCAGGACAGATTTGCTTCTCTCCATTGTTTCCTACATTTAGCTTCATAATTCAAAGTATTCAAATCCTCTTTATTTCTATCACGTGTGTGTAATATACTTGCCCTACCCAGAGTTTTCCAAAAAGAAAGTCAACCCAAATTCGTTTTACAGTAGTTTCAACTGTAGCTACGAGGGAAATTTATCTCCCCAATCCCAATTCGTTGTCCAAGTCACCAGCATTTTTAGAGGCCTATGCCTTTAATCCCAGCACTCCACAGAGGCAAGCTGATCTCTGGGAGTTCGAGGCTAGCCTGGTCGACATAGTAGATTCCAGTACAGCTATGTAGACAGACTCTGTCTCAAAAAGCCAAGTCATTACCAACACACAAACTGGCTCTTGAAGAACAAGGATCTACCAGGTCTCATCAAATAAGAAGCTTAGCAGCTGTCCCTCAATTCTGGTACAGGCCTGATCATTAAGACCTATCGAAATTTAAGGTGATGAATCTAGAGGCACCATCTGAGTTGAGGCTGAAAAAGGCCAGATCCAGACAGAGGCCCAGAGTGGACTTTCACGTGGCCATGCAGGAACCGGGGAAGGGGGAGAGCGATTAGAAGAAGGTGGGTGGAGTCGGGTGGAGGGGTTGGGGAGGTGGGGAGGTTGAAGAACAGTCTGTGAGAAGCTGCAGCTGTAATGCTAGGAGGATCACAAAGTCCCACTTGCTTTCAGGGGATGTAGGAGTAGCCAGGTCCCCTAAGCACTGCCCAAGCTGTGGCCTATCTACCCTACAAGGTCAAGGTCTGTAATGTGACTATGAACCTGAATGGGTCACTGTTCTGTAACTGTCCGGCAAATCTGCAAATTCTTCTGTTTCTCACATCAAATGAAGATTAAAGTGACTCTAAGATTCTTTGAGACTTATTTTTTTTGTCCTCTCAGATAGAAGCTGAAAATTCACAATTTATGTCTTTCAAAGTATACACAATGCAAAAAATTATTGTGAAAGAAAAATACCATACTTATCAAGTCCCTAAGCAAGGCCGCACTACAAGGCTGTCTACACTGTTGAATTGCTTCCTAATGGGTGATGAGGCAATTTCCCCATACTCTGAGTCATGGAAAAAATAAAATACATTATCTTAACTAAGTAAGTAAAAATTCTTCCTTTAGTACTTAATTTACTCTCAGTCTGGCAGGTGGTGTGCACATATGAGCCCACCTAGGCAGGTGCGATTAGGAGGATCAGGAATCCAAAGTCAAACACAAAGCAAGGGAAGGTCAGTCTGGGCTGACCCCTTACCTCAAAATAATAATTAACTAATTAATTAATTAAATGATCTACTCTTTAAAAACGTGCTATTTGTACATATGTTCCAGGCAGTCTACAAAAGGACTAGTAAACTTCATATTAACATACTGAATAAGGAATTGCAATTTTAAAAAGCATTTTGTGGTGTTTGCTTTGTTTTAGACTCAATCTTATCATGTAATCCTGACTGGCCTGGCACTTGCCATGTAGGTCAGGCTAGCCAGCCCACTCATAGAGATCCACCTACTTCTGCCTTCAGAGTGCTGGGACTGAAGTGGTGCACCACCATCCCTAGCTTAAAAGAAAAGTCTAATTAAAGAAATCATGAAAAAAGATTTTTTTACATTTTCATTCAGACTGTTGCTTTCTTTATAGAAACATTGTCCTTGGACCTTTAGCCTGAAAGACAAAGAGTGAAGTTTTAGCAAATAGTCCAGAAGTGTTTATTAATTATCAAGGACAGCTGGCAACAGTGTGCCAATATGGAAAGTTACAAAATAGCCCAAGGTCTGAGGCGGACTTTAAAAAAAAAAAAGCAACTGCATAGTAACTATGTTCATATAAAATACTAAGACAAGTTTTATTCATTTATTTAATTGCAGAGTACAAACACTATCTAATAGAAATAGAATTGTTATTTATGTGAAATTATTTTTATTATATTTATATCTTTCCATAGCCAAATTGAAAAGCAAATTAAAACTTAACTTTAATAACTGGCTTATTTAACTGAGTCTGTGCAAACTACTGTCCATTTGGCCTGCAATGGATAGATTCATAGATTTTTTTAGTGTATAAATAATAGGTTTAATTTTGCCATTTTCATACATGTGTATTATTGTCTTTAGTTCATAATTACCACTCCCCTCTTCTTCTATTGGTCCCTTTACACTTCCCCAATAGTTCTTCTGCTTATATATACACATACCCTTCCAGACTCCACGTGTGAAAGAAAACTGTGACGTTTGTCTTTCTGTCCCCCTTTACCCTCCCTCGTTCCTTTTCATCTGCCTGTGGACTGCTGACTCTCCCAACACAGCCCTCTTCTACTTCCGTGATGTCTCAACGTGACACAGACTAAAATCATCTGAGAGGAGGGAACCTTGATTAAGAAAAGGCCTCTGTAAGATTGGTCTGTGGTAAAGCCTGCAAGGTATTTCCTTAATTAGTGATTAATAGAGGGCCCTGCCCAGCTCAGATGACGGAGGGCCCAGTCCATTGTGGGTGGTGACATTCCTAAACTGGGTTCTATTAGAAAGCAGGCTGACATCCTGAGTGAGGTAACCCAGACCCCAAAAAGACAAACATAATATTACTCACTCATATGGGGATATTAGGCATAAAGCAAAGGCAAGCAGACTAGCAGTCACATCCCCAGAGAACCTAGGTAACAAAGAGGACCCTAAGAGAGACATACATGGATCTGCCTAGGAAGGGGAAAGAGACAAGATCTCCTGAGTAAATTGGGAGCCTGGGGGGCAATGAGGAGGGTGGAATGGGAGAGGGGAGTAAGGAAGGAGAGAGAGGAGAAAATGTATAGTTCAATAAAACAAAATAAAGAAAGCAGGCTGAGCAAGTCATGAGGAGCAAACCAGCCCTCCTCCACAGCCTCAACTCCAGGTTTCTGCCCTGCCTGAATTCCTGTCTTGACTTCCTGTGAAGGTGAACTGATGTGGAGGTATAAGAAGAATAAACCCTTTCCTCGTTGACTTGCTTTTTGGTCATGGTGTTTCACTGCAGCAGTAGAAACCCTACCTAAGACACATGCCACATACGTTTTGTTTTTTTTGTCTAGAGTTTTGCATATGAGAAAAGGTGTGCTCATTTTCTTTCTGAGCCTGCCTTATTGTGCTGAACGTGATGGTCTCCAGCCCCAGCTATGTCTCTTCAGATAATATGATCGCATTCTTCATTACAGCCCCATGAAACTCCACTGTGTATGCAGTTCCTTTATCCAGTCATCTGTTGAGAGGCATCTAAACTGATTGTAAAGCTTGGCCGCTGTCAGTGGAGTACAGTAAATGTGGATGGGCGGGCATCTCTGTGGAATGATGACTTTGATTCCTTTAGGAGTGGTATTGCTGGCTCATGCTGTAGTTCTATTTTTGGCTGTTGGGATAGCCACCACACTATAAACAACAGTTGCACTAGTTTACATTCCCACCAGCAGTGTCTGAACCCTCCTCTTTCCCCAGGTCCTCACAAGCCTTTGCAGTCACTTGTTTCCTTCCAGAGAACCACTTGAACGGAGGGAAAAAGCTCAACGTAGCTTTGGTTTGCATTTCCCTGTAGCTAAGGACTTTGAATATTTTTACATGTATTTTGGTTGTTTTGTGTCTTCTGATAGCTTTTTCTTCAATTAATTTGCCTATTGTTGATTGGGTGTTTGGGGGTTGGGGTATCTACTTATATTTTTTGGACGTCCTTATATGTTGTTTTTAGGTATTAATGCCCTGTCAGATAAGATTGCTGGAAAGATTTTTCTCCTGGGCTTGGGCTGGCACTTTACTCTGTTGTTTCCTTTGCTGGACAGTTTTCTACTTCCCGGCCACCCCATTTGTCAGCTCTTGCTGTCTTTTCCTGAGCTATTGAAGTCCTTCTCGGAAAATCCTTGCCTATGCTCATAACCTGAAAGGTTCCTGCCTGTTGTCTTTTAGCAGTTTATAGTTTGGGGTCTTACAGTAAGGTGTTTGACACATTTTGAGTTGTTGTGCATTGGTGTGAAGGTGTCAGATCCTCAGAAACTGGAGTTACAGACAGTTGTGAGCTGCCAGATGGGTGCTGGGAATTGAACCTGGGTCCTTTTAAAGAGTAGCCAGTGTACTTAACCACTGAGCCATCTCTCCAGCCCCTTGAGTTGGTTTTAAGCAGGATAAGAAGCAGATATAATTTTACCTTTCTACATGTGGAAATAACATTTTCCTGGCACTGTTTGTTAAAGAGACTATCTTTTCTCCAGCATGTGTTTTAAAAACTTTTTGACTGCACAGATTTACTTATGGGTCTTCTCTTCTGCTCCATTGGTCCGTGTGTCTGCTTTGTGCCAGTGGCATGCGGGACTGTTTATCTTTTGATTAACAACGATATGATTCTCTAGTATAATTTGAAATCCTGCACCCAGAGCATTGCTCTTTCTGCTTAGGAATTCTTTGGCTATTCAAAGTCTTTGTGTTTTCATATGAATTTTAGGACTTTTTTTCCATCAAGCTATAAGATGAATCTCATTTTGATAAAGATTACATTGAATCTGCATTGCTTTTGGTAATTATCTACTGGGATTTCTAGTTTTGTCAATTTGGCCCAACTTAGAGTCGTTTGTGAAGAGAGGATATTGCCAGGTGTGGTGGTACGAGCCTGGAGCCCTAGCTAATAGGAATTGGAGTCAGGAGGATTAGATGTTCAGGGTCATCCTCAGTTACATAGGGATTCGGAAATCAGCCTAGCCACATGAGACTCTGCCTCAAACAAACGCTCTCTCTGTCTCTGTCTCTGTCTCTCTGTCTCTGTCTCTGTCTCTCTGTCTCTGTCTCTCTGTCTCTGTCTCTGTCTGTTTCTGTCTCTGTCTCTGTCTCTGTCTCTCTCTCTCTGTCTCTCTCTCTCTCCCTCCCATAAGGCTAGGGATGTATCTTGGTGGTATACACATAGCCATGGATTCAAACACCACCCTCAGCCAGGCAATGATGATACACGCCTTTAATCCCAGCACTTGGGAGACAGAGGCAGGTGAATCTCTCTGAGTTTGAGGCTGGCTTGGTCTACATAGAGAGTTACAGGACAGCCAAGACTATACAGTGAAACCTGTCTCAAACAAATAAAAACAAAAAAGCACCAGCCCCAAAACAAAAAACAAACTATAAGACACCTCTTCATATCTAGCAGTAGGATTTTTGTAATAAATAAATACAGGTATTTGTGGGGTTGTAGGAAGTTGAAAACTTACACATTGCAGATAAGAATTTCTCACAAATGGTACAGCTTTTGTGAGAAATAGGCAGTTTAGTAAACATACATTTTTGACATTACTATTCACATGAGAGTATTAAAAGCATATGCTTACACAGAAACTGGTACATAAATATTCATAACAGCATTATTTGTAATAGCCTTAAGCTTGAAACAGTGCAACTGGTGAATAGATAACCACAACACGGTACAATTGATGATAACCACAACATGGTGCAATTGATGATAACCACAACACGTACAATTGTTGATAACCACAACACGGTACAATTGTTGATAACCACAACATGGTGCAATTGATGATAACCACAACACGGTACAATGGATGATAACCACAACACGGTACAATGGATGATAACCACAACACGTACAATTGATGATAACCACAACACGGTACAATTGATGATAACCACAACACGGTACAATTGATGATAACCACAACATGGTGCAATTGATGATAACCACAACACGTACAATTGATGATAACCACAACACGTACAATTGATGATAACCACAACACGTACAATTGTTGATAACCACAACACGGTACAATTGATGATAACCACAACACGGTACAATGGATGGTAACCACAACACGTACAATGGATGATAACCACAACACGGTGCAATTGATGATAACCACAACACGTACAATTGATGATAACCACAACACATACGATGGATGATAACCACAGCATGTACAATGGATGCAGTAGACTGTTGCTGTTTATATGTGAAAGAATGAGTACTAGTTCACGCTACAGTGTGGACAAATCTGAAAGCGCTACGCTAAGTGAAAAAAAAAAGCTAGGAACAAAAGGCTGGACACTGTATAATTCTATTTGTATGAAATGTCCAGAGAGTGCAAGCCCACAGGAAAAACAGGCAGGCTTGCTGTGCTGGCAGATAGGGGACTGAGGAGTGACAGCTGGTGTGCACAGGGCTCCTGCCTGTGGTATTAAGGATGTCCTGAGGGACGAAGGGCAACCTCCATGCTTTAGGATCCCATTACTCTCCCTCCCCTAATACCTCACCTTCACTGGCCCATTGCTGCCCTGAGACCTTAGCCAAAGGAAACTCATAGCTGCAAACATCAGATCCCTGAGCCCCCCCCCCCCAAGCCTGACACATGTGCTGGTTAGTTTTGTTGTTTTGTTTTGTTTTTTAAAACTGGACACAAACTAGAATCATCTGGGAAGAGAAAATCCCTCATCGGATTGACCTTTGGGCAAGACTGTGGGGTCATTTTCTTGATTAATGATTGGTGAAGGAGAGCCTAGCCCACTGTAGGTTGTTTTACTCCTGGGCAGGTAGTTGTGGGTGGTGTAAGAAAGGCTGAACAAGCCAAGGGGAGCAAGCCAGGAAGCAGTACTCCTCCATGTCCTCTGCTTCAGTTCCTGCCACCAGGTTCGTTCCTGGAGTTCTGGTCCTGATTCCCGTCATAACAGACTGGGGGTGTGAGGCGGAGTAAACCCCCTCCTCCCCAGTTTGCTTTGGGTCCTGGTCATCCCAGCAATACGGAACTAGGATGGCACGGGGATCTTGTGCCAGTGATACAGAATTTCAAACATAGGAAAAGAATGTGAGTTCGGGTTACATTGAGTTTTGAGTTTGAGATGCCCTGTGCCTTCCTGCAACAGACTCTCATGGTACCCTGCTGGAAGCACAGTTTATCATGTGAAAACCCAGCTCACGGTCTTCAGCATCTCATCTCTATTAAGGAATGTGCACCGGGGTGGTAGTGGCACATGCCTTTAGTTCCAGCACTCGGGAGGCAGAGATGGGTGCATCTCTGTAAGTTCGAGGCCAGCCTGGTCTACAGATGGAGTTCTAGGACAGGCTCCAAAGTTAAGAATGTGCCAAGTTTCCACTGTACCTTCTAAAACCTTCCATGGCTTGGCCCCCACTCCTGTGCAGACTCTTCACCCTTCAGTGCCATCCGCAAGAGCCTAGATCTGTCACGTTGACTAGCACATTCTGTCCCTGAATCTGGCTCAGACTCTAGTGACAGGATGGGGTGGAGGTCACTTTTGTTCTGTAAATGTTTACTGAATGTTTTCTTGCCTTTGCTAAGATTGTTCCCTCTGCCTCGGGAGTCCTTGCCTCCCACTAGATCTTCGCCTACTGAAATCCAAAGCTAACTTCGTGCCAGCTCTGGCATAGAGCTCCATGTGTCTCTGCGAAGCAGAAGTGACCCAGACACTCAGGCTGCCTCCAGGCTTGATAATACATGTGCTTGGAAAAGTTACTGGGACTGAGAGAAAAATCTAAATAAACTCTAGCTTTTGCTTACATACTGTTGCCTTTTAAAATCACTGATTTGGGCAGGCATGTGCGAAGTGATACAGTGTTAGTCTGCCAGTAGGGTTCTGGCAGATAGCACCTCTCACATGTGGGTTACGGTGATAACATGTGTCTGGATTACCTTTTCTCTTAAGGTCACTCTTATCAAAATCACCGATGCTTTCACTTGAGCCCACGGAACTATCTGACGGGTCACTGGGCAAGGGGCGTGGAAAATGCCGCCCACCCAATCTAACTAGCTAGCGGGCTCTGAGGCAGTGAGAACCTTGTCTCAAAAAGGCAGATGGTGTCTGAGGAATGGCACAGACGATGTCTTTTGGTTTCCACATTCATGGCCACATGTACATACGTGTATACAATATGAGCACATACACATGTATACACACACACACATACACAAAAAATAAAGGACGATGGCAATTTACGTTAGAGCAGAACCAACATAAAGGAACAAGAAATGTCCTCTTCGAGCAAGAGTCTTCAACTGTTCTGTCTCTCAACTCACTTAATGGCCCCTCCTCTTCCCTCCAGTGAGGTCTCCTGCTCCCTTTCCCAGCACCCCTCCCCCATGTCTCCCTATCTGTCTATTTTCAAGGCCTGACTGAGCACAGGAACTGTCAACTCCTCCTCCATTGTACAGAATAGCTTAGCTTCCTAGTCCAAACCCCAAGCACCATGAATGTGCTCTGCTGAAAAGTGAGCCTAAAGCCAGGTGCTGGTGGTGGCGCATGCTTTTATCCCAGCACTCAAGGGAGGCAGAGGCAGATGAATATCTGTGAGTTCAAGACCGGCCTTGTCTACAGAAAGAGTTCTAGGACAGCCCAGGCTACACAGAGAAACCCTGTCTCAAAAAAACAAAAACAACAACAAAAGGGGAGGGGAGGGGAGCGGGGGGGGGACACGACCTGGGGGGACGTCGTGGTTGAACTTATTCCGTTCCTCTTTTTCATTTGTCTCTCTCCACCACTGACACCATTAGTTAAGTAGGCCTTATTGCAGCTTATCTTCTCAGGGATATGAACCATAATATTCCTGAGGACAGAGTCCTTACCCTCTGGTTTGTGCTTTTGTTCTTGTAAACACAGCCTATTCCAACTATGAACTCAGGACGCTTCTGCCTCTCGTCTGAGTCATTGGGTTATAGGCATCTCCCTGACCCACTTGCAGTTTTAAGAACCACGTTAGAAACTGTACCACAGCAATTTCTCCTTAGCAGACAACAAAGGTTTGAGAGCAAACAATATCCTAATATTCTTTGCAAAGTTTGACATTATGTCTGGCAGGGAATGAGTGCTCAGTAACTGCTCAGTTAAACAGATTGAAGACTGGCTATCTAACCTCCTCCTCCAGGCTATTTAAAATGAAAAATTAGATGCATACTTGTCATTTTACACAGACTATATTCTTAAATTTTCACTACAATGTAAAGGTTTCCCCTTTTTTAAAAAATCTTTGAAATTACATTTATTTGTGTGTTTCATGCACATACATGAGCCTATGCCACAGTTCACATGTGAAGATCAAAGGGTTGGTTGTAAGGTTGGTCCTTTCCTTCCACCAAGTAGGTGCCGAGCGATTGGCAGAAAGTGCCTTGACCTTCTGAGTCGTCTTGTCAGCAGTAACATTTAAATAGGCTTCTAAGCAAGAGACAATATTTAAATTTTTGGTATGCAAGGGTCATAGTGGCACACACTTTTAAACCCAATACTCGGGAGAAGAGACAGGTGGATCTCTGTGAGTTCAAGGCCAGCTCGGTCTACAAAGTGAGTTCCAAAACAGCCAGAACTTCATAGTAAGACCTTGTCTCAACAAACAAACAAAACGACAACAACAAAAAAATCTGTATATGTGATGGCAATTCTTAATTGTCAACTTGACTACATCTGAAATTAACTAAAACACAAGGTTTTTGTTTTTTTCTTAATTGAATCATTTGAAGTGGGAAGACCCACTTTGTGTGTGTGTGTGTGTGTGTGTGTGTGTGTGTGTGTGTGTGTGTGTGTGTGTGTGTTTGAGACAGGGTTTTTCTGTGGCTTTGGAGGCTGTCCTGGAACTAGCTCTTGTAGACCAGGATGGTCTGGAACTCACAGAGATCTGCCTGCCTCTGCCTCCCGAGTGCTGGGATTAAAGGTGTGCGCCACCACCGCCCCGAAAGACCTACTTTTAATCCAGCTCTTTTGAGGTGGGAGGCTCCACCTTTCATCTGGACCACGCCTTCTGGTGGCACCAGTATAAAGGACGTGGAAGAAGGAAACCTTTGCTCTTTACCTGCTCACTGTCGCTGGCAAGTCCATCCCTTCACTGACCTTAGAGCCTCCTTCGGGGTTCTGGTGTGTACTGAAAACCAGCTGAGACATCCAACCGCATAACCTGGACCTTCCACTGGCAGACAGTCGTTGTTGGGCTAGCTGACCACAGCCTGTAAGCCATCCTATTAAATGCATATGTATGCGTTCTGCTCCTCTAGAGCTGTAGTTCTCAGCCTTCCTAATGTTGTGACCCTCAATACAGATCCTCATGTTGTGGTGACTCCCAACCATAAAATTACTTCATTGCTACTTAATAACTGTAATTTTGCTACTGTTATGAATCATAGTGTGAGTATCTGATGTGCAGGATATCTGATATGCAACCCCTGTGAAAGGATCATTGGACCCCCAAAGAGGTCCATGACCCACAGGTTGAGAACCGCTGCTCTAAAGAACCCTAATACACCATGCACTGAACATTTATAATTCTTTATAATGCTGAACATTGTATTCAAATTCCACTGTCTTTTTATTGTAAGAGTAACATCTAATATCACTGCCCTTGCTGCCTCTATAATATTCTTAATTGAAATAAACTGCTTAAATGTGTAAAAATTAATTGGATGTACTTTAAGGGGCTAAAGTGGCAAGTATAGCTATGAAAATTTCATTGCTATAATAATTTACAATGTGACATAAATGTTAACTATCAATTGCATGTGTAATTCTTCAAGAGAGTTGTCATTGAACTCTACTATTAAAAAAGTATTCATAAAGCCAGGAGAAGCAAAGGAAGGCAGATCTCTGTGAGTTTGAGGCCAGCCAGGTTTACCAAGCGAGTTCTAGGACAGCTCCAAAAAAAAAAATACAGAGAAACCCTGTCTCGAAAAACAAAAACAAAAACAAACAACAACAAAAAAGTATTCATAATACATAGGTATCGATACTTTTGGAGGAATCCTTTCTTTTCACTCCTCCTGAGAGAATCTTTAGAGAAAAAAAACAAAAAACAAACAAAAAACCCCAGCAAACATACAGCTTAATATTTTCTTGGATTTTTCAAGGTCTCTCCATGACAGTAAATATGGTCTTTTAAGCTGTTTTCTCCCTCATGATTAAAGGCTGAAAACACAAAAATATGTGAGGATGTCCGGAACCAGGATGGGTTGCACAGGCAGTTTAAGGCCAGATTTAAATAAACAGCCTGAACAAATTTTTCTTTCTCAGCCTTAGCAGTCCCGATGAAATAGTTCAAGTCATACAAACTCTAGACTGTTCTTTCTAGACATAATTCCAGCCTCTTACCTGTTTTTATTGTTTGGTTGGTTTGGTCCAGTTTCTCAAGACGGTGTTTCCCTAAGTATCCCTAGCTGTCCTAGAATTAGTTCTAGAATAGGCTGTCCTTGAACTCACAGAGATCCTCCTGCCTTTGTCTCTTGAATGCTGGGGTTAAAGGCCTGCGCCCCCACTGCCTGACTGTTTTTGATTTTTAAAGATGGTCTCACTCAGCTCAGGTTGCCCAGGGACTTTGCTATGTGGCCCAGAACGGTTTGGAATTTCCAATTCTCCTGCCACCGCCTCCACCAACCTGAGACTACACGTAAGGTCCATTCACTGGTGTCTTAAGAAGATGGTTTTGTTGCCAAACTTTCCCTAACATAGTTCACTCTCTTCCTTGGGGTTATGAAGTCAGTTGAGCTTGACAGGTTTAGCATTGAAACTTCCTAAGTGATTCTGGAGATTTTATCAAGGATCCTTGCAAATGGGAGTCAAGAAACTTACACTGAACTATATTTCTGCAGCCGTTTGCAAGTTACAGAAATCACTATTTCCCAGGCAAGCCTAGAACTCACTATGTAGCTCAGGTTAGTCTCAAACCCTTCATCCTCCTTCCTCAACCTCCTGAATAGGTGGAATTATAAGCTTGCGCTACCAGGACTTGCTTCACTGAAATGCTTAAGAGTTTTTAAATATAAGCATCCTGCTATATTGTGCAACAATTGATGTTTTTAAAATGCAAACATCCCCATCTTTCTTGATAAGTTTCTTTTTTTGAGAAGTCAAGTGGCTTCACGTTGCTCCTTCAGCTACGATTCTGGTTCATGTTAACCAATCACAAAAAAGATTGTCTCTAAAACTTCAGTATTGGTATACAGTCTGCATAGAGCACACCTGTAATCCTAGCACTTGGGAGGTAGGGGCAGGAGGATCAGGAGTTCAAGGTCAGCCTAAGATATATACTGAGTTTTCAGCCAGTCTGGGTCACAAATGATGATGTCTGAAGAAGTTTAAAAAAAATCAATGAAAGAAAAAAGAAATTCAACTATAAGAAAAATTTGATGAGTTGTCCACACAAGCACATCTGTAATTTATAGACAACATTGCTATATGTGTAAAATCGGGCTGGTTTCACAAAAAAAGTAGATTTAATAATCACAGAGCTGGAGACAAAACAATGTACAGTTTTCCTTGCAGTGAACTAATTACTGGCACATAAATAGGGCTCAAAATTTATGACAGAGGAGAAAGAAGATGAATAGGCTGTTAGAATAATCAAAGATTTAATGCTACTTGGTCATTTCAAACAATTATATTTATCAATCATAATTATAACCATAAAACCAGCATTTATTGAAGGAATATTTACTGATTCCCTGCTACAAACTTCATAGGCTACCTTTTCTTCTAGTAGGGCTTACATCTGGAATATAGAATTATTCCCTCTACTGGGGAAATATCTACTAAGTAGAACTGGACCTTGGAAGGTCTCTATCACAGTTAGGGTCACCTGACAGTTCGATACAATGGAAGAAGAAACTTTAGGCACCCTTGTGGGAACATTTTCCTGATTGTCAATTGATGTAGGAGAGCCTAGGCCACTGTGCAAGGTGTCACTGCTGGACAGCTGGACCAGACTGAATAAGAAGCAGAGCCAAGCAAACCAGTAAGTAGCATTCCTCCACGGTCTCTGCTTCAGTACCTACCTTGAGTTTCTGCCTTGGCTTTGTCTGATGATCTACTGTAACCTGTTAGCAAAATTAACCCCTTTTTCCCAAAGTTGTTTTGGTTAGTGTTCTGTCACAGCAACAGAGAGCTAACAAGGACAGTGTCTGGGGTGGTCTGAATGAAGTTTTCCTCACAAGTATGGAGGATTTGAATACTTGGCTGCCAGTTGGTAGCCCTATTGGAGAGCTTTAGGAGGTGTGGCCTCGCTGGAGGAAGTGTGTCACTGGGGGTGGGCTTTGGGGTTTCAAAAGCCATGTGCTATTTCCAGTGTGCGCGTTCTGCTTCCTCTCAGCTGCTGCTCCAGTCACCTGCCGCCTGCTACCTCTGCTCTACCTCCATGGGCTTAGCACTCTGGAACTGCAAGCCCCCAGCAACCTTTCCTTCTGTAAGTTACATTGGTCCTGGGGTTTTATCACAGCAATGGAAAAGCAACTAATATAGTCTCTTGCAAACTTCCCCTTTTCAATGCTTAAGAAGGTTTTCAGAAACCTTGTTGTGTAACTGTTATTCTGTTTCTAAAAGCAGCAGGCCTCTGATAGCCAGCTACATCTAGGCTTAGTCTTCAAACCAATTAAGAGCAGTTTAATAGTTAATTTTAATTGACATAATCTAGAATCACCTGAGAAGAGAGTAGCGATGATGAACTACATGTCAACTCAGAATGAGATCGCTGTAGGAGTGAACCCCACAAAGCTATCCGCCCATGAGGGCGGGGACATGCAAACTGACACAGGTAGATATAAAAGGAAGGGAAAGGAAAAGGAACCTCCCTTTTCTCTTGGAAGCCAGCCATGCTTCTAACTCCTGGTTTGTGCGACTCTCTCTCTCTCTCTCTCTGGTAAATAAATATATTGTTTTCCATATAGCATTGAATATCATTGATAGATCGGTCTGTGGGTGATTATTTTGATTATATTCATGGATGGGGGAAGACCCAGTTTTAAAAAGTGGGAGGCACCATTCCCTACGCAGGAGGGCCAAGACTGTACAAAGATGGGAGACCTAGCTGAGGGTTAGCAAGTGTGCAATGCCGCATTCTTTCCTTGCTCTTGACTGTGGGGGTAACTAGCTACTTCAAGTTCATGCCTGTTTGATCCTCCCGCAGCGATGGCCTGAGACCTGCAGTTGTTATCCAAACAGAACCTTTTCCCAAGATGCTTTCAGTTAGAATGTTTTATCACAGCAACGGGGATGAAACTAAGACTGACAGAGAGGACTTACATACACGTATGGTAAGCAGCCATTGCTGTGGCATGATTGGAGATCAGAAGATGCTATACTAAGACTGTGATTCGATGCACCTACATGCATTTCCACAGTCAGGCCGGGAATTCTGCCACATCAGGAAGGCCATTCTGTTATGACATAGATATCAATATCATCTTGTGTTACTGTTAGTTAGCTTTCTGGTAATTATAAACATATTTAAGTGCATTGTTTATTTAGACATATGTTTATGATTAATGATGTTTAGCTAATTACATTGTTATGGACATCATCATTATATATTTGTTTTGGTTTTTATTTGGGACCCATAATTTTTTTATAGGCTGTTCAAAATGACATAAAATAAAACTTCAAATTTGCTGAATAGAAGCACTTAATTCATTATATGCTTCCCTGGGAAAACTATGTTCCAAGTGATGTTTACCATTCTAATGTAATAACTCATAGTGCTAGCTTGTGATTATTAGAGTATTGTTTTAAGACAAGTAAATTATGCATGCCTATTCCTGCTATAAAGTAAATTAAACCTTTCAAGTTTGAAGGTTGATATAGGGTATTTTCTTGTTTGGTTGTTTTGTTTTATGCTTTCCAAAATTTTGTTCACAAGAAGTTCTTTTGTAACTGGCAAAATGGGTCCAGTGGGTCCAGTGAAGTGCTGTTCTTACTCAACACTGGTGGGAGCATTAAATCTCATTACTAGGTCCCCTAAAAACAGTGACTAGAATCCCAGCTTTACCACTTAGTATGTGTCCTTGGGCTCAATTTCTCCAAGACTTGGATGCTTCATACATGAATAGCAAAGCCTTCTGTGCAGACTAATCATAAGGGTAAATGCACCTATCCCTTCAAAGCAATATTCAGTGGACAGTAACCATTATTATTCTGCACTCTATGGCTAAACAGTGGAGCTGTGTTTCCAGGCCACGGGAGTCATTTCATGTAGTATGAAGCCAGGCCAGCACTTCTGAAATTGGTGATAGTATAGATGTGTTGCAACCTATGTCCAAGATGAGAAAGTAGGTTCTATGTCCCTTGTGATGGCTTGCATGTTGTAGGAGATCAGGGAAGATATATATGTTGTCCCAGGAACTTCCGATTTTGCTTCATCACATTTAATCTGTAAATTGACTTTGTGCGGACATATTTAGACATGTTCTCTGGGTTGTCTTTCTATTAGACATCTCAGGACCTGCAACAGGGACTCTTCTAATCCATATTAGGTGATTAAGACAACAAGGGAGGGTGTGTCTTACACCCACACTTCTGAACTCTCACTGGTTCCTGACACAGTGATTATTCAGACACTGTTTGCTACCCTCAGAGGAGAGCACACCAAGCTACTCATTCTCTGAAATTGCCAGAAAACTACCAAGGTTCAGTAAACCAATTTGCATGGTAACCTAATGAGACTGGACAGGTAAACCTCACGCTAGACTTAACTGGTTAGGAGACAGTAAAACTGATGGCATGGACTTTGTCTGGAAGCTGAGAGACAAAGTCCGACTCTCCCTCTTCCCTTTAGGGAGGCAAGAGAGAAGGTAACTTAACCTGGGCACTACCTGTGGAGCAGGAGTCAGGTGAGAGCTTCACATAGAGAGGAAGATCCTGAGGCTGGAGGGGCAGCAAAAGGAATGGGGCAGGATGGCCAAGCCTCGAAGGATAAGAAGTGTAGAACATTACATTAGTGGGTTAGCGCTGAGGTCAAATTCAAAGGAAAAAATCAAAACAAAACAAAACAGAATGAAACTCGGTAAAAGAATGGCGGATAGGCGAGACAGCAATGGCATCTCCACAGTTTTCTAGAATTTCATGTAACGTCTTGCTGTGGCAACTGAAGAGGTGTTGGTGGCCTCAGATGTTGGTAAGCACAGATGGAAGGATCTGGGGAAAGGCAGGTAACAGGGAGGTCAGCTACCATCTCAGCCCAGGCAGGTTTGAGGCTAATTTCTTCAGTTGAGCTCCTCATTCACTGCAAACGCCTTCCCTCCTCTCCCCTGCCGAGAACTGTGTCCCTTTCTCTCTGATGTACGGACATTCTAGATCATTAAAGTTTGTGGAAGGTGCATACCTTGGTAACCAGATGAGGAGCCAGTTACGGCATAAATGGCTTCAGATGACAAATTATCTGACTTGACATATCCATCATAATAAGAAACGGCAGCCCCTCCCATTAAGAGTGATACATGATTTTCCTCTAATTAAATCTTGGCTGGTCTTCATGACTCACCTAATAGATGGAATCTGACAAGATGATGCTGTAGCCTGCCTGGATCTCTTAGAAACCTGTCCTTCGGATAACTTTCTCTTAAAACCCCAGTTACACTGATTCCTTGTCAACCAACCAAGCTGTAAGAAGCCCAAGCACTTGGACAGGTAGGAGGCGCTGTGGTTGAGCTCCTGGATCACAGGCAATATTAGCTGCTGCCAATCACAGGGGTAAGCCAAGCTGAATGTTCTCCCATGTGTCCCTGGGGTGACCACACAAATAAGACAAAGGATAACTGCCAAGACAATCTCTTCTCAGACTTCTGACCCAAAGAATCATGATTTACACTGTGGAATTTGGAGGTAATTTGTCACACAGCAACAGATAACCAGATTCCCAGCTTAGGTGACATTCCTAACTGGAAGAAATCACCTTCCTAAATTCCTTCACAGGCCAATAAAACTAACAATGGAAAGGCTGTGGATCAAAAGGCTGCTAAGTACAGACTTGATTTGCAGGTCAATCTGCTAGTCCTTTGTTGATATTAGCTAGCACAATGTTCCCAAAAGCCAGATTGGACCAGCCAACTCTGGGCCACCTCACCATAAGCTTGGGCATCAGGTTATACCAGGCACCCCACCCTGGAGCCAGAGGCAGCACAAGGACTCTTGCCTGTGGATTTGAGGTCCCCTCTCCTTCATACCTTGGAAATCATGTAAACTGACCTCTGCCCACTGTTCTCACATGTTCCCAAGAAGAATTGGGAAGAGAAGAAGAAATATAAAAGGCCGAGACTATAATGCAAGAACCTGAACTGCCTTCATAAATATACTTTAACTGAAAGTGCCTGAGACATGGCTGGTAAAAAGAAATTCAGCTCCTATACTATAAAAGAAAATAATATCCACCAGAAAAAAACCTGAAAGCTACATGTGGTATTCAGATATTTGATTCTGGGCTGTCAAGATGGCTCAGGGGGTAAGAGTGCTTGCATCCGAGCCTGATGAGTGGAGTTCAATCCCCTGAACCCACATAGTACAAGGACAGAACCAACTCCATTACATACACATGTTGTGGCTGCGTCTACCTATATACCTCTCTCTTCCCCTCCCCCAACACACAATATCAAAAATGAAAATTAAATGCATAGATGGTATAAAACATTTGATTCCACTACATTGTGCAAATATACCAAAACAAAAAGAACAATATCATTGAAATAGTAGGTGATTTTAATTACTAAATGCTTTCTGGCTAGAATGCTAGTTGATAGTTCCTCATTTACTAGATATGGTCCAGTTTCATTTAATCAATGGGTTGACAGAATAGCAATAACTCAGTAACATGGAAGAAATAGATGCTATAGGTGTTTATTTATGTTTTAATGATGAATCTCCTCTCTAGTAGTTTGAATTATTTGAACAAAAACCAAGTATGAGGAATCTCTATTACAATGATTACACTTGTCTTTGATAAAGCTGCCATATAAACACCATTTATATAACAACCTATGACATATCAGCTCTCACTTTTGGACCAAATGCAGTATTCCATTTTATGATGAAAGATAGTGAGGCTGAGAGAGGTTAAAACTACATTAGACTACTTGATTAATGTTACTCCCAGAATTGAGCTACAAATCCAGGTGGCTATGACTTCTTAGTAATTGTGTTTTTGTTTTGACTCACTGCCTTCTATTGCTACAGCCACAAAGATATATACTCCTTTTAATTTCCATATATTTAGTCTCTAAATTTGCACAGAAACAAACCCTAAGCACCCACAGGAAAGGCAAAACTGACAGGAGCAAAGCCTGCCATAGGCTTAAGCAGGAAGCAAGGTCCATGAAACAACTCTTAAGTACCACGAAGGCACTTTTCCTCTACAGAACAGAGATAAGAAATTACCTTCTCTCCCTGTCAAAAAGTCAGATTCCCCCACAAAAAACATACTACACTGAGAATATTCACAAAAGAAACTAAGAGAAAAACAGCCTTGGGTGGAATAGGCAAGCACTTGATGCATGTTGGTTTGTCTTTTATTTTAAGGATTAAAACAAACAAACAAAAAATGCTGGTTAATTTCACAAGAATTCCGTTTATCTTTTGGTGCTAGTAACTGCGTGAAGGTTTCTGTGCCTTTGCTCCTGATAAACCAGATTCCTTGCTTAGGTGACATTCCTTACTGGAAGAAATCACCGTCATCAATTCCTATACAGGCCAGTAAAACTAACAATGGAAAAATTGGTGGATGCAAATATGAGATCCTAAATTTATCAGATAGTTTCAGTCTCACAGACTTACAGCCGCAGTAGCCAAAACATACAAATTTTAAGATTATTTCCCAGTTAAGTAAATAAATTGAAAATAAATTTTTATTGAGAATAAATCCAATTGGCAATATAAGGCTGCTTCATATCTTCTGGGGGATACATGTTTTTATTGTTATTCTAATTTTATCATTTATATGGATGGCTTCAAAAGAAGGAGAGAAATGATTTGTATTAAGTTTAAAAACAGGCTTTCCACTTACAAGTTATAGTGGATCAAATAAGACACACTACAAAAGAGATTAGGAAGAAGTAAGCATATATCAAATAAAGAATGTACTATGTATTACAACATTCTGTTCCTTGTTACTACATCTAGTAATATATAATGTATCTATTTGTTTGATCTGATTATGTAATACATAGTGATATGTACATCCAAAAGTCCACACTGATACAATGGATTTATTTATTTGATATTTTATGCCTCATATATTTTGTGTATATTGAGCAAATCCTGCTGATAATATTCACTGAAATGTCAATAGGTATCTGTAGGTTGCAGGATTCCAGATAACTTGATTTGTTTTTTTTTAATTCATGTCTGAATTATTCTGAGTTTTCATAAGTGAGTATATTTTGTAAAAATAATTATTTTTCAAAAATAAAAACCACATATTAATATAACAACCAGCCGACTATATTCTATTTCAAACTTCACATCAAACAGAAACTGCACATTGAATATATTATGTGTCCCATATGTGGATGCTATGTTATTTTTCCAAACCCCTACTCTCTCTCCCCATAAACCCATGAGAAAGTTAACTGCAGCTTGTTGAGACCAGGCTGTGCCCAGCCCTAAGGTACTCCATACTGTGGGAAACACAGTAATCTTTCAGACTGTGCCTTGCCTTGAGAGACTTGTTTTCCAAGCAGCTCACAACTCTCCTTTGAGGGTGCGGGATGACACTGCAGCTGAGAGGACATGTGGTCACACCATCTGTCTGACACCACTCCTGAAGCACAGACTGATAGATGATTATTCCCTATAAATTATCAGGGCAAATTGGGGCTTCAGGAGCACATACACTTCTATCAGAAAAAAGAAATTATCAGACACACTGGACAGAGGAAGGGATGTGACCTCCTCACTTGCAGCCGCTAAAACAGTGGACACCTAATGGAATCATTGTGGTTTGTGACCCCATATCGTGTCTAATGGACAATGAGGAATAGAAGCCTAAGGACTCCAGAGATAGAGGGATCAGTCAGATTCCTTCCAAGCAGCAAAGACTGTGCCTTTAAATAATAACAGAACAGGAGTGAGCAAGATGGCGCAGCCAATAAAAAAAGTGCTTGCCGCCAAGCCTGCCAACCTGAAGCCCACGTGGTGGAGAGAGAACTGACTCTTACACGTTGTCCTTTGACCTCCGCACAGGATATTTTAAGACAGGATTTTTTTCGTTTTTTGAGATGGTTTCTCTGTATTATTTTTGAGGTTGTTCTAGAACTTGCACTATAGACCAGGCTGGTCTCAAACTCAGAGATCTGCCTGCCTCTGCCTCCTGAGTACTGGGATTAAAGGCATGAGCCACCAATGCCCAGTTTTAAAACAGGATTTTAAAGGGAGGTAAAATAGGATGTTTTAAGGGGGAGTCCCTTAACACATAGAATGTTTACAGGGAAACTTGCTAAGCTCATGGAGTAAGCAATTCATGGTTTCAGGAAGTCCCTGAAACTGACCAGAGAGATTCTCTAGGCCAGTGGCTCTCGACCCGTCCTAACGCTGAGACCCTATAACACAGTTCTTCATGCTGTGGTGACCCCCAATCATAACAGTTTTCATTGCCACTTCATAACTGCCATTTGGGTACTGTTGTGAATCGTAATGTAAATGTCTGTGTTTTCTGATGGTCTTAGGTGACCTCTGTGAAAGGATCATTTGACCCCTGAACGGGTTGCGAGTCATAGGTTGAGAATTACTCTTCCAGGCCCTTCTCTCCCAGAGCATAGATAAGCAGTAAAGATTGCTGAGAGATATTCTCAGATAAGCTGAGCTACTCTCTAAGAAGCAGAAACCAGCCAAGCTGCCTGGAAAAAAGGCTCCGACCAACAGAGCTCTCCAGCCAAAGGAGACTCTCCAACCTGTGGAGCTGCCTGCAAGTTGTGTGGTGTGTTCCGGGTTTCCATCGCCAAGTCGTGTCTGTTCCCCTAAGGAACTCCTCACCCATATCCCCAATAAAACTCATTCGCCTACCTACTTGGATTTGGGTAGTATTGTTACTTTGTTCCATCATCACTCCCCTATCATGGGTGAGTAGACGTTTGTTCAAATCTCCCCAGGAACAGTATCACGCAACATGCACTATGATATGATCCCCCAATAAATATAATCTTAAAAACAATAAAACATGGCTACAGCTCAAAGAGAACAATAGTGGGGGAAAGGGGAGGGGAAACTTCTTTCCTCCCAAAGATGAAGCGCTCTCATATTCATGCGATTACCTAAAGGTCATCGAGCAGAAGGCCCTTGATCTGTGGAGTATCAGCTGACAATATGAGTGTTGTCCAGACACCGACTGGTCTTCCTGGAGCCTGTCCCTAACTGCTTATGAACTCCGAGTCTCCTGTCTCCCCATCATGGTGATGGCCCCACCAACCTATTGTCCACACCATCTGGTGTGTGTGTGTGTGTGTGTGTGTGTGTGTGTGTGTGTGTGTATGTTTGTGTGTGTGTGTAGGGACCAAGGAACTGACTGCTGCAGGGACTGTGGCTCAGCATCTGCCGTTGATGCTAGCTACTTACTTATCCTGTTTACCCTTCTGGACATGTCATCCAGTCGTCTCCACACTGTCCTGACCTGACCCTGCACTTTCACCTGAGCATCTGGACTCAGCTCTGCTGCTGAGCTCTCAAACCTGCAACCCAGCTTTAAGTCTGACTCAGCGGCAGCTTGTCCAGCAGAGCCATGGTCAATCGTTTGTTTATGTAATATTCAGTCACACTGGTCATAATGACTATAGTAATAAGTCTAAGTGATTGGTAGCAAGAACCCAATGAGTAAAAGCCAAAGTGTTTAGGTAACGCGTAGGTCAGGTTACTGGGAATCAAATTCTGAGACAGCTGCCTTGGAAATGGCAAGGTCCCAGACTGTCAGAGCAACAGTCATAAGGAAGTCAAGAAAGCATAGCACTGGACACAGGGGGAGAGCTGTTATGTTAAAGCTCCATCAATCCTGAGATCATTGGAGCTGAGATGGCATGGCACCAAGAAATCCCTAAACACAATGGTCCTGGTGGGAACCACCTTGAATCCCAGCACCTAGGAGGCAGAGCCAGGCAGATCTCTGAACTCGAAGTCAACCTGGTCTACAAAGTAAGTTCTAGTTCAACCCGCACCATATATAGACGCCCTGCATCCACCCATCCATCCATCCATCAAACCATCCAACCATCCAACCATCCATCCATCCATCAATACCAGCATCACACAAAATCCAGGGAATGTTAGGCTCCTAAACCCTCTGAGTGGTTATTGGAAGTCAACTGTCCTTGGACTAGTAGCTTAGTCAACTTCCTTCTCCCAAGGACAATTTCTGGAGAATTCCTGGATAATTCAACCCTGAGCTGAGCCTTGTCCTCCCAGAGGCTGAAGGCATGGAGGTGTCTGCTACCCCGTCACTGCTGAGGGTGATAGAAGTATCATGTCCCAGCAGTCACAAACACACATGCTTATGTCAACCGGTTCCACCTGTTTCATACATTTATTTGATAATGGGGACAACTCACCAGGGTCCATTAATCTTTCTTCTTTCTTACTACTTTTCAGTTCTTTCTTCCCCTTTTCTTCCTCCCCGGCATCTTCTTTTTCCTTCTTCTTTGTCATACTTTGTCTACTTACACAGTCCTAGGCCACCCTTAAACAAGCCAGTCCTACTTCATTGCTCAAATGCTGGGATTACTCACAGTGCCTGGATAGTGGTACCCATTCCAATCTCCTCCTCTCTTACCTGCATCCAGTGCTGAGGATGAAGCCTGGAGCTTTGTGCACACCAGGCAGTGCTCCCTCCCCACACTGAGCTACACACAGTCTCCTATGATTCTGAATGACTTCATTTCCTGGAAATTTTGATAGAGGAAAGGTAGTGGAGTGAATGTTTTTCCACCAACATCACAGCTTATTTCAAGGCCATCTCTGTTGCTAACTGTCTCTTGTCCAGGCATCGTGCATCTTACTGTAGATTTCCCATGTCTTCAACCCACACCTCTGCTGCTCCAGCTTGCTAATAACATCTCAGGGCAACCCAGAATCTCATCCTCAAGTGATCTGTTGTCACCTTCTCCTTCCAGAGCAGAGTAGTTAAGTCTGATCCCTTTATCATTACAAGTGAACATGGGCCGAGCCTGGGAGCTCTGGTCTCTCATCCCCACACTAGGTGGGGGTGGGGGAGTGGGGGGAAGGGGGTTGGGGGTGGAAAGAGCATGTACTGCATAGCAACAAGAATCTCAACAGACAAAATAAAAACAAGGGTATTAAAGAAAATATTACCCACTGACACTTGTTGGGGGGCAGTAAGGCAGACTATTCAGGACTATCAGAGTGGCCATAGGAAACTTCTGCAAAGGGATCTTACAATCGAGGGGAGAGATTACACCCAACTCCTGACTAGCTCATGGGCAAGTAAGAACCAACAGGAGCGGGATAGATAGTAGATGGGAGAATTACTTAGACAACGTCAGGCCTAGTGGGGATTTTGTGGCTAAATCAACCCATCAGGATTCTTATTGAAAACAGTGGGAAGAGATTAGGCATCACCTGGAAGATAGTGGAGGAAAAAGAACCACATCAGAGATTTGAGGAGCCCAGGTATTGTGAGCAAGGGGTTCTCTTGCTAGGTTGAATTAGCAGAACTCTTTGTAAAGAGTGGATTTTCTACGGGAATGCATAGGTAGGACTAGCAGACGTCTTAGGAGATGGATCAAGTTTGACCAAACAAAACGTCATTATGGGGGCACTCACAGACACTAAAAGGTTGCTTGGTTGTAAAACCCATTGCTTCCTGCTCAGCTGTGAAAAGTAAGTGCTATTTCCTCCCGGTGAGTAAGTTCAGTTCCCCCTTCAGGATGTTGATTCTTTTGTTCTCTACTCATCTGCTAGCACAAGGAACCCTGGGTGACTACACGGCATTCATAGCTGGAAGTTCAGCCGGACTAGTAATACACTCCTCTTTCAAACACAACCTCCCATTGGGTAACAGGGGGGTGGGGGCATGGGGGGCAAGGAGTGGGATGCTGGGGCTAAAGTGAGGACCAATCTTCCATGTGTAGCTTAGGATAGGTTTTACAGCTGTGTGTGGGGGGGGGGATAGGGAGTCAGGGTAACACATCTGGTCATCTGGAGACCATTCTGTGCAAAAATCATGTGTAAGTAGATGCATGTCTGTCGCTTCCAAAGCCATCCCATTACTCTCTCAAGTCTACAGCTTCTGAAGGTGTGGCTTCTGAAGGGTCCAGTAAGACGAGTCTCTTAGTCTCTTGTTGGGAAGTAAGATTATTGATGAGGCTACTAGCCCTCAGATACTGATGCTGCTGGGGCTCTGTGGCAAGAAAGAAAATGTCCATCATGGAACGGGCTTGATTTCATCACCCCAATGCCTGACTGATGATGCTCTATCAGCAGGAGCTCACTCCACGTTTCTGTGGCTGTCAGGTTAGAGATTTGGACTTGTTAAATGGAAACACATGGTATGGGGCCTATTACAGGCACAAGAGCACGGAGTTCCCTACGGCAGTGTACCACACCCTGGTTGCTTGCTGGAATGCTGTTTAGCATCAGCTGAGCGGGTCACTTTGTTCATTTGCTCATCTTGTGCCTAACTCACAGTGGGTGTTTCCTGGTTAAGTACTCACACATAATAACCCTTCATCGTGTGCTTGCCACGGCCCTCCTCTCCCCCATCTATTAAATGTCTCTTTCCAAGTCCCCAGCCTCCCCACCAGACTGACACCATTGTCCAGGGGTTTAATGTTTATTATCATCTTGTGTCTACTTCTCTCACACAAAACAAAAGACCAGGCACACGTACCCAAACTCTCTCCAATAGAATTCCAGTCATCAAATGTCCTTAAGGCGGCCCTTGACTTGGACTTAACTCAAAATCTATTCTCCTTTCAATTTCAATGTCATATGTTTCCCTCACAGGACACTGTTAGGGGGGAGGTCATGAAACCTAAAGGTAGGAGGGAAGTGGGTGGCAGAGAGGTGACAACCTTAAGGGTGATAACTAGCCTCACTTACAGTTAGAATTATCTCTGCTGAGATCAGCTGCTGAGATATCAGTGAGCTATGCTGTAAGCTTCTCACTGCCACTGGTGGAGTCGGCCATCACATGCACAGTGTCCCTATCATGATGAACTGTGTCTCTTGAACAGTCCCCAGATAAACCATTCTCCTGTTAGGGCTTTGGTCACAGGACTGTGAATGTAATTAATACAATTTAGTTCTGCAAAGGAGATTCTTAAATGAGCAAAAACACAAGCCATGAGATGTCAGGCCTGGTAGCCTACATCTGGAACAACCCTAGCACTTGGAGGCAGAGGCTGGAGGGTCAGGAAGGTCTTCTTCACCTACGGGAGACAGTTCCAACACACACACACACACACACACACACACACACACACACCACACCACACACTGGGGATGGAGGGGGGAGAGAAAACAATTCATGGACTGTTACTTGTGAATTGTGTGCTTGATGATGAACCTACGCCAGGAAATCAACAATAAGAAAACAGTTCAAGGGGCTCAGCAGATAAGAGTGTACACTACTTTTGCTCGGTGTGAGGGCACATGCCTTTAATCCCAGTGCTCAGGAGGCAGAGGCAAGCAGATCACAGAGTTGGAGGCCAGCCTGGTCTACATACCGAGTTCCAGGACAGCCAGGACTACCCAGAGAAACCCTGCTCCAAAACCAAAAAGCAAAAAAGAATGTATACTACCCTTGGAGAGGAGCAGAGTTCAGTGACCAACACCCACATCTGGCAGCTTGTAACTGTCTGTAACTACAGCTCAGGGGATCCGATTGAGTCCCTCCTCTGGCCTTCATGTAGCCAGCTGCACTCAGTTTTACACACACACACACACACCAATTCAACATAAAAATTGGAAACATTTTAAATACTGGCTTTCACAAAAGCCAAAATAGATACTAAAGTAAGCAAATATGTAAAACTTTGCCCAGGGTCATTAGAAAAGTGCAGGTTTGACTCACAGTGAGACACCACTATTCACCCTTTAGACTGACTTGAGGATTATTTATGAGAATGTAAAAAAAATACTGTCATTTCATATACATTTACAGTGGGAATGCAAAATAACATGACTGTTTCTGAACATCATTGGGGAATTCTTTGTAAATGTATACAATCCTACTCAGATATTTCATTGAAAAAGAGTGATTAGAGTTAAAAAAGAAGAGTCGAAACATTTTCTAGCAGTAACCCACTGTTTGATCTTACTCCAAAACCAGCATTTTAAAATCTGTTTGGATATAATATAGACCATCTGTTTAAAATAACTTTCTGATGATGTCACTAAAAACTGACATGCTTAGAAATGCACGGGAAAGACATTGGGCTGGACTTCAAAGGGCTTGCATGGTAAACCGTGTGAATTGTACTTCTTTCCCTTCACACCTTGAAACATCAATGAAGTGAAGGACACAGAGAAAAGCCCGCACTTAGTTCTGAAACTGCTAAGCCTTCCCATCAGCCAGCCCACTGGGGGTTGGGGGGTGGGGGTGGGGGTGGGAGGAGCAGCTTTTCTTGATGGTTTCCTCATCCGTCTGAGCTCCCTCCACTTCTGAATCCATCCCAGTCTACCGTGCAGTCGGTGCTTGCTTGTTTGTTTGTTTGTTTGCTTGTTTGTTTGTTTGTTTTTCTTTGGGGCTCCCAGTTCCCAAACAAATACACAGGGACTTACTCTTGCTTATGAATGCCCCCCAACCTTAGCTTGACTTGTTTCTAGCCAGTTTTTCTAACTTAAATTATCCTGTTTCTCTCTAACTATATTTTTGGCCTCTGGGCTTTTTACCTTTCTTTATTCTATGTATCTTTCTTTCCTTCTTATTCTTGGTTGGTTGTGTAGCTGTGTGGCTGTGTGGCTGTGTGGCTGGCCCCTGGTGTCCTCTTCTCCTTTTTTTCTTGCTCCTTTCTCTTCTGTCAATCCTAGATTTCTCCTCTCTTTCTCCCAAGAAAGTGTTTCTCTGTGGCTTTTTATTAGACCAAGCAGGTGTTTTATTTACTTATTTGGTTTTCTGAGACAGTGTTTCTCTGAGGCTTTGGAGGCTGTCCTGGAACTAACTCTTGTAGACCAGGCTGGTCTCGAACTCACAAAGATACTCCTGCCTCCCATGTGCTGGGATTAAAGGCGTGTGCCACCACTGCCCGGCCCCAAGTAGGTGTTTTAAAAAAGCAAAGTAACACAGCTTTACAGAGTTAAACAAATGCAATAAAAAGAATGCAACACATCTTTGCATCATTAAACAAATATTCCACAGTGTAAACGAACGTAACACATCTTAAATCAATATTCCACAACAGTACCTTACATATCAGTGTTGTCCAGGGTACTCTACCTGCATCCTAGTAATGGGTCTGTGGGTCAAAGGCAACAATTGTTGACAAATGAGGCTGTTTATCTGCTAGTTAGTAAAGAGAGTGAACTTTGTCTCCTTTCTTTGACATTCATGGTATTGGGGACTGTTTTTATTTTTAGATTTATTTTTAAATTACATGCATGTATGTTTATGTCTGTGTGGATACGTGCATGTGAGTGCAGGTTTCTGTGGAGGCTACAGGTGTTATATCTAATGGAGCTGAAGTTACAATTGGTTATGAATTGCTGAACAAGGGTTCTGGGACTCAAACTCATGTCATCTACAAGAGTAGTGTGTGACATTAACTGCTGAACCATCTCTCCAGTCTTATTAGTGACTTTTTAAAAGGCAGGGTCTATGCAGCTTAGGTTGGCCTTGAACTTGTGATCCTCATGCCTCAGCCTCTCCAATGTTGGGACTGCGTGCATGCACTACCATGCCTGGTCTGGTGCTAGTATTTCTTTGCTCTCCTCTGGGCCTCGGTTTCCAATAAGAAGGCTCCTGCTTAAAGACCTTTAACATCAGGAAAGCCTTACAGAGCCACGGAAAGAGAACTTCACATCCTATAAAGTCCATGCTGTGGCTAATTTAGCATTAGCCATTAGAGAACAGGAAGGACAATGCAGGGAGGAAGCAGTGGCCTGCAAGGTCTGATCACAAGGTCCCTAGACTCTGTGATTCCTGAAGACAAAATCCTTGCAGCTCATTTTAACGATGGGACAATATGATCGAAGCATAGGTTTCTGTCTATTTTTTTGAGACAGGGTCTCATTATGTAGACCAGGCTGGGCTTGAACTCACAGTCCTTCCTTTACCTGGGATTTGTACCACCATAACTGGCTTTCAAAGTATAATCTTGACTTATTTATTTTAAGTGTTTTGACCGCATGAATGTATGTGCAGCATGTGTGTGCAGGGTCCACAGAAGCCAGAACAGGGCATCAGATCCCAGGAATTGGATTTACAGATGTTGTGAGACTCTATGTGTGCTGGGAATGGAACCTGGTACCTCTGCAAGTACAGCAAATGTTCTTAACTGCTGGGCCATCTCTCCAGCCCTTCAGAGTATAATTTTGAATACACTAACTATGTTGGACTGTAGAGACACTGAAGACTAAGCAACAGGCTTTTTCGAGGAATGGCAGGGGAGGGTAAAAAGACAGATTATGAACCAAGAAGGTCACTTCAGAACCTAGCACTTGCACATGAAGCAATCTTGCAATTACTTTGGATTGTAAAACAGGCACGCAGAAGTGGAGGTTATTGAAGTTTAGGATGGGAAAGCAGATTAGGAAACCAGCAGTTCATCCCATCAATGCTGAACTTCCTTTGATCATTCCTGATCCAGGTACTGGCCTAGGGCATGTGGTGATGAAGAAACTCTTTCTACTGAATAGAGTTAGTGGCCTAGGGGACTTAAGAATGGGTAGATTTTAGAGTTGAGCAGGTTTCAAATCCTAGATCCAGATACTTAGTATCAACGCAACTTAAAAGTTACTAAAGCTGCTCTCTTTTGGTCTCCAGTCCCTCATTTCTCAACAGAGAAAAATACTTGTAAATGTTATTTCATAGGGGTGTTGCAATTAATGTAGCAATTAGTATAAAATGTTAGAAAATGCTTTGGCCACAATAATACTCAGTAATCATTCACTATTGATACATACAGAGATTCACATGTATCAGGCAGAAAATGCAATAAAGACAAGTCGGATAAGAGGAGCAAGCACAGCAGAACAGCTATAGGTCAGGTGTCGGAGGAACAGTTCTCCAGGAAGGTAACCTTGGAAAGGAGATTAAACCACGGAAATCCGTGGGAAGAGCTGCAGACAGGAACAAAGGCCCAGGGCAAGAAAGAGCAGCTAGGCCTTGGGAAGGTGGCAGGGAAAGGGGCCAGTGACAACAAGGAATCAACACCTACCTCAATGAACTATATTTTAAGATCACACCATAAAGTCTACCATTGTGAATATACTAGTGTTCTATGAAGGTGTAGAGTAAAACGAAATTATCATTCTGAAGTGGCATCTATAAAGACTGGGGACATCTGCATGGGAGTTCATTTAGACTTCGCCTTCAAATGAGGCATGGCAGGTTTTGGTGCCACAGAGTTCTCCCTTCCGGTTTCTGGGCTCTTCGTTTGTGTGAGACAGGGTCTCTCTCATGTGTTCTAGGTCAGCTTTTAGTTCTCTACATAGCGGAAGATGACGTTGAGCTTCTGATCCTCGAGTCTCTACCTCCCAAATGCTGTGACTACAGACAAACGCCACCACACATGGTATATGCAGTGCTGGGAATAGAATTCGGAGTTTTGTGCACGCAAGTACTCTAACAAATGAGTTACATCCCCAGCCTGCTGAGTTCTTTGGATCTTACAATCATGTCCTCTTAAGGGGCTATTTGTAGGACCAGCGCTCTGGGGAACAACAGTATGTGTAACAGAGACTAGAAACCGAACGTGGGAAGTCCTCTGTGTAATCTTCCTTGGCCCATGTTTCTGAAATACTCCATATTTAACCCTGACAAGATAGACAGCGGTCTGGTGGTGGAATTCTATCACCAGGAAAGCAAACGCAGCGGGATCAAGAGTTCAAGTCCAGCCTGATTTCTTTAGGGTTTCCGAGAGAAAATAGTTTTAAAAGATTAAAGACCAGAGAAGAGTTGATCCACTCCTTTCTGATGTCTCAATGCAGCTTGGAGACAGTGTAACTCCACCATTTTCACAGAAGACATTTTGAGTGACAGGGGGCCCTGGGGTGGGCTGAAGGCCTACACAGGTTTACAGAGTTGATGGCCTAAATCGACAGTATCCGGCTCCTGGGGACCAAAACTTCGACCGTTTTCCTTCCTAGTTCGCAGATTTGGTTTTGCAGAGGACACGGCTCGGGGGAGTGGGAGGTCGGCCTGGGTGCCAGCGGTCCACACCTGAGCACGGTTTCCAGATGGCAGTGGACAGTAAAGCGATGCATCTCTCCTCAGCAGGCACAAACGGGTGGGAAACGCTGGCTGCCAGTAGCTGCCACCCACGAGGCCGCAGCAGCCCTGTGTGAATCCTGCCACAGGGATGAGTCGGGCCGGTCCCCAGGTTGCCCCTCTGGGCTAAGGGTCCTGGCGGAGGGCGCTCAGGGCTCCCCGCGCCGCGGCGCTCCGGCCAGCAGGGGGCGCTGCGTCCCGCTCTCCCGGGAGCGGCCGAGCCAGCCCGGTGGGTGTTTCTCTCTCTCTCTCCCTCTCTCTCCCTCTCGCGCTCTCTCCTCCCGGCCTCACATCCGGGTCTGGAGCGCGGCCGCCGCTGTCAGTGCCGGGCCCGGGGCGCAGTCAATGGCGGCCGAGGGAGGCGGAGCGGTGGCCACGCGCAGCCCGGAGCTCCCGAAACTTTAGACTTCCGAAGCCGCACAAGTTCGCGGGCGGGGGTGGGGTGGGGGCGTGGGCGGAAGGGGAAGCCGAGGCGGGAAGCCCGAGGGACGCGGCCGAGCCGAGCCCCGCGGCCGCCGCCTCCTTTACCCACGCCGAGCCCCGCGGCCGAGCGCCGCCGAGCGCCGCCCGCTGCCCCAGGGCCCCGCGAGCTTGCGGCCCCGCGACGAGGGCCGTGCCCGGGCGCACGAGTCCCCCCGCCGGCCGCCCCGGGTTGCGGGGCCGGCGGCCCCGGTGGTGCATGCGGGGCGGGGCGGCCGCCGGGCCGAGGCGAAGATGGAAGGCTTGACGCTGAGCGACGCCGAGCAGAAATACTACTCGGATCTCTTCTCCTACTGCGACATCGAGAGCACCAAGAAGGTGGTGGTCAACGGGCGGGTGCTCGAGCTGTTCCGGGCCGCGCAGCTGCCCAACGACGTGGTCCTCCAGGTACGGCCGCCGCGTCCCCTCCCCGGGTCGGTCGCGCGGGCCTCGCGCTGCGGGAGCGGGAGCACGGAAGGGCCGGTCCCTCCCCCTGCCCCCGAGGGGCTCATCACCCGCTGCGGACCGAGGCCGCAGGTGCGGGTACCCCGGGACTCCTGGAGGGGGAGGGGTCGCCCCGTGGGGGTGGGGTGGGGGTCTGCGGAGCCCGAGCCCGCATCCCCCCCGGGTCAGCCTGTGCCCTGGAAGACCAACTTCCCGGGAAGGCGCCCGGGTTGTGAGTGAGTGTGAATCCTAGCCCCTGGTAATGTGTTCCCATCTGCACAAGCTTTTCGGGTCCTGCACAACAGTAAAGTTACGAGGCTAGGCAGGCACAATGCCATTTGGATTCTTGAGTGAGCCGAACAGACTCGAGGAAGTGAGTTTTGTGGGTTTTGGGTTTTGTTTTGTTTTGTTTTTTTGGTTAGACTTAAGGTATCCAAGAAGCAGGTTATTTTTATTTTTGCTTTTAATTTTTTAAGGAAGCTGTGTTCTTAGGGAGACTTAAGAAATTTGAACTTCTGGCTAATACCTTGCGTGGAGATGTGAAAAGAACTTGTTAGTAGGACGGGTGACCAGTGTCCGGTGGACGGTATCTTCCAAGTGGTCATTGGGTAATAGTTGGTGGATCTTGTGGATTTGGTTTGGATATGTCGAGCAGCTGGTATCGAAGAAATGTGTGTAGTTCCGCCCTGTAGCAAGCAGCGAGCATGGTTAGTTTAACCTTCTTTGTCATCTGGCTTTACAGGAGGCTTCGTAGAAGTCCCTATCTAATATTTGTGATGAGCGTTCATGCTGCTACTTAATGATTCATAGCTGCTAGCAGTAAGAGCCTATTTAAACTGCATGTCATGAACCGTTCTGAAAGTTTTCATCCTAATATTGATCCGAGCCGGTTATCCGAATGTCTAAACACACGGGAATGAGGTAGTGGAGCAGATATTGGCCCAGGTTTTAGTTTATTTTAATGTTTTGACACAGCTGCTTGCCCTATAGTTCAGGCTTGCCTTGAACTCAGCGCCCACCCCCCACCCCAAACTGCTTAGGTGCTTGGATTACAGGTGCCAGCTGGGCCAGGAGGCTCCAGTCTTTGACAGAAGTCTCCTGTTAAGTGCCAGCCAGCACTCTGCCTCTTCAGCCTTGAGTTCTTGTAGGTTCATCGTGGAGTGAAAGTCAGTTTTCTTCTCACAAAAGTCCTGTGCTATCTAAACATTTTTACACACACCTCTGATGTAGAAGTTGCATCTGCTTTGGCTTAGAGAATGAGTTCTCCCCTTTTGTTTTTGTATGGTCCTTTTTAACCTTGGGGATGTGGTGGGGAAAGGTGAGTGTCTCAGATACCAGTAAGTCTTCAGACCCACACTGCTGACAAGGACCACATGGGGACTATTGTAGGCTTTGGCAGCTAGGTAGAGTCTGTTGTGTGCTCAATGTGTTTGTTTTTATGGACCTTCCACAATGTGGAAACCAGTTTTAGCTTAAAACGCACAAAACAACTTGTAGTTTGTTTATGGGTTAATGGTGGCATTGTGGGGCTAGTGTCTGATGGGATTTGGTACCGAACTCAAAACATGCTTGTTAATGATTCTGCTCCTTTTGTGGATATAAAACACCTCTTTTAGGGCTAAAGATGAAGGAGAAGCTTCCTAAACTCTATTTTGGGTTATATCTTTGGGGGCACAGGGTTGAAACAGAGTTGACAAACTGACTTTTGTCATTTTGATGGTACACAAGGCTTTAGGATGTTTAAATGTACTGTTTAGGGTTCACAAGTTAGTATCCATTAACCTCCAGCTGAAATATGTTCAGTTAAATCCAACTTCCTTTAATGTTTTACTCAATTGTGTTAGTATTTGAAAATAAATTTCTATTGTCTTTGTGCATAGACAGTTTAAATAGCTTAAATATTTGGATTGAGTTACAAGTTGGAAACTGTTGGAATTTCCCGAGTTCAGATTGAGTGTCCCTGTTCAAAACATCTGTAATACTCCGAAATTCAGAACTTCGAGGGCCAAAATAACACAAGTTGGAAAATTACACAGCATGAAACTTGGTTGCAGAATTATCATTTTTTTATATTTACACTCACTGTGTGAAAATGGTGTATCTAAGATATAAATGAACTCTCTTTAAACTTGGTTCCCACCCCCAAGATATCTCATTGTGTATAAGCAAACATTCCAAAACCTGAAGGGGGAAAAAAAAAGCTCAAAACACTTAAGTCTCAAGCATTACTGATAAGGGATATCCAACCTGAACTGAATAGCAATTTGGAATACTAAGATCTAGAAATGTGAGACAAGGGGAATGTGGGCTGATCTCTGAAAGGGGTTTTGAGATTTTCTGAAAACAGCCCTCCATTGCTTTCCAATGAGAAGCATCTGGGACAATTCAAGTAAGGTAACAGATTTCTGTACCCTTTCCTGAGCAAGGTATTGCAGGGAACCAGAAGAAGCACAGGTGCTCCCCAGGACTCTGAATTACAGGGTCCATCGTGTGTGAAGAAAAGGATGAGGGGAGGAGGTCCATCGTGTTCTCCAGCCCAAAGAGGATATAAACTGGACACAATTCGAGTGGACTTCCAAACCAGGGACAAAATAGACTGGTAGATAGTAAGATTTTACCTAGGCTAAAGTGTATTTGGAGATAATGAAGCAGTTAGAAGGAGGTCATATTACTAAAGACTGAAGGCAGGAGATTTATACATATTTCAGTAGGCAGTGGAGAGGCATGGACATTTTTGGCTTTGTGGGGTAGAGATATTAGAGGGCAGGAAGGAGGCTCTTGCAGAGACATCTGGCATGGGTGCTGGGGAGTAGACATCCAGACCAGAGTGACAGCAGTAGAATGGAGAAATCAGCGGGAGGTGTATTTCTGAAGGGCAGCTGGGTAGCTATCCTTACTTACCATGGGCAGTGCCTTGTGGGATATTACTTCATTGAGTCCAGATTATCAAGGCAGGATGGGGAGTTTTGAACTAGCTGTGAAGAGTATTTGAAAGAAATGATTCATGAAAGTACTCTAGGAGGCATTTGTCAGTGATGCAGGAGAGGAAAGCAGCTCAAGTCTGCTTATCTTGGGAGCTGATTTTTTGTCAGAGATAGGAAATGGTGAGGAACTGGGCCAGCACCACTGAAAGCCTGGGGTCAGGAGACTGGCGACATGGTTCCATAGGTGATGGCATGTGCTGCCAAGCCTCATGACCCTCTGATCCCCAGGACCCACATGATGGAAGGGGAAAAAAATGACCCCCATAAGCTGTCCTCTAACTCCCCAAGACCAGCTATGGCATATGCCTCACACTCCTCATAAAGTATTTTTTTAAGAAATGAAATATTTAAAAACAGAGAATAGAGTTCGAGAGGGCAGTGTATAGGAGTGTTTTTGTTCTCTCAGGCTGTTTGTCAGTGTCTACAGACATTTTGGGCTGTTGTGAAATGGGGGAGGGAATGGTTTTATTGACATGTACTGAATGGGTAGAGACCAGAGATCCTATTTAATAGCCCAGAGCACATGGGACTACCCGTACAAGACTTATCCTTCTCACAATGTTAGGATTGTGGAGATTTGTGGAGGTTTGAGACCAGGCCTGGACTCTGGCGGTGGGATAGGAAATGAGGCAAGGGTTCTAGGCGTTCTGACAGTAAACCTGGTAAGTATGGACTATTTGGCATAATTTAGATGGAGATGGTGGGAAGGGTTCTTCACTTTTAGACACCACTCTAATTGGAAATGGGGCAGGGGGAGGGCCTCATACCGTAAAGAGGAATGGTAAGGGTGACTGCTGTGTGATTGTCCAGCATTTGGGGATGGTGCTAACCTTCAGTGAGTAGAAACATATTTTACTTATGATGCACGATGGTTCTGTTCACAAGTTGGAGGCCTCTTCCTCACCTATGTTGAGGGCAGGGAGCAGACCTTGATTGATCCAGTATTTTTCAACATTTGTTAATAAAAGTCCCAAGAGAGGGCTGAGTCATCGGGAGAAATGAGGGTAGAGAACAAAGAACAGAGGGCCTAGGTCTGAAGGAGGCAGTGGTTGGGTTCTATTGGGTGCTCTATTTACCAGTCAGGAACTCATCTGGTCCTGCAACAGCCCTGTGAGGTGGGCATCGTTCTTGTTAACCAGGAACTTGATAGGCAGAGAAGTTAACTTGTTTACAAATAGTGAATGTTCTTCCCTTCCCATTATCGCTTGCCACCTGGTTATGGGGCCATGTGAGGAATGCAGTTAAATCAGGCCACCTTTGAATTGTGCGCACTTAATACAAAGTAAGGATTTGAGATTGCTTTTGAGTTGTATGTAGACCTTTTCTTTTGCATAGTGAAGAGTTTAATTTTTATGATGTTTTGAAACAGTCACTTTGGAGAGAGGTGGATTCTTCTGGTACTTCCTGGGTACAGACAGTCACAGTTTCATATTATTACACTATCAGACACTTGTTAGTATTTGTTTCTTTTTAAACAAATATTTCTTTCTATGTACACGGGCGTTTTGTCACACGTGTGTCTGCACCATAAGCGTGCTTGTGCTGGTAGAGGTGAAAAGAGGGTGTCAGATCCCCTGGAACTGGAGTTAGACTATTGTGAGCCAGCATACGGATGCTGAGAATTGATCCCAGTGCTCTTAACCACCCAGTGATTTCTCCAGCACCCAAGTGTTTGTGTCTTGAGACAGGGACTCCTCTATGTCATCAGTACTGGCCTGGATAGCAGAGTAAGACTGGCCTCCTATGTCATCAGTGCTGACCTGGGATAGCAGAGTAAGATGTTTTAGGGGCTCTGGGCTTATTGTTGAAGACATTGTCAGCTGACCAAGAGAACTATTGTTTTGTGACATTTTGTTCCAGAGCAGGAATTGGAGATCTGGCCTACAGGGTTTAATCATCAATTTTGCTGTCTGCTGAAGATTTTCAGTGTTGTAACTTTTCAAGACTCAACTTATTTTTCAAAGAATAGGAAAAAAAGTATATTATTTACTACATTAATCAGTATATCTTCTTAGCTTTCACTTTTTTAAAAATATCTTTTTCTGGGAAATGTCAAAACTAGCACAGACTTTGCATGTGTGATCGCTGATAGGAGCTCTGAGTACTGAGCGTCCTTTTACTGAAGTTTGCCAGCAGTTGTGTTGAACAATAGCGTGGTAGACTATTTGAATAAGATAACAAGTTTAATGGGAGAAAAGCAACAACAATAAAATATAAGCCACTTTTTCTCTTGTTAACTTGAGTTAGTTACAAAATTTATTCACTGGATATTAGAAACTTAATAAAATGTCAGTTTGCTACTCTCAAGTTGTGGGGTTTTTTTTTGTAATTTCTAAATCACTAAACTCTTTGTGGAGTAAAAACGTAATTAAACATTTTCCCATGCACTGCTTATGAAAGAAGTCACAGCTGACATCTTTATACAGCTTGTCATGCTTACTTTTGGAATTCACATCATGCTAATTGGAGCCTTACCTTCCTTCATGCCCCGAGTTTTAGTGTTTTGGGAACTTACTGCAAGCATTGTGACAGTAGAAAACAACATAAGGCCTTGGTCTAAGGAGCACCAAACAGAGGCTGGCTTCAGCCAGTTTTGTGGCCTTGACATCACTTCACCCGGATCACCACACATGAAGTGGCTGGGTTGGGTTTTCTGGATTTCTGATTCAAGTGATTGTCTTTGTGCACTGAGGCCACTCTGTCCAGCCACACCCTCAAGAAAACGGTGCACTGCTCACTGTTGTAGCACCTTGGTTGGTTTGTTCACATTCTGTGGGTCATTTAAGAGGAAAACTAAAGCCTGGAGTGCTGTATTGGCCAATAAAAGAAGCTGAGGCCAAGATTGTATTGGTTCTTCAAGGTGTCTGACCAGTGGGAGTTTAAAAAGAGAAATGAAGCCTTTCTCCTGTGTCGGGCTTGAGTGAGAATGACCCCTTAGGCTCATGTGCTTGAGTGCTTGGTTCCCAGTTGGCCGAGCTGTTTGGGAAAGATTTGGAAACAATGGCATTTTTGGAGGGAGATGCGTCACTGCAGATGAGCTTTGAGATTTCAAAAGACTCACTTATTCCCAGTGTGCTTTCTCTGCCTCCTGCTTGTGGATCAAGGCGTGAGTTCTCTCGCCTGCTCCTGCCGCCCTGCCCTTGCTCTGCTGTCAGCAGACTCTAACCCTCTGAAACTGTTCAACCCAATGAACTGCTTCTTTTGTCATGGTGCTCAATCGCAGCAATGGAAAAGTAACCAAGATGCTGTGGGAGATATCTTCATTCAGTTCTTCCTTGTTAACCTGTGTAGGGGAAATTAGTCTGATGGAACCTAATTACTTACCATATCTATTTTTTCTTGTTGTGGTGGTTTTTTTGTTTTCTTTTTGTTGTTGTTGTTTTTCCTTTTCGAGACAGGGTTTCTCTGCGTAGCCCTGGAACTCATTCTGTAAGACCAGGCTGGCCTTGAACTCAGATCTGCCCGCCTCTGTCTCCCTAGTGCTGGAATTAAAAATGTGCACCACTGTGCCCAGCTCATATTTCTTAAGATTGGTTAATTACAGGACTTGGGCTTTAAAAAAATACATCTCTTTACTGTTTTGTTTCAAGAATTATATTTGAGGTCTGTTTTGTTAAAGGACAAAGTCATAATCTGTTAGTATGTGTTATTTTTTTGTTGTTGAGTCATTTGGGATTCTGGTGAACACACTGGACATCTGCTCAAAAAACATAGTTATGCAACATTTTGCATTTAACTTGATGTTGCTAGCTTGTTCTAGCCTAGTAAGATTCATGTGACCCTGTGGTACCGAAGTCTTATGGTGGACTTGCGAAATGCTGAAGGGTCATCTTTCTTAAATCAGTTTTATATACCACTTCCTTGTGGGCACTCTCTACCTCCAGGCTATGTATGTAATGGTGAAGGATCAACCATTGTCTCTGCCATTATGTGTATGTCTGCGGTAGTGTTGAAAAGAACTGGGTGCGATCTTGGAGGACCACTGATACGAAGGCAGTGAGACTTAAATGAAAGGGAAGACATCTCAGAGGAGGTATGGACGGGCAGTGCTAGGATGGGAGCAAGTGAGACAGCATATCGAGGACTGTGAAGGGTCTGGGGCTGCGAAGAGATGATGTACCTAAGATGAGAAGCTGTGCATTAGTGGAAGAAATAGGAGAATGGAAGGGACCACTTACTGTGGGCACTTGAGGTCTTAATAGGAATCTGTACATTTTTCAAGGGAGTAACATCTGAATTGTATTTTTAAAGACCACTCATAACTGGGGAAGGTGAGCAGATTGCCCAGAGGATAGGAAGTAGTCCATGTGGGGAACAGTAGTGGCTTAAAGAGAGGCAGCCAAGTAGAGAGGTGTGGGTGTAATTGAGATTGTTTAGTTGAAAGTAGGAAGCCATGGTAATAAATAAGGGATGTGAGAAAGGAGAAAGAGCATGAGGATACTGTTGGACTTGTCACTATTGGGTGGTCGGCAGAGGGGTGGGTTCTAGGAGGTGCTGTTTTGGTAAAGGAGTAATGATGAATTTAAAGATTCTCCTTTGTTCATTTTAAATTTATGGAAGCCTGCGTGTCACTTACGAACTTTACCACAGAAGATCTCTGAGAGGAAGACTTGAAGATTTTTACTTTGTTGGCAAATTGAAAACAGTAACCTATGAAATTAGTGAAGAAAAGACTAATAAAGAAGAAAAAAGTGTTTAACAAATGAGTCTGAAGGAGCAATGAACATCTCTGAGTTGGGAGGTAGAAAGCCTTAGGGTGGAGGCTAAGGGCAGCCAGAATGGTTGAAGGGAGAATATATAATGTGTAACATGCTGGGGATGCCAAAATGCATATCAAGTGTTCCAAGGAGGTGAGAGCCAACTGCATTGAGATTTCATTTGGCTGAGAGGCTGAGAAATGTGAGCAGAAATAATAAAGCCATTGGTTTGATTTAGAAACCTAGATGTATTGGTAACTCTTAGAGCCTTGTTTTCATGGACTAGTTGTGATACATGCCAGATTTGAATGATCTAAGGAATAAATGGAAACCAGAGGACTAGAGATGGCGCACATAGGTAGCTTTTTAAAAGATAGTTTGCCCATGAGAGTGAACAGATCCAGGTCAGGGTCAGCTGAATAGAAGGGGGGATGAATGAGGTGGGTTTTTTGTTTGTTTGTTTGTTTTATGAGACAGGTTTTCTCTGTATTGTTTTGGAGGCTGTCGGTCCAGCCCGACATCGAACTCACAGAGATCCACCTGCCTCTGCCTCCCGAGTGCTGGGATTAAAGGCGTGCACCACCACCACCCGGCTGGTAAAGGGAATCTTTAGTGAGGCATACTTTCAGTTGTTAGGACTGCTGAGGGGGAGAAGGAAAAAAATGTCCTCCAGGGAGCAGACGTGGTCTGCATCATGACCATAGGCTTCTGGAAAGGCCCATTGCTTCAGTATGAACACAGGGAGACAAGTAGGAAGGTATATAGCTTAGTGGAGAAGTGTTCCGGCCCAGTGGCTTCTGCTTTCTCCTGTAATCTGAAGCTAGATTAACAATGTAATGACAGGAAGTCAGCATACAATAGTAGGAAACATTTGCAGTAGCATCAAAAAGATATAAAGTTTTAGGGTTTAAACTTAATAAACAAAGCACTAAAATTTTTACACTGAACTATAAAATATTACACAGAATCTAAAGATTTAAATAAATCTTTAGTTATGTGTCTAGTTTTGAAGGCTGAATATTTTTTAAAGACTTTCTCTTATTTCCTTTCAGTATCATGCATCTAGATCCCATTCATTTCCCGGTCCCTTGGTATCTGCCCTTGCAACTCCCCCCCAATAAAATTAAGTCAAAAAGAGGAAAAAAAGAGAAAAATGAATCTCATTATCATGGAAGCTATAGTGTGACAGTGAGTCACGCACTAAGCCTTTTATCTATATGTCTTGTAAGCAAAGTGTTCATTGCAAAGAGTCATGGTCTGGATTAGGACCTCCGGTTTCTGCTACACAATCGGATGTCGGGCCCTCACTGGGACTCCTCTTAGTTATCCTGTTGTTGCCCTGTGTTATGGAGGCCCTGCAGCGTTGGGTCTGCAGGACCAGTCCCTTCACCTGCTCCAGCAGGTCACAAGTGGGCTGAATATTGGGATGGGCCAACACATAACTCCGGTTTGGACCTGGAATTGCCGGGTTGGTCAGACTAAATGCTCTCTCTTGTCCTTACCACCAGGCATTGCCCTGGCTAGTTTATTATTAATACTGAGACTTAATAAAGTCCTTGCAGATTTTGTTAGCTAGTCCCAAAGACTTGGAAGAAGATACAGGAACAAAATTGGAGACTCGGCCCACCCTTCCCGTTCTAAACATTGACTACAACGCTGTGCTAATCAGGACAGAGTGGCCTGAGGTCAAACACACAGACCAGTGATCAGAACTGAGAATTCAGAAATTATTTTTTTTACACATATAGTTAGTTCATTTTGGGGAATGTCTCAGGATAGTTCACTGGGAAAAGGGTATTCTCAGCAGATGGTTCTAAAACAGTGTACGTAGGGGAAAATGTACTTAAACATTTTGGTTATAAATCACACAGTGTACAAAAATTATCTCAAAATAGACTATGTGCTTACTTGTCAAATCTAAATCCATGAAACTTCTAGATAATTCCATAAAGAAAATCTCTGCTACCTTGGGTTAACCTCAGTTCTTAGATACAACATGGAGAGCATATGAACCATGAAGAAAAGAACTTATAAATTGGATATTATCCAAAAAATGTTAAATCTTAACATTTACTATTACAGAGAATACTTAAGAAAGTATAAAGAATACAGATTTGGGAAAGATATTTGCATGTTATAAACATGATAAAGATCTTCCAGAATACATCATTAATAATTGGGGAATAACATTAAATCACAGTGATAACTGTCATTTGAAAGGCTGCAATTAAAGACTTAACACTTGGTATTGTGGAGAGAATAGAATACTCTCATGCTGCTCTTGGGAATGTAAGTGGCACATAGCTGTTTTGGAAAACACTGGGCATTTCTTTAAAAGTTGAACATAAATTTACCTAGGAATAAGCAGCTCTACCCAAGAGATATCTACCCAAGAGAAATGAGAAAATGTTCAAAGAATTCTTTGTTAGAACCTTTACAGTACACCATTCACGGTAGCAAATCTGAAAAGCAGCCCAAGTACCCATCAGTTAGTAACTGGCAAATAAAATATGGTATATCCCTAAAGTGAAATAATAATCCGCCATCAAAAGGAACAAGTTTCTGATATAGGCTGCAACAAAGAAAATGTTAGAAACATACTGAATGAGAGAAGCCAGACACAAAGGAGTACCTGTTGTATTGCATTATATAAGATTTTATAGAAAAAATGTCTGTGGAAAAAGTCCATAAATGACAGGCATTGGTGGTTCCCTAATGCCAGGGCAGGAGTGGCAGCCTGGAGGGGATCATTCTGGGATAAGGAAGTTCTAAACTTGTAGGATGTGATGCTACACAGTACTGTAAGCCTGATTTCAACTCGGTAAGTAGTATTATGCTCTAAACATTATGCTTCACAGCTCTAATTCTTTGAATCAAGAATTTGTCATGTGTGAAGGACTGCACTGTGTGTACAATTTTATTTACCAAACTGCAGCATAATTTAATGTAAACTGGCATTTGGCGAGGGACTTAGGTTTTGAAGATAGACTTATATGTAACTTGCCACATGAAGAGTTATTAGAACTGAGTGTGCTTGCTTGCTAATTTCGGCTAACATAGCCTAGACTGGCCCCAGATACACTATATTGCTGAAGATCTCTTTGAATTCCTGGTTCTCCTGCCTCCATCTTCCGGATGTTGGGATAATGGGCATGTGGCACCCTGTCTGACACACAGTGTTGAAGCATGTCTGGGTACTAGTTATTCATTTTGTCTGTGTGTCAGGGGTACTCTGTATATGTACATTTTTCCCTCTAGGGACTAGAGAGATGGCTCAGCAGTTAAGACCACTGGCTGCTCTTCCAGAGGACTTGAGTTCAATTCCTAGCATCCACATGACAGCTCACAACTGTCTGTAACTCCAGTTCCAGAGGATCCAACACCCTCACACAGACATACATGCAGGCAAAACACCAATCAATGAACATTGAATGAATGAATGAATGAATGAATTTTTCCCCTTAAACTCAAGTGATCCTCCTGTCTCAGCCCCAGCACCTAGGTTCATGCATGTGCCGTCATACCCAGTTGACTTACTCTGTACACACATGGTTTGTTAGACTTAGAAGGGGCTCAAAATGATGACTTAAAATGACTTGAGACCAATTTCTGTCTTTGGATTTTGGGTGATACATTACTAACTTTTCTGTTGGTGTAATAAAACATCACAACAAAGGCAACATATATAGAGAGTGGATTTGGGGCTCAGGGCTCTAGACAGAATCATGATGGTGGGACAGGTTGAAGGAGGCTGGAGCAGCAGCTGAGAGCTCGCTCATATCTTGAACCACAAACAGGAAGTAGAGAGGGACTAACTCAAAGTGGCATGAGTCTTTTGAAACCTCAAAGCCCATCCCAGTGACATACTTCCTCCAGCAAGCCCATATCTGCTAATCATTCCCAAACAGCTATCAACTGGGGACCAAGTAGTCAAGTGCCCAAGACTTCGTGGGAGCATCTCGTTCAATCTAGCACAGACCTTACTATTCTTAATTGGGATATCGTATTTTTTGTGGAAAATTGCATAAATGTAATGCTCCAGAATTCTGAATTTGAAATAGTCATGTCTGCCAAATTATAATCTTAATATAGTAGTAGTCTTTATTACTTGGGAACTGAAATATCAGTCAGGCACTACTATGACTCTTTGTAAACAGCTGGCTTCTGATGTTACTTAGATGGACTGATGTGACATCTCCATTTAATTCTTCTTGAGTTTTCATAGGCAGCCAGGTCTGGGGTCCAGGAGTCACAATTATTATATTCCTTTGTATAAAAATAGGTTGTAGAGAGTGTTGATCTAATAATGGCTGTTAATTCTTTTTGCCTATGAGTTGAGCAAAATGTAGATGTGGATGTAGAAATATTAGTAGCCTTGAAAAGGGAAATTATTGACTAGAAACTAAGAGCACAGTCGATGTCTTTTATGTTGAATTTATGACTTGGGGGTCATGGCTTGGAGTTTTCATGCTGCCATGTTACATGAGTAGTTGATGTAGAGTGAGTGTTTCTTCTAGAGTCCTACATTACATCCCAGAGAAAAGCATTTAAACACCTTTGTAACTTTCCATGTCAACAAGCATTGAGTTTAGTTAAAATAGCATAGACTTTGGAATGTGACAGCTTCAGATTTGAATCTCTACTTGGTGCTTATTAACTTCTCACCCTGATCTGATAACTTAACCTGCTGAGACTTTTTCCTGCTGATGCCAGTTCTGAAGATTGGTAATGAACACTAGTGGAAATGTGTGTAAGCCGTGCGCACATAGGGCCTGCTTCTTAGAATGTGATCAGATAAGTTTCATTTGCTCTGCTCTGCAAGAAAACTTGAAATTTGCAGTCTCTTGGCTTTAATAATAGAAAAAATTGTTCATTCTTCAGACTGGCATCACACTTTTTATTGCTTATGTTTTCTGTGAACATAGTGCTGCTCCCACTCTTGGATCCTGCCAGTAATCATTGTATTTTCCTCCTTACTGTGTAATTAGTTTGGAGATTTGTTTTTCCAAAAGTGTACCCAAATAAAGACCACAGACCCTAATAAAGGGTGATTCTGAGGTGGTGAACCCACACACACACAGGGCAAGTGTTTCTATATGCTTATGTGTGAAGGTCAGGGAAAAACTGGGGTAATCTGTTTCCTTCCACCATGTGGGTCCTGTGAATTGAGCTCAGAATATCAGGTTTGAAGGCAAATGCCTATAACTGCTGAGCCATCTTGTAGGCCTCTGTTTGAAGTTTTTGAGGGCCTGCTTAGCTTCACAGAAGTCTGAAACTGGGCAAAGCCTTCCGTAACATATGCTTTTTATATCCTTAATATATAGATGCCAGTTTATGCGATAAATATGAATAAGGTCAGCCAGAATGTGTTTGTTAGTGAAAGAAACTAGAGAAGGGGCCTGAGGCAGCTAGCTCACTATCTGGTGCATCTGAAGGAACAAGGAAAAACTAGAAAAGTTGTGTGCGTGTCACAGAACTAAGTATCGAATATTTTAGAGGTAGAAGAATGAAAGATACTTCTGCAAGTTTGTATATTGCTCCAAACTGCTTTCTAATTTAAATTTGGACTGGTTCCTATTGGCACTTTGTTTTACATTCTGTCATTATTTACTATCTTCTTGAGGCCTAGAACACATCCTTCTCATGATAAATTATTTTTTTCAGTTATTATAAACCAACTCACTTTTTCTGTAGTCATTAAATTTCCATTCCCCAGAAGAATTTATCTATAACAATCTGAACCATCAAGGTACAAAGAGTGCTATATTATATGAAGTTAGATATTCAAGGAAACAACTTAATAGTTTATGTTTGTTTTATTTGCTTATTTGCTTGATGTCTACATCTTGAACTTCTCAATAATCCTCCCAGGTAGATAATTCTCCTTTTTTACTTTTCTAACACTGTCCTTTGTTTTTGCATTTCTACACTTTTAGTATCTTCATTCGTTATCAGTATATTGTTAGGTCCTAGCTAAACTCTTCTACCATCTTAAAATTCCAAATGACAGTGAGTGGTTGCCTCTTGAACTAAATGGAACCTCCAAGAACAGATTGTGTAGTTTCAGCTAGACCCAATATGCTTGCTGATACTATGGAAGATATTAAGATGACTTGAGCATACTGAACATACTGAATACATTACAGTAAGGTATTGTTGCCTCAAGATTGTTCTCGTGTTTTGTTTGTTTGTTTTTGGTATCATGGCTAGGCTGGAGATATAGTTCAGTGACAGAATGATGGACAGAGCCTTAAGTTCATCTCTAGCAGGAGCTAGGGACACAGAGAGGGAGATATCATAGCCCAGTAAAGTAATTAAGCTTGCATGAGCATTTCTGTGTAAATGTGTAGTATAAATCAGAAATAGTGACTTTCTTTGAGTGTGAGATCAGAATTCTCCTCCATGGTGAGAGCAGTCTTTGAAGTAGTACTGTGGAAATGCACGGGGTGACTAGTCAGGCCCTGAGCACACAAACTCAGGGCTGAAGCATTGCCAAGCGTGTTTGCCCACTAAAAAAAATGCTCCCGAGAGCTCATTCCCACATGTCCAGCTCCATCCTGATCTTTCTCCTAACATGGACTTTGTGCTCCAGCTCAGCAAGTCTGTGTGACCTGTTTCTCACGTAGCTTGTGTTTTCACCAGTTGCTTTCTTCACCCTCTTTCCACTCCCAGGATGTTTCTCATCCTTTTTATGAAGTGTCTTCCCTTTGGTAGGCTTTGGGGATCCTGATTTGAACAACATGGTGTTTTCTGTGTTTGTTCTTAGGGTTTTTACTGCTTTGATGAAACATTATGACCAAACTTAGGGAGGAAAGGGTTTATGTTGCTCACAGTTCCATGTAACAGTTCTTCAAAAGAAGTGAGGGCAAGAATTCAAGCAAGGCAGGAACCTGGAGGCAGAAGCTGATGTAGAGGCCATGGGCCAGGATGGGGTGCTGCTACTTAGTGGCTTGTTCCCCTTGGCCTGCTCAACCCAAGGATGGCACTATCTATTACCGGCTGGGCCGGCCCCCATTGATCACTAATTAAGAAAATACTCTACAGGCTTGCCTACAGCCTCATCTTCTGTAAGTATTTTCTTAACTGAGTTTCCCTCCTCTCAGATGATTCTAGCATGTGACAAGTTGACATAAAACTAGCCAGTACAGTTTGGTACCATTTGGAGTTTGTTCCTTGTTTGCTGCATCTCCAGGTGTATTCAGAGCTAATGACATGGGAAGGTTGTTGTGGATAAAATTCAGATTTCTTTCTTGTCTTCCTCCTTCATTCTTCTTTCTCCCTTCCTTGCTTGTTCACTCATCTCTGTCACTCCTCCCTCCCTCTCTTCCTCCCTCCCTCCCTCCCTCTCTTCCTCCCTCCCTCTCTTCCTCCCTCCCTCCCTCTCTCCCTCCCTTCCTCTCTCCCTCCCTTCCTCCCTCCCTCCCTTCCTCCCTCCCTCCTTCCCTCCCTCCCTTCTTTCCCCCCTCCCGCTTTAGCCTTTTAAGTTCTAGGATTACAGGCTTGCACACATCTAAAATTCAGATTTCTTTTCTTTTATGATCTCATGGTAGCAGAAATGCATGGTAGATGTTTAGAAAACAGAGAACTTTTAGGGCTAGTCAGTTGCCTAGGCCTGTTTGCAGTTCACTGGCAGACGTGACTGGGATGAGGGAGTAAGGCAGGCCTCTTCAGGCAGGGAAGTAGAAAGTGTGGGTGGTGAAGTTGCACTTGGCTGGCCTGCTGCCTAGCCCTGTGGGTGCTTCTTCCCAACTCCAATCAACATTCTGGGCATGAGGAGAGAGGCAGCGAGAACAGGAACAAATGGCCCTGAATCTGAGCTCTGACTTTGCTGACACGTTGCCAGTTTACCAGTTCCCCCTTCTCCCTCTGAGGACTTCTTTTAAGTGTAACAGCAGACTGAGAAGTTTAAGAAAAGCAAAACTAGGAATTTAGTGCAATTACAAGAATTAGCTGTGGCAGAATCTGGGTATGTCAGTGCTACAGCATGCACATTTGTTCATAAAATACAGTATAAAATACAGCGTGGAGAGTTTCCGAGTACCTGGGTACCAGTGGAGCCACAAATGAACTGAGGGCTAAGGGTGCCTTTGCACAGTGTCACCTCATGATAGCACACTTCCTAGTCTAGGCCATTGCAACTTGGGCTGTGTCAGACTCGTTAATATAGATCTGCAGGAAGGAAGCCGAAGTTGTTATGAGCCTTTGCAGTAGAAGAGCCTGCCTCCAGAAAGTCGGTGTGGTGGCCCAAGGAAGAGAGTTTATGGGTAGGTTTTCTGTTGACTGCCCACAGTTTTGGACCACTAGAGACAGAAATCTTTGACTTCCTTGATCACATTTCCCTTTTAAGACTTAATTCTGGAGGGAATCCAAACCTAGTGTTTCTCACTTGTACATAGCAAATGGCAAAGCTGTAATTGTCATAGTTACCAGTGATGTTGTATGGCGGTTATTTTCTGCAGTGTTCCTTTTTGCTTCCGATGTAATTCTCTTGGTTTGCACATCCGTTTGTTCTCGTTCTCTTCTCTTCTACTGCCAAAGGACAAATGACTCCTATTTCTCCTTGCCCACCAAATACCCTGTCTATTCCCCATAAGCCCTGGTCATCTGACCTTCTTTTAAAAGATTATTGTTATTTGACCGTGTGTATGTATGAGTGTACCTGTGTGGATACGTCATCGTGGGTGAAGATGCCTGCAAAGGTGTTGGGTGTCTGGGCCTGGACCTACAGGGAGTTGTGAGCTACTGGGGATGGGTGTTGGCACTGAATTCATGTCCAGGTCCTCCACAAGGGCAGTGCATGCTCTTAATTGTTGAACATTGAACTATCCAGCCTTTTAAAGATATTCTTTGTTTGTTTGTTTGTTTGTTTTTTCTGTTTTTCAAGACAAGGTTTCTTTCTCTGTATAGCCGAGGCTGACTGTCCTAGAACTCTGTAGACTAGTCTGTCCTTGATCAAACTCAGAGATCCATCTGCCTCTGCCTCCTAAATGCTGGGACTAAAGGTGTGCACCACCATGCCTGACTTAAAGATGTCCTAAAGTTCACTTTTATCCTACTTAGTCAAATCTAGAGACCTTTTCTTAGGTGTGTCTTTGTCTCACCACCTCCCTGCGGTTGACACTGAATGGATAGTATGTCTTTCATCCTGGTGCTAAAGGACTCTGTGTTTGGTGTCCTTATTGTCTCCGAGCTCTTTACCTTTTTCAGAGTTAGCTTTGATTCCTTTCTTCTGTTCCGCCTACAAAGTCCTTGAGAATTCTTTTAAAAGGTCTCAGCTTATCATTGCTTTCTTGCCATTGACTTCCCAGCTCTGACCATCGCATTGTGACACTGCTGCCATGGGCCCCTAAATTCCAGCGAACTCTTCTGTCATGTTAAAGAAAGAGGGTAGATTAGAAGTTACAGACTGCCCTTCAGACCTGACCACGAAGATTAGCCTGGCAGTTAGCACTCCCCTGGCTTGCTCTAGTTTCTGCCTTGCCTCCACGACATTCCTTACCCAGGTCTGTTGGCATTCCCCATTTGGATTGCCTTTGGTGTTTCAGCTCACAAAAACCTGACCGTTTTTGAAGATCCACATCAGATTGCTTTAAAACAGTATTTTTTTTCCTCCCCAATATTGGGTACCTCTATTTAGTTCTTTTTTTTTTTGGTTTTTACGAGACAGGGTTTCTCTGTATTGTTTTGGAGGCTATCGGTCCAGCCCAGCCTCGAACTCATAGAGATCCACCTGCCTCTCCCTCATGAGTGTTGGGATTAAAGGTGTGCGTCACCACACCTGCATTTAGTTTTTAAAATAGCAAGTATTTACTGTGGGGCAAATGTTGAGCTAACCGAAAGCTCTAATTTTTCTGCCGAGAAACGTGGAATTTCTGAGTCTACATGGTCAACATGAACTGGGATCTAATCCAGTTCCTCTGTGTCAGGGTTACATTCAGGATTATAGACTCTGTGATGCAAACAAAATTACAACCCTATGCCTTGACATATCTTTGAGAGTTGTATATTGTTTGCAGTAGGTAAGACATTCTTTAAACTTTTCTGTCTGCTTCCCAGTACCCTGTATATTTTGAATAATTATGTGAGTACTATAGAGACGATTATGTTGAGGTTCCTGTAGTGCTCTGGCTATAAAAACATGGTTTTTATCTCTGTGTTAGGACTATCTCTAAGCTGTCGGGAACACAGTGCTGTGTACTGGAGTCAGAAAGGAGGCAGCAGAGGCAGCTTATGTTGTGTCCCAAATGTGGGGTGTGTACCCAGAGAGATAAGGAAGCACTCATGGCAAGCTTTCCCTTCTGGTTTCTTACATCTCAGTGTTAGGACTGTCAGCTTGGTGTTAACAAGCAGGCACCTCTCAGATGCTGGTCACCACAGCAAAGATCAGGAGAGTCTTGATATGGCTTCCAGCATACAATGGCATTGGCTGAAGTTAAGTAACAGCTGTTTCATTGACTTTATTGTTACTTTTTATTCAATTTCATTGAGGCTTGTTTTCCATTTGTATTGTGACACAAGTTCCTTTCTTGATTTGAAGAGTATAGATACTAAGTGCATGGCAGAACTGTGGAAGGAGATGGCAGTGGGAAACACTGGAGACCATAACAGTGCCATGCTTTGGAGCTACACAGACAAGACAGAGAAGACCACATGCCTTGTGTTCTTCTGCTGATGTCCCCTCTGGGATTATATAGGTGATTTCTCTGCATTGTTCTGATTTGTGACTCATTTAAAGGATTGGCTCAATGAGCACTGGCACTCCATTCTGTGAAAGAATTTTTTCACCATCACACCATCAATTTTTGTTATTTGTTCATTTTTCATTCATTGAGGTAAAACCTTTTGCTAGAATTTTTAAATTGCAGTTTAATTCTAGGACTCATTAAACAAGCATCAAAGTGTTCTGGGCTTTTTTTCTGAGCATCAGTTTTCTCTTCTGTATGCTAGGATTAATACGGCACCTGTCTCAGAGGATTATTTGAGGTAAATGAATTTGAGAACTACCTGGCCCTTGTGCCTGGTACTTGGGCCAGCACTATATAGGCATTTGCTATTACTGTTATTCCCCAGGAGAGAAGATAAACTTTTGGGAACTCTTGAGGCTTTGCTTATTTATTCTTATCATCTTGAGTTGAAGGCTTGACTATGTGCATTTGACAGAAGCTAAGTAGCAGTTTAGCATAGTAATACTGTGACTGACACATGAGTTATATCCTGAGCCTAACAATGGGCAAGAACAATAAGAATAAGATTGTTAATAAAACTACTGTGAGCTACCCTGAGCCTAAAATGATAGTGGTATGAGTACACAAACTCCAAAGAACACTATCAAACCCTATCCATTGCGAGGACTGAGGTTGAATCCACCCTAAAACTATGTGTACTATCGCACTTTCTAGTTGAGAGAAATACCAAGGACAGTTGGTGCACACACACACACTCTCACACACACACACACCCCATTAGTAATTCTTTAAGGATCATGGATTCATGTTAGTTGTATCATTATACTTCTTACTATTTGTTTCCAAGTTTTTACCTGTTTTTAAGGACAGATGGTATATTTTATTCTGTGAGTTAATTATGTTTCTAATGGGTAAGTTATGAAACAAGTGTGTTAAGCCAAGCTAGTCAGTGCTAATTCCCCAGTGTACAAATCGGTCCTCTTCAATATGGAGGAAAATTGATCCTAACACAAAATAAAAACTTAGAAAATGGGAAGTTTTTCAATAAAATATTCAGTGCAAATAAATGATAAGGCAGTTGGAAAATAGAGGTATTTACACTTGAGTTTCACAAAAAGTGTTTTTTGGTACCCCATGTTCAGGACAGGACTTAGAAAATCACTTATTTTCACATAAATCCTGACAGTGGATTTAACTTCTTCATTCCATTTACATCTGACACTTAGGCAGAAACAATGCTGGTTGTTGTTTTGTTTTTGTTTTTTTTACAGAAGCAGATTTTTAAAGATGAAATATTTTCAAAGTGTGGTTTTTGATGTAATCATAGATTTTGTGTGAAATTTGCATTCAGAAAACATTTGTTCTAGACCAGATCTTCACAATGAAGCCTACAGACGTCCATCTGAGTTCTGCTCCTATCTGTCCATGAACAAAGTTCAAAGGCTTAGTTGTTCTCCAGTGAGTAGTGCCTGCCTAGAGAGCAGCTGAGGTGATTGGATTAGTCAGTATGTCACATTCTGTAACATGGTTAATGGTACTTACTCTTAAAATCACCATCTCTTTTTGGTCATCATCCATATTCTAAAATAGCCTGCAGAACATGTTGTTAGTGTGTTACTCTAACACTGAGTTGAGTAGCTTTTCCTTAATCGCAGACAAGTACATTGTCCAAGTCTGTGTTTGCTGCTAATTCCTGGTGATGAATATACACCAGAAATATCACTGGGGCTGACTGCTGCTTGACCTGATTCTGCTTGTTTACTTGGCAGTGCCATTCTGTTCTGTGTGTTTGTGAAGAATAGTGGGTTCCTGGTCTTCCCGAGAGGAGCAATAGGGACATGTACTATGAATACAGTGCAGACTTGAGTCTCACTACTTACATTGGCGGTTTACTTAACTTCATGTTTCTGTTTTCTCTCTGTGGAATAGCCATGAGACCCCTGTCTAAGTGGGCTGTTACCAAGATTAAGTGAGCTTTAAAGTGCTTAGGATGATGCCTGACCCAGTGTTGAAATGTTTCTTTCTAAACTAATTCTTTTTAAAGTTTTTGGCAAAGAAATTTTGTGGTTCTTTGTAAGTAGACTTCCATGTAAGTCAGGTTTGAAAACTAGTAAGTCTTCCTGAAAAGTACTGCTTTTTAACTAAAATATTAGGAGTTTTGGCTTTTCATGTCACAGTATGCACTGTTGGTTCAGTGGATGGTTCGTCTTTGGAGGTTTGGAAGGGCAGGTGTAAATCTGGTTTGTGTAGACAGCCTTGACTTACATCTCTTGTCCCCTGGCATAATTGAATGAAAAGTGCCTCCTTTTCACTCTTATAAATGTGCAAGTGTGTATACAAATTTTCTGGTTACACTATATAGGTAAATACTGGATGTATTTTACTGTACTGTTTTCATAAACCATAGCATAGACAAATACTGTTTCAAGCTCAAGTTTTAATGGTTTGTAGTATTTTCCTAATTGTTTTTATTTTTGTGATTTTTCTCCCCTCTTGTTAGCATGTGTTTTACTTTTTATACCTTTAAGGCTTCATTGTGTGAACTGGGGTCCTGCTTCCTCATGTAGCAAATACAAAAGCATTTTAATTGGGAATGTGAGACTTGGATTGAACTGGAGTAAATTTGAAACGTACTCTCAATTTTTCACATTATGCCCTTATGTCTGCGGCTACTACAAGTGTTTTATTTGTCTGATAACCTTGTGGATGTGATATAAACTATAATGAATAAACTACTTGTTGGTTGTATATACCGCTCTTAGCAGGGTAGACTGCTTATGGGTGCTATTGCCTAAAGCAAGTAGAATTTATAGCTAAAAAGTCAGATATCACTAAAGGGAGTTGTTGTTAATTACCTATGCTGTCCATAAACTTTAATGTTTAATAAGTTGCCTTAGTCCTAGTTCCTGTTGACTAACTCGACCAGAACATTCTTTATGGTTCCTTCCTTAGTGGATAGAATAAAACCTGCCTTCCAAATAGTAAGCTGCTTCTAGGTCCCCTAGCAATAATATAATGCTGAGTTCTTTTGGTGAGTTTCCATGATAATGCTAGTAGGGAATACAGATTGTAATGCATTTGAACACTTTGAGATGAAAAATTACAGAAGACACTTATGGTTTTTAATTCAATTTAATTTTTAACCAAAAATAATTGTATCTTTGCAGTGTCCTCTCACCAGCCCCTCCCAAGCCTCTCACCCCACCCCCTCAAATTCTTAGCCTCTTTTTCATTAATTAAACACTTGTGGCTTTTGTTGGCATTGAGAGATAAATGCTGTCTCATTCCTACACAATTGCTTTTATAAAAAGAAGTCAACACTCAACATGGTACTTCTGGTGTTGTTTGTTCACCTCAATTGTTTACTTATTTTGAAGTTGACTAGTGAACATATATTTATTGTGCCTATGTAGTTTCTTTTTTTTTTTTCTTTTTTTTTTTTTTTTGGTTTTTACGAGACAGGGTTTCTCTGTATTGTTTTGGAGGCTGTCGGTCCAGCCTGGCCTCGAACTCACAGAGATCCGCCTGCCTCTGCCTCCCGAGTGCTGGGATTAAAGGCGTGCGCCACCACCGCCTGGTGCCTATGTAGTTTCTTAATATCTATGTATTGCATAATGGCTAGATTAATCTAATTAGTATATGTATTTACTTATACTTGTATATGTTTTCTCATTTGTATATTTTGATTGTCTGACACACATCGAGAAATGTCTGATGTGTTACTATCAAGCTTTATAATTTTTCTGACAAATTTTACACTTTTTTGTTTTTTGAGGTGGTTTATAAAATAAATGGGTATCCTCTATCAACATCAGAACATATAGGCTGTTTGTTTTGTCCAAGGATATACTTAGGGATACATGGAGTACTTATCCTTGATGAAGGAGGGATGTGGTTGAAAAATAAAATGAAGTTGTAGAGAAGGGTTTGGGAGAAAGATGGAGAGCAAGAAAGCAAATACCAATAAATACCTGTGTGTGTTCATATGTATGAAGAGAGACTCAGAGCAGGAGAAATGACAGAAGCGATGTAGTCTTGACCTCAGGTGGAAGTCAAAGATCACTTGTATTGTGTCAGCAAAGTAATAAGTAAATTGAGGGTTTCGGGTAAGAGATGTAGTAAAAATGAGATGAGATACTTGCTCTAGTGCTGCTGGCAAGTATTTCAGAAGGGTTGGCCCAGTTGTATTTGCACTAGACTAGATTTTTGGAGACATTTGGCATTGAAGTTGGTCACTGGGAGTAGGGAAAGTCACTTAGGAGCATGATTGTGAGGACAGTAAATGATGTGGGTATGTGATTATTTGCTGGACTATACTGCGCTTAAAGGTTTTTTTTGTTTAACCACAATTCTTTACTGATTCTTCAGTAATTTCACATCATGTACCCAGTCCACTATTTGCCAGTCTCTCCATATCCACCCTCACCCCTGCAGCTAACCCCCAGAAAGTTAAAAAATATTAATAAAAAGGAAAACAAAAGATCCACTTCACTCCTGTTTTTACTGCCTCTCCAACACCCTTTCAATCATCTTAAAGGCACTGGGAGCTGCAGTGTGTCACTCAGTAGACCTTTTTGTCTGCTCAGCTTTACCGTACATGGTCATTGCAATGAGTTGTTGGTCTGGTTCAAGGCCTCTGGCTGAAGGGTTTTTGTGTTTTAAGATTTATGTCTAGCTTTAGTTAGGTGTGTGTATGTCTGTGTGAGTGTATGTCTTGTGTGCGTAGGAGGGCATCTGCTCTTGTGTCGCTGGAGTTAGAGGTACTTGTGAGCCACCTGATATAGGTGCCAGCAATTAAACTCGGGTCCTGTGAAAGAGTAGCCAGCGTTCTTAACTACTGATTTATCTCTCCAGGGCCTTTGCTAGTTAAGATGAATTAAAAAAACAAAAAGAAAGAATTGGACTAGTGGCTGAAGCTAACACACTGTCCCAGCAGGAAAAAGGAAGGCGTTCAGAATGAACGGTGTTGGTGTGTTTCTGCTCTGCCTTTCATTTTCCCTTGGCTTGTTCCCTCTGCAGTAATGCACTGCAGTGCCAGCTCATGGAAGTGTTCACAGGCTGGTGTGGTGCCCGCCACAGAGAGCGGCTCCTTTCAGCACATATAACCATGTGTACAGAAAGTTCCAGAGCTTGCTTCGCATTCCAATGTGACCAAGCCACAGTATCTGCACCAGAGGAGTAAGGTGAGGGAGGCCAGAGGGAAGTCGTGTGGGGGTAAGGAGTGGAGGGTTCATATAATTATATAGCTAACTCACATAATTTAGATGGAAGAGGTCAGAGCTCTAATACGAAGAAGATTGTAGATTATTTGGTTGTAGTGTTGGATGGGCAGATTGTGTTGCAGGATGTTGGCTTTCCTACTCTTGGTGCAAATGTAAGTTAGTGCACGATGGTCAACAGGACAGCCTGTAATCCTAGCAGTCAGGCTGAGTCATTGCTGTAAGTTTGAGGCCAGCCTGGGTTGCACAGTTCGATCAAAGTCATTTGGGATATGTAGCAAAACCCCATCTCAAAAAGGGGAGTGGAGGGCTGGGGGATAAAGTATTGCACAACCATAAGGGCCTAGGTTTGAAAAATCTGGGTGTGGTGGCAGGCACTTAGAATCCCAGTGCTGGGAGATGGAGACGAACCCCTGGTCTCACTGGCCAGTCAGCAGAATCCACTTGGTTTCCTGCAGGACGGTAAGAGTTCCAGTAAGTGAGGAATGACTCCTGAAATTGACCTTTGGTTCCCCCTTCCACACACATACACACAAGATCAATCCTACTCATTCACAGCAACCCCATTACTGGATATATGTCCAGAAAAATTGAAATATTTCAAAGAGACCTCTTATTACAACACTATTTGTTGTTGTTGTTCAAGGTAGGGTTTCTCTGTGTAACATTCCAGGCTGGCTTGGAACTCACTTTGTAGAGACCAGGCTGGTCTTGAGCTCACAAAGATTCACCTGTCTCTGCCTCCCAAGTGCTGGGTTTAAAGGCGTGTGCCACCATCACCCGGCTTTCTTAATAGTTATTCTTAATAGTTCGTGGAAACAGCTGAAACATCCATCAACTAATGATGGATTTTAAAAAGTGGCACACATACGGAGTAGAATACTCTTCAGTTATTTAAAAGTGGCACATATATGGAGTAGAATACTCTTCAGTTATTTAAAAGAATAATGTCCTTTGTGACAGCAAAGATAAGTGCTCCATGGTTTTACTCACATGCCAGATCTACAAAATTGATTGTATATGAGTTGAGGGTAGAATGCTAGTTACCAGAGATTGGGAGACTATGAAGGAGGGTCAGGGAAAGAGTATTGATCAGTGGACTTTAAATTAGAAGTGAGAAGTTCTGGTGTGCTGTTACACAATAAAGTAACCAAGGCCCACATGGTGTACTGTATTTTCCAATGACAAGCATTTGAGGAGATAGAAGTATTTAGCGAGACTTAAATATTTGTCAAAAGACCCTGTTATGCCATACATGCATATATATATATATATATATATATATATATATATATATACATACTTTCGGTTTGTGTGGAGTTTGTTGTTTTTTATTAGCCACAAATAAATAAGCCAGTGGTTCCCTAACCTATAATCTCATCACTCAGGAAGTTAAGACCAGATAATAGTGAGTTAAGGCTGACTGACCACACAATGAGTCCCTGTCTCAGAAGTACAGTAAGATAATCTTAATCCTTTAAAGGCTACAGGAAAGAGAATAATTGACAGTGGGTAATAATGGAAAGATGTACCTTGAATAAACAAATCCAAATAAGAATAGGAGCTGGTGAGAGAGAAAAGTGACACTACAGAGGTGGGAATCATTACTGAGTGCGGTGAGACTGGGAAGAGAGAGTGGTGCTGTAGTATGGAAGCCTTGGACTCTACCTAGCCTGAGAAGTCTGTCCTTTAAGATACAAAGTTAATTGGAGCTCTACTTCAGTATGTTAGTTAGATCTCTACTCGCCGTTCACTCTGCCAGCTCACAAGTAGAGATTGGCCTTGCCTGTTCTAGAAGTTTTTCATTCTTTGGACAGTAAGTTAGCAGTAGGGTGACCCCTGAGGCCGTGGTGCTAAGGCTTGTGTTACTGATCTTATCTTCTTTTCTCGAAATATCTGCTAGAGACTATGAAATACTGTGATTATTTTACCACTTACTTCTATTTTCCAGTAATACTTGCAGAAAACTATCTGGAATAAAATATGCAAAGAGTAGTTCATGTGCTTTGTTTTTGAGTCTGCATTAGTATTTCAAAGTGAAAACAGAACAGCCCAGTCATACAATTTTTAGAATATGTTTTTATTATGTGTATGCATGTGTTCCTGTGTGGGGGTGTGCTCACATGAGTGCAGAAAACCACAGAAGCCAGGGGAGTTGTAACCCTCTGGAACTGGAGTTCTAGGTGGTTGTGAGCTGTCCAACAGGGGTGATGACAGTTGAATTTGGGTCCTCAGGGCCTTTGCAAAAGCAGTGCATGCTTTTAACTGTTAAGTTGTGTCTCCAGCCTGAAACACTTTTTATTATTATTTTTTTGTTTCTGTTTGTCTGTATTTGTGTATACCACTTGTTTGTAGATACCTGTAGAGCCCAGAAGGGGACACCAGATGCCCTGGAGCTGTAATTGCAGGCAGTATTTACCATTAGACGTGGGTACTAGTATCAGAACTCAGGTCCTCTGGAAGAGCAAGGTACACTTTTTAACCACTGCACAATAATCTCTGAAATTCCCAGATACACACATTAAAACAAACAACCCCATCAAGATGACAGTATAGAGTAAAAACTCTTGAGTAGCAGTTGCTTTTTAAGTACCTGGACTCAGCAGTTCCTTATTTAAAAGTTAGCTATCAGTGGTATACCAACAACCACTGCCTGCCCTTGGGTTTCCCAGGAGAGTTTGCTATCTGATGGAAGGAACCTGACAAGGTATATCCTAAGAGGAATTCCAAGCCTTCCTTGTGGTCAGGTACCCAACCACTGGAGGAAGAGTGAACTAACTGCCCACAAATTTGTGTAATTAGTATTTGCATAAAATTACCCTAGGGAAGAAATTGTAAGAATGAGACTACCTTGAATGATGCTGAATTACTAAGTAGCAAAAATTGGAAGTCATGAATGTTTCTGTAGGAAATGATCAAGTAGTTTAAAAATAAAGACCCACTTATCTAAAGTAGCACGGAAGCAGCTGAGGCACATGTGAGGTCCATCTGCAGTTATAGGTGAACTTGCTTCATGGACACCTAGTCCTAATCAAGTCATAAGTACTGCAGAGCCTAAAGAGGGAGGCTTGCTGTTTTTCAACACACCCGTTCAAAAACCAAACATTGCGTTATTTTTAAGTTTAAGATTGTGATTACAACTTTACAAATATTATTTGGAAATGTAATATACCACAAATAAAGGGACTTCATTCCAAGAATCAAAGTATAGTTCCATATTAGGAAATCTGATAATTTTAATAGACTAGAGAATAAACACAATCTTTTAGTTTTCTGCCCAAAATACACATGGTAAGATTATTATTTGTAGTTTTAAAAATAGGACTCCACCACACACAAATAAAAACCTCCTAAGAGTGGAACTAGTTCAATAGCATAAACTGTGTGGCAGGGTGTTGGCCAGAACCTCCGGAGTAGCAGCAATGGTCATGATCAAGTTTGGAACAAGGCTATATGTGCATGTTGCCTTCCTGAGTAAAATCTCAAGTGATTCTGACAAAGTACTCTAAAGATTATTTAAGGAAAATAAATGTCAATAGCCCAGAAAAGTCAAACAAAAAAGAGGACTGCCTAACCCTATTAGATATTTGTCTTTTCAAGCTAAAATAAGTAGAAGAGTATGATGCAAGGCCAAACTGTACCAAGAGTCCAAAATACATACATCATTGACTTTTCAAGTTACTGCAGAAATGATGGTTTCAGTTAGTAGGTAATTTTTCAGGAGGATCAAGTGGCTTGCTTTTCATTTCAAAAACAAATTCTAGTTTAATCAGACTTAAATTTTCTTCTGCAAGAAAGCAGAAGAAATGATAATTTGTATAAAAATGATAACATTCTATGACAGGAGAGCTTTTACTCCCTGGGAAACTGCATATGTGATATGTAATGCTCTTGTCTGAGACTTTAGCTTCATCTACTGATACTCCATTTCCTCTCCCAACCACACCCTCCTCTCTCCTTTTTAATTAGCCTCCCATTCTGTTCCTGTTGCAATCTCTGCAGTTTTAATGAGACATAATTGGTGCTAAGTAAATATCATTGGATGAGTTAATTCCACACAGTTTGGAGGTCAATAACTGTAATATAAAACTCACTGAAATAATAGTGAATACTGCTCTGTTGGAAATTAGGAAAGGATAAGTTAGGAAGTTTACAGGTAGCTAATAGTTGTAATCTTTAATAAGTAGAAATTAAAACAGAAGTAGCACTTGGCTTTTTAAAGATAAATATTTTATTGAGACTTTCATACAATGTATTTTGGTCTTTTGCTCCAAAGTCCTCTTTAATTCCTTCCAAATCTACACCCACCTCCTTGCCTGCTGCCCCCCAATTTAATAAGCCATCAAATATAGTTTGTGCTTCCATTTACTTCTGAATGTGGGCCATCCAGTGGTGAATCGTCAGTCTAATAAGAATCCTTAAAATTGAGTCTCCCCCTTTGGAAGTCATCAGCTGTCCATAATTCCTCAGTTAGGAATGGGGCTTGTGCAGCCCTTACTCCATGTTAGGATGTTGACTGGATTGATCTGGTTCCGTCAGCCACAGCTACTGTGGTTTTCTGGGGGAGGTGGTCCTGGCGTGTCTAGAAGCCTGTTTGGCCCCAGTCTCTGGCCCCTGGCTCATACTGCCCCACTTGTGTCATGGTGCCTGAGCCTGGGAGGGGCTGTGATATAGTGTTCTATTTATGTCTGTACGCCCCACTTATTCGCTACACTTTGACCAGCTGTGAGTGTCTCTGCACAAAGACTCTGAGGTCTCAGAGCTGCACCAGTCTACAGGTAGAAAGGGACGAATCTAGAGGGCATGTACTACGATGACCATTTAGCACAACAGTAATAGATTCATCCCTAGGGCCTGGCATGGGTTCTTGCCCAGATTCACAGTATCAAGCATGTGTCTTCTCCTGTGTAGTGGGCCTTAAATCCAATCAGAGAGTGGTAGATTATCTTCATAATACATACATGTCACTTTTGGAGCTATGGTCGTTTCTTGACACTATGGTCACTACTACAACTCACATGATTCTCACCTGGGTAAGATTGTTGTAGAGTTACCCCACCACTACCATCCTGCAAAGCATCTTCTCGTGCCATGAAAGCTAACCAACAAGAAGGAAGCTTTCTGTAAGTACTGACTTGGTTTCTGTGTGTCCTGTGGCACCTATATAGGGCTTACCATCAAGTTCTGAGGCAACCAGGATCAGTAGCCTTTATTTTTTTTTCGTGGGGGTGAGGGTTGGTCTCCAGGATACCTCTTACCACCAGTTACAGGAGAGATAATCAACACAAGGCACTGAGCTTTTTATTTGCTGACCTATGGCTTCCAGAATGAGAATAATCCCCTTGGTCGGGTTACTTCAATCTTCCATGTGGAAAATAGACATAGATACAGAGTGGATAAAAGTAGTAGAAACTACAGGACTTTTCAGATCTCCTTAGCATTAGTTAGCCTCCTTCCTGTGCCCTTTCCCGTCCCTCCCCTTCCCTTCCCCTCCCCATTACTCCTTTCTTGTTCCTGCCTCTGTGTTCTGCTGTCCCTTTCCCTTAAGACCCTGGCTTCCTTGGACTCTCTTCTGACTTATAACAGCCCTTGGCATCATCTCCTGAAGGTCAACATAACTGTGGTCTTTTAGGTCTTTCTTTTATCTGACATTGACTGGAATATTTTAAATGATTTGTTTTATAAATGGAATTAGCAAAGATATGTAATGATTCCCAGAGAGGCCTTAGGTTATCAGAAAAGGGAGTCAATTAGAACAACAATTATACCAAAAATGTGGCTTTCCTTTGTTAATTCTGCATCTTTTCCCCCCTCATAGTTTTTAGTGGTTTCACCTGCTACTCTAAATTTCCTTTGCCTATTTACATTTCCTCGGGAGCACATGCCCCTTAGTGGCAGAACTAAGAATTTTTTCCCCAATGTTAATGATTCAACATAACTCTTTTTTCCTTTCATTTCATGTGAACAAATAGTTACTGCTGTGATATGACTTACCCATTTATAGTTGTGTTGTTATTGTTTTGTTTTGGTTTTTTGAGACAGGGTTTCTCTATGTGACAGTGGTGGCTCTCCTGGAACTTGCATTGTAGACCAGGCTGCATTAGTAGTTCTTTTTTTTTTTTTTTTTTTTTTTTTGCAGTTCTGTAAACCCTTTCTTCAGACTTAATAACACAAATCTTAACTATATCTCACCTTCATGTGAATGTCTCATATCAGAAGATGGTTAAGCATAAAGGAATTTGTACTACTGAGGAAGATGTGACAAGATACTTGGTGCTTATCCTAAGATGATTTCACTGTAGTCTATTTCGTATTACTTATGATAAAAGTGTAGATGGTGTGCTGTTTCTTTAAACACAACTCTGAAGGATAAACAGTTATTTTCCTTTGGTACTTTGAGACAGGAGCTCATGTAGCCTAGACTGACCTAAAACTCACTGTACAGCTGAGGAGGATCATTCTTGTCCCCACCTTTCAAGTGCTGGGATTACAAGCTTGCATCACCCATACCCAGCTCTGGAAAAACAATTATAACAAAGTTATGCACAGCTTTTGACCTTATTTATAAAATCAATGCCTATTGTTTTTAAACATGAACATGAAACTTGAAGGAACTGGCTGTTACTTGAGATAGTAAAGAAGTATTTCAGATTATTAAAGGCAAGTTGGAATGCAATTTTCGAGGCCAGCCTGGACTACAGAGTGAGTTCCAGGACAGCCTCCAAAACAATACAGAGAAACCCTGCCTCGAAAAAACAAAACAAAAAAGAAACAAAACAAAACAAAAAGCAAGTTGGATAAAGAAGTTTTGCCATAAATCTTAGTGTTAATGCTGTATTCTCTTGTAGATCATGGAGCTTTGTGGTGCAACAAGACTTGGATATTTTGGAAGAAGTCAGTTCTACATTGCTTTGAAACTTGTAGCTGTTGCCCAGTCTGGTTTCCCATTAAGAGTGGAAAGTATAAACACAGGTAAATGTGAAATACATGAGTAATCAAAATGAAAGTAATTACAAATGGCGCTAAGTGTACTTTTGAGACTTTCTGATATTATAATGGCCCTTGTGACCTTGAAATGTCATGACCCAGTTGTCATTTGTTGGTATGTGAGAATATTAGAAACCATGTCTGTCTTTTATCTGTTATGCTGAAGAATATGCTTAACCTACCAATATATGTTGTGCCTCTTAAATTCTAATTTTATTGATTTTATGTGCATGAATGTTTGACCTGCATGTATGTCCATGAACCATGTGTATGCCTGGTGCTATGGAGGTCTGATGAGGGCACTGGATCCCCTAGAACTAGAGTTAAGGACAGTTGTAAATCACCATGTGGTGCTCAGAATCAAACCAGGGTCCTTTTCAAGAGCAATAAGTACTCTTAACTGCAAGCAGTCTTCCAGCCGCCTCCATCTTCCCGCCTCCTGTGTAATATAATTTGATGACAATGTTAAAATGACTGTGTTTTAGAGTTCATTAAAACTTGATTAGAAAGAATTGAGGTTGATAGTTTTATAAAGGTAAATGATATGTCCTCTATATATAGCTTCTTTATTTTATTCTTTTCTACTTTGGATTTTAGTGTGTGTGTAAGAGAGGTGATCTGGGGCCCTATCCATGCTAGTCAAGTGTTTTCTCAGTGGGCTATAACCCTAGTCCTCATTTTATTTTGAGACAGCATCTCACTAAGTTGCCCAAGCTGGCCTTGAATTTATTCTGTAGCTTCGACTGACCTTGAGTTTGCTACTCTTCTGTCTCAGTATCCCAAGTATCTGGAATTATAGGACTGAGCCACTGGACCAGCTTCTTGTCTTGTCTTATATTTGCTGGTGTTTTGTTCGGGAAAAGGTTCCATTCTAATCTAGATCATGCTCTGGTTAGAGTTGGCAAGATAGCTTACTGGCCAGTAAAGGTGTTGACAGCCTGTTTCAAGCCATTGAAAGGAAAGAATAGACTTCTACAAAGTGTCTTTGACCTCCGTGTTTGTATCATGGTGTTCATGAGCATGTACTCACATGAGTGCTCATAGCTCACACACACACACACACACACACACACACACACACACACACGCACGGACGAACACACACACACACACACAGAGTAGACATTTAACATAGCTCTTGTCACCTATCAAAGAAATTTTTGTTTTATGTCTTTCTAGGTAAGATCTTCCTCAAATGTTCCAAAAAGACAAAAAGATAATGATCTAAATTTAATAGTGATAGTAAATATCTAATTCATCTCTTATTTCATCTTTTCATGTGGGTGTCCTTTCTATTTTTAAGAAATACAGATTAAGCTCATATAATTGGAAAATCTAAAATTCAAAATGTCTTGCACACCAACATTATGCTCAAAAGGTTTATACCACCTCAGATTGTGGTTTTTATGAGATGCCAGCCCATAAAAAACCTGCAAATACTACAGAGTATCCGTCAACTCTGAAATGTGAGCACTTTTGTTCCCAAGTATTTCAGGTAAGAAATACTGAACATGTAACCGTTTTTTGTGGTTAACAGTAAAGGACCTTCCTCTTCCACGATTTGTGGCTTCAAAGAATGAACAAGAATCTCGCCATGCCACCTCATACTCTTCAGATTCTGAAAACCAGGGCTCTTACTCTGGTGTGATTCCCCCTCCTCCTGGCAGAGGGCAAGTTAAGAAGGGACCTGGAAGCCACGATGCCGTTCAGCCTCGTCCATCTACAGATCAGCAGGTAGTCACACGCATGTGCATGTCATCAGCTGTGTCCTGGGAGGTTACTTACAACACTGTTGGTGATGGATAATTAAAATGCCACCCCCAAATGAAAATGTTTAACGAACATTTTTCCCTAGGAGCCTGCATCTCCAGTAGTTTCACCCCAGCAGTCCCCACCAACTTCTCCACACACATGGAGGAAGCATAACCGCCATCCCAGTGGGGGAAGTAGTGAGAGACCTCTTGCAGGACCGGGGCCGTTCTGGTCACCTTTTGGTGACACACAATCAGGTATTTAGAGATCTTTTAAATTACTGTGTTTTTAATTTTGCAAATTAAAGGAAATTAGTAACATTCCTATAAGAATTATTCCCAAATCAATTTTCTTATAAATTAAATAAAAGCAGAATCAGTTATTAAGTTTATAGGTAGATCTATAGCTTTGGAAGTGGCAGTTATATGTGTGAGGCTTAGACAAAAGTTTATGGGTATCAGATAGTCTTGTGGTAAAATAAATATTTCCTACAATATTGGGTGTATATGACAAGATCGATACAAGATGTCTAAAAAGCTTTAAATGAAACATTTTTCATTGAACAGAAGGGGTTCCATTGCTTTTCAGTGATTTAGAGAAACGGGGAAACTATCACAATGTACACATTATAGTTCATTGTGATTGTTAAGTCAGACCTGGTAACTTCTTGTCTCTTCAAACTTGAGTCAGCGTGGTCATCGTTCTCCTTTTAGGCTCTTCTGCTGGGGATGCAGTGTGGTCTGGGCAGTCACCACCTCCACCTCAAGAAAACTGGGTCAGTTTTGCAGATACTCCACCAACCAGTACTCTTTTAACCATGCATCCTGCTTCTGTCCAGGTGTGACATTTTATTGGAATTGCATTTTTATTTGCTTCATTCTAAGAATCACTGCAGTCATTGTTTTTATATTTTGCAGATTTTACAAATGCAAGTTCACTCTTACTAAAAAAGAAATACAAATATTCAGAACTCTGCTTCGTGCTGTTTCTTCAAGTCTGTTACCCACAGGATGTTTCACTAAGTTTTGGCTGATTTTATTTTTGTTCCTAATTCCCTAGTGAAGCTTTAAAAGATTTCTACATCTGGGAATATATTTGCTTGGCTTTCTTAGCACATTTTTCATAACTTTCTGTTGCTTACATAAATGCTGTCATTCTACATGTTTATATACTCACTGTGCAAAACCATATCCAATAACCTGACTGTAACAATATGTGGTTTGCTGATGACTTCTTACCTTTTAAATATCCTCAAAAAATAAATTTTGCTTTCACGGAAAAGTACCTAGCAATCTTGGTCCATGTAAGCATTTAGATAGATACTGTACTGAGGAAAAAATGTTTCATTGCAGGACCAGACAACAGTACGAACTGTAGCTTCAGCTACAACTGCCAATGAAATTCGTAGGCAATCCAGTAGTTATGATGATCCCTGGAAAATAACAGATGAACAAAGACAGTATTATGTAAATCAGTTTAAAACCATTCAGCCTGATCTAAACGGATTTATTCCAGGTGAGTTGTTGAAAACAGAAGTTTTTCTAGATGGGTTAGGACAAAGTCTCAGTTTCATTATCTCACAGACATTATTTTGTTGATCATAGACTTTAATTATTGCTTACATTATTTGCATAAAAGGACTTTATAGTCTCTGGGAAACAAAACCTTGACATTTTTCACATTATAATGTTACCTTTTCCCCAATCTAAGACTGTTACCTTCTTCTATTCTTATATCTGTGTTCAGAATAACATTAAAACTGTTTTAATATTTCAGGATCTGCTGCTAAAGAATTTTTTACAAAATCAAAACTTCCTATTCTTGAACTTTCTCATATTTGGTAAGTGTGGTCTGTTGTTAGTTGGTTCATGTGGGTTGTTTCCAAAGAATTTCTAGCACCTTAAAACTAGGGCTAGACTCGACCACCTTCAGTACTGGTGGAGAACTTAAGTTGAGGACAGTGAGCCTCTCTCTAGGAAAGAAATAAACAAGACTAGTTAGAGAAGTTCTTGTGTACTAAAGCTAAAGTCACCTTGACTTCCTCCTGCTGCTAGTGTACTGCGTGAAGAAAAGCTGTTATAGTGCCTGTTGACCTCTCTTAGCTTCCAACAAGTTTATACCTAGCCAGACACATAAGAACAGTGCTTAGTTTTCATGGTAAACGTAGACTAAGACTCTCAAGATAGCGGTCACATAATTTAAATTAATCCTCGGAACACAAATTATAACCTCAAATTTGACCAGGTAAACATCCTTTCTATTTTGTATCATTCTTCACTAAGGTCAGGCATAGTGGTGTAGGCTTTGTAGTCACAGCTTTCAGAAGGCAGAGATGGGAGGATTCTGAGGTTAAGGTCAGCCTGAGCCATATAGTGAGACTTCATCTAAAAAAAATAGAGCATTATACCAATGGGTTCAGTGTAGGGACCAAAGACAGCAGGGCAGAGGCCGTATTTTTCTATTAAACTTTAACCAGTCTATTTCCTTAAAGTGTAAAATTAATGAACTTTGATAATAAATAATTTTAAATATTGAGCTATTACTAAAACACATTGGGAGTTAATGGTAATATTTTGGTGACTTTAACTTTAGAGACTAATTTTCCTATTTTACACTGAGAAAGCTTAGCATTCAGGGATGTTGACAGGACCATACCATGAACACTCAGGTATCAGTCACTTGACTGTGTGATGCATTCTGATATATTCACTTTCTTATATTTCTTTGTACATATGGGATTTATTTTATTTTATTTTTTTACTTTCTGGTGGGAGAAATTTTTTGTCTACTTTTTTTTTTTTTTTAATAAATGAGGGGCTCCAAGGTGTGGTGATAATGGGCTTATCTTCCAGGGAACTCTCAGACTTCGATAAAGATGGAGCATTGACACTGGATGAGTTCTGTGCTGCTTTTCATCTGGTAGTTGCTAGGAAGAATGGCTATGACTTACCAGAAAAACTCCCTGAAAGCCTGATGCCTAAGCTGATTGATTTGGAAGACTCAGCAGGTGAGACTGGCAGCCACAGAGAGCTGGTGTCTGCTTAGTCAGTGGTTCTCAACCTTCCTAATGCTGAATTCCTTACATAAATGTAGTTCTTCTTGTGGTGACCCCCAGCCATAAAATTTTCATTGCTAATTTCATAACTAATTTTGCTACTGTTGTGAATTACAGTGTAAATGTTTTTGGAGGCAGAGTTTTGTCAGAGGAGCCAGGACCCACAGGTTAAGATAGGAAATTAAGATAGATGTGAAAATGAAGTTTCATAGAGTTAATGTTTTAGTCAAGAGAACACATTTGGCTAAGCATTATGATACACAGCTTTAGTCTCAGCAAAAGCAGGCAGGCCTCTGATTTTGAGGCCAGCCTGTGCTACGTATCAAATTCCAGGCTGGCCAGAGCTTCATAGTGAGACCCTGGTTCAAGTGGATAGATGAATGAATGGATGGATGGATGGATGGAGTACACAGATTTGCCAGGCTAAAATGGATGGGCTAAATTTGGGTCATTAGGTATTCATTCAGCTTTAATAGAGGTCCAGAAGGCTGGGTGTGGTGTGTTGCTTGGGCTACAGGCTAGACTCTGTCTCAAGGTAAAATGAGAAAAGCAAATAGAAAAGCTTTCTTCTAACCAGTGGGTGGATCGGACTTGAAGAGAATTTCACAGTGATGCTTACTGTTGCAGTGTTTCTAACTGCATGGTATACTATCTAAAGGAAGTAATGTGTGCATCATGAACTTTTATAATAATAAACATATTGGGGGTATTTTTGAAGACTAGAAATCTAGAAATTTTGAATTTGATCATAGATAGTACTATTATATATAATGATATATATGTAATCATTAACAAATAACAGAAAAGGTAGATGCCTATTTGCTTGTATCTTTCTTTAAAGGGAAAGAAACTAACTGTTGAATATGCATATGATTTTCTTAAATTCTGCATGAATGAAAGGCAGTGGGCTGTCACATTCCCACTAAATCGAATTGTAAAGCTGTTCAAGGTCTTCCATACCCTTACTCAAGCTCTCAGGGATGGAGGTGAAAGATCATTCTTTAAAGAGGGAAATTAAAGCAGAATTTAGCTCTTAAGTAGTTTGTATCTCTAAGAACATTTGTTAACCTAGGAACTTATGTGGTCTGCCTTTTTTATCAGTTAAGCAGACAGTAAGAGTTACATAGATGCTGATGCAGATGTGGTCACTTTCCTCCAGGAAACTGTTTCCTTGGGCAGATTTGAACCCAGTCTTTTTTGATTCCATAAGAAGTTTTGGATTTGTTTTGTCTGTTTATGGTATTTTGATTGGGACTACATTGACTCTGTAGACTGCGTTTGGTGGGATGATCATCCTCATGCTATTAGCTCTAAAAACCTGTGAATATGAGAAGTCTTTCCCTTTTCTAATGTCTTCCAAATCACTTTCTTCAGAAAGGAAGTTTTTATTGTAGAGGTCTTTCCTCTCCTTGGTTAGCTTTATTCTAAGATATTTTATCATCTTTGATGCTATTGTAATTAGATATGTGTCCATTATCTTTTCCTTGGTGTTTGTTGCTGATATATAGAAAGACTATTTAGTTTTGTACCCTGCTATTTTTCTGAACAAATTTTTCAGGTGGAGCTTTTGGGATCTCTTTTATGTATATCATCTGCAGATGAGTATTGTTTGATGAGTTATTTTCCTATTTGTAACCCTTTAATTTCCTTTTCTTGCCTTATGGCTTCAGCTAGTGCTTCCAGAACTATATTGAAAAGGAGAGGGGATAGTGGACGATCCCTTCTTATTCCTTAGTTTAATAGGATTGCCCCAAGTTTTTCTCTATTTAAGATAATGTTGGCTGAGGAGTTCACATATGTAGTCCTTATTAGGTTGAGGTATGTCTCCTCTAGTCCTACTTCCTCTAGAACTTCTATCATGACAACAGGCTGGATTTTGTCAAAGGCCTTTTCTGCATCTATTGATGGTCATGTGATTTTTTGTCTAAGTTGTTAATAAGATTTCCTGTATTTATTGATGTATATATGTTTAACCAACCCTGATTTCCACAGTAAAGCCAGTTTGAATCAAGGTCGTCAGTCCAGAGACTTATTTTGGTTGGACAGTTGCAATCGTACATGCATGTTGGGATCCTTTGACATATCTGTGCCTCTCAAAGTATTTGACTAGAAACTTGTTCTTGGTTATGTGAGTGTCTAGTGGGTCAAAATTGAATATGTAAGTCAGTGTTCATATTTTTGAAATGACTGAGTTTCAGAGCAAGTGGATTTCAATTGTATGCTGACTCCACAACACTACTCATCTGAGAAACTCAGCAGCATTTGATTAAAATGCCAAGAGAGAAAAGGGCGACCCTTTGTGTTTCCTTCTCCATTGTTATTGCTGCATGCAGTGGAACTGAGTATGTTTCTGTGTTGTCCTCAGGCAGAGCATACCTGGACTATCTCTAACTAGGACTTCCTATGTGAATATTTTTTTAAAGTAAGGAAGAGAGGGCTGGAGAGATGGCTCAGCAGTTAAGAGCACTGGCTTGTTTTGCAGAGGACCGGGGTTCAATTCCTAGCACCTATATGGCAGCTCACAATTGTCTGTTAACTCCAGTGCCAGGGGATCTGACACTCTCACACCAATGCACGTAAAGTAAAGTAAGGAAGAGAAAGTATCAAGCATTTCATGAGTAGTTCATTAAAAGTTCATGTAAATTCAGACTTGAGATTGTACTGACCAAATTAAGCTTTGTTAATGATGTCTTTAGTATTCAAAAAATGTTACCATAATGGGTTACAGACCAAGAGATCAGTTTATACACAAATCCAATCATACTATATATCCCTAGTTGTTCCTTTAGATCAGACAGATAGCTTGACACTTCATGACATACAATGCTAGCTGACGGATTCTTTTCCATAGAGCATATTCCATAATATGGATGTGCCTTTCCAGTTTCCTATTGGTGAATTTTTGTATTTCTTTTCAGTTTGCCTTTAAAACAGCATTGTAGTGAACATGCTTAGACATTTATCTTTGTTTTGAAAATTCATTATTGAAGTCCCCCCGGTTGTTTGCGCCTACAACGACTCATACTGTGGGGGCAGAGCAGAACCTTCAGGAGGGAGGCAAGTTGGCAGGTTGACCCTCCTGCTGGAACACTGTCAGGTAAGGGGAACATTACACCCCTCCTCTGCAATGCTGGGGTCTTGAAGCCTGACTTTTGTGGACGGGCAGGGTGCTCTGCACTCAGTATTTACAGGGACCAGAGTGGAAGGATGTGCTTTGGGTTTCCAGAGCTTCTTGGACGCCCGATGGTTTTCAGAGTCCGAGTAGTCTGCCCTCTTCTTCCTGCCAGCTGTTGTTCTGTGGGTAAAGCGGGAAAGAAGCAAGGTGACACTAGTGCCAGTTTATCCCAGCAATGGTGTTTAGTTTCTTAGGACAACAACTGTCCAACTTATTTATCTTAAGACCTTTGAATATTCTCAAAAACTGTATCTCTAAGAGCCTTTATGTATGTGAATAAAATAATTATTTACTAATGATAATAATTTATCTTTCCTTTATCCCTTCCCCAGTACCATGTTTTAAAAATATCACCAACTCTTTACATGTTAGCATAAATATTTTTCTGAAAATATTCTCCAAAATATGACATCTATGAAAAAGGCGCCCTTGTTTTCCCTTTTGTAAATGTCTGTAATAACTGACAGCGGGCGTCATCCAGCTTCTCGGATTGCTTTCTTCATTCAGTCTATTGGACTGAATTGTTTATTCAAGGAAATTAGGAGTCCAAAAGGCTAAGCTTCACAAACCAAGTTCAGTGTGCTACCTGACTCGGAATAAATAGTTCACAAACCAAGAATGCTGCTCTCTGTGTGTTGTTGCTGTTTCGGATCCAGCCTGGTGCTTTGCACATGCTAGCAAATACTCTGTCACCGAGGACAGAACAGTGTTTGTTTGTTTTGGATTTGTTTGGTTTTTAACGGCAGAGTCTTAGATATCCCAAGCTGGGCTTTCACTAGCTGTATAGTAAACTTCTGATTTTCCCACCTCCATCTCTTGGCCACTAAGATTGTGGGTATTGTGCTACCATGCACAGTTGGTTTATGCAGTGCTGAGATAGGAGCCCAGAGCTCCTAGCAAAGACTGTCAACTGTTATGCCGCATGTAATTGCTTAAAAGTTAGTTGCAGTATGGAAGCTGAAATTTTATATATATATATATATATATATATATATATATATACATATATATGTATATATTGTTTTACATCATAGCATTACAGACCATTTGTCTGTCTTGTATTTGAGTAAACCTTTTGTGTATACATGATTTTGTATACAATATAATTGTTACTTCATTGAGTCTGACAGATGTTTCCGATGTTGGGGTTTTCACTTTGTCAGAAAATATATTTGTTAATATCACAGCCTTCTTAGAGAAGTTGATGAGTACTACAGAGTCTTGAATCTTATGGACCCATATGCATAGTTCTCAGAATTGTAATGTTTCCTTGAAAGCTTAGTTTGAAAAATATATCTGCTTAATCAGGCCTAAAGAATTATGATTTGTCAGCAGTTCATTTCAAAAAAGACAGTATTCTATGAAAATGTCATCATTTCGCTGTCAACTGCATCCCATGGGGCTTTGTTGACTCAGTCAGTGCACTTTGATAGATGCAATAGATATATTACCATTTTGCCATAGGAAGTATTAATAGAGTGTGGTTTTAGCTCTAAAATTCTATAAAATTAATCTATACTTCTTCATTTCAGGAAGACTTTTTACTCATTTGCCACTTATTAATGTTCACTTACATGAGCGGGAGTAAAGAACACAGTAACTTAATAACCACACTTAGTGCTTCCTGTCTTGCGTTGTACTGATGAGAAGGCATCTTTCCCTTCTGTTGCTTTTGCTCTGTTGGGGCCACTGTCAACACAGTGAAAATTAGTGTTGTCGCACAAATAATTCTGAAACTTAGACCCCTGAAGCATTCTTGGAGTTGTCCAAGAAGGAACCTGTGACCCATATATAGTTTTCTAGGAAAATAAGTGCTAAAATAATTATTTTGGTAATTACTTTCTTGTTTACCACTTTAAGAGGCTAGACTGTAGCTTTGTACTGGATCAGACGAGTTCTCAAACTCATTCACAGGTAGATGAGAGTGGGGTACAGATGGGCCTGAATTTATGGGAACATGACATCCCAAGAAGAGAGACCTAGAAAGTCCTGCCTGAGATTGCACTAAGGTGATGTTGAGTTGATAGAGTCTGGCTTGTTTAGAAATTGGTTTGTTTAGCAATTAACCTTCCTGTAGTCAGTACCGTTTTTTAATTGATTTTCTTCCCTTTTATTACGAGGTCATTTTTTTGATTTTAAGTTTTTGAGAGTATCAGGCATGTATATTATTAATCGACTCCACCCTGATTTCCTCCCCTCCAGTTCCTACCCCTACTACTCCCTCCCATTCCCAGGCCTTCTCTTTGTAGATCCACTGCATCCACTTAGTGCTGCTTGTGTGTGTGTGAGTGTAGGGTCATCTGCTGGCCACCTCTCAGGGGCTGCATTCCTGAAGACAGTCGGCCCTTCTTTCCCAGCAGCCATCAGCTGCCAGTAGCTTCTAGGGAGAATCTCCTGAAGGCACTTCATAATTGTTCAGCTGAACCTTGCTTTTGGTTACTGTCAAATATACGGTCAGCACCTTCTCCCCTCGGCTACCTTTTCTTTATTGTCATGAGGTGGGGTGGAGGGATCCATCATGTGTGTTCCCACAGAAACCCTAAACTGTCTGACTAGGCATTGCCTGCTGCTGCTTAACAGTTTCCATGCTAGTCCCCTAGGAGTTGGCATCAGACATCTTTACATATATATCAGTGTCTGATGCTTTCCCACTTCTGCTGGTTCTCTACTGCCCTGACACTGCTCTCATGAGACTCTAGGACTGAGAAAGTAGAATCAGCACGTGTTCTTTAAATGTAAAGTCATGGTGTGCTGGGCTGTAAACTAGAGCCGGAGTGTGGTGGGTTATAGAGAGAATCTCAGGGTCAGTGAATGGGACATGGGAGAGCCCCTAACAGAACAGAAGAAGGGGAACTTTGAACTGTTACAACCATCAGTGGTGAGCTGTGATTCAGAGAAAATGGAAGCAGACAGCACAAAAAGCACTTCAACAATTACTTGTTTGCATCTTTGTATTAGATATATACATTAGCTACAACACAGTCTACGTTGGGCACAGAGACTGAAAGGCTTCTGACTCGAGTGGAAAGTTGAAAACTGTACCTTGCTAGGTTTTATTATATAGCTGTCTATATAGAAATGCAGATGCCAACATTTGTTAGCACATGTCTTTCATTTTGATGGAAAAACTCAAGAGCGGTTTTCTTCAATTCTCCCATGGTCAAAAGAACAGATGGTAGAATCATATTTCATTATGTAGTCCCTGTTGATAGGGGTTATAGTCAGAGCTCTGTAAAACTTGGAAAAATGAAATTTAGTTATCATTGAAATTCCTTCTGTTTTAAGTATAATTTTAGAGATACTTTAAGACTTAAATGAAATTCAAAGTAGAATATGATATCTCAGGATGCTTAAAGACCATTTTGAGATCTCAGCATAGATTTTTAGCTGTCTGACTTCAATCTAGAAACACCAGTGCACATAATGAAGTGAGAAAAGCTTATGTTTTGCTGGCCCAGCTGTAGCTCAGTTACCATGTATGTGGCATGCACATAGTCCTGGGTTTAAAACCTCCAACCCCCCCCAAAAAAAACCCTAAAATAAATACAAGGCTGTACGTTTCATCTGGACTTGCTGACTTCAGTTTTTTTCTCATTGATAGGTACTCCTTTTGGGGTGTAGTTTTATGGTTAATAGGAAGGTTTGTAAAGAAAGTGTTCATGCGTCTGTTTGCTAGAAAGCATTTGTATGGGGAAACTGACTTGAAGTGTATTTGCTATGGGCCATCACAAGCCTGGGCTGCAGACACACAGGGTGATGCCACACTGGAGATTAGCATTCCCAAGCTCACCAGAACAGAGCAGGGAAGCTTTCTGTCTCCTACTGAGGAGCACCCCACCGTGCACTGTGGGAGACTGACAGGAATCCATCCCTGCTGTCAGAACAGCCCACAGCCTTCCTGCATTGTTATCTGTCTAACATTCTTTCTGTTTTTCTAACCTGACTTTCTTTTCATGAAAAGCTAAGGAGCCATGATATCACATAGATTATAAATGCTGTAAGTATTGTCCGTTAAAGTATCTACTTTGAGAATGGAAACAGAGTATAACATAAAATTATCTGTTAGCTACTCATAAATAAGTCATCCAAACTAAAGTATGTTGCTGATGAGAACTTTCTGTGTCTAAATTGCAGATGTGGGGGACCAGCCGGGTGAGGTAGGTTATTCAGGCTCTCCTGCAGAAGCACCTCCAAGCAAGTCACCATCAATGCCATCACTAAACCAGACGTGGCCTGAGCTGAATCAGAGCAGTGAGGTTAGTAAAGCTTCCCTTTCTCTGCTTAAAATGATGTTTCAAACAGGATCAATTTGGTACAGGGTTCCTCCAGTACACACACACACAACACAGAATTCCTCCAGTACACACCCAGCACAGAATTCTTCCAGTACACACAACGCCTAGGATTCCTCCAGTACACACTCAGCACAAGATTGCTCCAGTACACATACAACCCAGGATTCTTCCAGTACACACCCAGAGCATGGGATTCCTCCAGTGTACACCCAGCACAGGATTCCTCCAGTACACACACACAGTGTACACACAGCATTCTTCTAGTGTGCACACACACAGCGTAGGATTTCTCTTTCTCTAGTACAGACAGACAGACACACACACACACACACACACACACACACACACACAGAGGATTCCTCCAGTATGCACACAGTTGAGAGGACCTAAGAAAGACAATGACAGAAATACTAGTAGTCATGTGGGTTGTGAGGTCTGTGTACACTATCATATGGTTTACACCACCATCAATCCCCGCTAAAGCCCTATGAATTAGGTAGGGCAAATGCATAAATTGAAAGTCAAAGAGGAGTGACTTAACCAGGTCTCATGTCCAGGAAGATTCAAGAGCAAGATTTGGATACAAGTCCTTTGCTCTTTGATCAGCTGCCATCCATGTCCATGAGTCTTTAGTTGTATAAGTAGGATGTGTGAGGATACATTTGCAATGTTGACACTGAAGTGATGCAAGAGACAAGTCACTAGTGTAGCTTTCTGCATGGAAAAAGTATTTTCTGCAACCCAAACTATTATAATTAGTTTTATTTAAATATAAAGTGGCGACCAGGCATAGTGGCACACATCTTTAATCCCAGCAGGAGGATCTGTGTGAGTTCCAGGCCAGCCTGGTCTACATAGTAAGTTCCAGGACAGCGAGAACCATGTAGAGAGACCTTTTCAAAAGAAAATAATAGTAATTATAACGCAAGTGAAGTTATTTTACCATATTAACTATGACCAATGGTATAAACAGAATAGGGAGGGGCAATGCGCTGCTTCCCAACTACTTGGACTTAGGCAGTGCCAAACAGTAAGAGAGCAAGCCCTCTTAGCATAAGTGAAAGGTCCTGAACACCCCATTCTCATATGCTGGAGGTCCTTCTGTAGAACTCCTGTGCTCTGGCAAACTCTGTTATTAACCTTTTAAGTGCCTCTCTTTGTTTTAAGTTTCATACCTATAAAAGGTAATTTGTTGACTTCTAGGGGAAAGTAAGCTTTTAGGCTTTCCTGAGTTTTAAAGCCAGACAAATATTTTGTTAAAGTCGTGCTAGTTGATTTGGGGCTGCCAGGAAATAGAGACTAGCAGTTCTGTATGACTTGCTGCTGCTGGTCCTCCTCTCTTGCACCACCACCTTTTGTGGATGTAAACATCAGCTACATGCTTGTGGTGGAGGTGGGCGGGGTGGGGGGTGGGGGGTGCCTGGGCAAGCCTTGAAGAATTTTCTGGTAGAAATGGCTTACAGAGATAGGGTTAGAGTCACAAAGCTGCACTTACATTTTTTGTCATTTTTTTAAAAAGCAATTATTAAGTTGACAGAGTGCCGTTAGCCCATTGTTGAGTTTGTACATAAGAGCAACTCTTCCCAAGCATCAGGTTCCAGAGTTCATTCTAAAAGAAATCTGATGTGATCTTGAGAGATGGGGATAAAGATACTTTTTAGTTTTGATTCCAGATACATGTGTTACCCTCTTAAAAAGTTCTACCAGTTTTATTTTATAGTACTTAGTAATAAGATCATAAATGACTTAATTTTACTCTGCATAAAAGATCAAAAAGTTAGTAAGACAATGATTTTAAAATGTTTTGATAATGGCTTTTAAAATATCTAGTTGGAATATAAATTTAGGCTCTATTTTATCTCCCACAAACTCTTAACATTATTTCAGTGTTTATTCGGCATTGATGGATATAATTAATGTGCTGTAGGAGAAAACACTAAAGTACTTTTGATATGCCAGGCTATTTAAAAGGTTCTTCACCTAATTTAACTTGTTAGTTCCTCACCACACTCCTAGGAGATGGGTATTCCTAACTTCATATTAAAGATGGTGACAGTGAAACACAGAGAGGCTATGTAACTCAGCCAGGTGTGCACAGCCCAGCTAGTACGGTGACAGTAGTCAGGTCAGAGCAGCAGACTGTTGCTGCTCAGGGATGTACTTGTCATAAAGATGAGACCCACTGCCTTCCAGGGAGCTTAGTTCTGCATGTAAGATGTTTTCTATAAAGCAGACAGTTCAGTTCCTTCTAAATCCTTGGAACAATAATTATTGAAGACATTAATTATATTATTCAGTTTGGTAAATCAGTTCCTGATGTGAAAGCCCATGATAAAAAATGTGCTGTTAGCTTTACTAATGACTTTAAACCATCATTTTTCATGTTAAAATAACCTGTAGGAAAAGTTGTTAAATGCTTCTATTTAGCCATTTTTGTAGGTACTTTTCAGCAATATTCTCATTTGCTAAAACCTAATTTCAAAAGTCTACTCAAATTGAATATCACTATTTTAAGTAGAAAGTTGAACTTTGAAGCATAAAAGTATATACTCTTACAAACTGAATCACATCAAGGATTTTGGTTAGTGAGGTAGTTGTGTCTGTGTGTAAGCAGTCATGTGTATACATTGTATATGTGTAAGTAGATGTCTTCCTCTTCAGAGGACTACTTGTCATTTTAAGATCAGATTCAAATGATAGTCTTAATGCAATCTTGATGTAAAAATTCTGTGCTGTTATTAAGATCGCAAATGGAATTTACTGTAATTAATGTTGACTTATCATTCCACCTATTTGAAGAGGTATGATATTTCTTTGTGTACCTCTTTTAGAAAAGTAGTTTTTCCCGTGCATCTCCTGTATATAACATACTCAGATGCTTGATTTGCTCTCATGGCCGCATTCTGGTTTTCCTAGCATGGGGAGGGTGCCTGATTGGCAGCTCTGTCTTGTGATCTGGCATGGCCCTGTTTGTAGTACTGATCGCAGAGGTTGACTTGCTACAAATTGGCAAATTAGCTCAAACGTTATTAATCCCAGAATTCCTTGCACTTTATTTCAGTGATATTTTATTAAATATCTATGCATATGTATAAAATCTGTGCACGTACATAATGGAATCATTTTCCAGGGGCCGCACTGAAAGTCGCGGTGAAGGCTCTATCTTCTCTGACTTCAGCTCCTGGGCCTCTTTACATTAGTGATTTAACTGCACCTTGAACAGGATTTGAAGTTAAATTTTGTTCTAGTCAACACAGCCCCTGTGCATTTCTACTTGGTTGCCATTTTCATCACTTATACTATGTTTTCGACATGGTGTTTTGAGTGTCAATTCTGTAAAATTTTTAATCTCATCTATAGAGATTGCATTAAATTTTTATTGTACATTTGACTATAAAGGTACTCACCTTGCATTAATAAGATGGCCCAGCATAGATACGTATGCAGTCCTGATGGGAATTAGAAACTACAGAAGTTTATTAATCTGGGAACGCAGCTTGCAGTGCAGCCTCTGAATGACTTGCTGAGTCTTCTCCAGTGATCTCTGCGCATCTCCCCGTGCTGACTTATCTCTCCTCTGTCTGTTCAGCAGTGGGAGACATTTAGTGAACGCTCTTCAAGCTCACAAACTCTGACCCAATTTGATTCTAACATTGCACCAGCTGATCCTGTAAGTCAATCACTTAGCTTGCTTGTTTAAAATTAATTTCATTAACCCAATTTCCATCATTATGGTTTTTAGCTAATATGCATGATTCAGTGTAGGCCTTTTGATTTTTGTGGGCTCAGTAGTAGAAAAACATTTTTGCCATTCTTTGTGTTTTGTAGTTGTTTTGGTGAGAGAAAACTGTACGTTTAAAATCTGGTACATGTGTCTGTAAGGAGTATTTTGTGACAGTTGATTTGGTTAGCTATGTTACCATCTGCTAAGTGTATGTTTTATTAAACATATACTGCTTGTTCAGTGTAGTGACCTTACGTTAATATTTTATGTGTATGCTTATATATCATGTAACATGTACTCTATATGTAAATATACAGTGTCTTTTTTTAATATTCCCAATAGCACACCTTTTATTTAATTGGTGTGCTGAGTCCTGGTAAAGAGAATTGAGTTCAGCACAGCAAAAGCAGTCCTGTGCCACAGAGCCTCTGTCTTGTCTTCCATTATTTTCTGTGTCACTTTTTAAAAAATGCTACAAAGTTCTTATCCTGTAAAAACAAATTCTGTCCCTGTAGAGTTATATCCCACCTGTCCCTCAAATGCTTGAAATCTTCTAAACTATAGCTAGAAATCATTCTTCTCACTGTTCACCCCTTTATGTGGTCTTTCTCTCATTTCTTTTTAAGAGGCTACTTGCTAATAAGCATACTATAGAAAAAGAAAAAGCAAGGTCAGGTGGTGGTGGCGTACACATTTAATCCCAACACTCAGGAGGCAGAGGCAGGCAAATCTCTGTGGGTTTGAGGCCAGCCTGATCTACAGTGCAAGTTCCAAGACAGGTTCCAAAGCGACAGAGAAATCCTGTCTCAAAAAAGAAAAAGAAAAAGGAACTAGGAAGGAAAGAAAGTATAAAGGTAGATTTTCTTTTCTTAAATGAGCAGCAGAGAAAGTGACACATGGCATTCTTGTCTGTGCCCACTCCACCCAGAACTGAGGTTTGAACCGAGAGCCTGGTTCATGCCAAAACTGTAAACACTGCACTCTGTCCAGAGCACAGGCGCCTTCTTTTTAGATGCTTCTGATCAAAGACAGCCAGTGCTTATTAATCTTAAAGGGTCTCGGTGTTTAATGTGGTTTGGGGGAAAGTAGCATTTAAGAAAATACTGCTGCAGCAGTGAATTAATGAAACTTCAATGTATAGTTCAGTTTTATAGAAGGTGCTTTTATAGCTACTGAACTCAGCTCAAACATAATGTATGGATGTTTTTAAAATATCAAGGCTATAATTTATTGTTTCCAAAGCCAGTTAATATGTGGATTACTCATGTGTTTGCTTCTTTTTTCTACAATGTTTAAACCTCTTGTCTTTGTTTTTAATCTCAGAAAAATTCCTGAGACACAGAAAACATTGAAATTTTTGCTACTTGTTAGCAGTCACAGTTCTGATCTCTTGGGATGTGACAAGCTCTAGAACAAGAGATTACCTTTAAGTTTCTTTTAGCTTTAAGCTTTTTTTAATTTCTCGTCTTCTAATTATTGCATAGTTTAACTAATGGAAATACTTTATGAATTAGCAATAAAAAAACTTGATTTGTTTTCTAACACCTAGAAGGCAGAGAAGTAATTACTGATAGTATTAACATTTCTAGACCAGACTTGGGGGGTTTTGCTTATTTATTTGTTTGCTTTTGGTCTTGTTTTGAGACAGTTTTGCGTATCCCAAGCTAATCTTGAACTCTACTCCAGGCTAGCAGGAAATATAGAAAAAACATTTGATGTTCTTCTCGTATCTTAGAAATAAAGTCCAGATTTATGTGTGCCAACTCTGGTGTTACAAACTCTATAATTCAGCAGAGTATGTAATTCTAGCACTTGGGAGGTTGAGACCAATCCTAGGCTACATAGAGAGAATCTGTCTAAAAAAAAAAAAAATCAGGAAAAAAACCCAAACTTCTTACATAGTTCAGTACTTTCCATCACTGTCTGTAAAACACAAGACTTTGAGAAAATAAGACATGGGTCATTGAGATTTTAAACTTGTATTTAGACTTCTGAAATTGGCCAAATACGGGTGATACTATTAAATACTTAGGATCAAATACCTATAGTGTTTCTGTGGTAGTAAATTTAAATCTTTGTTCTCCAGCCTCTTCCCATCCTTACTTTAGGTTCTGAGTTAGGAAAACACCTACTTTCAGTTAATTGTGTCTTCTCATATTAGTGCCTTACACATCATTTAATGGCTGAATGCTGCCTGTCCATGGACTACAGCCTTAGCCACACTCTCAAGTGACCCTCTGGGAGATTTGTATAAACGAGGGTTGCAGTTAGTGAATCAGGGCATATTCAGCAGAATCACCATAGGGGTGAAGGGAGCAGCAAAAACAATAGTCAGTTGCTGAGTAAAGGTCTGTGAAAGCTCAGCCAGGTTTACTGGCACTTGACACCTGTTACACAGTGTCACCCTGTACCCTCCGTAGCTGTTTCACAGTTCTAGTGAAACTGAAGTTCTGATGCACTCATTTCCATAAACTTGTTCTCTTTTCTTGAATGATTTGTTGGGTAATTAGTAGCTTCCAGTAGAATGTGTGCTAGGGTGAGTGTGATCAACACACGAAGGACATTCTAGACTGAGGACGAGTGTAACGCACTAGTCTTTGTCCTGATTTATGCCTGGTCCTGAGTGCATGGAGCTGAGCAGCTCAGCATATTAAAAGGGCTAGGTAGGTCACCTGTTAGTCCAGCCAAGTCAGCTGATTTGGTAGCACCCCTTCTGTGATACTCTACAGAAATAAAAGATGCCAGAAGCAAGATTTCAATCTTAGGCAAAGCAGTTCAATTATTGTTAGCTAATGATCAGGATAATGCTAATTGTGATCATTATGATGACATATAGCTGGGCAGAGCTATAGGCAGAGAAAGGATTGGCTAGCTCAACCCAGGGTGTTCAGGGAAGTTTTGGACAAAAGAAGATATGGTATTTGTATGATGAATCTTCTTTGTTTTTAAGCTCAAGAACCCTTTTATTAGCGTTTAAGAGGAAAACAACAGGACAAAGCAAGCTGTAACTCGGTGGTCCTCAACCTTCCTTTAATACATCTCTTCAGCTGGGCCGTGGTGGCTCAGCCTTTAATCCCAGCACTCGGGAGGCAGAGGCAGGTGGATCTCTGTGAGTTCGAGCGGGGCTGGACCGACAGCCTCCAAAACAATACAGAGAAAAACCCTGTCTCGTAAAACAAAAACAAAAAAAATAAAAATAAAAGGGATACATCTCTTCATGTTCTGATGACCCCAACCATAAAATTATTTTCATTGCTGCTCATAGCTGTAATTTTGCTAGTTATAAATCATAATGAAAGTATTTGCTATGCAGGATATCTGATATATGACCCCTGTGAATGGGTTATTCAATCCCCAAATGGGTCACAACCCACAGGTTGAGAAACATTACTGTGATTCTTGGCAGCTGTCAGGAAGAGGGAGATAGAGATGAGGAAGAGGAAAGCCTCATTCTTAAGTTAGAATCTAGAAAGCAGGCAGGTTCAGTGGAGACTGGCAGGCAACTGCATGGCAGGAGGGGAGCAGATTTCATAGAATTTTCCACTCAGTGTCAGGGATGCCCAGGCTCTGGCCAGTAGCTGAAAGAAAAAGAGAAAGACAGAAGTTAAGAAAAGTGGACAGGCTGCATGCTAGAGGTCCTGTAATTGATTCCCTGTGTCCTAATTGAGAGTGGGTGTTGGTAAAGTAGACAAAGGCCTTTGGAGTAGAGAGAAGGTCTGCATAGTGATAGCATATGGTACACATATGTGTTGGGGAGGCCTGGGGTTAAAGAATGGAGTTGAATCCAAATGGAAACTTCTCAGTGGCCAGGCTGAGGAGCTCAGCCTCAATTGGTTGTCAACTGGGAGCTAGCACCAAGAGCCAGGATGAGGTAGGCAAAGAAGGACAACTGGGCCAGAAGGCTCCGCCAACAACGCGAAGAAGTGATGGTCACAGAGCCGATGCGCTCGTAGCCCTAGAGTGGAAAGTTGGTTGGGTTAGGTAGGAGGGAGTAACAGGATGCTGGGCATGTAGAAAATAAGGAGAGGTGAGCTTAATTATGACAGTATAAAAAGTTCTGAATTCTATTAAGTAGGCACCCAGGTCTGTGATACAGATGTGCAATTGGAAGTGGTTCTTCGGTGGTTTTGAGTAGGTAGAAGAAAGTGGGCAGAGCCTGCCTGCTCCCAGTGTTTTAGTGGTGGTATAATGGGTTTTTGTGGGGTTTGTCTTTTTTGGTTTGGAGACAGTGGATAAGAGCAGAGAGAAAGTATGACCTTTGTAGACATTCATGATTTTTCATTTACTTATTAAAGTGAATGCTTCCTGTCTAGCTGTGTAAGCCACAAACAGTGAATAATGTATTTCTCTGAGGTCAGAGGCCTGGACATCCATGTCGGGCTCATCAGTATTTTCTTGTCTTCTGTGAGCAACATAAGCCACTGGACTAAAAACTTTACAGGTCACCAGTAGCCAGGAGTTGTTCAAGCACAATGTGCTATTGAAAGCTGATTGGTTGGTACAGACTAAGCATGCCTTTTGGGAAATTAAGACTTAGATTTTTTTATGTGTATTTTGTTTGTAAATAAAAATATGTAATAAAATTAGCTAGGCAAAGTGGTTCACACCTTTAGTGTCCTAGGGATATGGGAATTAAAGACCAGTCAGAACTACATGGTGAGACTATGGTTTGTTTTTTGTTTTGTTTTATTTTATTAAAAGGCAATGAAATTGTATCCATTTGAAAGATACAACAAATTTAATGTTTTACCTCATAACTCAAGAATATATGAAGGGTGCTAGAGAGAAGGTTCAGTAGTTAAGAGCACATTCTGCTCTTGCAGAGGATTGGAATTTGGTTTCTGGCATTCAGGTTAAGCCTCTGGCCTTCGATGGGCACCTGCATGTGCATACAGGTTCCTACACAAGATGAGTTGCTTTTTTATTGCTGTGACAAAGCACCATGAGCAAGGCAACTGGTGAAAAAAGAATTTAATTGGGCTTACAGTTCTAGGAGTTATAGTCCATGGTGGAACAAAGGCACAGCACTAAGTATTCAAACATATGAGCCTATGGGACCATTCTCCTTCAAACCACCACAATACACAATTAAAAATAAAAAAGTCTTTAAAAGTGAATCAAAAGATTATACAAATAAGGATAAAATGGAAAAATCACTTTAGAGGGAAATAAATTCACCCAACTTTAGCAATTAAAATACCAAGGATTAGAACCATACAATTAAAAATCTCATTCAGTGAGTGTATTGAAAATTTTGTGTCCAGGCAACAGTCTGTGCAGAAGGGATACATTTACAAACCTTGGAGATGGTGTCATGTGTAAATGTCCAAATTTGGAACAGGGAAATTTATATTTTGCAAAAGCTTCACAGGTACAAACTTTTAATAGTTAATTAGACTAAAAACAAAATACAAAGAATACTAAGTATATTAATCACCCACTGAAAAAACGATATAAAGTCTATGTTTAAAAGCTGTATCATTAAGGAGCCAATATAAAAGATTTGTACATAGAGAGACTATAAGAAAGAAGTACAAACATGTTCAAATCATCAAAGAATACAGCTAAATTCAGCGAGAAGCCACCAGCACCTACCAGGTTAGCAAGAATGAAAATTCTGGGACTATAAAAAATTTTAAACTAAAATGCTACCAATAAAGCCACATTTTTATAATCATAAATATGGCAGTGTCTTAAATGTATTATTTTAAATATTTTTGAGAATGTAAGAGAAATCAGAACTGTCACCCGTGTATAATGTTGATTTTTTTTTTAACTATAATTTTAGAGGCGTAGGGATATAGTTGTTCAGGTTTACTGGTTATTTACATGAATCCTGGTTAAATTCTCATTGGGATAGGAACAGGAAATTACTCTCAATGATTTTGTCTGTGTAATAGCTATGACAAATTTGTTGCTAATTGTTTAAGTTTAGACAATGATAGTAAGCCAATGGCCTGTAGAATAAAAGGCACATGCTGGTGTGTCATTTTTCCCTCATGGGTTTACTGTTCATTCAGTTTTATCTCCGGAACAGTGTCCAGGGTACACTGAAGGTCAGTGCCCATACTACACTGTACTACATTGCTAGATACTCACCTATAAGGAGCTTAGGTTCGTAAAGACAGCACACAAGAATAGCATGGGAAGCATAGGAGTGAGGAGCCACGCCCTCCCATTGACTGAGCTGCTCTGGAGCTGGGTGTGTGATCTGCTTCTTGCATTCCCCAGAGGGTCTGCAGCAGAGCTGGCCTCTCTCCTGGGGTGCCTCTCTGCCTCCCTCCTGGCTCTGAGATGTTTCCTTTGTCGTCATCCTCTTTTCTTGGCCTTTCCTCTTTCCTTCCTTTCAGAAGTCAGCACTGTCAACCACTTTACTCCTCTGAAATTGCCTGTCCAGAGGCTCAGATTTGATGTATGGTGATCATAATATCCTGGCATGTTAGTGGGGGGCGGCGTCTTTCTTCTCTAAAGTAGTGTATTCCTTAATGGATAGGAAGCGTTTATCATACCTACAATTGCAGTACAGAGTTCTAGTTATTTTTGTTTTGTAGGTTTAAAAAAAGCAAAATTTTCTTAAGCAGTTTAGTAAAAACAATTTTCAGTCTGAGCTTTTGAGTTCCCATGAAATATTTTAATTTACCTCGGAGGTTAACATTTATGAAATCTCATCAGATCGTTGCAGTTTGTTTTCATATATTGTTTTGAACATGTTTTTAATAAGCAAATGTCATGAAATTCTTTAATCATTCAATTTAAAAGTACATTATGGAATCAAATTATTCAGCATGTAAACTTGATTTTTTAAATTGAGTTTTTAATTTTTAAAGATGTTGTGTTTGCATTACTGTGAATGAGCTGTGCAGGAGCTTTCTGTGTTGTTAGTCTTCAGGGTCTCATGATTCCTAATGCAAATTCCATGTTTACTTCGTTTGTCTCTAGGATACTGCTATTGTCCACCCAGTTCCCATTCGCATGACTCCAAGCAAAATCCACATGCAGGAGCTGGAGCTGAAGAGAGCCGGCAGTGGTAAGGAGGGCCACCAGGCCGGTCTAGCTCCGCTCGCTGCTAGAGCACAGGAGGGATTGTCCCCAAGGGTGGGGTTTCTTTCATAAGTGACCTTTTTCAGTTTGTTTTTTGAGACAGGGTCTGTGTATCCTGGAATTCTCTCTGTAGACCAGGCTATCCCTGAATTCACAGAGATCCACTTGCCTCTTCCTCTAGAGTACTGGAGTAAAGACACGCTTCACCACACTGACTAGTAATTGCTTATTTTTCTTTTAACCAAGTACTTTTCTACAATTCTGTGTGCCCCCAGAGCTGCATTATTAAACATGTGCCAGTTTTAAAAACGGAATTATTTACCATATAAAGCTTTAAAATGGGGATGTTCAGGGGAAATTTTACAAAATAAATAAGGCCATTTGAAATGACCTTAGTCTGTTTTTGTTGTTGTTTAGATTTATTTTATTTTATATGTATGAGTATTTTCCTTGTATGCGTATGCAACATTGTGTGCTTGGTAACTGGAGAGGTCAGAAGAGGCCATTGGATGCCCAGGAACTGGAGTCACAGATGGTGGTAACCACCATGCGGGTTCTCACTATGTGACTCCAGCTGGCCCCAGACCCTTGATCTTCCTCCCTCAGCCTCCCAAGTGCTTCAGTGACAGGTGTGCAGCGCCATGCCTGGCCTAGTAAAGGGTTCTCAGGAAAATGTATCGTCTGTATAAATCAGCACTAATAGCATTTACAGCCCAGACGTTGGGTAGCTTGTTATCTGTGCTACAGGGATAAAGTTAACCAAGTAAAAATGCAGATAAATGAATTATGTTATATTGTGGAAGATAACAAAATTTTCCATAAGCAAGTTTATATTATATTATTAATAAGACTATGTTGCCTTGTGACACTTTTTGCAATACTAGTTCACATTGTAATGTGATCTCTTATGAATTTTATCAATGTAAATGTCTGTCTCTTGCATTGTTACCTTTTAATTCTCTACCAGATCACACTAATCCCACAAGTCCGTTACTTGTGAAAACATCTGACCTTTCTGAAGAAAATAAAATCAATTCATCAGTAAAATTTCCTTCTGGAAATACTGTAGGTAAGTGAAAAATAGAATCATATCTCACATTTGAGTTCACTAAGTAAATTTAGAGTCTGGAGATTTGAAGTATTTATTTATTTGTTTATTAACACTGTGTTCGCTGCATAAAATAGGGGACAGTAATGTTTCAAAACCTGCCGCCCCGTGTGTGAATACATGACCCCTGTCATTGTCATCTACTTCAGGGCAGGCTACCTGTTTGCCTCCATGCCCTGTTTGTTCCATTGGCCCTTCCCCAGTTTCTCACAAAACATTGGGTATATATTCATCCATGCGGCCATGATAATTGGCTGTGTACCAGGTTCTGATCTAGGGAGTGGGGATTTAGCAGTAAACAGAAGAGGGCAAGTCTCCATCTGTATTGAGTTTATAAGGGAGGTCAGGGTGGGTGGGATGGGGGACCCTTAGATGAAAAGAAAGTGACTCCATGGATAGAACTTCAAAGCTGGAAAGGGAAATAAGAGTGGTATTTTAAATGAGGAGAACAAAGAAAGCTTTATTAGAAGATAACATTTGACTTAAAATTTGAAGGAGCTGAGTGACAGCTCTGTGACTTGTAGGAAAGATGACTAAAACACAGGCAGCAGCCAGTGTGCAACCTCAGGCAGGAAGCTGGGCCTGCAGAAGAGCAGGCAGTGCCTGGAATGGAACCCGTGAGCGAAGCAGAGGCAGCAAGGGAGAGAAGAGTAGGAGAGATTGTGACATTTTCACTCTTATTGAATGGCCTGAAAAGTCGGTAGAAAGTTTCCCACCGAGGCATTGACAGGACACCTGCCTTCTCTTTAGAAAGACTTACCTGCCTGTTCCAGTACCAGACCAAGAGTAGGCAAGTGCTAACGTAGGAGATAGACAGCTGTGATAACCCAGTTCCAGGAGCTTGGTGGCTCGCACTGGAATGGGAGTGGCACAGGAAGTGAGAAGCATTCAGATTTGTAACTCTAGGAAAATACTGGAGGTTTGCTTACCTGTATGGGGTAGCACAGGGGAAAGGAGTCGAGGGTGGCCTCTGCAGCTGAGAGAGAGCAGGAGGACCGCAGCAGCAAAGAAAGCTCCTCCTATCTGGGCACAGTGCCACCATGCCCAGGTAAAAGGAGCTTGCTTTTCGTAGACTATTTCTAATCTTTTATTTGAAAGTAGCTGTTTATTACTACACTACAGATAATACTATAAAAATAAGAAAATCATTCACATTCTTAATATACAGTTAAACATTTTATTGTCTAGTTTAAATCATATTTTGTGAATCTGTAATACAGAATGAGCAAGAGCAATCCCAAAATCCCGAATAGGAAATGTGTCAGCATCCGCAACCTTTTGAGTAGCAAAATCGCATCACCTGAACTCTTAGACAGATAGCAGTAAAACCAAAGGCACATTATGAATCTGGCTGTGTACATGATGGTAGATAGGGGACATGGATGGGTATGTGTTTATACTTGGCTCTCTTTTCCATGTCTCAAATGTCTATGCAAATGCATTAAATATGGAAAAAGAGAAAATGGAAACCAGAAGCATTTGGGGCCCAAAGCATTTCATAAAAGAAATATTCAGCCTTATACTTATGTTTTTATATAAGAGGGAATTGTAATATATATGTGCTTTTATGATTTATTTTGAATATTTCTGTTTCATTAGATATTTATGTAGATTGTAACTTGTTCTGTCTACTATATACCTATGCATGATGTATTTGATTTTTTTTTGTTTGTTTGTTTTGGTTTTTACGGACAGGGTTTCTCTGTATTGTTTTGGAGGCTGTCGGTCCAGCCCGGCCTCGAACTCAGAGAGATCCGCCTGCCTCTGCCTCCCTAGTGCTGGGATTAAAGGCGTGTGCCACCACCACCTGGCTGATGTATTTGATTTTTATAGTTGGCAACACTGGAATGATGTTAGCCTATTTAGCAGCCTGTGAATGTCTCTGATTTCAAAGCAGTGAAGCAATCTGTTGCTTATATTTGTGGTAGAGAGAATAAAAAACAAAGAAATGAGTATTATTAACCAGGACATTTATTTACCAGCAGATGGGTACAGTAGCTCCGACTCTTTCCCTTCTGACCCAGAGCAAATTGGGAGCAATGTAACTCGTCAAAGGTCAGTGTTTATATCAAACTGTGTTGAGATCTCCCCATGCACTTAGGACCAAGCCCGAATTATTTGCTCTCTGAAATCTGTTAAATACCTATTAGTTTATGTAAAAGACAAATATTTTGGTTCTACCTGTTAAAAAATAAAAGGGAACCCTTATTGTTAGCATTATTTTGTGTTTGTGTTTTATGAATGGTCTAAAAAGAGCTCATAATTTGTTAGCAGTAGATGTTAAGGCAACCCTTTGTGTCAGTAGAACAGTGAGTTATAAGCATATGACTTTATGGCAAGTACCTCCAGAACATTGTTGTAAACACCCAGATCATGTCCAGATGGGAGCTGCTTGCTCACTCTGCAGCCTTACAGGCGCAAACAACACATGGATAATAAGCAAAGGATGATGGTGGAGGTTTGTTTGCATGGACCTTACCATTCGCTCAGACATACAGGATAGACGCATCCTTCACTTCTAATACTTCATGTGTTGAAACATGCCTACTGGAGAGAACGATGAGCACCTCCACTCCCAAGTTTTCCAAGGAACTTAGAAGTCAAAAGACTGTTCCTTTCCTTTCTTTGGTATATGAAGTTCTCCTGTGTTTTGTAGAGTTCTCAGCTATTTTGGAGTTTGTTTGTTCTTTTTATCGCTGTATGTGAAGATCTGTTTGCCAGAACCATGGAGAGCCTTTTCTGAATAAAAGACTTTGGTCCCCAAAGAAGAATCTCATGAGTTAATTGAACTTTAGTATAGTCACCTCTAAAGTGGGGTAGTATGTGACACCCATGAGCATGTCATAGTGTAGCCAGATCCTGCCCCAGCTTCTTACATTCCAGCTGTTAAAAAGTAAACATGTAACCATGTAGAGGTTCTTGCTTTTGAAAATAGCTTTCCAGGCTCCTTTTACCTTTAGTAGAATGGAAAACATCACAAGAGATTTGTGGTCTGTGTTGGTAAAATCATGTTGACAGTAACTTCCAATTTTTACCAAGCTTGTTTATGACTTTATAACAAATTATTTGGCACATTAAGTAACCATTTGTTTCCAACACAGAATAGATAATGCTGCTCTTATTAGTTGTGTAGATACCTTCATAAGTACTGCTTTGAAAGTGTCACTCTAATAAGGTCTTTGATGATTCAGTCAAGTTTGAATGCTTAAAAGGGATGGAGCTCCACTATTAACATAACCAATTGTGATGGATGGCTTTTGCAGGTCTCATTCAGGAACGTCACCTGATAACACTGCACCACCACCTCCCCCTCCAAGGCCACAGCCCTCTCATTCTAGATCATCATCCCTAGATATGAATCGGACCTTTGCAGTTACCACAGGTAGGGAGGAGCCAGGGAATCATAATATGCATTAATACATGTTAATATTAATATTAATATACATTGTTTTAAATCAGTCCAAGATACTTTTTGTTTCTCTTAATATATCTTATTTTTTTACATTTAAGAAAAATGTGAATTCAAGATGTCAAAAGATCCCAGCATTCAGGAGGCAGAGGCAGGTGGATCTCTGAGTTCAAGGACAGCCTGGTCCAAAGAGCTAGTTCCAGGACAGCCAGGGATACACAGAGAAACTGTGCCTTAAAAAATAAATAAAATAAAACAAAGACATTTTTAAGTGGAGAGATTGTTGTTTTCCTAATGACTAAGGTGTGTTTGAGTACAAATAATAATGATGGAACTTGACAGATACCACGGGAAATTTTAAAGATGTGCTTCTATCAGTGATAGGGGTGTGGTTGAGGACAACAGAGGAGAGCCACGACTCCAGGATTTTGATGTTTATATAACCGGCAGTGTTGCAGCTACAGCAATTGAAATAGAAAAGCTAAGACAGAAATGGTGTTTTAATCTTTATGATAAAAGATTGTCATGAGGAAAAGTGTAAGCAGTCAGCAAACTATTGGACCTGTAAGCCAGAAAAGTGGAAAGACTGAGAATTTTTTACACAGAGATTATAATTTTAAGTTAAAGTTTTAAAGGCTTTCATCTACTAGCTAGAGAACAATCAGAAAAATAGAGAAGAAAACCAAGAACAGGTTACTGTTTAGAAAATAAATAGCAGGAACTTGACAACAGTCCCCCATATAGTGGAAGAGACGAGAAATTAGGTCTGAAGAAAGACCATGACTTTGGACCATTAGGTCAAATGTAGAGCTTTCGGGTTGGGTTTTGTTTTAAGACGTTCTCATGTAGCCCTAGCTGGCCTCAAACTCACTGTGTAGCCAAGGTTAACTTTGAACTAGCTTCTCATCCCCTTGCCTCTGCTTCCCAAGTTCTGGAATTATAGGTATGAGACACCATGAACCATGGTCAAACCCGGAGCCTGAAGCATGCTAGGCAACTGCTCTACCACTGAGCTACAACCTCAGCCCCTTGGAAAGTTATCAAGTGCTCTTAGAACTGTCTTATCATGTGGTCACATTCATCTGTTGCTTCTCCAGTAAAGCAATTATATAATCACTAGAGATTTGCATATCCACACAGGACAGCAACAGGCTGGAGTAGTTGCCCACCCTCCTGCAGTGCCTCCAAGACCTCAGCCCTCACAGGTAATTCTCCTGTGTTCTTGTTAAAAATGGCAGTTGATGCCATCTTCAGGATCAGTTTGTGCCTTAGACAACTCATTCTATTTAGTATTATCTGTAAGGTTAGCACAGGAAGTATTCTTGGAAGCTAAGGATTCCAGTAATTTGGATTACTAAGAAACAAATAATGCTGTCTTAACGGGTTTAGCAGAAGGATAGTGGGTTGGGAGACAGAAATATCTGATGATGTCCTGGGTCCAGCCCTGACTCATAGACAGAATCCACTGTATCTCCCTGGACATTTGCATCCCTTCTAGGTCAGAATTGAAGTGCTGCAGTAGACTATTTATAGAATAGTTAGGACAGCCTTGGTGGCTTGTAAAGTTAAAGAGCATATTGAGAAGATACAAATGAAATGAAGGAATTAAGACCGGGAAGATAAGAGGTACTTGCTGCAGAAAGGGCATTCCAAAGAAAAAGAGTGGCACCCACAGAGGCATGCATATGAGATAAACAGACAGACAGACAGAGAGAGACTGACATCTTATTGAGAGAAAGCCAAGTTCAATACGACTGATGGACTGTGTGCATATGTATCTGGGATTCGCTGTAAAGTGTTACAATATGAAGAGGAACACGGTGACACTGGGGATGCTAATAAAATGCATGTTCCTGTGTTCTAACCCATTGTACAGGCACCTGGTCCCTCAGTGCATCGGCCAGTGGATGCCGATGGTCTAATAACTCACACTAGTACCTCACCTCAGCAGATACCAGAACAACCAAATTTCGCAGATTTCAGCCAATTTGAAGTATTTGCTGCATCAAATGTAACAGAAGAACAAGACAGTGAAGCTGACAAACATCCTGAGATCTTGCCAGTGAGTTTTCTGGAGTTCACCTAATTTGGGACAGTCTCTTCCCATATGCTACAAGGAGTACTCTTGAAAAAGCAGATTAAATTAGCAGAGGCCTAAGTGAATCAAACACCTGCTGCTGCCTCTTGGAGGATATGCATTCCCTAGATCCATGCTTCTCAGATACTTTATTGGCCTTTAACGACTGATACTTGCGCTATGATATTTAGTAAGATTCAGGGGTCAGGGCCAGGGATTGTGTGGTGTGAAGCACACACCCCTGGCCCTGGTTAGCACTGCTCTAGTTGTAGGATTTGATAAAGACCTCCCTAGGATAAGCAGCTGTGTTTACCATAGCTGTACCAACGCCCCCCCCCACACACACACATACACACCACACTCCCGAAAACACATGTCTAAACTTAGGCTCTTCTTGGAGACTAGTTTTAGTGGTCAGGAATCTGATTTAAATCATTGAAAATATATATGTGGCCAGGCGGTTGTGGCTCACGCCTTTAATCCCAACACTTGAGAGGCAGAGGCAGGCAGATCTCTGTGAGTTCGAGACCAACATGGTCTACAAGAGCTAGTTCCAGGACAGCCTCCAAAGCCACAGAGAAACCCTGTCTCGGAAAAAAAAGAAAAAGAAAATATGTATGTGGAGTTGGCAGGAGAAAAGTAGTACTGACCTCTGCATTCTGATTGCTCCAACTGTTGCATATCTAACAGGAGTAACAGTCCATGTTAACGCTGCCGTAGCCTAAGACTTCATGAGTCTCACTCACACCAGGCTCATTAGGGACATGGACTGTGTCTAGGAAGGTGGTGTCGACATGAGGGCAGAGGCAGATGTGCACAGGAGACTGTCATTCATTTGCTTGGATGGGTGTGTCACACGCACGCACACACGCACGCACACCCAGTATCAAGTGCCTTGAAGCACCAACCACAGTCAGTGCCCTTGGCAGCGTCTCTGCTCTCAGGTCTTGTTTTTCAACTTCAGTGCTAGAGAAAGTCATTTGGCCAAGTTTTCTCAGTGTGGCTTATCCTCACTTCAGATTTCCTGTCAGTATGAACAGCTCTTAACATCTTTGTTACATGGTTCTGTGCTTTGTTACATATAATTATATAGTAACTCGATACTATATTCATCTCTAGACTGAAAAAGCTTCTGACCCCGCAACCTCTCTTCGGATTGCCCAAGCAGACGGTAAAATCGAGGAAAAGACAGCTGCTAGTGTTCCTGCCAATGTGGTATGCAAAGTCTTTTTATACTGTGGACAGTTTTGTGTGTAAGGGGACTGCCAAAATGCTTTGGAATAAAGTTGTCTAAGCCTGGTGCAGTTGCTGTGCGTCTTGAACCCAGTCAGGGAGGCCGAGGCAAGTCAGGGAGGCAAGGGGGTCATGAGCTCCGGCCTGGGCTGCATGGTGATAAGCATTCGTTCCTGTTTTTCCTTAACTGTTGCCACAGATACAGAAAGTGTTTTAAAATGAGACAAGTAACCTTCTTTTTTAACAGCAGTGCCTTTAAAAAGGCCATCGGTGTGAGCAGAATGCTAATTAAGCATGAATGTCACTAAGAATGCTCATTTATTTCTCTTGTCTTTTAGAGCAAAGGCACCACACCTCTGGCTCCACCACCTAAGCCTGTTCGAAGAAGACTAAAGTCAGAAGATGAGTTACGTCCAGATGTGGATGAGCACACACAGAAGACGGGTGTCTTAGCGGCTGTCCTTGCATCACAGCCTTCTATTCCCAGGTAATCCAAGTCCCTCCGCAGTACATGTAATTACTAACAACAAAACACAGCCAGAAACACCAGCCAGAAAGAAACAGATCCATTCTTTGGTTAAGCAGAAGGTCTCAGAGAGCTTTCTTGGCCAGTGAAAAGGCTGTGGGTAAAAGTGCTTGCCACCTGGCAACCTGAGTTCAAACCCAGGACGCACATGGTGGAGGAGAGCGTGCACATGGAGGTCAGAAGACCATGTGGGAATTGGATTTTCTTCCATGTGGGTTCCATGGTACAGACTGGGTTATCATGCCTGTGTGACAGGTGCCCTTACATCTGGGCCTTCTTGCCAGCCCATCTTTTGCACTTCTGAGAAAAGAGGACGAGACAGAGACACATAGCAGGAACAGTATGACCCACAAAGCCGAAACCATTCATTGTCTGGCTGTTTATAGAAAGATCTACAAGTCCTGGTCCAGACTGTGACACTCCATGACTCCAACAGAATAATCACAGTACTTAATATCAGCTATGGTCTTGGGCTTCTGTAACTTACAGATTCCCAGTTATCATTGGAACAGCAAGTGAAGTTGAGCCCTGTTGAGAAGGGAGAAGTTGTCCCTTCTTCTCTGCTTAGAAGTCAGTGGGAAAAAAGGGTTAAAGATGGGAAAGAAATGAAGGTGTCTTCGTCCCTGTGTCTTCTCAGATCTGTGGGGAAAGATAAAAAGGCTATCCAGGCATCGATTAGACGCAATAAGGAAACCAACACCGTTCTGGCCAGATTGAATAGTGAATTGCAGCAGCAATTAAAGGTAGTGTCACTTCTGCACCCTAAGTTCCGTGCATGCGAGGCATCTCAGTTTGGGGGGAACTGGGACTGATCCAATAGCTCTTGTCAGTCTGTGAAACTTTCCTGAAGCAGAAGAAAAGTGTGTAGCTAAAGTGTGTACACTGTCGACTCTTCTAATACTAAAAGGAATCTCTTACCACAGTTCTGGTACACATTGTCTTACCCTGTATATGTAAGATATCACTATCCCTGTAACATTGTTAACTTCCACGAAGAAACTTTGAGAAGGAGAGTGGACTTGAGTACCTCCAAGAGTCCATATGTGGCTCTGTGCTCCGTGAGGGCAGTTGGGCTATTACCAGTTTCTCCTTTGACCAGAGGGAAGTCAGATTGAGTAATGCAAACTTAAACCAGTCTAAGACAGAGTGGAAAAGTTTAAACTGTCTGCATGTGAAAAAAGATGAGCCTTAAGTCAAAGTAATGTTTCATGGGCCAGTGAGTGAGAGCACTGCCCTGCAAGCCTGGTCACCTCCGCTCTATCCCTGCAACAATGGTGGGAGCAGAGACCTGACTTCCAGAAGTTCGCCAACCTCCACATACACGCTGTGGCATTTTTGCTCACTCACTATTAATAATAATAGTTTTTAAGATTCTGAATGAAGAATAAATCTTTTTTTAAAACTGAAATTCACAATGAGATCTAGATCAGATACCATCACCAGAGGAAAGAATTCATGTTAATAAATTCATGTATAGTTAATTAAGGCTTTATTCAATTTGTGCAGTAATACCATTTGCTATAATCACTGGCTTTTGTCACAATTAACCTAAAAGCATTTTGCTACCTGATTCTGTCACCAGAAATGGCTTTGAATTAGTAGGATCTTGTTTTCCTATTATGAATGTACAAATTACCTTCTAAAGTGGACTATTTTAAAATATTAATCTCTGTTGCTTTCTCTTGACAAATGCAATTGTTAGTATGAAGCAGAACTAGTGTCAGATTTTTGTCTACTTTCAACATGACTTGGACTTTACGTCTTTTTCAGGATGTTCTTGAGGAGAGAATTTCCCTGGAAGTTCAACTGGAACAACTCCGACCATTCTCTCACCTCTAAGCCAATTGCCGTTAACTGTGAACATGCCCATTTTTAAGCAGTTTTGGGTTCAGAGCCTATTTGGAAACCCAAACATTCAGCTCACTGCTTAATTGATCATTAAATTTTATGATTCTGTTTTGCCCTATATGTTCACCATTGTATTTAAGTATCTTTTATTTTTTAATTTCAACAATAAAAGGGTCAGGAGGACTTTTTCTGGAGGATACTTTGTGTTTGTTGGCATGACTCACCCTTCCTATGCCATAACATCAGATAGCAGTCATACAGTCCCCTCGTGATATGTGGCCAAACCTCACCATGACTGGATTTACAGAATGGTCTTTTCCTCAAGCACAAACTCAGAAATATTTGTAAAAGGAAAACGATTTCAAACTCTCAGCGTTTTTCTATTCTACAAAGGGTTTAAGATGAGCTTCCTACTCTGTATTTGATTCAAGAGCCTGGTGTGTTTCTCAGAGAATACTTCCCTTTCTTCTTCAAGGCCTTACTCGGCATTAGTCAGGAAATCATGTAGTACTTGAAGCTTGTTTGACATGCCAACTCAGGGTCAGGGTTTATGTTTTTCTTGACCAGTTTCACCCATGACTTGTTATTTTTGTGTGTGTTTATGTAAGGGTTTAATTCAACAGGAGTGCTGTGAGCTTACTAACTATAAAGAGAAGTCTTTCTTCATTGTCCCCTCACGGTGAATGAAAAGGCTGAAAACACTACATGAGGAGTGGGGAAAGCCATTGAACACATTCCTGCTCTGTGCGTGACTGAAGTACTGACTCTACTTGAGATCTGGCAGGGTTAGGGTCCTACTTCAGTGGTGAGTGCTAACCTTGCAAGGAAGAGAACCTGAGAATTCAACTCAGAACTCTGTTTTGAATTTTTTAATGCCAGGAATGGTTTTATGCTTGTAATCCCAGCACTGAGAGGACAGACAGACAGGTTCCTCGGGTTCTCTGGCCAGTGAAAGACCCAGTCTTTTAAAAAATGTGGAGATGCCTGCAAACTGACACGCAGGCTGTCCTCTGACTTCTACCTCTAAGCACATACAAAAGCTTCACAGATAGCATTTTCAAGTAATGGTTGTAAATTTCTAAGGGTATCAGTTCACATGAGAACTAGTTACTTCGGATTTCTAGGTTATCCTCAACTACATTATCACTTTTTTCCATATAGTGTTGCTAGTAAAGTCTCTAGGATGTGCCCTCCCCTGTCAGGATAGATATTTCTGGGTACTATGTATTAGTTTGCATTCATTACTAACTACCAAGAGTCGTCACCTTTAAAGGTTACTTTATGACTTAACTTTACTGATCCATTCATAACAGAATCTTTCTAATTTATTGTGTGTGGTTTTTTGAGAGGGTTTTCTGTGTAGCCTTGGCTGTCCTGGAACTTGCTCTGTAGACCAAGTGGCCTTGAACTCACAGAGATCCACCTGCCTCTCCCTTTCTGAGTGCTGGAATTAAAGGTGTACACCAATACCACACAGCTGAGTATAATTTTTACACAAATAAGAAAGCATAATATTTAATTTCTATATGTTTTAGCCAGAATTTAAACTTCTAAGAATTACATCATTTCAGTATTAAAATATATTTAAGTATCCTGAGTTCACAATCCTACAATATACCAATGGATTTAATTACCATAACACGTTACAAAACAAAAAATAACATAATCCCAATTAATACATACTTTCACCAATCATTTAACGATGCAAAAAGAATTCATTTTCACTCAGCTAAATTTCATTTCAGGCACTTTTTTTTTGTTAGATTTCCACTTTTTATTTGTTTACTTGCTCATTTATTTTAAGACAGGGCCTCTGTATCCCTGGCTGTCCTGGAACTCTATGTAGACCAGGCTGGCCTCAAACTCACAGAGATCTTCCTGCTTCTACATCTGAAGTGTTGAGATTAAAGGTGTGCACCACTATACCTGGCTGCTACTTTTAGTTTTTGAGATTATATCCTTACTCTCTTTCAAATTCATGACTCCTTTTTTTCATATTCCTAAATACAGTCTGCTCAATCTGTGAATGTTATTTGTATGCGTGTTTTCAGGGCTGACCAGTTGCTGTTGGGTATCAGTCATTATCTTCCCTGAGGAGGTATTTCTCCCGCTCTCTGCACCATGGTTGTCTATAGTTCTTTGTATAGGGTTGAGATCTGATGATCTTTGCCCATCCTCGTTGTCGTTTCTGTTGTAGCTATCCTTGTTCAGCTCATGTTTAAGTAGTCATCGTGTTGGTGAGTCTCTATGGGTGTAGCTTCTGGCATTACTAGGACATCCTCTGGCTCGTATAACCCCGGCCTTCCACAGTGTTCCCTGACCCTTAGTTCTGAGGATGTTTCGTAGATGAATCCTTTGGGACTGGGTTCCATAGATCTGCTATTTGATTGGTTGTGGTTTTCTGCAATGATTCTGTCTGTTGCAAAGAAAGGTTTCCTTATTGAGGGATAAGGACCACACTTATTGGTGACTAAAAGGACAAATATTTAGAATGTTGTTAGGGATTATGCTGGTTTAGTAAAGTGGTGGTTGCAGATTCTCCAAGATCCATGACTTCACTAACCCTGAGTAGTTGGCTACCTTTCCATTACCAGGCATAGTTTCATTCCAGTTGAGATGGCCTTATGTCCAATTAGAGAGCTGTTGGCGACCCCCAGTATGCATGCACAGCTGCACTCTTGGGTTATCTTGCCATGCTGGTCATTGTATTTCATAGACATCATAGCTAGGTAGGACTGTTGGTTGCTTCCCTCCTTTGGATGCTTACATGCCATCTTCTGGGTGGGTCAAAAGCTAGTTCTTCGGGAGGAGGCATTCAGGCCCATTTCTAGTTCAGGAGTCTCTGGGCTCTGAGTCTGAATGGCAACAATTTCCATTAATTTTTGCAGATTATTTGAATTTTTATGAGTATGTGTGTTTTGCCTGGATGTATCTCTGTGCACTGCATCCATACCTAGCACCCATGGAGGCCAGAGAGTATCAGTTTCCCTAGAACTGGAGTTACAGGTTACAATCTGCCATGTGGGCTCCGGGAATTGAATCTGGATTCTCTGGAAGAAGAGCCAGTGCTCTTAACCAATGAGCTGTATCTCCAGTCCCAGTCATTAATTTTTGTTATTTAAAAATCAGATTCTCCCACTACTAAATTTCTAATATTATAGTTAAAATGTTTTAAGGTTATTTGGAAAACATAAGAATTTTGTCTTAAAGCAAAAAGTAAGAATTGTAGAAAACAAAGAAACAAAACCCACCAAATGTTTTAGTTCTTTGAAATGTCATATGCTAATGCTTTTTGAAGGGGCACATTCACATTATTTGACACGTGCTCAAGAAAGCTGCCATTTATATTTCTAAGGCATACCCTTAAAACCATTAATTACTTCATGGAAAAGTTGATATTGATTGGTGAGTCACAAACAAATCCAAGTATTTTTCTAGAATGTTCATGAAATAAACATTATTCATTCTGATTTTTCATTACTCGTTTTTTTTTAAAACCAACATGTTTTTTCTCATTACTCATCATGTCAAATTGTTTTAAATAATGCCCATGAGCAGTAGCTACCAAAAGATGTGGTTCAAAATTTTAGACTTGTTCTTCTGCATTCTTAAAAGCTTAACCATACATTTTGAAAGTTGGAAGGAACTCAGAGGCGCTCCTAGCTCTTCCATCCCCTCACCCTCCATGACTGGTGCTATGTGCTGTCCAGATGAGCTGGAGCAGAAAATGCTAGGACTTCCCAGGACCCTCGTGTCTGTCTGAATCTTGTCTCACTTCATACTGCTTCTAACTGCAGTTTGCAGTACAGACAACCAAAGGAGCTTATCATCTGCCACCTCAGTAGCACAGATCCATTCACGTTTTGGGCCTTGAAGAATGAATGCATTCTTGACATCTGTGAAAACATTTGAGGTACATTATTCTTTTCATCTATTGAAAGTATACCACTTACTGATTTTGACTATTTATAGTTACATAATTGTCATCATTGCCTGATTAAGGAACATCTTTTTCCCCTGCTTAGTTTATTTCACTTAAATGTAATGTCCTCTGTGTTCATCAGTGATATGGCAAGGTTTTCTTTACAGCCAAGCAGTTCTGCAGTGATGCTACATTAATGTTTAATCTTACCAGGCAATTATCAAAAATGTTTTAAGTTCAAGATTTGACTAGATAGTCTTAGATTTTTTAAAGCCTACAATCAAGGATTCAAAGTGAGCACAGAGTTTAGAAAATTGTCTTCTAAACAAAACTGAAACATCATCAAAATTCCTATCTTTATAATTGTCAGTTATTTAAAAGGCCAGATGATAGCTAATGTGAAGCCCTTTAATCCCTTGTTTCAGTGCCTCTAGAAAGAACTGGAATCCGTGAAAACTAGACCTCAAGTCGTGTTGGTGTGAATGACACAGGCAACTATAGTCTTAGCTGGGTGTCCGTGCTCTTGTGTAAGCACAGCTGGCAATTGCAGTAGGAGGGAACTAAAGAAAAGAAGCATGTTTCCATTCTAACCGTACTCAGTGGTTAAAGGGTTAGTGAGACTCGAAAGTCAAAAACTTCAATAAGGTCTTGGCTCCTGCTTTAAGCTGAGGCCCTGTCCACACTCAGGGAAGGTATTGAAGTGAGAAATGTTACCTTCTAGTTACCTGTGCTAACAGAAATGCAGGAAGAAACAAATCCTATGAAGCCTGCCAAATAGAGGAGTTGCCGTATGCAATGTTAACAATAAGCCCAACTGGCTTAAGTTTCATTCTTTTATGATGTGCTATTTCTATTGGAGTTGTAAATCACTGTGTACTTACTAAGCACACTTTGCAAATGCTCTTTTATAGAGGAACTAACTAGATGCCAATTTAGTTAATGAGTTTGGTATGAGATGGTTTTTCTCATGAAAGAAAATGCATACATTTGGAGTCTGGAATGTCTTCTATGAGCATGCTGGGAAGGGCCACAGATGCAATGAACTGGTAGGTTGTTTTAGAAGTCCTTTCAAACGGAGGGTGAGATGTGCCCCGACTGGTAACAAGCAGTACATCACTGAAGAGGAAGAGGCTGAGGTCTCGGGTCTGTTCGTAGAGCCTGTTAGAGTGGAGATGAGCTATTTTCATGGGTATGCTCCTTGTTGAACAACTGTGGTTGTTCCAGAGGATGTGAGTTCAATCCCCGGCACCCACACCATGGCTAAATCACAGCTTGTGATTGCAGCTCCAACAGATCCAATACCTTTATGCCCTCCTTACACCAGACTCATCTGTATATACCCCATGAATACGTGCAAACCACAGTTCCAGAAAGCTCTAAAAACAGAATAAATCTCTACACATAGGCATAATACACCACTCGATAAGAAACTCAAAGGGGCTGGAGAGATGGCTCAGTGGTTAAGAGCACTGACTGTTCTTCCAGATACTGACTTCAATTCCCAGTACCCACATGGCAGCTCACAACTGTCAGTAACTCCAGTTTCAGAGAACCCAACACCCAAAATGTACATAAACACCAGTGCACATAAAACAGAAATAAGGAAATAAAAAAAAACCCTCAAACTTGACTACAAAGAACAACAAAAATCTAGAGGGACAAGGATAAGAACTTCATTTGACTTCTCAAAACTAACCAAGCACAAAGAAAATAATGTGAAAATAATGAAAGAAAGAAAACCCCAGCAACCTACATATAATTCCATAGCCAGCAAAAGTTTTCTTCAAACATAGTGGACAGTTTCTCAAACCAAAATTAAGGTAACACACTGCCAGTAGTTACAAAGAAATGAAGACCGTTCAAGAAGCCAATATATAAAGATGGAGTAACCCAGCCTGGATCAGCTAGCATGTCTCCCGGCCAGCTTCTTTAGACTTGCGGGGTCAGAGCCAGCCTCTTCCCACTATTCAAGGTCTTACCCATTGCTGCCAGCCAACAGCAATTAAAAACAAAAATGCTAAGTCAGTGAGGCAAGACACTCACCAGTGATTTGATTTTTCTCTTTTTGTTTACATTGAATTACTTGTTCAGGAGGAGGGGTGGGGAAGTCAGAGGACCACTTACAGGGGTTAGTTCTTCCACTGTCAGTTCTGGGGATCAAACTCAGGTCTTCTCATGGCCTTTGATTTTCATTCAAGTTCTAGCCAGGTGGAGATGGAGGTGAAAGGAAGTATCTACCCACTGCCCTGACACCTATAGATGTCTTCTGAAATAGTCATTGGAATAAAAGAGCCTCTTTTCCATTTGTTTGCTGTGTGTTGAATAATTTGTCTTTGCCCTCAATACTGAAAACATTGACCATTTTCTAAAGCAGATATCAGGAAATTCTTTTGTAAATAAAGTTTTATTGGCACATAGCCACAGCTGTTCATTTATATAATGGTGCTATTTATGAATAGAGTACAGTTGTGCTGTGTGGCTGTCTTTGTGCTGCAACATGAAAGGTCATTGCCATAAACCTCATGTGGCCAGGAAATCCTAAATATTTACTCTTCGGACTTCATAGAAAAACTTGTCCATTCGTGTTCTAAAAGAGCAACAGGAAGACTAATTTATAAACCTTGGCATCTTTCCATCTGTTCCTACACATCTCTGAGCCTTATGCAAAGTAAATATGGTAAAGTCATTTTCAGTGTTAATTTGAACAGCTATCTAAGGATAATAAAATGATCCTCTCACTTTTTAGTAGAATACTGGTGTGAGCTCCCACAATACTTGGATATGAATTCATTAGGAAACTTACCAACCTTGAGGTCTACTATGGAACTTTTAGGCTTGGCAGACACTGTTTACTCATTCTACCAGGGAGCCATCAGAATACAAACGAAATGATAAAGTCTCATACAACACCTAGAGGCATATGCGTGTGATTTTGATTCAGTGCAAAGGTTCTCTTGACTGCATACAAGGTCAAGCATGGTACTAAATGCCAGGGGTGAACAATGAGCAAGACAATTACTGCTTTCAAGGCGTTCACAGCTTTGACTAATAACTGCTCACCTTAAAGAGAAGTCCATTGTCTCATCACAGCAATGAAGTTGAACTACATCTTGGATCCTAATCAGGTATCTGTTTACTTCTGATAGAGTCTGTAAAATAAAAAGTAGGGTGCATGATTATTTGAAATCCCACTAGTGCAGTAATTACTGTTCTACATCCCACAGCATACAGATGTTGACTAAAACTTAGTGTGGTTGCAGAAAGGTCTGTCTTTTCTCTATAATACAAGCTTCCTTTAGCAAACCAAACTGACGAGGAAAACAATATTTGAGGCCATCGGTTTTTTAAAGCTGAGGTATTTTCTTTGTATATACTTTTCCTACTGTCAAAAAAAAAAAACCAAAGTTAGGGAGGGAGTAAAAGGAACTGTTAAAAAGAGGCAAATGAATTAGTAAGATTAAGAAGTAGGTCCATGCATTATTCTGGCCATGAGGTGCCTTCTAAGAGGGCACAGAGACCCAAAAGTGAAGTCCTGTGAGTTCTAAGAATCATACTTTTGTAGTCCAACCAACCATACTTCTCTTTCTTTACTAAGACACAAAGATAGTTTTAACAAAACTACACTCTCCTGCTTCTCCAATTTGACCAAGTAAAAGTGTCTCCAATTAATTCTTTCATTATCTATATGAAGCTCCTGCTGAATGTTAGATACCAGAAAACAAGTCAAAGCTCGTACATGGTGGAGTTACAGGTGTCTGCCTGTGACCTGCCTGGCTTTTTATGTGAGTGCTGAAGATTTGGACGCATGTCCCCATGCCTTTGGAGCAGGAGCTTTTTCCTGCTGATTATCTCCATAGCTCCTCATTTTGAAAGGGCTAGTAGCACTTATCCAGTGAAGTAGGGAAGGCAGGCAGTTTCAGAGAAGAAAGCTTATGTTCAAAGAGTAATGGCAAGAGGCTGCATTATTAAAGAATGGAGAGTAGGTATAGTAGGCACCTTAGGTGATAGGGGAGTCAGAAGATAAAGGCAAATAGAAGAGATTACAAGTGATAGATAAGGTTAAAGAGTTCCAGTGTGTGGATGTCTTCAGTGTGTTGAATCTTGCACCAAAGGCTTTTATCAGTCAGACAGAGATCACGTATAGAACACATGACCATGCTCAGCTTACGAGTTGTCATGATCAGAGTACCACCAAACAAGGAACTATAGCTTTGGAAGAAACCAAACATGGGATAGGGCCCAACTCACATACTGCATTTTCTAATTCAGGTAACAAGAATGTGTTACATGGAAGCTTGCGGTGCTTAGCAGTAACAGCATCCCACATTTAGCTGCCTCAGGATCTGTATGTCTCTTTGGCAGTGACAAGGTTATACTCAGGAGTATGAGATGCAGCAGAAACATCAGCATACATACAGGGCATCCTGAGATGGTTGTCTGTACATCGGATAGCTGCTCTCTCATTTTGATGTTTTCCTTTATCTAGAATACAAGGTTATATTAGGCAAAGATCATGACATTATTTTGTGGCACCTAGTAAAGGGCTTGATACTTTAATAAAAATATCAATTCTCTAGGCCCAATATTTTAATAACAAAGACAAGTAAACAAGGCTATTTAGGAAAAAAGTCATTTTAGGGTGTGATGTGCCTTCACAGTATATAGGAGATTATGAGTGCCATAGTTACTCAGAAAAGTGATTTGATACATTAAAAACAAATCTTTTGGAAGCAAAAGATTTTACATTTGGCTTTCCTTTTGATTATCTATGTAATTCCAAACTTTATATACTTTCACACTAGAAGAGGTACTGCTGGGGATGTGCCCCAGGTGACAGCGTGCTTGCCTAGTATGCACAAACCCCGGGTTTGAGTTCAAGCACTGTATTGCCTAGGAATATTGGGGAATGTCTAATCTTCGCACTCCGGAAATGAGGGAGACAGGAAGATCAGAAGTTCAAGGTGATCCTTGGCTACATATCAAGTTCAAGCCAATCTGGGACACATAAGACCCTGTCTAAAACTGAGTGTGTGGGGAAGCACTGTGGCCATAGAGCTTTCTGAAAACATTGTTTTACACCATGTGGCTTGGAATAGATGCCTTTCATGACCAAAATTGGGAAACAGGATTATGGATTTATCTTTAAAGGGGTGGAAGACTGAAGTAAGACAGTCACAGGAAAGAGGCCATTTCAGGGTCTTCAAGTGAGACCACAATGGCACTGAAACATTTTGGAAGGTACACATGCGTATCAGCAACCCACCTGATCTATGTAGTCTTTATATTTTTTGATTTGATCAATTGCAGTAGTCAGGTCTCCACGGTCTATGTGTCCTGTGGGAGTGTGGAGTCTCAGAGCATAGAGAAGGTGAATATATTCTTCAAACCTCTGGGATGGGTACAGAAGCAGCTCTGGCAGGCTGTACAGGACATAGGGTAGGGTACCCTGGTTGCTATTTGTAGGTCATGGAGGGCCTGTCCTTGAGTACCCTGCTGTGCTCTCCCTGGAAGCTCACCTCAGCATTTTGGTGACAATGGTCTTATCATGCCTCTTCAAGAAAGCTCTGAATGCTGGTGTCATTTCTCTGCACTAAAAGGTGAGGGTTACATTGTCAAAACTTTGCTCTGTCAGATAGTTATAAAGCCTTGAGTTCCACCAGCAAATGGTGAGCTATAAACAGCAAAACAAGAAGGCAGCATCTCCATCTAATCTAAGTATCAATAGTACCATTCATGTGTTCTAATACACTAATCTAGTACTGTAATTATACCGCAGACCTACCCATATCCACTTACTTAATCATTAGAGAGAAATAGTAACAGATTTATAATTAAGGTAGGATTGGATTAGAACTAGAATTGAGTAGGTGACCTTGTCAAGTTACCTGACTTTCTCATCTGTAAAATGGATCAAAGACCCAGCTCATAGTGAGGCCAACAGAATCTCACCCATAAAGGGCCTGCTATGCAATGAATCCTACTTATTTCTGAAGAGTTTGGCAATCACTGATATATACCTTTAATGCTGCAGTCATTCATGTTTTCCAGAGTGATAATACAAAAGAACTTCACTAATTCAAATGTACTCATCTATCAGCACTCGTATATCTGTGAAATTGTGTCCTTCTATTCAGTATGTGCGTGTCTAAAAGATGTCAATATTGCTAATGTCTGAGTCCAAGACTTGCTGATTTCAAGTCCCAAGAATATTTTAGAAATAAGACCATTTATACCTGTGAACAACTAAAGGACTTAAAAGATTTGATGATGTTCAAATAATAATAGCTACCATAGCTAAATGTAATGAACAGCTGGATGCACTCACTATGCTAATGAAGTAGGCATCAGGGTTTGCCGTGGCTATAAAAGTTTTGCCACTAGTTTGTTTCTGGTGACACTCTTTGCTCTAAGTCTTGTCCTCAAGGTCTAGAGTTGTGGTCAAGAAAGCCATTGAGGCAACCATGTGTGCCCACGCCCCTGGCATTGCAGCAGCAGAGCATTCTGAGCTCACACTCTTGCTCCAACTTCATTGTTTAATGTCCTGCCACTGAACCACTAAGTGGCTGGGGTGCATGAAAATTTGGCAATATATATGGAAATAGCTACAGATCAACTATCATTTCCTGAGCACGGCTTTGTGTTAACCTCTATGTCGAGGTCCCTGTCATCAAGAAGCTCCGGGTACAGGGGAGGAGACCTGAGAGGAAGCAGCTGAGAAGCTCCCCTTCCCATTTACCTCAGTCTTTCAGTTTGTGTAGTGTTAGCATGGAGGTAACACAACTGCTTACCTTCTCGATGGTTTTCAGAACAACTGGATAGTTGTTGAAGAAATTGGTGTATGTGTTCAGCTGCCTCCCAAATTTTATGAATATTTCTCCAACACACTGAGCTGGGCTCCATTCCTGCAGTCTGTTTCTTAGGTTATCTAGAAATTCTCTACAATACGAGAAGATTGCATCTTGAAATAGGAGCCTGTGAGAGCCTCCAAATGTAAGCAACAAATCCATTAGCATAGGCTTCTGCCCAATGTTCTGAGGTAGGACTTGCTCTTGACCAGTTGAGTGCCTTACCACAGAGAAATCTGGATTTGACAGGATCGGGGAGCTGGGTAGTAAGGGAAGAGGTTGGCTGTCCAGGATCCCATCTTTGACATTAATTTCTTGTCAGAATCCAGCTTCCCACAGTAGAGCCACTTCTGAATGTCCCACCATCAGAGAGCCAAAGCCATGGACATTCTCAGTCCTCTGAGGAAAATGGTGCCCTTCAAAAGCTTCAAGGCCTTGGCCTTTCACCTTTAACTTGCATACAGCCCTAACTTGTATACAGCCCCCATACTCTGCAGATCCAAGGTGACCCTTCTCAGCCATTCCAGCCCATGAAAACAAAGGTTTCCATCAGCCTTGTCTCTGAATAGGAGCTGGACCCATAGAGGTGAGGGGCTCTCCAGATCTGTAGAAATTGACTAAGACCAGCATTTGGCTCATTTAACCCTACCATAAAGAGAAACCATTGTTCTCAATCTCTTGATACATATATAGGAAACCCACAATGGAAAAGCAGAGAGCTCTTGTGTTCCTGCTCTGTCATTCAATTAGACACTGTTGACTCTTTCCCATGGACTTTTGTGTGAGCAGTTTACTGATAACAGAATGCCTAGGCATTGAATTCTTTTCTTGCACATGCTGTGACCTGTGGCTGGGGTAGCAGTGGAAGCCACCACTGCTGGTTGTAGCTGTCTAGTAACATGCAAAGAAGACTCTCTGTTCTTCCAGGTAATGGGATCCCCATAAAAATAGAGAATGGCTGAGCCATGGTGGAACTTTGGAGACAAAGTGTGCTCTCCCCACCATCTGGGGAGTACATCTTGAAGAATCTATCTTTAAGATTTACCTGTTGAAGCCGGGCGTTGGTGGTGCAAGCCTGTAATCCCAGCACTCGGAAGGCAGAGGCAGGCAGATCTCTGTGAGTTTGAGACCAGCCTGATCTACAAGAGTTAGTTCCAGGACAGCCTCCAAAGCCATAGAGAAACCTTGTCTCGAGAAAAACCAAAGGAAAAAAAAAGCTTTACCTGTTGAGATTTAAGATTCGAAGAGTATCAGAGAAAATGATGTGCATATTGGAGGCGCTCAGAATGGCTCTGTTTGAGGAGAGCGCTGCCCGCAGGGGCCTGGCATACACATCCCTCACGATTCCCAGCATCTGTACATACTGTCTCTCACTCTTTAAAAGCTCCCTCACAACTCGGGTTCGTTTCTCTACTGAGTCCATCTGGAGCTTTCTCTCCTGCAGAAAACATCAGGAATTCAGAAGAAATGTAATGACTGAGGCCCTCAGCAAGGGCCCATAGCAAGATACCTCAAGAGGAAGAAGAGGCAAGACCCAAGAGAGGGACCATCTTAAGGGAAGGTGGCAATGGTGTAGATCTAGATGAATTCCCCCCGTAGCCTAATGAGCTGAGACAGACAGCCGGCGTGCTCCACCCACTCTTGAGTGTCTTCTGCTCTTTCTTCCTCATCCACCAGGATAGCATGAGGTAATGTACATGAAGCCTCACTGTATGTGTACAGACAGCCAAAGATGCCTTGGCTGACATACACAGGGTTGGGGAATACCCTTGTAAAATCGCCCTTCCCCTGGGAGAGGCAGGAGCATTCACTTGGCTCCTACCTTTCTATTCCAGAAGAGATTTTTTATGTTCCCTCTGTAAACAGAACAGCATATAAATCCTTACATACCTGCTCTATTTGACAATTACAGTGCTTTTTTAGTTTTTCACTTATCACTAGAAAGCAAGGCTTTTTTTTCTGACCCTGGGTATTAAACCCAGTCTTGTACATGCTAAGCAAACTCTACACTTGGGCAGGCTCAGCCTAGATCCCAACCTCCAAAGGACAGATGCCTTTCCATGCAATTCTTCTGCATAGGACTATCTGTCTTTGAAGTAAAATTAAATCTGTCAAAAAAAATTCCAGTCAGGACATGGGTACATATATCTGTAATCTCAGCACTTGGGAGGCCTCACCAGGCAAGAGGACTATGAATTAAGAGCCAGCCTGGGCCACACAGCAAACCTTTGTCTCAAAAAACCAAGAGCTGAGGATGCAACCCAGTGGAGGAGCACTTGTCTGAATGACTCTGGATTCACATCCTAGCACGGCCAAAAGCAATTTTAAGAAATTAATCCTAGCCGGGCATGGCAATACAGGTGTGTAACGCCAATGCTCAGAAGGCTGTGGCAGCTGCTACCATCAATTGTGATAGCTTCTGTGCTGATTTCTAGTGAGTGATCTGTAGGGAGAGTGAGACACTATGTCCTGAGGGAAAGACCTGCCCTGGACCCTCCCTGTTTCCAAGGATGGGACTCTAAAGATCTCTAGGTCTGAGCTCAAGGCTGCAGAACTCCTAAATGTTTCTCTAAGAGTCTAACCTTAGATGAGTCACCTACTTTCTCTAACTCAGGTGTTCATCTGTAAAACTGTGGATACTAACATCTTCTTTCGAGTCTTTGGAAAAAGAAATGGAAACAAATGCGAAGCCATGTTGAATACTGCAAAATAATATGTGCATGCTGTGCATTTTGGCAACAGGAGTGGTCTCTGCATGTCTGGCATCCCCCTCTAAAGGCTGTCCATCACCCAGGGCAGAGCACGTCCCATATAATGACTAGAGCAAACTTTTGAAGTCAGCCTATAAGTTGATGAGCCAATTAAAAACTGCAAACCTCGAGATCCTGTACCCTTTCTTTAAATGATGTCCTAGTCATAGAAAACCATAGGATCACACACAGATTTTTTTTCCCACATGTCTTTATCCTCTGAATCAACTTCTGAGTCTATAGCATAGCCTCCAGGGGAATAAAATCTACCAAGTGGGTTTTCCTCCAATTCAGTTAAGTAGTTGGTTGGATGTTCCTCTCTTTAAGGGATGTTTCCAAGGAAAACAAAGAACTAACCATGGTAAATAATGAGCCTTCCGTGTCATCGACAACACTGTTAAGATCCTAATTGCTAATAGGTGGCTTACCAGCTTAAGCACTTCCATGCTCAGGACGCTTTGGCCTGGACCAGACTTTCTGTCCTGAGAATTGCCTTCTATGGCACTTCTTTCCTGAAGATGAAATGGACTTGGTTACTTGGAGGTGGGTCCTGTAGTCCCTGAAAGCCCATTCAGTACTCTGCACATACAAGCCCTGGGAAGCCATCTGCCTTCAGCTGTCATTGCAAGGTCCCTAGGCACAGTGAATTAAGCACCTGACCAATGTGGTGCCTCTCTTAAACTTAAGATGTATGCTTTTAGTAGCAGCCCTTAGGACAGTGGCTCTCAACCAGTGGGTCTCCACCCCCTTGTGGGGGGTCACATATCAGATATCCTGCATGCTAGATATTTACATTACAATTCATAACAGTAGCAAAATTATACTTATGAAGTAGCAATGAAATAATTTTATGGCTGGGGTCACCACAGCATGAGGTACTAAAGTGTTGCAGCACTAGGAAGGTTGAGAACTACTACCTTAGGGACTCTGGAGCTGGTTCAGTGGGTAATAGTGCCCACATGTAATCCCAGCCTTAGGAGGAAGAAGTAGGAGGGTCCCCAGGGTTTGCTAGTCAACCAGTCTATCCACAACAGCAAATTCCAGGCTGGTAGGTAGGTAGGTAGGTAGGTAGATAGATAGATAGATAGACAGACAGACAGACAGACAGACAGACAGACAGACAGACAGACAGACAGACAGATGTGGATAACAGAAGATACTCACCAGCCTGGTCTCCATATGTGTACAAACATGCACTCGTATGCATACATAAATACGCACAGAAAAATTAAAAATAAACAGCCTTTAGCTTCCTTTGAGCTACTACACTTAAAAACTAAATTCTAGCCTCTTCCCTGAAAGGTGGGGTGGGGGGTAGGGGTTTTGTCAGGGATCTCAGACTGCTTCTCCTCTTCGCAGCTGCTGGGAAGTGGCTAATCTCACTTTGAAGATGCTAGAGAGAACAAGCTCTAACACTTTATTAAATTCACCCCTTTTCTCAACTCATGATAAAGTGTCATAAAACAGTTCACAAGATTTGTCTGCTTTCACATTTACATACGGCTTTTTCTCTCTTTACTGTATCTTGCAGCCTGCTTATAAATTAGCACATCAAAATTAAAATGTCCCAGGGTTACCTGAGCAGCAAGCATGCCAGGGGCCCCTCTAGCAACAGAACAATAGCCCCGTGTTCCTGTTGGAAGACCAGAACAGCAGTTCTGACTGCGGCTCTCCCTACTCAAGGATAAAGCTCTTAGTAGAGATCCCCTGCTGTCCTTGGAAGCGGTTGAAGAACAAACATCACCTTGTTTGAGGCTCTGCTTGTCCTGTTGCCTTGAAACAGAGTCCCCAGTATCCTAGACTGTCCTTAGATTTGCTCTCTAGCGAAGGCTGACCTTGATCTCTTGACCCTCCTAGAACCTCCTAAGTGCTAGGATTACAGGCGTGCACCATCAGGCCTAGTTATAAACATCAGTTTTCAACTAAGACTCCTTTTATCTAATCAGGAGAAAATGACTGTATTCTGTATCTGTGTGGTTTCATATAGCAGCTTTCAGGTCCAAAGGCAACTCCAATTCCCCCAAACTCCAAAAAGAATTTCAAATATCCGGAAATGAGCTCAACCTGAACTATAGGAAGATTTCTGGCAGTTTGATAAAAGTCAGTAACTTTTGAAACTAGTTCCCATCTATGGAAAGGAGTCATTTCCCTAACCTCTATCAGAAGGGACAAATGGCTACCTGTGGTGCCTATTAATAGATCAAAGCTCATGCTGGCCTCTAGCTCCCTCAGTATCACAAGCACCTGTTACACATTTCAAAGCCCAGGCTGTTACACATTTCAAAGCCCAGGCTGGCATCCTAGCTTTTCTCACTTCCTCCTTTACCCAACACTCCCTCAGGTACATGGGCTCCCCCACTCCCAGCAACTCATTCTCCTTATAGCCCTGCTATTCTCCTTATGTTACCCCCTCTCTCCTTCCATCTCTCTCTTTCTCTTGATCTCTCTCTCTCTCTGCTCTGCTTTTGCTTCTCTCGCTGTTTTCTCTATTCTGTATCCCCTGCTATTCTCCCCCCTCTCTCAGATAGCCCTGGTCGTGTCCTGTCTGCTCGCCATGTTCAGTCTACTTCTCTCTCTCTCTCTCTCTCTCTCTCTCTCTCTCTCTCTCTCTCTCTCTCTCTCTCTCTCTCTCTCTCTCTCTCTCTCTCTCTCCCTATAACATCACCATGGAACAGTCATGTCGACAGTTTATACAGCAAACAGAAACTTTGGTACAGGAGGTGGTCCCTGAGCAGTGGCCATTCACAGATCTCTCCTGGTTTGCCGACTATGCCACTAGAGTGCTACTCCAGGGACTCCCTGCTTTTTCCATGTATGACTGTCTCATGCCAGCCTGGTACGTTTTATACTTTTGGCTTGGGGAGAGAGAGACCTTTAAATTTTGAAGGAAAAAAAGCCACACACACACACACACACACACACACACACACACCAGAATTTCCCTGTGAGTAGAACACTCTTCATTAGCGCTGGTTATTTATAGCCAGGAAATCACCACTTTGTCAAGGCAGTGGAGACACCAGTGGCTCTCCAGGAGAAAGCAGCTGCAGATGTAAGATGAGAATCCAACTCGCACAGTCTCAAAATGAGGACAACTGGAACACTGCACAATTGTGGTGCAACCTCTCACATAAAGTAGCTGCTCTGGTGTGGAAGAGCACCTGCTATTGCTGGGGATACTCAAGTGTCCCTCAAAGACCATGTGTGGAAAGCTAATCCTTGCCCTGTACTGGGAGGTGAGGCCTAGTGGTAGGTCACTGGGTCATGGGAGTGCACTCATGATAGGACATTGGGTCATGGGGGTGCACTCATGATAGGACATTGGGTCATGGGGGTGCACTCATGATAGGACATTGGGTCATGGGGGTGCACTCATGATAGGACATTGCATCATGGGGGCGCACTCATGAAGGGATCTGGGGACCTTGGCTTGCCTGCCTTTTCCTACTTGCTTTCACTGCCTGGCTCATCTGGAGGCAAACTGTTTCTTCTGTATCTCATGCTTCCACCACAATGCGCTGCCTGGCCACAGGCCCAAAACAAGGCTACATAACTGTGGACTGAAACCTCAGAGACCGTGAGAAGCAACCTGTCTCCTTCCATTGTGTCGGGTATTTCACAGCCATCAAAAGCTGACGCATCAACATGCTGTGCTTGGTCACCTGAGAGCTGACACATCAGATTCTGCCCCTGTGGTGTGCATGCAGGAGCTTTACATCATCCCAGCAGCTGTACCCTCCTTCCTTCCTCCCTCCCTTCCTCCCTCCCTCCCTACCTCCCTCCCTCCCTACTTTCCTTCCTTCCTTCTTTCCTTTTGTTTCTTCTTCTTCCTCCTCTTCCTCCTTCTCTTCCCCTCCTCCTACTCTTTCTCCTTCTTTTAAAGATTTATTTTTTATTAACTTGTTTACTTATTATTTATTTTGGTTTCTATGAGACAAGGTTTTGCTGTGTAGCTTTGAAGCCTATTAGTATTCAGGCATCTGTACTGGCCTGCCCTGGGGTCTGACAGGACACACCTTCAGCTGCAGCCACTGAGAGCAACACCTATGTACATTCACTACATTTCCTTTTTAAAGGGCCCTGCCTACCACCCGCCCACCTCCCTCCCCCTCTCCCTCTCCCTCACCTTCTCCCTCTCCTTCCCCTTCCCCCTCTCCCTCTCCCTCCCTCTCTCTTTCCTGATGCTCCTGTCCCTAGAGACTGGTCTCCCCCATCCCCTTTCCCCTTATATGATGCCTCCCCCCTCAAAAAAAAAAAACCTCCACTTGAATTCTGTCTCATGGCATCTTTCTCTCTTGTGCTGCTTTTTTTTTTTTTTAATTGCAACAGATCCTGTCCTGGAACTCACTTTTGTAGACCAAGTTGGCCTTGAACTTTGCATAGATCCATCTACCTCTGACTCCCAAGTGCCGAGATTAAAGGTGTGTGCCACCACCTCCCGGCTAAAGTATTTGGCTTTTTTTTTTCCTTCGAGACAGAGTTTCTCTGTATTATTTTGGAGGCTATCCTGGAACTCGCTCTGTAGATCAGGCTAGCCTCAAACTCATAGAGATTTGCTTGCCTCTGCTTCCGGAGTGCTGGGATTAAAGGTGTGTGCCACCAGCGCCCGGCCTAAAGATTTATTTTTATTTTATGTGTATGAGCATTTTGCTTGCATGTATGTATGTATATCATGTGTGTACTTAGTGCCTGTGGAGGTCAGAAGAGGGCATCAGATTCAGACGCCCTGGAACTGGAGTTTCAGATGGCTGTGAGCCACTGTGGGTACTGAGAACCGAACCCCAGTCCTCTATAAGAGGATCTCCCAGGATCTGATGCCTCTAATCTCTGCATGTACTGCATGTACTGGCACACGTGTAAACACACACACATTAAAATATATAACATATGTAAGACATAGAAAATGCAGCCTAGAAATGTTGTTTGAACATAAACAGGGTGACTTATTTTATAGTAAGCATAATTACAATTGTTGGGAATTTTAGCCTATTTTAAAATTATGGTGCCATCCCTTATTCTGTTTTTAAGAGTGAATAGAGAGCAGTGCCCTTTGCAACTTTACAGAAATGCTTATTTTGTTGAATGATTGTCTATTACCTATAAATGTAACTGCAAGAAATAAGCTTATAGGGCTGGGTTTGGATCACATGGTAGAAGCTTTTAGCTAGAATAGACAGCGGGCAGGTAAGGTATTCTCTATTCACTCTCCACCTGACTGATGACCCCAGAAAGCACAGAGCTGCCTGTATCAGGGACCAGAAATGGCAGTGAAATGAGACTTTGATTCTTATGGCCTCTCATCACCATGGTTGCACAATGTCAGTATAAATACTATGGAGCACACAGCAGCCTGGGAATAAGGACTGCTCGGACAGCAGCATGAGGGGACAGAGGAGAGAGAATAGTGACAATTATTTACTGTCCTGTCACTGTCACAAAATGCCTGACAGAAGCAGCACATGGAGAAGGGATTTGTTTTGGGTCACAGTTTCAGAATATTTCAGTCCACTGTGGTGCAAAAGGCAAGGTGGCGTGTCGCCTTCGATGGCTGCTGGGGCAGGAGGTGATAACTTGTTCACATGGCATGGACCAGAATCAGCCATAACCGTCTAAGGCCTGACACTAGTATCCACCCTTCATCAGGCAGGTTCCTGAAGACTTCTAAAGGGTACCAACACGCTGGAACCAAACACTTGAAACAAGAACCCATGGGGACATTGCAAATCTGGCGTAATGACTAGGATGGGTGGATGGATGGATGATAATATCAGACAGACAGACAGACAAAGAGACAGAGAGATAGACAGATGAGCCCTTGTTGCACAAGCCCCTTTAGGACTTCCATCTGAGAGATATCATTATTTCCATTATTGTAACTGTGGGTTTATGAGTTCTTTGAAACAAATAACTATAGTTTTAAAACTTACCCCAGTGTGGAGATACTCCTCTCTGGATGGACTAGTAGTGTGCTAAGCAAAGGGAAATGTCCCCCAAGTCTCCTGTGACTGCTATGTTGTGCTCTAGTGAAGTACTAGGGGACTCTGCATTGGGTGACAGAGTTCTAAGCCCTCACATATCTTCCCCCTGGGCATAAATGGTTTTAAAATGGCATTTTCTCCATGTAATAAATCAGTTCTGCGAATGACAATGAGTTCTGATTATTTCATGTAACCAAGAATATGGGAATTCAGAATTGAGCATTGGTAAAATTAGTCTCTTTTGAAGGATTAGCTTCAGCCTTATGTTTTTCTTTTATGAATTTGAATCTCAACTGAAGAAAGAAGAGGTCTTCAAATGCAAGTCTGTAGTGTATTATCACCTATCATTTATGAAACCCAGGGCTTGATCTCAGTTCTTCATAAACCCATCATAGTGTCATACACCTGCAATCCCAGAACCTGGCAAGTAGGGGGCAGGAGGATTAGGAAGGAGTTCAAGGTCTTCCTCAGCTCCTCGGTGAGTTCAAAGCCAGCCTGGACTACAGGAGACCCTATCTCAGAAAAGAGAAGAGGACAATGAAGAGGAGGAAGGAGAGGGGAAAAAAGAATTCTTTTGTTTGGTTTGGTATTGGCAGTCTCGTTGTGTAGCCCTGAGAGGCCTTGGAACTTAATTCATAGACCAGACTGGCCTAGAACTCACAGAGATCCACCTGCTTCTGCCTCCCAAGTGCTGGGATTAAAGTTGTATGCCACCACCTGCTGTGAAAGAAGACTTAGTTTCATACACAACAAAATGGATCTTAGTCTGCGAATTTTTTTTCTTTCAAGTTACCTCAGTGAGAACTCAGGGGAGTAAGTGGTAAGGCAAAATGCAGATTTGCAGCTCTGCTCCAGCAAATCACAGTCATGGAAGGAGCTCGTGTTCTGAAGTAACTTAAACGTCACTCATGCAGAGTGCCACAGAACACCCCATCCACTCACCTAGAGTGCCACGGAACACCCCATCCACTCACATAAGAGTGCCATGGAACACTCCATCCACTCACCTAGAGTGCCACGGAACACCCCATCCACTCACATAGAGTGCCACGGAACACCCCATCCACTCACATAGAGTGCCACGGAACACTCCATCCACTCAAATAGAGTGCCATGGAACACCCCATCCATTCACCTAGAGTGCCACAAAACACCCCATCCACTCACATAAGAGTGCCACGGAACACCCCATCCATTCACCTAGAGTGCCACAGAACAGCCCATCCACTCACATAGAGTGCCACGGAACACACCATCCACTCACATAAGAGTGCCACGGAACACCCCATCCACTCACATAAGACTACCACGGAACACCCCATCCACTCACATAAGACTACCACGGAACACCCCATCCACTCACATAAGAGTGCCACGGAACACCCCATCCACTCACATAAGAGTGCCACGGAACCCCCATCCACTCACATAGAGTGCCACGGAACACCCCATCCACTCACATAGTGTGCCACAGAACACCCCATCCATTCACCTAGAGTGCCACGGAACACCCCATTCACTCGCATAAGAGTGCCACGGAACACCCCATCCACTCACATAAGAGTGCCACGGAACACCCCATCCTTTCACCTAGAGTGCCATGGAACACCCCATACACTCACATAGAGTGTCATCACAGAACACCCCATCCATTCACATAGAGTGCCACGGAACACCCCATCCACTCACATAAGATTGCCACGGAACACCCCATCCACTCACATAAGAGTGCCATGGAATACCCCATACACTCACATAGAGTGTCGTCACAGAACACCCCATCCATTCACATAGAGTGCCACGCAACAGCCCATCCACTCACATAGAGTGCCATGGAACCCCCATCCACTCACATAGAGTGCCACGGAACACCCCATCCATTCACCTAGAGTGCCACGGAACCCCCATCCACTCACATAGAGTGTCGTCACAGAACACCCCATCCACTCACATAGAGTGTCGTCACAGAACACTCCATCCACTCACATAGTGTGCCACGGAACACCCCATCCACTCACATAGAGTGTCGTCACAGAACACTCCATCCACTCACATAGTGTGCCATGGAACACCCCATCCACTCACATAGAGTGCCACGGAACACCCCATCCACTTACATAGAGTGCCACGGAACACCCCGTCCACTCACATAGAGTGTCATCACAGAAACCCCATCCACTCACATAGAGTGTCATCACAGAACACTCCATCCACTCACATAGTGTGCCATGGAACAGCCCATCCACTCACATAGAGTGCCACGGAACACCCCATCCACTCACATAAGAGTGCCACGGAACACCCCATCCACTCACATAAGAGTGCCATGGAACACCCCATCCATTCACATAAGAGTGCCACGGAACACCCCATCCACTCACATAGAGTGCCACGGAATACCCCATCCACTCACATAGAGTGTCGTCATAGAACGGTATCCACTCACCTAGAGTGCCACGGAACACCACATCCACTCACATAAGACTGCCACGGAACATCCCATCCACTCACATAAGACTGCCACGGAATACCCCATCCACTCACATAGAGTGTCATCATAGAACACCCCATCCACTCACCTAGAGTGCCACGGAACACCCCATCCACTCACATAAGAGTGCCACGGAACACCCCATCCACTCACATAAGAGTGCCACGGAACCCCCATCCACTCACATAGAGTGCCACGGAACACCCCATCCACTCACATAAGAGTGCCACAGAACACCCCATCCACTTACCCAGAGCGCCATGGAACACCCCATCCACTCACCCAGAGCACCACGGAACACCCCATCCACTCACCCAGAGCGCCACGGAATGCCCCATTTAACAATAGTTCATGACAATGAAACAACTAGTAGCTGGAAGCTTTCCAGGAAAACCATCATCCTTCAGGAGAATCTCTTCCCCACAGGATCCTCCCTCTACAGAGAAGCACTGAGGCATAAAAAACACAACAGCAACTTTTACCTTCATGAGTGGATCCGATGTTACTTTTACACCACATTCTATCAGGATATCATTTCCTTCAAATTCTTCACTCTTTTGACTGGATTTCCTCAGCAGGAAATCTGACAAAAATTCCAGAGGTTTGTCCTGAAAAAAATGATACCCCCAAAAAAATTCTGTTTAAAATATTCATCTGATATGTTAAACATACTACAGACATACTACAGAAAAGAGAGCATGGGCTGGGGTTCAGTTGGTAAAGGGCCTGTGTGAGCTTGAGGACCTGGGTTCTGATCCCAGTACCAAGGAAAAACTGGACTCTGGAGTTGCTCTGTGAGTGTTCAGATGGGTCCCCAGAGCTCATTGGCCAGCTGGCCTTACAGTCAGTGAGTGACCCTGTCTCAGAACATGAGGCAGAAAGTGATTGAGGAAAACATGTGATGCCAACCCCTGCCTCCAGACACACATACACATCACATACATGTTACCAGGCTTTTTTTTGGAGTCAACAACCTGCTCCCAAATCATGACACAGAGACTTATTATTAGTTTTGAATGCTTGGCCTTCATTATTTTCTGACTAACTTTTAACTTAACCTGTTTTCTTTATCTACCTTTTGCCTCAGGACTTTTTACTTTTTGTGTATCTTCTTTTTGTTTGTTTGTTTTGTGTTTTGTTTTTCGAGACAGGGTTTCTCTGTATTGTTTTGGAGGCTGTCCTGGAACTCACTCTGTAGACCAGGCTGACTTGAACTCACAGAGATCCACCTGCCTCTGCCTCCCGAGTGCTGGGATTAAAGGCTTGTGCCAACACCAGCTCTTTCTGTGTATATTACTTTCACTGCTTCTCATGTCTGGCTGGTGCCCCACTGGCTTGCCCTAGGAGTGTCCCTCATTCTCTCCTCCTTCTCATACTCTTACTTCCTCTCGAGCTTAGATTTCTCTCTTATTTATTCTCTCTCCCTACCAGCTCCGCCTCACTTACTTCCACATAGGTTCTGGAGGTCAAACTGAGTCCTCACACTTGCAAAGCAGGCACTGTTCTGTCTGTGCCAGGCCCCCCAGCCAGCTAAGCTCTTAGAGTCTTTTGAAATGTACACTCCTTTTCTGGTAGACTGCCCAAGAAGCCATGTAATACAAATACTTCTTGACACTCCCCCAACTGTCAGGGTTTCCCAATGCTGACTCAACTCTTTTCTTTTGTGTTTTCTTTCCTATCCTCTCTCATCTAGCTCCCTTGGCTCATCATCATCTTGTATCTGCTGCACATGTTTCAATTCCTCAGTTCATACTACCATGTATGTGGACTGTAAGGCTGTGAACATGTCTTCTAATGCAGTCACTTCTGACTGAGATTAGGCACAAGGCAGAAAACAGCACACAAATTAACAGACTTTAAATAACCCAGGAGGTCTCCTGCTTCTCGGTTTTTATATACTTAGCACATCACAGCCTGAGCCCAGAATCTCTCTGTGCTTGCTTTTATAAACTGATGTAATTTCTCTGAGGAACTCTGTCCCAGAGTGATAAACAGGTAAAAGGTAACAAATGGAATGAAGGGTTTATTTGCGCTGAAAAATGTCCAGTTTTCTTTCTTCGACAACACTTACAGACCCTTCTCTTGACAGCTCCATCAGTCCATCCGCCAGAGCCTGTGCAGTATCTTGGTTATTTAGAAAGCTGGCCACACTCAGAGTGTCAGACATAAATTGCCCTGAAATGTAAGGCACATACACTGTACTTAATTAATGCGAGCCATGTGATAGTCATAGATAGAAAAAAGTCATCTCAGTTATTTTTTGGTGGACAGCAATGCAAGGAACAGGACCAAGTTTTTATCATTGCCACAGGAAGCTCTGTTACAAAATAGGAAATAAGTCAAAGTGACTTCAGTGTGGCAAAACTGATATTGAAACGGAATCTAAGAGTCAGACAATAATAAAATAAATCATGAATGCTATATATGTTAAATATTAGATCCAACTGAAAATGTTAGGTTCTCCCATTTCCCCTTATCTTGTGTTCAAATGTAAATATTTTACATTCAGAGAAAATAGCTTACATACAAAGACATCTATTCATTTTTAATATTTTCTTACATGCTTTTACTGGAAAACAACTTATCCCATCGACTTCATTTCATGAAAAATATTTACTTTTTTCATTTTTCTATTTAATCCTTAGTATGTATAAAAGAAAAAGGGAAAATTATTTCTCCTAGTTTATAGTTTTTGTTTTGCTTTGGGGGTTGCTTTTGTCTTTTTTGTTTGTTTGTTTGTTTGCTTGTTTTGAGATGGGGTTTCTCTGTGTAGTCCTGCTGTCCTGGAACTCACTTCGTAGTCCAGGCTGGCCTCGAGCTCAGAGATCTGCCTGCCTCTGCCTCCTGAGTGTTGTGATTAAAGGCGTGCGCCACCACCACCTGGCTGGTTTATAGTTTCTAAACTATTTAAGAATATTGGTTTAACATTTCTTAGATGTGATAGAGCAGGTAGTACAGAAAAATACAGGGCAAGATCTCTATATGAGAGGCATCTGTGGAAGCAAAATGTACAGCATACTGATGAACAAAATATGTGTGTATGGATGTATAACTAACCAGTGGACCAACCTCCTGAACTTGTGAGGGAGGAGAGATAATATGAACAAAGTAGTCGAGACCATGATGGAGAAACCCACAGAATCAGCTGACCAGAGCTAGAAGGAGATCACTGACCCCATGCTGTCAACTGGGGAACCAGCATAGGACTTAACTAGGACCCCTGAATACAGGTGACAATGGTATGACTTGGGCAGTATATAAAGCCACAGGCAATGGGACAAAAACCTAACTCTAATAAACTGACTTTGTGGAGCCCTATGTATCTCTATGGAAAGATACCTTACCCAGCCTAGACATGGGAGGGGGCACCTTGGTCCTGCCTCAATGAGGTGATGGGACAGACTTAGTTGACATTGTAGGGGAGGCTTTACCCTCTCTGAGGAGCAGATGGGAGGCGGGATGGGGGAAGGAGGAGAGAGCAGGAGGAGAAAAAGAACAGGGAACTGGGACTGGAATGTTAAAAAAAAAAAGGAGAAAAGACCTAAAGAACTCCCCCCACCAAAACAAACAAACAAACTACAAAATTTGCCAGGTAGTGGTGGGGCATGCAAAATACAAAGCAAACGAAAGCATCTGTGTGAACATACATGTGCAACTTTTTGCGTGCACAGCAGGGAAAGGGAGGAAGGCATGGGTCTACAGTGTTCAAATGATAGTCTTATTCAGATAGAATGTTTAAAATATGAAGCGATGGTTAGAGGTGATGGGAGACATATTTACCCAGATGGTGAAAGTGCCTCGTTTTAAAGAATGGACTGGTTTAGTTTATGACTCAGTGTTAGCCAGTACATTATTCCACAAAGATTATTATGGTAATTTGATAAGGGAATGGAAAATTGATTCAGTGATGTCTAACAGACTCATTAAAAGACCATGGAGCCCAGCACTAAGCTGCGTATTTTATTTTATTGTTTAAGAAGAAAATGTAATATATAATTTATATGCATAGTTGGAGGGGCACCTGAGTTGGCTAATCTACCTGAGACATCTGGGTGAATTATGGATTTTAGATAATACCTGAACTGAAGAACAGGTTGTGTAATAGACACCATGAGTATGAAGTGTTTAACAGCTGGGAAGTTGTACAGGAAAAGGATACAGTTCTCTAGTTAGGCAAAAAGCAAGTTCAATCTAGGGCATATGGGCTGTCCTATGGACCAATAAGACGGAGAAACCTGAAAACAGGGCTCAGTGCCAACATTCTGAGCATGACTCGCTTCTCTTGAATATTTGAAAAATCAAGGTGAAGGTGTTTGACCAAGCTTGTGTTTTGCTTATGCCGTTCTCAGTCTTGAATTTTCTCAGGCAATAAATAAGCTCTGACCTGATCTGCAGAGGAAGTGTCAGAGATCTTACCTATGATCCGGCCACTGATGCTCTTCTGCAAGTTCTTGAAGAGTGGATGTAACTCCTTCCTCACCGATTTCAAGGTGTCTTCCAGGGAGTCTGTGAAGCTGGTCCACACCTGCAACTTGGACTCACTGAAGTAGTCAGAAGGAGGCAGCCTTTCCTGATGTGGCCCCAGCCAGTCACTAAGAACTGACAGGATTTTTACATTTATTATTGAAGACTTGAGATCAGTGTGTGTGTGTGTGTGTGTGTGTGTGTGTGTGTGTTTGTGTGTGTCTGTGTGTATGTGTGCACAGGTGCACATGTGTATGAGTGTACATGTGTGTACATACATGTGGAGGTCAGAGGTCAACTTCAGGGATTGTTTCTCAGGTTCTCACGTGCTGTCCACCTATTATTTTCAACAAGGCCTCTCATTGGCCTCGACCTCTCCAAGTAGCTGAAGACTTGGCCTGAGGCAGGAGATTTCTACTTTTTGTTTAAAGTAAAACCAACTCAGCTGTCTTTATACCAGGCATGATGTCCTTTCTCAGGAGAACAGAAGCAGCCACAGCCTGCTTCTGGTGGTAAAATAAGAAACTCGCAAAGGACACAGCAAATACCTGTCTGTTTCTGGCAGATAAGGTTGGCATGTTCTACTTGAAATTAGCAATGAAATCGCTGCCTGGTGCTTCAGGAAACCGAGTGGATGGATGTAAGAAAGAATGTGTCTCCATTCTAGAAGTGAGACTTCTCCCTACCCAGCACTTCCCACACCCTGCCATGCCATTCAAGGCCAACCCACAGCCGCCACTCCTGTCTCTTTCTCAAATTACGGGGAACTATAATATTCCACGTGGCTACGGCAGATGGCTAGTTAGTCTCCTTGCAAAGTAATTACCCCATGATGGAGGGCCCATTGGTGTCGTTGTTGTTTTACCAGAATGGGCAGTCAGAACCCTTTTGGTTCCCCTGTCACTGCAAGCATGTGCAAAACTTTCTAATGTGTTCTTTCACAAGGAGAGTAAGAAGAACCCACTGAAAGAGAAGGCCAGGAGGAGACAAGGAAGTACAGCTGTCCCTTAGGGCAAGCATCAGGGTGCAAACCTTGCTGCACTGAGCTAGGCAATTTTCTTCACAGAGCCACAGGCACCTTCATTTGCTGATGTGTGAACCACAGTGAACTGGCCGTGTCTGCTTCAGAACTGGGTGAACTATGAAGTCAGTGCCTTTCTGTTCCCCTACATGGAATCATTTCCCTTACAAGTGTCACACTCGTCACACACACACATACACACACACACACACACACACACACACACACACACCAGTCATGAAAGGCCTTTGGGAACTAAAGAATCCGTGTTTGTGTCATTTCCAAGGCAGGCCAAGCCCTGTTGTGTAGGAAGAGGGGAGTTTTCAAAGAGAAAATGACGAGTGACATTGTAAAGACAGTCACGTGTTTCTCTTGTCAGCCAGTATTAGCAGCTTTAGTGTGTCAGCAAAGGTGTGTATGCAGGTGCATTTCCTCTTTTGATCTTTTTCCCTTCCTTATCATGCTACTGTCTCCAACTCCTGAGAGCTCTACTTTCTGTTCCCCGAATAAAACCAATCTATTCTTTAAAAAAAAAAAGCAAAAAACTAGGAAAACACATTCTTCCTCTAAATCAGCAACTGGATAATTTTGCTGAACTCTTTAAAGAGGGTTTTAGTAGATGATGGCTTGAAGCAAAACATTTGCAGCAAAGACTCCTCCTCCAAATGAATGACTCCGTGATGTGAAATGGAAGGGACAACATCCCTTCAAAGAGAGCAGCAACTGCTGTAGGCAGATGGGGATTGGTAGACATCGGTGAAGATGTATAATGCTGCTTGCTGATGGAGAGGATGAGACAAAGAGCATGTTTTAATAGCTCTTGTCCTTCGGTGATGCTGATGTGGCTGTATGTTCCTGGGAACAGCAGCCAGCACTCATATATACTTACTGTGTTGGTATGACCCAGTCGCAATTCCGGTGGGGGCAGAAAAGGATGTGCCAGTTAGTTGAGACAGCTGAGAAAGAACTTCTATGCCTGCTTCTGTACAGTGAAAACAGCTTGCATTAGTTTAGTCACAGGGTTCTCCAGAAATAGTCAAATGTTAGAAGAAAGACAGAGCTGGCCAAGAGAGACCACAAGCCATTGTCATCATCTTCAATTCAAACCCTTCTATCAAAGTGTCCATAAATATCTCACCTTTAGTAATACACACAGATGTGCAAACACCTAATTTGTGGGAACAACGCAATACAATATGGAGAGAGGACATGCCACTACAGCAAATGTTTACCTTCCAGCATGGAATATTTAAGCCAAAGGCAGAGAAAGTCTCGCAGGGGTTTCCTAAAACATTCCAAGTAAAGGAGAATTGTTGCCGAAAGTGGATACAGTTAAAACAGATAAACCCAGGATGGACAACATAGTCAGGTTTTAATGTGGCATCGTTTTCTCCCCTTCTTCAGTGACACAGATTGGAATATATTGAATTCAGTGAACAGACTGAATTAGTTGAGAAGAAACATACATAATGGATGGGGTATTTTAATTCTCTGTAGTCCAAAACTAAATACCCTATTGCTTCCAGGCACAAGATGGTAGAAGCTGATGGGTTAGATGCCTAATGTTTTTCATTGATAATGAAGTCGGATAGAGAGACCACAAGAGTCCACAGACAGAGAGTGCACTTAAGTTCAATCATCAACTGATAGCAGTAAACTTGTACATAAAGTTCATGGGGGGAGAACAGGCTGCCTTAAAAGGAATGGTACTGGGAAAACAGGTTCCCATGTGTAAAATAAATTAAATTTCAACCCATGCCACCTTTTCTGAAATAAATCAAATGGGCCACAGATCTAAATGCCAAACTTAAATATCAACCCCCTTGAGGTGCAGAAGGGGATCTTTTTTATCTTTGCTTGTGCAAGGAATTTAAAATATGGAGATTGGAGAGATGGCTCAGAGGTTAAGTGCACTGACTTCACTTCCAGAGGACCCGGGTTTGGTTCCCAGTACCCACATGGCTTCTGACAACCTTATGTTAACTCCAGTTCTGGAGGATCTAATGCCCTCTTCTGGCATCCACAGACACTGCACCCATGCGGTACAGACAGAAGTGTGACAGAACACCTATAGGCAGAAGATTTTAAAATATACACCTCTCAAATAATTTATAAATATGACAGTAAAAACAGTTACAAAAGTAAAGGTGATAAATTTTATTTCATCAAAATTAAGAAATTATTCTGTTCAGCAGAACTATCCTGAGAAAGAAAACATAAGGCACCAAATGGAAAAGCAATCTACTTTTCAAAATGTGCAAGATACTTGAAAAAATGGTGGATGAGGACATAAAAAGATGCTCAGTGTCGTGACTCACTAGGGAACTGCAAATTAGAACCACCACAAGATGCTTCTGTCTCCACTTGAATGGCTAAAAGTAAAACAAGTATCACGGTGTTGAGCAAGGCAGTTCTCAGACATACTCTGTATAAAAGTCAAGATGTAGAACCACTTAAAAAAAACATGTTCACTGGCTTTGTAAGAGTTAAATGTACACCACTGGGCTGTTAGATATCTTAGAGACGTGACTGTCCATGTTCACATGCTCACAGCAACTTCCCTTATGCAATACCTTCTATAGATAGAGTATACAACATAATGGTATTTCATGCAATAACTACAGTGGTAAAAAGGAATGAGCCACTGATTCATGCATTAAATGGCCTCATTTGTGAGGGCACCTCAGACACACACAAAATAGCATCACAAGGAGACATGTCCCCTGCCTTTCTAGAATACTGATGCTGACCTGATGCTCCAAGAGGCACAAAGAAGTCTACACGTCCCCCTTCTTCTTCGGTGGCCACACAGCTTCCCAGTTTCTCCCAGAAGTCTCTCACTTCAGGCCACAGTAAATTTTTAATAGAAATCTTATAGCCTAAGGAAAAAATTAAAATATCAAATATTATATTGTTACAAACAGCAACTCTCAGCAGTTTGTAAAAATGAAATCACAAATTCAATTTGCCCATAAAAACCAAGATCTCCAGTGCTACTATGCTTCCTGAAGCAACATGGTAGGGCCACAAAAGTGCCTTGAACAGCACCATGGCTGCAGGCTCCTTTGCACTCTGGGTGAATGAGTTACACACTTACATTTTGGTCATTATGTTTCTGCCTTCACTGTGCAGTATTGGGAGTCACTGGGCTTGAGCAAAGTTTAAGGTGAATAGCCAGTCAAGCCCTGGGGTCTGGCAACTAATTTCCAAAGTAGAAAAAGCTCTCACAATTGTCAATGAAAAAAATAAGGTCAAAGCCCAAGGCTCCCAAAGTTAGCATCACCTCAACTCCCCCCACTTCCTCAGAACTGATTCATTCTGCCATATTGTACAATATTCCTTTACACTGTGTGAAGATGTGTCACTGTGATTGGTTTAATAAAGGGCTGGATGGACATTAACTAGGCAGGAAGAGACTAGGTGGGACTTCTGGGGACAGAGGGTTCTGGGAAGAAGAACCCACACTAAATGCTTTCTTTCATAAGAGTTGCCTTGGTCGTGGTGTCTCTCACAGTAATAGGACAGTGACAAAGACACTATAGAAGAGGAGAAAATACTTGAAATCACATATCTGGTAAGGAATTAATATCCATAACACACAAAGGATGCCTACAACTCAACTTATTCAAAAATCAAACCCACATTTTAATAAACAAAGGGCTTGTTTTCAGAAAACGTACAAATGGGCAGCAAGCATATGACAGATGTTCGGCATCACTTATCAGAGATGGGCAAATCAAAACACAATGAGATTGGATACTGTGAAAACAAAAACCTCTAACAAGTAAATGACATGGAGTACTTGGTATACTTGTACATTGCTGATAAAACAGTTATGAAAACAGCATAGAGGCTTTTTAAAATAAAAAGAGAGCCACCATATCATACTTATGGGCATATCTCCATAATCACTGAAAGCAAGAACAAAAGAGATTTGTGGTTACTCATGACAACCAGGAAGTAGAAGCAACCTGAGTGACTACTAGTAGATCAGCTGATAAGGAAACTGGAGCACGCAGATAGAGTAGATTAGTGTCTGGCCTTAAGAGAGAAGAGAAAAATCAATTGGTAAAGTGTATGAGCTCTAGGAGTATAAATGAAAAACCAAGTCACAAAAAAACAAAACAAGTGCTTCCATATCTGTATCTAAAGGGCATGGTGGTTAGCAGGGGCCAGCGCTGGGGGAAGAAGACAGGTGTTCCTAAGTTTCAATTTTGCAAGATAGAAAAGCTTTACAGGAATGTGAATGGGGCAGTGGTGGCATACACCTTTAATGCCAGCTCTCGGGAGGAAGAGGCAGGCGGATCTCTGTGAGTTCGAGGCCAGCCTGGTCTACAAGAGCTAGTTCCAGGACAGTCTCCAAAGCCACAGAGAAACCCTGTCTCGAAAAACCAAAAAAAAAAAAAAAAAAAAGAGAGAAAAAAAAGAAAAACCCTGTCTCAAAATAAAAATCATCAAAAGTTACTTTGCTTTCTTCATGAAGACAAAATGAACCTTTCCCAGTGAATCAGAACTTAACAGCACTGTGACAGTCACATTTGTGGGTAGGCACTGCAGACACTCAAGCTACAGGACTGTTCTCCAAACCCCAGACCAACCTCGGAGTAAGTCAATTTCTCTGCTGTTTCCACTGCTAAATATCCCCAGTCTTCGTGCCTTCTGCCCTTGCAGAGCTCGGTCTATGAGATGAAGCAGGCCCTCCAAGGACACACCACTGTGTTCATACAGAATGGCCGAGACACCCACCTTAACGCTCTCCACCACCATCTAGAAGGAAGACTGCAGCTGTAGGAGTCAGTGTGCGTGAGCTTTAGAGCTAGTCAAAGAACCGAGGTGATGCACAATATGCTATCGTTGCTAAAGAATTGTTTCAGAAAGGACAGAAGGGGGAGACTAAACTCCCGCTAGTTTATTTCTTCTCTAATTGTGAGCGAACTATGAGGTTCATTTGTAACTCTGCCATGCAGATAAATAGCACTAATGATTTAGGTTATTTTTCTTCCGCCCCCTTTATTTTTGTACATGCACAACTTATTAAAATAATAAAATTGAATTAATACCATTTTACAATGGACTTCTTAAATAGATTTTAAAATCTTCTAACTATATGTGTAATGAAAACATATAACTTCATTTTACTTATTTTTGTTTTTTGAGACCGTCTCATTGTATAGTCCTAGCTTACTTGATACTTTCTATATCCAGGTTGGCTTCAAACTTGCATCTATCCTCCTGGCCTCAGCCTCCTAAGTGCTTGGATTACAGGTACACACTACTATACCTAGCTCTACCTTCATTTTGTAATGATCATATTTTAGCTTAAATAGATCATAAAGTAATACTTCTAACCCACTTTTTTTTTGTTTTTACGAGACAGGGTTTCTCTGTTTTGGAGGCTGTCAGTCCAGCCTGGCCTCGAACTCACAGAGATCCGCCTGCCTCTGCCTCCCGAGTGCTGGGATTAAAGGCGTGAGCCACCAACGCCCGGCTCTAACCCACTTTTGAAAACTATTGATCACATATTATTAAACTTCTTGGGAATTCTGGAAGAGTCTTAACTATTTTTAATCATCATGCTGGCTTTGTTTTTTTTTTTAAGAGCAACAAGTTCAATCCAACAGGAGTATTTTGACAACAACTGCACACACAGCAATTTGAACCTCTCATGCTTTTTCAGAATAAGTTTGATTGCTTTTATGTTTATTGCCTCCAATTTTAAAAACTGTATGGGTCTTGTAAATGTTCACTTGATTAGACAATTTCCCTTTCAGGAGATGAATCATCTTCACACACATGGCAGCCAAAAGACTTCGTTAGTCTAGATGAGAAAAAGCCATTCGGGAAAGGGCGGGCTTCTTAGCACAGCGGTACCTCATATGCAGGAGTCTGCGATGAGATCAGGATGACATGCGGTTGCAAAGCACAGGGAGAGCTGTCATCAGTCCTGCCAACCCCACGATGATTTTTCTTTAACAGTAAAGGGTAGGAGTGACTTCCAGAGAGATTGCTTCTGGAGAGCACAAGAGGGCTGGATAAATCCTAATGTTCTGCTAACGTGACTTTTGATAAGTGCCAATACCCTCTGAACACGGATGGATGGCAGAAGGCCACTGTCCCTGAGTTCTTAGGCTCTCCTAGCAATCTGAGGGACAGCGACAAATAGGGGTCCCAGGTTGGGCAGAGCCAAATCTGCCCTATTGTCTCTCCACTTCCACATGAGAGATGAAGGAGAAGCTTTTTGGCACTCACTTAGCTTCTATTGGGCACTTAAAATAAACATTATTCTACACCTACAGGTTCAAAGCTATAGTTTACAAGGTGCAGCCAAGCGATTCCTAACTCACTCCTGGCCCTTAGGGGTTCCTGAGTAATGTCTCCATTCTTTCCACAGCCCCATCCCCACATTACCAAGGACAAGAGATTCCCTATACTTCTTAAAAAGTCTTTGTGTGCCTTTGGATGAGTAGGACATAACTCCACACTCACAAGTGTTCCAACACAGATCTGCGCGTGGTGTCAGTGGTGAAGCTGAAGGAGTGTGGGAATGTGAGGGTTCAGGTCCCACTGTTTATATTATGACAACTGGGTGATTTATGTCACTTGTCTAGACTTTAGTGTCTGCATTTGAAATGTAACTGTACAATCCAAAGTGAAAAGCAAAACAAACCTCTTTTTCTTAGTTTCTAAATTGCTGTGCAAGTTGTGGAAGTTACAAGTGTCAGATAGGATAGGTAGATAGAATAAAAAGTGAATCCTTGGAGATGGAGAGTTGGCTCAGCGGTTAAGAGCATTGACTGCTCTCCCAGGGGACCAGGGTTCAATTCCCAGCACACACCTGTCTGTAACTCCAGTTCCAGAGGATCTGGAACCCTTACACAGATATTCAGGCAAAACACCAATCACATAAAATAAAAAGAAAGTTAAAAAAGAAAGAAATGAATCCCGGGACTGGAAACAGTCAGAATTCCTCTAATTTCAGTAGGAAAAAAGAATTGTGTTTAGATTTGCAAAAATAAATGGGAATTTTTGTCCAAATTTGCTTCTGTAATTGGGACCTGCAGTTTTCCTCGGGTATTTAAGGCTTGGTCACCAGTCCGTGGTGCTATTTAGAGGTCGGGTAGATATTTAGAAAGTGGGCCTAGTAGGAGGAAGTTGGGTCATTGAGGGTGGGATTCTGTAAGGAATATTGGAACCCTAGCGACTTTTCCTTTTCCCCTTACTTCCTGGGTACCATAAAGTGAGTAAGCCTCTCCTATCATGTGCTTCTACCATGATGCTCACGCTACTACAGGCCCAAAGCAATGGAACCAACTGTTCATGAAGCCATGAGCTAAACAGACCCTTCTTCTTTATAAATACATCATGTTAAGCATTCATTAGGACAATGGAAGGATGACCATCAAAGACACCAGGGAAACATCGTTTTTGCTCAATAGCTTTAGAAAATGTATGGTGTCTACAATATAACTTTACCATAGGGCTAAAAGTATATTAAGCTTTGGATATTACACAGTTACCTCTTCAGAAAACATTTAAAAACTGCTATTCTTGAACATTAAGTCATTAATTCCTTCTCTGACATTTCATAGACTACAAACCATCCAATTCCTGAAGATCCCTATGCTGGCTAAATAATCCATTCTATAATGGAGTCTTCATAGCACAGGAGAGTACTGAGCCCCCCGTAGGTAGAGGTTTGCTCACCGCTTGGGCAAAGCATCTAAAGATGCCAGAACCAGCTGTCTCTCCAAAGCTTCATAGAATCCTGCTCCATCTCTCCACATTTGAGGACCACTGGGCAGGCTTGTGGATTTTAAAATCCTGGTGCAGCGCGTTCCACTCTGCCAAGGGGGTCGAGCTTTGAATAACTCCTCTGCAAAAGCGAACAGCAGCAAGCTTCCCATTAAACCACACTTTTCCCAGCCAAGCTGACATAGATTAAGACATCAAGAAGAAAGCTGCACCGGGGCAATATTCCAAACAATAATTATAGCCACTTGCCCACACTCCTAGAGGATTTATTTTCTGTCTGCCATTTTGGGTCAATCAGCAAAGCTCAGAGAACAAGGAACTCTTCTTGTGAGGACCAGATAATCAGCCTATAGGCCTACATCCCTTTCTGTCCTCGGCTGGAGGTAATTTCCCATTTGTCTCAGTCTTCCCAGGGAAGAGCGAGGGAAAAGAGAAGGGCGAACCCAAGCCAGCTGACAGTGTATCTTAAGAACATGTGTGCTTCCCCGAGCGCATGGCCTCATCCCTGTTTCCTTCTTGCTCTTTTCATAGAAATTGCTCTTCGTGCTCTCACTCCCGTGTTCACGCCTCCTTTTCACCAGTCCCAATTCTTCCGTCTGGATTTGCTTCTTGTTTTTTGCCTCTGTTTGCCCTTTCTCCTCCTTTTAGGTATGCGTGGGGGAAGGGCTGGGAGAGGCCATATGCGTGTGTATAAGTGTGTGCACAGACACACGTGTGCAAGCACACAAGGCTAGAGGTTGACTGGACCGCACAGGCTGGCCAGGAAGCTCCCAGGATCCTCCTGCCCCTACCTCCCTCAAACTGGCATTGAGAGGCACACACACCCTAGCTCAGGTTTCCTCCGCTGTTTGGGTACCGGCAATTTTAACTCAGGTCTTCAGGCTAATAGGACAATCATGTTACCAGATCCCTTCCTTGTTTTTGCTCTTACAAACCTGGAATTAGACTGCTGTGGAGACGGATGCTTGACCTTAGATATTTCATCTGAATTGTTCTTTTATTAGCAATTAACCTAAAGTATATAATAAAGGAAGAGGAGTCGAGCAAATCCACATGCTCTTCTAGATGGGAATCTATATGTAAGCCCCTTTGTTCAGTAGCTGGGTGATGCTACTCACTCTTACGGGATGCTATTTTCTCCCAAATTGCTTTCCTCAGGCACTTTTCTCTTTGCCTCTCCTTGAACTCCTCATCCTCTGTTTTGGGTTCATTCAGTGTCCCATAAACAGCAGCAGCTTCCCTGGGCGTTAGCCAATCCAAGCTGGACACACAGGCAATGTAGTGCTGCTTCCAGGCGCCATATTCATTCTGTGTTGGAGTATAGGGCAGAAACCACCCAAACTTGGTGCATTTGGGCATCCATAAGCAGTCCTTCGGGAAAGAACAAGAGAGAGACGAGTGAAACATTTCTCAGGGACAGTTTTCTAACAATGGTAGTTTCAGGCACACACATTTTTTGGTAGACTGACATTTCTAGTATTGTTGACTTCAATCTATAAAAGGTATAAAGTATATTTTATCCCATATAAAGACTGTTCTTTGGTTAGTATACATTACATTATATATGAATATAATATATATATAATGCCATCTTGTGAAACTTATCTAGCATTCCTATAGTATTTTGTTACCTTAAGTCTAGATTATGAGACTTAAGGTTAATAGTTTGCTTCAGATCAACTCTCCCACAGAGAAGAATTTTTATTGAACTCATATTGCCAAATTGCAACAATTTTTGACATATTAAAAACCAGTGAATTTTGCTGGGTGTTGGTGGCGCATGCCTTTAATCCCAGCACTCGGGAGGCAGAGGCAAGCGGATCTCTGTGAGTTCGAGGCCAGCCTGATCTACAGAGTTAATTCCTCAGGACAGCCTCCAAAACAATACAGAGAAACCCTGTCTCGAAAAAACAAAACAAACAAACAAAAAAAAAACCAGTGAATTTCATGTGGTTCACTGAGATCACAATCTAGACAAAATATAAAAATAATTACGTTGGGCACAATATCATTCCCTCATATACCTGTGCTCCTAGATCTCTGGGAGGTTGGAATAGGAGGTACACTATGAGCCCAGGGAAACATGGTAAGACCTTAAAAGACAACAGACTCTGTGTGTGTGTGTGTGTGTGTGTGTGTATGTGTGTGTGTATGCATTCTAAAATTACCAATGCAGTAAAAATTGTGTATCCTCAAGATTTCAGAACAAAAGGAAACCCAGACTGGGTTCGAGGCATTTGCCATCTCTTTGTTTTGCAATTCACTATACAGCATAACTGAGAAGGACCTTGACTTTCTGATCTTCGTGCCTCAGTCTCTTGAGTACTGTGATCTCAGATGTGTACCTGCATGCCTGGTTTGTGCAGTGCTGGGGACTAACCCCCGGGCCTCAAGAAAGACGAGCACCCTGTAGCCGAGTTCTTCCCCAGTCTACATGGCCAGTTTCAAAGAAAAGTGTGCTTAGGCTGGGGAGCAGGCCACGAAGCTGTGGTTCAAAGACTCGGGGGCTCTAAAGGAGCAGGTAAGAAAAAACAGAAAGAAGGAAGGAAGAAAGGAAGGAGAGAGAGAGGCGAACAGAAGAATGAACACATCTGGAACTCAGGGCTCATCTAAGCAGAGCCCTGGGTACCACAGCCCTGGGTACCACACGAGGTTTTCAACTGAGGAGCACTGCAGGAAGAGTAAGACTGAGTTATGCAAACCATGACAAGGACTGAGGCCACCTTTGAAGCAGCTTGCTCTGGGTCTGATCCCTTGCTAGAAGCAAAAGTAAATTCTTTCTAGAGGAAGATGACATCATTCAGAGACCCAGATGATGACATCAGTGTTTTAACCCAATACCTGCACTCAACCAAAAAAAATTTGAATACTTAGAAAGACAATTCTTTGTTTTCTTTCAGGTTTAGTAACTATAGAGAGTCCTGAGGAAGAGCCAAACATTGCTATTATGAGACATAAACTTTGAAAAAAATGCCATGATTAATATGCCCAAAAATATTAAGGGACCAAGTGGAAAATGTTGGCAATAGAAGCAAATCAGCATTCTGGGCCTGGAAAAGATAATAACTTAATTTTAAAATTCAATAAACAGACAAGAGCATATTAGAATCCAGATAAAGAAACAAAAAACTGATAGATCAGAAGAAAACCCGAACTTAAACACTAAAAAACAAAAAATGATGCAAGGCTCAGTAAGAGACTATGGAGCCAGGCTTGGTGGTACATGCTTATGAACTGTCTCTTGGGAGGCATACCCATAAATACACATACAAATACATACAGGCAACGAACACATACATATATGCAATTAAATATTATTAAAATCTTTAAAAAGTAATAACATATGTGGAAGAATTTGAAGTATCCAAGAGGATTGATTACATGTAGATACACCATTGCATAAAAAACTCTCAGGCAGTTGTGGATTTTGCTATTACAAAGGAAGAGGCATGGGCTGTATCCAGTCTGCTGCAGACACTCAAGGACAATGATAACGTTTATTATATGTGTATATGCACCTAATCAAAAATATGACAAGAAGGCACAAAAACAGAGGGAGTGATACACAGTCTAAAGGTTCTAAGATCTGATCATATAACCCCGAGTGCATACTATGATCTCTGATAACTACGAAAAAAATCTTTAAAACTTTGAGATGAACAGTAAAAGTACTTATGCAGCCCAAAGGAAAGTTTGAGTAGAATAAAAATGAAACATGAGGGTCAAATGAAAGAGCAACAAGAAGCTGCATAGTATTCAGAAGGGGGAGGAAATGTGCTTGGAAATCTGGAGTCTTCTGCTGCTATAGAACCAGGGCTAGGCCAGCTTGGAATACATGAGACCTTGCCTCAAAAACGATAAATTTATTAAAAATAAGGGAACCTCTAAAGATAAGATGGTGAGTCTCAACCGAAATATATCAGAATCTATATGAATATAAATAGACTAAACACTTTTGCTAAAAACAAAACACACACAACTCCAGAATTCATGTGTGCTGGGTAATTTTATGTCAACTTGACACAAGCCAGAGTCATCTGAAAGGAGGGAACCTCAATTGAGACAATGCCTCCATAAGATCTGGCTGTAGGACATGTCTTAGTTAGTGATTGACTGAGGGAAAGCCCTGTCCATCGTGAGTGGTTCCACCTCTGGACTGGTGGTCCTTGATTCTATAAGAAAGCAGGCTAAGCAAGCCAGTAGGCAGCTCCCCTTCATGGCCTCTGCATCAGCTCGTGCCTTCAGGTTCCAGCCTGTCGGAATTTCTGTCCTGACTTCTTTGAGTGATTGACTATGATGTAGTTTCCTTCCCAACTTGCTTTCACTCATGGTGTTTCACTGCAGCAATAGTAACCCTAACTAGAATACCATGTAAAGCTGGACATGGTTGCACATGTCTGTAATGTCCGTGCTCCTCCAGTGAGGTGGGAGATGGAGACAGAATCCCTGAACCTCCCAGGAGGACTCAGCAGTAAATAGTGACAGACTATGTCTCAAAGAAGGTAGATAGTAAGAGCCAACAAACGCCTGAGGTGCTACCTCCACATAAGCGTTGGGACACTACCCAGCTTATGAGGTCCTGGATTCACTTCTCTGTACCCTAAAAACCAAAACAATCTTTAAAAAAATTCAAAGACTGCCAAATGCTGGCCAAGCATATTCTCTTTAGAGGTGTATCTCAGGTGTGTGGTGACAGAAAAGCCAAGAGTAAGATATATAAACAAGAGTGCCTGGGTCTGAGGAACCTGACAACAGGCCATAAAATAAGGGCCATTGCCTGCCTTGAGCTTGAGGCCCTCACTGAGCAGCAGCTCGTGTTTGAAATGAAAATCAGGACACAGCCATCCCTGGACATGTGCAGTCTACAGGGGGAAAACATGACATGAAGCCAGAACATGTCTGTCTTCTCACAATCACTCTCGTAAAAGACAACAAAGAGATGCCTAGAGCAGAGGCAGAGGCAGCGGCAGATGCTGGTTTTAGCTGCTATTCTGTTCCTCAGCAGCTGTCAGCCAAGCATTCAGTAGAAGCTCTGATTATGTACCAATTTTCCAGAACTAATCTATCATGAATAAAATAATACCACATAAGAAACACAGCTCAAAACATTTTTCATAAAGAATAGCAAACTTCTATAAATTGTTAAAATAATAATCACATTGAATGATCCACAAGCATGATAAAAGTAAATAAGCTATTGCAATGGTGTATATAGCCATGATTACAAAATATTACTGGTGCTGGTATTTGGTTCAGCTGTTGAGTGCTGACTTAGCATGTATGAAGCACTGGGTTTGATTCACAATATGAAAACTTGGAAACCAAAGGTGGGAAAAACCTTCCAAGTAAAAAAATAAGTTACTGAAATTCACTTATCTCCGTTTTAAATCTGTGTGTGTGTGTGTGTGTGTGTGTGTGTTCATGTGTATGAGTACAGGTGAGTGTGTGTCAACGGCCTTTACCTCCACCTTGTCATTCACTACTGTGTATACCAGGCTAGTTGGCCCATGAGTGTCCAGGGCTCTCCTGCCTCCATCCCCATCTTGCTGGAGCAACAGAGAGATTATAGAGGTCAACTGTCACACCCCATTTTCAGAGGTTCTGGGAATCAGACTCAGGGCATCACACTTGTGCAGCAAGTGCCTTTACGTGCTGAACCGACTTCTTCCAGGTCCCCCATCCTTTCCCCCAAGGGGCACTCAACTAAGTTTCGGGCTCCCTCCACTGTTATTTCAGGCACCAGAGCCACCCTGACTGACCCATTGCAGATTACGGTTGCCTTTGTGTGCCATTGCTAGGAAGTGACAGGAGTAGAGAGGAGGAAACCTGTTCTGTTAGAAACTTCCAGGGCCAGCTGACTTGAGCAGCTGCACACAGGTCTTTTGGATTCAGGAAGGAAAAGATATAAAGAGAAATGGAGCGAGGTAGCACTGTCGAGAAATCCACGTTGGCCACCTGCTTCCTTTCTGAAAACCAGCCTTGGATGAACCTACAAAGAAAGACACAAAAATTTAATTCTTAACACCGTCATCTAACAGTGACTAAAAGATCCTGTAGAGAGACCAGTCATTGTTATTTTCCAATGTTCCATTGTAAAGTAATTAAATCAGGGCTTGGGAAGTGGTAATATGCCTCCCAAGGCTGAGCAAGGTCCTGAGCTATATCCTCAGCGTTGTATATAAATAAATATATTATAGATACATACTTACAATTTAATGTGTACGTGTGTTTTGTTGGCATATATATCTATGCACTCATGTGCGTGCCTGAAGAGGTTAAAAGAGGCCATCAAATCCCTTGGAACTGGAGTTAGAGGATGTGAGCCATCATGTGAGTGCTGGGAATCAAACCCAAGTCCTCTGGAAAATCAACCAGTGCTCTTAATCTCTGAACTTTTTCTCTACCAGGGGTTCTTAACTAGGGTCGTGACTCGTTTGTCAAACCTCTATTTCCAAAAAAAATGATATTATGATCCATAATGGTAGCAAAATTGCAGTTATGAAGTAGCAACAAAAAGAATTTTATGGTTGGGGGTCACCATGACACAAAGAATTGTACTAAAGGGTCACAGCAAGGTTGAGAACCACTGCAAGTCTAGCTCTGTTTGTTAAATGAGACTTTAAGTCAGCAGGGAAGCAATGCGTTCCTTATGGTGTTTTCATCCATATAGCACCAGCTTCTGTCCTTACTGTCCCGTTCCCTTGCTGACCATCCCCATCCCGTGACGCCCCCAGCCCCCGTTAGTCTTCTCTCTCTCCAAAAAGCACCTCTTTGGCTTTCAGGTCAAGAACAATCCCACACTCCCCCATTAAGCTCTCTTCCTCCACTCTTATGGTCCCTTTTCAAGTTTTATAATTTTTGCACACACACACACACACACACGTACACACTTGCATGTGTATGTACAACTGAAAACATGACTGTTCTCTTTATATATTGGTGACAAAACTCTGCAGTGTTAGGACACCAGATAGGTGGTGGTCTTTGAGTACCTACTGTTGGAGCAGGAAGGGCTGGAAGCAACCCAGCAAGCAGGAACCCCTCATCACCGTAAAACTCCCCAAAATCTCGGACATGTAGGACCAGTTTTAGGTGGCTGGAAGTAGTTCTGCTAATTAAGAACCTACCACAACTCGTTTACTCGAGACCTTTGGCACTATAAAGTTTTTCTCCCACTGCTAAGTAGCCATCAGGCCCTAGTGGACACAGATAAGCTCATCAAAAGTCAAGATACTGAGCAAACCCCATCCTGCATTGGACTTCTCTGACTTATATTCCCAGAGGGTGGCTGAAGCCTCAACTCATTTCATAGAAACAGAATCAGCACTTCCCATTAGGGAAAGACAATAGCCAACCCGCTGAACACCTGTGACTCCTAAATATGGTCTTGACCACTGCTTTACCAAAACTACTAGCTCAGCCTGGAGCCTTGTCTGCAAGTCCCTGAACCTGAAGATTAAAGTTCACTGATAAAATCATCTACCATCAAGAGTGGCAGCTCCATTCAACATAATAAAGAACTGTTGCTAATATACCATGTTGGATACTCTGAGAAGTACTCAGAACTTCAAGTGGTTTAAGCCACACGTGTTGTCCTGAGACTAAAATCCAGTCACCTTCTTAACTACACCTATAGCATTTGGACCATGTGGAATCAGAAGATCGTGGGGCCTCCGTGGGAATCGGATGCAATACCTTGACTATAAACTCAATTTTACTCTTGTGAGGCAACCATGTTTTAAAGATTGATGAACATCTCTGCTGAAGCCAGCAAGAGCTGTGCCCCAATCAGGATCACAGCAGTGGAACTTCTATAAGGCACTAGAACACCTGGAAAGAAATTCTCCCAATTCACAGAAAAAGCCACCGTTACCCATGAAGCTATATGATTCATAGACTCTTGCCAAGCTTAAGCAAAGTTCTTCTGAGTGTCTTCTGTTATTTTAAATTGTATTCACGCCTCCCCATTCAGGAATCAGCTCAAGGTAAAGAGTGAAAGGCGTAGTATACATTTCTTTTTATTTTTTCACAAACATATGAAAAGAAACCCAGGGAATTCTTATTCTTCTTGATTTTCATGCTTGGTTTGACCTTGACAGATGAACAAATTTCCATTACTTCTGAGAACACCTAAGTAGACATGGATTTGACCCTGACTGCCATGGCACATCCATGACTGTCCTTTTGCCTCCTCAGAGGCCATTCATGAAATTACTGTCAAATAGCAACCTCCATGGTCCTGTGGATTTCATTCATAAGCCCAGGAAAGGGCAACTAGGTTACCCTGGAGGCATGATGACTGGGATAAAGGATTGAAGAAGGATGCAAAAGCATCCTAAAGATACAGAAGCCTTCTATGACTTCTCAGTGTTGGGCATGTCTTTCCCTACTTGGATAGCTGGGTGAGATTTGATTGACACACCACTTGAGAACAAACACATAAAACCTAGTGTTATTCAACTCCAGCTAGAAAGAACACTGAGAATTATATTAAAAGAGTCTCAGGTTCCAGAGGCTGGACTGGGAAGGGGCTGATAGAGATGGGATCCTGCTATGACTTAGCAGAGAGCTCTCTCCACAGACCTGGTTCAGTTCAACAGTAGAACAACTGCTGAGTACCAAGTGTCTGTATTTAAAAAAACAAAAACAAAAAAAAACCATAAAACAGGGCAGCATTCTCTATAATTCTCCATTCCCCTCCCCCATGCTATAAATATCCATTTAATCTCATGGGCCAAGTCACTGCATTTGCGCTCACATACTGGCCCAGGGCCACACAGCCCATCTCCACATTGCCTAAGCTGTGTGGTGATGAAAGGTGGCATCAGTCACTCCTGTTACTTCTCTGTTTATGTGAGTTTTCCCTGGGTTAGGGAGGAGGAGGGAGTCGACATGAGGACGGGGGAGCACTAGTTGAGATAAAGGGAGTCAGCAAGAGTAGGAGATGGCTTAAAGGCGTAATATGTGGTTATGCTCATGATACATTCTATACACATAGGGATTGTCAAAAATAAGTAAATCATACCATATAAAAAGTTTTCCTGATAAAGTCTGTTCTATGTGTACATTCCATGGAACATGTGTAAGTGTCCCCTATGCAAGGCAGAAGATAGTTCGTGGCATACAGAAGGCACACAATAAATACTTGCTATATAAACATGTTACAGGAAGAAAACGTGAAATGCATCCTACCATCTACAGAGAAGTCAGTGTCTGAAGATTTGCACTTGGGTTGTGAGAAATTCCTACATGCCGTGTCTAAGGAATGAAACTCAAAACTATTTTCTGGACAGCACATGTATGTGCACACTTGTGTACCTACACATACATACATACACACACACACACACACACATCTGCTCATACACTACAAAACAATAAAAGGAAAAATCGACACTGACGTGCTGAGGGTTATGAGAATCACAAAACCTACTCTCCAGTGATGAAGGGTACTAAGGCAAGCTCGATACAGGTGTTTATTACTGAGTGGTACACAATTAAACTTTAATCAAGGAGAGGAATCCAGATGGAAAGGGCAAAGAAAGTAGTTTTATTATTCTTGCCTAAAATGTATTGGAAAATAATTTCTTTTAAAAGAGACACCAAAACGGGAAGTGGTGGTACACACCTTTAATTTCAGCACTCAGGAGGCAGAGGCAGGTGGATCTGTGAGTTCAAGGCCAGCCTGGTCTACAGAGTGAGTTCCACAGGGCTACACAGAGAAACCCTGTCTCGAAACAAGACAGAGAGAACACTTACTTCATGGTATGTTTTATATGGACCTGCTTCCTGGCCTTGTTTAAGTTACTGTTGTTTCGTTATCTGTATTCATACATCCTAGTCACACCCAAAGACAATGCCTTAAAGCCAACTCATTGACAGCACAGTCTGCAGGATGACAGGATTGTGGATGTGCAAGGCTGGCATCAGCCATTTGGGGGCTCTTCTCAGTATTGATGGTAAAGTACACGTCCTTTGAAATTGACACTGATGACTAAGTGTCACTTCCTTCAAAATTAACATTCAAACTGAATAAGACCATGACACGCCGAGAGCAGTTAAACCCAAAGGATTGTGGTTCCAACTACAAATTGTCTGGTAGAATTTAGAATCAACAAGCTTTCTTCTTCTTCTTCTTCTTCTTCTTCTTCTTCTTCTTCTTCTTCTTCTTCTTCTTCTTCTTCTTCTTCTTCTTCTTCTTCTTCCTCTTCTTCTTCTTCTTCTTCTTCTTCTTCTTCTTCTCTCTCTTTCTCTCTCTCTCTTTCCCTTCCTCCCTCCCTCCCTTTCTTTCTCATTCTCTCCTTCTTCTTCCTCTTCTTTTTAAAGAAAGACTTTATTTTTGTGTGTGTGTGTGTGTGTGTGCGCGCGCGCGCGCACGTGCGTGCGTGCATGAGAGCACTTTGGAGACCAGAAAACAGAAAAGGGTGTTAGGTTCCCTGGAGCTGGAGTTACATGAAGTCATGAGCCACTCTAAGTCAATGCTGGGGACCAAATTCCGGTCCTCTGGAAGAGTATTAACTTCTGAGCCATCTCTCCAGCCCCTTTGAGATAAAACTTACTCCCATTTTGGAATTTTAAGAAAATTAGAAAAATAATATGTGAAACTGAAATTTTTTCAGCCACTTTTTTTGTGGTGCTAAGAACATACATATCCCAGTGTATTATGTATGCTAGACAAGGACTCCACCAATGAACTATATCCTGGCCCTTGGTTCTTTGAGACAGGTGCTCTCTGCATGTAGCTTGCACTGGCCTTAAACTTACTTGATAGGCCTGACTGGCCTCAAACTGTCTCCTTCCTCAGTCCCAAGTGCTGAGATTACAGTCTCGGTCACCTTTTCAAAGATGGCTCTTTGGGTATCTTTGGAATTTTTGCTTCAATCCCCATCCCACTCTGTAGAATCTACTGTTGCATCCCAGAGAGACCAAGGAGAAAAACAGAATGTGAATAACTTGTAAATTAAACTTCAATTATACATGTTTTATGTTTGTGCCTGGTCTGCTCTGCTACCAGACTCATGTTGGAGAATAATGAATCTTGAGCAAGAAGAACAGAAAATGGCCCAATTATGTTTAAAAAAAACCATGCCTGAGCAACAGAAGGAAGGTTTTGCAGTAATGACACTCAGCTCATCACTTTGTACTTAATGTTGCCAAGTAAGAAATCAACGGAGAGAAATAACAACACATAAGGAGAAAATGAACAAAATGTGCTTTGCTCATTTTCTTGTGACAAGGATAGTTTAATCTAAATAATTCATGATAATGCTTTGCAATGTATTACCGAATGTACAGTGTGTACTTTCAAAACAACAGAGCTCAGTACTAGAGGGACTCGAATCTCATTTTTTGCTAAATTTCTGATAAGGAGGAGGAAGACGCTGCCAAAATTATGATGAAAATGGCTGGGAGGATAGTCTGGAGAGGTGGCCTGGAGAGGGTTCATGGATTTGGCTGAGGTCTTTGTTTTCTGGTTGCCTAGGCAGCATGTCTCATTCTAGCTTCTTGAAAACACTTATAGCAAGGTAAGGGCCTACTGGGCAGTTTTCAGTCAGTTGCATAGACTAAGAAGGCATGCCAGCAGGATGAGAGGTACCAACAGTCACCCCAATGTGCTTTTGAATCCAACAACTCATCCTCTAGGAGTTTGTCCTTAATGACTGAAGACACGGCCAAGGACCCAGCTAAAAGATATTCCTGTATGTGTTGTTTCTATAACAAATGCCAGGGAAATGAGCTAAATGTCTGAGATAAGTTATGGTATATTTATAAAACCTAATAACTCTTCCTAGAAACCAAAACTCTGAGCCGAAAGGAGAATCCATGTGCTAATTTCAAATGCGTAGGAATACTGAGGAATATGACAAAAATATTTTAAAGCATAGTCTCTTCCAAACAAAAAGTAATGCAAAAGCAAATCTGCAACTTACTGAAATAAAACACCACACACACACACACACACACACACACACACACACACACACACACCATGAAGGTGGGGGGGCTGGAAAGAAGAAGGGGTCTACAGGAGGAGGAGTGTAGTGAGACAGAATAATGAGGGCATGAATGTGCCCAGTACATTGTATACATGTAAGAACTGTCAAAAATTAAGTTTAAAAGGTGGCTGAATGCATGGGGTGAAGATGGAGAAAACTGAGTAAGTTTTCTAGAGCTTGAGGGTAAGCGGGCTAGTGATGATTAGATGAGACAGAATGACTAACAGTATCAGCTATTAAAAGAGAAAGAGAAAATGGTCATGTTTTACCTTAAAAAAAACAAACAACGTTTTAAATAGGTTGATTTGGGGAGAGATATAGTTAAGATTCTAAAAAACAAAAATTAGAGCAGGATGTGGGGGTGCACACGCCTATGATCCCAGCACTTGGGAGGCAGAGGGAAGATGAAGAATGGAAGGAGAAGCAAGGCTAAACAGATGGGAGGAATGTCCACCTTTAATGATGGAGTGCATAGGAAATATTAACATTCTTTAGCATGTTAGGCAAAGGCCACAGGCGGAGAGAATTAAGCAATTGTAGTCAGGAAGCCAGAAGAGAGTCATTCCACAGGATCCACAGGCGAGAGTGTCTCTGGGAGCAAGAACTTGATATTACTAAATGCTGCAGAGAGATCAGGGGAGGTAGAATCAAGGGCTCAGCGTGTGGAGTTGCAAGGGTACTCAGATACTAGTTTAGGGTGTGGTGAGCTGCAACTGAGACCGCCTGTGCCTGGTGTAGAAGATGTAGAGGAATGATAGTCAAGGCTTTAGGGATTTCATCTTCTATTTTATCTTGTTGCTTGTGTATTTATATTTTTATTTTCTGGTTTTGATGTAGGGGAGAATGCCTATTGCTGGTGTGTGAAATCCACACCCATTCACTTACACATTGCCTATAGCCCCATACTTTATTACTGGAGAATCTACAGTCCACAAACCTCAACATACTCATAGGTGGAATGTCCGTAACAGAAATACTTAGGACCAGAAGTGTTTTGAATCTTAGGTTTTTTTTTTTCCTTTCCGATTTTAGAATGTCTGAATACAAATAATGGACTATCTTAGGGATGTAACCCAAATCTAAGCATAACATTGTTTATATTTCATGTGTATGCATAGTCTGAAGGTAATTCTATACATATTATAAACCATTTTGTGCATGATGTAGTGTGAATTTTTTCATGTGTGGTGTCATATCATCACTCAAAATACTTTGGGCTTTGGACAAATTCAAACCTGACAAATACCAACACTGAAAAAGAGACATGGACAAAAAGTTCCTCTTCTAACCAATAAGCTACTTTTTCTTTTTTTCTTTGAGACAGAGTTTTTCTATGAAACAGCTCTGGCTATCTTGGAACTCACTTTGTAGACCAGGCTGGCCTTGAACTCACAGAGACTTACCTGCCTTTGCCTCCCAAGGAATGCTGAGATTAGGTGTGCACCACCACCTGGCTGCTATTTTCAGCTAATATGCTCTGGGAAAGAGAAAATCAGCCTCTCTCTCTCTCTCTCTCTCTCTCTCTCTCTCTCTCTCTCTCTCTCTCTCTCTCTCTCTCTCTCTCTCTCTCACACACACACACACACACACACACACACACAATTAAAACCTAAAAATAAATCATAACAAAAAAGCTTCTAGAATTTAGAGAAATGTAGATTTGGATTTCAGATTAAGAATGTTCAACTATACTAAGTGAGTCCTTCCCAAAACACTTTGCTGTGGAGAGATTTAGAGGGAGGGTCCAGAGTACACAACACAAGGGCAGGAGTTAAATTTTTTTCAGCCTAAATCTTGTTTTCTAGCTTGGCTCCTCTGATAATATTTCTTTTTCCTAATTATCAAACAAAATTTGGAGTGGTTGAATATAATCTCTAAAATTCAAAAGCAAGAATTAAACCCAATTGAACATTGATTTAGTTTTACAATTACAGATCAGAATTATTTAAATTTCTTAATAAATAAATGACTAAATGTGATATATATATATATATCTTAAGGACAAAAAGAATTGTTTTAAAAAAGGTTTAACAAGTTTCAGGAACTATATAATGTGTGGTGGCAGTGGTTTGGTTTATTCTGGGAGTGTTATGCATACATTATTTCATTATGGAACAAAGAAAGAGAATTAGATATATTGATGTCACAGGGAACCAAATTTACCATTTGAGAGAAGAAAACAGGCCAAGCATATTGGCCCATGCTTTTAATCCCACCACCCTGGAGGCAGAAGCAAGTGCATCTCTGTGAGTTTGAAGCCAGCCCAGTCTACAAAGAGGATTCCAGGACAACCAGGGCTGTTATTCAGAGAAGCTGAGAAAAAAAAGTAATAATACTAATGGGGTGAGAAAGAGAGAGACAGATACAATTTTAAAAGGTTAAGAGTTTTGTGGACTTGAAGTTAAGCTGAGAGTGTATCTGAACTCATGGACTACGATTTGTTTAAGCTATTTTCTTGTTTTACTAGACACTCCCAGAAACTACTGGCAACCAAGACAGCTATTAGTGTTCTGCAGCAACAGCACCTAACTCCAATCCCACCTCCCACCATTGAGCTCCCGGAGCCTCAGGGAAACCACTGGTCCCAAACCTGAGGTAGATTAAGGACACCATGACCCTGGAGCACCACAGATAAAAAGATTATTATAGATTAGTTACTAAGAAACTTCAAAAGAACCAAAGAGTTCTTTTTTTTTTTTTTTTTGGTTTTTCCGAGACAGGGTTTCTCTGTATTGTTTTGGAGGCTCTCCTGGAACTCGCTCTGTAGACCAGGATTCACAGAGATCCGCCTGCCTCTGCCTCCCGAGTGCTGGGATTAAAGGCATGCACCACCAATGCCCGGCCAAGGAGTTATCTTGAAGAGACTCTATGGGCCAAGAACAGAACAAATTTCTTATGAAAAAATCATGAAAATTGCCTATAATCCTAGGAGTCAGAACAACCAGTAAGATCACTCATGAGATCAGGCTAGCTTGAGCTACGTAGTGAGTTCCAGGCTAGCCTGGGTTACATACCGAGCCCTCACCTCAAACAAAACAACCAACCAAACAAAATAACCTGAAATTAAGTCACATCAAAATATTTCAGTTCATAATACAAATATGTGAGTTCATAATGCTACAAAGAACTCAATTCTGGGTATGGAAGAAACTAGAAAACCAGATTATTGTTGTTTGCCTTTTTCAGGACAAACGGCACTTTAAGAGACAAGGACTCAGCAAAGACAAGAGGCCTCCCTTTTTGAAGAATTTCAATTAGTAAGCCAAAAAGTGCTGACCTTAACCAGTCAACATTTTGCAACTCTTAATGACATAATGGACCTAAGCGAAGAAAGGCAGATGACAGCCAAAGAGACATCTGAACAGCACTCTTCTGAAAGGGAACCCTACGAACACATCAAGTGTCCTTATCAAAAAAATCAGACCTGAATCCAATGAGGTAGGCCCAAACTACTAATTTTCAGAAACCACAGGAGTCAGAAGGATACAATCAGCAAGAGGCAAATCATGGGAAACTCTACAAGTCAAAAGGGAGCACTGAAGGGAGACACCTATACATTTAGAGAAACTTAGGAGTCTAGTTAATTTTATTTTTTAGCTTTTATTTTTATGTGAATGGGTGTGTTGCCTGCATGTATGTTTGTGTACCACGAACCTTCAGTGCCTGCAGAAGGCAAAAGAGGCTATCAAATCCCCTGGGACTAGAGTTACACGTAGTTGTGAGCTACTGTGTAGGTGCTGAGGTTCAGCACTCAGGAGGTACAGGCAAGAGATTCAGGTCAGGTCATCCAGGTACTAGTCTGAGATACTTAGCCTTCGGAGGGGCACAGGGGTTGTATGGGAGGGTGCTGGCCTGAACCTATAAGCTAGTCCAATTAAAATGAAACCCCAAATAACACTTCCTTTCCTTGTAGACACACTGAGGATGCATAAGAAGCCAAGATTACTGAAGGCATAGCAGGAAAAGAGAAAAAACAAGGCATTGGCTTTATTACTGAAACTTGACTGCAACTGCAACCAGATCTATCCCTGGAATTTCCAGTTACGTGGGACTAGAATCTCCCTAATTATTCCCATCAAGTTTAGGGCCAACTACACAATGAAGCATCTTCTAAAACCACCAAGTAGGCTCACCAGTGTAGGATACAAAACACACTTACAGAGCCAGGGCAGCCGGCATCTTCTAAAACCACCAAGTAGGCTCACCAGTGTAGGATACAAAACACACTTACAGAGCCAGGGCAGCCGGCACAGCCAGGGCAGCCGGCACAGCCAGCCTTCCTGCCACCAGGAAGGAAGGGATCAAGCCTTGCCTTGTGGCCTAGAGAGCCTACCGTGTGTTGTCCTTGGCTATGCACCAGATCACCTGGGGAACTTGGTGACAACAGTTTCCTCAATCCCATTCCAGGCTTCTTGAGCCAAAGTCTCTATCGAGACTCGTGACCTGCGTTTTACAAACTCCAGGCCAGTCCGATGGGACACACTTGTTCAGTGTTTGTGAACTTGACTTCCCACTGGTAAGGAAGGAGCAGAGGGGCAGATTCTGTTGCTGCGGCTGAAGTCAAGTACACGCCACAGAGTATACACATGGTTGTGGGAGAGCTATACCTCTGATTAACTGCTTATACTAAGTGTGTGGGTCTGATGGGCTTTCTCATAACTGTGTTTCTCGTAACTGTGTGATTGCTAAGTACTTTTCTTCAGCCACATTCTAGAGAGTTGAGATGACCAGAAAGGCTACTGTAGACTTCCTAACCAGGACAGTTTCAAATTCAAGGACCCTATGATGTCATCATGGGGCCTGGATTTCTACGTTTTGGTTTTGCTATCCTCACACTCTGGCTCTGGTCCTCAGTCTTGACCCCTGAGATGTTTCCCCCAAGGACTAACTCCTCTGAGTACTCATCTTGACACAGCAGAGACCACAGTGCGGGAGACGGCACACACCTGTCCTTAAGGGTCAGCTACAAATTAATGTTGAAGAAAACACCTGGAGGAGACATTGTTCTTTGCAGACATTGTTACCATCTCTCAGGGCAGAATTACTCTCAGCGGGCCTCTTCTCAACCAAACACCCATGATGATGAATTCGGTCCAAGACCCAGGTGTCTTGGAACCTTGGGCCCTTGGCTGGGGGGGGGGGTAATCAGCTAATCCCCAGGCATCTAATACCTGAGGGGAGGGCAACAGGGAAAAGAAAGACATGGAACGGCTTGGGTGAGCAAGTAATGAAGTGTGTAAACCCTGCGTGAGAACTGAGAAGAGCAAAGGAAGTTTCTTCCTGTCCCACTCCACGGGACACCAGAGGGACTCCCGGGACTGGTTCTTAGGATGAAGTGGCCTGGACAAAGTACTGTGTGTGGTAACACCCGTGTGGCTGTACGTGAGACAGTAGAACTGAGACTTCAGTGCAAGGACTTGCTTAAGATGTCCACTGCACCTCCTCCCTCCCCCAACTCGACAGCTTTGGCCTCTTGGTTTCTCCTTTCCTTTTAAACTTAAGCATTTTTTGCTGGGGACGGGACTGGGGAGATGGCTCAGTGGTTAAGAGCTCTGGCTGCTTTTCCAAAGGATGGGGTTCCATTCCCAGCACTTACATGGTGGCTCACAACTGTCTGTAACTCCAGTCCCAGGAGATTCAGCCTCCTCCTCTGGCCTCTGAAAGCACTGTGTACCGTGGTGCACAAACATGCAGGCAGACAAAAACACCCATACATGCAAAACAAATTAAAAATAAACAGTGTTTTCTTCACCCCAACAAGGAAGAAGAATATTTTGTATGACTACCTCAAACACACTAAAAAAAGAGACAACATGGCTCAGACTTCCAGACACTCCACGTGTGCAGATACAATAGTTTGAGGCACAGAGGCACAGCTTGTCTCTGACCACCGCCCTTTCCACCCTCTCAGGCTCCTGCCTACCTCCTCCACCAGTCCACCTGAGCTCCGCTGTAAAATCTAGTCTTAGCAAAGACCATTGCTAAGTCACTTCAGCAGGAACCCCAACCCTGATACCTGATCAGCCTGGAAATATGATCCCTCCCTGCCCTTCAGAGGACGCCTGATGCCCTGGCCTGTCTCCAGCAGGCGCTTGCTAGGTTGGTTTAGACAAAAATCCCCTGACCCTGGAGTTTCCTTACGGTGATTTTCCATCTACTCTGCCCCTCAGCTAGAACTTTTACTCTGCCCCCCCTGTTGTGTTTCAGATCTAGCTGTGCCCTTTGCTGGGGGCAAATCCCACAGCAGTGATCCCTCTACCCATTGTCAAGGTCCTAAAAAGCCTGCTTTAGGGTTAGACCATCACTGGCTGATATTCATTTGCTTCTTAACCTCCCCGTTGCTACGTGGAAATATTGTTGTTTAGAATGAGTTTGTGAACAGAGCTTCGCTCTACTAGGTTCCAAATGAAGCCTGAAGTGCGTTGTCTCTGAAAAACTGCACACACAAGGGAGACTTCCCTCACTGGACGCCTCGTGGAAGGAGTGGGTGAGCCTACCGAAGTGGGTGTGGTGTTCTTTCTTAAGTATACAGGGATGCATGTTTTCCTGCCCACCCCCAAGTCCGTTCTGCTCTGGTGGAGACAATGACCACAGCTGATCTCTCTTGCGTTGCTCATGACCTTCCTTCTTTCTTTCTTCTGTCCCTCCCTCCCCCCACTCTCGAAAATGCAGTTGCATGAATGTTGCCCCACCCACCCAGGAAGGCGACAAGTTTAAACTTCTCCCGGTCTGGAACGAAAGGGCTTTGTAGGAAATCATTGCTGGCAGCTGGGCTGAAGCCATTTAAAACCGGTCCCACCAGTGCAGCAGGGAGAGCGATTCACAGTCCTTAGAGGCTCCTCCGAGTGTGACAGATACAAACAACCAGTTGCCCTGAGATGTCTGTTGAGTCAACTGGAAGAAGGCAGACACCGGTGTGAACCATGAAGCCTGCTGACACGGGAGTTTATGTCCTGGGGGAAACGCATGAAGGAGGCATGGAAACACTTCCAGGAGTGGGGACTCTTAGTTAAGAGAAGAACTGGCCAGAAGGATGGCTAGGGAAACTAAATGAGTGAAAAATACCTTAGTTACTATAAAATTCCACTTAGGGTTATCCTAAAAGTTAACACTGTGGACTATTAAGTCTTGGATATTTAAGTATATGTCATGGAGGTTATGAATAAAGTTTCAAAGAAACTTGTGATAACATATTCCTATTTCAATATTGATATTGATATTGAAATACCATGTTTATAAGTGTGGCTATCTGAATTAAAACATGTTTGGGAAGAACGAAATAAACATTTAAAACAATGGCCCCAAGAGACAGAAAGGGAGTGGAATCGGGCATGTGAAGAGGTGGGGAGGATCTGGGGGGAGTTGGAAGAGGAGAAAAGTGTGATCAGAATATATTGTCTGAAAAAGATTTTTAAAAAATAGACTGTAGCCGGGCGTTGGTGCACACCTTTAATCCCAGCACTCGGGAGGCAGAGGCAGGCGGATCTCTGTGAGTTCGAGGCCAGCCTGGTCTACAGAGTGAGTTCCAGGACAGCCTCCAGAACAATACAGAGAAACCCTGTCTCGAAAAACCAAAAAAAAAAAAAATAGACTGTAAAACAAACAATGGCCTCTGTCATTAGAAAAGTATACATACAACAGAGTTTACACAAGAATTCAAGCATTCAAGTGCTGTATGTTTCTCTTATTTATTCAGTTTACAGTTATGAGGGGAGAAAGACCACAGGAATAAGGAAGATTCAAAAGAAACACTGAATAAACAAGTTTGATGGTACTGTTACTGTTAGGGCCATTTATTTCTCTCCTAAACATACTTCAGAGTTTTATTCCCCATACTGAGGACTGAACCTGCCCTTGAACATGCTAGGCACGCACTCCACCACTCAGGCCTCTTATACATATGCTTAAGAATGATAAAAGGGCCAGAGAAATGGCCACAGGTAAAGGCACTTGCAGCCAAGCCTGACTACATGAATTCAATCACTGGGACCCACACAGTAGAATAAAAGACCAACTACCACAAGTGGTTGTCTGCCCTCCATACTCACCCCATAGCGGGTTCATGGCCATACCACCCCCACATATACTAAATAAACGAATCTGACAGATACACAGAAACTAGACATTGGTCCAAAACCAAACTGTTGAGACAAACAAACAAAAAGAGGAAAATAAAAATACCGCTTTAGCTGGGCAGTGGTGGCACACACCTTTAATCCCACTCAGGAGGCAGAGGCAGGCAGATCTCTGTGAGTTTGAGGCCAGCCTGGTCTACAGGGTGAGTTCCAGGATAGCCAGGTCTACATGGAGAAACCCTGTCTCAAAAAACCAATAAGTAAATAAATGCAAGCACCCCTTTAGAAAAATTTGGATGCAAATGTTCACACGACCATTATCTTCAACATCCCAAAGGAGAAACAAATCAAAAGTCTGTCGACTGATGACAGGATAAAATAGGACAAATCCACACAATGGAATATTATTTGACAGGAAGTCCTAATGTGTGCTATAAAGTGTTTATGCTTTGAAATTTTAATATACAAAAGAAGCTACAAAAAACAATAAGTCACATATTACTTGGCTCTATTTATAGGGAGAGTCAGAGGGGGTTACATTAGAGAGACAGGCTGTAGACTTGTGTTTGAACACATTTGAATGGACAGGAGATAGGGGGGTGACTGTTATTGACTAGGAGGATGCTCTGGGAAGGATGGCAATGTGTTAGACTTAGATTGTATGGTGACCACAAAATTATGTGAATGTTCTAAAAGTATTCACTTGAGTCCTTCACTTGCCAGATGTTATTGTATATGAATTGTATCTCAATAAAGATGTTTTAAGAGGAGCTGATTACATTAACTTGTTCAAAAATGAGTTGATTTTCTAGAGCTCACTATAATGGAACACAGGTCTGATTGAGTCTGGCAACCCACAATGATCCTTTGGAAACAGTAGAGAGGTAGGTAAAATCACCCAACCACAGAAGGTCAAGACATACGTGTGTTTGTGTGTGTGTGTGTGTGTGTAGACAGATTATGTTCTATAACAAAACCATCTCTACAAGTTAAAGATGATCTCAGAAGTTCAAATCTAGAAACTCATGCACAGCTTCCTATGAGCTCAGCAGTCTAGAGCATGTTAATGGCAGCATGAACTATGACTCACTTGTTGCTCTCTTGTCGGGAACACAGCAGCTAGCAAAGAAAGCAAAGAAATTCCATAGAACAGGTTGGTCACACAGTCTTATCCCACAGAAAGCAGAATTCAGTTAGCAAAGGGTGCAATTCCTGTGACTGCATGTTAGGCCTATGTGAAGAGGCCTCAAATATACCACAAGATCTCTAATGACCTCCAGTGGTGACAACAGAAATTGCTTGGTGTATGGTCCCTGAGACTAGAATGCACTGTACAAAGCCATGATGGATATGAAGTTTGGTCTGTTTTTTTTTTTTTTTCTGGAAAGCTGCAAGGCAGGGTGGAAGGGATCACAGCAATTGGTGATAGTAAAAAATGCCTTCCTGACCTTCAGACACTGACAGCAGAGCCTCTACTTGGGCTGGGGAGGAAACTTGGTGGTTAAGAGTACATACATACAGAGTTCAGTTCCCAGCACCTACGTTGCACAGCAACTCACAAGTGCCTATAACTCCATCTTCAAAGGATCAGAATCCTCTCAGACTTCCATTGACACCCCTTCCCTAGACACACACATGTAAATAAATAAGCATTATTTAAATAAAAGAGTCTGCACAATTTATTCAACACAGCAGGGAGCTGTCTCCTTCTGGTGATACCACCAGGAAGCCTCAGGGGACAATCTACTGTGTGCCCACAGATGCAGAAGTGAGAACCCAGGGAGAAGAGGGAAAAACAAACAAACAAAAACCATCGCAGTGTGCTGGGCAGAGAAAGGTGAAGGAGGGTACAAGGCAGCTTTTGGAGTACAAGTCAGTTTGACCGCACTCACCTCTTGATGATTTTTGATAGTTGTATAAGAAACTGAAGGTTAGCCTCTCCTTGAGCTCAGAGTGAAAGCAACTAACCCAAACTGGTGATATACCCAGTTTCACTAAGCAAACAGTAGGAAATAAGCCACACTCTCCTCTGCTGGTTTGACAGAGTTCCAGTTCTCTGTCCACTGGGTAAAGAGCTTCACTCCATGGACAAAGACAGTATCTCAGAAATGCCATTCAATTGTGATCGTTGGCTGATGTTACCAGCACTTATCCCAGGTGGGTTCAAGGTCACCTCTTTGGAGATGAATCCTACAAAACCATCCTTTTGGAACCTGCTACTGGCCCAGCTAGGTTCTTAGTCAGGTCTGAGAATACTGAGGGGCTTTCCAGACTATACTGCCATGCATCTTTGAGTACCTCCAATTTCACTTACAAGAGACCATTTCTAACATTTAGCTGCCTAGTCAATAAGCCACTGGTGGGTCTGATTATCTTTCGAGTCTGATGTTTGCTCTGCTAACTGGGAAGTATCTAAGAGTTGTCGAATCTTTGTTACAATAATAGAAGGGAAGCTAATGAAGGACTGGGGAGATGGCTCAGAGGTTAAGAGCACCACCTGTTCTTTCAGAGGTCCTGAGTTCAATTCCCAGCTACCACACGACCCTATAATGAGATCTGGTGCCCTCTTTTGGTGTGCAGGCATACAGACAGAACACTGCATACGTAATAAATGAATAAATCTCAAAAGAGGCAGAGAGAGAAAGCTAATGACCTCTAGAATACTAAATCCTGACCAGAACATTAGCCTCCCTGGCTGTGATTTCCACTAACAAATGTCACACTATCTATGTCAAAGGGGAAGGAAGGAATAGGAACAGGAATTCATTAAAACAATAAATATCTGGTTGCTATATATCTTCTCATAATCCTAAAGGCCACTAGTATTATCCCTTCTTACATTTTTTACATCCATCCGTTGTTTAATAATCATTTATGAAATGTTTACCTATGTACCAGATACCCATCTGGCATATATTCTCTATCTGGTAGTTCCTAGAAGAATTTAATAGTCCAGGAGAATAGACCAAGCCACTGACAAGTGTTTGCAAAAATGGAACAGCCTCCTATTGGGATGAAGGTGTTAAGCCCCAGGGCTCTGTTTCAATCTGGAGGAGGAAGCAGGCACTAGAAAAATCCATTCATAAGCCATAAAATAACAATTGCCTCATTTTTATGGGGGAAAAGAGAAAAACCCCTTAAGGGTTATATAAACATATCACCATATTTGGTTTTCTTAAGAACCAATAATTATATCACTATGTTACTTTTACCTTAGTTGTGACTTAGAGCATTGTGAAAGAATTGTGAATAAGAATTCCTGCCGTTGCTTATTGGTCCAGAGGTCAAACCAGTGACTTATGAGAGTAACTCTTTCTTGAAAGAGCTAGAAGAGAGGAAAATGAGATTTCACTGTCCACTTCCATAAGTTCGCAGTTGCTAAGCAATTGGTCAACTAACAACCCCATAGCTAATGTTTACATCGTTGGTGGTAGTTTACAAGTACTTTCACATGGGCTGTAGGGTCTCTGCTTTGGGTTTAAGGTGTTTTTATCCAGCTATCCAAGCAAGCCAGGGCTTGTTGGATGGGCCAGAGGGAAAAACAGGGGTGGGGGTAAGGGGTGGTGTAATTACAAAGGGGCCAAGAATCACCCCTGGAGAACACAGGGCAATGGTGATTCACTCTTCCTGTATTTACCTAGGTTAGTGTAGGCCAGGGCAAGAATCCAGTATTTCATCCTGTCTACAAGCCCTACTCACGGAATTGTGGACGCAGGACCATTTAATACAGATTTGGTTTTCTTACTCCTAGCTTTGTGGCTTTATAAGGCCCATAAAACTAAAAATGAGTAATTATTGCACAATGCCATTGTTAAACTGTGTCTCCAGTGAGGACATACACCATGAACCAACATCTCTGAAAGCTGGGTTTCAGCCCAGTTTTGCTTACACAAAGACATATACAAATCCATTGCCTTTATTGTAGATCAGGCTTTATCCACCAGCTACACCTACTCTCCTGCTATGGAAGCAGCTGAACCCACATGAGCTCTGTTTCCATGAAACCTGGTCAGACTGCCCTACTGTTCAAATAATTCTTCTTGAATTATTTTTCAAAAGAACAGGAGCTCTCGGGTTACATGGAATCATGAAGTGAGCACACAACGGAGTAGTATATTTTTCTTTTTTCCCTTTTTTATTTAAATTAGAAATAATCTTATTTATAATTATAATCCCAGGTCCCTCTCCCTCCCATTCTCCCATGCTCCCCCCGACCCATCCCATCCCTCTTCTGCTCCATAGAAAGGGAGAGGCCTTCTATAGGGGATTATCAAAGTCTGTCACATCATTTGGGACAGGGTCTAAGCCCTACCCTTTGTGTCTAGGCTGAGAGAGTATCCCTCCATGTGGAATGGGCTCCCAGTGTCCATTTGTACACTAGGGATAAATACTGTTCCACTACCAGGGGCCCCATAGACTGCCCAGGCCTCCTAACTGACACCTACATGCAGGGGGCCTGGTTCCATCCTATGCTAGTTTCTAAGCTGTCAGTCTGGGGTCCATGTGCTCCCCCTTGTTCAGGTCAGCTGTTTCTGTGGGTTTCTCCAGTCTGGTCTTGACCCCTTTGCTCATCACTCCTCCCTCTCTACAACTGGATTCCAGGAGTTCAGCTCAGTGTTTAGCTGTGGGTGTCTGCTTCTGCTTCTATCAGCTACTGGATGAAGGCTCTAGGATGGCATAAAGGTAGTCCTCAATCTCATTATCGGGGACAGGCATTTAAGGTAGCCTCTCGACTATTGCTTAGATTGTTATTTGGGGTCATCCTTGTAGATCTCTGGACATTTCCCTAGTGTCAGATTTCTCTTTAAACCTATAATGATGGCTCCCTCTATTAAGGTATCTCTTTTCTTACTCTCTTGTATTCTCTGATGGATTAAAGAACCATAGAACCATACATAAAAGTGCCCTTGCCACCTCTCCAAAGCCCTTTACTTATTTCCCTTCCCCACTACAGAAGCCCATGATATCCTGGAGGTGCAGAGTGAAAGTAGGGGTGGGGGGGTAGAGAGGGTGGGGTGATAGGGAAGTCCTGTGTATATGTCAATAAAGCACTGTTGGCCAATAGGGAAGCAAGATAGGTGGGACTAAGAGTCAAGGAGGATTCTGAGAGAGAGAAACACAGGAAGACATCATGTAGCCACCATAGGAATAAGAGGTCTGGACCCCTTTCTCCGGTAAGAGAAAATACTTAGATTAACAAGTATGAGGTAAATACCTAAGTCAGAGCTAGCCAGTAAGAAACCAAGCAAATGGCCAACAGCCTCATAATTAATGCAGCATCCTGTGAGTTATTTGGGGGTTCAGACAAAGCAGCAGGGCCCAGGCAGATGGCAGGGAAGGCTACACTCAACAGAGGGGAGATAGAGAGGGTTGGGGGGGAGGGTAGCAGACATGGTGCCTCCCTAGGAAACAGATAGTCTTGGGTGAGGAGACACTCACTTTGAGAAATAGTCAGGTTTTTTTTTTTTTTTGCTTCTTTTTAGGACTCAAAAGCTAAATGATTTTTCTTTAAAAACATGACAACATAAGACTCAACATACCCAGTAAAACTGACTTTACCAATTGAACTCATCTCTGCCGTGGAGTGTGGAACTCACCTGTCTGTTTAAGGGCTGGTTGTTAAATGGAGTCCAGGTGCTGAACCTCGTATGGAAACTCTCCACTTCCAGGCTTTTCTGAGGAAAATTCCCAAATGACATCTCAGCAAAGTACTTCCTTCTGCTTCGAAGAACTATTGGTTCAATTTAACAGATGTATGGTTAAGAGAGCTTAGAAACAACCACAGCATTAACTGCTTTCTCTGTAGGAATTAGAGAATTACTGTATCCATTAGTATATAGGTAAACCATACATAAATTTATAGTTCAGATGACTATGCATAAACATATGTAGACTGTGAAAATATTCACCAAGTGTCCACTAACACCAGGCTGTTGCATTTATTCTGTATTTATATACATGTATCCGGATCTGGATGTAAACAAGTTCTTACTTTGCTGGGAAAGTGGAAAGATAAACGTGTTTTTGGAAGTTCTGTTGCTGAATCAGAGTTGGTGTAGGCATGCCAGACAAGTATTCTACTGGCTGAGCTACATCCCCAGCTCTGGATTGCTGAGCCATGTTTCACTCTTGATTTTTTGAGGGGCCGATCACCTAGCACCCAAATAAATACACGGAGGCTTATCCTTAGTTATGAGTGCCTGGCTTGTTTCTTGCCAGCTTTCTTAAACTAAATATCTCATCTATCTTTGGCCTCCAGGATTTGATCTTTCTTTATTCCTGTATACCTTTTCTTTCCTTCTTTCTCCTCATCTGGCTGGGAGGCTGGGTGGCTGGGTGGCTGGGTGGCTGGGTGGCTGGGTGGCTGGGTGGCTGGGTGGCTGGGTGGCTGGGTGGCTGGGTGGCTGGGTGGCTGGGTGGCTGGGTGGCTGGCCCCTGGTATCCTTTTCCCCTTGTTTTTTTGTTGCTCCTCCTCCTCGGTTTGTTTCTCCTTCTATTTATTCTCTCTGCCTGCCAGCCCCGCCTATCCTTGTTCCTGCCTCACTATTGGCCATTCAGTACTTTATTAGACCATCAGGTGTTTTAGACAGGCACAGTAACACAGCTTCATGGAGTTAAACAAATGCAGCATAAACAAAAGTCACACATATTAAAATAATACTCTACCACACCAGATTTATTCTTAAAATGTAAATTTGACATTATGACATGTACTACAATGTGTCAAATATAATTTGGCATCGTAAAATCAATGCACTTATCATAAACTAAACAAAGAAGAAAAGTTATATAATAATCTCAGTAAACACAAAAGGTATATTTTATAAGCTTTTGACATTTATTCATGACACACACACAAATTTTAAGAAAGTCGCAATAGAGGGATTTCCTAATCCAAACAAGAGTGCATTTTAAAAACCAGGCAGTGATGGTATACACCTTTAGCCCCAGCACTTAAGGAGGCAGAGGCATGTGGATCTCTGTGAGTTCGAGGACAGCCTGGTCTACAGGCTGCAAAGCTACACAGAGAAACCCTGTCTTGAAAAAAAAAAGCAAGAGAAGCATATGTTAAGCATTAAACTCAACAGTGAAGAGGATCCTTTCCTCCGATTACAATTAGCATCTTTATTTGACATTGTTCTGAGTGCTCTTTGCAGTGTGATAAACGAATAACAGAAAAAAAATGAAATTGTCATTTTCAACATATGTACTAAAGAATCAACAGATAACTTGACAGGTTTAAAGGCTGCTTCTTACAAGGTCAACAGGCAAAATAAATTTTATTTGCATATACTCACAAATATTTAAACATTTTTATTTGGTTTTTGTTTCAAGACTCTGTGTAACAGTTCTGGTTACCATGGAACTCACTCTGTAGACCAGGCTGGCCTCAAACTCACATAAATCCATCTGTCTCTGCCTCCCAAGTGCTGGGATTAAAGTCATGCCCCACCACCACCTGACCTATGTTTAAAATTTTTTCAATGATCCATTTTTATTTTATGTGCATTGATGTTTTGCCTGCATGGACATCTGTGTGAAGGTATCAGACTCCCTTGAGCTGGAGGTACAGACAGTTGTGAGCTGACATGTGGGTGCTGGGAACTGAATCCGGATCCTCCAGAAAAGCAGACACTTAACCACTGAGCCATCTCTCCAGCCCCTCACAAACAATTTTTAAACAATAATGCATCATTTATAAATAATATTTAAAGTCCAATTCAAATATGAGGGCCAAGCATTCTGCATAGACTACTAAAAACTGTATCAAGAGAAATGTTAAGAGATATACATAAGAACAAGTATGTTATAGATGTTGCTTCTCCCAAATTACTCTATTACTCAGCACCAAAACCCAAAAAGCATTGAAAAGCTGATTAGAAAATGTATCTAGACGCCGGGCGGTGGTGGCACACGCCTTTAATCCCAGAGGCAGAGGCAGGTGGATCTCTGTGAGTTCGATGCCGGGCTGGACCGATAGCCTCCAAAACAATACAGAGAAACTCTGTCTTGTAAAAACCAAAAAAAAATGTATCTAGAATAGAAAAAGTCAACTTGGCAGAGAAGAGTCAGGGCTGCAGCACACGTGTCAGGATCTGCTTAGGGTAATAAGCGCGTGAGACTTTGGCCCAAGAATAGCTAAAACGATAGAAGTCCAGAAACCGAGCCGTGTGTGTGGGCACCTGATTTCTAACATTTCTGGGAAAGAATAGCTCCAGCCAACAGCACACAGAGTAGGACAGCAGCCCAGGTCACCCAGCTGATCACCTGAATCAGGACAATGTATTACTATTGTTTTGAGCCACTGTTGTTGGTTTTTTTTTTAAGGTGTCTTGTTATTCAGAATTAATAAAACCCAATATGCCTGGAAGTATATTTGAGTCATATGTAACTTAAAACACCATTGACACTGGGTCCAGGATGATAAGGAGCCGAAGAGTGGGTAAATTAGGACTAGAAGATGAACTGTGTTAGTGAGCTATGGAAAAGGAGTGACACTGTTACCTGTGCTCCTGTGACTAACACAGTGTAACACTGAACACACGCACCTGACTACATAGCTTCCAAGCAGAATATAGAAAAGGATGGCTGCCTAACTTCTTTATTTACACATAATGAAGCCCAGTAAGACATGAGAGACCTGCTTAGTTTGGGGTAGACAGTTTCCAGCAGACCACAGAGTCTCATGTAACAAAGCCTTTGGACAAAGATCAAACAAATGGTGTGAACAGGGGACTCTTTGGTAAGGTCTTTGAAAGAATTAGGGTGATATTGGGTAGATCCTCCCATTTAACAAGTGAAAGAATTTCTTTTTCACACTTTATTTTATTTATATATGTGTGTATACCGTGTGTGCATGTGTGTATCTCTGTGTGAGTGTATACCATGTGTGCATGTGTGTATCTCTGTGTGAGTGTATACCATGTGTGCATGTGTGTATCTCTGTGTGAGTGTATACCGTGTGTGCATGTGTGTACCTCTGTGTGAGTGTATACCGTGTGTGCATGTGTGTATCTCTGTGTGAGTGTATACCGTGTGTGCATGTGTGTATCTCTGTGTGAGTGTATACCGAGTCTGGGCAAGTACCCACAGAGACCAAAGAGGTCTACAAGTGGAAGAGATACACTGAGGAAGCCAGAACACTTGCAACAGTGTGGAAAATGAATGATTATTGTTCATGCCACTGACATTTGGCCTGGCTTATTACCTGGCACCAGACTTAGAGAGCCAGCTGCAGGCGAGCATTGGGAACTCAGACACAGCTGGTGGAAATGTACTTTAGACAGCTGTTTGGCATTACTTACTGAAGTTGAGCATATACACATAATTGCCCTAACAGAAAAAATACACGTATGAATGAAAACATCGAAAAGAATATTTCCTGAGGTGCTGAATTGCTTCGAGAGGGAATCATCCAAGCGTCTATCAACAGCTGGATGGATAAATGCATCCTGCATCATATATCCATGTAACAGCACTGTGTATCGTGGGATGAGGATCTGTTACACACAACCACAACCACAGATGATCACACACATACCCTAGTGACAGAATCCAGGAGCAGAAATGATCCAGTTTGACCAAGAAGGTGTTAAGAATCAAGACAGTTTCCTTAGGAGAAGGGAAGAGAGAGAGCAATACTTGGGAGGGGAGACTAGGGGTGACTGTAGGGGCTGACACTGATCTGGAAATAGGAGTAAGTGATACAGTTATAACAACATCCAAAACTATTAAGTACCATGAAAACAGTAAGTACAAATATTATGAAGAAAACTATAACACTTTATTGAAAAATATTCCAACCAGGCAGAGGTGGTACACACCTTTAATCTCAGCATTTGGGAGGCAGAAGCAGGTGAATCTTGAGTTCGAGGCCAGTCTGGTCTACAGAGTGAGCTCCAGAGAAACCCTGTCCAAAATCAAGGAGGAGGAGGGGGAGGAGGAGGAGAAGAAGAGAACCATTCTAAAGTCCTAAATAGAGAAGCATGTCTCCTGTGTGATCACTGTTTCCCTGAGTGATCTGTGCTGTCTGGAGAGGTGCAGAGCGGGTCAGTCCTGCTCCATTCCTACAGAGGGTACATCTCAGAATATCATAAACAGAATGCATTTGTTTGGGGGAAGATGGCTCAGCTGTTCTGTTTGCAACTCTTAGGGAGCACCCACATGGCATACCTCATTGTCACTTCTAACTCCAGCTCTCATCTGGGCTCTGTGGACATCCTAGTGCTTGTACACACACACGGGGAGAGAGACAAAGAGAGACAGAGAGGGAGAGAGAGGGAGAGAGAGGGAGAGAGAGGGAGAGAGATTAAGGAAAAACGGGCCTGTGCTGGTATTTTAAATGCTAGATATTCTTACTGATTTAAAGCTATAAAATCAAAGCAAGAAATAGCTGTGCTGTTTAAATCGATTCTAGAAAAACAGTGCATTACCGTCGCCCTAATTGTTTTTTACTTCCTCCACTCCTGTTTTTCCCTCCCGCTGAAATTAGTGTTTTAAGAACACAATTTTGAGGCTCCTGAGCAACACAGGAGTCAAGTTTCTGAGGCAAGACTGCCACAGGTGGGGTGTGCAAACCACTGCTTGAATTGTGTGAACTCGAACACAGACGGTGCCAGGAAACTGTCCCGATCTTTAGAACAACGTTTATTAATAAGCACACCACCAGTACTTCTCAAAAGATAAACACTTAGCAATATATCGTAATCATTCACTATATTCATGAAACCATAGCATGTGGAATATTAGAGCCACAAAGTAGTCACTGTAGAGTCTTAGCCTCTTCTGTATTAGTCCTACGGCCCCTTCCCACGTCTTTGGACTCCAGAGCAGCAAATAGAACAAGATGAAAAAGTCAGAGGAGGAGAGCTAGCCTGATCCAATCTGGAGAGCTAGCCTGATCCAATCAGTGTTTTCTAAAGTCCTGGAGCACTTCTTCCTACCCCAGGAGTGTTCTGGAGGAGGGAAGACCCATCAAACCTGACCCTGCTGGGGGGCTGCTAGACCATGGGACACTGCTCAAGATTTTTCCAGAGGCCCCAAGGAAAAGACATCGTGAAGGGGCAGGGGCTTTACCTCTGGGAGTGGTCAAAGGTCTGAGCAGGGTGGCAGCAGTCTCTTCTTGATACTGTGCTGTGAAAAGGAGAGATCACAGCCTGAGGACGAAGGTGGGACAGGGACAGCCCCATCTCCATAGGGATGACAACACAGGCAGACAACCACACCCCACAGATCCCATGTCCCTGCTCAGTGCTGCGCTCCAGTGGCCAACCTCGGTGTTCCTCGCAGAAGAGGTTTTTGGTTTTTTTTTGTTTTGTTTTGGTTTTTCGAGACAGGGTTTCTCTCTATTGTTTTGGAGACTGTCCTGGAACTCGCTCTGTACACCAGGCTGGCCTCGAACTCACAGAGATCCGCCTGTCTCTGCCTCCCGAGTGCTGGGATTAAAGGCGTGTGCCACCAACACCCGGCTGGCAGGAGAGTTCTTACACCATCTTCCCTCGGTTTTCTGGACTCAGGTTCTGAGTGAGTTTCTTTTGCTGGCTGTGGGAAGCGGTTGCTGCCGGATCTCGGGGGGTCTGGAAACGTTGCTTGGAGGAGGTGACAGACACAAAGCTGCTGTCTGCCAAGCAAGGCTTAGATGCTGAAGTGAAGTTTGTTTAGTTTTATCTAGCCAGCGATGTTTATTTAAGTCCTGTGCTGGAAAGGGAGGCGTTTCTTAGCCTTTCTCATGTTCATCTTTAGCAAATCCTCAGGACATTTTAGAGTTTTGTGTTTGTTTGTTTTAGCAGTATTAGCTGTACAGGGGTTAGAAAGACACATGAATGTCAACATGTTTGTAATTGCTTTGATAAAAATGCCTTTGTTTATTCTGACACATCCCTCCCTCCTCTTCTTTTGTTCTTAACATGGAAAGATTCCACAGTACAGTAAGTATGGGAAAGTTACCAACCCTAAGAATAGCGGGACTAAACAAAACCCAAGAATGAAGTCTGAAAGGAGACACACAGCTGAGTTAAAAGTTTGCTCTCTACTAGGTTTCTGGAGATGATCAATTAAAACATTACATTCAATTTTTAAAATACAATGATTTTTACAACATCTATGTTAAAAGGGTGGCCAGACACCAAGGAAATGTGAATTAAAATTGAGATTCTATCTTGCTTTAGTCAGAATGGCCATCATCAGTACTATAAATGCTGAGAACATGAGGGGAGGGGAATGTTGACCCTCACACTGTTGGTAGGAGTGAAAACTGGTACAGCCACTATGGAAATCTATGTGGAGGTATTTCCAAAAGCTAGTCATATGACCCAACTGTGTCACTTCTGGGCATATACCAAAGGATGCTGCAGCCTACCACAGGGATACCTGCTGCTCAATTGACAGCCTAGACATACACAATGGCGGTTTGTGTAGATGTTAGGATGACACACCATGGCAGTTTGTGTAGATGTTAGGATGATACACCATGGCGGTTTGTGTAGATGCTAGGATGATACACCATGGCGGTTTATGTAGATGTTAGGATGACACACAATGGCGGTTTGTGTAGATGTTAGGATGACACACAATGGCGGTTTGTGTAGATGTTAGGATGACACAATGGCAGTTTGTGTAGATGTTAGGATGACACACCATGGCGGTTTGTGTAGATGTTAGGATGACACACAATGGCGGTTTGTGTAGATGTTAGGATGACACACCATGGCGGTTTGTGTAGATGTTAGGAAGACGGAATTCTGCTATTTTCTGGAAAGTGGATGGAACTGAAGGATATAATACAGAGGTGACTCAGGCCCAGAAAGACAAATGTCTCTCCTTTCTCTCATGTGTGGATCCTAGCTTCAAATCTTTAGATGTGTGTTTTATTTGAGATCAGGAATTTAGACATAGCACACAGGTGACAGGGGCCGTACGTAATGGGGCGAGTGCACAAAACAAACGTGACAAGGAAGAGTGTGTGGTAATGTTAAGAGGAATTCCTGTTTAAGCAGGAATGAGGGTTGCGGTATGCGGGTGAGTCAAACACAACTAAGGATGTATGAAGAGGCCTTATGCTTTGTAAAGTAACTTTAAAATATTTCCAAAAGGAGTTTGAACAGAGGTATCTTTAATGAATGGACAATGTTCCCCCAAAAGGGAGCGTTTTTAAATGAAAATCGTAGTGTCAAGTGTGAGACACCTCCCTATGAGTTACTAGTCAGAAAGGACCTAAGGGTACCACCCCAAATAACACAAGTTATTATTATTCTTGGTTGCCCACCATAGCTAAAAGGTAAGACCATGTTGAGGAACACAAAGAAATCAGATTGAAATTGATCTGGAAACTTCACTCCTGCCAGCTAGTTTTATGGTGCTAGATAGTATTATATAGTCTGCTGGGAGAGAAAAGTTATCAGACTACATGCTACACTACTACCCTGCCAAGTAAGATGTGCCTACTGGTGTAGTAATGGCATGGCTGTTACAGGGTAACCAACAGCTTTGGGATTGGATTTGAGGTCTGCTCCACAGGAATGGAATTCATGTCTGGTACTATAAACCTGGTCAAAAGCCCATGGCTGGAGAGGTCCCAGGACCTAGGGGAGTACCTGCTATTGTTGTCAAATTGCTTTTTAAGTATTTATAAATGTTTATATCCATAGATTAGTGCTGCTCTCAACCCTGGCCAGAGAAACTTGGTTCTGCAGTGGGCAGCAATCTCATAACTGACTAAAGGGTTGAGAGTGCATGCTCAGTCCCAAATAATCCACTTATATCAACTCCCCCAAGGCTCATGGTACATCATGGAAAACAAAGCAGAAAGGATGTAAGAGCCAGGGGATGGGAGGGATACTGTCTTCCAGACATGACATGGTGACTGCTCTAATGAGCTCACTGCACTAGTTACCTGGGTAGGGTCAAGCCAGTCAATAGTCCCCATGGACGAGAGGAGCTCATGAGGCATTATCCCAGCTGAAGAGCTGTTCACAACTGATGGCTGTTGGGGGAGTGGGAGTCACTTTCCTTTGGGGGCAGCACTAACTGAACCTAATGAGTTATAAAAAAAAATTTAAAGGAAATGAAAGTGGGAGGGAAAGTGCGGAGGGATTCAGGAGTACTGGAAGGAGGGCGCTGGGGTGGCATAATCAAGACACATGTATATACACGAAATTGTCAAGAGTTAAAAAAATAATTTTTAAAAAACAGTGGCTGGTGTTGTTCTATGACTGTCTTCCCAGCACTCGTGAGTCCTGGGTGTGATCCTCATCACTGAAACTAAGAAATGAGGGAAAGGTAGGGAGGCTGTGTCTGAGTTTTCCTGGCCGGAGCCTCATGCTAGGCTCCTTTCCTGTACCTGTTACTCCATGCAATCACTACCAGCTGGCAATTCCTTGCGGGCTACACTGAAAAATGAAAGTTGAAATCAAATACAAATCACAAAGCTATGGGGAGCCACATCCAGCTCTAGCTTTATGTCCTTCCATTAAACAGTATTTAAATATGCAAAAGGTGCAGAATTCGGCCGAGATGGCGCAAAATCCTGCAATTTACTTTGGAGGATTGAACTCTTGTTTCCAGATTGAAGACTACAGGGTCTTCCAAACAGACATCAGAGACGATCTTTTAAAACAATCACTTTATTAAAAATAGCAAATCTCACAAATACTTATCCAACATTTGTCACTGGCCATTGGGGAACACACCTGCATGTGTACCGATTGTCTGACGTAAACTGAAGCTGGGCTGCCACAGGAGGCCTGTGCGCCACCAACGCATGACCGGAACCGGGTCAGTGTGGTGATCGCAGCAAGCACAGATCCTTCAGCCCTACAGAACGTTTAGCACGAAGCATTTCAAGTATAACCCTTAAGGCAACAGAAGACACAGCAGCACAGCTTGGCATCCCGCTTCCTGACCCTGATCCGATGCGCAGCCAGGCCACAGCCACAGCGGTGAGTTACAGCAAGCACACTGACGAGAAGCGGCGTGGGAACACGGTCACGGCCCTTGCGCTTTCCTTACTTGAGTTTTGTGGTGGAAGATGATTCCGCTACTGGACTCGGCTGGAAGAGTAAGGACTGCTGCCTCTCTGCAAGTCCCCAGAGCAGGCTGCACACTGCGCTAGCGGGCGGACGTGGTGGGGACGTCCTGTGTATCTGCCAAGTGCAGTTTCTGTCTGTGTTCATCGTTAAGAAGATTTCCTTTTTAAAGTGAGGATTTCTCTTACATTTCAGGAATTTACACGGAGTGACCCGGAATCAGAAGAAATGGGATAAGGGAAGGAGGGAGAGCAGGGGAGGCTTCAAGGGAAAGATGCAGTGTTGCCAACAAGTTTGGACAGTAGTCAATGTAGAATAATGGATGTGTATACTTGAAGCTTAATAACATTTATTTAGGATCTAGTTATGCAGTCTCCTCCTACCTCAATCTCCAGTGGTGGAGTTATAGGAGTGTAGCATCATGTCTGCACAGGCTTATTTTTAAGGCAGCATGAGTCATTTCATGACAAGGAACCAGTGAAACATTAAAAGACTAACCGGATTAAGACAATCCCTTGAAGAAGCCATTTTACCATGTTTGGGGAAACAATTTCCTTACAAAGCCACACATAAAATAATTATCACAACTCTATAATCTTTTATATAATCTTACTCATCCTTGAAGAAAACAATTTCTGCATGTGTCCTTAACCCTTCACATGACTATCTTTCTTTTCCTTCCTAGTCCTAAACTGTTCAGCTGCTGCTGACCTTTAAAGGTCCAATTCAAACAGTGATCTGAATACACCGAGGACAGCAAGAGTCGGCAGCACATGTACAGCAGAGGCTGCGAAAGCAGACAGACAGAGGCATGGCCTGTGTCTAGTTGGGAGGTTTGAGATTTAAACACACAGAAGAACCATCAGACAGTAAAGTAAGGCAGAATGCTAACTTACAGGTACAAACCAAACGTTTGATGGGAGTGGCCGGCATGAACGTCACCTGTCTGACAGAGAGGAGGGAAAGAAGGCTGGCGTGTATCTGCATCAAGAGTGCAGGCTGAACAAAGGGTATCATGGCAAGAATGGACAGGATGTGCTCCCAAACATCAAAGAAAGCTTAGTGGGAACAAGAGCTTTCACATGAGATCTAAGCTGTGATCACCTGGAAAAAGCCTTTAAAGGGTGACAACGGTAAGAAATAAAAATAAAAAAGAATTGCCAAGAGCCAATGTATTAAGCCAGGACTAGAGGCAGTGAGGCAGTAGGATTGCTACAAGTTCAAGGCCAGACTGAGCCACACAGTGAGTGCTAGGCCAGCCTGGGGTGTAGAAGGTGATCCTGAGTAAAAAACAAACCAAGAATTGAAGAGAAAAAATGTATTGCAGAATCAGATTCTAAGCACCTGCAGTACCACACAGAGAAGGAAGCGAGGACAGGAGCAGACACCTAGTTAGCCATGGCAAGTGGAATTCATCTTCACGTGCAAGCTCAAAGCAAAAGCGGACTTAACTGGTTACTGCACAGCTGAGCAATCAGTAACAGTGTAAAATGATACAGCAGGATTCAGACTTGCTATTCTAACTTCTGCATATTCTATATAGTTTAGAAATTTCCCCACGCATATCACTATACAAAGCCCTTTAAAGATGTTAAAGGTGTGAAATGTCACATTCCTGAACTGTGAACCACATTTCAAAAGTCCTATCTCATGCTATTATGGTGTTCAAAGAGTTTCCTTCTCATATGAAAACAGGATGAAGGCAGGGCTGTTTCATATTATTCTTGTGTATTAGCAATCATGTTGATAAATACATTTTAAAAAGTTTGAAATGTTCCTTAGGTCATTGTTTCAGACTGAAATATCAAAATCAAAATAACCTACCAGTGACTTGGTGTTTTCCTTCAAGTTAAGTCTACACTGCACTAGCTTGGTGTGGAGATGCCACTTCATAAGCTGTGGGAGGGCCTCTTGAAAGCTGTGTTTTAGTGGAACTTGAATTCCAATTTTATGCACCTTAAGTAGTACTATTAAGTATATCTTTGGACATCTCCCAGGTAGTTTCAGAATCTAAGAGTCAAAATAATTCTTAAGAGTCCAATACACAATTTTCATGGCTTGAAAAGTAATAATTAAATTTGTTTTGAAAAATAAGAAAAAACAATGTAAAACAAAGAATAAGCCAGACACGGAATTTCAGCATATGAACCATGAAACAATTTGATTCGGAAACTAAAAGGGAAGAGATACAGGCCTAGTAAATAAAATAAGATATGGTAGGAATTATTTACCCAGAACTATAGATAAGGAACTTTACACTGTTGATAGTAGGCAAAGGATACATAGAAGAATTCAATTCTTCTAACTGCAACACAAAGAAACAAATTGGATATTAATTTTTACAAGATAAATATTAGTCGGTCACTGTAAACCATGTATTAAAGTCGCTTCATGTAGGTTTTCTTTAACTGAAACAACAACTATTAAAAAAAAACTCTCAACAAGTTTCCTAGGCGGGGAAATTCCTTTTTACAAAATAACTATAAAGTGGCTGCGGCTTGAATGAGAGACGCTGAAGAGAGAGCAGAAGCAAATGCTAAAGACTAGAGCTTTGGAAGTAATCTTAGAATCATGTACAATGGCAGTAATCTCTATTGTGTTTGCTATTTCTCTTTGAAAGAAAGTCTCTTGTTGCACCACTTTCTGGAGAAACTTGAAAGCAGGAGTTCTAGAAGGATACAGACATTCAGACCACACTCTCTTTAATTTTAGAAGAAGAAATATAAGGTATAGAGATGCTAGCTGAGGCCGTAGTGTTAGTGGTGGAGTGCTTGTCTTGCATCCATGAGGCTTAATCTCCAGTATCTCCAAACAGTTTAAAAAAGGAAGGTTAACTAGACTGTTCACTGTTACCAAGAACAACACTGACACAAGCATTGCACTATGCCTCCTGGTTTCAGCTTCAGTGTTCTTTTGTCAAAATGCAGTATTTTCCTAAATGCACTAAAAGTACACAAAGTAAGCTTATATTTAATAGAGATGATGCATAAGACATGAACTGAAATACCTGTGACACTGAGTACTATATGTCAGATTTGATATTTAAAAGTACAGGCTTGAAGGGACTGTTTGTTTTTGAGGGAGGTCTCATGTAGGTGAGGCTGACTTTGAACTCCTGTTCCTCCTGCATCTACTTCCCAAGGTCTGGGGTTACAAGCATGCATTGCTAATCTTCTAGGCTTAAAGCTTTAAATGTATGGGTAGACACCAGGAGGTGGGGGACCAGGCCTTTAATCCCAGCACTCAGGAGGCAGAGGAGGTGGCTCTCTGAGTTTGAGGCCAGTCTGGTCTACAAAATGAGTTCCAAGACAGCCTGAACTACATAGAGAAACCCTGTCTTGACATTTGCCTCATTCAAAAAAAAAAAAGTGAAAGAAAATCAGCGGAAACAAACTCTTTCGTCACTGGTGAACATGAAGCTAAACTACTACGTTGAAGTCTGTCTTCATTGTTTTCCTTTGTTCTAAAAAGGTTTTGTGTGCTCTAAGCTCCTGTGCGCACACACAAACATGTGCACATATGGAAGCCAGAGGTCAATCTTTTATGTCTTCCTCAACTGCTCTCCACCTTATTTCTTTGAGACAGGATTTCTCAGCAAACCTGGAGCTCACAACTTCAGCAAGAGCAGGTGGCCAGTAAGCCCAGATCTTCTCACCTCCACCTCACCAGCAATGGCACTCTAGGCGCTCTGTACACAGGTGCTGGGGATCTGAACTCAGGCCCTCCTGCTGGTGAAACAAGAACTTTCCTGACTGAGCCATCTCCCAAGCTCGCTAAAGATGGTTTTAAAGATTTGTTTATTTTGGACCGGGAGTTGGTGGTGCACGCCTTCAATCCCAGCACTCAGGAAGCAGAGGCAAAGGTAGTCGGATCTCATCTCTGTGAGTTCAAGGCCAGCCTGGTCTACAGAGAGAGTTCCAGGACAGCCTCCAAAACAATACAGAGAAACCCTGTCTCGGAAAACCAAAAAAAAAAAAAAAAAAAAAAAAAAAGCTTTGTTTATTTTTATTTCATGCACATGGCATGAGTTTCTGCCCGCGTGTAAGCATGTGCACCACTTGTGTGCCTGGTGCCCTCAGGCCAGAAGAGGGCTTCAGATCCCCGGAACTGGAGCTACAGACGGTTGAGGGCCGCCATGTGGGTGCTGGGAACAGAATCTGGTTCCTCTGCAAGAGCAGCAAGTACTTTTAGTCGCTGAGTCAGCTTTTCAGCCCCCTAAAAAAGGTTTTAAAGAGGCAAATTTACAAGATGTTATGGGCTGAGTTGTAGCCCACCCCATCCCCAACTCATACATTCTAACTGTCAGAGTATGTAGGTATTGGGAGACAAGCTTTTAAAGAGATGATCCTGTCAGACTGAGGCCAACAGAATGGGCCCTAATCCAATACGACTTTAACAAGGAAAGAAGTGCACAGGAGAGGACTTACATGAGCACTGAGATGACCACCCAAATGGAGAATGGAAGCCTTAGGAAGCACTTTGATCTCACCCAGAATGTAAGAAAAAATCCCCAGTGTATAAACCCAGTCTGGGGTGCTTTGTTATGGCAGCTCTAGACTGACAAATGTAGTAATGTTCTAATGGCTATAAAGACCAACCGTGGCTTGTATTTAAAATTAAAACGCCATCCAGGCAGGCAAAGGGCTTTTGGCTGGTGTCTTCTATGGGCTTATGGTCTGCATATGGATGAGGTCTCAGTATAACACAGGCACATATGTAAAAATGTACAGAAGCAAGCATTTCCTTTACAAGTTTGCATCCATAAATCTAAGTTTAAGCATTTTTAGACTATTTCTTTAAAGAGAGTCAAGTGTAACAGAGATAAAATTTGAGGACACTGCACTAAGAGAATCCCCACTAGGGCACACACTGCATAATGTCATATGCATGAAGTGTCACAGAGGCCCGTCCATCAAGATAGAAAGTACGTGAGGGGTTGCTAGGGCGTGGGGAGGACAGACTTCTTTAGGAGGTAAAGAAAGTGTTCTAGAATTAGATGGTGGTGATGACTTCAAAACACTATGAATGTATATGTGTGTGTGTGTATATATATATATATGTGTATATATATATGTGAAATATGTGATATCACATATATGCAACATACATGATTACAAATATATAAAGTCACTGATAGTTAAAATCAAATTGTGTTATGTGTGTATATATATATATAATATGTGATATCACATATATGCATTTTATGATTACATATATATAAAATCACTGGTAGCTAAAATCAAATTGTGTGTGTGTGTGTTGTTGCAAGAAGGTGTTTTAAAAACCAGCGCTTCACTCACGTCCGACAGAAGCCTGTCCAGGTTGGCGTCGCTGGCTGCTTTCCGCTTATCCTCAGGAAGTTCCTCTAACTCCCCGTAGAGCTCCAAATTCAAGCGAGCTAATTTCTCCTGCATTCCCCGGACATGTTCCATCTGCTCTATGGAACATTCATTTCCTGGGGAACATTCCAGAACATTAACAAAGATTAGTGTTAAAGCCTATAACCCTTGAGGAACAGCTTTTAAACTCCAGGTGTGCAAAAGAAATCTGTTTGCTTTGTTTGTAAACTGCTTCACTAATAACTGTTTTCTGAGTATAATCACTAATCCTTTATTTTTTTGAGACAGGGTAGTCAAGCTGGTTCAAACTCACTATCTTCCTGTCTTGGTCTCTTGACTACTAGGAGCAAATACAATTATTGGTCAGGAAAACAATGACCAATCTAAGAAATGATCCTGGGCCCTAAGATAAAATCATGTATAAAATATTTTTAAAGGAAAAAATGTGTTTTTTTTCTTCCACTGTAACTATATGCAGAAGCAAAAGCACCACAATTATGTCCATTTTGACAACTGCCGGGGGAACTGAAAAGTCAACATTTTGTAGTACACTGAGTAAAGTGAGGGATTTTCTAAGACTTTCAGCCACAAATTATTTTCCAGCCAATTATATATTCTTCCTTTAGGAAGCATAAGTGTAAATCTTTATGAAGCATGCTACACATTACACAGGTAATAATATTTTCAATCATCATTTCTTAAGTTCAGCATGGTGATTTCACCTGCCCAGAACTAACAGACATACACGACAGAATCTATATCGACATCTGGTTTAAGTGCAGCCTTTGCAACCTCTTTTGTTATTCCAATTTCAAAAACCCACTCCTTTTTCTAAATATATTGTAAAAGTATACTATTAATTCAACAAAGCTGGAATAAAGTCAGACGTGGTATCATAAGTATATATATCAGCATTTGGGTTTCCTTAAGAGGTGTGTTCTTGTGGCAAGAGGAAGAGGGAAAAGGGGAGGAGAAGGTGAGGAGAGGGAGAGAGAGAACCTCTTGAGACTATGAATGAATGAATACAGAGATAAAGACCTGACAAAGGAAAAGGGAGAGGCAGACAGACCTAGACTGCCTGCCATGAGACAACAGAAGCTTCATATGACAAAAAGGACATGTTTTGAAGGATGGAAGATGAATCAGCAGCTAAGAAAGGCTGAGCAATTTCCTGGTGGGATGCATGAGAAGACCCAGTTCTGCATATCCAGATAAATGCCACAGTTCACAGAGAAGGTGGGGTGGGCTCTTAGGCATTAAGCTGTAAAAAAAGTTAATGACCTAGTAAGAAAGAAACTGACCAGCAATACAATTTTCAGTGCAACACTTACAGCCATAGGGCAGAGTGACAACACAGGGAAGGAAGGACTTCAGTCAAACACAAAGCCACCTGACCTTAAGGGATGAAGCAGAGTAAAAGAGGTACAGAGACTACCACCAGGAAAGAGTGAGTGGGGAAGAGAGGAGACGAGAAACACTGTGACACCACACTGCTGGGGTGTAGCGCAGCATGAGATGGGAAACATGCTTTGTAAAGTAACATGCTCCTCTTTTTGAAGCTGGGCTCCTGTGTAATCCAGCCTGGCCTTGAAATCATGATTCTCCTGCCTCGGCCTCCTAGTACTGGGATTACAGGACTGCGTCTGGCTTCTTTGTCAAATATAAGTATTACCAAGGACTAAAGACCCAGGAACCACAAAAGAAAAGAGATGTAAGTACACACACACACACACAAAATCAAGAACTTTACAGGGCTAAATAAACTATCACAACATCTAAAGACATAAGGATATTTGGGAAAATAGATTAAGAAAAATGTATTGTTTACATGTAAAACATACAAAGAGCTCTTGACAACGACAAAGAAATTACCAAAATAAAACTATATAAAGACCCTGAAAAGAACAATCCAACTACTTAACAAGTAGACATGGAAATTCAAATTTGATGGCCATCTAAAAAAAATTCACAATGGGTATTGGTGACGCATGCCTTTAATCCCAGCATTATAGGGAGGCAGAGGCAGGCAGATCTCTGTGAGTTCCAGACCAGCCTGATCTACAAGGTGAGTTCCAGGACAGCCAGGGCTTTTACACAGAGAAAGCCTGCCCCCAAAAACCAAACCAAACCAAACAAACAAATAAATAAAAATCCACTTGACTGGCAAAAATGGAAAGATAAATGTTCACTGCTGGTGGGAACCCAAGGAAAAAGGTTCTTTCCTAAATTGCCAACAAAACAAGAAGCTATAAGTTTTGGGGGTTTTTTTTCCTTCTTTTTTTGGAAAGTGTAGTGGCATCTTGCCTTGCCAGTCAACTTGTGGTTGTGACCACACCCTTTGGGCGTGGTTTCAGGTGTGGACATGAGCCCTTTTAAGGTAGAGGAGCTGCGGGCATACCCTCTTTTGGGTCACGGAGAGCCTCGGAAGGACAGAGACCACATCTTCTGGAGCAGGAAGGCCACAGCGGTTATTTACTCTTATCTGTGTAAGTTCTTCCCTAATAAAACACCCATTTATCATTTATCTTGGGTCTGGTAAACTCATTTAAATCCCGCCTTCAATTGGTGCTCATGTGGGTTGATTCCCACAATCGGCCCTCGAGGCTGGCTGACCAGAACAGGAAAGTATTCAGGTTACATCTATTACAAATAAAATTTGAGCTGCGTGTGGTTACCCATTTCTCTATTTCAGCACTTGGAATTTGGAGACAGGAGGGTCAAGAATTAAAGAGCAGCCTCTGCTACATAATGAATTCAAGGCCAGCCTACAATCCATGAGACCCCGCCGCAAAAAAACAGAGAATGTTAACTCAGTTTGCAGAATGCTCATCTAGCCAACACAAAGGCTAGAGTTCAATTCCCCGCCTTTATAAACAGGGTGTCATAGCATTTGCCTATAATCCTAGCAGTTAGAGACAGGTGACAATAGGAAAATCAGAAGTTCAAGGTCATCCTCAGCTACACAATGAGTTTAAAGCAGCCTGAGCTACATAGTAAAGGTTCTGCCTCTAAGGGGGGAAAAATCCCCGGCGCACGGAAAGCTGAGGCAGAAGGTCATGAACTCCAGGATAGTCAGGCTACATACAAAGCAAGACGCTTTGGAAAAACAAAAGCAAATTAAACACACCAAGTCTAAATTGGTTTAAGAGAAAAAGATTTCCCCTACTATTTAAATAGATAAATTATATGATATGGTTTTGTTTTTCAGATATGGATTGGGGTTGTCTTCTAAAGAAGGAATGAACATACAAGACCACATGTAGAGACAGAGAACCTACTTTTTAAATAAGCACCAGTTATTCCATAATAGCAATCCTACTTTAATATTTTGGGTAACCTTCCCTTGTGTGTGTGCGTGAGTGTGGTGTTATACAGAATGCAGGAATGCACCTGTGCATGCTGACATGCAGAAGCCAGGGGAGGACATCAGGTGTCCTGTCTATCACTCCGCCTTATTCCTTAAGACAGGGTCTTCCAGTGAACTTGGACAGCAAGTCCCAGAAATCTGCTTCTCGTATCTCTGCAGCTCCAGGCCTGCCTGTGCCCATTCGCAACTTTTTACACAGCTGTTGGGGTACAAACTCAGGTCCTCATGGCTGGGTAGCTAATTGTCTAACCCACTAAGCCATCTCTCTGGCCCCAAAAACTCTGTTTAAAAATTCCCCCCAACAATTTTAGAAAGCCAATTATTGTCCATGATAATAAAATCTAAAATTCTTAAATTTTATGTCTATATATTTTGTGGCCCCTTCTTTTCCCCCAACACTAAGTGTATGTTCTTGTTTTTGAGGCAGGTCTCATGTAGCCCAGGTTGTCTCCAAAATAGGTGAGGATGTCTCTGAACTGTCTGGTTCTCCTGTCTCTGTTTCCCAAGTGGTAGGATTAGGGGTGTGCGCTGCCATGTTGGACTTTATGTAGTGCTGTGAGTGTCAAATTGAGGATTTTGTAAGCACTAGGCAATCTACCAACTACCAACAAAGCCACAAATCCAGTCATCTCTGAATGTTTGTCCTGAGATAGTTTCAGGTAGCCCAGAATGGCCTCACACTCCGTAGGTCATTGAGGATGACCTTGAGCCTCTCATCCTCCTGCCTCTGATGTCTAGATACTGGGATTACAGGCATGAGTCACCACATCCAGTGTTCCTTTTTAATAAAGGAAAATGGTTCTTTGAGAGACCTTCTTACAACAAGGTGGGGGGCAGGCAGGCGGTGCTGAGGAATGACACCAAAGGCTGTCCTTTGCTTTCACACGCACACACAAGAACACACCAAACAAAAGAAGAATGAGACACTGCAGAACACGGGATGGAGAATCCTAGAGACAAAGCATGGAGAGCGCACTGCCATCTTACCAAACGCCTGCAGCTTTCCAGAGTGGAAGTCATTGAGCAGACTGAGGAGACCGCGCTCCATCTCCTGGACATCGGAGACGTCTGTGAGGAAGGAGTGCTGGATGGGGGTGGCCTGAGCACCCTTCCCTTCTCCTCCTGGAGGTTTGTTCTTTTCCTTCATCACTCTGTGGAGAAGATGCAATTGACCTTGGTTAGATCTTCCAGGTTGTTCTACATTAAGCTCCAGTTCAACTTCTTAGTTAAATAAATGAACATTTTGTTGGAAACTAGAAATCAGAAGATAATCAATACTAGATAAAACATGAAGCTTCAAGTCAACAACAAAGAAAAGCAGGTGGTGAAAATCCCAAATATATAAATTTTAATCACTGAGACGTGAAAAGTTTAGCTAGTATGTTTGTGTAATATGATAATTTGTTAGATTGAAAAGAAAATTGATAAATCCTTCAAGTACGCTATTTTGTATATTTCATTTCTCAGTAAAGCGCATCACACATTTCTCTTTCTAAATGTTAACCCTGAACTATTTATAGCTGGGTGAGTCTTTTGGGTTCCTGCTCTGAAGACAGTATGTCAGGAGTGCTTGGGCTTAGGAGAAAGACATTTAAAATCCAGACTCAAATACCTGGCAGCATCCTGAATCCTGCCACCATCCTCAGGAACCCTCATGCAGTTTCAAAGTTCAACTGAGTAATGTAGTCTAACTTCTCTATACTCTACTTAGCTGCTGCCACCACCCCGTGTCTTGACCTAACAGCACCCCACACCTTCCCAGATGACCCACGTGGTCCTGTGTATGGTCCCTGGCCCCCCTTTCCTTCCCATGAGGCAGACAAGTCCATTTCCAAATAATGCCAGGTGGCATAATTTAAGCCTTCAAGAGTCTGCTTCAATCCAACACCCTTAAGAAACCCAACTTTCCTTGGGTGTGCTTGCTCAAACCTTTAATCCCATTGCAGAGGAACGAGGCAGAGGCAGGTGGATCACCAACCTGAATTACATGAGTTCAAGAACAATGAGGGCCACTTGGTGAGACCCTGTTTCAAATAAAACAACCAACCCTAATGGTATTAGCCTCCTAGAAGCACATTGCCATCTTCTTATCTGACTTGTGGACCTACATTCAGATCCTTCACTTCCCGACACCTTCACCAGGCCGCTGCTCACAAACCCTGCAGGCCTCAGTCTAGCTGCTATTTCCCCAGAAAGATATCTGGGAGCCCTTTGATTAATTCTCATCACACACATCTGTGTATGTGATACTGCAGGCTCTCAGACACCAGGGAGACGGCGCCATGCATATGCCTATATAAAAGCAGAGAAACAGGAGCTCACAAGGCACAGAGCCAGCCAGGGTTCTAAAGGTGCTATCCAGGTAAGGTGTAGGAGAAACTGCAGCCAGCCTACCTAAGCCTCAGGTGCCCAGGCCAGGCTGCATGAGCATGCGAGGCAGGCACTTCCTCCCTTAGCCAAGCCCGCCTCTACCCAGAGACTGCTGACAAAGAGCCACCTGACCCAGAGACACCAATGAGGAAAGGACAACGCAGCAGAGTCAGCCACTGGGCCAATAGGACCTTGGGAGGGTGGGTATAAAGGCAGGCCTGATTTCCTCAATAAACGAGTCTGCAACATGCTCTGCTGCTACCCCAAACGCAGGGTCACCCACAACAGAAAGGGTTAAAAAGCCAAAGGGGTTGGTGTTATCTTTAACTAGTACTGTAGATTCGGAATTCAGTACTCTACATACAGAGACTCAGTACTCGATTTTCACACAATAATGAAGACCTCATCCCCACAACTATACTCACAAGGTTAAGATAAACAGGGCATGGTGTAAGCCCATGGATGGGGTGGGGTAAAGAAAGAAACTAGCAACTCTTAAGAAATTTAGAATTCAGGTTGGAGAGGCAGCACAGCGGTTAAGAGTCCTGGCTCCTCTTCCAGCATCCACGCGGCAGCTCACAATTGTCTAATCCAGGTCCGGGGGATCCAATTCCCTCCCATCTGACATCCACAGGCACCAGGCATGCACAAATAGACACAAAGACAAAACCACCTACGAATAAAGTGAAAACTTTTTTTAAAAATGGAACTTGGAGTGGTGGTATCAGTTCTTTGCAAGAAAAGGCCTGCATAGTGTGTGTGTGCACGCGTGTGCACGCACATTTTATGTGGTGCATGCATGCACATGGTTGTATGTACATGTGTGTGCATGCATGTGTGGAGGCCAGAGGCTGATGTCAGGTATCTTCCTTTGTTGCTTTCCGCCTTATTTTTTGAGATACTCTCTCACCGAACCTAGAGCTTGCCACATTGGCTAGACTGCCTCAGCAACGAGCCCCAAAGATCCCCATCTCTGTATCATTGGTGCTGCAGTGCTGGGAAAAGTCAAAGCACCAGAGGAAAAGAGTCTGGGCAGAGAAGATAACTACTTAACAGCATTTCACTGGGAAATGTCAAAGAAAAGAACTCACCTCTTTAACTTTGGCCGCTGGGAAGTTGACTGTGCTGTGGGATTTGAAAAGCCCGTGCTTTTACTAGCTGGGATGGCATTTTTTTTGGCATTAGCAACCTGAGTGGAGTGGGCACTGAACGACTTGGGACTCTTCCTCTTCGCTTTCCGCTCTTCCATTGTTTTAAGTTCTTCGTTGCATCAACACTAGCTTCGTAAGACCTACATAGGGAAATAACAGTGATTATATAGCTATATGCTATAATATGCAAAGAAGAGTGAACGACACACTTCACAGACCAAAAGAGTAACACTTCCAAGTCATTAAAGTTAGGACAAGGAATTCCTTATATCTTTTCTACTTTGCTAATGCCCACGAAGGTCTTTATCAAAACTGATAATTTTTTAGCACTTTCTCTATTCACACATCTTCTAAGTATCTACTGATTCTCCTCCATAAACGAGGCACTGTCATCAGTCCTGAAGAAGCAATAATGAATAAGACCTTAACCTCAAGAAGCTACCAGTATATAAGGTGGCCAATATAAACAAACCACCCATGCAAAACCCCAGCTTCCAATTTCTCTTCTACACCACACTCAAACAGATGTATATCAGGGCATCGGTGGTCTAAACTGCAACTTGAAGGCGTATATAATGTACACTATATTGGTATGCTATGCCCCACCACACCCAGATCTGGGCATCAGTAGTCTAAACTGCAACTTGAAGGCTTATGTAATGATATTGGTATGCTATGCACCGCCACACCCAGATCTTATCTTTGTGCATATACATATATATATATATTTTTTTAAAGAAGGTGTTACTATGTAGCTCTGGCTGGCTTGGAACTTGCTCTAGAGTCTAGGCTGGCTTGGAACTCTCAGAAATCCACCTGCCTGTCGCCTGTGTGCTAGGGTTATAAAGGCATCAAAAGTGTGCCCCACCTCACCTTTTCTTTTTGAGAAAAAAAAGGTTCCTGTATGTTCCTGACTGGTTGAGAAATTACTGTGTCAGCCATGCTGGCCTTCAGCTTGTGGTGATGCTCCTCCCTCTGCGTGTAAGTGCTGGGATGATGGGCATGTGTCACGAGATCGGATATTTAGCTTAGAATTTTTCTGAATTCTACTATTAATGGATCACAGAGTCATCAGAAATATGCATACCTATCCATTCCTTCAAATCGTTAATTGCATTATGAATGTCAGGTCTTTAAAAAAAATACTGTGGGGCTTGAGAGACGGCTCAGTAGTTAGGAGGCACTGGCTGCTCTTCCAGAGGACTCAATCGATTTGCAGGACCAACAAGGTGGCTTTCAACAGTCTGTAACTTCAGTTCCAAGGTAGCCCATGCCCTATCCTGGCCTCCAGGGGCACTGTATGCACCCGGTGCACAGACATGCATGTAGACAAAACACTCATACACAGTCAATTTAAAAGTTAAAAGTGTTGAATTTAATCCTGCCACGGTTATTTTAAAAGACTGACACTGTCACTCCTGAAAGAATCACTTGGGAATTATAAAGGCAACGTTGGGGGGGGGGTTGTTTTTCATTTATGTTTTTTCTATCAAATGGAAGGCTTTCTTGGGAAAGGGTCCAACGTCCAGTGTCTAATTTCAGATACCAATCCACTAGAGTCATTTGGGAATTGTTTAACATGTAATACAGATTAAACAGATATTTGAGGATGACAAAGCAGGTCTCCAAGAGGTGAGGATCTGTATAATTCATAAGCACATAAACCTTCAAATCTAAGGGTGCTAACACGTATTTGGTGACAAAAGGCTAAAAAACAAAACAACACAAAAAACCAGTTAACCCGTAAAACATCGCAAATAAACCAATGGTCTCCGAGGGAACAAGCTTGCGATGTACTCATTTCTGGAGGACAACAATCTGTCACAAGACCGCTGGACTCCTTTTGGTATGGCAAGCACCAGGGACCGTTCCGGAGAGGACGAACTGCTCACGGTTGAATGTTAGGCCTTGCTTCTAAGCAGAATCACCGCAGGGGCCTCTGGACTGCGCTTCGTCTCCCTTCCGCACCCCGCCTCAGCGACGACCCATCAATACCCAGCGGCGACCAGAGCGGGTGCTGAGGGGCCGGAAGGCGCAGGTTGCGGGTCCCCCCATCCCACTACATACCGGAGAAAGAAGAGGCTGCGGATCCCTTTCCTTAACCGGAAAAGCTCAGGGAGCGTCCAAAGCCTCTGGCTACAGCTGCAGCAATAGCCCAGGTCGTCAGCCCTGGTCACCAGCCCGGGACCCGCGCCTCCACAGTGCCCTTTGTTTACGGAAGTGATGCGTCGGGGCGGAGCCCTCTATGAGGCGGAAGCCACGCCCCTTCCGGGTCCCTTAGCGTGGCTCGCATCTCTGCCCTGGGTCTGTTCTCCCATGCCCGCCTTCAGGCACCGCTCCGGAGGCTCCGGGAAAGAGAAACTGTTTCTGGCCACTCCAAGTCCGCCCCTGAGATGGCCTCTTGGGAATCGGCAGTCTAGTGTCCTCACCGGAAGCGGCTAGCCACCACGGTGAATGACCGCCCCCCGTACACTGCAATTCCCAGCATGCCGTTCGGGCACACCTGAAGGCGGAGCCTGTTGTCACCCTAGCCGCGGATCCAGATCTCGGATTGGCTACCTTGCATGTGGCTTGCAAAACTGTAGACGGTTCAGCCCCCCTGACGCTGAGCCAGCAAGTGGAGTTCCGTAGACAGCTAGTGTCCAAGCGTTGCAGTTCTTCGGAGGAGCTGGGTTTGTTTATGTTGTCTGTGTGTCTGCCTTTCTAGTTTTCTTTTCTGTTGGACAGGGTCTCGTGTGGCCGAGACTGCTCTAGAACTGGTTATGTTGCCGGGATGGCCTTGAACTCCTGATCCTCCTCCCAGCGCCACTTAAGTGCTGGGGTTGCAGGTATGTGCCACTCGATTGGGTTTACCTCACGGTAATCCTTTGAGATAGGTGTCATAATCCGCGTTTTACACGTGGATCTGAGATTCAGAAAGGCTCTCCACTTCATCCCTGGGAGAAAGAATTGACAGTTGAGAGAGAAGGCTCATGAAGGAGCCCTAGGCAGCCAGAGCATACCTAAGATGACTCTGGCAGGCCTTGCCCTTCTCCCCCATTCCCTCTTCCTTGCTAAAAACCATTAGATTACGTTCCTAAAGCTGGACATCGAGATCCATTCCCTTATTTAGCCACTTCCTCCTCCTGAAGCTGACTACCAAGGTCCAGCTATCAAAGTATTGAAGTCCAGCAATCAAAAGCTCCTTTTGGCCTGGCGGTGGTGGCGCACGCCTTTAATCCCAGCACTCGGGAGGCAGAGGCAGGTGGATGTGAGTTCGAGACCAAGCCTGGTCTACCAAGTGAGTTCCAAGACAGCCTCCAAAACAATACAGAGAAACCCTGTCTCCAAAACAAAACAAAACACAACACAAAAACAAAAAGCCCCTTTTGGCTCACCTAGTTAGCATGCCCAATCAAAAATAAAAGCCTTATCATAACATGGGGTTCCCCCCTTTTGCCTTTATACACTACCATTTGCTTAGGGGCCTCGTCCTTTATCCCTCCCTAACAACTATTCTTCCTTCTCTCCCTTGTTCCTTTCCCTTTCTCCCTCATCCTCTGACTCTCATCTTTGTCTCTTACTCCCCTGCCTTTTGTCCCTCTCTGGCAAATAAATTTCCTTTGTGCTGAGAACTTGGTCTTGGAGTATCTTGTGCTGAATACTGGTCCCATTAGCTCAGTCCTCAACTAGAGAAGAAAACGGATTTTTCTTTCCTTGGTGTGGGTTGCCTTTTTAGAGTGGGATTTGGAGATGGGGAATTTTATATTCCTAGCCTCTTAGATTGAAGCCTCTGTGCCCTAATTACCTAGGGAGGCAATGTGTCTAGAGATATAGTCAGTTCTAGAGAGGCAAAGCAAAGATAAAGTTTCTAAGTCCCTAGGCTCCTACTATGAGATGTTCTTCCATTAGAAAAACAAAAAACGAAACAAAACTGGAATTTTTTAACACAGACAAAACATTCATGATCCTACTTTCCAACATGAACACACATTATATATTTTTATTTGGTGTTTTAGGTTAAAGAATTAGCACATTCAGAAATGGTGGATCCCTCCTGTTCTCATCCCCCTTGGCTATCTCCCTTTCTGCAGACCACCAGAGTCAGTAGGAAATGGATGGTTCATGTGCTGTTCTAACTTTTCTTTTTCAAAATATTTGCTAACAGTTGGGTCAAAAGAAATGAGTCATTGGCAATCTGTGAATACATGAGAAAGACCAGGTCTTCACTGAAGCTTGGTAGTGGTGATTTAAGATAATGAATATCTGCTTTATATCAGGAGTCAGATCCAAACACTTAGAAGTATTTAGTTTTTCTTTCCTTTTATGACCCACCTGAGTCCTGTGGCATTTGAGTTTACAGCCTATGATATAATTTAGGGACACTGAAAAATGCCCTTCTGAATGTATGTAAGAAAAGCCACCATTGTTGCACCTGCTGTGCAGCCTGCATCCGAGAATGTAGCGAGGTGTTCGGGATAGATGACACAGAGACCGGTCGGTTGCTTTAAGAAAACTTTATGCTTCCCAAGTCAGCTTAGGAGGAGCCTCCAAGTCCGCTTAGGAGAAGTCTCCCCAAGAAAAAACGCTTCCCTTTTTAAGGACTTCTGCCATCCATCTACATACAATTCTCCAACAACTCTCCCAGACTTCTCACCCTCCTGGCTGGTGGTTTAATCTCCGGCCCCAGAATCGGGGAGAAACAGCAGGGGGAACAGGAAGAAGCATCTAGCCTTAGGGGGTGTCAAAGTCATGGTGTTTCAGTGAGCAAGCCCTTATCTGAGCCCTATCAAGAGCTTTATAGCACTGAATTGTTTTCAGTAAACATTATCTCACAGCTGCCTGCTCCCAGGCTGAAGGGGAAGTGGGTTTCTGCTCAAGGTCTGGTGTCCCCACACACCATGGGGCTCAGGTGTGTCATTCTAGAACTAGGAAGGTTGAAGCAGGAGGAGCCTGAGGTACATGAAACTCTTTCTCCACGTAAGTAAATAAATGCCTTGCACTGGAGGTATTCACATTTTGAATGACTATCCTAAGTCCCTCCAAAGGTTCAAGACTTATCACAAGATACCCTGTCTCAGATGTTCTATGACTTACCAATATATCTCCACATGGAGGGAGCAAATCTTTACAGGGGGCTGGGGGAACATTAATGTTTCAGCCTTACATTTTTCCTTCTCCGCTATTTTATCAAAATATTCCACAGATAACTTAATCCTGACTGCAAAACTATCCAGCTAGGGTTCAGTTTCCATTAAACTCGTGGATGTCATGATTTTCCTTCATTTTTATGTCTTTGCTTTTTAAGATGAGGCCTCACTGTGTACACTTACTGGTTTGGACCTTGCCAGGTAGACCAGACTGGTCCTGAACTTGTGTTAATCCTCCTGCCTCTGCCTCTCAAAATTCTGAGATTACAGGTATAGGTGACCATGCGTAACTTTATTTTTTAATCTTTCCCTGTGCAAAGTTTTCACGCGATAACTGCATCTGGAAGCCGCTGTTATGTTCCCTGTTTGGCTCCAGATGTTTGTTGTCCTTCCACTTGGGAAGTGTATGCTCTAAGCCACCAGCTTGGTGACTGCTCTTTATTGTTACCTTGACTGTCCTTAAGAGTCGGAAACACTTGGCCTCTGGGCTTGTCTGAGGGCCTTTCTAGAGAAGTTTAGCTGAGGTTAAGACTTACTCTGAATGAAGACTTTCCCTGGACTAAATAAAAAGGAGAAAGCTGAGTGTGTGCACCTAGCTCTCTGCTTTTGGTGGTAGATACAAGTTAGCTAGCTGCCTCACACTCCTACACTCTGCATCAGAAGAGACTGTGTCATCAAATCATGAGACAGGGTAATATTTCTGCTGATATTGTATCACAGTAAAGAGAATGGAACTAATACAAGTAGGTTGATCAACTCAGAGCACTCCGGTGCGTGAAAATGTGGTCTTGTCCTTGTCCGTATAGGAAGGAGTTTTTATTTGGATTTTGCTTTTGTTTGTTTTTGTTTGGGATCTTGTCCATCGTTTGCTAAGTGTCCTTCCATCTTCTTTTCCTCCCCTACTAGAACGCCTACACTGAGATGGGCCACTGTTCCATCCTTTTGGTTGCCTGACTAAGGAAATGGCCTGTTTTCTCTGTCTGTGTGCCCCCTTCCCCAGCCCTAAAGCAGAAGTGTGGTTACCGTGTCCATAGAACTGAAGGAATGGCATTATGAGAGTGTGGGGTGCAGACGCAGGGAGAAGTGGAAGACCCCAAGATTGGCAGGGGATCAGGTAATGGAGGGCTTATAAACCAATGTAAGACATTTTCAACAAAATCACTTGAGAGTTGTAAGGCATGGCAGGGTCTGAGTTCTACTTTTGGAAGATGATGCCATGAAAGAATGCAAAGAGGGAAAACAGCTTAGGAACAGGCTGCAGTGTGGTGTTCTATTGACATGCCTTAGAGCTGAGACCTTCATGGGTAGTTATATTCCAAAAGCCATGCCATAGTTGGTTTACCTTTGCAGATCTTAGTGAGACCTCTGCTTTAATGTGTGCTCTAGAACGGAGCTGAGTGACTAAGGGAGAACTGTCCTGAATGAGGGCCTCCAGACTGTTCCTGAAGAGACAAGAGCATCTGGAGAGCTCCTGGGAACTGCGGGTACTGGAAGGAGGAGCCGCTGGGTGGAGCGGCCATGAGTAACCACACCTCAAGAATGTACGCCTGGTGTCATGGAATAAGCACCAGGGCTTGGGGTAGACTACTGGTCCGGCAAGCTTGAGACCCTGGCACCAAAAGAAAGAGGCTAAGCAGTGAACCAAGAGAAACTACTTCATTTCTACTCTGAGATATAACAGGTTTTAGTGTGAGGCCAAAAATAAATATAAGAAACCCATAGTGTTTAAAATATTGTATTGCTTATTTTAAAGACATCTGATATTGTTATATAATGGTTTTTGATAAACACACTTAGAGCAAATATGTGTGGTTTTGTACCTTTAGCATATGGCAGAGAATATAAAGTGGGTGCTCAGTAGATGTAGTGAATTAATGAAGTTCTCTATTTTATTTCTGAAAATACAGTGATTAAAGCAGTGTGCCCCCCCCATATTCATGGTTATGTTATATAGCCTTGGCATAGGGAACTCACTCTATAACCAAGCCTGGCTATAAACTCACTGCAGTTTTCCTGCCTCGGCTTCCTGAGTGCTGGAATCACAGGCATGGAACCATGTTGTGGAATATTGGCTCGACTATGTAAACGTGTGTTGTGTTTGGTCACCTTGCCTGTGTAAGGCACCTGATTGGGCAAATAAAAAGCTAAACAGTCAATAGATAGGAGGTATAGGCTGGACTTCCTGGCAGAGAGAGTAAGTAGAAAGGGGAATCTAGTCTCTAGAGAAAGAAAGAAAAGGAAAGAAGGAGAAAAGGAGATGGATGCTAAGGAGATGGCAGGTACCGGCCAGCCAAAAAGACATGATGGAAGCAGGAGAGCAGGACATGTAGAATGAAAGAAAAGTAAGGTAAAATGTCCCAATCCAAAACATAGATAAATAGAAACAGGTTTAGTTATAAGAGCTAGTGGGACCAAGCATAAGCTAAAAGCCAAGCTTTCATAAGTCTCCGTGTCTTTATTTGGGAGTTGGTTTGCGGCTCAAAAAAAAAAAATGCCAACTACAGAGCCATGCTTAGCTCTTTTTGGCAGGATTTTCTGTAAACCAATGCTATTTTTCATTAAATTCAGTGACTGTCTCTTAAGCAATTGCTGTCCTAATTGGCAATTGCTGCAGAGGGAGGTCAGGTGGGAATTCTGTTCCCTCAGGCACTGGCTCTATCACACTCACTTTAGTGAGCTTTATCTAATCTCTATCCCTCTAAAGAACTCAGGATTCAAAGGTTGAGGTGAAACTCTGCATGCTCAGAGAGGCTGGAGAGCAAGTAGCTAACCTTGTCTCCCCAAAGCAGCAAGGTTGCTCTGCACCCCCCTTAAGAACCCTAGTTATACATGGTTCCTCCCTACCACATCCTGTCAGATAGTTGCTGCCTCAGCCTCCTGACCTCAGGTTAATTTTAGTTAATCAAACAAACGTAACACATCTTAAATCAATATTCCGCAACAGACGGAGCTGACTTCCAATGTGCTATCCTCCTGCCTCAGCCTCCCCCAAATGCTGAAATGGCAGCTGGGAAGCATCACATCCGGCTAAGCCCCCATGTGAAACTGTGACATCTGAGGGAGTTGGCCTAGTCACATGCTGGCCAGATGGCATCACCAGTGTCCAAGCAGGTGCTCTTTCCTCAGCTGAGCATCTGGGCTTTGCTACACCTGCCTTTTTCCAAGGAGTCTGATGAAGGATCTGATTACCCAACCTTTGAAGTTCTGATGCCTTCTTGTTAAAAACAAGCAATAAAACTTTTAATTTGGGGGTTATAGTTCTCCAAAGTTAATGCTTTACCTGAGTTTTTGCATGTCAAATCTACTCTTCTCTTTTAAAGCTGAAGTAGTTGACTAGCTTAGGAGATAGGTGTCAAAGAGAGCTGAGGTTGTTTTGATCCTCAAGAATCTTCTCCAAGCTGCTGTAATCGGAAAAGCTTTAAAAGATGGCTGAGCCAGAAAACAAAGCATACTGCCCCCGGGTCACAAGTTAGCTACACTGTATTACAGCCTTCAGTTTTCTCTCCTTGGCTAGACTTTCAGAGTTTACTAAAAGTAGTGCTACAAGGACGATAAAAACACTTGAAGGAATGTCTTACAAAGTAGCAAAAAGTAAAAGGAAGAATGCTGTAGAAAAGATGTGACTTTGGTTTATGCTGCATTTGTTTAACTCGGTGAAGCTGTGGCTCTTTACCTGTCTAAAACACCTGTTGGTCCTAATAAAGAGGACTCTAGGGGGCAGCCACCCACCTACCCAGCCAGCCAGCCAGCCGCTGAGCAAGAGTGAAAGTAGGATATACAGAAGTAAGAAAAGGAAAAGGCCCAGAAGCAAAAGGTAAACAGGGGTAATTTAAGATAAAAAAAAAAAAAGCTGGCTAAAAACAAGCCGAGGCCATGCATTTATAAGAAAGAGTAAGACTCTGTGTGTGATTTATTTGAGAAAAGAGTAAAAAACAGCAACATTTTGGTGTTCAATGTGGGAAAAGAGTAAAAGAAACCAACAGCAGAAGAATGGTTATAGCTGTGAAGACATACTGTGACCAGAGCCTATAAGCCACTCGCACACATATATGCATATAAATGATATATAATATATATGATGAGGGTGTGTGTTCTTTCTATCAGTTGTTACTTTAGAGAATTCTGGCTAGCATGAAGGGCAAGGGGGACAGGACAGGAAACGAAGAAGGCAAATAAGGCTTACCCCTTAGATAGCAAGGAGGCTTTAAAATCCAAACTGCTGCCACGCTCCAACTTTGAGTTGCTTAATTTCTGTCATCAAGTGTCTGGTTACTACTCATTTGTCAACTTGACACAAGCCAGGGCCTTCTGGAAGAGGGAACCTCAATGGAGAAAATGCCTCCAACACATTGGCCCGTAGGCAAGTCTGTGAGACCTTTTAACAACTGAGGTAGGAGGGTCCAGCAACCCCCCCCCATCCCTAGGCAGGTGGTCCTGGGCTGTATGAACAAGCAGGGTGAGACAGTAGGCAAGCCAAGAAGCCTCATTTCTCTAAGGCCGTGGTTCTCAACCTCCCTAATGCCAAGACCCTTTAATATATTTCCTCATGTTGTGGTGCCCCCCCCACGAAAATAAAATTATTTTCATTGCTACTTCATAACTGACTTTGCCACCGCTATGAATTGTAATATAAATATCTTCTTTATCCATGTCTTAGGCAACCCCCGTGGAAGGTTGTTCGATTCCCCGAAGGGGTCACCACCCACAGGTTAAGGACCGCTACTCTATGGCCTCTACTTCAGTTCCTGGCGCCAGGTTCCTTCCTTGAGTTCCCACCCCGGCTTCTCTCAGTGATGGACTGGGGCTGGGACTTGGATTTCTCTCCAAGTTGCTTTTATTACAGCAAACTAACACAGTAGGGGAAATAAAGGCAAGAAGAAGTAGATGTCCTGCTGCTGTGTGCTCATAATGAATGATGACAGCTACATATGCCTAGGTGGACAGGAGGCTGAATGGAAGACACAAAATTGAGAAAGTTGACTTGCTCTGTGTGATAAAGAGGAAAGAATCACTGGAGTAGAGCTGGGGCATCTCACTGTTGCTGCTAAAGGAAGCCAAAAAGGGAGGCAGAGCAAAGGGCAGTTGAAATGGTAGGAAGAACTGTAAAAACAGTGGTTGGCCAGTTTCAGAGATGCACACTTTGAATCCCAGGACTCAGGGTATGCAAGTTTCTGTGCAGCTGAGGCCAGCCTGGTCTACATGGTGAGTCCAGGGCAGGCAAGGCTACATAAAAAGACCCTGTCTCAAAAAACAAAAGGTGGTGGTTAACATATGGAATCTCAGAACTATAGTCCTGCCTATGCTGGTTAGCCTATGCTATAGAATGAAATGCTGTCTCTAAAACAAAACAATCTAAAAATAAGAATGATGAAGTCTGTCATTTGACCTGTAATTGTTACTATTGTATATGTGTGTATGCACGCACACACCATACCTTCACCCAGAGTAATCCCTTATAGGCTCAAAGCTCCCTGAAAGAATTACTGTAGGAGTCCAAGGAAGAGAGCTGGGTTCAACATCCTTGCAGAGGTCTGAGGAAAAGGGGCAGAATGTGTGTCAGCAAGGTAGTCTATACACTGAATAGTGTCCCTGGAGACAGGTTCTCCACAGTGAATGGGAAAATATAAACTACCATTTACTGTTGACCTAGAAATAAGAAGCACTCTTTCTACCATTAAAGATAGATTTTTATTTTTTAGACAGTCTTGCTATGTAACCTTAACTGTTTGTTATGTAGAACAGGGTGGCCTTCAATTTGAGGTTGTCCTCCTGCCTCTGCCTCTTCAGTTCTGATATTACAGGTGTGCCAGCATGTCCTTCCTGTGAGGTTCAACTGTGCATTTGCATCCTTGGTTTCTGGGGTCAATTGGGGCGTTCTTTTCACTAGTTCCTCGAGGACGGATCTGGGCCTTCCTGTCTTTATATTCACCAAGGCCAGCATAGTGTTCAGCATAGTAAATATGAAGCAGTTAGGGGAAATTAAACCCCATGGCAGCAAGGAGGAAGTTAGGGTCAAAGCAGGCATCCCTGTTAACTGGTTTCTTTTCGGTTAGAAGGCTCATTGCTCTTCTGAGCTCCAGGTGGCAGTATTGTCCCATATTTGTTTTTCACAAACTGGATTCCACTCACTCTTTGGAAAAATAAGCATGTTTAAATAAAAATTAAGTTATCTATTTCTGTAATTGTACAGAGGCAACTAAGCGATAAAATACACAATTCTGTGAGATTATGCATTTCTTTCCCAGTTTCAATGCAAATGAGAATCCTTGGTAATTCTTGAAGTAGTTTCTAGAATCTTGTGACAAGTTGGTGTACCGTTGTCCCTTCAACACACAATCCTTCAAAGCACAGAAATGTCTAATGTGCATGCATTTGGATGATGGCAAGAATCAGTGAGAGAAGGCAGTAATACCTTCAGAAATAATTGATCTGACAGGTAGAGTAGCCAGATTAAATACAATGGCTGGTAAAATTTGAATCTTGGATGAGCAGGAATAATGTTCTGTCTTCCCAAATATTGTATCCAGGACACAGAAACAAACAAACAAATACGAAGCACTCCAGTTGACCTGAAATGCAAATTTACTGGAAAGCTTGGTTTTTTTGTTTTTAACTAACTGAGTGATTTTACCAACAGTTTGTAATTATTTCAAAAGAAACAAAACTTCCAGGCAAACACGGTACTTCCTTATGTGGGGAGATAATAAAAAGGAAGTGGCTGGTAGGTCCAGCTTCCTTGCTGTAAATCTGACTTTGTGGATCTTTGTGCTCTCTCCAGGAGGCTAACATCCCTCAGTGGGGGATTTCTCTCTGGGAAGCTGAGTCCTCTAGTAAGTGAACATGGGAAAGCCCAAAGCACTTACTTTATATGACTAGTGTTTTATGACTTGTGAGTCTGGTTGAAAATGCCAAGTCCTGGGGCTAATGGAATTATGCATGTCTGGAGTCCTGTTCTGTTCTAAGGAACACTCTCTCTCTCTCTCTCTCTCTCTCTCTCTCTCTCTCTCTCTCTCTCTCTCTCTCTCTCTCTCTCTCTGTCTCTGTCACACACACACTCACACATACATATATATACACATGCACATACCTCAAACCTGATAAGAAGTTGATCCCAGACCCTTTGCAGAACTAGATATACAATGACAATAAATAGATATGAATCCCTTAAAATATTAACACATTTTCTAGCAAGATAACCAAGGTATTGTTTTGTATTTATTTGTATGAGTAATCAGCATGTCCTATCTTCCATGTAAATTGTGTTTTAGAATTATGTTTGTAGGGCCAGAGATGTAGCTTAATGGTGGTGTGCCAGGCATGAATTGAGGCTCTGGGCTCAATCCCCAAACCACACCCTGAAAAACGTAAAAAGCTTCCCATGGCAACAGTATCAGTAGTGGTTAGATCACAGTTACTTTGAGAGTCTACCTACTCATGTGACTGAAACACTATTCAGTTTTAAGATGTGCTTTTTGAGGAAGGGGTTACTGTAATCGAAATTTTTTAAAGGAAGAAATAGAAGTGAATATTTTAAGTACTGAGTACTCATGTTTGAGGAAATACCTTCAAGTCCTGTCTAGCTTGCTAAAAGCTGCCTAAAGTGCTTCATTTAAATTTACCCTGTTAATGTGTATAATAACCTAGGAGAAGGATTCTATTGAGAACCCCCTTGTCAGATGAGAAAATAAAGCCTAAATAGCTGTCCCATGTCACATAGCTAAGAAATTGACCCCAGTTGGATCAAGTCCTCAGCAGCCTTGTTTGCGGGAGGACACAGGCCCAGGTAAGAGGAGGGAAGGAAGTGAACTGTGAGAGAAGAATCTGAAGAGGCCATCTGATCCCCTCCTGGAACACTGAGCAGCATTCTTATGTTGAGTCTAGAACAGTTCAAAGTGAATGGCCGGCCGCTCCTTTCCTTAATTGAAGGTATTGTGACTACCGCTTTTGTGCATATCCACTGAATGGAGCTGTTTTACATGTATTCACAGAAAAAGAGGTGTCAGAAAGTGACAAAACTTTACCTAAAGTGACTGGAGAGTAGCTGGCAAAAGGTGGGGGAGGATTTTAAAAATGCTCCCATGGGAAGAGTTTGTGGGTGCAAATAATTGGAGCTGAGGACTTGAAAGATGGGAGGGAGGGAGGAGAATTTGACTTACCACATACACGAAAAGGAAAGGAAAAATGGGAGAGGCGGGCCATAGGTGTTTGTTTCCAACTAGCCTGAACGTGAGATAGCCCAAGGTTGCTCAGGCTGCATCAGTCCAGGGTTGTGTTGTCCTGACAATATGACGGATTATCCAAGGCTACCCAAGGTGGTAGGCCTTTATCTTTACAAACCCTGTTCTCTCTCTTTCCTCTTCTGGAACGAGTATCCGTGAGATAGTGAGGGTGGAAGGGAACAATCAGGTGTAGTGTCCAACACTTCCAATGCCAGCACTTGGAAGGTAAAGGCAGGAAAATCAGGAGTTCTGAGTCAGCCTCAACTACGCAGTAAGTTCAAGACCAGCCTGGGCTACGTCAAACCCCATTTCTAGAATAGAAAAGCAAACAATAAGTACACAAGGAAGAGAAGAAAGACTTGTCTTTAGGGGACAGAGTTCTAATGTGAGAGCCAAAGTTACATTTTAAGTTTTAATTACTATGCCTAAGAGATTTATGAAACAAAGGTGTCTCTGATCTGCAAGTCCCTTACCCAAGGACAGATCTTGAAATGCTGAAAGCTATTGTTTATGGGAGATAACAAGTCACACGTTATCACTCCCCTAAAAAAATTTGTTTGACCCATCTGCACCAGATGTGCTTGATCTCCTGTGGATTGGAGGTTAACAGGCAGAAAATACTTCAGGATGTACACTTGCCACTGATGTGATGTAAGCTAGAGATATATCAGGATAAATGCTTGCTCCTGATTGGATCTGGTGGGAAATGCAATGAATTATGGGTTTTCCTTCTCAAGCTGCTGCAAACTGTGACTCTGGGCCATTTTCTGAGTATGGACCTAGGCAGAGCCCATGCACCTGGCCAGTATTTAGTTAAAGCTTTCTTCAGATTTGACTTTAAACCATCTTAGTAGTCTTCTCCGTTGGTGGGATTAACACTGGCAGCGCTGGTTTCTAAACTGCAGATGGTGTTGATCTTAGGCACGGGCCAGAGACAGTGATGCTTTCTCAGATGCACTCTGGAATGGAAGGTAGATTCCCCTGTGACCTGTGACCTAATTCTGAAACGAAGCCTAAACAGAATGTCTGCTTGAGGCCTCTGAAAACAAAAATGTAAAATACTAGGCTTGTGGGGCTGAGCAATGGTTCAGTGAAGTTCCTGTCGCTTAAGCACGAAGATCTGAGTCAGTATAGCTGCATAGCCATGCATTCCTAGAGGGAGACAGGGCAGTGCATCGAGTCACCAGCACTCATCTCTGGCTGTGACATAGTCTTTGTGATTCACAGACAGTGGCTCACGACGGAGTCCTCACCTCCATCTGGTTTACTCTTTGCTCTACTGTGATCCTCACTGTCAGGTGCTCACCTCCATCTAGTTTACTCTGTATGGTGTGATCCTCACTGTCAGATGCTCACCTCCATCTAGTTTACTCTGTATGGTGTGATCCTCACTGTCAGGTGCTCACCTCCATCTAGTTTACTCTGCAGTGTGATCCTCACTGTCAGGTGCTCACCTCCATCTAGTTTACTCTGTATGGTGTGATCCTCACTGTCAGATGCTCACCTCCATCTAGTTTACTCTGTATGGTGTGATCCTCACTGTCAGGTGCTCACCTCCATCTAGTTTACTCTGCAGTGTGATCCTCACTGTCAGGTGCTCACCTCCATCTAGTTTACTCTGTATGGTGTGATCCTCACTGCCAGGTGCTCACCTCCATCTAGTTTACTCTGCAGTGTGATCCTCACTGTCAGGTGCTCAACTCCATCTAGTTTACTCTGTATGGTGTGATCCTCACTGTCAGGTGCACATCTCCATCTAGTTTACTCTGCAGTGTGATCCTCACTGTCAGGTGCTCACATCCATCTAGTTTACTCTGTAGTGTGATCCTCACTGTCAGGTGCTCAACTCCATCTAGTTTACTCTGTAGTGTGATCCTCACTGCCAGGTGCTCACCTCCATCTAGTTTACTCTGTGCAGTGTGATCCTCACTGCCAGGTGCTCAACTCCATCTAGTTTACTCTGTAGTGTGATCCTCACTGCCAGGTGCTCACCTCCATCTAGTTTACTCTGTGCAGTGTGATCCTCACTGCCAGGTGCTCACCTCCATCTAGTTTACTCTGTATGGTGTGATCCTCACTGTCAGGTGCTCACCTCCATCTAGTTTACTCTGCAGTGTGATCCTCACTGTCAGGTGCTCACCTCCATCTAGTTTACTCTGTATGGTGTGATCCTCACTGCCAGGTGCTCACCTCCATCTAGTTTACTCTGTGCAGTGTGATCCTCACTGCCAGGTGCTCAACTCCATCTAGTTTACTCTGCGCAGTGTGATCCTCACTGTCAGGTGCTCACCTCCATCTAGTTTACTCTGCAGTGTGATCCTCACTGCCAGATGCTCACCTCCATCTAGTTTACTCTGTATGGTGTGATCCTCACTGTCAGATGCTCACCTCCATCTAGTTTACTCTGTATGGTGTGATCCTCACTGCCAGGTGCTCACCTCCATCTAGTTTACTCTGCAGTGTGATCCTCACTGTCAGGTGCTCACCTCCATCTAGTTTACTCTGCAGTGTGATCCTCACTGCCAGATGCTCACCTCCATCTAGTTTACTCTGTATGGTGTGATCCTCACTGTCAGGTGCTCACCTCCATCTAGTTTACTCTGTAGTGTGATCCTCACTGTCAGGTGCTCAACTCCATCTAGTTTACTCTGTATGGTGTGATCCTCACTGTCAGATGCTCACCTCCATCTAGTTTACTCTGTATGGTGTGATCCTCACTGTCAGGTGCTCAACTCCATCTAGTTTACTCTGTATGGTGTGATCCTCACTGTCAGGTGCTCACCTCCATCTAGTTTACTCTGCAGTGTGATCCTCACTGTCAGATGTTCAACTCCATCTAGTTTACTCTGCGCAGTGTGATCCTCACTGCCAGGTGCTCACCTCCATCTAGTTTACTCTGTATGGTGTGATCCTCACTGCCAGATGCTCACCTCCATCTAGCTTACTCTGCAGTGTGATCCTCACTGCCAGGTGCTCAGGGCCAGAGATGGGTGGCTTGGGTTCATATCCTGGTGATGTGACCTCTCCATGACTTTTCTTTTTCAATAACTTACTGGGAGCCCATAGCCTAACAAAAGAGATGGTTAGTAACAAGCTATAATGGAGATAAAAATAAAATGCTTCGCTTACATGAAGAAGTCAATGCAGGGGAAAGGAGAATGACAACATAGAAGGTGAAGCTAACCGACAATACACACACACACACACACACACACACACACACACACACACACATCTATGTATGTATTTCTGTCCATGGGCATGGTGGAGCACCTCTGTGTTCCCAGAATAGCTTTCCCCACATCTTACCCAAATCCAGTGTGGTTAGGTGTAGAGAGCTTCGGAAGTGCCGCACTCTTAAGATGGCGCTGGCTTCTGCCTTCTGCTAGCCCAACAGCAGGTGCTCTCTTTGATAAACAACACCTGTATTTGGTTAAGGCTGGATATCAGGCTTGCTTCTGCGTACATGGACCTATCTGCATGTTCCACGTGGCATACTGGGGTTGGCCGCCCAAGGACTTTTAAGTTGTGGGTTGGTGCTCCCCGGCAGAAGAAGATTGTTCAAGGTTCTGAATAAACTTCTTAAAGAAGAGTCTGGGCGTTGCGTCTTCCTTGCTGGTCGAGGTTGGACGCGACAAATGGTGGCCCGTACAAGGAGCCTTTTCCAACAGACTCAGAACTTTTTGCAGTCAGGGCAGCGCACTGGTAAGTTCCCAAGGTAAGGTGGGACAATTAAAGTACCGCGACAAGAGTGGGGTAAAAAAGGGACCACAACAAGAGTGGGTTGGTTTGCTCTTCTCTGTAGGTAAAGAGAGAGTGGGACAAACGGTTCTGGGAGCAGCGAACCGAAAGTAAAAGCTCAAAAGAAACATTGTTAGTTTAGCTATGGGCGCTTCTCAGTCACACCCAGTTTTTTTGGCTCTGAATGAGCTGCTAAGATTGAGAGAGAAAAACGGCAAAGTGGTAAATAAGTAGAGAAGCCTGTTGTGGTGGTGCACACCGGTAGGATTTGCTGAAGAGGCAGAGGCAGGCAGATTTCCAAAGAGAAACCCTGTCTCAGAGAAAAATAAATAAAAGTAAAAGAAATACAGTATTAATAGGTAAATAAGCCACGTAAAGATGAAAAAAACACAAAGTCTGGATACTGTACGCTATTGTGTTTTTCAGTTTTTTGATTGCTAAGGAAGGAACAACTACTAAAGTACACTTGACTATAAATGCCGCTGATATGTTACTTGGGAGAAGAGTTTTTGTTTATGCTTCAACCAAAAATGAAAAGTTGAGGATTCCTTCCAGGCTTCTGTAGTTTGATGAACCAAGACCCCTGGAAACAGTGGACCAGGTGTTCCAACAATTGAAACAGCTAAGATGATGCAGTCTTACAGAACCTGAAAATAAGGACTTATACAGGTTTCTGAGTTTTTGTCATGATCCCCATGGTATGGAGATCTTGATTTTGCATGGGCCAGGTTTAATGTAAGGGTCACTCAGGTGTTTCTTCACTTGGCTTATTGCTGGGCAGGCTCAGATGGGTTGGCTCAAACCATGCAGCCAGGTGTAGCCAATTTGAGCATCAACCCAGAAGCCTCCACTGTTGTTCAAGGGTGTCTTCCATTAAAGGTAACTATTATTACCTTTACTGTGCTACAAGTAGAAGCACAGGCCAGCTGAGATCAATGTTCTGCTTTCCTCTCCCTCACTGCAGGCTTTGGCATGTCTTTTCCCACTGCGATTAGTGAAGCGGTCAACTTCATATATAATAACTTCCTCTGTGTGTGTGAAGAAACAGTCATGTGGGTGCTGGGAGTTGAACTGGAGTCCTCTGAAAGGAGCAGCCTGTGCTCTTAATAGCCGAGCCATCTCTCAGCTCCCCAGAATGGTAGGGACTTCATCCATCCTTATCCCCCACATTCAATCCTTCATCAAATCCAGTCTCTATGGAAGCACTTAGCTTGAGTCCGTGAATCACTACCTTACTAATGCTACTCAGCTTTCTCCAGCTGCCTCATATCACCAGGGCCTATTTTAGCCAGTTAATGCCCTAATTAGAATCTATTACAGCCAGTGTGGTATTAGTCGCTTTACCCCTCTACTCATTAAATGCTACCCAGTCTACCAGCCATGCAAGTGGCTTGCAGGAAAAAGGAAAAGAAAAGGAAAAAAGAAAAAACTATGACAGGTATTGAAGTGAAGGGCTGTTGCAGACCTACTGCAACATACCACCATACCCGGAAGTGGAAAAGCCTACTCAGGGTTCATGCACTGGATGGTCCTTTTGTCCAGGGACATGGAAGCAAGTACGTACGGAATTGCGGCTTGCTTTCCCTGTGTTACAAAAGCCGCAAATTTGTCTAAGTATTTGCCCAGTTTTCTTTTACAGAATTGGTCACTTAAATTTGAAGATACTTTGAAGGAGTTGAGGCTGGCAGTGGTCCATGTGAATTCCACCAGAGTGGACCTTTCCTTTGCATCGGGATTATCATCCTGGCTGACTTCTGCAATGGACCATCTTAAGGAGTGGGCGGGTATAGGAGCATTAACAGGTCTCTTGGTGTTGGTCTCCCTGGTTTTGCTTGTGGTTTCTATGTAAGATTAGAGTCACACAAAGACTCAATGCAGCCATGATCATTCAGGCCTTTACCGCTATTGAAGCAGGACAGTCCCCCACAGGCATGGTTAGCCACCTTAAGAGCTGATTAAATGCGCTCAAGATACGAGGCAGAGCACTGCACTCTGAGTCAGTTAACAGCGACCCGGAGAAGAGTATGTCTGATTGCATGCGGGTTGGTACCCAAAAATCCCACCTCTGGAAAAAAGGGTATCGGACGGGTCTGATGCTCGTTGGGTGGATGACACATAATGAGAAATCAGTACAATGTCCCTGTCTATGTCGAGATCAGACCTCTACTCTTGCCTGTTGTGTTTAAAACAGAAAAGGGGGGACTGTAGAGAGCTGCGAAGTGCCGCACCCTTAAGATGGCGCTGGCTTCTGCCTTCTGCTAGCCCGACAGCAGGTGCTCTCTGTGATAAACAACTCCTGTATTTGGTTAAGGCTGGATATCAGGCTTGCTTCTGCGTACGTGGACCTATCTGCATGTTCCACGTGGCATACTGGGGTTGGCCGCCCAAGGGCTTTTAAGCTGTGGGTTGGCGCTCCCTGGGAGAAGAAGATTGTTCAAGGTTCCTGAATAAACTTCTTAAAGAAGAGTCTGGGCGTTGCGTCTTCCTTGCTGGTCGAGGTTGGGCGCAACAGGATACTTTATTTGTATTTATTCTTATGGTGCTAAAGGTGGAACGCAGGGCCTCTACACATGGTAGGCAAGTCCTGTGACACCGAAACACATGCTCATCTCAAGGCTGGGGTGGGACTGGCTTGTAGAAGTGTGCACAGGCATATGTATGTATGCATGTGGAGGCCAGATATTGATGCCCCATGTCTACCTCCATTGTTCTCCACGTTGTTTTCTAAGATAGGCGTCTCTCATTGAACCTGAAACTTGCTCATTTAGTATGACCAGCTGGACAGCAAATCCCGTCTCCATCTCCATAGGTGTGCACTGCTGTGTCCAACTTCTTATGTGGGTTCTGGCATTAAAGGTGTACTGCACCATGCCTAGCTCTTAAAGTGTGTGTGTGTGTGTGTGTGTGTGTACATGAGTTCAAGTGCCCTTGGAAACTAAGGACTTCAGATGCCTTAGAGCTGTTTAGGCACTGGTGAGGCACCAAGCATAGCTGCTGGGAACTGAATTCAGACCCCCTGCAAGAGCAGCAAGCACTCGTAATCACCGAGCCATCTCCTAACTCTCATGTCCAGCCTTTTTGTTTTGTTTTTTCAAGACAGGGTTTCTTTGTGGATCCTTGTAGACCAGGCTGCCTCAAACTCAAAGATCTGCCTGCCTCTGCCTCCTGAACGCTGGGGTTAAAGGCATGTGCCGCCACTGCTGTTGCCGCCACCACCACCACCCATTCCATGCCCAGTTTTTTATGTGGGTGTTGGGGAATAAACCACAGGCTAACATGATGCACACCTTTAATTGCAGTGCTTGGGAAACAGAAGCCTATAGATCTCTGTGAATTCCAGGCCAGCCTTGTCTACAAAGTGAGTTCTAGGGCAGTTAGAGTGATATGGTAAGACCCTGTCTCAAAAGGAGCACACAATGAAATTGAATATTGAGGCAGGAGAGATGGCTCATTGGTTGAGAGTACTGGCTACTTTTGCAGGAATTTTTTTTTTTGGTGCAGGGAATCTTGTACCCACATGATCACAACTTTCACCCACTGAAGCATCTTCACACCCAACAAATAGTATTTACGTTAGAAGGATATAGGTAACAAAAATACTGAAATTAGGGCTGGCATAACTGTTGCAGGTGTACCAATGCTTTCTGGTTGGATTTAGGCCTTTCTCATGACGCCTAGTTTTATAAACCTGGTTAAAAGCTCATAGGTAGTGATGTATTAGACTCTAGGGCAGAATCTACTGTTGCATTAGGTAAATGGTCATGTCATCCAACTGTCTTCTAACCATTTGTGTTTGTACTCACAGGTTTGTGCTGCTCTCAACCTTAGTTAGAAAAACTTTTTGAGGTGGATTCATAGCTGGTCAAAGTGATATGAATAAGTAACAGTTAAGTTCTCAGTAATGCATGGATCATCCATGTCAACTTTAATCTACCCCAAGGCTCATGGAACATAAAAAAAAATGTGAGAGGATGGATAGAACCATTGCACGCATGAACTTGCAGCTGTGGTTACTGGTATATGATCAGACCAGTCAGAATTCCAGCATGAATAGGGGACAGGTTGCCACTATGCAGGGATATTGGCAATTGATGACTGCTGAGGGAGAGTCACTTTTCTTTGGACATGTGACTAGTAAACTACCCAGGTCTGAGTAAATGGAGCACAGCCATGTGCATATGGACAACACAATTGGATTCAGTAGGTTATCAAAAAAAAAGGATATGAAGTTGTCAGGGAGCTATGACAGGGGTCCCAGCAGGAGGTAGACTAAGGTAGTAAGGGGTGGATATGATTAAAATACATATTTATAATGTATTTTGATTCTTAGCATTATATAATATATAAAATACGATGTTTTATTCAAATATGTCATCTATAATTTGCATGTAATGCATATGTATAATGTACACACACACACACACACACACACACACACACACATGACATTTTCAAAAAATAAAAAAGCATGGCACTGGGCAGAAGGGAGAGAGAAGGGAAGAGCCTGAATTCAAAAATGATTGTGTGATCTGACAAGTGTACCGACCGGGGGTGAGGGAGAGGGAGGAGGTTGTGTCACCATCACAGATGCAATCGTACCTTTCTTGGCCAATGCCCCATATGTATTATGTAATGTGAAGGTGTGCCTCCACCTAGCCTGAAAGGAAGCGAACAGGATCCTGCCATTTCCCTCACACAACAGGAACAATAGCTGGGGATTTACTTTGTTGGTAGAAAAAGGAGGATCAGCTTGTGTTTCCCAAGCTGGATTGCCACGCACAGATGTCCCTGTAACCCACGTAACAGCTTTAGAAAAGTTCAGTGTGATGTGTTTGCAGATCTTTTCTCTCACAGTCAATACCATCTTTATTTGCGATTTTAGGTGTGTGTGTGTGTGTGTGTGTGTGTGTGTGTGTGTGTGTGTGTGTGTGTGTGTGTGCGTGTGTGCGTGCCTACAGGAGAGAATGTGTGTGGGCCCAGGGGCATACGCCACCACGTGTAGAAATTCAAGGACAACCTCCGGTGTCAGCTCTTGCCTTCCATCTAGTTTGAGGCAGGATCTGTGTTCTCTTGTTTTGTTGTTGTTGCACTATCTACGCTGGTCTCCCAGTTCCTAAGGATTCTCCTCCCTCCACCCCCTCATTCTCATTGAGAGAACACAGGGATTACAGATTGCATTACTGTGTTGGATTTTCCATGGGTCCTGAAGACCTCTGGACCTCAATCTTATGTGGCAAGAGTTTTACTCACTAAGTCATCCTATGACTTTGTTTACGAGTTATAGGCAACACGTTTTTAAATCCTTTTTTTTCCTACATAGCCAATATTTTATTTACATCCCTTCTTATAAAAACTTTGACTTTATTGCCACTCCTAGTCCCAAATCTTTATGGAATCAAAACAATAAACTTCATTTTCAGTTTATCCCTGGAGGAAGATACCACAAAATAAAGAATATGTTTTTAGGGTTTGTTTTTCAGTTTTAAAAGGTGAAGTCATTTACTATGGACCAAAAAAAAAAAAAAAAAAAAAGAACAATGTTCTTGGAGGTCTGAGGACAACTTAGTGGATTTTTGACTTTGCTAAATTTCCTATTTTCAGTGGGACGTATTCTAGAAGTAATGCTATTTAGAACATACACTGCATCTAAGAATTTCCATGTGTTCTTCACAGAGATTCAACTTCCCTGCCAATTCTCCTTCACCTCTCCCTGGAGAGTAGGTGTGTGCTGTCTATCCAGACGAAGACTGGGCCCCAAGTTGTAAGAAAAGGTTCACTTCCTGCCAAGTAAAATAACCTTTCCTGTGAGTTGAGCAACAAAATGAAAAGGGAGAGAGAGATCGAAGCATAGATGCAGACACCAAGAAAGGAGACTGGTTTCTGCAGTTGGGAGGGCTATAGTGTCAAAATTAATTTTGTAGTCGGGCATTGGTGGTGCACGCCTTTAATCCTAGCACTCGGGAGTCAGAGACAGGTGGATCTCTGTGAGTTCAAAGCCAGCCTGGTCTACAGAGTGAGTTCCAGGACAGCCTCCAAAACAATACAGAGAAACCCTGTCTCGAAAAAATAAATTAATTTTGTAGTTTGGATCTTCTTTACAGTCTACCGTAGATAGAGCTCTGAACTGTTAATATGAGCAAAAGGAAATAACTGGTACTGTTTTAATTTCAAATAGGAGGTTTATAGGGATGGTGATAAAATATGGAAACAAGTATTATAGAGTGAAACAAATCACCATTTCCATTTGTCAGCGTCTTCGAATTTCATTTCTCTAAGTGTGAGCTAAAAGTATCCAAGTTGAAGTGATATATTCATGTTTTTCCTCCTGTTTTTAGTAATTTTTCCATTTTGTCTTAGTTTGATTACTTGAAAATTAAGTCATTATTCTCATTAAAATATGACTGGGCCTGAGATGCATCTTAGTTGATAGAGTGTTTGCCTAATATACACATGACCTTGGATTTATACATGCATAAACCAAGTGCTCTGTTGAACACCCACAATCCCAGTACTCAGGAGGTAGATGTAGGAGGATCAGGAGTTCAATGTTATCCTCTGCTACATAATGAGTTCAAGACCAGCCTGGGATATTTGAGATTGTCTTAAAAAAAAAACATAAATAGGATACATAAGGCCCTGAGGTCCTGGGTTCAACACGCACATGCATGAGCACAAACACACACATTTGCACATGTGCACACACTCCTTATGACATGGAGATAGGCAATTACTTCTACTGAAGGTAGACTATCTTCGTTTTAAATTTTCTATTTGTTCTATTTTATTTTTATTATTTTTAATAACAAATGGATTTATTATCCATCCAACTTATGCTATGACAACCTTACTATTAACACCAATAATCTAGAAAGAAGGATTATAGTATTAGAAAGAGAGGCCAAATGAACAGACAGAAGGGCTGAACAAAGAATTAAATATTATTTAAGTAATCAGTGCTGTCTTCCTGAGACTATAATGGGGGAGGAAGTGAATCCCAGCTGAGTTCCGAGAGCAGCGTCTTCCTGTCCCGTCACTGAAGGATGGGGTCTCATAAGGAGCCTAGAGGGTTTCCTGACAATATGAGGAAAGGTGTTTAGGCTTGTCCCTGCCACAGTCCACCCGAGATTTGGTAGTCAGCTAGCAATCATCAAGCCTTTAAATAAAATAAGCACATTAATTGGATCCCATCTCTTCATTCCAGAATGTTAAAGCTGTTAGAATAACAAGAGTATTACAGCTTATTAAAGTTTTCTTGTACAAAGTCAGGAATAGAGTTCCAATTAAAATGCTTCAGAAATTGGGTTTCTCGGGACTTCATGAGCTTCTCGGTTGGGCAGCATGCAGATTGATTTCAGCCTAGTCAAATGTTTGATGAGCTGGGCCTGGTAGCTCAGAACTAAGTATGGATGATCACACCTCGAGGGCTTGCCTGGGCTGTGGAGTGAGCGAACGGTCAACCTGAACATCTTATAGAGATTTTCAAAAAGGAAGAGAACAGTAGAACAAATCATTTACAGAGGAGAAAAATAATCAGTAAGCACATGAAAATGTTCTCACACTCACTAGAAGCCAGGTAATAAAAATTAGAACCAAGGCCAGAGAGATGGCTAGCAGGCAAAAGTGTTCACCACCAAGCCAGATGACCCGAGTTCAATCCACAGTACCCACAAGGTGGAAGGAAAGAGCGTCTCTCACAGTGAATGTACCCTCTCCCACCCTCTCAAGAAAGCAATAAAAATAGAGCTAAAACCAAATACCCCATCTTACTGCAGTCAGCAGTGGAGTCCAATAACACCAGCAACACCACCACAGTCTAAGCAGGGCCTCAAACCCCGAAGGAGGGAGTACGGATAAAGAGCCCTCTAGGGAGCTGGCCGGTAACAGCTAGCCAATTAAAGTTGTGCTTAACTCCTGATCCAGGAGTTCCAGTAAAAAGCGAGCAAGGGAATATATCTGTTCATAGCACTCTTGCAACAGCAAAAGTCTGAAGCAGCAAAGGTGTGCTTAAGTGTAAGAATGGGCATGTGTGAAATAGTCATTCATTTATTGACTATTGAGCACCTGCTGTATGCTAGTGCTGTTTTGGGAATTGAACATCAGTGAACAAAACAAAAAATATCTGCTCTAAGAGATGTATTTGTAGGAGCCCCATTTTTGTTTTGTTTTTCAAGACAGAGTTTCTCTGTGTAGCTTTGGAGCTTGTTCTGGAACTCGCTCTGTAGACCAGACTGACCTCGATCTCATAGAAATCCACCTGCCTCTGCTTCCTGAGCGCTGGGATTAAAGACGTGTACCCCCACTACCCTGCAGAAATAAATTAAATAAATGTCTAAGAGATCATGGTAGGTGGCATGGATGAAATCCAGCAGTGGAGGAGAATGGGAGGGGCCCATGGGTGGGGAAAGAGACATCTGAGCAAGCCCTAGAAGAGAGAGCGAGCTGTGGAAGAAACTGGGGGAGAGCAGGAGAAGCACAAAAAGCCACAGAGAGGGGGCAGGGAAGGATGGGATGACTCTGGCATAGTTGAGAGCCACTGGTGGTGGTGGGATCGATGTCTAGAGCTAGGCTGGCCTGAGCCCACTTTGAAGGCCACTGTTTGACTCATTAGAGCACACATGACTTACGCCCGGCACCAGGCACTGTCATAAATTACTTACTTTTCTATGTCCATCATGACCCCTACTCTTTTGTGACCCAGGCTCACCTTCAAACTACACTGGGATTGCAGGTGTGAGCTACCTCGTTCTGCTTTATTATAAACTTTCTACATACATTTAGTCATTTAATGTCCTCAATTTTCTCACAGACGCATTAATACCTAGACTCATTTCATAGATAAGAAACTGAGTTCCAGACAGCTTAACTCATTCTAGGTCAGTAATTGTGTGTTGATTCAAACCTAGACTGAGTCCAGCCCACTCTTGGTAACTGGCTTGTTGACTCTTGTGTTCCTTCTTTCTGGGGCGTCCCCTAGTGTCTGGCATCTTCCCACCACTGTAGGCTGTGCTGTGGGTCACCTACCGGCTTAGGCTATTGTTATCACCTGGAATTTGGAATCTGGGAACAGTTGAGATGGGAGGTGTCCCTGTTCCCCGGCCTCCTCTGCTTTCCCCTCCCCCAGAGTGGTTTAGCAGGTGCAGGTTGTGCAGGTCTATGCAAATTTCTCTAGCAAAGAGTGGGAGCCATTTCACAAAAGTCTTTGCAAGTTTTACTTTAGCTTGTCTTTCAGAGGAGGAGGCAAATAAGGACAAGACAGTCCCTCTGGAGCACTTCTCTCAACAAGAGGTGTACTGGCTGGTTTTGTGTGTCAACTTGACATTAGCTAGAGGCATCAGAGAGGAAGGAGCCTCAGTTGAGCAAACACCTCCATGAGATCCAGCTGTAAGGCATTTTCTCAATTAGAGATCAATAGGAGAGGGGCCAGCCCATGGTGGGTGGTGCCATCCCTGGGCTGGTGGTCCTGATTCCAATAAGAAGACAGACTGAACAGATCGAGTTCCAGGACAGCCTTCAAAACAATACAGAGAAACAATGTCTCGAATAAACCAAAAAAAAAAAAAAAACAACAACAACAAAACAAAACAAAACCAAAAAAAAAAAAAAAGTAGGCCGACTGAGCAAGCTGTTGGAAGTAAGCCCGTAAGCAGCACCCCTCCATGGCCTCTGCATCAGCTTCTGTTTCCAGGATCCTGCCCTGCTTGAGTTCCTGTCCTGGCTTTCTTCAGTGGTGAAAACAATTCAGAAGTGTTTGCTCCCCAACTTTGCTTTATGCTCACGGTGTTTTGTTGAAGTAATAGAAACCCTAAGACAAGAGGAGACTAGCAAGCTTCTTTGGGGACTAGGAAGATAACTCAGTGGGTAAAGGCTCCAGAACTGAAGTCGTGGAAGAAGAGAACTGACTCCCACATGCACACTGTGGCAAGCTCACACCCCCTCCTCACACACAAAATAAATTAATAAATAAACGTAAGATTTAAAATGGCTCTTCTATTCACCTTCTAAGGAACACCCTTCTGTGATGGGGGAAGTTCTTCTGTATATATGTTGTCTTATTGGTTGATAAATAAAGCACTGTTGGCCAATAGGGAAGAAAGATACGTAGGACTAGGAGTCGAGGAGGATTCTGGAAAATGTGGCCAAGAGTAGGGGGTGGCCATGTGATCCCAGGAGGAAAGGGCACAAGTCTAGTATTCTCGGTAAGACCTTATAAAAATATATATTAGTAATTATGGGTTCAAAACAGATAGTTTTCTCCCACAGTTCTCTCTCTCTTTCTCTCTCTCTCTCTCTCTCTCTCTCTCCCTCTCTCCCTCCCTCTCCTTCTCTCTGTTTTACAAGGCAGCATTTCTCTGTATAATAGCCTTTTTTTGTCCTGGAACTCACTCTGTAGACCAGACTGGCCTCGAACTCACAGAGATTGCCTGCCACTGCCTCCCGCGTGCTGGGATTAAAGGTATGGGCTACCAATGAATACCTGGCAAGGGTACCTCTCTCTTATGATATCACCACGTTTCTATCATAAGTTGTATGTATGTACATTGGTTTTTTACCTGGTTAGTTGGTTCAGTTTCTTTTGTTTTGAGACAGGATCTCCTGTATCCCAGGCTTACCTAAAACTTTCCATATAGCCAAGGATGACCATGAACTTCTGATCCTTATCTTCAGATCTCCTGAGTTTGGGGATTAGACACGAGCCACCAAGCTTCATTTATTTGGTACTGGCAATTGAACCCTGGCCTCCATGTATGCGAAGAGGTCCTCCAGCAGAGCCACATCCCAGCTTCTAAATCAAACTTTCCTGACCACACACAATCCATTTCTTCCATTTGTCTGCATCCAAGAGCTAAGCTCCGGTTACTTCAAAGTTCAGCTGAACAGCAGAAGCAGCAGTTTCAAAAGTGCTGGGAGGTGAGTGGTAAAAACAAGGGACGGAGAGCGTTCCTGGGGTGTGCTAGTGCTTGGAAGGGAGCTTTACCTCACCTCTCCTTCGAACATCGGAGACACTTTTACTCTGGGGAGGTAAAGCAGATGCTACAGCGCAGCGGTAGAAGGACATTTGTTTGTTTTGTTTTAGGCAAGATCTCATAGACCCAAAATAAATAAATTTAAAAATGTAAAAGAAATGAATGTTTAAGTAATTAAAAGAGTTCCCTGCTGACCTTGAACTCAGAGAGATCTGTCTACTTTGGCCTCCTGAATGCTGGGATTAAAGGCTTGTGCTGCCAAGCCTGGTTTTGAGTACTTTTTAGCATGATGTCACACATCTGTAATCCCAGTACTCAGGAGTCTGAAGCAGGACTGGCCAAAGTCAGAAGCCAGCCTGGGCTATGTGGATATATAACAGGATCCTTTCTCAAAAAGAGCAAAGCAAAAACAAACAACAGGGAATTCTGCAATAGTGTATATCAGATGCACTTGACTATTGGGAAATACAGGCATTGACTAGTGCACCTGTGAAATGTGTTTTTCTATTTGGCAACACTGGTTACCGAATGAAGTACACCTGGTCTGAGGTCTTGGCCCATAGCGCCCCTCTTAACTGCTACAAGGTCACACTCTAGAGGAAAAAGCCTTATCATCTAAAAATATTCTTGCATGCATGCAGTAAGAGTTTTGAAAGGAGATAGTTAATATTATATAATTTGTTTTGAATAAAATAAAATGCTCTGCTTTTCTATGTGTGCAAGTGTTAAAAATGGCAACAACGAACAATAAAATTCTTGCCACTTGGCTGCAGTCTACTGGAGAGGACATTTTTGACTGCCTGCTTTAATCTGGGCATTTCCTGTCTCCCCTGACATCTGACAGTGTCTCATTAAAATGTTGGTGGATTAAAAAGTTTGTAATTCCCAGCACTCGAGAGGCAGAGTCAGGAGGATCTCTGAGAGTTCAAAGCCAGCCTGGTCTACATAGTAAGTTGCAGGACAACCTCCAAAGCAATACAGAGAAACCCTGTCTTTGAAAAACCACACACACACACACACACACACACACACACACACACACACACACACAGCTTGTAATTCCTAATAGCTCTCTAGCAACACATTACGATAGTAAAGAGCTTCTGGAGTCATTTCGCTGTGGAAGCATATGAAGATCAGATCTGTTAGCCCTCTTCCTTTGGATTTGTTCTTTCACCTTTTGCTTTTTTTGAGGGGGGGGAACAGGTAAATCTTTTCTTAGAATATTCTTCCCTTTCTCCATGGTTCCATCATGTCCCACACTTTCCAGGCCTCATTCTTCTGCCTTCTCCTCATCCCTATTCCCCCATAATCTAAACTACTAGGACTAGAATAATTCAGCTTTTTCTTTGAAACCTTCTCCAACATCCCCAACTGTAGTCATGTCTAACTCCACATAATAATCATGGACTAATGTGTGTGTGTGTGTGTGTGTGTGTGTGTGTGTGTGTGTGTGTGTGTAAAATTTTATCTCAGAGGTTTTTTTTTACTTTCAAGAATGTGTGTGTAGCTGGGCGTTGGTGGCACATGCCCTTAATCCCAGCACTCGGGAAGCAGAGGCAGGCGGATCTCTGTGAGTTCGAGATCAGCCTGGTCTACAGAATGAGTTCCAGGACAGCCTCCAAAGCTACAGAGAAACCCTGTCTTGAAACCCCCCCACTAAAAGAATGTGTGGTTTTTGTGTGTATCTATATATGTGTATATACATGTGTGCATATGGAGACCAGAAAAGTAGCTGAAGTTAGATATTTGTTGAATGAACGGATTGTTTCGTGGATGCTGGGATCTGAACTCCCGTCCTCAGGATTGCTCAGCAAGTGCCCTTAACCACTGAGACATCTCTGTAACCACTCTTTACTTCTAGCAGCTGTGACATGTAATGTGAAGAGGCCCTGTCATAAAGTCTGTGTAGCTGTCATAGCAAAAACACCACAGACTTCTAAACAAACGGAAGTTTATATCTCATGGCTCTTGAGGCCAGAAAGTCCAAGGTCACGGCCCTGGGAGATTCATGTGTCATGCATGAGGTGACAGCTACCCCCTCCTTCCAGATTCATGACAGCCATCACCATGATGTTTCTTCATATGGCAAAACCAGAGGTTTCTCTATGCTTCCTTTGACCCTCTAACCTCTCACAGATTGGAAAAATGAATGAATCTGGGGGACATGCAAACATCCACTTTCCAGGGTCTCTAGAGATGGCCACTTCTTGTTCTCCAAGAACTGCAGAAGGGAGATTGTGCACTGACTGTCATCTGGCACCCCCACCCTGTCCAGAAGGCCTTAGTAGTTCTTACAGTGGACAAATCTCTGCAGTCCACACTGTCATCCACTTGATGCACACTGACACCCAGGGGTTCACAATGTCTTTTATTTTTATTTTTATTGTTAATGTAGTTTCATTGTGGTTCTGATATTTCACACCAAGAACTAGCATTGATGGATAGCAGTACCCACTCTCAGCCAGGAATGTACATGAATGTGCTGCACAGATTCTTCTAGAGAATAACCCCAAGACAGCTCATAAAATTGTCCCAAGCTGGAGGAGTCTGGGGGACAGAGAAGTGAGGCTGCTGTTGTGACAGGAGCTTGTAAGCAATGGAATGATGGTCCCACTTTTCACTCTTTATTAACGGCGTGTTTCCTTTGTGTTCTCATCTTCTATTCATTCATTCATTCATTCACTCATTCGTTTATTATTTATTTATTTATTTATTCTGCCCTGGCTGTCCTAGAACTCACTCTGTAGACCAGGCTGCCCAGCTCCTAACTCTAAGTGTAATTGCTCTTTTATAAATTCATTTATTTTACAAACCGACCACAGTTTCCCTTCCCTCTTCTCTTCTTCCTTCCCCCCCACCTCCCTTCTACACACCCCCCCCCATCCACCCTTCTTTACTCTCCATTCAGAAATGGGCAGGCCTCTCATGGTACATCAAGTTGAGACAGGACCAAGCTCCTCCCCCTGCATCAAGGTTGGGCAAGGCAACCCAGCTTGGGGATTGGGTTCCCAGAAGTCAGCTCAAGGCCAGGGGCAGGTCATGATCTCACTGCTAGGAGACCAAGATACATAACTGTTGCACACTAGCAGAGAGGGCTGAGGTCAGTCCCATGCAGGCTCCCTAGCTGTTGGTCCAGAGTTGGTGAGTTCCTGCAAGCTCAGGTCAGCTGTCTCTGTGGGTTCCCCCATCATGGCCTTGATCCTCAGCTCATACAATCCTTCCTCTCTCTCTTCAAAGGACTCCTAGAACTCATCCCAGAGCTTAGCTGTGAATCTCTGCATCTGCTTCCATCAGTTACTGGATGAATGCTCTCTGATGACAATTAGGATATTCAACAATGTGATTACAGGAGAAGGCCAATTCAGGCACCCTCTCCACTATTTCTAGGAGTCCTTGTAGATTCCTGGGAGTTTCAGGTTTCTCCCTAACCTCCAAATGCGCCCCCCCCATCAAGATATCTCTTTCATTACTCTTGTCTGTCCTGGCCCCACGTGATCATATCCCTTGTGTTCCCATACCTGTCCCCCCACTCCCAGTTTACCCAGGAGATCTCTTCTATTTCCTCTTCTCAGGGACATCCCCACACCTCTCTTTGGGCCCTCCTTGTTACCTGGATTTTTTCTGGGATGGATTGTACCAGCTCCCAACTCTTATCTATTTATTCAAGGCAATGTTCAGATCCCCAGCCTTTGAGTTTATCTTATTCAATCTGAGAGCTTATCCTAAACTCATCCACACTGTTGTAGGCCTCTGGTGCATAGGTGAAAGATGGTCACCCATCATTCATTCTTCCTTCCTCTTTGCAGTCATATTTCCTTCTTGATCAGATTTTGGAAAATGTTTCGAGCTGGGGAGGTGAGGGCGGGAGGATCATCACAAGCTCCAGGCCATCAAGGGCTTGTGTAGCAAGATCTTGTCTCAAGAGCACCAGCGCTCCTCACAAAGCACTTCTTTATGGACGGACATTGGGATTGCAAACTTAAACCAGCATTTGTAGTCCCAAAGACTATGTAAGTGTGTGTGTGTGTGTGTGTGTGTGTGTGTGTGTGTGTGTGTGTGTGTGTGTGTGTGTTCATTGTTGAGGACCGAGCCAACACACTAGGGAGACACTCTGCCCTGAGCTGCATCTCTGGCCCTCTTATTTCTACTTTTAAACATTAGTTTCTTCTCCATATAAAAGACAATAAACCGTGAGTATACCTCGTTGATACTGATGGCCATTTGGCATGACTTTTTAATAGTTTGACTTTATTCTCCAAGTTCTTTTAAGAATGTAACGTTTTTATTACTAAAAATGCCTCCCCCCCTACATTGAATCACAAAATGGCTTAGGATCCATGTGTTCTATTTGTGTTTTTTTCACCTCCATATATTTAAAACATATTTGCAAGTTCAAGCTGTTTCTCCACTGACTACATCCTATTGTGTAATATGTGTGTGTTTTATTTCACTAATATCCAGTCACCCGTACCTCTCCTTTTCAGTTGCTGTACACGGGACAATAATCCTGTAGCTAAATCTCTATGCACTTCTATTACTTCCTTAAGGTACATTTCTACACATGGCAACCTGCCAAGGCTTTGCAGGTTTTCAGAGAACACTTTTCATGGCATTTTGTACATGTGCCAAATTTCCTTCGCAGAAACTTCTCCCTCATTTCCCTGCTCCAGTGACAATGCTTGAGAAGTTAGAATTTTTCCCTCCTTGAACAATATTGGATGTTTACTTTGTAATAACTGTGGGTTTAAACATTTCCTTGTTGCTTATTTAAGGCCTTCTTTCATTAATTTTCTGCTCTGGGATTTTGTCCATTTGAAAAAAAACTGTTGTTTTCTATATAAAATGGATATATATATACATATATATATGATATAAACACTTTGTCTTATTTTTCTCAATAATTTTCTCCTTGAATTTTGGTAATTGTTGGGTTTTATTTGCTTATTTGTTTATTCACATGACCTCAAATCATGCAGGTGACTCATATTTCTTGGTGTGTGATAATTACCTTTTCATGTATCATCTATTCTTTTGCCTTATCCCTGGATTTCATACATCATTTCATACATTCTCAGATATATACATATCTATAGTGGCATTCTATGTTTTCAAATGTTTTGAGTACACATTCATTACACTGTGGTAAAGAACTTGATGCATTCATTTTTAACTTGGTATTACAATTTTAAGGTGAATTATATTTTAGTACATACTTCTACAGCATTCCATAATACATAATAGCCTTACAAAATCACAGGTACACACCATCACACCCGGCTTTAATCCATGGATTTGTGTAGGTCAAAACATTCTGGTTACCATCCCAGTTTTGCTGTATATGATGGTAGTTATATCCATATTACTCTCTCAGAATGACGACACCTTATGATGTCTAATATTCTGGAATCCTAACATGTCTATGCATAGTAAATGACAGTTCTAAGGAACAATCTTGTCACTGTATAGAGGAGACATATTGTTGACTTCTTTAGTGCTAATTTATTATCGTTTAATGAAGTCATGGTAAGTTTGAGGCCAGCCTGGGCTACAGAAAACCCTGTCTCAAAGATGTTTTTCTTCTTCAGCAAAAAAAATTAAGGACTGCTGTATTGGGCAGAAGATTCCTAATCATCTCAGAGTCCAAAATACTGAGTTTGCCCACCCCCTGTCACCATCCCAGATGGCAGTGTGATCCTTTCACAGAAAGACTTGGCTTTGCCATAGAAAATGTTGAGATCTGTTTCCTTTGCAGCTTTGCTAGCCTTCAGATTAAATAAATCTAGCCTTATTTTTTCAGCATGTTTTGCTCTGTAGCTAAAAAATTTAGGCTAGTTTAGTGTTCATTTTTTTTCTTTTTCCTTACTTTTTTTCCCAAGGTATAATTTACACACGCAAAGCTGACATGCAAAAAAATGTAGAGTTCCGTGTTCATTTAGTGTGTGTGTGTGTGTGTGTGTGTGTGTACATGTATGAACGTATATACCCTTGTAATTGCTGCCTCGTAATGTAACGTGTAACACTTCTGGCAATTCTCAAGGCTTTTCATGCACCCCTGTAAACCTTTCCTACCTTCATAGCACAATATTTAGAACGTGTTCATGTAAAATTATCATTCCCCTTCTTTAATTTAAAAGGATTCATGATTTATATTATGTTTGCTTGCTACTTTTCTTTAAGACAGGGTCTGTAGCCCAGGCTTATCTTGAATTTGTAGACATTCTCCTGTCTCAGCCTTCCCTGCCTTAGCCTCCCAAGTGCCTGGATTACAGGTGTATACCACCGTACCAGGGCCAACTAGTTTTAATATACACTTCTATGATGATTGTGATGCTTAATTTTGATCAACTATATTGGATGTGAGACTACTAACAGATTAGTGATATACACTTCTGGGCATTTCCAGAGATAACTGAAATGTGGGACAGCATCTGAGGAGGAGGGAATTGAGGACCTGGCCTGAATATGTAGTGTATCGTCCAGCATGCGGGAGGATGAATAAAAAACACTAGAGGAAGAAGGAGGTGTCTCTTTCTAATAAGTGTGTCCATTGTCACATGACCTTCCGTGGACATCAAATTCTAGTTTCTTGGGTTTCTCAACAAGGACTCAAATCAGGGACTCTCTGGAACACTTCTTGAGCCTTGGATGGAGAATGCATCCCTGCTTCTCCTTCTTCAGCCATCCTGCTCCTTGAATGGAGAAGCTGCCAGATCCTCCACCTCGCCCACTGAAGATGGCACTTTTTGGACCACTCAGTCTCCAGTTTTGTTAACCAATCTAATAAATCCCTCCTGTTCCTCTAGAGAACTCTGATTTAATGAATAATAGAAACTGCCTTTTCATGTCCGTTTGCCATTGTTTTACCTCATGAAAAAGAGTTGGAGAACTTTTTTTTAATTAAACTGTATGAGGTTTATTTTTCTTAGGTTTGTAGGAATTCTTCAAATATTCTGAATGTAGGTGCTTTTCTAAATTGTACTTCATCTGATTTTGCCTGGTGTGTGTTTTTTTAGTAAAGTTCAGTTTTAAAATTCTATTCCTTCATGGATCTCTCTCTCTCTCAAACACACACACACACACACACACACACACACACACACACACACACACACACACACACACAGGGTCTTGACATTGAAACCCTAAGCCTCCTTTTTATTCCAAGCACCTGGATTAGTCTTTCTCTCATATTTTTTTGAGCTCAAAGGTCATGAGTGTCTTCCAGTTTTTGTTTGCTTGTCTTTTAGACAGGATTTCTCAGCATATTAATGTTTCCCCCATAAGAGTTTTTGGGGTGTGACTTGGAGAAAGGAACACTACAACCCAGAACTCCTAGGCCCTCCTGCCTTAGCCTCCTGAGTACCTGGGACCAGAGGCCGGTCCCCTGAACCCAGCAAACACTTCTTTATGTTACCTTTGTTAACTATTTTGACACAGCGATGTGAAAAAAGAAAGAAAGTGAGAAAGAAAGGAAGAAAGAAAAGAAGGAAGGAAAAAAGGGAGAAAGAAAGGAAGAAAGAAAGAAACCTAACATATACCTAAACTTGTGAAAACTTTATTGGTTGAAAGTGGAAAAAGTTTAAGAAGCCATGATTTAGTTCACCTGGAATCTATTTAGATATAAGCTATAAAAGAACTCAAAAAATGTTTATTGAGATTTTTCTTTTTTTACTGTAGGGTTGCAGTAAATGCTGAATGACATAAGTAGCATGCTTACCGGTAACAATCTTATTTGGTTGCTGTGTATTTTTGTGTTTTGTTGTTGTTTTTTTTTAATGACAGGTTTCTCTATGTACACCTGGCTGTCCTCAAACTTGCTCTGTAAGCCAGGCTGGCCTCAAAACCCAGAGATCCACCTGCCTCTGCATCCTGAGGGTTGGGATTATAGGAGTCCATCACTAGGGCCAGCCGGGTGATTGCGTTTTGACTTTAGCTATCAACAGGGCATGTCTAGTTCAAATAATTATCTTTTGTTAATTATCCAAAAGACTTGTTTAACCCAAGAGCTTTTACAAATACAGTACACAGGCTTAATTTAAGATCTGGGTGCTCAGTAGACATACATAAATTTTACTCAACCATATGTCAAGCATAGCCAAGCTATGAATACCTTTATATTATAAGCAAAAGAGACCTAATTCAGCAAGGCCTGTGCTATTGTTTGAATGTGAGGGCTCCCCAGCAGGGACATGTGTATGAACACTTGGTTCTTAGCTGGTTGGAAGATGTTGTGACCTTTAGGAGGTGAGGCCTAGCTGACAGAGATGGGTCACTGAGGCACTGGCTTGGAGGATTATAACCCAGCCCTGCTTCTAATCTTCTGTTGATGTCCTGACATATGTATACCCAGCCCGCACACACACATACAACTATACATATACACATGTAAAAATAAAATTAGTTTTAAAAGAATTAAGGTTAGGTTCTAGAACATCTCCTTGAGAGTCACACATGTAAAAGTTGGAATGGCAGGACTGTAGCACCAGAAGCAGCTATGTGAAGGGATAGCAGGACAATGCTGGCAGCAAGGACCCAGTGTAGGAAGTACTAGGTTTCAAAGTTCACCTCCTGTGTGGATGCACATTCATTGCAGTAGACTTTGGAGAGTTGGCTCTAACAGTTCAGTTTCTTCAAGGAATTTGTGTTGAAAAACATTCTTATCACAGAAGATTCTTTTTATTATGCATTTGTTTTTATGTGTGTTGGTGTTTTGCCTGCATGTATATCTGTGTGAAGGTGTAGGATCCACTGGAACTGGAGTTACAGACAGTTGCAAGATACCATATGGGTACTGGGAACTGAACCTGGGTCCTTTGGAAGAGCCGACAGGGCTCTTAACCACTGAGCCATCTCTCCAGTCCCACAGAAGATTCTTATAGAGCATGGTTGCAATAGATGCACAATCGGGTGTGCTTGAGATCATGGGTACTGTAGAAGGGGGCAGTTTACAGCAGCAAGGGATTTGTATGTGAAAAATAGATGAGGCTTTACATTAGCTTATTTTATCCCAGCCCAGTCCACATTTAGAGATAGACAGGAAGTCAGAGTCTTCCATTAGAGATGCTGTGCCTATGCTTCTGGTTGGTAGTAAGTTTGACCTGGAAGCTTTGTGAGACAGAAACAAAGTCCAAGTCTAGCAAGACAATGGAGCAACTGTACTTTGGAGAATCTTCTGAAAATAAAATAAAATACAAACCATTAATGAGACCTTTTATGACCTAATGCAGCAAATGAGAAAAACTTCAGGCCCTCAAAACCTCATCATGCCAGCTGCTTAACATAATACATGCATTGTAGCTTTGAGCCAGAACTGAAGAGCTTTGGCCAGTATTCCGACTCCATTTGGCTGACCAAGATCATAAATAATCCCTCACATGATGTTACCCTTTTAACTTTAAAATACATTTGTGGTCCGGAGCGGGGCAGAGGGTGTGTATGTGTGTTCTGTGGTGGACATGCAGGGGTTGAGGACTATTACAGGAGTTGGTTCCACCATGTACATTCTTGAGATTGAACTCAGGTCATTAAACTTGTCAATGAGCACCTTTACGTGCTGAGCCAAGGTTTGCTCCCCTGTGGTGGTAACTTTAAGAGGCAAATAATAAAAGCCATTATATTAGCTTATATTCTAATCTGCTGTGGGATAACCCTTTTGTACACTGAAGCTTTGTCTCTGTGGTTGGTTTAATGAAGAAGCTGACTGTTCAATAGCTGAACAGGATAAAGTTAGATGGGAGAGCCAGACTGAGAATGATGGGAAGAAGAAGGGCGGAGTCAGAGAGAGTCACCAGACAGAGAACGAGTTGGACACACAAAGTGGGATCAGGATAAAAGCCATGAGCTTCAGGGCAGCACATAGATGAATAGAAATGGGTTAAGTTGTAAGAACTGGTTAGTAAGAAGCCTGAGCTATTGGGTGAGCATTTATAATTTATATTAAGTCTCCAAGTCAATTGTTTGTGTATTGGCTGCTGGTTATTGAGGCACAGGTGGTCTGGACAGGAAAAATCCCCCTACACTAATCACTTTCCACCATCTCAAGAGAGATTTATACTTCTATGCTAGCCCTAGAGTTTGCAGCCAGAAAAAAAAAAGGCTACATCTCAGTGATACTGCTGAGAGACCGTCTTAATTCACTAAAGTACATGGATGAAAATGGCGTACCGTGTGCTGATATACCCCTGACTTAGCATTGGAAAGTACAATAGCAAACCCCAAAAGGAACATTACTTAGCACAATAAGAGAAAAGTCAAAGAGCTTCTACATAGACTACTCCAGATGACTTCGATTCCTTGATAATTTTTAAAAATACAGCAAACGAGCCACTTCTCACATACGCCCAACCTGCAGGACCAAGAGGCCCCGTAGAGTTTAGGATTCTGAGGAAAACTGCCAGAAAAAGGCTTAACATCTGCCGGTCCCCAGTCTGCCAGAACCCCAAGAACATTGAGGCTACAGATACCGACAGCTCCTGCTTGACTCATCTGTGCCCAGCAGATGGAACCCGCTAGAGCCAGACAGATCTGAGGACTTCACGTTTCAAGTCCGTATGGCAGTGCAGCGATTCGTAAATTAGTGCTGTCCTCAACCTTGGCCGGAGGGGGAGGGGCTTCTGCAGTGGACAGCAGTTCATGCAGAAACTCTTCGCTAGTGCTGAGACTTAGTGGCATTTGGGTTCTTAACCCTAAATAGGACACAGGCAGTATAATGGAAGACAAGAATGAATGTAAGAACCGAGGGCGGGAGGGATTGCTGTGAAATGCCATCTTCTGGATGTGACAATGGCCGCCATCGCACTCATGAATCCACGGTACGTATGTGACCTGCACAAGATCAAGCCAACAAGATCAGTCACTGTTCCCACAGACAGCCCTGATTGGACTCGGCAGGCAACAAAAAAAGACGTGAGGGGAGGAGACATGTGGGGGTGTCAGGAGGCAGTGAGGGGAGAGGGGAAGGGATGGAGTTTACTCAACTAACATTGTATACATGTCTGAAGTTGTCAAAGGAGAAATAAAGGATTAAAAATTAATTACAAAAATACAGGTTGTTTTTGTTACAACGTACTGAAATAAGCACTCTGATTAACACAGCTATGAGGCTTGTTTTAATTTTTCAAAAGCCTGTGAGGACAGTGATCTTGTCTTTAGGTTATAGCAACCCTGAGGTAGGAAGTAAGGTGACAGACCGCTGAAGAGGGAGAAATAGAACCAGCAAAGGGTAGCAAAGGACAGTGTAGGTGAATGGTCGCAAGCAAAGCATAATGACACATATGTGACATATATGTGCGAAGAAGCCACAGTGAGACTCAGTACTTTATACATCAGCCTCAAGAAGTTAATTAAAACACCAAAATGAAAGCATACAGCCCTTTCAGCTTATCTTTTATCAAAGTTGTTTCCTTTACACTCTGTCAGGAAGGAAATTTCCAAGCTTCTTGGTTATGTGGGGCACAGTGCCTGCAATATCAGACATGTAGCTTTAAGATGTTTGCCGTTTACGGTAATTCACACGTGTGGTGTTTTGGTTTAGAGTACCCGGTGGATGAGTACTGTGGACGAGTACATGTGGGAATTCATCTTGAGCCTGTGGTGTTGGTGACAAGGCCCTGATTGCAGCAACCACTGCTGCTGTATTTACCAATGTCTTGTTTCTTTGTATGCTTTAACATTTTGGGATAAAGATTGTGTGTCCATCCAACAGCGAGCCGCAGTATTGACCAACCAAATATTATAACTACTTTGAGGTAGCCAAATGTAAACTAAAATCCTTAATTAAAGTGGTGCAATGCCGAGTAACTTAGCATTTTTATTTTGGTAAATCTAGATTACCATGGATAAATTCTTCAAAACAAAACTTTAGGGCTAGCGATGTAGCTCATTTGATAAAGCATTTGCCTGGCATGCACAAAAGCTCTAAGTTTGGGTTTGATCTCCAGTATTGCATACACCAGGCTCAAGCCTGTAATACCATTGCTTGTGAAACAGAATTTCAATGTCATCCTCAACTCTGCATATAGAGTTTGAGACTGGCCTGAGTTGCATGAAACCTCCCAATGCAAAAACCAAAACAACTTAGATTCTAACGAACTATAGAATCAGACAAGTTCAAATCAATAAAACAGTAGGTGATGTTTTACTGTCTGAAGCCACATTTCTTCTCCCAGTATGAACACAGCTAATCTATTGTGGGTCTTTAGTGTTCTTTCTGATTTTGTGTCCTATACAGGAGGTGTGTGCAGATTAATGAATCATTTCCTCATCTCTGGAAACTGTTACAAAACCTCTACTCATACTGTTCCTTGTGACAACATTTAGTCTGCTTCTGGTGTGTGCTTGGCATTAAGTGTTCTTCTGGACCTTTCTCAGGAGCTAAAACAAAGACGAGCATCATTGTGCTTGCCCTTCAAATTATTCTGGTACCCAATGAAGGCACTCTTATATTAAATGACTCAAGCCAAAGCTTTTTTGGTCTATGAGAATGTGTCCAACTATGAATAGAAAAAGAAGCTTTGTGTTTGTAAGAGGAAAAGAATTCTAGAGTGATGACTGTCCACTTGCTGTTGGGACATGCCAACTCTCAGTAGTAAAATAGACAAGGTTCTGTCATACTAGAGTGTGTATTCAATGACAGCCTGTTTCTCTACTTTCTGCTACTCCCACCCGTGTCTCATCACTGCAAGTGTGTGTGTGTGTGTGTGTGTGTGTGTGCTGTATACACATGAGTGTGCAAGTGCATGAGCCTATACTCTGTACATCAGGGTCTTCCCCATGATTCTATACCTGTTGCCTTGAGATAGCCTCTCACATAACTGGAGGCTCTCCATTTTGCTTAGGCTGGTCAGCCAGCAAACTCTCAGGATCCACCTATCTCTGTTTCCCAATGCTGGGGTAACTGTCATATGTAGCCATGTGTGGCTTTTCACATATTGCTGGAGATTCTAATTTGGGTTTTGGGTCCTCATGTTTACAGAGCAAGCATTTTCAACTACCTCCTGTTAGAAATTTTAAACTAAACAGGACATAGTGGTAAAGGCCCATAACCCTAGCTACACTGGAGACTGAGGCAGGTTTAAAAAACTCAAAGTCAACCTAGGTTACAGAGATAATTCAAACTAAGCCTGTGTACCTTGGCCAGGATTGCATCTCAAAATTAGAGACAAAAGACTGTAGCTCAGCGAAGAGCGCTTGCTTAGCATATACAGATCTCAGGTTCAGTCACCAACACTGGAGGTAGGTAAGTGGTAGATAGATAGAAATGATTAGATAGATAGATGGATGGATGAATAGATAGATAGATAGATGGTAGATAGGTAGATAAGTAGGTAGACTGATGACTAGTAAAATGCAGAAATTTTTAGAATATCTGTGTACAAGCCGGGCAGTGGTGGCGCACGCCTTTAATCCCAGCACTCAGGAGGCAGAGGCAGTCGGATCTCTGTGAGTTCGAGGCAGGGCTGGACCAACAGCCTCCAAAACAATACAGAGCCTGTGTACCTCATAAAAACCAAAAAAAAAAAAGAATATCTGTGTACAATTACATAAAGTTCTTGTAATTTATTTGTTGGTGGAGTATAAACTAGACCTGCTGGTGTAAACAAATGTGATATTTAAATTACTTACTAATCCCTTCAAATCATGCTTATAGTTCCCCCAAATACCAAGTTAACTTTCAATATGAGTGACTTACTCTTTTGCACACAGGTCGGCAGTCACCTGGGTCAGCTCTGTGTCATGTGACACATCATCTTGGCTGAGCTTTAGTCTTTCATCAGATGTAAGGCTGTCTGTATATATCATCTGGGATCCAGGCTGAAGGGAAGGCTGCTAGTTGGCACATGCTCTCTTCAGGGTAATTGCAGGATGTCAGCAGTTAAGCCAAAGACAAGAGGACCTTTAAATCCTTTCTTTGTGTGTGTCAAAATGTCCTGACCAGAGCAAGTTATGTGGGTCAGCATCAGTGGAGGGGAACATACCTCATCTACCCTAGTGTGCTGTTAGATTTTTTATGGCTGAGGGATGGGGAGAATAATTGTGGACAATAATTCCATCTAATCTACAGGGCTTCACTTTATATGAATTCTGTCTGTGCCCCTCCAGCCCTTTGACTTCAGTTTCTATTTCTAATATGCCCAGTGGAAGTGAGAATACTTTCTGTAACAACTAAGAATCTCAAAGGAAGTGAAGAGCTTTCAGGTAGCTTGACAACCATCTAGAAGCTGGTCTGTGCCTGGTTTTCCATTTTGGAACAACTTTTGGCTTCTTAATTGGTTTACTTTTAAGATAAAACTAATGTTTAGCATATTTATTAGGACACCCTCACTCCAATAATGCTGGAGATCCAACCCAGGGCTTTTATATTCTGGGCAAGTACTCTGCTGCTGAGCTACAGCCTCAGCTCAAATGGTAGGCTTAAATGTGTTTTGTTTTGTGTTTTTGTAGTGCTGGGATTAAACTCAGGGCCTACACACACCAGGCAAGTGCTCTACAATTGACTGATACTTCCAGTCCAATTTTGTTTTTATATAGTGCATAGACATGATTCTCCATTTGACACTTACAAAAATCTATAGCATAAGTGAGAGCTTCTACTCATAATAGATTTAGTTGGCTTAGCACATTTTTGGGGATGTAATAATATGATCAAGAAACAATTGTTAATGTAGCATATTACGTTCTTATTTTCTAATAATTGTAACTGATTTTCTAATGATAATGTGGAGATGAGCAGACCTTTGAAAATATGATGACATAGTGTTCTAGTTTTATTTCTTTTGCTGTGATAAAACACCCTGACGAAGGGCAGTTTAGGGGAGGAAAGGGGTTGTGTAACTTACACTTCCGGGTCACAATCTGGCACTGAGAGAAGTCAAGGCAGGAACTCAGAGGAAGAATATGAAGGCAATCCTGATAGCTGTTTTATACAGAATTACTCTGACCAAGGAACTCACTTTACAGACAAAGGAGCACAGCAGGACTCGGGGACATTGCTGCTTGCCAGCTAGATCCCATGCTAACTCTCACTCAGCAATCTTTCATACAATTCAGGAATAGCCACCTAGAAATTGTGGGTACATAGTGGTCTAGGCCCGTGTGTATCAATTAACAATCAAGACAACACCCCACCCCGTAGACATGGATGGCCACAGGCCAATCTGACCTAGGCAGTTCTTCGATTGAGACTTTCCTCTCAGATGACTATAGTCTGTATCAAGTTGACAGTTAAAGATAATTACGATGGGGCTGGAGAGATGGCTCAGCTGTTGGGCTAGGCTCACAACCAAAAATATAAGATAATTGGGATGCATATGTATTCCTGGATATCCTCTGACTTCATGGGTATCTTATTAATTACACCATTTGTAATGTAATGCATCAGAGAGTGGTGTTCCTGCTTGCTCTCTTTCAGAACAAAACAGTTATAAGATGCTTTCTTAACAATGAAAATTTGTTGGAAAATGTTTTTTCCTCAGTTTTGCTTTAAAAGTTATTGTTCTTAAATAAAGGCTAATGTTGTTTAGGCCTATCCAGAATTTCTAGGATCAAACGATCCTTCTTAAATTGGCTATGACTACAGATACATTGAGGCCTTCCATATTTTCCATCTGATAAAAGTCTCTAGGGCAATCTCGAAACGAGCAGTCAGAAATATGTGCCAATACAAAAAAAACCTACCACATTTCAGTATGATACAGACCATTCCATGAAAATAACCATTAAAATTACTTTTAAATAGCAGTCAAAACTAAAATTGTATTTGATAGTGAACTAAGGTGACTCACATCTGCCTGTAATCCCAGCACTTAGGAACCCCAAGCAAGGGAGTCACCAGTCCAAGGTTAGCTGGGCTATACTGCAAGACCTGTCTCGATAAACAGGTGAACAAGTAGGTAAAATATGTATGACATAGATACACGGGGGGAGTGAAGTGACTAGATGTCTCTTGAAAGAGTATTTCCTTCTTAAAAGGAAGCAGATGAGTCTGAGAGTTGATTTTATGAATGCATAAAGCAAAAGAATGTAACTGAGACATGGTTTTGTGCTCTCCGTGGCGATCTCCTTAGGAGAAGAATGTGATTCAACTCTTAACTGCCTGGCCAGGCTTTCTTCACTGATTCTGGAACCTTACAATCAATCTTGGCTTGTGTTTGTTTTGTTTGTTAATTGTTTTGAAACTGTTGTCTTTTATTTTTGAGAGGATAACTTCTCAAGTTGCCCCGGCTGGCCTCCAAATGGTCATGTGGCTCAGGAGGATTATGGGAGTGTGCCACCACCATGGCTGGCTTGTTGGTTTGGGTAGTAAATGAATTCACTTCATACAAAAGTGGAGGAATAGTTTGTTAAGTATGCTTCAGAGTCCAGTGGGCAGTAGTCAGAGTACTGCCTGTTTTTTTTTTAGACAGCATCTCACCCTGTGCCTCAGACTAAAATGAGACACCATGCTGTGCTTTCTTTTAAAAAATTTTAGTACTATTTTCTCTCTTTGCTTTAATTTTTTGAAACTGTCTTACTCTGTAGCCCAGGATTGACTTAAATTTGCCAAGTAGCTGAAGCTGGCCTTGAATTCCTGATCCCATCAAGTGGTGGGATTTACAGATATTTACCACCTCCTTGGTTTTATGTGGTGTTGGGAATCAAACACAAGATTTGGTTTGTGCTAGGAAAGTGTTTCACCAACTGGGCTGCCTCCCCAGCCCTCTTCCTTCCTTCCTTCATCCCTCCCTCCCACCTTCACTCCCTTCCTTCCTTCCTTCCTTCCTTCCTTCCTTCCTTCCTTCCTTCTTCATTTTTTAAAAGATGAGGTCTCCTTATGAAGCCCTGACTGGCCTGGAACTCACTACCTCCTCCTCCTCCTCCTCCTCCTCCTCCTCCTCCTCCTCCTTCTCCTCCTTCTTCTTCGTTTGTTTGTTTGTTTGTTTTTTGAGACAGGGCTTCTCTGTATTGTTTTGGAGGCTGTCCTGGAACTAGCTCTTGTAGACCAGGCCTGGTCTCGAACTCACAGAGATCCGCCTGCCTCTGCCTCCCGAGTGCTGGGATTAAAGGCGTGTGCCACCAACGCCCGGCTACTCACCATCTTCTAAGTGCTGGGATTATAGTGGTGTGCCGCCACACTCTGCTGCTGGAAGTTTGACCCTCTGAGATGATGCTATTCAAACAGGTTTGAAGCATGAAATGGCTCTGCTAGACAGCCTGAAGTACTTAGGGGATCAGTTCATAGTTGTAATGGCTCGTCTTTTTGTTATTATCAAGTTTTTAATTTTATGTGCATGAATGCTTTGCCTGTAGGCATGTATTTGTGCCACATGTGCACTGTGCTGATGGAGATTAGCCGATAGCAGACCCTTTGGAGCTGGAATCGCATACCGTTGTCAACTGTCACATAGGTGCTGGGAACCTAACCCAGGTCTCCCTGCAAGCGCAGCAAGTGCCCTTAACTGCTGAGACATTTCTCCAGCCCCTAATGACTAATCTTGATTGTCAACTTGACGGATGAAGGGTCATCTGGGTAACAAATCTTTGGGAATGTCTCAAGGAGGTTTGTATATGATTTAATTGAAGAAGAGCCACTCTAGATGCAGACAGCAGCATCCCATGGACTGTATCTCTGACTTAGTAAGAAACTAAAAGTGAAGGGACACCAGCATCATCCCTCCGCTTCCTGACCGCTGATGCAATGTGACCATCCGCCTCACCTCCACTTCCTGACCGCTGATGCAATGCGACCATTCACCTCACCTCCTGCCACCATGCATGCCCTCCTCACCACTATGAACTGCAGGCCAAAACACACCCCTTCCTGCTTTAAGTTGCTTTTTCAAGTATATTTTTATGGCAACTAGAAAAGTAACTAATACATTGGTCAAAAAAGAATGTATAGCATGTATGCGATTATATCATATACACTGTATAATTGGGGGATTTCCAATAAATTGTGCATTTTTGAATACTGCCTATCCTTCAGTTTTGTTTTCATATGTTAAAGTCTTCAATTTTGTGATTACATTTTTTTGAGACAAGGCTTCACTATGTAGCTGTGGCTGGGCTGGAACTCACTGTGTAGGCCAAGTTGCCCTTGATCCCCTTGTATCTGTTTCCCACATGCTGGGATTGCTGGCATATGCACAACACTCATCTTAAAGCTGTAGTTCATAAAAGCTGCATTTATACTCTGTTTTCTCTTCAGACTGTAAAAGTCTTTTTTTTTTTTTTGAGTGCTTGGGGTGGGGGTAGGGATGGGTGGGGAGGGGAGGGCACAGAGTCTCAGGTAGACCTGACAGACCAGCTTAAAATTCTAATATTATTTAGCTAAGAAGGAATAACCTTGAATTCTTGATCCCTCTCGCCTCTGTCTCTCAAGTTTTGAGACCATAGGCTTGTGCGTCACAGCAATCCTTTCACTGCTTTCCTACAGGAACTATCTATTATAGCTTAGACATGCTCTAATGTCTTGTGGGGTGATCATCTTGCCAGATATACTCAGGACATTTAAAAGAGGGGGGGGGACAAATATTCATGACATATACACTCTATGTGAGTGAGATGCTAAATTAAAAACCTTGTTAAGATGAGAAAAATGACCATCTCAGAAAGAGAAAACGGAATCAGAAAATTTAAGTGATAGTTTCTCTTTACTGTCACATTTTTGGGATGAGCCCAAATAAGGCGAAAAAACAAAACAAAACCAAAGCCCTCAAAACAAAACAAAACAAAAAAGCCCCAAAACTGTCCACTACACTTGCAAGTCAGTAATTGCAGTGCGATAGATAAAACCATTTTATTTAGAGATAAACAACTGTGCACGACGGTTTTGCAATGGACAAACACAGCGGTCTAAAGCCCTGCAGGGAGCATTTCCCCACTGCCACATTAAGACGCCCCAGAGAACAGTTCAGGCTCACATCCATTCTAATTGCTCTCAGGCTGGAGTTGAGTTGATAAGTGGTCTCTTGGTGGCTGAAATTTGTCCTTGTGGTTATTCCCAGAGTCTACAGCACTGACCTTGCGCTTGGCCTCTGAAGTCACTTCCTTCACGGATGCTGTCTTGTCTTTGGAGACTCACTCTGCTGTGAAGCCTCCAGAATTCTTGGAAGTTTCTTGACTTAGGAGAAGCCTCCAAATTCCTCCTAAGCCAGGCAGGTACAATCTCTTCCATCAAAGACATTCCTCAAGCAAGAAGTCCTTCTCTGATGACAAATAGAAACGTGTAGCAAGTGTTTGCTGCCCTCACATCCTCCTTCTAAGCAGCCCATCCTGCCCTTAAGGAGTTTTGCTAAGGAGAAAAATCTTGGCTGTGAGCACCCAGAGCCATGGCTATGAATAGTCAAATGATAGGAGGCTCCCTGTGGGGAAGGGTAAACTCCCCGGGATCTGAGGAATATAAGAACAGCTCAGAATTAGCAAGTGTGTTGACCATGGTCAGTCTCACAACCCTTGGCCAGTATTAAAGCACATTTCAAAGATGTTAGGGGCATTTGGGGCTGTCCTCGAGCCCAGAGGCATAGGTGCTCCTTTGAGTTGAGTTCCCCTCCCTCTGCCCACAGAGCATCCTGCTTGTTTTCTTGGACTGTGTCTGCATCCCTGCATCCCTGAGCTTGTGTGAAAAGACACCCTCGACTTGCTCTGGGCCTAACAGGAAGACATTCTTGGGACTTTTACCTTGTCTGTCTGCCATGCCTAGCACAGTTCCAGAGACAAACCTGACTGGGACAGAGAAGGGATGAAGAAAAGACAAACAGACACAGTCCCGGACACACAGAAAAGCTGGGGTCAGGTGGAATGGGCTCTCTGATGGAGAAACTGTAGCATCCCGGAGCTCAGTGTGTTTTTTATATACCCAGAGAGGCTGGGTTATTGCAACAGCTGACTACTTGGCTTTGTTATTACACACAGATAAACAAGGAAGCAGGGTTTATAGTATACACCTGGATCAAAAAGCCAGGCTTAACTAATCCCAGTAGGAGCCGTCTCTGTAGAGAAGCAACCTCCATGCTGTAGATATCCAGGGAGAGAAAGCTATGGTGGACATTTTGTGTACACACACAGAGGAAGGCTTTGCAATCCCTCTGAGCCTTGGGTGGATGGATGAGGAAGACTGCCATTTCCCCATGGGTCTCAGGCTCTGGTTTTTGACATGGCTGTGTCCACATCAACAGACACAATCATTGAGGTCTTCGTTCACTCAGGGCTTCTTCCACTATTCACATTTACCCTCAGCAGGAAGAGTAAGAGATGAGTATTTGACACAAACTCTGGCATGGGAAAAACAAATACACATTTTCCTGGAGAAGACTCTAGGACTGCAAAGGTAGATGGCTAAGGTTTTGAAGTGAACAACCCTGCGAAATGTCCAGATGGCTACTCTAAGTGTATCAGTGAAAGCTGAGTAAGTCCTAGAAGACCTCCGCATAGCTAAGGGAATCTCAGGAAATATCTGATTGTTGTTCTACTGCCTTAGGTTAGCTGGCGGGGGAAGGGGGGCTTTCCTTGCTATTCTTACTTCCTATGTGTTCATAGGGACAACTGCCTGGGGAGGATACAACTCCATTTGTATGAACTATACAAGTACTCACATTCATGCAACTATTGAGTGACCGATTAAACTCCTGCTGAAAGGAAGTTCATGAGCTGAACTGTTAGTACACTTGAAGAATTAGCAACCAGAGAGTCAGGTAGTTCTAGATTTGTATTTACTAATTTACCACCCAATTATTCACTGCTCTGATTTACTAACCCACATGAATTTTAATGTGTATGAGGATGTTAATAGATTAATAACATGCTAACCACAAACTGAACTATATATTTGTATTTATAATTGGTGTGAGGAGACATCGTCTAAAATTACATTTGCTTATTTACTCTGTGTGTTTGTGTGGTGTGAGTGTACACATGCTCAAGAGTGCCCCCAGGATATGTGTGGGGGTCAGAGAACAACCCGAAAGAGTTAGTTCTTCCCTTCCAGTCTGTGAGTGCTGATGACTGAACATGGGATGTCACTTCCTTTAGGCTCCTCAGAGTGGTGTGAAAGTTGCCACCATAAAACCTTACCAAGAGCCTCTTCAGTGTAACTTCACGGTACCTCAAATTCAAGTGCAGAGATGGGGGATAAGGCAAGAAAGGTGAGGGTCTTTCAAGGTCTTCTTCTGTTTAAATCCTTTCTCCTGAGAACCCTTGCATGACTCCTGAGGAACCCTGTACTCTAAACTGTAACTGTAATGGCCAGCCATGAACCTAGCCCTTAGAGAATGAGAACTCCAGTCTGGCAGGTTTGCAGAGGCCCTACATTCAACAGGTGGATATTAAGTTTTTAAATGCTAGGTGAGCTTTGCTGGTAGCTAAAAACTCTGTTTCCTTTTAAGTAAATTAGCTTAATTTAGATAGTAAGGCTTTTTCCTCCAGTTTAAGGTCCATTCATGTCACTTTGATTGTAGAAGTTAGAATAACCAAGAGCTTTCTCCAAAATCTACACCATCCCAGGTTTAAAGAGATGAGGAAGAGGCTGACAAAGCTAGGGAATTTCCTATATTTGGTTCTAAGATATGTTCACATTTTCTTCATCTTCCCACCCCACTCCTGGAATAAAATCAGTATGTGCTTGTTGTGACTTCATGTTTAACCTAGCAGGAAGAGGACTAAAACAGCCACGTGCCCCCATCTCACTGCTAATCCTCTTGAGACAATACGTTTATTTTCTATGAAACAAAAAAAATGTCAGTTTTGTTTTTTCACAAGGGTTAAATCTGGCTATAAACACAGCAAAGAACACTTCACACTGCCCATTCATAAATCAGATTTTTCAAGCAGGCCTAAATGAATTGGGAAAAAAATTATCTTTCCTTGGTTACTTTATAGTTTCTAGAAAATAAATTACTATTGTCAGGGAACAATGTGCTTTCCCTCCATTGCAAATGTGCCTGCTTACCATTTGTTAATAACTAAGAAAGACAGGTCACAATTAAAAAGTTTATCAAGCAATATGGTATTTGGGGATAAGCTTCCAGAACCGAGATGACACCTAAGCCATGTTTTCATGTAGGTGTCCTAGTTTATGTAGGTGAAAGACAGCTTTACCTCAGCCAGCATGTTATTGATCCAAATCAGAAGAGGAAGGAAGTACGAAGAGGAATGGAAGTTGCTAGTGTAGTCTTGTGGGAGGGCATGGGATACGGGGGGGGGCGGGGGGGGGGTAGGGAGGTGGCCTGGGGGGTGTAGTGTTTATGCGAGTATGTGGAACCCAGGTGTCTGCTGGGAGGTGGCCTGGGGGGTGTAGTGTTTATGCATGTATGGGGAGGCTTGATCACCTTCCACCTTAGAATTTTTTTAGGTATATGGGTGTTTTGCCTATACACATCTATGTACAACGTTCGTATCTGATGGCCTGTGAGACTGGAAAAGAACATTGGATCCCCTGGAAGGTTGTGAACTGCCATGTAGGTTCTGGGAATTGAAGCCCAGGTCTGCTAGAAGAGAAACAAATGCTTTTAACCTCTAAGCCATCTCTTCAGCATATTACCTTAGTTTTTTTTTTATTAGAAACAAGCTTGTTTTACATGTCAATCCCAGTTCCCTCTCCCTCTCTTCCTCTCCTGTTCCCCACTGACCCCCTATCCCATCTTCTTTCTGCACCCTAGGGAGGGTGAGGCCTTCTATGGGGGATCTTCAAAGTCTGCTATATCATTTGGAGCAGGGCGTAGGCCCTCTCCTGTGTGTCCAGGCTAAAAGAATATCCCTCTGTGTGGAATGGGCTCCTAAAGTCCATTCATATACTAGGGATATATACTGATCCACTACCAGAGGCCCCATAGATTGCCTAGGGGGTCTGGATCAGTCCTATGCTGGTTTCCCAGCTATCAGTCTAGGGTCCATGAACTCCCACTTATTCAGGTTAGCTGTTTCTGTGGATTTCTCCAGCCTGGTCTTGACCTCTCTGCTCATCACTCCTCCCTCTCTGAAACTGGATTCCAGGAATTCAGCCCAGTGTTTAGCTGTGTGTGTCTGCTTCTGCTTCCATCAGCTACTGGATGAAGGCTCTAGAATGGCATATAAGGTAGTCATCAATCTCATTATCAGGGAAGGGCATTTATGGTAGCCTCTCCACTATTGCTTAGATTGTTAGTTGGAGTCATCCTTGTAGATCTCCTACTTTAGTTTTTAAGACAGGGTCTCTCATTGAATTGGGATCTGATCAACTTGGCTATACTGGCTGGCCAGCAAGGCCCCAGAATTCACTTGTCTTAGCATCTGGAATCACTAATGTTACCATAGCTTTGATGTAGGTGTTGGGATTCCAAACTCAGGTCTTGATGCTAAAGCAGCAGGCACTTCAGTGACTGAGCCATGCCCAAGTTCTACTAGATAAGGACTTTTAAAAGGGTTTCTGGAAGCCTCAAGCAGACATTTCTGTTTAGGCTTCATTGGCCACACCTGGTCAGAGGGCCACCCTCCTTCCTTTCCAGAGTACATCTGAGAGAGCGTTACCCCCTGACCTGTGGACGAGTGCTGACTAAAAAGGTGGTAAAAACTCTTGTACTAAGGGAGCCAGCCTTTTATGCCTGCCACCACTGATGGGGCCTTTTACTGAGGCCTTGTCATGTGGAATTGCTTTAAACAAACAAGAAGTTCCAGTGTAAGAATGCAATGTCCCCACCACTTATTTCCTCTTTTAAATGATAGATTTGGGCTGTCTGGTCTCAAAATAGCTACTTTTGTAGCTTGTGTTTTAGGAGCAGCATGTCTTAGATCAAATGACAAAATGAAGGGAAACATCTTGTGACCTTTGGGGTTTCGGTCATTTGGGATTTTTTTTTTTTTGCCAAGACAGACAGTTGAGTATTTTGGAATATTCTGGTATTTATTTATTCAAGACTAAAGCAGAACCATCATGAATAATGGATATATTACAAAAGAAGAACAAAAGCATGAAATACACATTTCTGAAATTCACTTGGGCCAATTGAACAAGGGCAGCTTCAGAGGAAGAACTTTACTTCTCTGAGGACAAGCATTTTATTTACATGGGCAGTTTGTAAAGACATCTGAACTTTGTTGACCACAAAAATACCCAACTTGAGAAGCAGATCTTTCTTTAATTTTAGCCACTGGAAAACTCAGGACTTGAAAATATTTTTTGTTATATATACTTTTGAGAATTTTATATATGCATTCAATGTAATTTGATCATATATATTCATGCTCCCATTCATCCACTTAATTCTTCCCAAATCCACCCCTGACTCCCTAGCCAGCCGCCAACTTTTTTTTAAATAACCCACTGGGTCCAATTTGGTATGGAACCATTCACTGGAATGTGGTCTACCCATCAGGGGCAACACCCTTTAAAGAAAACTGACTTGGTCTGGAAGAATCCGTAGCTCTTCAGCGAGGTGAGGAGGTTCATGAGCCCCTCCCACCTCCATGCTGGAATGTTGACTGGGTTAATCTTGTATAGATCTTGTGCAGGTGAGCACAGCTGCTGTGAGTTCAAGAGTGTATTGGTCTTGTCATGCCCTGAAAAGATTGTTTCACTTTGATACTCCCTGACCTCTGACTTTTAGCCTTTTTCTGCCTCCTCTTCCATGATGGCCTTGGGGATTGGGGCATGATATAAGATGTCCCATTTGAGGCAGACACGTATTCTCTGCACTTTGGCCAGCTGTGAGTTTCTTTGTGAACCACAGTCTAGTGCACAAAGTGCTCTGATGAGGTCTGAGAGCTGCCCTCATCTATGGGCGTAGTGATATGAATTTAAAGGCAGTTGTAGGCTCAACTACAACTAAGAGCTCCCCCGCCATGGGGCATGTGCTTCCTCCTGTGGGATGGCATTTAATTGAGACAGAAAGCATGTCGCTCCTCCCTCCAGTTCCATGTTCTTATGTTTTCATTTCCAGTGTTTCTGGTGCATCCTACCAAAGAACACAGATACAACAGATTGTGTAATACTCCTGTGGGAAAGTGTACTGGGTTCCCAACAGGGAAGGCTCAAGTGAAACTCTTGAAAAGAATTCACTAGTCAGGCAGTCTCATAAATCCAATGCTTTGCATGCTCCTTGCGTTCTGTCCCACTTGACTCTCTGTTTCCTAGCACTCAGGTGTTTGTTTTATGGACTTAAGTCTCTTAGTACAGTTACTCTGAAGTTGTGTACATTCTCCCGTTTACATTTGGCAAGAACCTCATCCATTTCATATGATATCTAATACCCTGTTGATGCTCGGCAAAATTATTCTCTTGCTTGGCGAGATGGCTCAGATGTTAAGAGTCCTTGATGCTCTTGCAGAGGGCCCAAGTTCAGTTTCAACCACCTACGCCTTTTGTTTCTCTGGTTACTCCTACCGGTTGTGGCAATGTATGCCTATAATTCAGGTGCTTGGACTAAGGAGGCAGTCGGATCAAGAGTTCAAGGTCCTCGTGGTGGTTAGTTTTAATTTTCATCTTGATACAGTCTAGAATCACATGGGAAGAGAATCTCAATGAGAAATTGTCTAGCTCAGGTTGGTCTGTAGGTGTGTCTGTGGATGGCTGTTTGTGAGCTTTTGATGTGGGAACATCTGAGCTGTGTAAGAATGGAGAAGACAAGTAGGGTGTGACCATGCATGCGTCCATTGTTCTATGATTCTCTATATTATCACATTATATTAATTATACTATATTACATATTCCTTATTAAGGATGTCATTGACCAGGTCCCTCTAGATACTGTTGTGATGGACCATGGCCTGTAACTGTCAGCTAATGGATACTCTTTCTTCCCTAAGTTACTTGTACCAAGAGTATTTTATCATAGGAACAGGAAACAAAACTAAGACTCTTACTTTGGCTGCATAGTGACTTTGACGCTGGTTGGTACTAGGATCTTGTTTCTGGGCTGGGGAGATGGCTCAGCAGTTAAGAGCACATGCTGGTCTCAAAGAACAACATTCACTTGGTGACTCACAACCATCCTAACTCCAGATTCAGAGGGACTGATAGTCTCTCTAACCTCTGTGTGGTGTGCATACAAACATATAGACAAGCTAGGTGCGGTAGCCTATGCCTTTAATTCCAGTATTTGGGAGACAGGCAGAGCTCTGTGAGTTCAAGAATAGCTTTGTCTACATAGGAAGTTTCAGGCCAGCCAGGGCTACTTAGTGAGACCTTATCTCAAATAAACAAAAACAAGAGCCAGGCATAGTGCTCATAATCCCAGCACTCAGGAGGTAGAGGCTGGAAGATCTTTAAGGCCAGCCTGGTCTACAGAGTATGTTCCAAGACAGCCAGGGATACACAGAGAGACTCTGTATTGAAAAAAACCTGTGTTGACAATCCAAAAGGACAATAGAGGAAGGAAGAAAAAACCTAAACAAATAAAAAACTATGCAGCCAAAGCACCCACACATATAAAGCAAAATCTTTAGGATCTTGTCTGAAATAAAAAGACTTAATTTTGTAACAAATAATAGAAAACTTGCTTGAGCCAGCTTAGATAGAATTGTAATTCATTGTGCCTGTGACCACATTGTGGTTGAAGATCTTCATCTAGCCTGGACTAGCTGTCACATCTCAAGACACCAGCACAGAAGGTCAGAAACAGACAGGACTCATTGCTTCTCAATTGTGTGCTCCCTCGGCAGGGCAACTTCTTTTTTCAAGAGGTCATTATCTTCTGATGCAAGTCTTCTATTAGGCCTATGGTAGGCAAATATATATATATATTGTTTTTACGAGACAGGGGTTCTCTGTATTGTTCTGGAGGCTGTCGGACCAGCCCGGCCTCGCCTCAAACTCACAGAGATCCTCCTGCCTCTGCCTCCCGAGTGCTGGGATTAAAGGCGTGCGCCACCACTGCCCGGCTGGTATGCAAATATTTTCATTAAATCTGTAACTTGATTTTTTTCTTTCCAACTCCTGTAAACTTGTATTCAGAGTGGAACACTGGTGGCTCAGCTTATTCTGTGGAGTGTACTTCACTGGGGGAGCACAGGGGAGCCAGCTGGGGTAGGGAACAGTGTGGTTCCAGGCTGAGCTTCTCATCTGCTCATAGCAGTAACGCATTCACTGTAACAAAGCTGTGTCCAGAGAAGGGCTCAGACAGTTCCAACATAAAGCCCTCACAACTCAGAGGTCTGCTCACACATTAAAGTGCTCTGCGGGGCTGCACATCAGCTCTGTGTAGATCCAACTCAGTGTCCCCACATCAGTTAATTCTATGTCTGTCCTGAGGAAGAGACAGACACACTCCATACTTCTGAAGGTAGCACTGTTCCTGGGCTAATGTACTCCATTTCCCACAATTCTGAGAATGCTTTCCTTTTCTTTCTTTTTTTTGTCTTTCTATCTTTTCCCCTCCATCCCTTCCTCCTTCCCTCCCTTGTCTCTCTCCCTCGTCTCTCTCTCTCTCTGTGTGTGTCTCTCTCTCTCTTCCTCCTCCTGCTTTTCTGCATTTTTTTTATTTATTTAAGTTTTCTTTTTTTGATTGGCTTTTGCTTTGAGACAAGGTCTTGCTATATAGTTCCGGTTGGCCTGGGATTCATGATCTTCAACCATAGTCTCCCAAGTGCTGAAAATCTGAGGCATGTGCCACCACACTTGGCACTAAGCAGTGATTTCTTAAACACAACAACTACTATCATGATGCACAAAAACAAAAACAGGCTAAAAAACCGAATTTATTAGACTTAATCAGAATTAGACACTCCTTGGGTGGGCATGTCTGTACCCTCATTGTTTGAAAGGCTCAGATAGTGAGTCTGAGGCTACTATCACCTGCATTGAGAGGCGAAAGCAAGGACTGGGCTATATAGTCCAGTGACTGCATGCTTGCGTCATAACACGCTCAAGGCTTTCTCTCAAAGCCCAACTATGTGCTCAAAGATTTTATCATATGTTATCGTGGAGAAACTTCATAGTTATATGTTAGTAGTCAATTCTGAGATTTTTTTTGTAAGTTTTACATTTTAGTCCATCTTCCTTTGCCGTAACAGAATTCCCAAGGCAGAGTTATTTCTCAAGAAAATGGGTTTGTTCAGTTCACAGTTCTATTTAGGGCCTCATTTCCAGTTGATGGTGGAAAGAAAAAAGACAGGCTGCCGTGTGGGAGAGAAATGTTTGGTACAGGAATGAGAAGAGTCGTGGCCTTGTGGGATCACTGCCTCCCTCAGAGCCATCCTGCCAGGAGGCATAGTCTCTATGACCTAACTACCATTGACAAGACCAACCTCCCAAGACCTCCCAATATGAGTCATCCAGGGGACCAAGCATATCTGAACCACAGAACAGCGGAGGATGTAGGTGGAAGTTTAAAAGTTGCTATGTGCCTGTGAATATGCAGTTATTCTAGTCCTGCCTGTTTGAAAGATGGTCCTCTCTCCAGGGACAACTTCGTACCTCTGTTGAAGGTTGGTTGTCCTTGTGTACAGATGAGTGCATTTCTTGTTCTGCCTCATTGCTTTGTCCATTGATCTTCATCGACACCACGCCATCTTGAGTCACACTCTTTCACGGTAAGTTGTAATCAGGCAGAGTTAGCCTTCTGATTTGTTGCATTTGTTTTTTCAAAGTTGTTTTAGCTATTCAGGTCATTAGCATTTTCATACCAACTTGTCAGTTACTACCAAAAAGACAGTTGAATTTTTTTGTTTGTTTGTTTGTTTGTTGTTTTTTGAGACAGGGTTTCTCTTTCTCTGTGGCTTTGGAGGCTATCCTGGTATTAGCTCTTGTAGACCAGGCTGGTCTCCAACTCACAGTGATCTGCCTGCCTCTGTCTCCCAAGTGCTGGGATTAAAGGTGTGGACCACCACTGAGCTGCGACAGTTGAATTTTTTTAAGATTACTTTTTATTTGCTTATTTGTTTATTTATTTATTTATTTATTTATTTATTTATTTATTTTTGAGGCAGAGTTTCACTGTGTAGCGTAGGCTGGTGTTGAAGCTGGGTTCCCTGTGCCTCTCAAGTGCTAAATTACAAGCATGCACTGACCACGTGTCCTGTTTGGAATTTTCTTTCTAAGTATAGTAAAGTAGTTTAGGGGTAACACAAACCTATGTATAATCTCCTATATACTCAGGAGGTTGATGTGGGATATTGTAAAGTCAAGGCTAGCCCATCTCCCAATATTTTCATACTCAACAACTTAGCTTTTCCTTTTCCTTTCTGTCTGTCTCTCTCTCCCTTTCTTTCTTTTTCTTCTCTTCTTCCTTCCCTCCCTCCTTTCTTCCTTCCTTCTGTTTTCCAAGACAGGGTTTCTCTGTGTAACAGTCCTAGGATTAGAACTCTGTAGACCAGGCTGGCCTGGAGCTCACAGAAATCTGCCTGCCCCTGACTCCTCAGTGCTGCGATAAAAGGTGTATACCACCACCCCTGACTAATTCAGCTTTTCTTAAACACAATTCAGTGAATTTTGTTACAAAGTTGTGTGGCCATCGGTGTTATTTAATCCAGAGCATTTTCGTCACACACACGTGCACACACTCCAGAACATCCTTGTATCAATTGGCCGTCCCTTCCTGCTAGGCTGTAGTTACTCTATAAGACCACTTTCTGTGTCTATGGATTTGACATATGTGGACCTGTTATATTAATGAAATCATCCATGATGGAAAGATGTGTCAGCGGTTAGGAGTGCATGTTGCACAAACATGACAAATAAAGTTTGGATACCAGCACCCATGTAACAAGAGGCCTTCAAATGCTCTGCACCAAGTAGCGCAGAGAAAGGTGTTAGAGCTATGCACCAACTGAGCTACTCTTAGCCCTAAGTGTGTTTGATGCCACCATAAGTTGTGGGCTTTTTCTTCTGCTTGCCTTCCTTCCTATCTTCCTTCCTCCCTTCCTTCCTTTCTAACATTCTCTTCTTCTTCTTCTTCTTCTTCTTCTTCTTCTTCTTCTTCTTCTTCTTCTTCTTCTTCTTCTTCTTCTTCTTTTTTTTTTGGTTTTACGAGACAGGGTTTCTCTGTATTATTTTGGAGGCTGTTGGTCCAGCCTGGCCTCAAACTCACAGAGATCCACCTGCCTCTGCCTCCCGAGTGCTGGGATTAAAGGTGTGTGCCACCAATGCCCGGCTCTCTTCTTTATGTTATAGAAACATAAATTTTTGGTTTTTTTCCCATTGGGCATTGGTGTTTTTAAGTTAATTTTTATTTTTTGTGTATGGGTATTTTGCCTGCATGTATGTCTATGTACTATCTGCATGCAGTGCCAGCACAGACCAGAAGAGGGATGGAATCTTCTGGAACCAGAAGCACAGTCTGTTGTGAGCCACCATGTAGGTACTGGAATCAAACTCGGGTCCTCTGGAAGAGCAGCAAGTGCTCTAACCCGGCTCCTTGGTATTGCTTTGATTTCTGTTTCCTCTCTGATCTTAATTACTTCCTTCCTCTGGTTTTAATTTGCTTTCCTTCTTCTAATTCCTTAAAGTAGAAGCTTTAGCCAATTAAAACACTTTTTTTTTTACTGTAGGTTTTCTAAATTGAGATTTGGTTTTCATTCCACTAAAAATACTTTGCTGTTTCCCTTTTGATTTGTCCCTTGGCCCATGTATTACTGAGAAATGTGGTATTTTATTTCCAAATATTTGAGGGATTTTTTTTCCAGAGAACTTTCTGTTATTGACTTCTGATTTAATTCTGCCATGCTCTGAAAGCACGTTCTGTGTGATTGGAATCCTTTTTCGTCTTATTAAGACCTTTTGGTGGCCAAGAATAAAAAGAAGTTGCCTTTGTACTTGATAGGAAAAGAGGATTGAAGAATGTTCAGTTGAAATTACTTTCTGGAGTGGAGGGTGTTGCTCGGTGGCAAAATATTTGCCCAGCATGCCTGAGGGCCGGGGGTTCACCATCTCTTTACCACGCACTTAAGAAATAAATGGTGAGCAGGGCGGTGGTGGCACACACCTTTAATCCCAGCACTCAGGAGGCAGAGGCAGGCGGATCTCTGTGAGTTCGAGGCTGGGCTGGACCGATAGCCTCCAAAACAATACAGAGAAACCCTGTCTCGTAAAAACCAAAAAAAAAAAAAAAAAAAAAGAAAGAAAGAAAGAAAGAAAGAAAGAAAGAAAGAAAGAAAGAAATGGTGTTCTCATGCATCGGGCAACACCTCTCTGCTAACTAGCATTTTAGAAAGTCTCCTAATTTACTTAAGCACTATGACAAAAGCAACTTGCCAGGGAAAAGTGTTTATTTGGCTTAACCTCCCCAGTCACAGTCAATCACAAGGCAAAACTCAAGGCAGCAAGGGAAGCAGAGGAAATGCTACTTAATGACGTGTTGCCCATGGCTTGCTCAGACTGCCTTAAACAACCCAGGACCCCCTGCCTCGAGGTGGCACTGCCTCCAGAGGGATGACCCTCCCACGTCAACCATTAATCAAGAAAATGCTCCACAGACATGCCCACAGGCCAGTCTGATGGAGGTAACCCTCAACTGAGGCTCCCTCTCCCCAGGTGACTCTAGTCTGTGGCACGCTGACAAAAACTAAGCAGCCTAGGAGCCACTGGTGTTATGTTTCTATGTTCAGACTCCTGAGTCTGACAGACTATATCGAAACATTGCTCGTCTGTCTTACATGCTTGCCGTCTCTTTGCTCATCACTCTTCCAAATTCATCTCTTGCCTGCACAATGGCGGTATTGATAAAGTCTACCGGCAGTCCTGTATGTAGATATTGAGAGACATCATGGGCAGCCCTTGGTATCTGGCCCAGTAGGCTGTATGCCTTGAAAATGTTAGTCATCTTTAAAGAAGGAAGTCGCTGTCATTCCGGGAGGACACTTCCTGTTTTTTCTCCCTTCTCTCCAGTTTAAGGCCCTTGATATATATGGAGGCTGGAACACAATTCAAGGACAAACAACTTTGTGGACAGAGCATAGTGTTTGATCCAGGCGGCATTGTGAGCAAAGTGATCCAGGGTATCTGTAGACTGTGTTGATTTGATGTACCTGTCATGGCATCACCCCACACAGCTATTTAGGAGGGAGCAGCACTCCATGAGAGTTCTGCGAGCCCTGTGCAGAGTGGTTAAGTGAATTTAGAGCTGATGTCTGTTACACACGCAAAGACATAATTTGGAACCTGCAGATAGTATAAACTGAACCATGGTACTGCAGAGAGGCAGGAATATAAGAGTAAAATTTCAACTTCTCAGAATAACACTTCACATTTCTCCTTGGCTGCCTGATTGGTTCTCAGTGGAATTGAGGTGTTGACTGTGGGCTACAAAAATCTAGGTGGTTTTGAGTAGCAAGCTGTCTCAAGAATTACTTTTCTCTCTTGGAGGCTTCCTAGTGGCCAAGATTAGCAAGCATGGCTAGGTTTAGAATTTCTGGATTCAAACTACAGAGAGAGTGTTTTTTAAGGATTATTAATACATGCTCTTATTTGACAAAGCCTTAACTTCCATATGAAAAGATTATAATGGACATGTAATATTTAATGTCTTAATATATTATTTTTTAGCGTACTTTATTGTGAAAAAGAAGATAATGGAGTGTTATATATAAATTCATTATACGCAAAAATTTTTTTTTAAATTATGTTTATGACATCTTAATTGTATATTGAATTATTCAAGTTTCTTAGTCCATCAGGTAATATGAAGTATGGCTAAATTATTAATAGAAGTTAAGCATAATTATTAAAATTACGGTTGGGCTTATATGATATTAAAATACTTTATTCACATTTTATTTCCATATCACTTTGATAATAATCTTACATAAAAGACCCAAATGGACACTTTTTTCTTTCTTCAGTATGCTATAATTAAAGCAGGGAGTAGGAAGCTGGGGAGTTGACTTATTCAGTAAAGTGCTTGCCCCCCAAACATGAGGGCCTGAGTTAGATCCCAGAAACCTTGGAAAACAGTGCGGTGTGGTGTTATATTCTCCTAACCCCAGACACGGGAAGATCCTTGGAGTTTGCTGGCTAGCCAGTTTAGTTGAATTGTGGAGCTCCAAATTCAGTGAAAGACCCTTCTCAAAAAGTTAGGTGGACGCCGGGTGTTGGTGGTGCAGGCCTTTAATCCCAGCACCCGGGAGGCAGAGGCAGGCGGATCTCTGTGAGTTTGAGGCCGGGCTGGACCAACAGCCTCCAAAACAATACAGAGAAACCCTGTCTCGTAAAAACCAACCAAACAAACAAACAAAAAAGTTAGTTGGACAATGACTGGGGGAGATACCTGGCATTTTTCTCTGGCCTCTGCATGTATGTGTATGCACACTTACACACACACACACACACACACACACACACACACACACACACACAGGAGTGCACGAACAAAACAGGAAGTACTAGAAGAGCCAAAGAGACCCAGTTTGTTGACGTTACAACAGTACTTTGCTAAGTTGCTCTTTAGTTAGATGAGGCACAGATCCAGGATTTATGCAACCAGAAACCTAAATCATTTTGGAACATCTCTTGCAAATAAAAAGAATACTCACAAAACTCATTTTTGCGAACTTTGAAAAAAAAAAAAAGAAGTGTGTGTGACTTTTTGAAAACATTAGTAAAACTTCCTTGCTGGGTCGAAGATAAAGCAAGGGAGGGGTCCTGAGCCTTCACCTTTATTCACAGTAAATCCAATCCTGACTAAGATATATCATGAGGGAATCAGTGAACATTCTCCAACCCCCCAAATTAATGAAAAAGCCATGCATCTGGTCTTTGAGGATGGGCAATACTGCAGACTGTCAGCTACCTGCACAGAATGATGAATTATTCTGTTCCTGATAGTGTTCCCTCATCAGATTTTACTTACTTGAGTATGATAATTTAAGACATTAACATTTTGCATTTCCCCAAAAGAAATAGCCAAAATTATAATTAGCTACTTTCATGAGGTGTGAGAAATGGATAAAAAGGATTATATGTTTCCCAGAGTTTTTCTCAGTGGACATTTTTCTCCTGAAAACTTACTAAATTTGAAAATGATTCCCCCTTCATATTTACTTATGCTCTTGAAGAATGTTATATGAAAATATTAGGTTTAGCTGAAAGGTGACTAAAAACAGGAAAGCAAGGATCCTAAACTTAAAATGCATTCTCTATTACTAGAAAAGAACATTTTCCTTTGTGTGCTTGAAGCTTTGTGACACAGAGAAGTAGGCAACAAAGTCATTGCTGCAGGTGGAAAATGCAGGCAATCTCTATAGAAATTCTAGAAAGAACTTTTCCCAGGGTTTCATGAAATCAGAAAACATTTCCTTAATTTTTCCATCTCTACTGTAGAGAATTTGGATTTGATGCTCCCACCGCCTCCTCCCCCAGGCACTACTTGATCATGTTTTCCCCCATTTATTTCAGATGGTGAAGAATGAAATAGTTAAGTGACTGAAAGAGGGAGACAAAATGGGGATGGAGTGAGGGCCGGAAACTGGGGAGTGAAGATGCTGTGACACCTAGGGAGCAATACATATTTGGTCCTTATCTTTTTCCTTCCCCTCTCTGCAATGACTGATTAGCATGTGGTAGTTACACACAATAAAGGGTTTCATCGTGACATTTTGATATATTATATAATGCATTTTGACCATATTCACCCAGTGGTGTCTCTTTCGTCCTCCCCTCCCCCAATCTCTTCCTAGCTAGCCCTGACTCTACATTTGTTTGTTTCCTTGGTGTACCTATGACCCAATAAGTTCCAACAGGGCTGCTTGCAAGGACCCAAATGAGTCTTCTCTCTTTTGAGACTGCTCACTACATGGGCAGGCTGGCTTTGAACTTTCCTCTACCATCTGGCTGCTGGGATTACAGATATTCAGCCTCCTCCTCTTCCTCCTACCCGCCCCTGCAGCCCCCAACTCTGACATGGTCTCCCTCGGCAGCTGTGGTTGGCCTGGATTTCACTATGTAGACCAAGCTGGCTTTGAACTCACAGAAATCTGCCTTCTTTTGCTTCCTGAGTGCTGGGACTAAAGGCATGGATCGCCATGCTTGGCCTAACCTGTCCCAACTTAATATCTTAATGGATGACCATCATCTGAAGCATGGATGGATGCTGGGAAAGGGAGAGGCCTCCTGTTTCCGTTAGATGATTGGACATGCCCAAGTGGAATGGCTGTGATTCAGGGGCTTGCTTGGTCCTTCAGTCTGGGCTGCAGGACAGTCACTGCATTTATCAGGGGGACTTAAGTGGCTCCGTGCCTCCTCTTGATATTGTATTAAGAATGTATGTAACCAGGGCTGGCTACCCTTCCAGAGGACCCAGGTTCAATTCCCAGCACCCATGTGGCAGTTCCCACCAGCCTGTAACTCATTTCCAGGGAATCTGACATTCTCACACCAATGCACATGAAATAAAATTGAATAGACTATTTAAAAAAAGAATGTGTGCAACCTTAGAACAGTGAAAAGCAAAGGGAGTGTTGGTGTGTGCCTGTGACCTCAGCGCTCAGGAGAAGGAGGTAGAGTGTTAGTCAATAGGAGGCCAGCTTGGGCAGTGTAATGAAACCTGCCTTAAAAACCAAAACACAGCTGGGCAGTGGTGGCACATGTCTTTAATCCCAGCACTCGGAAGGCAGAGGCAGGCGGATCTCTGTGAGTTCCAGACCAAGCCTGGTCCACTGAGTGAGTTCCAGGACAGGCTCCAAAACAATACAGAGAAACCCTGTCTCGAAAAAAAAAAAACAAAAACAAACAAATAAACAAAAAACCAAAACACACAGAAAAGCAGTAAGAAGGGTTAGTTGGGAATAATGTAGTTTATATTAAACAATTCACAGTATATTAAATTTAGTGTATTCCTCATGGTTTACACCAAGAGTTTGAAGTAGCTCACCTGATATACATGTTTTTTGTTTTTTTTTCAAAGCGCACTAATGTACATGACATTGAAAATAGAACAGGAAGCTATTGTGAGGAGGAAAGGGCATAAACAGAACGCACAGCCAATCCTGATGCTGTTCTACAAGGATTTAGCTCAGAAATCAGCTCTGTCTGGGTTTGGGATGTGACTCATTTGGTAGATCCCTTGTCTAGCATGTTTAAAACCTTGGGTTTAGTCCCAGAACAGCATAAAGCAGGCATGGTAGCACTTGCTGTAACACCAGCACTCATTCTTGCTTACGTAATGAGGGAGAGGTCAGCCTGTGCTGCATGAGACCCTTATATCAAACACACACACACACACACACACACACACACACACACACGCACACCTGGCATATGCCAAAAACTAGGATTTATCAAAAAATGTAATAATTAATCATGAAAAAAATACTTGTTTCTTTTGAAAGCAGTAGTTCCTAACACTAGTTTTAAAAATAAATTTCTTGAACGAAGCTGTAGTAAACAGTACCTGTACCAACTAGAGTAATAGATCTCTCTCTCTCTCTCTCTCTCTCTCTCTCTCTCTCTCTCTCTCTCTCTCTCTCTCTCTCTCTCTCTCTCTCTCTCTCTTTTCTGAGCCAGAGTTTGTCTGTGTAGCCTTGGCTGTCCTGGAACTTGCTTTGTAGACCAGGCTGGCCTCAAACTCACAGAGATCTGCCCATCTCAGCCTAGTACATGCTGGGATTAAAGGCGAGCGTGAGCCACCCCCTGCTGGGCGAGTAATGGGTTTCTAATTTGTTTCCTGCATCGTCCATTGACAAGTACCAATTTTTCAGGCAACGACTGGGAGACACTGTGAAATGAAGCAGATACAGTTGGCTAGCTGCTGTGCAAGGCACGGGCATGATCAACAGACTAAAAGCCTGTGACTCAGGAGGTCCCTTCTGACTTGGGAGAGGTTTCTACTTCAAGCTTTTCCCCTTGGTCTTTACAGACTTCATGAATGATAGTTGGAGTGCTGTGGAGAATTTATTTTGAGTGACTGCACTTGAGATTTTGTTGTTTTCTTACTTTTTCCTTTTAAAGTCAGCATACAAAGGCTTAGATTTACTTACTATTTTGGTTCTGTTTTGAAACAGGATCTTGTTAAAGTAGCCCACACTGGAATGGAATTTATAATTCCCCTGCTTCAGCCTCTTGAGTGATGTTCCCACTCTGATCCGGGAGTAGATGTACTTAGTTAGGGGTATGTGTGTGAAGTTTTCAAGCTGGAATGTCTATCAGGTGAATGTTTGCTACGGGTTTGGAGAGGGAGGGGAAGGCAGAGAGGGATAGTAACATTTTCTATATGTGCCCCTTTTCTGATGTGTGCTTATAGCTTCTGATTTCTGAAGTTAGGAATGTAGGACATGACACAAGGAAGAACAGGACAGAATTCTGGGAAGAAAATTTGGAGAACATGGGACTTGTCAGAGCATGTGAAGCAGCATTGAGCCAAGGGATAGACCAAGAGGCAGGTGCCTGAGCCCGCAGCAGAGCCATTTTAAAGGAATGAGGGATGAGAGATTGTGGATAAGGTTTGTGGACCTGGAGACCTAATGCAGATCCCTCTAGAAGCTTGACTATAAAGGAAGAATGGGGAAATGATTGTAACTAATTAATTAGACAACCAAGAACAGAGACTTGAATGTAATCTTTATCACATATATACAAAACACACACACACACACACACACACACACATACACACACACGCTCATAGTGTTATAGCCCAGGTTTTCCTCAAATTCAAAATTCCCTTTCCTTAGCCTCTCAAAGTCTGGGGATGCAAGTGTGAGATACTAAAAGGAAGTTATCTGATGTGTGGCTAATGATCCTTGTTGACTCTGAATTGCATCTGCTTCCTGGGTTCCATCTATTCACCTGTCAATCTCTCTCCCATGAGCATTCTCCATCTGTTCTCTCCCAAGAATAAGGGTCCTATTTCTATTGTCTGAGCAGGTGAGCATTGCCACTGGGGATCGGGGACTAGGTGGTTCTCTCTTGCACCTTTCACAGCCTTCTGGGATTGCTAGTCCCTCGGTGCCGGGCATCTGAGTTCTTTATTTAATTCGCACAATCGAATGGGAGTAGGTTGTTTCCTTTCATAACTCAAATACAGACATTAACCTCCAATCATATACACGAGCAAATACAAGCTCTCACGTGTTGGGAAGCTCAGTGTCCCATGATAGCAAGGTCTGCCTGGGAGGCTGATGGCATGCTTTGCCAAGGAAGTGACATTTGAGCCCAAATCCAACGCTCCAACTGAACAAAGAAGATAAAGAGAGGGGAAGATGGCCAGCCTGGACGTGACATGCGAGGGAAAGGAAGGGAGGCAGGAAACAGGGCTGACAGCATGACAGGACTTGCACCTCTGGGCACATTGTGGTCCTCAGAGATAATCCTAGAGATCATTTTTGAAAAGCCTTAAGGCTTTGAGCTGGGGAGGGATGCAATCAGATTTGTACCTTAGGAAGATCTCTGACTAATTGGAGTCCAGTCCTGATTTCAATCTGCAGGAAAATGACCACAGGCCTGTGTCTGCAAATAGCAGAAGAGACTCGGTTGGCTGAAGTTGGACAAAGGTTGTCTCTTAGTTGATTCTATTCCTAGGCCACAGTATCTCATGGACCATATCTCAAAGGGCCTGTCGAAGCTTTCTTACATCAAAGTGGTTTGCCGCTTTCCTCTCAGCTAGTGATGATAAATAAAACCACACCAGCAATTAAATTAGACCTGACTCAGAACCAGTGTTGACTGTGTAGCAAAGGGTTGGAAAATGTTTAGCCTATCTGTACTGTGTACTCACTTTCAGAATATGCTTTACTTGTGTACACACACACACACACACACACACACACACACACGCACACATGCACACACCCATGCACGCATACGTGTGTGTCCCTACAACTTCAGCATTGTAACTAGCACCATGGAATTTACCTTCTCTTCAGATGAGTGAGTGGGAAACAATGAAGAGTGCTAGTCACCTTCTTACAGATGCTGTCTGAGGACCACAGGGCTCCTTTCTTCTGGTGACTATTGAGTTGAGATCTACAGTGTCATAGGGCAGAACCCAACCACATAACCACCAGTGACATTAAATTATCCAAGAAATACATCTGTAGAACGGTTTCCCCCTGTTATACTGTTGCATTTACTACTTAAGTAGGAAGCTGCGACTAATGCTCAAGAAAAATAAAATACAAAGTCAATAGTTGAAGGTCAGGTAGACACCATAGTTAAAAAGAATACAAAGAAGTCAAGTGACTGGGGATTGAGAGGTTGTGCGTATGCTTTCATGTGTGTGTGTACATGTATGTGTGCTGGGGCACATGCACATGTGGGCAAGTGAGTATGGCTGGCTAGAGGCTGACACCTGATCTGGTATCTTCCTCAGATGTTTTCCGCCTTTCTATTTATTATCTCTTATTTTGAGACAAGGTCTCTCACTGAACCTGGAGTTCATGACTAGTCTGACTAGCCTGACAGCTGTGGGAATCCTCCTGCCTCTACCTCTCCTGTGATGGGATTTATAGGCATGTTCCACTATGCAGCTTTCCCTTCTTCCTGTTGGTTCTAGAGGATTGAATTTAGGTCCTTATACCTGGATAGCAAGCATGTTGCCAGTTGGTTCAGCTCAGACCAAGAAGGTTTTATTTTTTCATGTTAGGGGTTGAACCCATGGCCTCAAGCATGCCAGGCAAGTGCTGTCCCACAAAGCTCTACCCCCCAGTCCCTCAAAGAGAGCTTTCTGAGAATTTGTTTAGACAGAGCTTCACTAAAGTCCCACTCTCATCCCACAGAGGGTAAGGGGACTGGCTTCTCGTGCCACAAAGAGTGAGAAGGTGTATCAAACTGTCCATTCCTTTATTACCATAATAAAAGACCTGAGGCGGGATAAATTTTAAAAGAGTCATAATTGGGCTTATGGTTTTGGAGGTGCAGGCTGAAGAGCTGCATTTGCAAACTTTTATTATGTATACTGGAGATAGATGCCAGGCCTTCACATACCAAGCCTTTGCCCAGCCACAGCATTATACCCCCATCCCTGGTGAAGGCCTTTAAGGTGGTAAAGTTCAGAGATACTGCAGGGCATCACATGGTAAGAGACAGGAAGGGGTGTGTGATTGTTTGAAAGAAATGACCCCCAAAGGGAATGCCACTATTTGGAGGTATGGTTTTGTTGGAGTAGCTATGGCCTTTTTGGAGAAAGTATGTCACTGTGGAGGTAGGTTTTGGGGTCTCATCTATGCTCAAGCTATGCCCAGTAACTCAGACTACTTCCTGTTGCCTGCACAAGGTGTAGAACTTCCAGCTACCTCTCCAGCATCATGTCTGCCTGCACTCAGACATGACCCACTGTGATATGATGGACCAAAACTCTGAGCTGTGAGTGAACCACCCCAATTAAATGTTTTTCTTTATAAGAAGAGTTGCCATCGTCATGATGTCTCTTCACAGTACTAGAAACCTTAACTAAGACTGTGTGTGTGTGTATTTGTGTGTGTGTGTGTGTGTATGTTTTACATAACACATGAGTAAATGCCTAAGAAAAACAAAGGAAGGAGGATGTCTTTAATTAAAGTGGCTCACAGTTTCAGATATTTCAGTCCTTGACTGTGCAGCTGCTCCTAGGCTGTGACAAAGCAGAGACGCAATGGAGGGGAGGACATGGCAGAGGAATGGCCTCTGAGGAGAGAGGAAGTGGTAACCACAGACAAACCCTCCAAAACCATGTCCCAGTGGCCTGCTTTCTCCAACCGGACCCCAAATCCCATTTTCACCATGTCCCAATGACGAGAAGCCGTGGGTGGGGCTAAGCTAGTAGTGAGGTCAGATTCCCCCCCTCAATGACGGGATCCATCAGCTGGGGGACAAATTGGAGGCACATTTCAGATCAAAACCATATGGGTTAGTTGTGCACATTGCATATGTGTACTTGTGTGTGTGTGTCTTTTGTCCTTTCATCTTACATATCTTACACAGTATTCAATCATGAGATTCTATCATAACCTTTCGTTTATTCCCAATCAACTCTCAAAGGCATTCCCTCCAGCCACCGCTCAGTATCTCAGCCTGGGGATTAAATGTCAACACATGATGCCATGGGGACACTTGAGCCACGTCCTTCCAGGGTGTTTGGCATTCTTCCATCGACTGTGGACTAGTGTTGACTCCCACTTGAGGAAAGCCCAGCACACTGTGGCAGCCGAGGAATATTGTGCCTGAGAGGTAATTTCCTGCCTTTCAACCATGCATTTGTGGGGTGTTTGATTTTGTTTGGAGGCAAGGTCTTACCTCCTTTGTGGCTGGCGTAGAACACTTTAAAAACTACATTTCATGCCGGGCGGTGGTGGCACACGCCTTTAATCCCAGCACTCAGGAGGCAGAGGCAGGTGGATCTCTGTGAGTTCGAGGCTGGGCTGGACGGACAGCCTCCAAAACAATACAGAGAAACCCTGTATTGTAAAAACCAAAAAAAAAAAAAAAAAAAAAACCACACTACATTTCATTTATTTGTTTTGGTGTGTGTGTGTGTGTGTACACAACTTGTGGGAATCCGTTCTCTCCTTCCAACACATTGGCCCTGAGGAGTGAACACAGGCCATGAGGCTTGGCAGCAGCCTTTATCCACTGAGCCATCATGCTGGTCTGACCCCAGGACTCTTCAGATATGACTGGCCGTGAACTTCACTGCAATCTTTCTGTCTGCCGCCAGTGCTGGCAATTCAGGCATGGACCTGCCACATGGCTTTCATGTGGTGGTGGTGTACATTTTTAATCCCAGCACTTGAGGCAGAGGCAGAGGCAGAGGCAGAGGCAGAGGCAGAGGCAGAGGCAGAGGCAGATGGATCTCCATGAGTTCGAGGCCAGCCTGGTCTATGGAGCTAGTTCTAGGACAACTAAGGCTACACAGAAATGAAAACAAAAAGCAAAACCCTGCCTTGAAAAACAAAACAAACAAACAAAATATATAAATAAATGGAGACCAGATCTGGAGCCCGCTGCCAGAAACGTGTTGACCTGGAGACATTTTGAACTCCATCCTATCTGAAAAGCCTTTGTGAGAATGGAAAAGACCTGAACAACAAAAGCCTCTGAGGAGTGGAAGGATGGAATGGCGCACTTGGGGGAGAGGAATCCATCCATGGCCCGCGTCAGGCAGTATGGCCTCACTCCAGTGAGGGCTCAGACGTGTTCAGAAAAGAGCACATTCCAACAGTGCGCGCCTAAGCAGAGTGTGATGTGAAGATAGCAGAGTTCATCCCACGACTGCAGCCCAGACTCCTGCTTGATTTCCACTCCTCTTCCTCTCCATGGCACGGTTGCCAGCTGGCTGGGGGAGTGGGAACACAGCTCCTATAATTGTGCTCACAAAGGGCTCCTGCTGGGAATTGGGAAAGGTTTTAATTACAGAAAGTCTTTCATTCTCCCAACCCCCTCCAGCTCCCTGCTTTCTCCCCTCCTTCTTAATCAGTCTTTTGCTAGGTAGTCCAGGCTGGCCTTGAACTCATGGCACCTCGCCCTCCTGAGTGCTGGGATTTCATTACCACATCTCTCTTCTGAGTAAAATGTTTTGATAAAATGACTTCACGGGTTGAGAAGCTCAATTTAAATTCTAGACACACCAGAATGTGGAATAAATAGAATTTCATGGCCTCTATTCATTAAGTAATTTAAATGTTATCTTTCATTGTCCATTTAAAAATCTGGGCAGTGGTGGTGCATGCTTTTAATTCCAGCACTTGTGGTCTACAAAGTAAGTTTTAGGACAGCCAGGGCTACACAGAGAAACCTTGTCTCAACATACACACACACACACACACACACACACACACACACACACACACACCTTCCTGTCTAAACTTAGCATAGTGAGTTCACACCTGTAATCCCAGCACTTAGGAAGCTAAAGCATGATTGCTGTGAGTTCAAGACCAGCTTGGATTACAGCATGAAACCTCTCTCAAAAACAAAAACAACAACAACAACAACAAAAACAAAAACAACAAAACAACCAACCATCAAACAAACCCCAAAACCAAAAACCCAAAATGTACTGGAGAGATTTAGATTTAGGGTAGATACTTGGTAGATCCTCCCATTTAGCAAGTGAAAACAGTCTGCTGCTTATGTCTGCCAACCTGAATTCAAGCCCCATATCCACACAAAAGACTAGATATGGCAGCACACATCTACAACCCCAGTATTCCTATAGCAAGATGGAGAGAATCACCCAGAAGCAGAGCAGCTGATAGATCAGGAGAGACCCTACCTCAACAAGCTGGAAGATGGAACTATTCCTAATCGAAGCCCTGGTTCAATTCCCAGTACCCACATGACAGCTCACAACTGTCTTTAACTCCAGTTCCAGGGGATCTGACACCTTCACACTAATGCACATAAAAATAAAGTTAAGTAAATTCTAAAAATTATTTAAAATTTTAAATAAAAAAGAAGGGATGTAGCCCAGTGGTAGAGTGTTTGCCTGGCATTCTTGAGACCCTGAGTTCGAACTCCCCATCAATGATAAAAGATGTAGGGGCTCAGCTTCTAATTCGATGATAGAAAATTTGTCTAGAATACCAGAGGCCCTGGGTTTGATACTCAGCAGGAAAAAAAATGTTGGGATTGCTCCAGAATTATAAACTCACAAAAATATCTTTGCTCTCCTATTAATGTTGTATATAAGGGTTTCAAATATAAATATACATAAAGACCTGTTATATTATAATGATGGCAGTCATCCAATTAAGAAAGGAGTAGGAGCCAAAGATTTGGGTCAGCAATAGAGCATTGAAAAGCTCTGGGTTCAGTTCTGAGCACCACAGAAATAAAACACAAAAACTAGAACACAAACCCAAGTGGATTTTCTCCAGCATTGTCTTTTCCCAGAGATGAACAAGTGGCTGAAACACACACGAAGAGATGTCCAGTATCACTAGCTCTCAGGGAAATGCAAATCAAGACACATCTAGTAGGATGGCTGTAATTATGAGCGATAATAACAAGTGGTAGTGAAGAGATAGAGCCCTCAGTCATGGGTGATGGGAATGCAAAATGGCATCACTGCCTGGGAACACAGCCCGTAATTCCTCATAAGGCTAAACACAGACTTCCTATATGACCTGGCAATTCCACTCCCAGGTATGTAGACCTGAGAGAAAGGAAAACGTATGTCCGCACCAAAGCCTGCAGGTGAGTGTTTATAACATTGCTCATAATAGCGAGCAGAAACTGGATGCTCATTAGCTGAGTGGATCAACACCGTATAGCCTACCCATAATAACAGTGGCATATTATTTAGCCATAAAAAGGAACGGAAGGACTATAACATGAAGAAGCCTTGGAAACACGATGCCAGCTACAAAAGATCACACAGATTGATTCCTTTCCTCTGAAATATCTAGAATAGGCCAGTCTGTGAAAAACACAGGCGCAGTGGTTGCATGTGGCTAGTATGGGGTGGGGGTGTCCTGAGAACCATTGGTGAGGAGTGATAAATTGGTCCAAATAGACTATGTTGTGTTCGCATGCCCTTCAACACACTAGAAAGCACTGAATACTACATTACATCCTATCGCGTTGTATAGAATTTTAGTACTGTTTTGGGGCAGTCTCGCTATATAGGTCAGCTGCGGCTACCCTCGAACTCCTGCTGCTCTTGCCTGATTGCAGTGTGTGCCACCAGTAGAACTGGTTTACATCGCCGGTTAAAGTGTTACTCATGGTCTCATGATGTCAGCGAGGTGCTGGTGGGAAGGAACATCACCCTTTCACATCAGGACATTTCTTGAGGAAGCAGCCTAAAAAGGAAACTTACACTGTTTATACAGTGTTTCATAACAAGGTATAAAAACCGGACAGCACCTGTTGCCTTTGCTCTTAGCCCTGCAGGTGGTCCTACCAGGTGACCTGAGATCATTAACGTCACATACTGTAAAACACATCAACGACAAAACAGGTTGTACATTAGGGGAAGATGGAAAAAGTTTGTCCTCCCTCCCTCCCTCCCTCCCTCCCTCCCTCCCTCCCTCCCTCCCTTCCTTTCAGGCTTTTTGAGGCAGGGTTTCTCTGTATACCCCTTGCTGTCCTGTAACTCGATCTGTAGACCAGGCTGGCTCAGGGATCCACCTGTCTCTGCCTCCTGAGTGCTGACATTGTCTGTCAATTTTCTTCAAGAGATTCTCTTCAGGCTGCCTGCTTGCTTTGCTCCTGTCCTGCAGAGGGGCAGACCAGCACCACTTGGGGGATTGATCCCAAGCTCAAGGAGCAGTGCTGCAATGTGGGTCAACTCAGCGACAGAGACCGAAGGACAAGATTCTTTTTCTGAGCAAACAGCAATGAGGCCAGGGGGATCTTTAGCTTAGGGATATTGGACCCAGCCTCCTCAAATTCTTCTTAGCAGAAGGTTTGAGTTAGCTGGGTGTCTCATGACTATGATCTACCAGGCCCCGGATTCCCGGTTCTAGGGTCTAGTAACCTAACTCAAACGCTTGAGGGATGGATGAAACAGGCAACTACGTCTGCCCATCTGAAGGACAGGAAGTCACTAGGGGAGACACCTAGAAAAACTCTTGAAGCATTCTGAAGAGGTTTTCAGAGTCCCGTCCCGCCCCCACACCCCCAACCCGACTCAGATTCCTAGCTGGCTGCAGAACTCCTGGCCACTGGGTGACTTATTGAGGTCTTCCTTGAGGTTCACCAAAGTGTCCCAGAAGTCTTGGCAGCCTTGCAGGGGAGAGACCAGGGGGACCCAGACAGGCCTCCCGGCGGCGTTCCCCAGGAAGCAGGGACAGGGACACAGCCGCCACCGCGGCAGCGCAGGTGAGGAGCCAGATCCGGACTGGCCTCGCTGTCCCGGCGCCTCCGCCTCCGTGGCGCCCTGTTGCGCCCCACTCGGGCCTGGGGTGCGGGCGGGGACTGGGCCCCGGCGCCCGGGGGCTCGGCTGGGGGCGTGGACGGCGTCCTGGGAGCTCGGGGACTGCGCGATCGTCCCAGCAGAGTGCGCTGGGGCGCCGGGTGGCCACCGGCCTGGGCGCGGGGCGCGGCGGGCGCGGGAGCCGCAGGTGGTTCCCGGCCGGCCTTTCTCCTCCCCCTTCCCTTTCTCCCGCCGCCCTCCCTCGCGCCCGTGTCGGCGGCACTTCCCCCGCTTCCTCCTCCCTCTCCAATCCGGAGGGAGGGAAGGAGCGGCGGCGCTTTCCTGCCTGCAAACTTCCAGCGGGACCCACCGCGGCCGCCCGGGAACTGCTCCGGGAACTTCCTCCGCCGCGCTGCCCGGGAGCCCCGGAGGAGGCACGTCGCCGCGCGGCACCCGCCTGGGGTCTCCGAGCTGTCCCCGAGCCTCCTCCCCTGCCGGCCTCGTCCCCGCGCCTGCTGCCCCGGGACTCTCCTTTGTGTTGGATGCAGACCCGAGCCCATCGCCCTCGGGGCCCGGCGTGAACGCCGTGATTGCCGGTCCCCCGGCGCCCCGCGTGCCCAGCCATGCCCTTCCACCAACGGAGCGTGGAGCCCGCGCGGCTGCGCCGGCCCGAGGAGGCGGCGGTGGCTCGGGCTGCGGGCACGCCGCTCTTCCGCTCGCTGGAGCAGGTCAGCTCGCACACTCTGGTCTGCCTGCTTGCCCAGCTGGCCGACCTGTCGCGCTGCGCCGGCGACATCTTCGGGGAGCTCGAGGGCCAGGCAGCCGCGCTGGGTCACCGCACCGCCGAGCTGCACCGCCGCCTCGACGCCCTGCACGCCGCCGCCGCGCGCCTGGACCACCGGCGAGTGAAAATCCGTGAGTGGCTGGTGGCCCCGGGGAGGGCACCGCGACACCGAGACGCTCGGCCGGCAGCTGCCTCCCGCCCCCTGGCGGCCCAGGCTCAGCTCTCCGGCGTCCTCAGGAGCCCTTGGGTGTCAGGGGTGGGGTGGGGGCTTGGATGAGAGGCAGTGCAGGTGGCAGGAATGTGTGGCAAGCCCCGATTCTGACTTCCTGGAGGTTGCCTAGTTAAAGTGTGCGCCGAGTGTTGCTTTTGGGAAGGCTCATCCCATTGCTCTGTCAAGTGGGAAATTGACAGCAGCCACACTTCAGGCAAAATGTGATGGTGTCCAGTCGGAGAAGTCAGGGGATACATAGAATGGTTGCGTGTGGCACTACACTTTAGGAGGATATGTTTGTGGAAATCTCTGGGGAGCTCAGCGAGGGTTGGGGTGGCTTGTCACCGCTGCCTGATGAATGTTGTACAAGTGGACTTACCTACCAAAGAAAAGCGTGCTAACTAAAGTTGAGGATTTTTTCCTTTTGGCTTTGAATTTTGTTCCCTCCCAAACTGGCCACCAGTTTTTTGTTATTTTCTGTCTTTGTCTGACCCTCTTCAACCCCCCAAATTAAGCCTATGGCCTGACATAGCAATCTCCAAGTGCCCATTTCATTTCAGCGGCTTTAACTGGCTCTGATGAATGAAGCGACTGGAATTTCCTGCTGGCCCAAACTGAGAAACTTTCAGTGTGGTGTCTGGGTGGTTTCTCCCTTTTCAGTGAACACGGTCATAACACTTAGTGCAAAGAGTAAATTGGGGATGGTTGATGGATTGCACGGTGGGAGGAGAGATACCCGTGTACCAACCCACGCCTAGATTTCAGCAGCTCTGCAAGAAAAATGGCCTCACTTAGAATCACTTCATATGTAATCCGGAGGAGCTTGTTTTCCAGCCTGCTAGAAAACCTGAGTCAGGCTTAACTATCTTGCAGCCTAGGAGCTGGAATTTTCACTAATTTAAATCTACCACATGCGGCTGAAATGCATCTTTCTAGGTTGTATATTTATCATATGGTGGGTTTACATTTCTTGGCTGACTCTATTTATATTATGCTAAAAACATGTCCTTATAAGCTGTGGACCCAGGAGAGTAGGAGGGGATGAGAGGGCCAGAGAGTCCAAGTGACCTAATAATTTGTTGGGGACATAATCAGATGTGTCCAGTTCGTGTGAATGGAGACCTCGTACATGAGGATGTGGTGCCACTGTCAACCTGGTAATCCTGTTTGTTTCTGTGCCCTTTTCGTGCAGGGTGTGTGTACCTTGGAGGATGAGAATTTCATCCTTGACATGCAATGTAGTGAGGCAGATCTAACTGCCGGGTGAACCATTCTAGGGGAAGTAAACAAACTAAGGGGACACACTCTCGTGCGTGGGATGGAGCGATGCCCCATTCTGCAACTACAAAACAAGGCCAGCTACAACTCTAAACTAAACTCTGGAAAGATAAACATTGCTTGACGTTAAAATTCTTTGCTAGTTTTGTTTTGCGCCTAAGTATGTTTTCTTCTCTGCTTCCTCCTCATCCTCCCTCCACACATCCTTCTTCTTTTAGATGGTCTCATGTGGTCCATGCTGGCCTCGAACCTGCTGTAGAGCTAAGATGGGCCTTGAGCTCTAGACCATCCTGCCTCCCGCTTCCAAGTGCTGCTACATACAAAGATGTCACCTCCAGCCCTCTCCCCTTTCTTTAAATATGTGTACATTCCTGAAAGCTATACTGCCCTGAATGCTCTCCAAAGTTGTTATTGGAGTGACTGAAGTAATTCTCTTAAAAGTTTTAATGAGCATGTTATCTTAAATGGCCTTAATTTCGGTCATGAGAGAAGACTTTAACAAAAATAATTACTCCTGAGACCATAGGTGTGCATACACACAAAAAGATGAGTTATTAGACTTGGCCCCATCTTCTCGCACAGCTTTTTTTGGTATGCTAATAAGCAACACGTCACATTCATCCTAGTTAGCATCTGCAGGATTCTTTGAAAACAATGCCTTCCTTATCTAACATACCTGCAATTCCAGCATGTAGAGAGTGACTGGCCTTGAACTCCGAGCCTTTGGATTAAAGGTGTGCATCACTGTGCCTGTCCTTGAACTCAGAATTCAAGGATTAAAGGTGTGCACCACTATGCCTGACATCTTGGTCATTTTATTTTATTTTATTTTGGTTTTTCGAGACAGGGTTTCTCTGTGGCTTTGGAGGCTGTCCTGGAACTCGTTCTGTAGACCAGGCTGGCCTCGAACTCACAGAGATCCGCCTGCCTCTGCCTCCTGAGTGCTGGGATTAAAGGCGTGCGCCACCACCGCCCGGCCATCTTGGTCCTTTTAAAGCAGGTTTTCCAAGTCACGTCCTCCACTGTGAACCTTTGTACTGGGAATTGACTATAGATGCCTCTGATTGCATGAACCCATAACCAGAGACTTGAAGCCATTTGTCCTGGCTGAGGGCTAGAACCCATGTCCAATTGGCTTGCCTGTGTCCAGTGTGTGTGGTAGTAAATCCTCTGTGTGTGTGTGTGTTTGTGTTTGTTCTGTCAGTTCTATTTCTCTAAAGAACCCCAAAGTAATACAAACTTTATCACTGCATTTACAAGGGACTGAAGTTGAATCTTTTACACCTACTTCCTTCAGCCATCCAGCAAGCTGCTCGGAGTCAAGGACGTGGCAGCACTTTTTTAAAAAATAGATCTTAGTGCAGTGACTAGAATATATTTAAATTTTTTAAAATGACATTTAACCTGTGTGTATATGTGTGTGTGCGTGTGCGCGTGTGTGCGCGTGTACACATACCACGGCTCATGTGAAGAAGTTTGAGGACAACTGGCTGGAGTGTTTTCTCCTTCCACCTCGTGGGACCCAGAGATCAAACTCAAGTGTCCTGTATTCACTGAGCCATTTCATTGGCTCTGTTTCTGTGAGAGTAAAACTTAGTTTCGCTGTTCACAAAATACAGCTTTATTGAAAATAGTAACAACAGGCAGAAATATGAATATGTCTGGGCTCTGTTAGCAATCAGGAGACTTCAGTGTGCAGAAGTCAACAGATACTCAAGGGAGTCATGTTTATTAAGGTCTGTGGAAGTGTGCCCCCTACTCCCTACTTGGGATTTTGTTAGGAAATGCTTTACCACTGTGCCGTGTCTCCAGACCCCCTTTTTTATTTTTAAATTCTGAGACAGGATTTCTACAGGTTGTCTATGGCCCTGACTCACTTTGAGGCCCAAACAGCCTTTGAACTATCCTGCCTCAGACTTCCAAGTAGCTGGGATTATGGGCCTGTGGCTTTGTCTCAAAAATAGTTTTACTGGGACACAATTCCCACTGGATTCGTCCATTTACAGGGGATAGGCCAGTGGTTTTGTGAATTCAGAGATGTGTGGCATGCCCACAGTCTATTTGGTCCTGAAAGATCCCCGTCACTGGGAGTCATTTTCCCTTTCCTCTTGACCTTCCTTACCTCCAGGCCACTGCAAATATACTTTCTGCCTCTGTAGACTGACTGCTCCGAGCATTCCAGACAAGTGTCCTCATGCCGACTGTGGTCTTTGTCCAGCTTCCTTTAAGAAGCACAGTGTTTCCCAGGTTCGCCATTTGCTGCTTCCCATAACTAACAATCACACTCCTATGAAATCTAATGTGTATTAAAAACCTGTCATTCAGATTTCTTATGTGATTCCCAAATCACAAGAAATAGAGAGACAAGGTTGTATTTTCAAGTCCATTTTATAGATGAGGAAATGCAAGTCCTAGGGTCTGGTAAAGGGTGTTAATAAACAGGACAGAGTGAGTCTTGTGATTTCTGCTCTGAGCTCTTTTCAGTTTGTCTTATTGGAACTAGGGATGTAGCTCAGTGGTGGCTTGCTTGCCCAGCGAGCACGAAGCCCTGGGTTTAGTTCCTCACACTGAATGTAGTGGCACGTGCCTCAACTCCAGCCCTTGGAAGAGAGAAGAAGGAGGGTCAGAAATCGAAGAGCAGTCTAGGCTACATGGTGCATGTGAGGCCAGCCTGGGCTACCTGAAACCCTGTCTCAACAACATCAAAAAACTTCTTGGGTGAGTATGAAGTCCTGTCTAAAGAGAGTAGGAAAAGGCAATTTGGTGGCATTTTAAAGTCATGGTTCTAGAATGACAGTTCTTCTCGTCACCTTTAGGTTCCAGAGTCATTGACTGAGAAGGCTTTGCTGTGCTACCTAACCACCGGGACATCCTTTTCCCTGTGGTATGGGCCTCGCCTGTGCGCCTGATAGGCTCTCTTAATTTTTACATTCGAGGTGAACGGTGTTGAAGATGAATGGCTAGGCGGGGTGCAGCCC